>NC_062561.1:210837000-212062625 GCF_022837055.1 Prionailurus viverrinus
CATCTTATCATTTGCTTATGTGTCTACGTGAATTTCTAGTTTGTATGTTTTATGGAGTAGATGTTGATGAGCAAACTCCTTTTTTTCCTTACCTTTTTTCTGGGAAGTAAAATACACGAAATGTATGTGGCAGTTTGCTACTGTTCATTCTTTCCTCATTTTTTGAAGTGTTTCAACTCTGCTTGGCCATTTTAAATTGTCAAAGACATTGTAGAGAGTCCTTTCTAAACATACTGTCTTGCTTTTTCTAGGTCCTACTGGGTAGGTGATATCAGCTGGACTCATGATAGTCTTTTTCTGGCTTGTATGTTAAAACGTGGCTCCCTGGTTTTATTGACCTGTCAAGGTGAATTGGTAACATTAATTACATTTGGTTGCTCTATAGAATTTGGGCCAGCAGAATTTATTCCTTTTCACCCACTCATAACATATAGGTGAGACATTTGAATTATTTTAATTTGTTTGTAGAAGGTTTTCTCTTTTGGTATTACTTTATTGTGTATTTTTAAAAAATAATTTCATCTTTCGAATTGTCTTTTGCTCTCTTTGAGGCTGTCCTTTCAATATCTGTTTCTTATTTATAGTTTTCTTCTATTTCTTTTTGTTGCTAAATCCTGGTGAAAATATGACATTGTGACTATGTAAGTATAAGTTATTTAAGTATTCAATAGCACTGAAACATTTGTCTTCTTTTATGTAAAATTCAAAGAAGTGTGATATGTCTTTTATTGTTTCTTTAAAAGAAGGCCACTTAAATAAATGAGTAACTCAAAATTAACTTGGCACATGGATTTATCTGTTTTTTTCCCCCAAAGGGAAGAAGGGGAAAAGTTGTTGGAAATGGATAGAAGAATTTAGAATTTAGCCATGTTTTAATTTTTAATTGTGGGATGGGGTAGCGGTTTGGCTTTGGAGTCAGATCAAAATTTAAATCTTTGTTCTTCTACTTATTAGTTGTATGACTTTGGGTAAGTTATACCTTAAGCTCTTTTTCTTTTACTGGGAAGTGAAAATGACTATATTTGTCTCTTAGAGTTGAGGGAATGAAGTAAAATAATAAATGGTTATAAATAAGCACAATTCTGACATAAGTGTTTAGTAAATATTTTTGTTATTGATGTTAGTATTAGATATGACCTGACATATACACATAGGTATTTACAAAACAAAAACTTTGGAAAAGGATTTTGAAATCACTCCATTGCTATTGCTTCACAGAAAGGAGATTGAGGGATTGTCCTTGATTATTTGTAGCAAAAAGTGATGCTTAATTTTTAGCACCGGAAAGTTATAAGCGAAAAATTTGTTGGGGAACCTGGCTGGCTCAGTTGGAAGAGCATGTGACTCTTGATCTTGGGGTTGTGAGTTGGAGCCCCACTTTGGGTGTAGAGATTACTTAACAATAAGATCTTTAAAAAAAAATTGACACTTCCTGCAGTGAAAGTATTTTTTTTTCCTTATTTCTTTATGGTCCAATTTATAATTGACTTGAATGTCCTCATATTCTTATTTATTTAAAAAAATTAAAAAAAATTTTTTTTAACGTTTATTTATTTTTGAGAGAGAGAGAGACAGAGCATGAACTGGGGAGGAGCAGAGAGAGAGTGAGACACAGAATCGGAAGCAGGCTCCAGGCTCTGAGCTGTCAGCACAGAGCCCGAAGCGGGGCTTGAACTCACCGACCGTGAGATCATGACCTGGGCTGAAGTTGGACGCCCAACTGACCAAGCCACCCAGGCGCCTCTAAAAAAATTTTGTAATGTTTATTTACTTTTGTGGGAGAGAGCGAGAGAGCGCGTGTGCGCGCATGTGCGAGCAAGTGGGGGAGGGACTGAGAAGGAGACACAGAATCTGAAGCAGGCTCCAGGCTCTGAGCTGTCAACACAGAGCCCAATGCCGACTGGAACTCACCCACAACGAGATCATGACCTGAGTGGAAGTCGGATGCTTAACGGACTGAGCCACCCAGGCACCCCCCTCATAGTCTTCTTTTATTTAGGGAACTCCTGGGTGGCTCAGTCCGTTAGGCATCCGACTCTTGGTCTCGGCTCAGGTCTTGATCTCAGGGTTGTGATTTTAAGCCCAGAGTTGGGCTCTGCACTGGGCGTGGAGTCTGCATAAAAAAAAAATAACAAACTAATTTAGGACCTTTTTTTAAAAAGAAAGTGTATTTATTTTGAGAGAGAGAACATGAGCAGGGGAGGGGCAGAGAGAGAGGAAGAGAGAAAATCCCAAGCAGGCTCCGCTACATGGGCGCAGAACCCGATGTGAGACTCCAACCCATGAACTATGAGATCATGACCTGAGCCAAAACCAAGGGTCAGATGCTTAACCACTGAGCCACCCAGGCACCCCAATTTAGGACTTAAAAAAATTTTTTTTAATGCTTATTATTTATTTTTTTTTTTTGAGAGAGATAGAGTCAAGTGGGGAAGGGAGGGGCAAGAGAGGGAGACAGAGAATCCGAAGCAGCTCCAGGCTCCAAGCTGTCAGCACAGAGCCTGATGTGGGGCTCGAACTCACTAACTGTGAGGTCATGACCTGAGCTGAAGTCAGATGCTTAATTAACCGGCTGAGCCACCAGGTGCCCCCAGTTTAGGGCCTTTTAAAATGGATTACTTTTTCTGATTATATAAGTGATACATATTTATTATTAAAAAAATAAATTTAGAAAAATGTCTGTAATGAATACACCTGTTATTAAGGAGGAGAAAGAAAAAACTGAGAAAGACATTTGGAGAAGATAGTAGTGGGTAAAATTTTATCAGCTGAAGATTAAATTTGACTTTCTTCGTAAATGTACTTACTGTTGTGGTGTACCTGATTCTGATTATTTAATATTACTTAATTATGTATTCATAACTCACAATTATATTCTTATAAGTATATTTAAATATATAGTAAGAAAGAAGGTTAATTACTTAATTCTCTGTAATAGTAAAACTGAATTGCCTTAATTCTTTTCTGAAATAGTTTGTATATGAACTGCCTTCTTTTCTGAAATAGTTTGTATAAAACTAAATTAAAAACAAAATAGAGTGAATGCCACAATTCAGGGAATATTTAAAAAACACATAAACGTACATTTTATTTAATCACTTATGTCTTCCTTACAGATATATACAGTTTAATGTTAGTGTGTTTAACTGGCTGTTTTATCATTCTGTAGCTTTTAATTGTTGTGTTGCTTTTCTTTGGAATAATCTGATTGTTTCCTTTAAGATTTTTCTTTTACTAATTCTTCAATTTTGTGTTTGTTTGCTAGACCACAGCAGCTTACATTTCAAGATTCAAATAATTCTGTAGATTCAACAGCTTCTGATAGTGACCCTATGAGACAGAGATTTTCTGTAAAAGCACACTCAAGATTACCCTACCTCATTATTTCTGATGGATACATGGTCACAACCCTTCGATTTCTTGATAACCTCTCTCCATCAGTGCTCATGAGATCCCTTCTACTTGATTCAACCCAGAGGCTTGAGAAAATGTACCAAAGTATGGTATTGTCTAAGGTATAGTGCTTTTGGTATTGCTGGTAAAAGTTGGCTTGTCTTTTCAGATCTAAAACCATACTGACAGTAATGTCCTTGGATTGTATATAGTTGTCTATAGAATTTTTAATTGCTTGTGATAGAATTACAGATAAAATTTTGCTCTTGGGTGTCTTTTATCTTTTCTTCTACAGCCAAAGGGCAAAGGACTGAACTTGCGATCACTGGATTCCCTAAGGTCTAGCCTGTTAAAACACCAAGGAAATAAAAGTGTAGCTGATTCTACTGTCCCCAGATTCTTACAGGCAGAAGAAACAATGAACTTAAATGAAAAAGCAGAAGATTTTCAGGTACTTAGTAGGTCTTTTATTTACTTTGAACAGTTACGTATTGACTTTATTCCAAGAAACATATTTTATTTTTCTCTTGTTCAAGGGAGAGAAATTTGAGAACACCAGTGATTTTACTTATAAGATATTAAATTAAGCATGATTTTCTTCACTCATGTTTTAGGATTTTGAAGTAGAAGAAACTAATGAAGGCAAACACTTTCCAAACAACTTATTCTCACTTTGGAACCAAAAAAAGGATCCATTGTTCAGTAATGTCAAGGAGGGAAGATTGGAATTTGCGTCTATGTTTGATACGATACATGCAGAGGATAATACAGAGGAGACAGACAGAACCATTACAGAACTGCATTCTGTCCAGAAGAATCTCCTTGCAGCATGGTCTATAGGAATTTCAAAAAATGTAACAGAAAAAAATTTAATGTTAAATTACACAGTAGTTTGTATCACTCATTTTTTCTACATTCTTCAATTTATAAGATGTCCTTTCCCCAAACTTGATCCTTTTTCAAGCAAGAGCACAAGACATAATGCATGGGTACTTTGTATCTTTCAACTTTTTCATCAGTGTTTGTCAATCCAGTATTGGGATATGAGATACAAACAAGATGTGGGACATTTGGTAAAGCTGACCTCAAATACTATAAAGCTTTTGCTGATTCAGCAACAGCAGGGTCAGTTATTTTCAGAGAAGCTTTTGGCTTGTTTTCATTTACTCAAAATGGTAGCTGCTAATTTAAATGGCATATACATTCTTCAACCTGAAGTTATTTCAACGTCAGTTGATGGAAGTAGAACAGCAAATCAAGACAAATTGGTGGTACCCATTTTTCAAATGTTTCCAGATAGTGGTTCTCAGGAAAACTGGTCTTGGAGTTCATCTTTCAAGATTCATCCTCAAGTAGTAAATCTTGCTCAACAACCAGGACACAGGTATAATTACTTTATATTAGGGTACCATTAACATTATAGATGTTTTCCTTTTTGAAAAGTTGAGATATAATTCTCATGCTGTAAAATTCACCAAAGTGTAAAATTCATTGATTTTTAGTACAGTCACAAGGCTGTAGAACTCTTGGCACCAATTCCAGAATGTTTCTATAATCCCAAAAAGAAACTCTGTATCCCTTACCAGTCAGCATTAATAGATTTTTATATTTAAGTCAAATATTATTCAACAGACATATTAGTCTTGGGCAGCCATGATACATGCCCAAGTATTGAAAGATTTTGATTTAGGTAAGAAGAATGACTATAGAAGAATGACCATGAAGATTTACGAAGATTTAAAAAATGTATTATACTTTTTTTGATCAGTGGACTTTGTGCTATATTTAAATCTGATCAGTTTGTATATATATTATTGTTTCAATGAAGAATACAGGCAGAAATAATAAGACTAAGTAGGAGGCTATACATATTTTTATTCCTAGTCTGAAATTTGGTTTTGATGATTACTTAATTTTGTGTGCAGATTGGCTGTTCTCTGGAGAGTGTTGTACAACAAAACTTTATGGTATCAAACACAGTTAAATCAAAGACTTCCTGATAGTGACAGACAGTTAACTGAAAAGATGACACAGGAAGCATCTACTGTCAAGGCTCTGCTATGTCACATACAGGCTAACTTACAGACTGCTGGAATTCGCTTGAACCAGGCGTTAGAACTTAAATCTATCAATGGTCAGTAATTTACAAACATTTTTTTTAACTCTGTGAATAAGCAATATAAGTAACTGGGCTTCTGTTTTATTAATTAGTTTCAATTATTTGTTTTTCAAAATAGTTTCTGGCTGAGCTTTATTTACTGAATTTTAAAATGAAGTAAGTTTTTATAAAGTAATTTCATTAACTGTGACTGATTGTTGGTTAAAAACTTTGTAGGTGAAGAGTGCTTCCTGTTAGGATCATATGAAAAGTCTGTCCTAATGTGGAAGAAAGCTCTACAAGAAACTCAAGAGAAAGGTAGGGTAGTGTTAAAAAACAATAGTTGTCATAATATTGGTAGGAATGTATTTTGACATGCTGTAGAGCTTAAAAATAATTCCAGATTTCGAGTGCTCACAGTTTTTTAATGCTCAAATGGAATACGTATGGTAGGCATCTTTAGTGTCAGAAATGCTTTTAAAATTACTTTTGGTCTTGGAATTTGTAGCATGAAGAGTTTTTTCTGTTATCTATAGGTAAGGCTCCTTTTGTCCTTTTTTTTGCTTAGTGATGGAATCTGTGATTATTAATGGGAAAAATGAGTTTTAGATACTAAATAAAATAATGTTTTGTTGGGCATTTACCACCTTTTTTACAGACTTAGAGAAACACAAAGCTAAGGCTCTCTGCCCTTAGGTAATTCAACCTCAAGAATTTCCCTTGAGTTATACTTACTGTTAGGTTAAGTTTGGTCTCCATGGGGTTTTTGATGAGACTATAAAGATGTAGATTCTAGAA
This sequence comes from Prionailurus viverrinus, assembly GCF_022837055.1. Taxonomy (NCBI): domain Eukaryota; kingdom Metazoa; phylum Chordata; class Mammalia; order Carnivora; family Felidae; genus Prionailurus; species Prionailurus viverrinus. Next base: position 210,843,290 of record NC_062561.1, read on the forward strand.
ACTGGTGATAGCTTTCATGATATTGAGGATGTGACTAGGATGACAGAAGTTCTCAGCTAGCGACCTGGGAACTAGCCATGACTGTAACTACGACATGGTCAGGTTTGGCCAATTATTAAAGTTATGTTCTGACTGCTGTGGCTTTGTATATTTCATTCATTCACCTATTTAACCAGTATTTATTGAGGTCCTGCTGTGTCCCTAGTACTGTATTAGGCACTAGGAATAAACAACAAATTGCCCACAATATGGAAGAGAGATTACATAAACAACTAGCACTCCTCTTGTTATGTTGTATGGTACATGCTGGAGAAGCACAGAAGAACATTTCCCACAATCTGAAGCTGGAGCGTAAGCATTGGTCTGGGGAAAACCTGGACTTGACATTTAAAATTGAGTATAAATTGGCCAGTTAAAGCAGTGGTAATGGTTTAACAAAGGAGATAGCATTATAGAAGCAAAAAGGCACGAGAAACTATGGCAGTTTGGTAAACTGCAAGTTGTTTCATAGGACTAGATCAAATGACATATGTATGTAATATTGGGTGTGGGGTGGTAAGAGGTAGGTAGAGAAAAGGTGATAAAGGAGCATACTATGCAATATAAAGGGATCAAAATTTTATCCTGAAGACATTGGGATCAGTTAGATACTTTATGTAGGAAAGAGAAGTTTCCAAATGAATATAGGCCATTTGGAAAGATTGCTTTGGTACAATGTGGACGATCATTTGTAGGAGTGTGGTGTAGATATGTGGGTTTTACATTGAAGCAGGAAAATCAGTCAGTTGAGGAGGTCCTGAATCAAAGCAATATCAGGAGTACTAGAGAACAGAGGTAACACTTGACAGATACTAAATAGACTTGATCAGCTGGACTTGTGACTGAGTAGATCTGGAGAAAGAAGTCTAATGTAGTTCTCAGGTTTGGGGATTGTCCAACTGGATGAAGAAGAGTGGCAATCAAGGAGATGAAAAGTTCTGAGGAAGAAAAGTTTTCATAATGAGTTCCAATATGGACCTTTATGTTTAATTTCATTTCCAACTTGTATGTACTAGGAATGGCTTTTAATAATGGAGACTGGAAGTAGTAGTGGCTTCAACAAGAAAGAAGTTTATTTCTCTTTCTTATGAAAGGAGATTAGAAGTTGACATTCTAGGGCTGATTTGGTGTTTCTATGGTCTAAGTAAGGACCCATGCTCCTTTAGTTTTTCTACTCAGTCATCTTTAGTGCATTGCTTCCAATCTTAAGGCCATTACATGAGCTAAGATGGGTACTAGAGCCCCAGTCATCACATGCATATTCTAGACAGCAGGAAGGAGGAGGGCAGGAAGGGCAAGAAAGGGTACACCTCCCTTTGAGCAGCTTTTCTGGAAGTTCTACACAATATTATCTCTTGGTTTGGAACTTAGTCATTTTTTTCACTTGGCTACATCTAAGTGAGAAATTGTGATGTGGGTTCATTATTAACTCCAAATAAAATTGGAATTCTTTTGCTCAGGAAGAATGGATAAGGGTCAGGCAACCGACAGTGTCAGTCCTAAACACCCTCCAGATATTTGAAGGCAGTGGTCAGGGGCTCCTATCTCATTGGATAGTATTTCTTCTCCTTTGGGAAGTCTCTTTGACTAACTGTTTGATAGACATATGGTTTCTTGGGGTTTTCTTTTTTAGCATGTCTCCTTCTGTTTTATATCGTGTACTTGAGATATTGTTAGTGGATTTTAGTGCTGAAATGATGAGGATTTGTAGCTCTTTTGGGATAAAATCTTAGTCATCCTAGGGCCTGATGAAAGATAATAAAATCATTCAGAACTTAAAATGAAAAAGAACAAATTATTGCTGACCTGTTTTAAGATAAAAACTCTTATTAATTAAAGTATAAAATACAGAGAAAAAGTCACATAAACTGAGTGTGTAACAGCTTTCATAAATTGAATATTCCTGTCTACTTTGCACCCAGATCAAGAACATTACCTTTCTGGGGATCCTGGCTGGCTCAGTCACTAGAGCATGTGACTCTTGACCTCAGGGTTATGAGTTTGAGCCCCACATTGGGTGTAGAGATTGCTTAAATAAATAAACTTTATTGTTTACTTTGAGAGAGAGACCAATCATGTGAGCCAGGGAGTGGCAAAGAGAGGAAAAGACAGAGAATCCCAAGCAGGCTCCACTCTGTCAGCGTGGAGCCTGACACGGGGCTCTAACTCACGAACTGCAAGATCATGACCTGAGCTGAAACCAAGAGTCCAGTGCTTAACTGACTGAGCCACCCAGGTGCCCCCTAAATAAATAAACTTAAAAAAAAAAAAAAAGAACATTACCTTGCTAACATGTTTTTTTTGTTTTTTTGCTAACTTGTTTTTATTTTTTAATCTAATTTATTTTACCTTTTCATTTTTTAATATAATTTATTGTCAAATTGTGCTAACATGTTTTTAATGTAAACTTAATTCTTGTTTAAGGAGGAAGAAGGACATGTTTTCTTCAGATACGCTATTATCTTTCTCTTTTCTACTGCTACATCTATAGCTATAATTTAAATGATGCTCAAGGATTGTGTGATCAGCTAGTAAGAGAAATATTGAAGTGGTCCCACCTACCTGTAAAAGAAAATGAGGATTGTTCAGGTATGCATTTCACCAGTCAGTATGTTTAATCTCATTAATTTGTATTCATACATTTAGATATGAAATTGCTTATACATAAAAGTTGGTTGCTCTGACTAAATTATGTTATGGTGAATTTTGGCCTGTCAACTTCTTATTAGCAAGGATCATGTTTTATTTTTGCTTTTGTTTTTTAAATCTTTGTCTCCTCAGGGCTTAGCAGTAATTACCTCCCGAGTTAATAGCATTATTTTTTCATAGCCATATTTGTTATGCATAATATCAGGTATCCGAGTATTTTTCCTTAGTATATTTATATTTTCTTTAACCATTGCTTAAGGTGGTTTAGTAAAATGATGAAAATCACTTTCTGAGGTATTCTGAGTCTTTTTTAAAAATTCACTTAAGAGGCTGCAGAGTATCTGAATTCCCCTTTTTAAAAGAGGTCTATTTTGGGGCGCCTGGGTGGTTCAGTTTGTTGAGCATCCGACTTCAACTCAGGTCATGATCTCGCGTTTGATGAGTTCAAGTCCTGTGTCGGGCTGTGTGCTGACAGCTCAGAGGCTGGAACCTGCTTCAGATTCTGTGTCTCCCTTGTTCTCTGCCCCTCTCCCGCTCATGTTCTGTCTCTGTCTCAAAAATAAAATAAACATTAAAAAAAATTTTAAAGAGGTATATTTAAACTAAGCAATAATGAGAGTGAAAGGTATATATGAACATAGAATATATCTCTAATGGTTATAAGTACTAAACCATTAGGTGTATACTATGCATGCAAATGTGTCTGAAAGGCCTAGTGTATCAGTTTTAAATGGAGTCCATGCCAACTTAGGTTTTTATTGTTTGAGCCACTGTTTATCGATTTCTTGCTCTTTGTGATTTTTATCTTTTAAAATCTTTGTGTTCATTAGGGAAGTAATATGTGTTCATTTTAGATAATTTTGAAAATATGGAAAATATAAAGAATAAAATTACTTATAATTTACCATTTTTTGTATACATTTATATGTATATATTATTAGAGCTGTGTATTGTTTTGTAGTCTTTTAAAATTTAATATTTTGATGAATATTTTCTAATGTAAATAATATTCTTTTTTTATTTTTTATTTTTTATTTTTTTTATGAAATTTATTGACAGATTGGTTTCCATACAACACCCAGTGCTCATCACAAAAGGTGCCCTCCTCAATACCAATCACCCACCCTCTCCTCCCTCCCACCCCCCATCAACCCTCAGTTTGTTCTCAGTTTTTAACAGTCTCTTATGCTTTGGCTCTCTCCTAGTCTAACCTCTTTTTTTTTTTTTTCCCTTCCCCTCCCCCATGGGTTCCTGTTAAGTTTCTCAGGATCCACATAAGAGTGAAACCATATGGTATCTGTCTTTCTCTGTATGGCTTATTTCACTTAGCATCACACTCTCCAGTTCCATCCACGTTGCTACAAAAGGCCATATTTCATTTTTTCTCATTGCCACGTAGAATTCCATTGTGTATATAAACCACAATTTCTTTATCCATTCATCAGTTGATGGACATTTAGGCTCTTTCCATAATTTGGCTATTGTTGAGAGTGCTGCTATGAACATTGGGGTACAAGTGCCCCTATGCATCAGTACTCCTGTATCCCTTGGATAAATTCCTAGCAGTGCTATTGCTGGGTCATAGGGTAGGTCTATTTTTAATTTTCTGAGGAACCTCCACACTGCCTTCCAGAGCGGCTGCACCAATTTGCATTCCCACCAACAGTGCAAGAGGGTTCCCGTTTCTCCACATCCTCTCCAGCATCTATAGTCTCCTGATTTGTTCATTTTGGCCACTCTGACTGGCGTGAGGTGATACCTGAGTGTGGTTTTGATTTGTATTTCCCTGATAAGGAGCGACGCTGAACATCTTTTCATGTACCTGTTGGCCATCCGGATGTCTTCTTTAGAGAAGTGTCTATTCATGTTTTCTGCCCATTTCTTCACTGGGTTATTTGTTTTTCGGGTGTGGAGTTCGGTGAGCTCTTTATAGATTTTGGATACTAGCCCTTTGTCCGATATGTCATTTGCGAATATCTTTTCCCATTCCGTTGGTTGCCTTTTAGTTTTGTTGGTTGTTTCCTTTGCTGTGCAGAAGCTTTTTATCTTCATAAGGTCCCAGTAATTCACTTTTGCTTTTAATTCCCTTGCCTTTGGGGATGTGTCGAGTAAGAGATTGCTACGGCTGAGGTCAGAGAGGTCTTTTCCTGCTTTCTCCTCTAAGGTTTTGATGGTTTCCTGTCTCACATTCAGGTCCTTTATCCATTTTGAGTTTATTTTTGTGAATGGTGTGAGAAAGTGGTCTAGTTTCAACCTTCTGCATGTTGCTGTCCAGTTCTCCCAGCACCATTTGTTAAAGAGACTGTCTTTTTTCCATTGGATGTTCTTTCCTGCTTTGTCAAAGATGAGTTGGCCATACGTTTGTGGGTCTAGTTCTGGGGTTTCTATTCTATTCCATTGGTCTATGTGTCTGTTTTGGTGCCAATACCATGCTGTCTTGATGATGACAGCTTTGTAGTAGAGGCTAAAGTCTGGGATTGTGATGCCTCCTGCTTTGGTCTTCTTCTTCAAAATTCCTTTGGCTATTCGAGGCCTTTTGTGGTTCCATATGAATTTTAGGATTGCTTGTTCTAGTTTCGAGAAGAATGCTGGTGCAATTTTGATTGGGATTGCATTGAATGTGTAGATAGCTTTGGGTAGTATTGACATTTTGACAATATTTATTTTTCCAATCCATGAGCAGGGAATGTCTTTCCATTTCTTTAAATCTTCTTCAATTTCCTTCATAAGCTTTCTATAGTTTTCAGCATACAGATCCTTTACATCTTTGGTTAGATTTATTCCTAGGTATTTTATGCTTCTTGGTGCAATTGTGAATGGGATCAGTTTCTTTGTCTTTCTGTTGCTTCGTTGTTAGTGTATAAGAATGCAACTGATTTCTGTACATTGATTTTGTATCCTGCAACTTTGCTGAATTCCTGTATCAGTTCTAGCAGACTTTTGGTGGAGTCTATCGGATTTTCCATGTATAATATCATGTCATCTGCAAAAAGCGAAAGCTTGACTTCATCTTTGCCAATTTTGATGCCTTTGATTTCCTTTTGTTGTCTGATTGCTGATGCTAGAACTTCCAGCACTATGTTAAACAGCAGCGGTGAGAGTGGGCATCCTTGTCGTGTTCCTGATCTCAGGGAAAAAGCTCTCAGTTTTTCCCCATTGAGGATGATGTTAGCTGTGGGCTTTTCATAAATGGCTTTTATGATCTTTAAGTATGTTCCTTCTATCCCGACTTTCTCAAGGGTTTTTATTAAGAAAGGGTGCTGGATTTTGTCGAAGGCCTTTTCTGCATCGATTGACAGGATCATATGGTTCTTCTCTTTTTTTTTGTTAATGTGATGTATCACGTTGATTGATTTGCGAATGTTGAACCAGCCCTGCATCCCAGGAATGAATCCCACTTGATCATGTTGAATAATTCTTTTTATATGCCGTTGAATTCGATTTGCTAGTATCTTATTGAGAATTTTTGCATCCATATTCATCAGGGATATTGGCCTGTAGTTCTCTTTTTTTACTGGGTCTCTGTCTGGTTTAGGAATCAAAGTAATACTGGCTTCATAGAATGAGTCTGGAAGTTTTCCTTCCCTTTCTATTTCTTGGAATAGCTTGAGAAGGATAGGTATTATCTCTGCTTTAAATGTCTGGTAGAACTCCCCTGGGAAGCCATCTGGTCCTGGACTCTTATTTGTTGGGAGATTTTTGATAACCGATTCAATTTCTTCGCTGGTTATGGGTCTGTTCAAGCTTTCTATTTCCTCCTGATTGAGTTTTGGAAGAGTGTGGGTGATCAGGAATTTGTCCATTTCTTCCAGGTTGTCCAATTTGTTGGCATATAATTTTTCATAGTATTCCCTGATAATTGTTTGTATCTCTGAGGGATTGGTTGTAATAATTCCATTTTCATTCATGATTTTATCTATTTGGGTCATCTCCCTTTTCTTTTTGAGAAGCCTGGCTAGAGGTTTGTCAATTTTGTTTATTTTTTCAAAAAACCAACTCTTGGTTTCGTTGATCTGCTCTACAGTTTATTTAGATTCTATATTGTTTATTTCTGCTCTGATCTTTATTATTTCTCTTCTTCTGCTGGGTTTAGGCTGCCTTTGCTGTTCTGCTTCTAGTTCCTTTAGGTGTGCTGTTAGATTTTGTATTTGGGATTTTTCTTGTTTCTTGAGATAGGCCTGGATTGCAATGTATTTTCCTCTCAGGACTGCCTTTGCTGCGTCCCAAAGCGTTTGGATTGTTGTATTTTCATTTTCGTTTGTTTCCATATATTTTTAAATTTCTTCTCTAATTGCCTGGTTGACCCACTCATTCGTTAGTAGGGTGTTCTTTAACCTCCATGCTTTTGGAGGTTTTCCAGACTTTTTTCTGTGGTTGATTTCAAGCTTCATAGCATTGTGGTCTGAAAGTATGCATGGTATAATTTCAATTCTTGTAAACTTATGAAGGGCTGTTTTGTGACCCAGTATATGATCTATCTTGGAGAATGTTCCATGTGCACTCGAGAAGAAAGTATATTCTGTTGCTTTGGGATGCTGAGTTCTAAATATATCTGTCAAGTCCATCTGATCCAATGTCTCATTCAGGGCCCTTGTTTCTTTATTGACCGTGTGTCTAGATGATCTATCCATTTCTGTAAGTGGGGTGTTAAAGTCCCCTGCAATTACCACATTCTTATCAATAAGGTTGCTTATGTTTATGAGTAATTGTTTTATATATTTGGGGGCTCCGGTATTCGGCGCATAGACATTTATAATTGTTAGCTCTTCCTGATGGATAGACCCTGTGATTATTATTTAATGCCCTTCTTCATCTCTTGTTACAGCCTTTAATTTAAAGTCTAGTTTGTCTGATATAAGTATGGCTACTCCAGCTTTCTTTTGGCTTCCAGTCGCATGATAAATAGTTCTCCATCCCCTCACTCTCAATCTAAAGGTGTCCTCAGGTCTAAAATGAGTCTCTTGTAGACAGCAAATAGATGGGTCTTGTTTTTTTATCCATTCTGATACCCTATGTCTTTTGGTTGGTGCATTTAATCCATTTACATTCAGTGTTATTATAGAAAGATACGGGTTTAGAGTCATTGTGATGTCTGTATGTTTTATGCTTGTAGTGATGTCTCTGGGACTTTGTCTCACAGGGTCCCCCTTAGGATCTCTTGTAGGGCTGGTTTAGTGGTGACAAATTCCTTCATTTTTTGTTTGTTTGGGAAGACCTTTATCTCTCCTTCTATTCTAAATGACAGACTTGCTGGATAAAGGATTCTTTTTTTTTTAAATTTTTTTTTCAACGTTTATTTATTTTTGGGACAGAGAGAGACAGAGCATGAACGGGGGAGGGGCAGAGAGAGAGGGAGACACAGAATCGGAAACAGGCTCCAGGCTCTGAGCCATCAGCCCAGAGCCCGACGCGGGGCTCGAACTCATGGACCGTGAGATCGTGACCTGGCTGAAGTCGGACGCTTAACCGACTGCGCTACCCAGGCGCCCCTGGATAAAGGATTCTTGGCTGCATATTTTTTCTGTCTAGCACCCTGAAAATCTCGTGCCAATTCCTTCTGGCCTGCCAAGTTTCAAAAGAGAGATCAGTCACGAGTCTTATAGGTCTCCCTTTATATGTGAGGGCACGTTTACCCCTTGCTGCTTTCAGAATTTTCTCTTTATCCTTGTATTTTGCCAGTTTCACTATGCTATGTCGTCCAGAAGATCGATTCAAGTTACGTCCGAAGGGAGTTCTCTGTGCCTCTTGGATTTCAATGCCTTTTTCCTTCCCCAGTTCAGGGAAGTTCTCAGCTATTATTTCTTCAAGTACCCCTTCAGCACCTTTCCCTCTCTCTTCCTTCTCTGGGATACCAGTTATGCGTATATTATTTCTTTTTAGTGTATCTCTTAGTTCTCTAATTTTCCCCTCATACTCCTGGATTTTTTTATCTCTCTTTTTCTCAGCTTCCTCTTTTTCCATAACTTTATCTTCTAGTTCACCTATTCTCTCCTCTGCCTCTTCAAGCCGAGCTGTGGTGGTTTCCATTTTGTTATGCATTTCGTTTAAAGCGTTTTTCAGCTCCTCGTGACTGTTCCTTAGTCCCTTGATCTCTGTAGCAAGAGATTCTCTGCTGTCCTGTATACTGTTTTCAAGCCCAGCGATTAATTTTATGACTATTATTCTAAATTCACTTTCTGTTATATTATTTAAATCCTTTTTGATCAGCTCATTAGCTGTTGTTATTTCCTGGAGATTCTTCTGAGGGGAATTCTTCCGCTTGGTCATTTTGGATAGTCCCTGGCGTGGTGAGGACCTGCAGGGCACTTCCCCTGTGCTGTGGTGTATAACTGGAGTTGGTGGGCGGGGCCGCAGTCAGACCTGATGTCTGCCCCCAGCCCACCGCTGGGGCCACAGTCAGACTGGTGTGTGCCTTCTCTTCCCCTCTCCTAGGGGCGGGATTCACTGTGGGGTGGTGTGGCTCGTCTGGGCTACTTGCACCCTGCCAGGCTTGTGATGCTGGGGATCTGGCGTATTAGCTGGGGTGGGTAGGCAAGGTGCATGGGGGCAGGAGGGGCAGGCTTAGATCGCTTCTCCTTAGGTGATCCACTTCAGGAGGGGCCCTGTGGCAGCGGGAGGGAGTCAGATCCGCTGCCGGAGGTTTGGCTCCGCAGAAGCGCAGAGTTGGGTGTTTGCGCGGAGGGAGCAAGTTCCCTGGCAGGAACCGGTTCTCTTTGGGATTTTGGCTGGGGGATGGGCGGGGGAGATGGTGCTGGCGGGCGCCTTTGTTCCCCACCAAACTGAGCTCTGTTGTCAGGGGGCTCAGCAGCTCTCCCTCCCTTTGTCCTCCAGCCTTCCCGCTTTCTGAGCAGAGCTGTTAACTTATGACCTCCCAGACACTAAGTCGCGCTTGTTGTTTGAACACAGTCCGTCAGGCCCCTCCGCTTTTGCAAGCCAGACTCGGGGGCTCTGCTTGGCCGGCGAGCCGCCCCTCCGCCCCGGCTTCCTCCCGCCAGTCCGTGGAGCGCGCACCGCCTCGCCGCCCTTCCTACCCTCTTCCGCGGGCCTCTCGTCTGCGCTTGGCTCCGGCGACTCCGTTCTGCTAATCCTCTGGCGGTTTTCTGGGTTATTTAGGCAGGTGTAGATGGAATCTAAGTGATCAGCAGGACGTGTGGTGAGCCCAGCGTCCTCCTAAGCCGCCATCTTGCAAAACCCCCCAGCCTTTGACCAATAATATTCTTTTTTGAAGCCTATTAAACCTTTTCCCCATTATTGGACATTTCAGTTGTTGCCACCTATTTACTGTTTTAAATAGTGCTGAAGAGTACATAAATTTTTGTGAGCATTACTAATAATTTCTTAAGGATAAATTTCTGTAATTGCCCTCCAGAAAGGTCTGCTAGCTGTGCATTATTGACAGATCTTTCTATATGACTTTTTAACTGATTGGACATTCTTTTTTTTTTTTCCAGTGGTGTTATCATTACATGATGTAACTTTTTAAGTCAATTGAACCTATAGTAATGTATGTTTTAGTTTTCAATGGATATTGTTTAGAATATATTAAGTGTATCCTTACTGGGTTGGGGGTCTCAAAGACTACCCCTCACGTTCAGTGTTCACAGGGAGGATGCTAGGACTCAGAATATAGTTGTACTCAAGGCTATTATCTACTACAATGAAAGACTCCAAAGCAAAATTAGCAGAGGGAACAGGTGCATGGGGTGAAGTCCAGAGGAAACCAGGCACAAGCTTCCAAGACTCCTTTCCTAGTAGAGTCACACAGGACAGACACACTTAGTTCCTGTAACAACAGGTTGTGTCAACACATGTGAGATATTACTGACCAAAGAAGCTCATTTAGAGACTCAGTGCTCAGGTTTTTTTTTTTTTTTAAGTGTATTTATTTAGTTTGAGAAAGAGAGATCACAAGTGGGGGATGGTTAGAGAGAAGGAGAGACAGAATCCCAAGCAGGCTCCACACCATCAGCACAGAGCCCAATGTGAGGCTTGAACTCCTGAATCGCGAGTTTATGACCTGAGCCAAGATCAAGAGTTGGATGCTGACTGTGCCATCCAGGCACCCCAGTGCTCAGGGTTTTTAATTAGAGGCTGTATAGTCATGTAGTCACCCCTCTGCCTAGCCCTTACCAAAATTCTACACTCTCAGAAGAAAAATAGGTGTTCAGCATAAACCACATTGATTGTACAGTTAGGTCTAGTGAGCCACTCTCATTAGTTAAGGTGGTAGGAATCTTTCCCAAATCCAAGTTCCCAGATGCTATCCAAGGGTCAGCATTATAAGCAAAACTTTCAAGTAGTCAGGCCTGCTATGTTATCTTTTTCCTGCACACTTACCTCATTAAATCATTTTATATAGTTATAATTTTTATTGCGTAAGATTGTCATTATTAACATCATCACTGTGCTACACACAGAATTACCCTTTCAAAATTGTTTTACTTATGAATTGATACAGTTTTACTCTGTGATCATCTTTTAGAATTAGGTTGCTCTCCACTTAAGGAGCTTATTTCTGGCTTTGCATAATGAATTTTGTATGATTAAAATTACTGGAAATCTTGCCTTTATATAATTCCTACAGTAAGTTTTATCCAGGAGAGAATAATTCTTACCTATGTATTTTTAACTTTAATGTGAAGAAATAGTAGGATTTTTCCAAATGTTTAACGACCAAATGAAGAATACTACTTGGAGGCTAATAAGATTTTCTCAAGATCCCCTTTATGAAAAAAAAAGTTTATTAATAATCTTGAGTGCCTACTCTACGAGGAAGAGTAGTGTTAAGTGCTGAAATATACGGTGACAAGACAGAAATGGTCCATATGCATATAGAACTTAATATCCTTATGAATATATCAAGTGACTTCTGGGAAAGAAAAATATTTTGCTACTATTGGGGCCATAAATTTCATAAAAATTAATGTTACTATAGTATTTATATTTAACAGTTTCACTATTTTCAAATTTCTGAATGCCAGTTTGTATTACTGAGTTTTGATTCTCAAATAGGGATGACATGTTTGCTCCTGCTAATTTATACATCAGAATCACTGCAGAAATCCTGACGGGGGCACCTGGGTGGCTCAGTCAGTTAAGCGTCGGACTTCTGCTCAGGTCATGATCTGGTGGTTTTTGGGTTCGAGCCCCGGGTCGGGCTCTGTGCTGACACCTCAGAGCCTGGAGCCTGCTTCCGATTCTGTGTCTCCCTCTTTATCTGACCCTCCTCTGCTCATGCTCTGTCGGTCTCTGTCTCAAAAATAAATAAAACATTAAAAAAATTTAAAAAAAGAAATCCTGATGTGACTCCCACTCCCTTACCCGCTTTCTCCTTCTACTCTACACATTCCTTTTGTCCCTACCTTCTAAAAGAATCTTATAACAATGAGCCATTCTTACTAATGGGAGTGTATTGTAATTCCCAGATCTAATGGTATAGAAGACAGCATTAAGAATCAGTGTTGTAGTGCTTTTCAGATTATATACATAGTAAGCTCTGCCTCCTTTAATAAAAGGAAAAAAAATTAGGGAAGGAAGAAGGGAAAATAATGAAATCTAAGCTTGTGAATCCATCATGGCTGGATTGTTTTGTATTTATCCTTCCATGTTTTGAAATAAAACTGGTAACTAAAAGTCATCAGCGGTTCTTAAGTGCATGTGCTCGTAATTATCAGCTAATTATTTCTGTTCTATTGTCCTCAAGAAGCGTAAATACCTATTATGAATTAGCTCAAGGATGCCTGGGTGGCTCAGTCATTTCAGCCGCCAACTCTTGATTTCAGCTCAGGTCATGATCTCCTAGTTTTTGAGTCTGAGCCCTTTGTCGTAGGGCTCTGTGCTGACAGCCTGCTTGGTATTCTGTCTCCCTCTCTGTCTGCCCCTCCCCTGCTTGTTCTCTCTCTCTCAAAATAAATAAAAATAAACCTAAAAAAAACAAATTAGCTCATACAGGTAATGGATGCTCATCTCAGAAAAAATTTTAAATTGTAATTTTCCTCTTATGTAATGTTGGGAACCTAAATATTATTACCTTTTGACAGTTTGATCAGAATCTCCTTTGGTCATTTGCTGTATTCCTTAGTTCCTGAGAAGTCTCATTCTGAGTTTGGAATGACGAGAAGTGCTCATCCTGAGGCGGCAGTAAAGGTTATCCAGTCCATGGCTCGCTTCATGGCCGCCTATTTCACCAATCAGCCGCTTTGCATTTTGCCACCTCACAATGTGAATGTTATTCCTCCCCTTCATACTAAAACAGGTAATATAGTAAGCAAATAATTTTCTCACTTTGTTTATTCACATAATATTTAAAATCATATTATACAGTGATCATTATTCTATGGGAATAATACTGTTCTAGCTTAGTGTATGACACATAGGAGATTCTCAGTGACTGTAAACGAATAAAATCTGAGAAAGGTAATTGCTTGGGTTTGTTTTTATTGAATATGGATTGTTTAATTACAGTATTATAGTTGACCAATGAACAATGCAGGGTTAGTGGTGACGACCCCCTGTGCAGTCAACAATTCACATATAACTTCTGACTCCCCAGAAACTGTCAATAAACTACTGTTGGCCAGATGCCTTATCCATAAGATAAACCGTTAATATGCATTTTATACAATATACTGAATTCTTATAATAATGTAAGCTAGAAAAAAGAAAATGTTAAGAAAATTATACGAGGGGCTCCTAGGTGGCTCAGTTGGTTAAGTATCCAACTTCGGCACAGGTGATGATCTCATGGCAGTTTGTGAGTTCAAGCCCCGTGTCAGGTTCTGTGCTGACAGCTCAGATTCTATGTCTCCTTTTCTCTCTACCCGTCCCCTGTTTGTGCTCTGTCTCTCTCTCAAAAATAAATAAACTTAAAAAATTTTTTTTAAATTATACAAGAAAATACATTTATATTACTGTACTGTATTTATCAAAAGAAATCTGCATGTAAGTAGACCTGCACAGCTCAAATCCATGTTGTTCAAGGGTCAACTGTATTTATTATTATTTGTTATTTATTATTTATTTATTTATTTATTTTGGTGGTTTTACATTTAAGCTCTCTTTTTGTTATAGCCCTAGGTATTTATCACTTGTGTTCCCTATCTTTGGTAGTAATGTTTCTGACAACAAATTGTATCCTTAGTTTGCATCATTTTACTGAATAGAAGAAGTAGCACTCCGTGTGGTTTTTAGAAAAATCTTAGAAAAAAAGGTCAAATCCTGACTTAGAAAATTTGTCTCAATTTCTTGTCTTTCCTATCCTATATTATTTATAGGACTTGAGCTGTTTGGCATGATCTTTTCAGATCACTTTGCATACCTAGGGAACATTGATTTTTCTCACACTGTAGGAAAAAAGGTGATAGAATTATTGAATTGATTTTGGACATATTCATAAACATTTATAAAGGCTCAAAGACACACCTTTTAATTCCTTTTAATTTATATTTGTTTGTAAATATCTTCCCAGTGAGAGGAGAGGCTAGGAAAGAAAATTTTGTGATCTCTTCCTAAGCCTGAGACGGTGATTACTGAAAATCTAAATACCTGAAACTTGGTATATAGCCTTTAGTTTCTTTAACTTCCTAGTATCTTGAAAAAGGGTATCTATAGTCTTGACTTACAATAGATTTCATATTAATCTTTTTTTTTTTAATTTTTTTTTTTTAACGTTTATTTATTTTTGAGACAGAGAGAGACAGAGCATGAATGGGGGAGGGTCAGAGAGAGGGAGACACAGAATCCGAAACAGGCTCCAGGCTCTGAGCTGTCAGCACAGAGCCCGACGCGGGGCTCGAACTCACGGACCGTGAGATCATGACCTGAGCTGAAGCCGGCCGCCCAACCGACTGAGCCACCCAGGCGCCCCCATATTAATCTTTTAAATCAGAACTAGTGGCAGAATGTATTGGGGATTTGTGTTGCTTATTTGATGTGATGTTTATTGTATGAAAGCAAAGCAATAAAATTTTCAGAAAATTAAATCATTCAAGTTCTTTCAATAGTACAGTACCTTTCTCATAGTAAATGAAAAGCAAGGACAAATTTAATCAATATCCTGGCTGTTTGCCTATGCAGAATCAAACATTCAAGTGAATGACGAAATTTTTTGTTTCTATCCAAATGTGTTTGTCAAAGAGCCAAAGTGTTAGTGTTTGGTGTGGGGAGAGACTATGTTGATCACATGAGAAACTAATTGTTTCAAGAAGCAGAAACCCACATATACTATTTGCCAGTTTTATTTTGAGGGAGTGAGTGGAAATCTTAGCAATATATATTTTTATTTTATTTTTATTTTTTAAAATGTTTTATTTTTGTGAGAGGTCGAGAGAGAGGGGGGCAGAGAGAGAGGTGGACAGAGTTGACAGCAGTGAGCCCAATGTAGAGCTTGAACTCACAAACTGTAAGATCATGACCTGAGCCAAAGTTGGACGCTCAGCCAGCTGAGCCACCCAGGCACCCCAGCAATATGTATTTTTTTTAAAAAATAGCATTTCAGGGCACCTGGGTGGTTGAGTTGGTTAAGTATCTGACTCTTGATTTTGGCTCAGACCATGATCTTATGGTTCGTGAGATCTGAGATCCATGCTAACAGCATGGAGCCTGCTTGAGATTGTCTCTCTCTCTCTCTCTCTGCCTCCCTCCCTCCCTCCCTCCCTCTCCCTCTCCCTCTCCCTCTCCCTCTCCCTCTCTCGGCCCTGCTCCCTTTTCTCCTGCTCACATTCTTTCTTTCAAAATAATAAATAGACTTAAAAAAATAGTTCAGGCATTGTATTTCCAAGTGGCTTGTTCATGTTACTTTTTTTTACAAAGTGTTTATTTATTTTGAGGGAGGGAGAGAGAGAGAGAGCAAGTGTGCGAGTGAGCAGAGGGGCAGAACTCACCCCAATGTGGGGCTTGAACTCACCAACTGTGAGATCATGACCTGAGCCAAAATCGAGTCAAATGCTTAACTGACTGAGCCATCTAGGCGTCCCTCATGTTATTTTAATTAGGGGAAAATATAGAAGGCTAGGGAGAAAGATAGGACCCTTTGTATTTAATCCCAAACCAGACTGAAATCTTGTCATTTAGTCAGGACTTTTGAAAATCGTTCTTTTCTACTCTCTTAGAGACACTAATATACTGAATACTTAATGCTTGAATTTTACCTCAAATTAGTTTTTTATTGTATGACACTATAAGGAATGCAAAGTCATGTAAAATGCAGTCTGCCCTCCAAATTTCTAGTAGGAGAAATAGAGATGTATTTCAGAGCAGCCCACAGTAATAAATTGTACACTGTGGCCCAGTACATTTAAGTGTACATTTGTATGTTTATATTATCTGACACAGCATTTTCATTAAATTGTATTTATATTTGTTTTATGTATATGTTTTATGTAATGTACTCTGATGCTATCTCTTCTGTTTCTGTATCCTGTTCTGTTCCATTTTTCAAGAATGCTGGCATTTATTTCATGACCCACTAATGAGTCATATTCTTCAGTGCTAAAAAAAACAAACAAACTGGAGTATGTTAAGTATTATTTTAAACCATTTTGTACCTTACTTGCTTCCGTTGAAGCAAGTGTGCACGGGATGGACACTTGCTTCAAAGATGGGCCCTCCATGGAAGGTGTGTGACAAATTCCACCAGGTTTAGGTTCAGAAGATACCCATAGTCCTGCTTCTACCTTGATTCGACCAACATTTAGTTTTAGATCACTTTCTTGAGAACTTAAACGTCTATGGAAGTTCTCTTTCACTTTATGGAGGTGTGTGTATACATATAGCTACTACACTAGCACTTTAGAGCATTTCGTGAGCTGCTATCTCCTTGTCTAACTTGTATTTTACCCAAAGTTAACAGGGAAATAGCTGGAGCACTGTTTCAAAAAACGTATCTCCAATAACATATCAGCAGTTGAGGCTGATTATTAGAAAATACTAATTAAAGAGATAGGGGCTCCTGGCTGGCTCAGTCAGTGGATCATGCAACTCTTGATCTCCAGGTTATAAGTTCAAGCCCCATGTTCAGTGTAGAGATTACTTAAAAATAAAATCTTAATAAAAAAAAGGTATGTAAGTATGTGAGGAGGAGTGATTCTGATAAATGTAATTGTTAATATCCATTTTCTTTTATTTACACATAGAACAGTCCCTTCGACTTATTCCTCTGCAACATTCTAAGGTGGCCAGTGTTGTAAGAGATCAGAATCTTTCTAATGTTTGGACAGTTGAATATGCCCTTGAATTATTACTTATTGGTGGCCTAGTTCCAGAGGCTGTGTGGTTGGCACATAAACTTGGAGACTGGAAGACATCTGTTTCGATTGGTGTGGCCTTCCAACTATTCTGTAAACATGATAGTAATTTCACAAGGTATGTATTTTTAGGCAAACGTAGGTTGAGAAACAGTATAATAGTATCATCTAACCATTTTTTATTTCTCTCATTGCTGGCATTTATGCACTTTGTGGAATCCTTAGTCCAGAATTGTCCAATAAAACTTTCTTCAGTGATGGAAATGTTCTCTATGTGCAGTTCAGTATGATAGCTGTTAGCCACATGTAACCATTGAGCACTTGAATTGTGGCTAATAAGACCAAGGAATTGAATTTTCAACCTAATTTAAATTTAAATAGCTAAATGCAGTTAGGGGCTACTGTGTTGGACAGCTCAGCAGCTCTTTTGTGTTAAATCTTTTATTTAAAAAAAAAACAACAACCTTTTTATTTAGCACATTTGTTAGTAATGTCCTCAAAGTGCTTATAGTCAATGGGAGAGTTTGCCTATTTTAAGTAGGGTTTGAATTTTAAGCTAATAAATCTAATCTCTATATTTTAACTTTTCTATTATAGTACTACTATATCTTTGATATTTTTCAGTTCAATAATTCAACATATGTGTATTTCTTAAGTAAGTCCTCTGTACTAAGCTCTGTGCCAGGTAGTTTAATGGATATAAAATTAAATGGTACATAGACTCCATGTTTAAGGCATTTATAGTTTAGTAGAGAAATTAAGGCAAAACATTATTATAATTTAGTGTATGTGCTGCCAAAGCGAGCACAAAACATTATTATAATTTAGATAATATGGTAAGAAAAGTGCCAGTGGTGCAGTGGAGAGAGCAATAATATCAAACGGGCAATGGAGATAACATTTAGATGGGCATTGGAGGAAAGACAATATCTCAACAAATTGAGTAGCTGTGGAGAGAGATAACATTCCAAACATGAGCAAAGGCATATGGCAAAGACAAGGAAATGGAGATAACATTTAGATGGGCATTGAAGGAAAGACAATATCTCAACAAATTGAGTAGCTGTGGAGAGAGATAACATTCCAAACATGAGCAAAGGCATATGGCAAAGACAAGTTTGGTTCAATTTGGATCGAGTAGTATGGAGGGCAGCAATGGGAAATAATGATGGGAAGGTATATTGGTATCATAATCCTGGAGACCCTTAAAAATCTCCTTAATGTAATATTTCCCCAATTATTTTCCCCCAAGTATTACTTTTTAAACTAGAGGATGAATAAAAGTAAATTTCACTGTTCCTTAACATTTCATGTTTAGCTCTTAATGTGTTAATATTTCCTTTTTTCAGAATTTGGATTCATTTTCCTTAATTTGATGTGATTTCAGGTCCAAGAAAAAGGGTCTGAATTTGCCAATAAATATGACTCCAGCACAGATTTTCCGGGAAAAACTGCAGTGTTTTTTAGGTCGGCCAGCCTCTTTGGAAACAAAAAATGAAATGGGCTCAAAATACAAACAATTTACAGGTGTGTTACCTACATATAGTCTGACATATATATCAGCTTAATTGATATAAAACTTCTGATATTTTAAAAAGCTCATTAATATCCATAAATATATTAACACTTTGAAGTAAGCTTATCAAATATAAAAGTATGCTATTTATTCTTAATCATGGGAGCTTCTAAAATTTATGCCAGCTCAAAAAACAATGATCAGTAACTGAATGATACTCTGATTTTTCATACATATTTTTTGACTAGTTGTATTTTGCTATATTTGGATTATTTTCTTTTGCAGTCATAGAGTCGTAGAATCTCATAAACAGGAGGGTACTTAAAAGTATTTAGTTCAACTCTTGCCTAGTGCATAAATCACAGAGTTGGTTTTGTTTTTAATTTGAAAATTTTATAGTAGTATTACAAAATTAAAAATAATGTAATATCACATATATTACATAGATTTACTCAGGAGCCCTGTAAAATTTGTTTTATAGCTGGAGACATTTAGATGAAAAGTAATGAAGTTGGGTACTTAAAGTTGTATGTGCTGACTACTGTAGGACCCTTTGGTTTTATTAGTTCTTGTCTCCATTAAGCAGAGAGGCTTCTAACTCTAGATTCTTAGAACTTACTAATTGTAACTTCTCTTTCCAGAAAGAATGCATAATACCTGAAAACTTTGATAATTACCTGCCAATATTTTTGAAAATAAGTGGAGAGAAAATGTAACTACATGAAAGTTGGTTTTGAAAAAAAAAGACTAAAAGGGACACCTGGGTGGCTCAATCAGTTAAAAAAGTACTATGGTGGACTGTTAAGAAAAAAAATTACTCTCCCACTAGCTGCATTCACATAATGTTGTATTTTATTTTGGTGTCTTTCTTGATACGTCTTTCCCCATCAGTATTTTTTCATTTATTATTTTTTAACTCAGGACTATGTTCCAAGTATATTTTTGTTACATAGTTGTTGTTATTATAATATCTTGTATAATTTTGCAAAGGTCTTATGCTCTGATATTTTAAAAATTTTTAATTTTTGTTTATTTGATAGAGCGAGCATACACAGGAGAGGCAGAGAGAAAGAGAATCTTAAGTAGACTCCACACCCAACACGGAGCCTGATGCAGGGCTGGCGCTCATAAACCATGAGATCATGACCTGAGCCCAAATCAGGAGTCCAGTGCTTAACCTACTGAGCCATCCAGGCACTGCCCCCCTCTATAATCTTTTTTTTTTTTTTAATTTTTTTTGATATTATTTTTGAGAGAGAGAGACAGAGAGACAGAGAGACAGAGCACAAGTTGGGGAGGTACAGAGAGAGGGAGACACAGAATCAGAAGCAGGCTCCGAGCTGTCAGCACAGAGCCCGATACAGGGCTCGAACCCACAAACCATGAGATCATGACCTGAGCTGAATACCTGAGCAGATACTCAACTGACTGAGCCATCCAGGCACCCCTGCCCCCCCTCTATAATCTTAAAGTAACAGAATAGTTATTAAATTTCTGTGTAGAAGTTGAGATGTTTTGCATGTCAACCATTATGTTCATTTTTGATGATAATTTTTTTCAGATACGAAATTTTATACTACAAAATAGGATCAGCATAATATAAATTTTAACTATTTTACTTAATTTTGTATTTGGTAGATCCCATTGAAGAAGAAGATGCAAATCTCCTCTTTGGTTCAGTGCAGGAAGTACTGAAAGCAGCAGTTATGGCTGATGCAGATATTCTTTCAGAGACGTTTCAACTTCTGCTAAACTCTGCCAAGGACTTCAGTAAGAGACTGTGGGGCTTAGTCCCGGTCGGCTTGTATCTCCCGGCTCCTCCATTATATTGTCCTCAGCCAGCTATTCTTAGTGAAGTAAGCTTATTTCTTAACCTTTTAATTGATTTAAAGTTGATTTTATCCAAATTTTACAATAGACAACTTGATAATAATTATCAAGTTAGGAATGCAAGCTCTGAAGACAAACTTCCAGATCCTAGCTTGCTGTTTATTAATTGTATAATCTTAAGCAATGTACTAAACTGTTTAAGTTTCCTTATCTGTAAAATGCAGATGATGATAGTACCTGTAATAATATTATTGTTAGGATTAAATGAGATATTCTGTAAAAGCTTTTACCTTAGGGCCTAGGACACATAGTACACATTCAATAAATATTAAAATTATTGCAATAATAAAACAAAATCAAGAGAGGATTCTCTATATGCAGGTTTTAAAAAAATAGATGTTTGTTTAGGGTAATAAATAAAAAATGTCAGATTTTAGAAGACCTACATTATTTTGGTCTTCTATTTACCTCATTGTCTTTGATTCTTTTGAAAGACTTCTTTTGATTTTTTTTTTTTTTTTAATTTGATAGGTCATTTTTTTCTCCTGCACTATTCAATTGATAGTTCTGTCATATAAACAGCAAGACAGTGTTCCTCTCAGGAACTTTTTCTCTGCTCTCACTAAAAGTCACAACATTATAATTAGCTGGCTTTAAGATTTAAAGTATGAATGCAAATTATTTTAATGTTTGATATTTTTAAGTGATTCTGGTATTGTTTCTTTACTGCTTACTGTTTTAGTATTAGCAGCCTCTATCTCTTACCTGGTTTTTTCTTTTCCTTTTTGAGTTTTTTGTTATATTGTTATTTGTTATATTTAAGGTTATATTTCAATAGGTTAAAAAGATTTCATTTATTGATATTTCAAATGTAATATGTTATACATGGAAGAAATAAATAGTCCATTGTATTTCTTAATAATTCTCTTTTCTGTCACATCTGAGTCTTCAACACATTGGTTTAGAAATTAGGAATACCATTTAAGCTATTTTTGGAATAGCCTATGCTGATATTAGTTTGAGTGGTTACTATCCTTAGTAGTGATTCATTTTATTATTTTCTTTTTATTAAAATAATCCTCAGTGGTAGGATTTCTCCTAAGTATTACTCTATATCAATTAGGACCCTTTGGATTGGGTATAATAGAAAACTTGGTAAGTTGGCTGGTATAATTAAGAAGCCCAGTTAAGTAGGGTAGCCTTTTGACTCAGTTATGCTACCACAGACTTGAGCTCTTTCTCTCTAGTTTATTTTCTAAGGTGGCAGTTTCAACTTAGGTCCATCTCTCTTTGTGGGAGCAGAATGGCTGTCAGCACCTTCTAAGGATACCTTGTCCATGTCCAGAGGGAGAGAGAAGGGGAAAAACAAAAACAGTACAAGTATTTCTTCTCCAGCATTCCAGGCAAGGGTACTGGGAGTTACTCTTGGCTAGGGATAATGCAAAGTACATTTTGTAGCCCCTTAGGGCCTTCCCCTGAGAGCTGGGAAAGTATCAGCTCTCACTGAATCGCATGGGCTATGTAGGGGAAGGGCAGATACTCCATTAAAAATTGAGTACTGTGAGGGGCGCCTGGGTGGCGCAGTCGGTTAAGCGTCCGACTTCAGCTAGGTCACGATCTCGCGGTCCGTGAGTTCGAGCCCCGCGTCAGGCTCTAGGCTGATGGCTCGGAGCCTGGAGCCTGTTTCCGATTCTGTGTCTCCCTCTCTCTCTGCCCCTCCCCCGTTCATGCTCTGTCTCTCTCTGTCCCAAAAATAAATAAACGTTGAAAAAAAATTAAAAAAAAAATTGAGTACTGTGAAGAAGTAACTGTGGTAGGATGATGGGGAAGCAAATGTTTAGATACTGTCTCATTCTCTAGAAACTAATTTTTAGCTACTGGCTTGTTAGTGTTTATTCAGCAAACGTTTGTTGGATCCTACTACATGCTGGACTTTATTCTATGCATTATGTTAATACAAAGATAGATGACAAGGTCTTTGCTTTTGAGTAGATCTCAGTATGGTGGGAAACATACATGAATCAGTACAGAATAATTTAGTGAAAATTGTCATGGATGTCTGAGCAAAGTGCCATAGTCACACACAACAGGAGAGCTTCACAGAGGGGCCGACACTGAAATATAAGGATTTTTCCAGGCATAGAAGGGAAAAGGCATTCTCCTTAAAAGGAGTCCTCTTTATAACATTCTACCAATGGAGTCTGGAGTGGTGGGCTTTAACTGCTTGTAGGGGAAGACTTAGACTTAGGGTCAGTTTAGCCCTTTACATTATTTGAGATGAGAGAAATTTATTTGACACTAGAAATAGCTATAGTTGAAATCTATGAGGCCATCCCTCAAAATATCCTTCATAAATCTCCAGGAACATTCTAGTTTGAGAAGCACTATTTTTATTTTCACTGTAACATTTAAAATTTTCATATTACTATCTATTAAGAATCGATTGTTTTATTTTCTTTAGGAAGATGGTGATGATCTTCTTTTAAAAGCTGAAAAGGATAATCGCCAAAAGGTGTCTGGAATCCTTCAGCGTGTTCTCTTGCTTTTCCGGGCAGCTCGCTGTTCTTTTCCGGTAGCACAGTGGTACATCTTGCAGTTGAGATGGGCAAGAAAAGTCATGCAGAAGGTGTGGAGATGTCTTAGTCATTTATGTGCTATGCTATGTTAAACTATTTAAATATACTAATATTTATTAATATCTCCAAATATTTATAATCATGACATTTTCCCAAGGAATCCTATACTATGAATCAATAGATTTCAGGTTTGTTTATAATAAGCAACCTAGCCAGACTAAATTTTTTCTGCTGAAAGATAAGGACTCTGAACTGAGTCTCTTTGTTAGTCCCATCCTGTCTGACAATACAAAGTAAAATATAGTAAGTTATATATAACTGGTAGTTATATGTAGGTAGTTTCAGTTACTTTTTTTCTTTGTCCCACCATCATTGAAGATGTAAGCTCAGTTCAGGGTTTTCCCCGACTTCGCTCTGAAATACTATCTACTGTGTTCTGTGGGGACTAATGTGGGGTCAAGCCCTGGGAGGTTAGAGTTGGTTCTTGGCTGTGTGTTTTCTTTCAGTACTCTCCACCAGTTGGAGTCTCTCCCTTGCTATCTTCTGAGATGTGCAATTCAGTGTGATTCTGGGGCCATCATCCCTTTCCACACTGACTTCAGCTGGGTCGTAGTTGCGTTCTTACCTGATCAACAGTCAGATGGGACATTTGTTGGTATGTCCCTTCTCCAGCTGCACATCCTTTGTAGGCCAGTTGTCTGTCTCTGTGAAATGTGGAACTAAATAGTATTAGCCCTAAATGTCTTTAATTTGGCCCTTGATTATGTTTAAAACAAGAATTTACTATTTTTGGTAGGAAACTTTAGACTTTGAGAAGTTACCAAGTTGTTTTTGAAAATTAGACTTTTTTTAGAGAGAAAGATTTGTGAAATTTGCATACAGCTACTATAAAAATGTAAGATGAAACTGTACCCATTCTGTATCTTGTTATCCCAAAGTTGTTTTTAAAGTATGGCAAAGAGTTTTCCTGTATTATTGAAAGATTGGTTTTAATAGTTTCAAGGTCTGCTGAGCCTGATTATTTGTTATAGGAAACTTCATTTTAAAAATTATTTAAGTAAACAGTTTTCTACAATAAAGTTGTAATTAGGTTTCCATTGAGGTTTTACCTTATGTATTAAATCCCAACAGTCATCTCATTTAATCTAGCTTTAATTAATGCAGCTAGCATAAAGACTGTGCAGATTCTCTTAAAATTATCAACACAGCTAAACACATTCCTCAAAGGAGTAACAGGCTGCAGACTAGGGCCTTTGGGTGTATAGTCATTGCCACTCTGACTGTCCAGTGCCCTCTTTGTCTTGCGGCTTACCTTTAAAGCTTGTCAACCCCTCAGCTATACACACAAGTGACTTGTAAATTCCCCCTAATTCAGTCTTCCTAAAATACATCTGATAGTTTTATTGTTAGCCTGTGTATTTATTGATATTGGGAGAGGTGCCAAAGATGTGGAGATCCATTCTTATAGAAGTATGTACAATATATAAGTGTATATACTTCTATATTCTCCTGTATTGCTGTTTTCTCTGCCTTTTTCATTTAGACTTCATTGGGCATATAATTTAACTACAGATTTAGTTGTAGTAAATTAATGTTTTCTAATTGGTGGGAATGGCGGAACACTTGTTGCTACCAAAATTATAAGGTCTTTATTCATGGAAGCAAAAACTCATATTTCTCATGAAGTTCATACTAAAATGTGACCTGGAGCTGCAGTAATCTGAACAATTGATAGGGGCCAGACATCTGATTACAAGATGGCTCGTGCACATGGCTAAGAAGTTGGTGCTGGTTGTTGGCCAGAGGCGTCCCCCTGAGGAAGTGATCCAAAAGACAGCAAGGTGGAAGCTACAATGCCGTTATGATTTAATCCCAGAAATCCCATACAATCACTTCTGTATTCTGTTCGTTAGAAACTAGCTGGTCTAGGGGCACCTGGGTGGCTCAGTTGGTTTAGCGTCCGATTTTGGCTCAGGTCATGATCTCGCAGTTCGTGGGTTCGAGCCCTGCGTCAGGCTCTGTGCTGACAACTCAGAGCCTGGAGCCTACTTTGCATTCTGTGTCTCCCTCTCTCTTCCCCTCCCCCGCTCATGCTCGTGATCTCTCTCTCTCTCTCAAAAATAAATAAAAAAACAATAAAAAAAAGAAACTAGTTGGTCTCAAAAATAAATAAAAAAACAATAAAAAAAAGAAACTAGTTGGTCCCTCAAGGTGAGGGAAGTTAGGCTGTACCTTTGAAGGAATGAATTGTTAAGAATTTGTGGACATATTTTAAAACCATCATACCATTATACCAAAGTGAACAATAACTCTTTATTAATTCCAATACCTGGTCCATAATAAAATTACTCTGATTATTTTGAAAATGTCTTTTTTATAGATTTTTGAAATCAAGGTCCAACTGAAGTTAACCCATGTTTGATTATGAGATAATAGGAAGGACTATATTTTCAAGTCTGACACATAAGAATCAAAAGACTTAACCCAGGATCAAACTTTATACCAATAATTTCAGAATATAGGTAACTAAAAGACACAGGTGAAACCTGGACTTACATTGCTCCCAAGATTTTTCTTGCTGTGGAAGGATGTGACCTGGCCTCTGTTTAACATCATGACACAAAAGAGAACTATATCACTTATTGAACATGTCCTTTTTATATCTCTTTAATTATATAACTTGTGTGACATTTTCCAATGAGCCATACTCCATAAATCCATGCATTATAGATTTATTTATAATAACCAACCTAGCTAGGCTCTGTACATCTAGTAAATATCATTGTTTGACAAGAAGTCTGCCATTAGAATGCTTACAAGGGGATTTGACAAGATCCTGTCTTTGTAGAAATGAATAGAAGAGGGAGAAAATAGATTACAAGCCTGCCGCTAATCCTTTCATTTTTGGGTGTATGTCCCTTAGATTCCTTTCCTTTTATTCTATAGCAGTTTCCTTTAATTTCTTTTTCTTTTCTTGGTTTGTAGAGAAACTTGGTCATTTGTTCTGTACCGTATTCTGCATTTGTTTGATAGTTTATTCATTTAGTGTCATTTGACTTGTTCCTCTTTCCTTTTATTTCCTGTGAACTGGTAATTAAACTATATTCATTGAGATACAGAGGCTTGATCAGGTTCACATTTTCTTAGAAAAAGTTATGTAGGTAGGGGCAACTGGGTGGCTCAGTTGGTTGAGACTCCGATTCTTGATTTCAGCTCAGATCATGATCCCAGGGTTGTAGGATAGAGCCCCACGTTGGGCTGTATGCTGAGCGTGGAGCCTGATTAAGATTCTCTTTCTCAAATTAAAAGTAGAACTACCCTATGACCCAGCAATTGCACTACTAGGTTATTTATTCAAGGGATACAGGTATGCTGTTTTGAGGGCACACATGTACCCCAATGTTTATAGCAGCACTATCAACAATAGCCAAAGTATGGAAAGAGCGCAAATGTCCATCAACAGATGAACAGATAAAGAAGATGTGGTATATATACACAATGGAGTATTACTTGGCAATCAAAAAGAATGAAATCTTGCCATTCGCAACTACGTGGATGGAACTAAAGGGTATTATGCTAAGCGAAATTAGTCAGAGAAAGACAAATATCATATAACTTCATTCATATGAGGTCTTTAAGACAAAGAACAGATGAACATAATGGAAGGGAAGCAAAAATAATATAAAAACAGGGAGGGGGGCAAAACAGAAGAGACTCTTAAAGGTGGAGAACAAACAGAGGGTTACTGGAGGGGTTGTGGGGGGTTGGGCTAAATGGGTAAGGGGCATTAAGGATTCTACTCCTGAAATCATTGTTGCACTATATACTAACTAACTTGGATGTAAATAAATAAATAAAGTAAAAAAAAAAATTCTCTTTCTCTCTCCCTCTGCCCCTCTTCCCCCTGACACATACTCTCTCTCTCAAAAAAAAAAAAAAGTTATGTAGGTAGATATACCTTTTGTCATATTTATTTTTAGGTACTGCACATAGTTTTATTTTGAATGAGAGTTAGATGCTTAAATTTCTTTATTATGCCTTTGGGGAAAGGACAAATAGCATCAAGTTCTATATAGGCAAAACTGAGTGACAGAAAAAATTGCCTACAACCTTCTTTTCTCTTTTGTGTTCTAACTTAGTGAATTTCTTGAGTTAAATTTGTGAGGGGGGCACCTGGGTGGCTCAGTCAGTTAAGTATTCGACTCTTGATTTTGGCTCACGTCATGATCTCAGGGTTTGTGAGACTGATCCCCGCCATCAGGCCGTGAGCTGACAGTGCGGAACCTGTTTTGGATTCTCTCTCTCTCTCTCTCTCTCTCTCTCTCTCTCTCTCTGTGTGTGTGTGTCCTTCCCCGTGCACATTTTTTCTCTCTCTCTCTCAGAATAAATAAATATATGAGCCAAGTTTCTGAAAGGATAGTTCATTTCAGAGATACTTTCTTACACAGTATAAGAACCATGCTGTATTTTTCATTCTCTATGGTTTATGTTACCTGTCTTGTTTGTTGTTTTATAGTTTCCTTAAAAATAGATTTAGATGACTGATAATTAACATATTCTATCATTCTTTCAGATTCGAATGAAAGGGTCCCTTCCTTCATTGAGTCCTTTCCCTGAGTCATTACTTAATTATTGTAAAGGAGGTGTAGCATTCTTTCGACCTGGAGCAGCTGGAGACAGCAAGCTTGATGAAGTTTCTGTTAAAGCAATAGGTTTGTCCAAAATGAACTGCTTGCTTAGAAATTAGGCCCAAATATTGATAATGATGTAATTTGCAGTTGATTTGGTGAAGTTTCTATACAGTGGAATATTATGCTGGCAATGAAAAGATATGTGTGTGTAACCACCGTGGAAATGTATCCAGGATACATTAAGTGAAAGGAAGAGCTAGTTTCAAAACAGCGTGCATAGTATAATTATATATATATTTGTGTCCTTGTATTGCTTTTAATAAAAACATTGTTCAATAATGGAAAGTATGTTTCTAGTATTAAAAAATTTTTAACTTAAATGCCCATCACAAATGATTTTCCAAATAAATGAGCTGTACAGTATTAAGTAGAGCTATGTGTGTTGGCTTCGAACATTATCTACAATATACTATGAAGTTTAAAGCAAGTAAACTACTAGAGTAATTTATTTACTCTAGTAAATAGAGTAAGTTATTTATTCTAAAACTGTTTTCAATATTTTCATGCAACTGACATGCATGAAATGCTCTAGAATCATGTGTATAAAAATTATGAAAGGATTTCCATGACTTTTATTTAAGGTGTTGGCAATGAGCATATGTTTGTTTCATAATCAACAAAATAAAGACATTGGTTTTGGAAAAAAAATACCCAGCAGAGGTGAAGTTGTTATAATATTAATATACATACTAATCCAATCTTTTATATTTGTACCCCTGGTTTAGGTTGCTTCAGAGAACTTTGTGCTTTGTGTTGGATGCTACATGTTCGTGATAAGTTATCCTATAGTTGCAGGCAATATCAGAAAGCAAGAGAAAATGTGGAGGGGAAAAAGGTATTTACCTACACAAGAATAAGAAAAATGAACAAACATTACTTGGGAAATTACTGCTTGATAGAAGGTTTTATTGTTTTCTGACAAACTTTCTTTTGAACTCATCCTGATATATCCATCTAAAGTGAAAAGGAAATGTATTTCTCAATACCCATTTAGGACGTCGAAGTGGAGTTTGATTCTTGTATGGTTGAGCACGGTCTCAGTGCAGTGGAGTGGGCACACAGAATGCTGCCCTTTTCTCGGTTTTCTAATACTGAAGAACTTGTTCAGGATCTAATTTTGAGCCTTATTGGAGAACTGCCACCAATCAGAAAGGTAATGTGAATGTAGGTGAAAAAAACTAAATGAAAATCAGAGACATTAAAGGATTTTTACTTTATTTTAATTAAAAATGATGTTGCTCATGAAACTCTTTTTTTAATTTTTCTGAAGGTAGCAGAAATTTTTGTGAAAGCATTTCCCAACCCTGAGGACATAAGGGTTCCTTTAAGAGAAAAATATCACTGTCTTCAACAGAGACTCAGACACTGTGTTGTGAAAGGTAGTATTTGTCATTTCTTAGATATCTGGTAGATAAATTGCTGAAGATTCCTCGGAAAGCATGTAGTTTCTAGTGCTTATGTTTTTATGCAGTTCTCCTTTCCTTGAAGATAGTGTAAGAAGGCAGAAAGAAGCACTCCTCTATTACTGAAGCACCAGTTTTGCTTTGGAACCAGATAAAGATGACTTCATGACATGGCTCTGTCAGTTAATGACTGTGTGACTATAGGCAAGTTGCCCAGTCTCTCTGAGCTCCGTTTCTTTATATGTAAAACGGGTGTATTATTACCTACTTTATGGATGTATATTAAAAGAGGGTTAAATAAGGTAAAATATATAAAATAAGCATACAGTGCTTTGCGTAAGGCAGATATTTTGTTGAAAACTAGTATTCTTCTTCCTTCTAATTTTACCCTATACATTCAACATGCCCTTGTGGAAAATTTTTTTTATTGTGGTTAAAACATACGTAATATAAAATTTAATATTTTAAGTGTATAATTCAGTGACATTAACTACATTCATAATGTGGAAATTTTTAAAGAATTCAAATTACCTTTTTTTTATAACTTAATCTAGTATTTAAGTCTAGTTATGTCCTATGATCATACATTATTGCATTAATATATTTGTGGTTTATATTTTTCTTAAGACTTTTTTGACACTCTCTAAAATGTATAGTGTATACAGTTTATATATATGTTAATGTATAATAATGTTTAAACTTTTTTCTGTAGGCAGCCTTGAAAAACTTACATTCCTATTTCCCACTATTTGAAGTGAAAAAGGTGTCCTTGTTTCTTTGACTAAAATTGTACTCATTTTCTCTTATTCACCACCCTTGGGAATGAAAAAATAGTACTGATTCTTTTTATAATTATCTGTCTGATTTTTTAAATAGTTAAGTTACTTCTTAATTTTTTGTTTTCCAGAGCACATGTTTTTATGGAGTCTGGGCTCTGTCCCTTTTGTTGTTCTTTTTTTTTTTTTTTTTTAAATTTTTTTTTCAACGTTTATTTATTTTTGGGACAGAGAGAGACAGAGCATGAACGGGGGAGGGGCAGAGAGAGAGGGAAACACAGAATCGGAAACAGGCTCCAGGCTCTGAGCCATCAGCCCAGAGCCTGACGCGGGGCTCGAACTCACGGACCGCGAGATCGTGACCTGGCTGAAGTCGGACGCTTAACCGACTGCGCCACCCAGGCGCCCCCCTTTTGTTGTTCTTTAATGGACCTTCTCTAACTTCTGCAATTCTACCTTAAAATATGCACCATAGCTTTCTGACAAATACAAAGCATGCTCTGTAAGAATGTGGAAATGAGTCTTAGTCATTAGTTGGATTCCATGTTCCCAGGAGGGACTGGAATTGGGTCCCCTTCTGTCTTTTTAAAATTTTTTAAAAATGTTTTTAAATTTATTTTGAGAGAGAGACAGAGAGAGTGAGTGGGGGAGGGCAGAGAGAGAGAAGGGGAGGGGAATCTCAAGCAGGTTCCATGCCATCAGCACAGAGCTGGATGAGAGGCTCGAACTCATGGAACTCATGAACAGTGAGATCATGACCTGAGCCAAAACTAAGAGACACATAACCGACTGAGCCACCCAGGTGTCCCGGATCCCTTTGTGTCTTGAGTTGAAACATTTTAATGTGTTGTAATAAGGCTTTTTGTTTTTTCCTTTATAGGTCCCCAAACTGAGGAAATGATGTCTGTTATTA
The DNA here is from genome assembly GCF_022837055.1 of Prionailurus viverrinus. Lineage (NCBI taxonomy): Eukaryota > Metazoa > Chordata > Mammalia > Carnivora > Felidae > Prionailurus > Prionailurus viverrinus. The sequence goes on from NC_062561.1 coordinate 210,873,926, forward strand.
TGCATTCTATTCATAAAGTGAGAGTGAAAGCCCTAAAACGTGTGCAAAGAAATATAGGTTCTTTTGAAATGAATATCTGGGAACCAATTGAAGAAGAAAAACCAGCTGAGGTTCTGGGTTTTGATAGGTTTTCCCTAGGAACTAGTTTGAGCAGGAGCACACTCACAGAACTGGGGAATTCTCTAGTCCACAGTGATGCAGATACAGCAGATACCTTCTCTGAAGCATTGTCAGTTGAAGAAAAAAGTAGGATACATTTCTCTGAAAGGTACAGTTGAGATCTCTTAATAGTAAGCATTCACTTCCTTTGGAAAAAAATATTTTCAGCATTTCACGCAACAGATGAGTTGATTTCTTGTCCCAGAAACCTCACTGATTGCAGTGTTAACAATATGAATGATAAGTGCTACCCTCCTTTACTCACAAGAATATTAGGAGTGTAAAATGAAACTATATATTTGAAAATTTATTTAAAATATTATTGAGATATGAAATAATTTTGCTACCTGATAGTATAAAATCAGGTAAGTAGATGAAATTGTAGAGTTCACTGGGAGGCTTTTACTGTTTTTAGTAATCTTCAGATTTAAATAGTTTAAGATTATTGGGTTAGCTATATTATTTTTAAGGGATTCCAGGGAAAGAAATTGCACGTTCATCTTTGAAACTTGTCTATAAATTGTTGAGAAATTCTTATTATTTAAACCTCTATTAGTCTAGCTAGATTTTTTCTTTATAATTCCATTATCTGCAATTAAGTTTATCCTTCCCATGACTAAAAGACTAAGTAATCAGCCATAATCTTGTTTAAATGAAATAACTTTATCGACTTCAAATATAAGCATCTGCTTAAACCATGCCTCATAGTATTAGAAATGGTGTGCTTGTTTCACCAGATGATTTCAGTGTTAGCACAGGAATACAATGGCGGCTGCTTGTTGTGCCTTCTTAATAAGAGACATAGACCTCCAGCCCAGGTGCCTAACACGAGCCCTTTCTTTCCCTTATTGGGGGAACTAGGAATCTGTTCTTCCCTAAGGACCATGGTTAAAGGAAACAGATTTAAAAGTAATTGTGACCCAATGCTAATATCATCTTCAATGGGGAAAAACTGAGAGCGTTCCCCTAAGGTCAGGAACAAGACAGGGATGTCCACTCTAGCCACTGTTATTCAACATGGTATTGGAAGTCTTAGCCTGTGCAATCAGACAACACAAAGAAATAAAAGGCATCCAAATCGGCCAGGAGGAGGTCAAACTTTCACTCTTTGCAGATGACATGATACTCTATATGGAAAACCCAAAAGATTCCACCAAAAAACTGCCAGAACTGATTCATGAATTCAGCAAGGTTGCAGGATACAAAATCAATGCACAGAAATCGGTTGCATTCCTATACACCAACAATGAAGCGACAGAAAGAGAAATCAAGGAATCAATCCCATTTACAGTTGCACAAAAAACCATAAAATACCTAGGAATAAATCTAACCAAAGAGGTGAAAAATCTATACACTGAAAACTATAGAAAGGTTATGAAAGAAAATTGAAGAAGACACAAAAAAAATGGAAAAAGATTCCATGCTCCTGGATAGGAAGAACAAATATTGTTAAAATGTCGATACTACCCAAAGCAATCTACATATTCAATGCAATCCCTATCAAAGTAACACCAGTATTCTTCACAGAGCTAGAACAAATAATTCTAAAATTTGTATGGAACTAGAAGAGACCCTGAATAGCCAAAGCAATCTTAAAAAAGAAAACCAAAGCAGGAGGCATCACAATCCCAGACTTCAAGCTATACTACAAAGCTGTAATCATCAAGACAGTATGGTACTGGCACGAGAAAAGACACTCAGATCAATGGAACAGAATAGAGAACCCAGAAATGGACCCACAAATGTATAGCCAACTAATCTTTGTCAAAGCAGGGAAGAATATCCAGTGGACTGAAGACAGTCTCTTCAGCAAGTGGTACTGGGAAAACTGGACAGCGACATGCAGAAGAATGAACCTGGACCACTTTCTTATACCATACATAAAAATAAACTCAAAATGGATGAAAGACCTAAATGTAAGACAGAAAGCCATCAAAACCCTTGAGGAGAAAGCAGGCAAAAACCTCTTTGATCTTGCCTGCAACTTTTTACTCAACACATCTACAGAGGCAAGGGAAACAAAAACAAAAATGAACTGCTGGGACCTCATCAAAATAAAAAGCTTCTGCACAGCGAAGGAAACAATCAGCAAAACTAAAAGACAACCGACAGAATGGGAGAAGATATTTGCAAATGACATATCAGATAAAGGCTTAGTATCCAAAATCTATAAAGAACTTATCAAACTCCACACCCAAAAAACAGATAATCCAGTGAAGAAATGGATGAAAGACATGAATAGACACTTCTCCAAGGAAGGCATCCAGATGGCCAACTGACACAAAATGCTCAATATCACTCATCATCAGGGAAATACAAATCAAAACCACCATGAGATACCACCTTACACCTGTCAGAATGGCTAACATTAACAACTCAGGCAACAACAGATGTTGGTGAGGATACGGAGAAAAAGGATCTCTTTTTGCGTTTGTTGGTGGCAATGCAAGCTGGTGCAGCCACTCTGGAAAACAGTATGGAGGTTCCTCAAAAAACTAAAAAGAGAACTACCCTATGACCCAGCATTTGCACTACTAGGCATTTATCCAAGGGATATAGGTGTGCTGTTTCAAAGGGACACATGCACCCCAATGTTTATAGCAGCACTGTCAACAATAGCCAAAGTATGGAAAGAGCCCAGATGTCCCTTGATGGATGAATGGATAAAGAAAATGTGGTGTGTGTGTGTGTGTGTGTGTGTGTGTGTGTGTGTATATACATATATATGTATATATATGTACATATATGTACATATATATATATACATGTATATATATATACACACACACACATACACAATGGAGTATTACTCAGCAATCAAAAAGAATGAAATCCTTGGCACAAAAACAGACACATAGACCAATGGAATAGAATAGAAACCCCAGAACTAGACCCACAAACGTATGGCCAACTCATCTTTGACAAAGCAGGAAAGAACATCCAATGGAAAAAAGACAGCCTCTTTAACAAATGGTGCTGGGAGAACTGGACAGCAACATGCAGAAGGTTGAAACTAGACCACTTTCTCACACCATTCACAAAAATAAACTCAAAATGGATAAAGGACCTGAATGTGAGACAGGAAACCATCAAAACCTTAGAGGAGAAAGCAGGAAAAGACCTCTCTGACCTCAGCCGTAGCAATCTCTTACTCGACACATCCCCAAAGGCAAGGGAATTAAAAGCAAAAGTGAATTACTGGGACCTTATGAAGATAAAAAGCTTCTGCACAGCAAAGGAAACAACCAACAAAACTAAAAGGCAACCAACGGAATGGGAAAAGATATTCGCAAATGACATATCGGACAAAGGGCTAGTATCCAAAATCTATAAAGAGCTCACCGAACTCCACACCCGAAAAACAAATAACCCAGTGAAGAAATGGGCAGAAAACATGAATAGACACTTCTCTAAAGAAGACATCCGGATGGCCAACAGGCACATGAAAAGATGTTCAGCGTCGCTCCTTATCAGGGAAATACAAATCAAAACCACACTCAGGTATCACCTCACACCAGTCAGAGTGGCCAAAATGAACAAATCAGGAGACTATAGATGCTGGAGAGGATGTGGAGAAACGGGAACCCTCTTGCACTGTTGGTGGGAATGCAAATTGGTGCAGCCGCTCTGGAAAGCAGTGTGGAGGTTCCTCAGAAAATTAAAAATAGACCTACCCTATGACCCAGCAATAGCACTGCTAGGAATTTATCCAAGGGATACAGGAGTACTGATGCATAGGGCCACTTGTACCCCAATGTTCATAGCAGCACTCTCAACAATAGCCAAATTATGGAAAGAGCCTAAATGTCTATCAACTGATGAATGGATAAAGAAATTGTGGTTTATATACACAATGGAATATTACGTGGCAATGAGAAAAAATGAAATATGGCCTTTTGTAGCAACGTGGATGGAACTGGAGAGTGTGATGCTAAGTGAAATAAGCCATACAGAGAAAGACAGATACCATATGGTTTCACTCTTATGTGGATCCTGAGAAACTTAACAGGAACCCATGGGGGAGGGGAAGGAAAAAAAAAAAAAAGAGGTTAGAATGGGAGAGAGCCAAAGCATAAGAGACTGTTAAAAACTGAGAACAAACTGAGGGTTGATGGGGGGTGGGAGGGAGGAGAGGGTGGGTGATGGGTATTGAGGAGGGCACCTTTTGGGATGAGCACTGGGTGTTGTATGGAAACCAATTTGTCAATAAATTTCATAAAAAAAAAAATAAAATAAAATAATAACTCCAAAAAAAAAGAGTGAAATCTTGCCATTTGCAACTACGTGGATGGAACAAGAGGGCATTATGCTAAGTGAAATTAGTCAGAGAAAGACAAGTATCATATGACTTCACTCATATGAGGACTTTAAGAGACAAAACAGATGAACATAAAGGAAGGGAAATAAAAATATTATAAAAACAGGGAGGGGGACGAAACAGAAGAGATTCATCAGTATGGGGAACAAACTGAGGGTTGCTGGAGGGGTTGTGGGAGAGGGGATGGGCTAAATGGGTAAGGGGCATTAAGGAATCTACTCCTGAAATCATTATTTCACTATGCCAACTAATTTGGATGTAAATTTTAAAAAATTAAAAATAAAAAAATAATAAAAGTAATTATGATTGGCAGTTAAAATGTTCGCCTAGCAGGTTTAATAGCAGTAGAAAGTTTAGAAAAAATACCTCACTCTTGTGTAGTAAAGAGTCTTGAAGACATTCCTGCTTGTTGTACCTTGTACAGGGGGAGCTGAAAGGTGCAGATGCAAAAAACAAGAAACCATAAATTAGGATGTATGTTGGTGGCTTGTGATTTCTGTTGACTTTGGATTCCTAAATTCTCACTTGTTAGAGGACCTTTTTGTTTTTTTCAAAAATTCATGTTTTTAAAAGTGAAATTTCTCTGAACACATTTCAGTCTTTTTTAACTCAAATTTCCCCTTTTGATATTTTGTTTTATTTTTTCACTAAGAATGTTCAGCTCTAGTCAACACTTAGAGATCATTTAATCTAACCCATCATTTGAAAGATACGTAATTGAGGCATTAAAAGTATATATATATATATATAATTCAGTCACGGAGAGAATTTTCATTGTCAATTCTAACATCCGTTTTTGCTATTAAATAATCTTTAATTTTGTCTTTTTCAATTTTGTTTTGCTGTAGAAATGCCCCAAATCACATGGAATTAAAATTGATTAGTAAGCCCAAGGAAAAAAAGAAGATATGTAATCCGAAAGAAAATCTTGAAAGAAAAGATCATGAAAAGCTATTACAAAATGCACTGCCTGTAATAGGTGTTTGGGAATTTGAACGTGATGATGATGAATATATTAAATTCCTTGATCTCTTCTTGAGTTATGTTCTTGAAAGAGACCTACTTGATTCTAAGGATCCTGGCATTCCATTTCTAACCAGTTTTTCTGGACATCTTAGAGAATATGAACTTAATTCTTTACTTTTTGATGTACATACAACATTAAAACGACGTCGAAGCAAAACCAAAAGCCAAAATGTGTTTAGAGCTGGCTCTTGTTTTGTTGTTGCTCCTGAGTTATATGAGTCTGAAAAGCCAGAAAACCAAGCACTTTCAGCTTCAGTACTGGATCAAGGAATCAGGTCATTTTTAGAGAACCCTTTGAATGAAGTCAATAAAATTGAAGCGACAAGTGGATTGTTCGGTTTAAAACAAAAGTCAGTTTACAGAACACAAGATGACAGTTCAGGGAAACCTTTAGTCCAGAGATTGTCGAACCATATGTTTTGGACTCCCAAGACCGACAAAACTAGATGTATTTTCAAAGCAGTTCAATGCAGTGATATTAACCCTCAAGAAGATCTTCCTTTAGCACTAAATAACACATTTGGCAGTATAAGAAGGCTGCTGGAATGGATGATAAGGTGGTCTGACAGAAGACTGCTCTGTGATCCTAGTCTCACTGAGTTATCCTGTGAGTATAGTCCCATCATTCGTGTAAAGACCTCTACAGCTGCCATTCTTACATCATTGTGGCTTTTGGAACAACCCTATTTTGCTACATATAAGGGAAAAAATGCCATTTTTAAGGTAAGTCCTTGAATTCTTTATTGCATACAAATGAGAATTCTCATTGTAGATTGAAACTATTTTTATATTTCTCCATCTATTAAAGAATCACCAAGCAAGAAGTTAATGACAATGTTAATTATATAATCTGCATCATCAGATTTTTTTTCTTCAAGTGATTCTTTTAATTCTTAAAAATAATTAGGGTAAATGTGTTTTCAAAGAGGCTTTGAGGTTTTGAGGTTTTATGTGTGTTTATAAAAAAAAGGAGGAGGAAAAAGATAATTTTAAGTGATACTACAGGTGGTATAACATTTATATTCTTTCTCTTTAAAGTTTCAGGTTTGGTTCGGATGAAGAAGGGGTAGGCAGCTACACAGTTTTTATTACTGTAGTCTTATCATATACATTAAGGGATCATTTTTCTTATAGTCTTGGCCAGAAGTTGGAGAACCAAACCAGGGAAGGCAGATAGGTTTCAGTAGAGAAGTTAGTGCTTATTAGTTATTTTTTCTTTTCTCTACTCAATGATAACTGGAAGGCTGCTGTTTTAACCTGTTTGTGAAGACAAATATTTTTATGTAAATATGATTGAGTGATTGTTATTGCACTGGAAAAAAACTACAGAGGTGAAATTTTTGGAAAACAAATTTATGTTTGTTATAGTTGTTATAGTTGGGAAATGGACTTTTTTAATATTTGGAAGATTCCATAGTTTCTAATTTGTCCTGTTTTGTTCCCTTCAGTTTTACTGAGGTATAATTGACAAAATTGTAAGATATTTAAAGTATGTATTGTGATGATTTAATATGCATATACATAGTAAAAGGATTCCCCTTATCTGGTTAACACATTCAACGCCTCACATACTTTGTGTGTGTGTGTGTGTGTGTGTGTGTGTGTGTGTGTGTGGCATATAAGTTCTACTGTCTTAGCAAATTTGACATATAAGTTCTACTCTCTTAGCAAAATTCTATAATGTGATGTTGTGAACTATAGTTACTATGATACTGCATTAGCTCCCCAGACCTTATTTACCTTACAACTGAAAGTTTGTATAGGCATACTTAGTTTTATTGCACTTTGCTTTATCGCACTTTGCAGATACCATGTTTTTTACAAATTGAAGATTTGTGGCATTGAGCAAATCTGTCTGCATCATTTTCTAACAGCATTTGCTCACTTCATGTCTCTGTGTCACATTTTGGTAATTCTTGCAATATTTTAAACTCTTTCATTGTCCTCATATTTGTTATGGTGATTTATGACCAATGATGTTTAAAAAAAATTTTTTTTAACGTTTATTTATTTTTGAGACAGAGAGAGACAGAGCATGAACGGGGGAGGGTCAGAGAGAGAGAGAGACACAGAATCTGAAACAGGCTCCAGGCTCTGAGCTGTCAGCGCAGAGCCCCACACGGGGCTCAAGCTCATGGACTGGGAGATCATGACCTGAGCCGCAGTCAGACACTTAACTGACTGAGTCACCCAGGCGCCCCTGACCAATGATCTTTGATGTTACTATGGTAATTGCTTTGGAGTACCACAAACCATGCCCATTTTAGATGGTGAACTTTATCAATAAATGTGTGTGATTTGACTCTGCCACCAACTGGCTGTTCCCCCATCTCTCTCTCTCTCTCCTGGGATCTCCAAGTGAGACACAACAGGGTTGAAATTAGGTCAGTGAGTAACCCTTCAATGGCCTCTAACTGTTCAAGTGAAAGGAAGAATCACATGACTCTCACTTTGAGTCAAAAGCTAGAAATGATTGGGGCACTTGAGTGACTCAATTGGTTAAGGGTCCGATTTTTTATTGCAGCTCAGGTCACAATCTCACAGTTTGTGAGATCAAGCCTTACATCAAGTTCTGCGCTAACAGCATGGAGTTTGCTTGGGATTCTCTGTCTCCCTCTGTCTCTGCCCCTCCCCCACTTGCATGCACACACTCTCTCTCTCTGTTAAAATAAATAAACTTTTAAAAAAAAAGCTACAAATGATTAAGCTTAGTGAGGAAGGCATGTTGAAAGCTGAGATAGGCCAAAAGCTAGACTTCTTGAGCAAGGTAGCCAAATCCAGCTTTTCCAAAGGAAAAGTTCCCAGAGGAAACTAAAAGTGCTAGTCCAGTGAACACATGAATGATAAGAACACGAAACAGCCTTATTGCTGATGCAGAGAAAGTTTTAGTAGTCTGGATGGAAGATCAGAGCAGCCATAACATTCCCTTAAGCCAAAGCCTAGTCCAGAGCAAGGCCCTGACTCTCTTCAATTCTATGAAGCCTGAGGGAGGTAAGGAAGCTGCAGAAGAAAAATTTGAAGCTAAGCAGAGGTTGGTTCATGAGGTTTAGGGAAAGAAGCCATCTTCAGAACATAGAAGTGCAAGGTGAAGTAGCAAGTGCTGATGTGGAAGCTCTAGCAAGTTATCTGGAAGATCTAGCTAAAATAATTAATGAAGGTGGTTACACTAGACAACAGTGTAGTCAATTTTCAGTGTAGACAAAATGGCCTCATACTGGAAGAAGATGCCATCTAGGATTTTAATAGTTAAAGAAGAGAACTCAGTGCCTGGATTCAAAGGATAGGCTGTCTCTTTTATTAGGAGCTAATGTAGCCAGTGTCTTTAAGTTGAAGCCAGTGCTAATTTACCATTCTGAAAGTCCTAAGGCCCTTAAGAATTATGCTCAGTCTACTCTGCATATGCTCCATAAATGGAGTAACAAAGTCTGGATGACAGCACATCTGTTTATAAACATGGTTTACTGAATATTTTAAGCCTACTGTTGAGACCTCTTACAAAAAAAGATTTCTTTCAAAAGATTACTGCTCACTGAAAATACACCTGGTCATCCAAAAGCTTCGATGGAGATATACTGTGAAATTAATGTTTTCATACCTGCTCACAACTACATCCATTCTTCAGCTTGTGGATTAAGGAGTAATTTTGACTTTCAGGTCTTTTTTTTTTTTTAAGTTTATTTAAGCAATCACTACATTATCATATGGCGGTTCTAATTTTAATTTCTTTAAAAATTAAAAAAAAATTATTGTTTTTATTTATTTTTGAGACAGAGACAGAGCATGATCAGGGGAGGGACAGAGAGAGAGGGAGACATAGAATCTGAAGCAGGCTCCAGGCTCCGAGCTGTCAGCACAGAGCCCGATGTGGGGCTGAAACTCACAAACTGTTGAGATCATGACCTGAGCCAAAGTTGGATGCTTAACTGACTGAGCCACCCAGGTGCCCCTTTTAAAAAATTTTTTTTTAATGTTTATTTATTTTTAAGAGAGAGAGACAGAGTGTGAGTAGGGTTGAGGTAGAAAGAGAAGGAGACCGAGACAGAATTTGAAGCAGACTCCAGGCTCTGAGCTGTCAGTCAGCCCAGAGCCCCTGCGGTGCTCAAACTCACAAACTGTGAGATCATGACCCGAGCCGAAGTTGGATGCTTAACCTACTGACCCACCCACGTGCCCCTCTAATTTTAATTTCTTGAGCAGCCACCATAAGGCTGTACTGTGTTTTCCTTTGTGGCTGTACTGGTTTACATACCCACCAACAGTGTACAAGGGTTCAGTTTTCTCTACATTCTTCCCAGCATTTGTTTCTTGTCTTTTTGATAATAGCAATTCTACCAGGTGTGAGGTGATATCTCATTGTGGTTTTGATTTGCATTTCCTTGATAATTAGTGATGTTAAGTACCTTCTCATGTTCCTGTTGGCCATCTGTATGTCTTCTTTGGAAAAATGTTTACCCAGATCCTCTGCCCATTTTTTAATCAGATGGTTTTTGGTTTTTTTTTTTTGTTTGTTTTTTGTTTGCTATTGAGTTGTAGGACTTTTAAAATATATTTTAGGTATTAACCTCTGATCAGATATATGATTTGCAAATATTTTCTTCCAGTCGGTAGGTTGCCTTTTCATTTTGTTGATGGTTTCCTTTGCTGTGCAGAAGCTTGCTAGTTTGATGTAGTCCCACTTGTTTATTTTTGCTTTTGTTGTCTTTGCTTTGGTATCAAATCCAAAAAAAAAAAAAATCATTGTCAAGACCAGTTTCAAAGAGTTTACTATCTATGTTTTCTTCTGGGAGTTTTATGGTTTCAAATCTTACATTCAAGTCTTTTCATTCTTTTCGAGTTGATTTTTGTGTATGGTGTAAGATAGGGGTCTGGTTTCATTCTTTTGCATGTGGTTATCCAGTCTTCCCAGCACTATTTTCTGAAGAGACTATCCTTCCCTGGTTGAATATTCTTAGCTCCTTTGTCAAAATAATTGACCATATATGCATGAGTTTTTATTTCTGGATTCTCTATTCTGTTTCATTGATACATATGTCTGTTTTTATGCCAATACTGTACTGTTTGATTATTAGTTTGGTAATATAGTGTGAAATCAGGAAGCATGATACCTCCAGCTTTGTTTTTCTTTCTTAAGATTTCTTTGACTGGGGTTTTTTTTTTTGTGGTTCCATATAAATTTTAGGATTGTGTGGGGTTTTTTGTGTGTATGTGTGTGTGTATAACATACCATTGGAGTTTTGATAGGGATTGCACTGAATCTCTAGATTGCTTTGGGTAGTATAGACATCTTAACAATATTAATTCTTGTAATCCATGAGCACAGAATATCTTTCCATTTATTTGTGTTGTCTTCAGTTTCTTTCATCAGTGTCTTCCTGTTTTTAGAGTACAGGTCTTTCACCTCCTTGGTTAAATTTATTCCTAGATATTTTATTTTTGATTAAGTTTTCTTTCTGATAATTCATTGTTTGTGTATCCAAATGCAACTGGTTTTCATATTGATTTTGTATCCTGCAATTCATTTATTTTAACCTTTTTTTTTTCAGTAGGGTTTTAGGATTTTCTTTTTTTTTTTTTTAAGTTTCTTTATTGAGAGAGAGAGAGAGAGAGAGAGAGAGAGAGAGAGAGAGAGAGGGAGAGAGGACATGCAGGGGAGGGGCAGAGAGATAGAGAGAGTCCCAAGCAGGTTCCACACTGATAGTGGAGGTTTGAACCCACGAACCATGAGGTCGTGACCTGAGCCGAATTTAAGAGTTGGATGCTCAACTGACTGAGCCAACCAGGTGCCCCAGGATTTTCTGTATATAACATGTTATCTAAAAATAGGAAGTTTTGCTTCCTCCTTTCTGATTTGGATGCTCTCTTTTTTTGCTTGCCTAATTGCTTGTTCTGGCTAGGACTTCCTGTACTATGTTGAATAAAAGTGGTGAGTTTGGGCATCCTTGTCTTGTTCCTGATCTTAGAGGAGAAACTTTCAGGTTTGTTTGTTTGTTTGTTTGTTTGTTTGTGGTTTTTTTGGATTTTGAATGTGATGTTAACTGTAGCTTCTCATATTATACCCAGTTTGTTGAAAGGTTGTTTTTTTTTTTTTTTACCATGAGTGGATGCTGATTTCTGTCAAATGTTTTTTCTGCAAATATTGAGATGATCATATGATTTTAATCTTTCATTTTGTGAATGAGGTGTATCAGATTGACAGATTTGCAGATATTGAACCATTTTTTCATCCCTGGAATAAATCCCACTTGATCATGGTGTATGATCCTTTTAATGTACTGTTGAATTCAGTTTGCTGATATTTTGTTGAGTATTTTTGCTTCTGTTGTTCATTAGAGATAGTGGCCTATACTTTTCTTGTAATGTCCTTGTCTGACTATGATATAAGGCTAATACTGGCCTTATAAAATGAATTTGGGAGTGTTTTTTCTCTCTTCAGTTTATTAGAAGAGTTTGAGAAAGATTGGCATTAATTCTTTAAATGTTGGGTAGAATTTGCCAACAGTGAAGCCATCTGGTTCTGTTTTGTTTTTTTTTTTTTTCTGTTAGAAGGTTGTGATTACTGATTCAATGTCTGTACTCATTATTGGTCTGTTCACATTTTCTGTTTTTCATGATTTAGTCTTAGTAGATTGTGTGTTTTTAGGAATTTATTCAATTCTTATAGGTTGTCTGATTTGTTGGCCTATAATTGTTTGTAGTGCTCTCTTATGATCATTAGTATTTGTGTACTATCTGGTTGTAGTGTCTCCTCTTTCATTTTTAATTTGTTTAAGCCCTCTCTTTCTTTTCTTTCCTTTTTCTGAGTCTGGCTAAAGGCTTGCCTATTTTGTTTATTTTTCCCAAAATCCATCTCTTAGTTTCTTTCATCTTTTCTCTTGTCTTTTTAGTCTAAATTTCACTTATTTCTGCTCTGATCTTTATTTCATTTCTTCTACTAACTATATACTTAGTTCTTCTTTTTTCTAGTTTCTTCAGGTATAAAGTTAGGTTGCTTGAGAGCTTGAGTTGGTTGACTGACTGAGCCACCCAGGTGCCCCAATAACAACTTAACTTTTAATGCATACAAAAGCTGTGCTTTTTTACACTACTTTTCCTCCCACATTTTTATGTTTTTGATGTCAGAATTTACATCTTTTTACACAGTGTATTTAACAAATTATTTTAGTTATGTTTCTTTTAATACTTTTGTCTTTTAATCTTCATACTAGAGTTAGAAGTGTTTTAATCACCACTATTACAACACTAGGGTATTCTGAATTTGACTATATATTTACCCTTACCAGTGGGTTTTATACTCTCATATAAAATTAGTGTTTTCTTGTTTCAGCTTGAAGAACTTCCTTTAACATCTCTTGTAAGGCTGGTCTATGGTTATGAACTCCTTCAGTTTTTGCTTGTCTGAGAAACTCTTTTAGTTTGCTTTTAGTTTGCTGGGTAGAGTATTCTTGGTTAGCAGTTTGTTTTTTTCCCAGCACTTTGTCTATATCATGCTACTTCCTGTAGTCTGCAAAGTTTCTGCTGAAAAATATACCGATAGATTCAGGGGGTTCCTTGTATGTAAGAAATTGTTTTTCTTTTGCTTTTTTAGATTCTTTATTTGTCTTTAACTTTAGACAATTCAACTATAATGTGTCTCAGTGTAGGTTTCTTTGCATTTATGTTATTTAGAACTCCCTGAGTTTCCTAAATCTGGATGTCTGTTTCTTTCTTCAGATTTGAGAAGTTTTCAGTTATTATTTCTCTGAATAAGCTTTCTGCTCCTTTCTCTTTCCTCTCCCTTTGGGACTTCTATAATGCATATCTTGATCTGTTTGTTGGTATCCCATAAATACCTTAAGTTTTCTTCATTCTTTTAATTTTTTCTTCTTTTTGCTCCTCTGATTGGATGAATTCCACTGCCCTGCCTTCTTTTCTGACCCTTTCTTCCATTTGATCCAATACGCTTTTGAACCTTTCCATTGAATTTTTTAGTTCTATTATCATATTTTTTAGCTTTGTAATTTCTGCTTGTTCCCTTTTTGTATTTTCTATCTCTTTGTTGAAATTCTCACTTTGTTTATGTATCATTTACATAATGATGCATTTTTTTCCAAAATTTTATTTACGTTCTAGTCAACATATAAGGTAATAATATTCTCAGGAGCAGAGTCTAGTGATTCATCACCTACATACAACACCGAGCACTCAACACAAGTGCCGTCTCCAATACTCACCACCCATTCAGCCTATTCCCCTGACCACTTCTCCCTTAAACCCTGTCTTTCCTCCATCACAGTTTCCCATGGTTTGCCTCCCCCTCTCTCTCTCTTTTTTTCCCCTTCCCACATGTTCATCTGTCCTGTCTCTAATTCCACATATGAGTGAAATCACACAGGTTTGTCCTTCTCTTCCTGACCCATTTTGCCCAGCACAGTACACTCTAGCTCCATCCATATCATGGCAAATGGCAAGATTTCATTTCTTTTGATGACTAATAGTCTATTGCATATATGTACCACATCATCTTTATCCATTCATCAGTCGGTGGACATTTGAGCTCTTTCCATACTTTGGCTATTGTTGATAATGCTGCTGTAAACATCAGGGTACATGTACCTCTTTGAATCTGTATTTTTGTACCCTTTGTGTAAATACCTAGTAGTGCAATTGCTGGATCGTAGGATATTTCTATTTTTAACTTTTTGAGGAACCTCCATACTGTGTTCTGGGGTGACTGCACCAGTTTGCATTCCCACCAAGAGTGCAAGAGCGTTCCCCTTTCTCTACATCCTTGTCAACACCTGTTGTTTCTTGTGTTGTTAATTGTAGCCATTCTGATAGGTATGAGGTGGTATCTCATTGTGGTTTTGATTTGTATTTCCCTGATGATGAGTGATGTTGAGCATCTTTCCATGCATCTGTTAGCCATCTGGATGTCTTCTTCGAAAAATGTCTGTGTCTTTTGCCCATTTCTTAACTGGATTATTTGTTTCTTGGGGGTTGAGTTTGATAAGTTCTTTATAGATTTTGTATACTAACCTTTTATCAGGTATGTCATTTGCAAATATCTTCTCCCATTTTGTAGGCTCCCTTTTAGTTTTCACTTTGTTTATCCCCTGACCTCTGTGACCATTCTTTTGAATCTCTATCAGGATATATCATTATTTCCATTTCATTAACATCTGTTTCTAGAGATTTATCTTGTTCATTTGTTTGGAACATAGTCCTGTTCATTCATTTTACTTGACTTTCTGTGTTGGTTTCTGTACATGAGATAAAGCAGTCACATCTCCCAGTCTGGATAGAGTGGTCTTGTGTAGGAGATGAACCTCATCAACCAGCTTGGTCTGAGCTTTTGATTGGCTCTGAAACCTTTGTGATTGTCTAAGCCTCCTTCTTTGTTCTTAGTGGCTCCCAGTAGTTGGGGGTATGCCAAGACTTATCAGTGTCCCAAAGGGGTGGGTTAGTTTAGCATCTAGATACAGCCTGATTGGAATTTGGACTCTTAGGCAGCATATGGCAAAGTCTGTATGTAATCCCTTTCTGAGGAGAAACTGGGAGAAGGATGTTTTCCCTGCTCCCTGTGAACTCCTGGACCCAGGTGTATAGCTACAGGGGGGTGCTCCTGCAGTCTAAGAACTGCTTCTTTGTTTGCTACACTCCTGTGGGCCTCATAAATGCAAGTTCCATTGGTTATCAGAGACAGGTGATCTCAGGACCTGTCCTTCAGTCACCAGCTACAAAAGCTGGGGCACCCAGATGTGTGTACAGGCTGCTTCCTGGAATATACTGGTAACTTGGAATGGGCTAGATAGAGAAGGCAGGGGAGGTGTCCATCAGCTTTCTTGTTTCTGAGGGATTGTAGCTAGCCCCCAGATATATGTAGCTGGATACCTTCCAGGAGAAGACTATGAAATGGGTGTTTTTGCCTGCTCCTCTGTGCTGAGCCCTTTGGGGATAGCTGCAATGAGTTTTCATGCACCTGTTAATAACTGCTGCTTTGTTTGCTGTGGTCTTGTGGGACTCATGGATGTAAGCCTCATTGGCTTTCAGATCTAGGTGTTTTGGAGGCCCATCCCTCAAGTGGGAGTCTTAAAAGTTAGGGTGCTAAGTGTGGGTCCAAACCCTCACTCTTCAGAGAAAAGTTGGGAGTTCCCTCCTGCTTATAGGGTGGTGTGCCAAGGGTGGGGTTTTTGGTTAGAATGTGTCTCAGCCTTTTCTGTGTGTCTCTGTGTAGATATTTTCTCATTTGCTTGGTATGTAGGAATCAGTCAGCTAGTTTCTAGATTTCTTACAGTGGTAATTGCTTTGTGTGTAGTTGTACGTTTAGTGTTTCTGTGGGAGGAGGAGAATTCAAGGGCCTCGAATGTCACCATCTTGGTTGACTTACCTCCCCATTTTCTAATTCTATATTCTATTTTAAAGTGCCTTCATTCTGGGGCACCTGGCGGGCTCAGTGGTAGAGCATGTGACACTTGATCTCAGGGTTGTGAGTTGAAGCCCCACGTTGGGCATAGAGATTATTTATAAATAAATAAATTAAAATTTAAAAAATAATAAAGTGCCTTTATTCTAAAATAGTTTAGGGTATTATGGAGGGTACTTGTGATGAACACCGGGTGTTATATGTAAGTGAAGAATCACTAAATTCTACTCCTGAAACTAATATTACCCTATGTGTTAACTAACTAGAATTTAAATAAAAACTTGAAATAAAAACAAAAACAGAAATAAAACAGTGTATTGTAGGTTGCAGGGTGTGTGTGTGTTTTGTTTTTGTGAGATTTTTTTCATTTTTTGAGATCAGTGTCTATTATCCTAAGGTAGCTTATTTAAGATACTGTGATATTTGTTGTCACTGAAATTTGTGTTTCTAGGTGATGCATACTCAAATTTCTAAATAAGAGACTTAAAAGAGATACATCCTGTGTATTTTTACCCTTTGTGTCATTTTGGAATAATTACTAAGTGCCTTTGTTATAGCAAAGAGAATTAAGTGAAAGCAACTTTACATTTTTTTTATTTAAAAATTTTTTTAAGTTTATTTCTTTTGAGAGAGAGAGAAAGAGCGAGCAAGGGAGGGGCACAGAGAGAAGGGGACAGAGGACCTGAAGGAGGCTCTGTCCTGACAGCAAAAAGCCCAATGCAGGGCTTGAACTCACAAACCATGAGATCATGACCTGTACTCAAGTTGGATGCTTGACTGACTGAGCCATCCAGGCGCCACAGCAACTTTACATTTTTAATGTTATTGTTTTGTGACTTGAAAACATTGGTAACATACCTTACAAATTTGTAAGGCTGAATTCTTTTGAATACTACTTAGATAGTCAGGTTTGTTTTTTCCAGGTAGAATAAAGACTTGATCAGTGCCTCAACGTAAAATATTGAGTTGTAGAAATGCAGTAAATACTTGATAAATGAATGAGACATTTAATCAGGAGAAGGGCTGTAGAAAATATTAATAGTCTAAAAATATAATGAAAAGTATGGGATTCAATAGTGAATACTAAGTACTGTAAATTATGGTTTGTTTTTAGGTGCTAGAGAATCATTACTCTCGGTCTCAGAGTGGACCCGACATTGTGAGTGATTGCAAAACAGATGCTGGCTGTTCTGTTGCAGTATCCACTCAAAGTGGGACTGATGAAAGAAATGATCAAAACAAATCTCATCAAAGTATGTTGAAGTAAGTTTTTGATTATACATTCCTTTTCAGTTGATGATACCTATTCGATGGTGTTTGGCTTAAAGTCAGGAATTGAACCCTTGAAAGGTAAAGGAATGAGCATTTCTTTGAGTCATAGAGGAGGAAGTGAGTATTTTCTGAAGTGCTTTTAACAATTCATTGCAAAATGTATTTCTTCCCTGTTGATCTAGCTTACATCTTCTGAGAAAGGCGCTAATTCTCCTGAGAGATTCTCTTATTATATTAATTGATTTCCTGTGTCAGAGGATGCTGAGTTAATCACTTCATCCATTTTTACATATGAAGCAGTGTATCTCTGAATAACAAGGTTGAGCCTTTAATAGCAGGAAGATTCCTTTGTGAGAATGGCAAGTGTAGATAAGTTGAAATTATTTCAATTATTTGACTAAATAAAAATGGGGATGTTTAGTCATTCATTGAACAAACTTTTATTGAGCTTCTACTATGTACCAGACATGGTTAAAAAACAAAAGACTATAAATATTAAGCCTAATGTTCCTTTTCAGTAAACTGAATCAATTCAAAGGAAGCTTTTTGTTTCTAAGAATGAATTATAATTTAGCTGCCTTATTTTTGTCAGTGGAATACCAACTGAAGCATTCAATCCTGAAACAAAGGAAACCAAAGATAAGATTATTTCTGTTACTGATGATACTGAAAAAGAATTTATAGATATTGATGAGGATCTTTTAGAGGTAGAAACATGTAACCAAGAGGAAATGGAAATACAGCTATCAGACCATGAAGGTAAATTCATTAATCTTTTTATTTGGCTTTATTAATTTGAAGTTGGTGAATGATTATCTGGGATAACTTATTTAGTCTTCTATCTAAATTAGTATGTTTATAATAGCTTAAAACCAAAAGTTAAAAGAGAGTATAATATTTATAAAATATTGAACATATTAACTCAAAACCCGAATTTATAATTCTTGGGCCTTTTGCCTTGCTTATGTAGTTATCATGGGCCTCTTCATTTTGTGAACCAATTCTATGAGCCTTTCCTTGGCAGTCTTTGTTAAAACAGAAACTCTCAGAGCTTTAGCATGGCGTTAAGTATGCTTATCTGAGGTGTTTCAAGGCTCATCTGGGATTCACTTGAAGAGAGGTGGTCTCCATGTGTTTTTAAAGAACATTTTGTAAGGGGGTTAGAAAATATTTCTGCCATTATACATGTTTCCTGTAATATTTCTGAACCTTCTAAAAAGTAAACTGGTTTTTTTCAAGTGGTCCCTTTTCTCTTCCTCCTTGTTTCCCTATAGAAGTTACCAGAGAGCCTATTGGAAATCTTAAAAGTTCCCATATTGCCATTTACAGGCAGACTTTACCGCAGCATTTAGAAGAAGTAAGTCAATAAATAGTGGATAATGTTATTTAAACTATACTTATGTGTTTTTGTTTAATGCATCCAACCAAGGCTACTATCTTTTTAAAAGTACATTGTGGGTTGTAGAGAATCACCAGGCATGCAGCATTTTTCTTTCACTGAAATCCTGTCATTCATAAGATGTCTAATAATTTCAGGCAATGAAAATTTTATTTCATAAACTGCTTAGCAAATTAATTAAGAATAATGGAAGTGTTGTATATTCAAAATGTACAATTCAGCTGTAATATGCAGTCTTTGCACTTATATCACTTTTATGTATTCTTTGTTTTCTCAAAACTCAGTGTACTGCATTTCCAGGTGGAACACAGACATTTCTAATTATTGAAAAATTTCCTTTAAAAATGCTTAGTTTTCCAAATGTACTTATTAATCATGTAGCGATGGGTGTATGTAATTTACAGTGTATTTGTAAGTGTAGTGTAAATAATTTGCACTGGCATTATTTGTCTTTGTACTTTACTGTGCTCAGTGGCTCAGGGTGATGAGCCAAAGGCAGTTCACATGGTTAAAAATCTGATCAGAGCAGCATTGGCAGTTCATTTTAATGTGTGATTTCTCGCTTGCTTTTAGACTGTTGTTACTCTGGGCCAAGTGGCTAATGTGAAACTCCAGACACCTAAGAGAGTAATACCTATTTATTTGACCTCTTTTTTTTTTTTGGGTACTATTAATTTTAACAGCATTCCACAGGAGAGGTTCAGTGTCCTAGGGAAGAACCATTGGAGACATGTATGGAGAAAAAATCAACTGGACAGAAAGGGTAAGGGGAAAGAAAGTAAGGAAGTGATTATTACTGTCTTGTTTACCTCAGTAAAAGAGGCTCATTGCTCTTAAGGATTCATCTGGGATTCATTTGATGAAGAGGTTATTTTTCTCCTAATTTGCAATATATATTTTATGGTGATATTGTGTTCCTAGTGAAATTTAACTTCAATTTATAGCAATGGTAAATTCTGATCTTTAGTAGATGTTACAGACTTCTAAATCTTGGTAGAATGAAATAAATGATATCTAAAGTGGCTTTTGTTCTCCCATCATGATTAGCTTTATCAAAGTAAAATATAGCTGTAAATAGACCAGAGTTTGTTCAGCTGCTAATTAGGGAAACGCCTTGTCATACTGGTTCCATTTTTGTTGGATCAAATGAAGAACCATTATGAATCAATATGTGTGTATAATTGTTTACTGTTGTGGTATGATTACCTCACACTATAGGGCTATTCTGCTGGCTAGCATATAATTGCTTCAAGGAGAGCTAAAAGCAATTTTTACCTGTTGCAGGTGGAACATTTCTTAATTTTTAGAATTTTTGAAGTTTTAGAATTTTAGAACTACCTTGGGTAAGAGAGGCAACATGATTAGATTTTCTTTCTCTTCCCAATATTCAAATTTTGTTCATTTCTGTGGACAGTTAGCCAAAAAGATATATTAAATGTGATGTGCCTTTACAAGTAATATAGATATTTCTACTAATAAAAAACTAGTCTTTACAGTTTCCAAATGTATTAGGGGCTTAGGAGTGTTCCTGAGCAAAATGCCTCTGCCAGAGGTAGAATTTGAGGTCCCAGCTAACCTCATTTTGCCTCATTTCAGACTCTTCTATTTCTCCTGGGCAGTCAACAGTGTTCAAATTATATGTTCAGCTATCCTGACATATTCTTTGCTTTTTATTTGAATCTGTTACTAATTGCTATGGAGACAAGTGTAAACAGATTGTAATTATGAGCTAAGCATTATAGAGAGTTAGAGAATATTTAGACTCTTAGATGGCTGAGCATTAGATCACCTGTACCTTAGAAAATGTGAAGAATATCTTCCTAATCAATTACTAATCTTTAATTATAGTATGATCGAAACCTTTTCAAATCCTGAACACACCGCTACTTATTCATTTTGTGTAGACACAAGTTCAGAAATTTCTAGGTAAGAATTTCTGTATACTTATACCCTTTTGATATAATCATGTTTTACAAATAGATAAGAGAATGAAACAATGCCTACTGTGCTATTTTGAAATAATTACTAAATGTTTTGACTAAAAACAGTAAAATGAAAGCAACACGAAGCATTGAAAGAGGAACGTAGGTACACATTTCTGACACTTTTAAGTTTATTATTGAAAGATTTTCCTCTAGGGACGCCTGGGTGGCTCAGTCGGTTAAGCGTGATTTCGGCTCAGGTCATGATCTCGTGGTTTGTGAGTTCGAGCCCCGAGTCGGGCTCTGTGCTGACAGCTCAGAGACTGGAGCCTGATTCAGATTCTGTGTCTCCCTCTCCCTCTGCCCCTCCCCTGCTCACGCTCTGTCTGTCTCTGCCTTTCAGCAATAAATAAACGTTTAAAAAAAATTAAAAAAAAAAAAGATTTTCCTCTAACAGTTGTGTTTCAAAGATATACAAGAACTATTCTAGAACAATCTTTTCTGGAAAAAAAGGTACAATTAACCCTTGGACAATATGGGTTTGAGCCACTCAAGTCACATTACATGCAAAATTTTTTTGATGAATATAGTACAGTACTATAAATTTATTTTTCTTATAATTTTTTAATATGAAATTTATTGTCAAATTGGTTTCCATACAACACCCAGTGCTCATCCCAACAGGTGCCCTCCTCAATGCCCATCACCCACCCTCCCACCCCCCATCAATCCTCAGTTTATTTTCAGTTTTTAAGAGTCTCTTATGGTTTGGCTCTCTCCCACTCTCCCTCTCTAACTTATATTTTTTCCTTCCCCTCCCCCATGGTCTTCTATTAAGTTTCTCAGGATCCACATAAGAGTGAAAACATGCAGTATCTGTCTTTCTCTGTATGACTTATTTCACTTAGCATAACACTCTCCATTTCCATCCACGTTGCTACAAAAGGCCATATTTCATTCGTTCTCATTGCCAAGTAGTATTCCATTGTGTATATAAACCACAATTTCTTTATCCATTCATCAGTTGATGGACATTTAGGCTCTTCCCATAATTTGGCTATTGTTGAGAGTGCTGCTATGAACATTGGGGTACGAGTGCCCCTATGCATCAACACTCCTGTGTCCCTTGGGTAAATTCCTAGCAGTGCAATTGCTGGGTCATAGGGTAGGTCTATTTTTAATTTTTTGAGGAACCTCCATACTGTTTTCTAGAGCGACTGCACCAGTTTGCATTCCCACTAGCAGTGCAAGAGAGTTCCTGTTTCTCCACATCCTCTCCAGCATCCATAGTTTCCTGGTTTGTTCATTTTAGCCACTCTGACTGGTGTGAGGTGGTATCTCAGTGTGGTTTGGATTTGTATTTCCCTGATGAGGAGTGACATTGAGCATCTTTTCATGTGCCTGTTGGCCATCTGGATGTCTTCTTTAGAGAAGTGTCTATTCATGTTTTCTGCCCATTTCTTCACTGGATTGTTTGTTTTTCGGGTATGGAGTTTGGTGAGTTCTTTATAGATTTTGGATACTAGCCCTTTATCCGATATGTCATTTGCAAATATCTTTTCCCATTCCGTTGGTTGCCTTTTAGTTTTGTTGATTGTTTCCTTTGAAGTGCAGAAGCTTTTTATCTTCATGAGGTCTCAATAATTCATTTTTGCTTTTAATTCCCTTGCCTCTGGAGATGTGTTGGGTAAGAAGTTGCTGCGGCCAAGGTCAAAGAGGTTTTTGCCTGCTTTCTCCTCAAGGATTTTGATGGCTTCCTGTCTTACATTTAGGTCTTTCACCCATTTTGAGTTTATTTTTATGAATGGTGTAAGAAAGTGGCCCAGTTTCATTCTTCTGCATGTTGCTGTCCAGTTCTCCCAGCACCATTTGTCAAAGAGACGGTCTTTTTTCCATTGGATATTCTTTCCTGCTTTGACAAAGATTAGTTGGCCATACTTGTGGTTCTAATTCTGGAGTCTCTATTCTATTCCCTTGGTCTATGTGTCTGTTTTTGTGCCAATACCATCCTGTCTTGATGATTACAGCTTTGTAGTAGAGGCTAAAGTCTGGGATTGTGATGCCTCCTGCTTTGGCTATTTGGGGTCTTTTGTGGTTCCATACAAATTTTAGGATTGCTTATTCTAGCTTTGAGAAGAATGCTGGTGCAATTTTGATTGAGATTGCATTGAGTGTGTAGATAGCTTTGGGTAGTATTGACATTTTAATGATAGTCTTCCAATCCATGAACACAGAATGTTTTTCCATTTCTTTGTATCTTCTTCAATTTCCTTCATAAGCTTTGTATAGTTTTCAGCATACAGATCTTTTACATCTTGGGCAGACCCATAATCAGTGAAGAAATTGAATCAGTTATCAAAAATCTCCCAACAGATAAGAGTCCAGGACCAGATGGCTTCCCTGGGGAGTTCTACCAGACATTGAAAGCAGAGATAATACGTATCCTTCTCAAGCTGTTCCAAAAAATAAAAAGGGAAGGAAAACTTCCAGACTCATTCTATGAAGTCAGCATTACTTTGATTCCTAAATCAGACAGAGACCCAGCAAAAAAAGAGAACTACAGGCCAATATCCCTGATGAAGATGGATGCAAAAATTCTCAATACAATACTAGCAAATCTAATTCTACAGCATATAAAAAGAATTATTCACCATGATCAAGTGGGATTCATTCCTGGGCTGCAGGGCTGGTTCCACATTCACAAATCAGTCAATGTGATACATCACATTAATAAAAGAAAAGATAAGAACCATATGATCCTGTCAATCGATGCAGAAAAAGAATTTGACAAAATTCAGCATCCTTTCTTAATAAAAACCCTCGAGAAAGTCGGGATAGAAGGAACATACTTAAAGATCATAAAAGCCATTTATGAAAAGCCCACAGCTAACATCATCCTCAACGGGGAAAAACTGAGAGCTTTTTCCCTGAGATCAGGAACACGACAGGGATGCCCACTCTCACCGCTGTTGTTTAACGTAGTGTTGGAGGTTCTAGCATCAGCAATCAGACAACAAAAGGAAATCAAAGGCATCAAAATTGGCAAAGATGAAGTCAAGCTTTCACTTTTTGCAGATGAGATGGTACTATACATGGAAAACCCGATAGACTCCACCAAAAGTCTGCTAGAACTGATACATGAATTGAGAAAAGTCGCAGGATACAAAATTAATGTACAGAAATCAGTTGCATTCTTAAACACTAATAATGAAGCAACAGAAAGACAAAGAAACCGATCCAATTCACAATTGCACCAAGAATTATGATTTTCTTAATAACATTGTCTTTTCTCTAGCTTACTTTATTGTAAGAATATAGTATGCAATACATATAACATACAAAGTATGTGTTAATTGACCATTTATGTAATTGGCAGGGTTTCTGGTCAACAGTAGTAGGCTATTAGTAGTTATGTTTCTAAGGAGTCAAGTTATATGTGGATTTTCAACTGCACAGGGGTTGTTGTTCCTACCCCCTTGTTGAAAGGTTAACTGTAGTGGATACATTACTTAAAGTTGCCTATGTTCATCCTCTAACAGATTTCTAATAGTGTATGAAATGCTTTTAATTCTCTCATAGAACAGACTCATCCAGTTCTGTCTTTTAAACTTCTTTTACAGAGACTGCAGTATGTTTTTAGTGCTTAGAAATCTTGCTGAATGGGGTAACATAGCATAGCCTTACTTTAGAAAACTTCGCTGTTACTAGAATTTATCTCTTTGCTACTTTTTGGAAACAAAGGCCAGTAAAGTTGTCTTAAAAAAAGCAAGTCAGTCGTAATGCCTGTTTTTCATGAATTTTCCAAGTAAAGTTTTGTTATTGAGCTTATTAGTATTACGTTTGATAAAAGACAAATATTATTGCTGACAGGGAATGAATGTGCACCCAGATAATCTAAATGCAACTTAATATGTTCTTTTCTTTTTAGAGACATGGTCAATTTATTTGGATATAATAGGCCTGCTCCCTTAGTTTATGAAATCAATTTCCTTAGAAAACATTTGAGTACCTGCTGTATTTAAGGAATCATCCCCACATATTTTATTAAAAAAAACCAAAAATTTATTTTGATCTTTAACTTTTATTCCTAAGTAAGCATTTTTTTGTTAGCATTTAATTATAAACTTTGGGATTTGTTTGGAAATGAAATGTTTATAATACTGTCGTTTCACATTTAATGATGATAAAGAGGAGTTTGCTCTACTCATCTTAGAATTAAGCAATTTTTGTAACCCATATTTTCTCTAGTTTTAATTCCATTCTGGATCATTAAATTTAGTGACAAAAAATATTTCTGGTATAGCTAATCAGAATAATTGCACAGGTCTCAAACTCAGATGCGTGCAGGGACCAGGAAACTAATAAATGTGTGAACTTTCCTGGATTGTAACACCATAGGGAAGGGACCGTGGCTGACTAGACATTATATCTCCCTTAATAAAACGGCACTCATACGAGTCACTGTGCTGATGACAAATGTGTCTGGTGGCTGAAGAGTACACAGTGATAGGTGTTAGGGTTTAAATTTCCTGAAAACTTCCAGAAAGCCTTAAGGTAGAAAGAAAAGGTGATCAAAATATTCAGATTGTAGACAACTAATTTGTTTTTTTTCTTGATTGTGTTTTTTATTTTCACGCTTCCACACAGTGGCCAGATCTCTGCATTTAAAGATCTGTCTTCCTCAGTTCCACCTTTCATATCAAATGGAGTCAGTGTGTCTTCACAAACACCTATGCCAACACCACAGCAGACCCAGAGAAATGAACCCAGGGCTCAATTACCAGATTCTTCAGATTCTGTGAGGCAGATGCTCCAAGATGAAATGTTTAAATTAGTTCAGGTAAGTACATATCCATATAAATAAGTAAATCGACATGTGTGATACATATGTAAGGGTTTGAAATATGAACAAACTTTTAGAAACTAGAAACGGACAAGTTGAAATTAAGTTGCAGGGTTTCTCTGCTTGGGCACTCAGTACTCCTGTATTATTTTTTAATAATTGGAGGGAACCTGTATTTTTTTAACCTGTGGTGTTTCCCTACTGGTGTGTTTCATTAAGTACAAATTCTTCTATTGGGCTTGAAGGACCCACAGCCAGTTTTTACCTTCCCTCTTTTCCCATCATACTCTCACGGGTCCAGTGGTTCCCAGAGTGTGGTCCCTGGATCAGGAGCATCAGCATCACTTAGATGTTAGAAATACGAATTCTCAGGCCCCCATTCCAGACCTGCTGAGATCAGAAGCTCTGGGATGGGGCTCAGCAAAGAGTGCTTTAAGTCCCCTAGGTGATTCTGAATCATGCTAAAGTTTGAGAACTAACACACTCACCTGTCCTCATTGTAGCTGCTATTAATTTCCCTTGCCATTTAAGCCAGTGTTTGTGCTAGTGGTTCCTAGGCTTTTCTGCATCCTGAAATCACCTTGTCATCTTAAAAAATACTAATCCCCAGATAATCTGATTTTATTGCTGTGTGGTGTGGCGTGGCAGTGGGGATTTTTAAATGCTTCTCAGGTGATTCTAATGTGCAGCAGAGTTTATCAACCACTGGTGCATGCCTTTGCCTTTCACCTAGTCAGCCTTTCTATGGAATTCTCCATTCTTCATCTGTTTGCTATTCTTTGCTTTTTTTTCCTACTGAAAACCTGGTCACAACACACTCATTTTAGGACTTCTTTAATTATCCTCATTTCATCCCATCAGATCACTACTTTATGGTCCCCGGGATGTTTATGTAAACTGCTTTATTGATAGTCCCAAGTCTCATTATGATTTTATATTTCCAGTTGACAGCTTCTTGAAAGCAGGGAGCTATTCTTTTCTTCCTTTAAAAAGAATCTCTCCCAGCTTTGCTTCCTGCTCAGCATTCATGGGTCTGACAGATAGTAAGACAAAAGTATGACTGTTGTGGGAGTGCTTGGGTGTGGCTCAGCTGACTTAGCCAACTTTGGCTCAGGTCATGATCTCACAGCTCTGTGAGTTTGAGCCCCATGTCATACTCTGTGCTGACAGCTCAGAGCCTGGAGCCTGCTTTAGATTCTGTGTCTCCATCTTTTTCTGCCCCTCTCCTGCTCATGCTCTGATTCTATCTCTCAAAAATAAACAAACAAACAAACACTAAAAGTATGACTGTTGTGAAATACTCAGATGATTGTTGTTGATTCTTTGGATTGTTTTCATTATATTTTAAAATGTTTAAATTTTATTTTATTCTAGCTGCAACAGATCAACTTCATGAGCCTAATGCAAATAGTAGGATCATCCTTTGCCAACCTCCCAGATATACATCAACTTCTACAGCAGTCTCAGCCTGTTCGTTTGGTGGGAAGCCAAGTATCAAACCCCACAAGAGGGAGTAGTGATGTTGATGACACCAGTAGAAATTTTAAGGAGAAATCTTTTATTAAGCCACAGTCCATGGGAGAGTATACCAGAGAGCCTGGTGAGAAGAGTCCACACTGCCATAAAGGAATTGTGCAGGATGATCAAAATAGTAATGGAAATGTGCAGGTAATACATTTAAAAATATCACTAAAAATGGTTCTAGTAGCTCAGTTGTTGGCTTTTTGTGATTTGAGCAAATAACTTTTTAGCACTTATTACATTCCGCCCCCTTCAAAACACTTTGAACATCATTAACAAAATAAGACGTTTGTAATATATTCTAAACTTACATAATAGCTTTTTTCTCTTCTAGAATATACCACATGGGAGTATTCCTTTATGTGAGTCAGAAGGCCCACCTCAGAATACAGGATTAACTCCAGCATCTCAAAGCTTACCAACTCCTGCACTGTCTTCAGCTCCTGCTGGAAGTACTGCCCTCTACCTTTTGTCCCCATCTTCTGCCATTCTGAAGACACCTAGACTAATCCCAGCTGCAAAAACCTTCAGGCCTGGTGATGGTTTTCCTTTGCTTCAGTTTCAGCCTAAGCATGAATTTAAGCCCCTTTCCTTCCATACAGGAAGAGCCCCACAAGTTCCCTTCAGGCCCCCGCCACAGCCCAGAGAGGCTTGGGGATTATCTGATTCCTTCCAGCCTCCATTGCTACGGAAAGCAATGCACATGACTTCAGTGCCCCATCTGAATTTGAGCCAGTATAATACTGAAGCCACAAAAAAAGCAATGGAGCAGAAGAAATGGGCAGAATCTGTAATTACAGAAATCCCTAAGCGTGTGAACGTGGATCAGTGTGTTGGACATGAAAATTTGACATCTCAACAGGACTCTTCAGTGTTTATAAAACCAGAAAAACTACTTGATGTTAAGCCAGGGTCCCTTGAAATATGGCCTCAGAATTCTTTCGGACTTCCATTATTGCACCTGCAACTTAAGCCTCCTTATATATTTTCCTCTGCCTCAACAGCATCAGTAACAATTCCCTCAATACCTATGAGAACTGTAGCAGAAGAAAGAAAATACCCAAGGCTTTCATTACTTCATTCGTGCCTATCCCCGGAAAATACGGTAATGATTGTGGCAGAGTGATGCAAAAGCAGTCCTGCATTTTTCATACCATAAATCCTATACGTGCAATTACACTACATTCCTTTTTTTTTTTTTTAATTTTTAAATTTTATTTAAATCCAAGTTAACATATAGTGTAGTAATGATTTCAGGAGTAGAATTTAGTGATTCATCACTTACATGTGACACCCAGTGCTCATCCCAACAAGTGTCCTTAATGCCCCTTGTCCATTTAGCCCATCCCCCCACCCAACACCTCAGTTTGTTCTCTGTATTGAAGAGTCTCTTGTGGCTTTCCACATTTCTTTTTTAAAAATAATGCTTCTAAAAATTTTTAAATAAAACTAATGCTTCTGTTATTGGAAATAACATAAAAATCCAGTTTAAAATGGTAATTAGGTATTTTAAAGCTTTTGGATCTGTCTTGTATACCAATACCAGAATTTGTCAGACTTTTTCATAGGTATTTCTTCTGCTCAGACAAGAAATAAGTAAAATAAAATGATCGGTATTCTTGTTCATATGGGTAAAGTTGTGTGTGTGTGTGTGTGTGTGTGTGTGTGTGTGTGTGTGTGTGTAGAGAAAGGGAGAGCACACGTACAAGTGTGCACACATATATTATTTAACATTCCTAGTAATTGTGATATGATTGCCTTCAAATCTGTTACAGTTTAAAATTGTTAAATAGACCCAGGCCTGTAAGTAGTTGTACATAATGGTGTATTTTTAAAGTAGTTAAGAGGTTGAATGTTTATAAACCCACAAAATCCCCTTTAAAGTTGTAAGCTTTAGTTTATGAAATTCAAATTGTTTACACTCTAATTTTTTAAGTCAGTAGTACTGTCTTAGGAAGGTAATTGAAATTCTCTGGTACACTTTTAATTTTAATATTTGAAGATAGTACTGGGAAAAGAAATGGTCACTCTTTAGAAGTACTTATCATGCCGCCTTTTTTTCTGAACATATTATGAACAAAAAGGATTAAAGGTACAGAAAAGTAGACATTTTGAGGGGGATTTAAAGAAATTTTTTTTTATTAGAACAGTGTAATGAACCAAGTTCTATCATCTGACATCAATATTTGTCAACACACTGTTAATCTATCCCATCCATAACCTCTACTTGTCTGTATCCTCCCTGTTCCAAAGAATTTTAAGTCAAATGATAGACATTATGTATTTTATTTATAAGATTTTTAACATAGAATAGAAATTAAGGAGGTGAGGACTTCCAGCTTAGCTTCTGAAGTAGGAGGACCCAGCTGGAATTTCTAGCACTCTAAACTTATTTATTCTTTAAGCTCTAGTTACTCGTTTTACAAGTCCAAATCAATTTGTTATCTTTGACATGTTCTGTCTCTCACATTTTAATTTAAACAAAGGTTTTTCTCAAAAATTTTTAATGTATTACATAATTGAGGTTTATAACTTTAAATTATTATGCTTTATTTCTTATAGTTCAAAAACCCACAACTTATTCCCCTTGAGAACCTCATTGCATTCAAACAAAGCCAAGAGAAACTAGCACCTAATTTATTTGAACAAGGCGATTTTGGACACCTTCGGCTTCTAAAGGTCAAAATAGAACCATCTGAAGCAAGACAAGGAAAGGACAGTAAAAAAAGGCAAGTTTTAAGTGGAATTTTATTTGAGACTGTCACTTATCTGCAAATTTATTATTAGTTGAAAAAATATAGTTAGAAAAGTGAAAGTTATCTGGTTCAACCTCCCAGCCTGTACACAATTGAATATTCTATTTTCATATCAAGTGTCATGCATTTGAACACGTCTTGTGATGAGGAAAATTCCTATATTGTGACAGATAAATACTGTTATTTTTTCCATTTTATTAAGGAATTCCTTACTGGATTTCTTTTTTTTTTTTTTTTTTAATGTTTTTAACGTTTATTTATTATTGAAAGATAGAGTCAGAGTGTGAGCAGGGGAGGGGCAGAGGGAGAGGGAGACACAGAATCTGAAGCAGGCTCCAGGCTCTGAGCTGTCAGCACAGAGCCCGACACGGGGCTCGAACTCACAAACCACGAGATCATGACCTGAGCTGAAGTCGGAGCCTTAACTGACTGAGCCACCCAGGCGCCCCCTTACTGGATTTCTTAGGCCAGAAGATTCTTTTACATTTTTCTGTAACATTATGAGCAGTTTTATTTTGTAGGATAAACATTTGGCATCTCATGCAATATTCCATGTACTAATACACTGAAGTAATATTGTTATTCATCTTACCATATCCTCCAGATTCTTACATAAGGAGCAGGGGGGTAAGTGATGTGACTTGTTTCAGGACACTAAGAAACATGCATGTAAAAAAGCAAGGCTGTGACTTCTAATAAAGAACCTTTATAATGTTTTATTCATAATGGGTATTCAAAAATGTATTGACTGGTAGGTTATTACTGAGTCCAGAAAATATTTTTAAAATTTCACATTTATCAGACCCTAAAATCTGATACCAGTGCCCTTTTTCCAGAAATAGTTCCTTCCTTCCATCTTTTTCAGGTATTCCCTTTTCAAAGTAAGTCTTCTTCTTGACTTTTTGGGCCTTCTTTCCTCCTTGCTGGGATTTCAAGGTCACTTAAGTGTGCTTAACTTCTTCAAAAGGGTCAGTGGAAGTATCCCATAGGGCTTCTGAGGTCAGCTTAGAGTCTGCAGAAAAGAGAGTTTGAAAATTACCTAAAAGGTATGCCTCTGACCTGAGATTCCAGAAAAAGTTCAGTAGTTGAGGAACTAGAAACAGCTTTCGTGTGCCCCTGACATTTGCTTATATTTGCTTGTGTTCTAGCAGAGTATCCTGCTAATTTAATTATATACCATTGAAAATAATTTATTGACATAATTTTGATAACTGTCTCCCTGTATAGCATGATATAAGTAAAAAAACTGATGTTACTAAAATAGTAAAAACATATTTTATGCTATTTAACAGACAAAGACGACGAGCTGAGAAAGAGCTGCAAGAAAAAATATCAGAGAAGATAAGGAGAAAACCAAGTGTGGCTTTCCAACCAGAGAGTTCCATTGTTAATGATAATGATTCAGAAATAGTTATGAAATCCAAGGTACAGAAAAACTGCTATACATTCTTCCCTGCTTTGCGTGTACACAGAGTTTGGAATGTCTCTGTGGTTTATCTAGTCTTCTGATTGCCGAAGCTTCTGATTGTGACTAGGAGAATCTTTACATCATTTAAGATGTGAAGCAGATATATAAACCTTGCTGCATCCCTTCATGGAACAGTGGACATACAGTTGCAAATGTGAAAAGCAAGTTGGTGGTAAATCAAAAACTATAGTGTAGAGCATCTGCCGGTGTGACTTTCTTATATTTAATCACTCCTTGCTTTTTTCTCTGATCTCTTAATGCATACCATATATGTTCTTTGGGTTGCTCCTAATACAGTTTAATCTCTTTTAGATGCCTCCAGCATTTCCCACACATAGGTTTGTTATGTAACCTATATATTTAAGTCAGATCTTTTCAAACATTCCTTCTAACTTTGATGACTGTTTACTTATTTTTGCAACAAATTAAATAAACATGAACAGTTTTGTTTATAAGGATTTTTTAAAAGCACACTTCACTAAGTCCTCAAGAGCATGTGGGGAGGCACTTAGTAAAAATGTTGACTTCCTGAGCAGTTTTGATACGGTGGGTTACTATTTGAGTGTTAAAACTGCTCTGTAGTAGAGAACATTGCCGTTTAGTAACTGCATTAAATTAGTAATGTTCTTTTTTATTGTTTGACTTGTGAGTTTTGTGAACTCCTTCGTAGAGTTACTTTGATAGAGTAAATAAATATTTCTAGGATAGGTTTCAAATCTATACCTAAAAATTCAACAATTCTCTTAGCTATTGAATGTTTGCTTCCCCCCACCCCCGCTGCCCCCCAAATAATGAATGTCTTTGAGTTACAAGATTGATCATTTGGGGATTCATTTAGGAGCAACAAGAACATGGTGGTTCCCAGCCTTTGGATGATTTTGACATTCCTTTTGGTATGTATAAGCATGATTAATGTAGTATCTCAGTTCAAAGTTAAAATCAGCTTTCTAGAATTGTGTATAAAAATGAGACAATTATTTTCAGTTTATCTTTGACAAGATTGAGTGTGTGTGTGTGTGTGTGTGTGTGTGTGTGTGCGCGCGCGCGCGCGTTGTGTTTTGATGTGTTATCCGGTAGAGCACTGGTTGACAAACTATGGCCCACAGGCCAGATCCAGACCATGCCTGTTTTGTAAATCAAGTTTTATTGAAACACAGCCATGCCTATTTATTTACACATTGTGACAAATTTTGCACTGCAGCAAGGTTCACTTGTTGCAAGAAGAGCCACATAGAATGCAAAGCCGAAATATTTATTATCTTGCCCTTTACGGAAAAAACTTGCGATCTCTACCGTATAGCAGTGCAATTAATTAGAATCTCAAATAAGATACTGATATATAAGGCCGAAAAGGAAATTATGGAAGAACATGCCTGTCGAATTCCTCATAGAAAATACATGCACATTAAAGTAAGGAATCAGTTCAGAAAAGAGTACTTGCTTAGAAGATAGTAAATTCTCTTCTTTCTTTAGTTGGTCAGTTTACTTCTTGCCACCAAATGCATGTATTCCCCAGGGCTTTCTCCTTAGTAATTTTCATACACACAAACGGTCACTCTCAGGACTTCAGCTACACTCAAATGATACTCAAAGACACATCTACCCTCCCTCATCTTTCTTTTCTACTTTCACCTTAAACTTAACATGTCCAAATTTTAAACTGGCATCTTGCCAGTAGTGATGTCACCATTCACTTGATCGGTGAAGATTTTTACCTTGAAAGTCACCCTTGGTTTACCCCTCACCTTTGTTGTCCCACTCCTTCACTCAGTCCTTGATGTGGTCCTCCCTCTCTTTGTTGATATCACTGCCCTGCATCAAGCCTTTGCGTGCCTAAACCAAGCAGTTTTTTTTTCCTAACTGACCTGCTTGCTTAGCTTGCTAATCCATTTAGCATTCTTTCCCACTCACTTGTCTTTTTTTTTTTTTTTTTAAATTTTTTTTTTCAACGTTTATTTATTTTTGGGACAGAGAGACAGAGCATGAACGGGGGAGGGACAGAGAGAGAGGGAGACACAGAATCGGAAACAGGCTCCAGGCTCTGAGCCATCAGCCCAGAGCCCGACGCGGGGCTCGAACTCACGGACCGCAAGATCGTGACCTGGCTGAAGTCGGACGCTTAACCGACTGCGCCACCCAGGCGCCCCCCCACTCACTTGTCTTAAAACCAGTTTCTTTTTCATTCTTAACAGTGGTTTGGGTTTTTTTTCTTTTCTTTTCTTTTCTTTTCTTTTCTTTCTTTCTTTCTTTCTTTCTTTCTTTCTTTCTTTCTTTCTTTCTTTCGGCATTGTGAAGGTAATACTTGTTCACTGAAGAAAATTGAGAAAATACAAATAGGAATAGGAAGAACATTAAAATCTACCCCCCCCCCCAAATCTTCCATACATTGTTAAAAAGTTTATTTATTTATTTTGAGAGAGAGAAAAAGAGAGAGAGGGGGGAGAGACAGAGAGACAGGATCCCAAGCAGGTTCCACACTGTCAGTACAAAGCCCCATATGGGACCTGAATCCACAAACTGAGATCATGACCTGAGCTGAAGTCAGACACTTAACCGACTGAACCACCCAGGTGCCTGTCTCATAATTTTTCTGTTTAGAGATAGCCAGTGTTAATATTCCCCCAGGGTTTATTTTTTGAATAAACCTTTTTTGAATAAACCTTTTTGAATAAACATTTTTTGAATGTCCTTACTCATATATATCTGTAATTACATATATACATATGTATACATTTTATTTATATATGTTTTTTATATTAGATATTCTACAATGTCATTTTAAGTTTATTTATTTTGAGAGAGAGTAAGCGCACGCAAGCAGGGGAAGAGCAGAAAGAGAGGAGAGAGAGAATCCAAATAGGCTCTGTGCTGTCAACAAAGAAACCGACATGGGGCTTGATCTCACGAACTGTGAGATCACAACCTGAGCCAAAATCAAGAGTTAGATGCTTAACCTACTGAACCACCCAGGCTCCCCTCTACAATGCCATTTTTAATGGCATAGTATTCCCATGGATGTGTGTTGTGTGTATTTCAAACAACAATAATTCTCTACTTCTCTGACACCAGCTGGTGTCCTATAATTCACGTCAAGTCTGACAATAACCCAGAGTTAACACAGATGTCACAGATTAGTGGCTCAGTCCCAAAAGACTGACCAATTCAAGCTATCAGCTACAAACAGGTCCCTGTACACCTGCATTTTTGTCCAGGCAACTACAAATTCAGGTATTGCCATGACTCACCCTCCAAGTTTACTAATTTGCTACAGTGATTCAGGAACTTAAAGAAATGCTTTACTTAAGGATTACAGATTTATTATAAAGGATACAATTCAGGAATAGCCAAATGGAAGAGATGCATAAAGGAAGGTATGGGGACTGAAGGCACAGAGCTTCCATATCCTCCCTGGATATACCACTCTTCCAGCACATCCCCTTGCTCATCAATCCAGAAGCCCCCTTAGCCTCATTGTTTCAGGATTTTTATTGAAGTTTCATTGTAAAGGCATGATTGATTACATCATTAACCATTGGTGATTGAACTACATCTCCAGCTGCTCTCCCCTCCCCAGAGGTAGGGGTGCGGTGGGGTTGAGTATAGTTCTAACCCTCTAACCATGTGCTTCGGCCCTTTAGTGACCAGCACCTATCCTGAAGCTATCTAGGGGCCTAACAAGAGTCACTTCATTAGCATAAACTCAGATATAACGACAGACACTCCTATTACTCAAGAAATTCCAAAGACTTAAGGAACTTCATGCTTAGAACCAAGGATGAAGACTATGTGTGTGTGTGTGTGTGTGTGTGTGTGTGTGTGTGTGTGTGTGTATTAAGTGGGCTCCGCACCTAGCACGGAGCCCAATGTGGGGCTTGAACTCATGACCCTGAGATCAAGACCTGAGCTGATATCAAGAGTCAGGACGCTTAACCAACTGAGCCACCCAGGTGCCCCTATATGTATGTTTATTATACTACCATGTGCCATAATTGATAATCTCTTATTCTTTTTTTTTCTTAATTTTTTTTTAATGTTTATTTTTGAGAGACAGAGAGAGAGTGTGAGCAGGGGAGGGGCAGAGGAAGAGGGAGATACAGAATCTGAAGCACACTCCAGGCTCCAAGCTATCAGCACAGAGCCTGACCTGGGGCTCGAATTTACAGGCTATGAGATATGACCTGAGCTGAAGTCGGTGGCTTAACTGACTGAGCCACCCAGACACACTGATAATCTCTTATTCTACTTTGTCTTCCTGGATGATCTCCCAGGAAAATCCACATCTAAACCCAAACTCCGATAATAGAGTTTGGATTTTGATTCTGCTTGCTGCTGAACTTCTCCACTTAGGTGGAAATTAACTCAAGTGCAGCATATACAGTCTCAACTTGTTATCCCTCGCCACCAACTGGTTTGTTCTCCTAATTCTCCATCTTCATTTGTGTCACTACCAACTCAACCCCAAAACATTGGCTATCTGAATTCCGTCTTCCCTTGCCTTCTCATCCAGTCAATGAGCAGGTCTTCCCTATTTTACTTCCTTCTTTTTAAGTTTATTTTTATTTATTTTGAGAGAGAGACAGAGAGAGAGCAAGCAGGGGAGGGGCAGAAAGAGAGGGAGACAGAATATCAAGCTGACCACACAGAGCCCGATTTGGGGCTCAAATATACAAACTGTGAGATCATGACCTGAGCTGCGGTCAAGAGTTGGATGCTTAACTGACTGAGCCACCCAGGTGCCCCTTTACCTCCTTTGTAATTTGTAAATGTGTCCTCTGGCCCCCACTCCTCACCATTGCTAGAGGTTCTTATTTGAACTATTGCAGTGCCTTCATCTATCTGATTGTCTTCACTTTTATCCACTCCAATCTACGGTCCACGCACTGGCTGGGGTGGTTTTTCTAGAAAATCAATCTGACCATATCATTTTCTTGCATAACATTTTCTACTAGATCCTCATCAGCCAGAAGAACATCTAGGTTTCTAGACTAGACATACAGAATCCTCCACAGTTTTGGTTTTGAATTCACTGAGCTGCCTTTGAGAGTTAATGTAGGCACCACCTCATTCAAAACGTCCATATTAGGGGCGCCTCGGTGGCTCAGTCAGTTAAGCTTCAGACTTTGGGTCAGGTCATGATCTCTCAGTTCATGAGTTTGAGCCCCACGTTGGGCTCTGTGGTGACAGCTCAGAGCCTGGAGCCTGCTTCGAATTCTGTGTGTCTCTCTCTGTCCCTCCTTCCCCACTCATGCTCTGTCTCTCAAAAATAAATAAACATTAAAAATTTTTTTAAAAAGTCAATTTTGATAACATCTGGGCACCTCATACCTCACCTCCTTTGAGTTAGGTTCTCTGCTTTTGGATATGTTGGCTTCTCAATGATTGCTTTCAATGTTTTGTTATGTTTAAGAAATGCTACAAAATGATATTAAAACTTCAGCTGGATTGCATTTCATGGCCTGTGTAAGAAAGAAAGCTGTAGAATGTCAGGATGCAAGTACAAATACAGACCCAGGTAAAATGCTATTTTACTTTAATTTTTAAAATTCATATATTTTTTGCAACATTGCATATGCCTAAATTTTTTTCTTCAAAACAATGATTTAAAGTGAATTTTAAGTGATGTGATAGTAGTTACTCATCCCAGGTTCTTGTCTTCAACCCTGGTGTATACTTTACAAATTTTAAACTTAAAAAAAATATTTTAATGTTTATTCTTGAGACAGAGAGAGAGAGAGAGAGAGACAGAGAGAGACAGAGAGAGACAGAGCATGAACAGGGGAGGGGCAGAACGAGAGAGGGGCACAGAATCTGAAGCAGGCTCCAGGCTTTGAGCTGTCAGCACAGAGCCCGATGCAGGGCTCAACTCATGAAACTGTGAGATCATGACCTGAGCTGAAGTCAGATGCTTAACCGACTGAGCTGCCCAGGCGCCCTGACAAATTTTAAACTTTAAAATTTCACTTGAATTTATGGTAACTTAAGTAATACACAATAGAAATTTTTGCTCAAAATACCGTGGACTACATCCTAAATCAGTAGAGACAATGTTTTGAATTTGGGTTCTCTACGCCATTAATTGCCTTCACTGGGATTTCGTGCCTAAGACTGAGAGACCTGGGGCTGTGGCTGGTGAAGCTGAGTCAGGAAGAGAACTAGGTTGGATTTGCTGTGGGAAGGGCATACGTAACTATGTCCAAGAACAGAGGAAAGAAAAGTTGAAGGACCTATTATTTGGAATTTTGCCTGACAAACTTCCTCGTTAGTGTAAGTGCTCCGGCCTTTGTGCTGTCGCAATTCTTTTCTATGATATGTAGGAAACAGTTGCTCTTAACTGTGTTCAGAACCTTGCAAATGCTTTTTTAAACCTCTAATTTAAGTTATTATAAAATAATATTTATTGATATGGTTTCAAAATAATATATGATCATTATAGAATATTTGGATAATGTAGCAAGTTATGTAGAGGATGAAATTAACTGTAATCATGCCACTTAGAAGTAACATTTTGATGATTTTTCTTTCAGTCTTCTGTTGCACATTTTACATAGTTTGGTACAGTAGATAGTACAGGTGTCCTCCCTCTGTGTCTGAATTCTCATCTTCCAAATATTATTACTATCTTCCCTGAGAATTTAACCCTTTGTGGGTCCCAGTGTTTGTCTTTTACCCAGATACCTTTGGACATTCTCTACTCAGTCTCTTTAATATATTACTCAGTATTTATCTACATTATAGTTCTAACATACATAGTGTATATATATACGTATATAGTATATGCACTGTAGCATATACTTATAGTATTTATTTGTGTTATACTATATATTTACTTACATTATAGCATATACTATATGTTTGCAGTATAGCATCTGTATTCTATCAGATATGGTCAGTATTATTGCATATTGCACACAAACTAATGGATTAAATGAACATTAGTTAAGAAGTGATGTTCAAAATGCCTTATATTTAGTAATCTTTGATGGATAGTTATTTAAATGTTTAAGAAGTGTTTACTAATGTTTGGCAGTATTGGATAGGCTGGAACACCTTTTTCTCCCCCATTTAAAAAGTTTCCTGGTATTTGACTATGCAGCACATTTTTTTAGAATGGATTAGATTTGGATAACAGAAGTTACCTATATTTTGGATCCTTTGCTTTTCACTTTGATGTCTGCTTATGCCAAACATTTACGTCATGAAAAAGTACTTTGTAAACATATTCCTTCTTCCAGCTGTGTCATAAAATATTTAACTAATTCTTTAAAACTTTTTTTAATGTTTATTTATTTTTGAGAGAGACAGAGACAGAGACAGAGATTGTGAGTGGGGGAGGGGCAGAGAGAGAGGGAGACACAGAATCCGAAGCAGGTTCCAGGCTCTGAGCTGTCAGCATAGAGCCTGACACAGAGCTCCAACTCACAGACTGAGAGATCATGACCTGAGCCAAAGTTGGATGCTTAACCAACTGAGCCACCCAGATGCCCCTAACTAATTCTTTATTGTTGAATGTATTAGGTGGTTTCTTGTATTTTTCTCCTATAAATAATGCCTCAGTGAGTATCTTCTCATATATGAGAGGTTTTTCTTTTCTTTTCTTTTCTTTTTTTTTTTTTTTGTCATCATGTTGATTTAGCTCTTTTATCTTTACTCATCTGACAGGTCATGAAAATGCATCTTACTATTTAGTTTTTCTTTCTATCTGAATGAGGTTGAGCATGTAGAAGATGTTTTTTGATGCAAATGGTGAATACACACTTGGGAAACATTCTTAAAAGTTAAAGCCTTTGCGAAAGCCTTGAAGGTAGTTTGTTGCTATGTAGTCTTCTAAAGCTGGCAACCTGTTTGCTAGAAGTCTCTTATCATGCAGGTATCAGGCCCAGGGTAAATAATAATAAAATCTGAAATTATCGTTAATTTTTAAAAACTAAATTTGTAAGCTACTACCTTTAATACATGATATCTAAAAATCTGCCTTCATGTATTTAATTTTTGTTTGTTAATTTTTTTCTGTTTTTTTTCTTTTCACTTCAAATCTCCTCATTGACTACAAGATAAAAAAGCTGCTTCTCAAGAAGTTGTTTCTGAATGTTGTAAAAATGAACAAATCATTTCTTCCATATCAGGTGTGATTTTTTCTTTTTTTTTCTGCTAATAGCATTGCTACTTAAAGATTATGTTTTTGTGATGCCAAAACAAGAGTTACCACCATCCATAAAAACAAGAATAAAATCAATCAATTGAATCCATAGAGATAGAATGATAATTTAAGTATTTTCACTTTCCTTTTTTCTAGGTTTTTGGTTGTCATATGGTTTAAATTTAAGCCTTGGTACCAAGTTTCTAGTATTCAATAAAATGAGAAGTTATATTTTACATAGGAATTTTGAAAGTAATGTTCTGTTAAAAATAAGATGCTAGGGGACACCTGGGTGGCTCAGTTGGTTTAGTGTCTGACTCTTGGTTTCGGCTCAGGTCATGATTTCATGATCCTGAGAATGAGTCCCAGGTTGGGCTCTGTGCTAGGTGGGGAGTCTGTTTAAGATTTTCTCACTCCCTCTCCCTTTGCCCCACCCCTACTTGTGCTGCAGGGTCCCTAGCAAGTAAAATTAGAGTCCTACGACAGAAGGCACAGAGTTAGACCATTTGCTAACCTACTGTGACAGGCTTCTTTATTGTACTTTTGAAAAGAAGCTAGTGACTTTTGTAAAATTTCAATGTTAAACATTTTAAGGGGTAAAATTTAGCCAGGGCCTCTGTGAATATACTAGAAACTACTGAATTGTGAATTGTGCCCTTTTAAAGGATGTGAATTATATCCCAATAAAGCTGTTAAAACAAACAAATAATAAGAAACAGTGTTGAGAATAAAAAAACAAATTAGTTATGGGTTAATTTCCTAAACTGATTTTCTTGAAGTCTCCAAAAAAAACCATGACTTAATATATCTGAAATGGAAATAGGAAATTACAGCATTTTCTTGACATTACTTAGACACTTTATTCTTGTGAATCATTCATATGAAAAAAGCACTAATCAATCTGCATTTAATTATTAATTACTCCAGAGTAAATTGCCCTTAGGATAGAATAAATTTATTTATACCTGTGAAGCTTCTACTTTGATTTTTTTTTTTAAGACTTTATTTTTAAGTAATCTCTATATCCAACCTGGGGCCAAACTCACAACCCTGAGATCAGGAGCCACATACTCCACTGACTGAGCCAGCAAGGTGCCCCCTACTTAGATCTTTAACAAAAATATTTTACGTTGTTTGTTGCTTACTTGTTACAATGCTAATGACTTGGAGTTATTTGTAGATTTTTTAAATATTCCTGATGATTCTTTTCTTAATTTTCAGAACATGAGCCTTTGAATGTTCCTGAAGTGTTGGCACCAGATGTAAATTTAAATCTCAAACTTTCCACTGAAATATCAGAGAAACCTTTGTCACCTTCACCATCTGATCCGGCACTAAATTTGGTATTGTGCTTTGTTCAGAGGTTATAATAATACCTTTGTGCTAAAATTTATTATGGTCATCTCCATTATTCATTTGTATAGATGAAATGAGGCTAAAATCTCATCTGCTACTTTGTTGAAAAGATCAAAAAATTAAGATTTAGAAATTATGCCCCAAAGTATTGTAAGCTAAGACCATAACACATACTTCCTGCAGCTTTCCCTAAGTTAAATTCATATAAGCTCCTCTTGTTTAGGATTAAACTTTTTTTTTTTTTTTATAGGGGAGGAGGGTTCAGAGTGGCTCTATCGAGTAAAAAGAATGTAACTCTCTTTGATTTTATGTGTTTTGGTTCAGGTTGGACACACTTACATAAATGTTGTTGACATTAAAGCTGATGATCTACAGGAATTTCCTGTCAGAGAAGAGCCTTCAGATGATAATATTATCAGACAGCAAAGTGATCATCTGGAAGTCCCATCTTCTGCAGAGTTACATTATATGGCAGCTTCAGTTACAAATGCTGTCCCCCTGCACAGTTTTAAGAGTGAAGGTAATAATTTTTTCTTGCTTTTTAAGTAGGTTAAAAACATTTTGGAAAATTCTTCAGTATAGCCTCATTCCCCCTTCTTAGGTCTCTTAGCACTCCTCTTGCAAACCTACTATACTTCTGGATGTTTATACTCACATCTAGAAATGTTCTACTCGTCTCTTAAATACCTTATTTAGAAGGTTAGAATCAATCTTTGTATGCTTTTCATATTCTTGATAGAGTCTGCCACTTCCACCACAGATGTATTTTTTAAACCTGCAAAAGTGTCTCCATCCTGTCTAGATGGAAGAAGCTGGAGGGCAGCAATTTCAGAAGAGGAGGAGCCTGCTGTCGCCTCACCTATACCGTCAGAAATACAGCAGGACACAGGTGAATGGTCTAGCTGTAGAACATGATTCTCCCCCTTCTCTAAATTACTGTTGTATAGAGATAAGCTCTAAAACTTGGTAATTGCAAAAGAAGCCAGGAAAAGGCTTTTCCCTTGGTAAGGAGAGTGGGGGCAGATAGGTAAATGAGGTAGAGTCATGGTTCCAAGGCTGGGACTCATGGGTGTTTTGCAAGGAGACTACAGCTCTGTTTCCACATATGTCTTTTCTTTTTTTTTTTTTTTAATTTTTTTTAAATGTTTTTATTTATTTTTGAGACAGAGAGAATCAGAGCATGAGCAGGGGAGGGGCAGAGAGAGAGGGAGACACAGAATCCGAAGCAGGCTCCA
Organism: Prionailurus viverrinus; assembly: GCF_022837055.1. Taxonomy (NCBI): domain Eukaryota; kingdom Metazoa; phylum Chordata; class Mammalia; order Carnivora; family Felidae; genus Prionailurus; species Prionailurus viverrinus. Next base: position 210,915,740 of record NC_062561.1, read on the forward strand.
GGCTCTGCGCTGTCAGCACAGAGCCCGACGCGGGGCTCGAACTCACGGACTGTGAGATCATGACCTGAGCTGAAGCCGGATGCGTAACCGACTGAGCCACCCAGGCGCCCCCACATATGTCTTTTCTTAAGTAAGGAGGCTAAAATAAATATCCTGTGGGATGTCATGAGTGCTTTGGTGTTAAAAAGGAATTCTCATGTTAAAAATTTTTTTTTTTCAACGTTTATTTATTTTTGGGACAGAGAGAGACAGAGCATGAACAGGGGAGGGTCAGAGAGAGAGGGAGACACAGAATCCGAAGCAGGCTCCAGGCTCTGAGCCATCAGCCCAGAGCCCGACGCGGGGCTCGAACTCACGGACCGCGAGATCGTGACCTGGCTGAAGTCGGACGCCTAACCGACTGCGCCACCCAGGCGCCCCGAAATTCTCATGTTTAAAAAGGTAGGAGAGGCGGCTCACTTAAGCCTCTGACACTTGATTTTAGCTCAGGTCATGATCTCATGGTTCGTGAGATCGAGCCCCGAATTGGGGCTGACAGTGCAGAGCCTGCTTGGGATTCTCTCTCTCTCCCTCTCTCTCTACCCCTTCCCTGAACACGTGCACGTGCTCTTCTTTCTTTCTCCCCCCCACCCCTTCGTCAAAAATAAACTTTAAAAAGGTGGGAGATTCTAGAATAGCACAAAGAAAATACACAAGTATGTAGCCAACCATAAAATATTACTAATAAAACATTCAGTTTATAGTTATAAATCAAGATGTATTATTGCTAAATATTTGTAAGATTTATAAGAATATTTCTCCAAAACCTAAAGTTATTACATCCAGTAGATAATTAGAATAATCTTAATATGCAATCAGACTTCCTGCAATAGAAGCTCAGTCTCTCTTCTGGGTTCCACAGCTGTTGGGAGGAGTGGACCCAGCCTTATGGTTGTCAGATGCTGGGGGGGCAGAGTCCAGCCCTGCCTGCTAATTGTGTATCAACAATGTGCACTCAGGAGATTTGAGGAAGGATGGGTGGCAGGAAACCTCACCTTAGGATGTGTTGGGGCATGTGTGTTACAGCTGTGTGTACCAGTAAGTGCTAGCATTTCAGATTTTGAAGCCTTTGCCCTTTCTCTCTCCTGTCTTGGGGCTGTTTGGTGCATGGGTACTGGAGGGAGAATGTATGAAGCTAACCATCTTTCAGGCTGGGGAAGTGTGTGGGGAAGTGAAAAGAGCTTGACTTTTATTTTTTTAATTAAAAAAAAAGTATTTATTTTTGAGAGAGAGAGCGAGAAACAGCACAAATGGGGAAGGGGCAGAGAGAGAGAAAGAGGGAAACACAGAATCTGAAACAGGCTCAGAGCTCGAATCCATGAAGTGTGACCTCATGACCTGAGCTAAAGTCAGACGCTTAACTGACTGAGCCACCCAGGCACCCCAGAGGTTAACTTTTAGATTCAAATAGAACAGACCTGGTTTTTAGTCCCAGCTCTGTCACTTCAGAGTTTGGATACTTTTTGCAAGTAAATTAACTTTATCTGATCCTTACTTGTATCTCTGTGAGATACAACCTCATAGGGTTGTCATGTGGGTTACATCCAGCCAAATACCTGTGGGCTACTTAATTAGTTTCCCTTCATTTTCACACCCATCAACTGGAACCACACCCATCTCCCTGTGATCCCTGACTGTGCTCAGCCAGCATTTCAAATTACTTACAAGCTACAGGTTAGTTTCCTTCATCAGTGAGATCAAGTCTGTTCCACCTTGTGGAAGATCATTCTCTGGATCTGGTTATAAAAATATGTCAGCGGACCCTTCTCCCCTTATTAAATCAAGCAACTTTAAAATGCCAATGAAAAGGAAGAGTTTTGTATTTTGAAAATAAATTCCATCATGGTATTTATATAACATACCTTAAAGATTCAGAATATAGGGGCGCCTGGGTGGCTCAGTCGGTTAAGCATCTGACTTCGGCTCAGGTCATGATCTCACTGTTCGTGAGTTCAAGCCCATGTCGGGCTCTGTGCTGACAGCTCAGAGCCTGGAACCAGCTTCAGATTCTGTGTCTTCCTCTCTCCACACCACCCCCCCCCCCCCCCCCCCCGCCACCACCACCATCCCCTGGTCACACTTTGTCTGTCTTTCTCTCTCACAAGTAAATAAACATTAAAAAAATTTTTTTTTTCAAAAATTCAGAATATAGTTATACAATAGAGTTGAGTGGGATTTGTATTATAGCAAAAGGCTGGCAGAAGGAAGGACAGGGTCCCTAAGTATTTAAAACAAGCAAAACAAATAATAATTTCTGCTTTTAGTGATACTTGCTCACCATTTTGAATGACAGCAGCTTCCTATTTTAGAAACCATCTCCAAAAGGAATGCTTTCAGCTATTAATAGCAAGCAGAGCTTTGCTGGATGGACAGAGGGAGAACATTTCAGTGTCAGTGGAACTCAGTATTTAACCCTCCTAGATTTTTGCTATTAGTCAGTGGAAGTGGAGCAGATTCTCCAGAGAAAGGGAAGCTATGTTTCATTATGTATGTAGGCCATTCTGGATTTTGAGCATGTCTGGTTCTTTTGCTACATTTTCTACGTGAAGTTTGTATATGAAATTCTTTCCTGAGAGTGACTAAGGGAGACACTTCAGGCTGCTGAGAAACAGGAAGGATAGATGGTAAAGTACTGTGAGTCAAGCTAAAAAAGGTAAGGCCAGGGGTGCCTGACTGGATCAGTCAGAAGAGCATGCAACTCTTGAATCTCAGGTTCATGAGTTTGAGCCTCGAGTTAGGTGTAGAGATTCCTTATAAAAAAAAAAAAAAAGTAAGGCCAAAACAGGTAGGGGAAGATAATACAACCACCATTGCCAGCATTGGAATTTACCATTATCTTCTCATTGGAAGCTTCATGCTAGACTGGGGCTGGGAGATAATAAGCACTATATATTTATATATTTAGTGATTCCATGTATTTAGTGATTCACATTTTTCAGAGTGTTTTGTTGCATAATTTGATCCTCACAAACCTCTTTGAGTTAGGTAGGACAGGCATCATAATCCTCATTTGAGTGACTATTCAATAAACACTAAGACAGGGGCCAGATATCAGGGCTGAAGAAGAGAGTACTACCAGGTTCTCTGCCTGTGGGCTCACCTATAGGAGGAAAGGAAGGCAGAGAAGGAGATGATTATGACACAGCATGGTAAGTGCTGTCAAGGTGGTATGGATGAGATTCTTGGGGGATACAGCATGTAATCCATCTCCAGAGAGGACTGGACTATTGAGAGGAGAGATGCCTAAATGGAATCTTAAAGGAAAGTAGGACTTGGTGAGACAAAAGGCATACAGACTGAGAGAATAGGTTGTGCAATGACTTGGAAGTTTGATGAAGCCTGCAGAGATTGAGAAAATTGAAGTTCATTTGGTTTAGAGGCAGTAGAGCAGTTTGCTTGTTTAAGAAACAGCAAGAGATGAGCTGGAGAGGGGGGCAGAGGAAAGACTGAATGTCATTGTCCTCATAGGCATTTGGACTTTTAAGATGAAGGCATTAGAGAAACACTGAAGACTTTGAGGTGAGAAAGGAACAATATCAGATTTGTCTTTTAAAAGATCTTGGGGGGGGGGGGGTACCTGGGTGGCTCAGTCAGTTGAGCATTTGACTCCTGATCTTGGTTTGGGTCATAATCTCATGGTTCGTGAGGTCAAGCCCCGGGTCAGATTCTGCTCTGACAGACTGGATCCTGCTTAGGATTCTCTCTCTTACTCTCTCTGTGCTTCCCTGCTTGTGCACACATTGTACTCTCTCTTTCTCTGAAAATGAATAAATAAACTAAAAAAAAAAAAAAAAGAGATTCTCTCTCTCTCTCTCCTCCTGCCCCTCTCCCCCACTTGCATTCTCTCTCTCTCAAATAAAAAATTAAAAAAAAAAAATCTGTGTGGAAGATGGACTACATGAGGGCAAAATAGAGATACTAATTGGCGTCTATCTATTGTGAAAGCTTCACCTAAGCAGTGGTAGTAGGAATGGGGATTTTGGTTGGTAATCCTCAATATTCAGTGTTACTTTGGATCTGAAGGAAAGAGAAGAAGCTTGAATGACTCTCCGGCCTGTGGCTTAGGCACCTGGGTGAATGACAGTGCTGTTCACCAACCTGGGGAATCAGGAAGAGGGAGCAGGTTGGAGGGGCAGAGTTTCGATTGCTGTGCTTTGGGACAACCTAAATGAGATATCCAGGACACAGGGCTGGAGCTCACAAAGGTGCCATGTGAATTTGAGAGTCACCTGTGCATCAGTGACATCACCCAGGGAGAGTGGGCAGGGTGAGAAGAAAAGTGAGCAGAGATTGGCACCCTGGAAATACTGATGGGTCAGAGGGGCAGGTGCAGAAGAGAAGAACAAGAAGACAACTAAGATGGAAGACCAGTAAGGGGAGGAAGAGACCCAGAAGCCAGAAAAAGGATGCATTTAAAAAAGTGTTTCAAATTTGGGACAAGAATCAATTGACTTGAAGAGTAAGGGAGAGTCATTGGCTTTGATATTGGTCTTGGGAGGTTTGGTGTTAGCCTGAGATCCCATGTAGAGTTGGTAATGGCCCACAGCAGGCCTGGCTTTTACTGTGTGACATTGTTGGTTTTCAAGTAGAGTTTTTAAAAAGTCAAGAATATTAAATAAAGTTGCTTTTTGATGAAGCAGAGGGTAAAAGTAACATTCAAACTGCCTTGTATACGGAGTCCTATGGTAATAGTAATACTGTTACATATTCTTATTTCACAACAGACAACTCTCAGAAGTCAGGAAGCTGAAGTGTTAGAAAATTTCTGAAGGAATGTTTTGTTGACTTAAACTGAGGTCTTCAAAAAAATTAGATCATCAGCATCTACTTCTCCCTTAATTGTAATCAATTCTGATATTACCTTTATTAATATTTAGATATGCTGAAGCCAGATTGCCGATTCAAAGAGCAGAGCTCAAAGTCATCTGCCGCAGAGGAGTATCTGCTATGGGAGCTACTGCGGGATGTCTCTGCGGCTCGTCCCGCACAGAGCTCTGCAGCTCGCCGGCTAGAGCATCTTACCTCTAAGCTTCAGAAAATTGATGAACAACTGTTAGCAATAGAGAACATTGCTGAAAACATAGAACGGGATTGCCCCAGACAAAAAGTGCTAGATCGACATTGTGATAAGGTAGACTGTCTTTTATTTTAGCTATTTGTTTGTTACTGAGTTATTAGATTTTGGTGTGATGTAAGTTTGGACATTTGATTTTTCAAAATAATGGGAAATTAATTAATTAATTAATTTATTTATTTATTTTTTGAAATTAGGGTTTCTCAACCTCAGCATGACTGACATTTGGGCCAGATAACTCTTTGTTGTAGGAGGCCGTCCTGTGCATTGTAGGATGTTTAGTAGCATAATAATAATAACAATGTCTTCAGATGTTGCCAAATGTTCTTTGGGTGGCAAAATCACCCCCATTTGAGAACCACTGCCTTAAACTTTTAAGAAGTGAACCAGTGCTTCCTACCATGAAAAGAAATAGTTGAATTAGAAAACAAGAATGTGGTTTTAAATGAACCCTGCCCTTAATTATCATTTTCTTCAGCAAGATTTTTTTTTTAACTTTACAAATATTGTTGTCTTTATATTTGGAATTCTCGGTTTCTTTTAAATGTTTTATACAATGGGAATAGTAGTCCTTAGATGGTTTCTGTATCTTTAAAAAATACTCATGAGAAAGAGATTATTTATGTTTATTATCATGGTAGTTAGACAAATAGAAAGGAAGTCTTAAACATGAATTAATTATTTTGCACAAACTTTTTTTTTTAGGAAGTAAAATTCACATAAAATAAAGATTAAGGAACTAACAGTAAAAATATTTTGAGTGTGTAAAAGCCTTGTATTGGGAAATGCAAATTGGTCTGCAGGATAAGAATTCCATCACTGACTTACCTAACAAATATTCCAGGTTGCTAGCAGGTTGAGATTTTAAAAGATGTATTTATTAGGTTTATAGTATTTCTTTAATTCAAACATTTAACACATATTAAGATTAAACATATGTGAAATTACACTGAAAAAATATGAGGTAGGGCTACTATTAAGTAACATTACTATGATGTTTATTTGGTTGTTTTCCTTTTTGTTTTTTTAACCCAGACTTAAATATATCACTTCAAAATAAGTGTTAAGTTTCAGAGTCATCTTTGGAACTCCTTATTTCAAGGAATCACTTTCAAAGTTGCTTTATGTCTTAGTATATTAAGCATATCTAAAGCCAAATATGTTACTTAGCCTTGAATCTAGTCTTAATCCTGGCTTGCTCCAGAGTCCAAGAGTTTGTTCCTTCAGTAAACATTGAGCTTCTGCTATATGCTGGGCCATGTGCTAAGTTGTGGGAATGGAAAGATAAACAAGGCATACATAGTCACTACTCTCAAGCAGCTTAGAATCTAACAAAGGAAGACAGATGTATACTCCAGTATATGCGTATGAACAGGATGCAGCGAGAACAGTATGGGACACACGACCTGTTGTGACTAGAGAAGTGAGTGAGTGAAGGGGTGGCATCAGAGAAGGCTCTGTAGAGCTTACTCTTGAGCTGATAATGAATTGATATTCATCAGTGAGATAAGGAAAGGCTGATGGGACATTGTGAGGTAGAGGTTGATGGTACTGGGCTTTAAGACATCTGGCAGTAGAGGTAGGTAGGGGCAGCTAAGGCATGATGGAAAGTACGGTTTTCCATGTCAAGTGATTAGGATTTTATCCCATAAATAGGCAGTAGGAAACCATTGAAGAATTTTAAGCAGTGAAATGATATGATCAGATACTCTGGCAGCAGTGTGGAGGGGAGATTGGAGAGGATAAGACTGAGAACAGGGAGATCAGTTGGGTCACAGTGGTTCTAAACTGACTCATTAGAGTCATCTTGGGGAACTTGTTAGAATTGCAAACTTATGGCCTCATACCCCTGAGATTCTGATTTTAAGTAATCCTAGGGTGGGACCCAGGAATTTGTGTTATTAGTAAGCTTCAAAAATGATTCTTATGTAGCTAGCTCTGTAATTTTTGTAGTTAGCTCTATACTGGGTTTACTGATTGATGCTTGAGATCCACTGAATACCAAGCCAAGAAGTAACAATGTGGATGAACTTTAGCATTGAGGATGAAGGGAAGGATGTTGCAGGACTCAGAGGGTGATCAGTTGTGGGAAGGTGAAGAATAGAAAGATCACAATGGTGTCCAGATTTTGAGCCTGGAGTCATTTTCCAAACTAGGGAAGAAGTAGTATGTGTGTTTTGGGAGGAGGGAGGCACAGTGATTTCAGTCAGAAACATGTTAAATTTGAGGTGCTGTGAGATTAGTAGGCAGTTGGGTATATGCTTCTGGAGCTTAGGAGCTAGATTTGGGTTGATGGTACAGATTTTAGAGTCCTTAGGAGGAAGTTCAAATCATAATAGGGCATTCACCCAGAGAGAGTACACTGAATGAGGAGTAAAAGAGGATAAAGGGCAGAATTTTGTGGGTGCACAAACTTTTAAAGATGAAGATTCAACCACAAAGCTTGAGAAGGAGCATTCTGAGGTAGTAAGAGACTCAGGAGAAAGCAAGCCAAAGGAAGAGTTTCGAGAAGGAATTTCCACATATCTGGATCCATTACATAAAAGGACAGATGTGTAAGTCGTGATCTTTTCCAAAATATACATGGCAGGCCTACTGAATCTGGGGTGGTAGGGTATGGACAGAGGAAGGGGCAGTGGCTTGGCAAGGGGAAGGGTGCAGGTCACACACATGTATTTTGAAAAAGTTCCTAAAAATTCTGTAACCGCTCCCCTCTCAGCCCAAGCCTTTTTTAACATTGGAGGACAGGGATTGTGCCTTTTGCTTGGCACATGACAGGCATTTGATGAATGTTTATTTAATGGCTATCTTTGCTCTCTCAGTTTTAGATTCTGACAGTAATAAAATCACATTTATATAATAAAGACTTATCACCAGAACAGTTAATAATAATTGTAGCACATGCTTGGAAGACAATTTCAAAGGAAGAGAGGTTGCTCAAACTCCAAAAGTATTTAGTCTGCTAAGGTGACTACTTTGAAGGAGCTAGCACTAATTTAAATGAAACGTTGGGCATATTGTTTTAAAATATTCTCATCCTGTTGTAATGTACACATAAATACAGAGGTTTTGACTTGTGTATTTTAATTAATAGAACAGACTGTAAGCCTGGAAGAGGCAGAGGGATACTTTTGCACAAGTGCTGACTAGGGGCTTTGAAGACCTAGGTTGAGATCCATATTCTGCCACTAAGAAAGTCACTCAATTTCTTTGGGCCCTCTTCTCTCATCTGTAAAATGAAGGTTTTGTCTAAGTGGTAATTAACATTCCTCCCCGGTCTAAAATTATGTGATGCTGTTTTCCTTAGGAAAGGTTAAATCATTTAGACTACAAATAGATAAAAATTTCCTTCTCTTTATGTGTCCCACCATTTAGCTCTTACTGGATGTAATCCCATTTCTTTCACTTGTTCCCTTAATATTTAAAATGTACATAAAATTATTTAACAATGTTGTGAAATTATCAAACTAAAATTTTCAAGTTATTTTTTTGTATGTGTTTTTCTACAGGGTGCATCCTTAGACCATATTGAATTGTCCTCTGGTCTTGAATCTGAAAAAACATCTGCTTCAAAAGCCACTGGTATTTCGGAAGGTTTGTGTGTGTGGTGGGGGGAGGGGGGGCCTGACCTTGCTCTGAAAGGGGAAGCATTGCCCTTGGGAGTGCCAGAATTGGGGACAGTTTTCATTTGTGAGCTGAAGCCATCAGTCCCCTAATTGTTAGATTAGGTATTTTTGTGATCATGTGATTGGCTCCCACCCATGCCATTTTTTCCTGAGAAGCCAGTGCTGTAAACTCCTAGAGTGGGGTAGCACCAGCCACACACTCACTGAGGTTGCGCACAGCTTTGTGCTGTGGTTGCTCTTTGTCCCTGGTCATCTGCAGAACTGGAATTTGAGGTTCTGATTAAATGGCCAGGCAGTGGTGAGACGGTATGTTTTTGCATTTCTCATTGAAATAATGAAACGAAGCTACTTAAAAACTTTTCTACTATATCTATAGTTGTTATCCTTACACTGTCTTTCATTCAGTCTTGTCAGCAATGTAATGCGTTTTTTAAAAACAGGCTTTGGTTTGTTGATTCTGTTTAATTTTTTTTAATGTTTATTTTTGAGAGAGAGAGAGAGTGCAAGTGGGGGAAGGGCAGAGAGAGGGGGACAGAGAATCCCAAGGAGGCTCTGTGCTGACAGCAGAGAAGCCCAATGCGGGGCTCAAACTCATGAACTGTGAGAGTATGACCTGAGCTGAAACCAAGAGTTGAATGCTTAACTGACCGAGCCACCCAGGCGCTCCTAATTTTCTTTTTCATAAATTTCTATTCTTAGCTTTATGATTTCTTCTGTTTTTGAGGGCTTAACCTGTTGACTTTTTCCTAACTTCATTCTTTATCTTTTTCTAATGTGTGCATTTGAAGCTGAATGTGTTCTTGTAAGGACCCAGACAGGAGTGTTGATATGAACCACGTTTTGGTGTTGTTCAGATCTAAGTAGTTTGTAATTTGTATTAATATGTCTTCTTTAGGGACATCTGGGTGGCTTACTCTGTTAAGTGTTCAACTCTTGGTTTTAGCTGAGGTAATGATCTCACAGTTCGCTTGGGTCTCCATGCTGACAGCACAGAGCATTCTTGGTATCTCTCTCTCCCTCTCTCTTTCCTCCTCTCTCTCCCTCTCTCTGTTTCTCCCCCACTTCTGCTCACTCACTCTCTCAAAATAAATAAATAAACTTAGAAAAAAAATATCTTCTTTAGTTTGTAAAAGGGATTTTTAGATTCTCAATATTATGGGGTTAGGGCTATATTTTTAATTTATTTACATTTTCACTGTATTATGTTTGTTTGAGAGAGTAAGCACACACATGCAGGGGAGGAGCAGAGGGAGAGAGGGGAACAGAGAGAGAGGATCTTGAGCAGGCTCCATGCCCAGTTTGTGATCTCTCACAAACTGTGAGATCATGACCTGAGCTGAAAAATAAAGAGTAAGATGCTTACCCAACTGAGCTACCCAGGTGCCCCTGGAATTTTCTCTTTATTTTTGGCTTATTTTATATTTTTGATACAAGTGTGTCTCAGTGTATACATTTTAAAAATTTATTCTATATGGGAGAGGAATGATTCTTTAAGTTGCAGGTTTAATGTTGGTTATTTTTCATCCATTTCCTTTTGGAGTATTGCTTCCTCCCCATTCTTTCTGTTCTGTTTTCTAAAACACCAGCTATTTGGACCTTCTCACTTTATTCTGTCTCTTAACTATTAATTGCCATCTTTTTATCTCTCAGTGATATACTCAGGGTGATGTCATCCAATCTGTCTTTTAGTTTACTAATTTTCTCTTCCGTGTCTTCTTTGCTGTAGGATTTAATTTTTTTTTTTACTGCATTCTTAATGTCTACAGGTTCTGTTTATTTCTTTTTCAAATCTATCTGTTTGCTGGATGTACTATCCTGTTCTTTTATTATGGTTTCTATGCCCTTTTATCTACTTAATGATTTTAGTAATATTTTATGCCCTTTCATAGTGTTTTACTTCATGTGTGCATATTCTCAGTAGTCAAATCTGCATACTGCTTTCTTTCATGGTTGTTTCTTTGTGCGATTTGTAATTAAAAAAATTTTTTTTTAACGTTTTTATTTTTGGGGTAGAGAGAGAGAGAGAGCAAGGCCCAGGGGAGGGGCAGACACAGAATCTGAAATAAGCTCCAGATTCTGAGTTGTCAGCACAGCGCCTGGCGTGGGGCTCAAACCCACAAACCATGAGATCATGACCTGAACCAAAGTTGGACGCTTAAATGACTGAGCCACCCAGGCACCCCTGTAATTTTTTTTTTTTTTTTTTTTTGTCATGAACTTATCTTTAGGAGAGTTCTGCTGGGTTGTATACACTTGTCTTTGAAGTGGTTTTGTATTTGCTTCTTCTTGCTATCTGCTGAAGTAGAAAGAGTTTGGGGAACAAGTTTTCCTATACATTTCTGGGCTTGGAGTTGCTTTACTACATAGATGGTATAAATTCAGATCCCATACCTACTTGTGGCAAGACAGAGGTTTTGATTTCTCAGAGTTGACTTATTTTTCTCCCATCTACCATTCAGGAAGATAGAAAACTTCTTTGCTGCTTCTCCATGGTTTTTCTTATCCTCATTTTATGGACAGACCTATCCTTCAGTGCTCTAGGCCATGTGAAGGTAGCTCAGTTCTCCCCACGGCTGATGGCAGAAACCACATCTCCTGTTTCTCTATGGACTATCCCAGCATCCTTCTCCATATATTGCCCAGCTTTGATTCCTTTTTCGTTTCTGGCACTGGGGGATTTCTTTATTTACAGGGTTTGTTTGCATATTAATCTATTTATTTTATTTTTTAATTCCTTTTAAGTAGGCTCCATGCCCAATGTGGGAGTTGAACTCACAACCGCATGACCTTGAGATGAGGAGTCACATGCTCTCCTGACTAAGCCAGCCAGTGTCCCTAATCTTTTTTTTTTTTTTATTTAGCATTTCTTCTGTGTTTTTATAACAGGGTATGAGCCTGTTCACTTCAGCTCATTCTGCCATGTTTTCTGAAACTGATAATAAACTTAACAGTTTTGGGGTGCCTGGGTGGCTTAATTGGTTAAGTGTCCAGCTCTTGATTTCAGTGCAGGCCATGATCTCATGGTTCGTGAGTTCAAGTCCTGCATCAGGCTCTGCTCTGACAACACAGAGCCTGCTTGGGATTCTCTCTCACACTCTCTCTCTGCCCATTCCCTGCTCACATTCTCTCTCTCTCCTTTCTCTCTTTTGCTCTCTCTCAAAATAAATAAACTTTAAAAAAATAATAAACTTAATTTTAAAAAAAAATAATAAGCATATTTTTTTTACTATGAGAGAGGTTAAGTTTTAAATATATTCAATTATATCATTATATAGTGGAAAGTTATCAAAATAATACGTTGTAAACTTCTATCTGTTGCCATGTAAAAGGGTTAACTAAGCGTTGTATCTTTTTTCCCTGTGCTTTCTTTCCTCTACTATTTTCCTTTGGATTAGCACATTTCCTGACTCATAGGAATGAGGAGGATCAAAGTGACAAAGAGGAGATTTCAGAAGCTGAATTTTCAGTAACAGAAACTCATTCTAGTCAGAAAACCTGTGTATTTCCTTCTGCTGATTCAGCGGTCAGCCTTTTCAGTGGCCAGAGTACAACTTCTCCTGGTATTGTTCTTCCCTTTTTTTGTTTACACTCTTATCTTCCAATACGCTATTGCTGAAGAGTGTTTACTGGGAACACAGTTGTGAAGGATTTGTGAAGCCATTTTGCAATATTTATAAATTTCGGGGCAAGGGAAGTTACAATTTGTACCATTTATTGAAGAACTGTATTGTCATCTTCATTAGATATTGCAAGAATATATCTCTAATAAGATATAATGTATGATTAGATATCTCCAAGTTATTTTAATTAAATGTTAAGTGTATAGCAACTGGAATTACTGTACTATCTGATTTTTACAAAAATTGAGAAATTCAAACCCTGCCAACATTGAGAACCTTGAGTTTTAATTATGAAAACAAAACAACAGCTGTAGTGTATTGAGCCTCTGCTGGGTCCCCGATATTGCTGTGTTACATGTGTTACAGGTGTAAGAGCCCAATTGACCCTGGTGTAAGCCTAACCTGTGAGGTAGATGCCATTGTCCCCATTTTACAGTGGAGGATATTGAGACTTTGAAAAGTTTAGTGCTATTTTTCTGTTTCATTTGGAGCTGGCAGTTAAAATGCTATTGTTTAGTCCTAACAAATACATTTTGTCATATGAGTAATAGGTCATACTAAATATAACACTTGGGCTACTGATAGTGGCTTTGAAATATATATTTTTTAGCCCTTAGCTATTGATGGTCAAAAATGATGAATTTACTGAGGGTTTATAGTGTATTTTATTATCACTTTTAAAGTTAATATAAGCAGTAAAAATGCTATTTAAAAAAACTGTTGTGTAAGGTTTATTTATTTATTTTGAGAGAGAGAGAGTTGGGGAAGGGCACAGAGAGAGTGAGACAGAGAATCCCAAGCAGGCTCCATGCTGTCAGCACAGAGCCTGACATGGGGCTTGAACCCATGAGCCATGAGACCATGACCTGAGCCGAAATCAAGAATCAAAAGCTCAATCAGCTGAGCCACCCAGGCTCCCCAAAGGTGGTATTTTTAAATGACATTGCTGTTATTTAAATAAAACTATTAAGAATCTGGCTTTAAGTCCTATAATTTTTTTCTCTAAGTTCTTTGTAGATTCCATTTGTGTTTTAGTCATCACAGGGAGACAATCATTTCTGCTTCACCAGGTTGTTGTGAAGATTGACTATTGTATATAAAGCACCGAGCTGCGAACCTGATTCCTCTAGGGTCTCCGTCATCGGCAGCTTTTCTCTCCCCACTTACAGGGGAGAGTTGACAAATGGCGTTAAGGAGGTTGCAGAGAGTTCTGACTGTATGTGAGAAGCATAGACTCCATTTTATCCCAGGGAATCACTGGAGAATTCTGAGCAGAGAAGTATAATGAGGGTGTTTTGAGAAAGACTAGAATAGAGGCAGAGATCCTTTGGTGAGCTGTTAAATTCATCTGGCCTGTGAAACAGTGAGAACCTGGGCAGTGTGTGAGAAAGCGAGAGACATTCTGAATAGGCAACTGCTGTCACTAAGTGGATAAAAGAGGAGAAGGAGAAAATGAATGGCTACTTTGTGTTGTTAGACTATAGGAATGAGGATATCCTAGATGTCAAATTCGAGAGCACCTGTAGACCAAATGTAATAGTTGAAGTTGATGCTGGGGTATATAAATGGCCATATTTAGGATCCAGTTTTTTATAGGAAGTGGAACTTGATGAGAGGTTTAAGCCTGAAAAACAGATGTAAGAGCCTTTTATATAATTATATAGTTAAGAATTAGTGCATCTGTTATCACCAAGCAATATGGAAAAAGGGAAAATGCCAAAGAGCAACCTGTGAAATGTCACCCTGTAGAGAGTAAGGGGAGCCTCCCAGTGAGGGACATGGGCAAGTAGACTCTGGTGAGGGATTTTCAAGAAGTAGTAAGTGGCTAACAGTTTCACAAGAATCCATAAAGTCAAGAATAAAGATTGAATTTGTTAAGGACATTGGGTACTTTCGGTATAATATGAAGAGTAGAAGAAAGCTGGCTGGGGATAGAGATAGGCTCAAGAAGCTGTAAGTAAAGACTACTTAAGAATTCTGATATTAAAAGGAAGTAGAAAAATAAGATAAGAGAAATGAAGTCAAAGATCATTTCAAGATGGGGATAAAGACAAAATCTTTAATGTTTAAAGGAAGAAGAAAAGAAAGTAGGAAAAGTGAGATGGAAAGTACCAGGTTGGGGAGGTGATTCATTCAGGATTGTAATAGCTTCTTAAGTTAGGAAGTGAGAGAAGAAAGGAGAAATGTCAGTAAATGGCATAACACATATAAAGATGGATAATTAAAATGTTTTCCTCTAGTATTCAATATCTAATGTAAATTAAAAAGGAAACCAAATTATTTTTTAGAGTACAGAATTTAGATGCCCTAATGGGTGTTTTCTCTTCCAAAGTTGGCATCTTAGAAGGATGGATAGTCACTCACTTCTAATGCTCAAAACCAGCTTAGATTTTCTCCTTTGAAATTGACTTCTGTTTCTTAGCACATTCTTGTGGGTTTTTAAAAAAAAAATTTATTTGTGAGAGAGAGAGCACAAGTGGGGAATGGGGCGGGGTGGGTGGGGGGAGAACAGAGGATCCAAAATGGGCTCCGTGCTTATAGCAGAGAGCCCAATGCAGGACTCGAACTCTACAAACTGCAAGATCATGACCTAAGCTGAAATCAAGAGTTGGATGCTTAACGACCGAGCCATCCAGGTGCCCTTCTTGTGATTGATCTTAACAGTGGCAAATAATTTACTCACTGAAAACAGATTTAATTTTTGGAAATAGCTACAAGATTTCCAGAGGCATTTCTGAGAAATGAGGTAGATAATCAGGCTGAGAGTCACTGTTTGGAATTAAAAAAAAAAAAAAAAAGTAATTGTGATTTTCAAGGAATAAAGCTGATCTGTGTGTTCAGTAAATTATGAAGGCAGTCCCATAGAAGAGTTCCAAAACTGGTTTGAAAATGAACTAAGGATCAAATCATCCTGTGTAACTACTATGAAAAGGTATTTATTTGGATATAACACTTTTCTGCCCTTTGATAAAAGGAATCAGAAAAGAAATTTATAGTTATGATCTCATGGTTCAGGAGTTTGAGCCCTGCATTGGGATCCTCTGGTCCCCCCGCCGCCACCCCTCCTCACTTGCACTCTCTCTCTCTCTCTCTCTTTCTCTCTCTCTCAAAAATAAAACATCTTAAAAAATTAGATATTCTCCCAAATGTATTACTTTTAGATCACCAGAGCTTTTTTGTTTTTTGTTTTAGTAAATTGCACTTCAGTATTTTAAACTGTGTAGTAAGCAAAGGACTGTACTTCCTAAAGTATATTACTCCGAGTATTCTGGATAGAAAAGCAATAATCTGAAAATGCAGAGAGTATTCACTACCAAATAGCTTATTCAAGAGGAGGATAAAAATACTACACATACGTATCTTTAAACCTATTTGGAGGTTTAAATATATTTCAATTTCTGGTTATATAATTTCTAAATCGGATTAATAGACGAAAGTAAAAAGATAACTGACCTAAAATTTTTATTAATAATGTTTCTTTTTTTAGGTGTGAATAACAGTGATGAGTTATTCGAGAGGTAAATATCTTAAGAATTAATTCACAATTTTACTTGAAGTTGGGCATAAACTGAGTGGAAAACTTTGTTGTTCATGTGTATGTGAGCTGCTACACTACATATTTTTTCATGGACTCTAGAAATATAATTAATTTTCACTGAGAATGGAATGTTTTAAGAAGCTGAGGTTTACTATATTATATCCTTTACTGTTTTAGCATAAGGAATTAGAATATAATAGACTGCATTTGCTACATTTCTTTAACTGCCTATATATTCAGCAGGCAGGATGGGTAGAACTGATCTCCTGAGCCTTATGTTCACTTTTTTAAGAGCCCCTAAGAAGTCACCAATTACTAATGATTAGACTTTTACACCGAGGATTATTGGAAAGTAGAAGGAACATTAGTTCTAGGTTTATGATTTTGGTGTTTGTTTATGCTCTTGGAAGGCATAGTTTTACATGTTCATTTTTTAAACTTTACATGTTCATTTTTGATTAATGTAATTAAGTTATAGATACTGACTTATATTTCCCAAATTGCATTTGAAAATGAAGTATTTCAGTAGACCCACTCCAGATGACTGGATTGACTGATATTGCCGACATTATTGAGGACCTTATAACAAAAGATGGAGTTTCCAGTGAAGAGCTCGGTTTAACAGAACAACAAGCTAAGACTATCTCCAGGTAATAATTGAATAATTCATTTTTAACCCATTTAAAATGTTTATGGTTCAAGAATATGGTTCAAAATTAGTCATTTTATTTTTAATTTTTTTAATGTTTATTTTTGAGAGAGAGAGCAAGCAAGCATGAGTGGGGGAGGGTCAGAGGGAGCGGGCGAGAGAGAATCTGAAGCAGGCTCCACGCTGCCAGTGCAGAGCCCCATGTGGGGCTCAAACCCACAGACCATGATATCATGACCTGAGCTGAAATCAGGAGTTGGTGGCTCAGCTGACTGAGCCACACAGGTATCTGCAAAATTTGCCATATTTTAATGTGCTGTTTGTGTGCCACTCCTTCCCTTTCCCAACAGTAGACAGACTTGTGTATTTAATACAGCAGCACATCTGTATCCTCTGAGTTTTCCCAAGGTCTCATCACTTTATTTTTGTTGTCATTATTATATTTTAATTTATTTATTTTGATGTTTTAAAAAATTTCATTATAGTAACATAGAGTGCTGGTTTTGGACATACAATACAGTGATCCAGCAATTCTATACATTACTCAGTGCTCATCGAGACAAATGTACTCTTAATCCCCATCACTTCTTTTCACCCATCCCCCACCCATCTCCCCTCCGGTAACCATCAGTTTGTTTTATAGTTGACAGTCTGTTTTTTGGCTTGTCTCTTTTTTTTTTCTTTGTTCATTTGTTTTTCTGAAATTCCACATATGAGTGAAAACATAGGGTATTTGTCTTTCTCTGACTTACTTCACTTAGCATTATACTCTCTAGCTCCATCCATATTGTTGTAAATGGCAAGATTTTCTTCTTTTTTATGGCTGAGTAATATTCTACTCTATGTATGTGTGTGTATGTATGTGTGTATATATACACACATCCATTCATCTGTTGGTGGATACTTCTTTATCCATTCATCTATTGATGGACACTTGGGCTGCTTCCTTAATTTGGCTATTGTAAATAATGCTGCAGTAAACATACGGGTGCATATATCCCTTTGAATTTTTGTATTCTTTGGGTAAATACCTAGTAGTAGAATTATTGGAGCATAGGATAGTTCTATTTTTAATTTTTTGAAGAACTTCCATACTGTTTTCCACAGTGGCTGCACCAGTTTGCATTCCTACCAGCAGCGTATGAAGGTTCCTTTTTCTCCACATCCTTGTCAACACTTGTTATTTTCTGTGTTTTTTTATTTTAGCCACTCTGACAGGGGTAAGGGATATCATAATGTGGTTTTGATTTGTACTTGCCTGATGATGAGTGATGTTGAGCATCTTTTCATGTGTCTGCTTGCCATCTGTTTCTTTGGAGAAATGTCTGTTCATGTCTTCTGCCCATTTTTTAATTGGATATTTGGTGTATTTGGTTGTGTAAGTTCTTGGTTTTATTGAGTTGTGTAAGTTCTTTACATACTTTGGATACTAACCCTTTATCAGATATGTCATTTGCAAATATCTTCTCCCATTCAGTATGTTATCTTTTAGTTTCATTGTTTCCTTTGTTGTGTAGAAGTTTTGTATTTCAATGTAGTCCTAATAGTTTGTTTTTCTTTTTGTTTTCCTTGCCTCAGGAAACATATCTAGAAAAATGTTGCTATGGCTGATGTCAGAGAAATTATGGCCTGTGCTCTCCTCTAGGATTTTTGTAGTTTCAGGTCTCACATTTGGGTCCTTAATCCATTTTGAGTTTAATTTTTTTGTATGGTGTAAGAAAGTGGTTCAGTTTCATTCTTTTGCATGTTGCTGTCCAGTTTTCCCAACACAATTTGTTGAAGAGACTGTCTTTTCCATTGCATATTCTTTCCTTCTGTGTTGCAGACTAATTGACTATATAATAGTGTGTTTATTTCCAGGCTCCCTATTCTGTTCCCGTGTGCTTTGTGTCTGTTTTTGTACTTGTGCAAAACAAGTTTAGTGCAGGTTGGTAGTATACCTTGAAATCTGGGATTGTGATACCTCCACTTTTGTTCTCCATACACATTGTGGGGTTATTTGTTCTAGTTCTGTCTGTGAAAAATGCTGTTGGTATTTTGATAGGGATCGCATTAAATCTATAGATTGCTTTGGGTAATAGGGACATTTTAATGGTATTTGCTCTCCTAATCCATGAGCATGGAATATCTTTTCATTTGTTTTTGTCATCTTTAATTTCTTTCATCAGTGTTTTATGGCTTTCAGAGTACATATCTTTCACCTCCTCAGTTAGGTTTATTCTCAGTTATTTTATTATTTTTGGTGCAATTGTAAATGGGATTATTTTCTTAATTTTTCTTTCTGCTGCTTCATTGTTAGTGTATACAAATGCAGTGAATTTATTTATATTGATTTTGTGTCCTGCAACCTTAGTGAATTCAATGATCAGTTTTAGTAGTTTTTGTTGGAGTCTTTAGGGTTTTCTATGTATAGGATCAGGTCATCTGCAAATAGTGAAAGTTTTATTTCTTCCTTACCAATCTGGATGCCTTTTATTCCTTTTTCTTGTATGGTTGTGTGGCTAGGACTTCCAGTACTGTGAAGTGAATTACAGTGGTGAGAGTGGACATCTTGTCTTGTTCTTGATATTAGGTGAAAAGCTCTCAAGTTTTTTACCATTCAGTATGATGTTAGCTGTGTGTTTTTCATATATGACCTTTATTATGTTGAGGTATGCTCCCTCTAAATTACCTGCTTTGTTGAAGGTATATATCATGAATAGATGTACTTTGTCAAATGTTTTTTTCTGCATCTGTTGAAATGATCATATGGTTTTTATCCTTTCTCGTGTTGATGTGATGTATCATGTTGATTGATTTGCAAATATTGAACCACACTTGCATACTGCATACTGGAAATAAGTCCCACTTAATCATGGTGAATGATATTTTTTTAAAATTTTTTTTAATGTTTATTTTTTTTTTTTAATTTTTTTTTTCAACGTTTTTATTTATTTTTGGGACAGAGAGAGACAGAGCATGAACGGGGGAGGGGCACAGAGAGAGGGAGACACAGAATCGGAAACAGGCTCCAGGCTCCGAGCCATCAGCCCAGAGCCTGACATGGGGCTCGAACTCACGGACCGCGAGATCGTGACCTGGCTGAAGTCGGACGCTTAACCGACTGCGCCACCCAGGCGCCCCAATGTTTATTTATTTTTGAGACAGAGAGAGACAGAGCATGAATGGGGGAGGGGCAGAGACAGAGGGAGACACAGAATCGGAAGCAGGCTCCAGGCTCTGAGCCATCAGCCCAGAGCCCGATGCGGGGCTCGAACTCACGAACTGTGAGATCATGACCTGAGCTGAAGTCGGACGCTCAACTGACTGAGCCACCCAGGCGCCCCTGGTGAATGATATTTTTAACGTATTGTTGGATTTGGTTTGCTAATATTTTGTTTAGGATTTTTTCATTTGTGTTCATCAGAGATAATTGGCCTATAGTTCGCTTTTTTTGTAGTGTCTTTGTCTGGTTTTGGTATCAAGGTAATGCTGGCCTCATAGAATTAATTTGGAAGCTATCCTTCCTCTTTTATTTTTTGGAATAGTTTGAGAAGCATAGATGTTAACTCTTCTCTACATGTTTGGTTGAATTCAGCTGTGAAGCCATCTGGTCCTGGACATTTTTTGGGAGGTTTTTTGATTATTGATTCAATTTAATTGCTGGTAATTAATCTGTTCAAATTTTCTGGTGGTTCCTGCCTCAGTTTTAAGAGGTTGTTTCTCAGAATTTTTCCATTTCTTCTAGATTGTCCAATTTGTTGGCATATAATTTTCTATTGTATTCTCTTACAATCCTTTCTATTTCTATGGTGTTGGTTGTTATTTGTTATTTCTCCTCTTTCATTTCTGATTTTGTTTGAGTCTTCTGTTTTTTCTTTTCTTTTTCTTTCTTTCTTTCTTTTTTTTTTTTTTTTTTTTTTTTTTGGTTGGGTCTGGCTAAAGGCTTATCTATTTTGTTGATATTTTCAAAGAACCAGCTTCTGGTTTCATTGATCTGTTCTGTTGGTTTTTTAGTTCCTATTTCATTTATCCCTACTCCAATCTTTATTATTTCTTTTCTTCTACTAGGTTTGGGTTTTGTTTGTTCTCCTTTTTCTAGCTCCTAAGGTTAATTGTTTATTTGAGATTTTTCTTGCTTTTTGAGATAGGCTTGTATTGCTGTAAACTTTCATCTCGGAATAACTTTTGCTGTAGCCCAAAGATTTTTCACCATTGTGTTTTCATTTTCATATATCTCTATGTATTTTTTAATTTCCTCTTTGATTTCTTGGTTGACTCATTTGTTGTTTGAAAGCATATTATTTAACTTCTATGTATTTATGCTCTTTCCAGATTTTTTCTTGTAGTTTATTTCTAGTTTCATAACACTGTGGTCAGAAAAGATGCATGGTATAACTTTGATCTTTTTGAATTTAAGACTTCTTTTGTGGCCTAATATGTGATATATCCTGTAGAATGTTCCATGTGTACTTGAAAAGAATGTGTATTCTGTTTTAGGATGGGATGTTTTGAATATATCTGTTAGATCCATCTGGGTCCAATGTGTCTTTCAGAGTCACTGTTTCTTTGTTGATTTTCTGGTTGGATGATCTATCCACTAAAGTCCCCTACTATTATTGTATTAGTATCAATTACTTCCTTTATGTTTGTTATTAGATGCTTTATGTATTTGGGTGCTTTCGTGTTGGATGCATAAATATTTACAATTGTTATATCTCCTTCCCTTCCCTTCTTCCTATAAAAGGATTCTTCCCTTTATCATTATGTAGTGACCTTCTTTGTCTCTTGTTACAGTACTTTTTTTTTTTTTAACATTTATTCATTTTTGAGACACAGAGACAGAGTGCTAGTTGGGGAGGGGCAGAGCGAGGTGAGACACAGAATCTGAAGCAGGCTCCAGGCTCTGAGCTGTCATCACAGAGCCTGATGCTGGGCTCAAACCCACAAACCACGAGATCATGACCTGAGCCAAAGTCAGATGCTTAACTGACTGAGCCACCCAGATGCCCCTACAGTCTTTTTAAAAAATGTTTATTTATTTATTTTAAAAGAGACAGCATGTGAGAAGGAGAGGAGCAGAGAGAAAGAGAGAGACAGAATTCCAAGCAGGCTCCATGCTGTCAGTACACAGCCAAACCGGGGCTAACCATGAGATCATGACCTGAGCCGAAGTCAGGAGTCAGATGCTTAACTGATTGAGTCACTCAGGTGCTACTATAATCTTTGTTTTAAAGTCTATTTTGTCCAATATAAGTATTGCTACCCCAGCTTTTTTCTTACTTCCATTTTCATGGTAAATGTTTCTCCATCCCTTCATTTTCAATCTGCTTAGGCCTGAAATGAGTCTCTTATAGTCTCATATAGATGGGTCTTGCTTTTTATCCATTCTGTCACCCTATATTTTTTGATTGGAGCATTTAGTCCGTTTACATACCAAGTAGTTATTGATAGGTATGTACTTATTGCCATTTTGTTAATTGTTTTATGGTTGTGTTTGTACTTTTCTGTTCCTTTCTTCTCTTGCTCTCTTTTCTCATGGTGTGCTAGCTTTCTTTAGTGATATACTTGGATTCCTTTCTCCTTGTTTTTTACAAAAGTATTACTGGTTTTTGATTTGTGCTTATCACTTAGTCTGTATATAACATCTTATTCATATAGCAGTCTGTATGAAGTTGATGGTTGCTTAAGTTTGAACCCATTCTTTACTCTTCTCCCCACCCCCAATATTTTAGGTACATTGTGTCATACTTTACATCCTTCTTTTTGTGAGTTCCTTGACTAATTTTTATACATATATGTATTTTTATTACTTTTTTATTGCCTGCTTTTCTTACTTGTACTTATGATTTTTTTTGTTTGTTTCCACTCAAAGAGTCTCGTTTGACATTTCTTATGGGGAGTTTTAGTGGTCATGAATTCTTTTAGCTTTTGCCTAGGAAGCTCTTTATCTGTCCTTCTATTGCTAATGATAGCCTTGCTGGATAAAGCATTCTTGGCTGCAGATTTTTTCTATTTTGAATAGATCATGACACTCCTTTTCTGACTCGAAAATTTTCTGCTGAAAAATCAGCTGATTGCCTTATGAGGTTTCCCTTGTATGTAACTGTTTTCTTATCTCTTGCTGCTTTTAAAATTCTCTGTCATTTTTTGCCATTTTAATTATTATGTGTCTTGGTGTGGACCTCTTTGGGTTGATTTTGTTGGGTTATCTCTGTGCCTACTGGATCTGTATTTGTTTCCCTCCCCAGATTCAGGAAGTTTTCAGGTATTATTTTCTTGAAATAAAATTTTGGTCCCCTTTTCTCTGTCTTCTCCTTCTGGGATCCCTATAATGAAAATGCTATTATACTTGATGGTGTTGCTGAGACCCTGACACTGGTTTCATTTTGTATTATTTTTTTTCTCTCACCTGTTCAGCTTGATTGCTTTCTATTACTCTGTCCTCCAGGTTGCTGATCCATTTCTCTGCTTCCTCTCGTCTACTATTCATTCCATCCAGTTTATTTTTAATTTCAATTATTGATTTCTCATCTCTGGTTCTTTTTATGTTTTCTATCTCTTTGTTAAGGGTCTCATTGGTGTCCTTCACTCTTTTTTCAGTGAGTAACTATATGACCATTACTTTAAGTTCTCTATTAAACATATTACTTATGTCTGTTTTGCTTAGGCCTCTTTCTGCAGTTTTTGTCCTGTTCTTTCATTTGGGACATATTCCTCTGTCTCCTCATTTTGTCTAACTCTCTGTAACTGTTTCTGTGTGTTAGGGAAGTCATCTATGTCTCCTGCTCTTGCAAGTAGTGGCCTTATGAAGAAGTGGTCCTGTATTGCCCTGCAGTGCAGTGTTCCCTCTTCACCAGAACCTGGCACTTCAGGGTATCTCCTCTGTGTGTCGCATGTGCCCTTATTGTGGCTGAGCCACTTTTTCCTTCAGTCTGTTGTCTACATTGGCTCTCTTTGCCTGCTGTGGACAGGGTTTGATTCCTGTGTTGTAAGTGGGCCAGTCTGGGGCTGCCTTGGGCTTTGAGTTGAGTCACTCCCAGGTGTTTGCCAGAGATGCAGTAGCACCGAACAGCAGGGCACGTTCCCTGTCCTGCCCCCTGAGAAGCTTTTTATGTGGGCGGGCCCTGCAGTCAACCGAGATGTCTACCCCACGTCCGCTGCTGGTACCACAGTCTGAATGTTGCATGTGGTTATTTTTCCTTCTCCCTGGGGCAAGAGTCACTGTGGTGTCGGCTCCTGTTGGGGCTGCTTGTATTGCCAGGCTTGTGGCAGTTTTGGATGGGCTGTGACTGAGAGCATATCAGTGGGGGTGAGTCCACAGGACAGCGTTGGGGCAGGAGGTGTGCCGTTATCATGATTTGTGTGGGTTTGCCGTTGGAGGACAGCTGGAGTTGAGTCATGGCTGGAGGGTAAGGGTCCACAGGAAAACATGGGGGTGGGTGCACCGTTAGCATGTTAGAAAGGGAGTGTCAGTGTTGCGCTAGTTCCCACAGGATTCCCTGTGTCTAGACTAGGGGGGTGGGGGATGGATGGTGCATTCCAGCTCTTTTGTTCTTGAACTCTCCCAAAGATCTTTGCCCCTCCAGCACAGTCTCTGAGATTAGTAAATAAACCTCCCTCCCCTATGCCTCAGGTATTTTTCAAACTGCTGCTTCCATGCTGTATCCTGCAGGGCTGTTTCTTGTGCTGTCTCTTTAAGGGCAGGGGCTCAGTTCACCTTAGGTTCAGAGAAGCACATGCAGTAAATTCCAAGGGAAACCAGGCACAAGTTTGCAAGTATCCTCTCCCGGTGCAGTCACAACAGGACACACTTAATTCCTCCAGCAACAGGTTGTGACTACACATGTGATACAATGTCCACCAAGGAAGCTCATTTAGAGACTTAGTTCCCAGAGATTTTCTTTGGGGCTGGTTAGGTAGGCAGCCTCTGCCTGGCACATACCGAATCCAGATTTCCAGAAGGAAAAGCAGGTGTTCAGTATAAATCACATCGTTTGTACCTGTGACCCACCTTCCATCTAGGAAGACATTCTCCTCTCATGCTGGGTGATGAGTCTGCCCCATACCCCTATCTCACACCACCTGGTTTCTTGGACCACTGTCAGTACTACTTGTGTCGGTTCGTATCATCTGAGAAGTAGAAGCCAACGTGAGATTAGATGTGCAAGACATTTATTGGGAGAAAGCCTGTGAGGAGAAAGGGGGAAAAACACAGAAGTCAGAGGAAGCATCAGACCACATTATAGCTGTGATCCAACCCTGTGAAGGAGAGAGGGAGGGGGAAGGGGAGAGGGCTGAGTAAGTAGAATCTCAGAGTACAGTGTTGTTCCAGGAAAGTTTCAGCTGGGTCAGTGGTGAGGTGTCAAGCCAGAGTTGCCCACCAGAGGAGTTCTGTGTCTTGCAGGAATGGGCTGGTCATAACATCCCTGCTGTGCTCAGTCATTAGCTCAGGCCAGCCCATGGGAAGTATGGCATGGGCATGAGTTTGAGGCTGGATTCACAAGGGCAGCTGTTTTAAAGTCAGCTCTGTATATAAGTTTTAGAAGTGATTGAGATAATCCAGGAATAGATGATGGGTGAAGAAGCCCAAAACAGAATGTTTAATCATTTTTCTTTCTTTCTTTATTTTAGATAGAGCAAGAGTGGGGAAGAAGGGCAAAGGGAGAGAGCGAGAGGGAGGGAGGAAATGAGAGAGAGAGAGAGAGAGAGAGAGAGAGAGAGAGAGAGAGAGAGAGATCGAGAATGAATCCTGTTCAGGCTCCACGCTTAGCATCAACCCTGATGGGGGTTCGATCCCACGACCTGGGATCATGACCTGAGCCGAAATCAAGAGTCGGTCTCTCAACCAACTGAGCCACCCAGGTGTCCCCCAAAAGAGAACCTTTAAAGACATTAAATTGAAGTCGTGAGTAGAGAAGAAAGGAGCCAGCATAGGAAGCTACACAGTGTTTTCAGAGTTAAAATGGCCCAAGTAAGAGAGAGTTTAAAGCAGAAAATAAAAGCCAGTTTATTAAATGTTATAGAGAAGTCCACAGGAGGAAGAGGCTGTTGGTGAGCTCTGAGATCATTTTCAGTGGATTTCAGGGAACAGGATGGAGCAAACTGATAGAGATCTTAATGTATCCTACTTTTGAGAATGGGCAAAATCTTTCCAAATAGGGGTGCCTGGCTTGCTCAGTCAGTGATGCATACATACAACTCTTGATCTGAGAGTTGAGTTCAAGCCCCATTTTGGGTGTAGAGGTCACTTAAAAATAAACAAAATATCTTGGGCCACCTAGGTGGCTCAGTTGGTTAATTGTCCAACTCTTGATTTCTGCTCAGGTCATGATATCATGGTTCTGAGTTCGAGCTCCACATGGGGCTCTGTGCTGACAATGGAGAGCCTCCTCCTCTATCTCTCTGTCCCTCCCCTGCTCATACTCGCTCTCTGTCTCTCTCTCAAAAATAAATAAGTAAACATTAAAAAGTCTTTCCATAGAAACAGTATTTAGTTGTGATACTACTTGTATCCATAAAAAATTTAAAATCAAGTGATGTCCTGACTGTGAAATTTCTCAGAATTCAGCATTCTTCTGGTAGACCAACACAAAGACCTGAGAAGGAGAGAAGAGAAATTCAAATGTGGATGAAAAGAAAACGAAAGGAAAGAATGGCAGAATACTTAAATGAGCTGGCGGAAAAGAGAGGGCAAGAACATGATCCTTTCTGCCCCAGGAGCAATCCAGTAAGTTTGTAAAATCAAGGGCAATGGAATTGCCACAGAATACGTGTAGTTTTTCCCTGGAAATTAGTCAAGGAAAGGATTAACAGACAGAAAGGATTATTAGAACAGAAATGTTACCATTTTACTTAAGTCAGAAAATGTTAAGAAATTACCTTAACAAAATGTAGCAAGGTATTCTACAAACCGTGTCCTCTTGAACTATTTTAAATATTTTTTTTTACCCCACGTTAATTATGGCTGTGGCTAATTTGGCCAAATGAAGATGTTGAGTGATTAGGTGACCAGTTGGAGCTATTCCCTTAATTTTCAATGAGAGTTAATAGCAGTTGAACAACTGACTGTGTGTATAGTAAAGCCATTTTAAAAATCAGTCTTCTGGGGTGCCTGGGTAGCTTGGTCTGTTAAGCATCCAGCTCTTGATTTTGGCTCAGGTCATGATCTCACGGTTTGTGAGCCCTGTGTTGGGCTCTGCACTGACAGCGTGGAGCCTGCCTGTCCTCTGCTCAATCTCTCTCCCTCTCTTAAATAAACTTAAAACATAGTTATAAAAATCAATTTTCTATCCATAAATTATCTACAAAAAATAAAGTGTAAGGTCCAGTCACGTACCAAGGGTACAGTGGTGTGGTGTGTGTGTTTGTGTGCGTGTATGTGTGCGTTTCAGCTAGCCTTTATCAACATTTATTTACTGAGCCTTGACTGTGGACATCACCGTTTTCTTCAGAAGTTGAAATAAAGCAATTTTACATTATAATCTGAAATATCATAATAGTACTTAATTTTTTCAGCATCATTAGGGAAATAACGTTCTATAAAAGTATATTTTCCAGATAAGGCTGTCACATTTAAGCACCAAATGGTGCAAAAGTAGGTGAACTATATGAAGTGCATAATTTACTTAACTTATGTCTGCAGAAGTCATGTCAATGTTAATATATAATATTTCTTCTGTTGATAGTTTTAGGGACCTGGTAACGACCTTTGGGCTACTGAGGTACATGACTAGAATATTTTTTTTTTTTTGCATCTATCTATATATCTATCTATCTATGTATTTAGTTAGAGACAGCATGAGCAGGGGAGGGGCAGAGAGAAAATCCCAAGCAGGCTTTATGTTGTCAGCACAGAGCCCGATGTGGAGTTTGGAACTCAACAAACCACAAAATCACAACCTGAGCTGAAACCAGGAGTTGGACGTTTAACTGACTGAGCCACCCAGATGCCCCATGACTAGAATCTTAAAGCGCATGTGTTTGTGTGTTCCTCCACCCCATGGGGGTGGGTTCTGATATCACCCTTTCTGTGGATCAAGTAAATACCAAAGATGGTTAGAATTGTGCCCAAATTTAGAATAAATTAACTCTGAGGGCACTGGGACTGCTTGGTTCATAGACTTTGTGACCTCTCCATCATGACTGCAGACACCCATTTCTTTATTTTTAGCTTCTATTTAGGTTAAGGTATGGGATTAGTGAGGGGTTAATATAATTAAAAATGTCATTTGAATTTATATCAGAAATTAATAAGACCTTTAATTTGTTACTGACTACTTCCATGCAGGACCTACAGAGAGTGAATCCACTTCTATGTACACATTTTTATATACACAATTGTTTGTAAAAGGACTAGACTTCATTAGTAACTCAACAGTAATTCTTAATGTTCTGGAATAAGATGTATGTAGCTGACATTTGCCAATTGCTTCATGATGCATAAGTTTTGAAGAGCTTACAAGTCACAGTGAACGTACTACAGTAGGTTTCTGGTAAACATTTTAAAACATCAAAATGATGGCTTTCAAGGTCTGACTCCTTTCTGCTTTATCAAGCAAGGTCTTTGTGAGATTAATCACAAGACTGAGCATGAAGAGTATGTGTCTCCATCCTTAAAATGCTCTTGTTTTCAATTTTAAATGCAGCAGACAATGTATTTTTCTCAAAAGGAGAGAACTTTAATTTAGCTACTAAAATAGATTTTGCATTCCATGTATTAAACCAGATTTTGATTACATGATGCTTTAACATTTTTCACATTTTGTGCTGGGATAGGAAGCTTCATCAAATAGGACAGTGTTTTTGCACTGTTTCCTAAATAGCAAAAATATGCTTTAACCTCCTATTAAAATTGATTAGTGGAATTTTCATGTTTTCCGTGGATCATAATGGCTTAATTATTTGCACTCAGCAATAATGAACTAACTGGGTATTTGTTATGCAGTTTTACATGACTTCAAGAGAAATCAGGCTAAGAGCGAAGATGAAGGATGAAAAAGACAGGTGAGCTGGCTAGCAGTGCACGAGTGTTTTCTCTAACTTGCTCACCCAAGGCCTGGACAGTGTCATAGGAATTCCAGTTTTCGCAGTAGTCCCTGTTTGTCCATAAACAGAAAATTATGGGTGATAACTCCAGGGAAAATAATTAGACTCCACTAGCCTTTTTCAGGAATCTGCTTTCAAATATTATTTATCCCATTGAATTTTTGTGACTTCCATTCCTGCCATCCTCTCCCTCTCCCAATCCAGATATGTGCATTTTGAAAATACCCAAAAGGCCATACAGATACCTTTAGTAAAACTACCTAAGGGTTTTAAGAAATCTGAAATATGAATTTGCATTTGAAAAGCTTTGAAAAACACAAATGCTAGGTGATCTCAAACATCATGTTCCCTCCAGAAGAATGAACTGAAAATTAATCTTTTATTAAATATTGTTTAATTCTTTGTTTGAAGATTGCTACTCTCTGACCACTATAATCGTCGAATCTCACAAGCGTACAGTCTGATGAATGAATTGTTATCTGAATCAGTACCACTACCAACTACTGCACAGAAACCATTGGTTAACAGACCCAGAACTGCTCACGTTTCCAGAAAGCAATGTTCTCTTTCTCCAAGAAGGTAAGACAAACTTTGGCAAGTCATTCAACATGATTATGTCATGTCAGGCATTATAAGAAGAAACTCAGTGCTTTTGTAAACCAAGTTCTGTATATTTGTACCTACCCTGCTCAGAAATATGATAATCAAGTAAAGAAAAAAATGGTCCTATAATTACGAGGTCTTTATAAGCTTATAGAAAGAATCACCAAGGAAAAAGACAAAAATGGCATTAAATCTCTAAGATATAATAACACTTCAGCATACCTAATACAATTTTGATATCCATTCAGTTATTTCCTTCTTTTCTGTAATTTTTAATATTTCCTTCTGTAATTTGCCTCCTAATTGCTCTCCTGTTTCTCCACTTGGCCCCATTCTTGCAGAAGCAGTCCCCAAAAGCTTATCACTTCTTCTCTGCTGTCTCTTACAGCACAAACCCAGGCCTAATCATGTCACTTGTGGTGTAGGATTTGGGGTCTACTCAAAATACCAGAGACTCCCTTGAAATATTTTCTTGAATAAAACAGGGTATTAAATACATAAATAGCTGCCAATAAGCAATTTGAAATGGACAAACGGATAAGGAGAAATAACTTCTTTGAAAAAAAATGAAGCTTGAGGTATGAGACATGGAGAATATTTTGTTGAGAACTGTTATAACACTAAATGTATCACTGAAGTACAGAATAAGCAATGTCAGGTGAATGTATTAATCTGAGCTAGAATTTGGGCTTTTTGAAATATAGTGATTTGGGATTTAAGGAACATAATAATTATATAATTTCTACTTTAGAGAATATCAACATGGTCACAGTATTCCAATAAATCAACCTGGAAAATTCAGATATATATTCAGACCAAGTTGTACCCGAAAGGGAAAAGCTTTTGGACAACCTGAAGGCCCTCCTTGGCCACATGGTAAGGTATTTTAAATTTTGTATAATTTTGTATTCCTTGGAGGAATAGGTCCTTGTCTCCAAAGTTGGTTTTCATTAGTAAAAGCTATAAATCTTCATGAAAAGCAATTCTTATTTCAGTAGAATGCAAGGGATTGATAAACACTTATCTGTGCTGGGATTTTGTTCTATTGCTTTGAAATAGGAAGACCCCAGGAATCTTACTAAACACATGGCTTTTTTTATAATAGAATCTGATCAGTCAGTATTTTAGATATGACTCATTTGGGAATTTGTTTCTTTTGTGTCTCTGGCTAAACGTGTAGGCATTTTTACAAATCTAGTTCTGACAGATATCGGGATGGGTTAGATAGATATCAGGATATCACAGAAGAGGAACACTAAGAGGCTCATATCAAAATATCATGTTTTTACCCTTTGAACGTTTGAAGATATAATATCTGTTATTTATTGCTAGCCTTCCTTTAGTTAATTTTTCCATTTTTGGGCTTTGATTACCAGAGTAAAACATACTTATTTTGTGAAATGATTACACATTAAAAATGTATAATCATAGCTAATATGTAGTATAAATGCACACAGCTAAAAATGTATAAT
Source organism: Prionailurus viverrinus (assembly GCF_022837055.1). Classification (NCBI taxonomy): domain Eukaryota; kingdom Metazoa; phylum Chordata; class Mammalia; order Carnivora; family Felidae; genus Prionailurus; species Prionailurus viverrinus. Next base: position 210,946,388 of record NC_062561.1, read on the forward strand.
AAACCAATGTGCCAGATTTATTTACAACCCTGTGAGACAGGTACTATTTATTATGTTCCCATTTTAAAGATGAGAAAACCCAGGCAGAGAAAATTGAAATAACTGCGTCAGATCAGATAGCTAGGAAGTAGCAGAGCTGGGATTTAAACCTCGTCTGGGTCTGGAGCCTACATACTTAGAACGTATGCTTCATTATGCTGTCTCAGTTTAGAAAACTGAAATTTCCATAAATTCTAATCCTTTTAATAAAACTTAATAGTTTGGTTAACTCTTGCTCTTGATTAACAAGTTATAGTAAGAAAATGCTACGCTTGGGGCACCTTGGTGGCTCAGTCAATTAAGCATCCGACTTTGGTTCAGGTCATGATCTCAAGTTCATGAGTTCGAGCCCCGCATCTGGTTCTCTGCTGTCAGCACAGAGCCTGCTTCAGATCTTCTGTCTGTCTGTCTCTCTCTCTGTCCCTCTCCCTCTCACTCCCCCACTCATGCTCTCTAAAAAATAAACATAAAAAAAATTCTGCTTTTTTGGGGCGCCTGGGTGGCTCAGTCAGTGAAGTGTCTGACTCTTGATTTTGGCTCAAGTCATGATCTCATCGTTTGTGAGATCGAGCCCCATGTCGGGCTCCATGCTGACATGGAGCTCTTTCTCCCTCTCTTGAAAAAATAAATAAATAGGGGCGCCTGGGGGCTCAGTCAGTTAAGTGTCTGCCTTTGGCTCAGGTCATGATCTCACGGTTCGTGGGTTGGAGCCCTGCATCGGGCTCTCTGCTGAGAGCCCAGAGCCTGAAGCCTGTTTCAGATTCTGTGTCTCCCTCTCTCTGCCCCTCCCCCACTCGTGCTGTTTCCCCCTGTCTCAGAAATAAACATTAAAAAATTTTTTTAAAATAGATAAAATAAACTTTAAAAAACTGCTCTTTTTAAACTAAAATTTCAAAATAGTAACCATGTTTTCTTTTTTTAATTTTTATTTTATACCTGATACATTTGCCAAGATTAAATACCCAAGGTTGGCAAGGATCTTAAACTCGAACCCATGGTTTCTTAATATCAAATGGACAAATCTTGGATTATATGGAAACATGTCTCTGTCTTGGACCTGCCCAAGGTCAGGCCTGTATTGTTGCACTGCACTTGCCTCTGGTCAGCTCACCCGCCCCTGCTGGACCTTGAAGAGGTACTCCTGCTGCTCTGGGTTCAGAAGCCCTCAGTGACCCCACCCCACACAGAGCAGTCCAGAGCTTGTCCCTGGCCTTCAACGCATCCTCCCCTTCGGCCTCCTTAGCCTCCTTTCCCCATTTAATTGGTGCTGCGTGCCAGCTTGTTTTCCAGCCACTTTCTGTGCTTTGGTGCCCCATTCTTTTGTTGAAATTCTCCCTTACCTTGAATGCCTCACCTCTGCATCTCAGAAGCCATCCCTATCTTAACTCTTTAGTTCTTCTAACCTAATGTCATGAATTTTAACGTCCATAATTTCAGTTTTAAATTGGGGCTGATATTTACCTTGCATGGTGGTTGTGAATATTAGAATTTTTTTTCCTGTTTTTTTGGAGAGAGAGCATGCGCCAGGGTGAGCCGTGAGCAGGGAAGGGGCAGAGGGGAGAGAGAATCTTTTTTTTTCAAACAATTTTTTATTTTTTATTATTTAAAAATGTTTTTTTAATGTTTATTTTTGAGAGAGAGAGAGAGAGTGTGAGTGGGGCAGGGGCAGTGGGAGACACAGAATCTGAAGCAAGCTCTGAGCTGTCAGCACAGAGCCGGACATGCGACTCGAATTCATAAACTGAGATCATGACCTAAGTCAAAATCGGAGGCTCAACAGACTGAGCCACCCAGGTTCCCCTTTAACACCTTTTTTAAAAAAAGTATTTATTTTGAGAGAGAGAGTGTATGTGCCCGTGTGACGTGGGGGAGGGGCAGAGAGCTAGCATCCCAAGCAGGCTCCTCATAGTCAGCTTGGAGCCCAATGTGGCACTCTGTTTCACGAACCATGAGATCATGACCTGAGCCAAGATCGAGAGTTGGACGCTTAACTGAGCCACCCACGCTCCCCTAGAGATAACTCTTTTAGCTACCATTGTAACTGGGTTATTTTTGTGCTCTGACCCCTCAATCACATGTGCATGCAACAGTCTCATGTTGTAGTTGCTTGTAAACTCATGTCCTATGCTTGACTATATTTTTTGAGGGTAGCAACACTCTCTTCTTTATCTCGTACTCTCACACTGAACAAATGAAATAATTGAACACTTGGATAAATGAAAACAATGGCTATTTAGCTTTTCTGCCTAAAAATAGCTTTTTATAAACTCCTGTCCGGGAATACCAGTGGGTGGGTATTGCTGTATTTATATCAGAGAAGACCAGTATATGACCAGCTGTTACCCCAGCTCACCTGTCACTTAGCTTCCCCAGAATGTGAGAGACCAAAGCAACTTGAGGGGCTGGTGAACAAGCTGGCTTCTCTCTCCGGGTCGTGCCTACATGTGGCCTCTTCCACACCCAGAACCCAGCCATTTCCCTTGGCCGCATTCAGAGGCTTAGACACCCCAATATTGTGGGACAGTGGGAGAAACCCATGCATAACTGATCCCAGGTCCTATCCTAGTCAGTGACCCATGTCACCTGGGCCCACGTGGGGCAAGTGCAGTCATTGCACAGATAGGGAGGGAGAGCTCATCAGGATTTTAAAATTCATTATAGCTCATTTTGTGAAAGAAGAGTTGTTCTGAAGATACTGGTGAGTCTTTGTGCTGTTACCTGTCTTGTAAAGCAGTGTGTAATTTCTGGCTAATATCTTCAGCTCTGATTGCAAACTGCTACCCTTAGTGATCGCCCTGCCTTTTTTTTTTGCTTGTTTTATGTTTAGTTTCATCCAAAGCAATATAAAGGCTGTATGATAAGTAACTAAGAAGCATCAAAGGCAGAGTTCTAGCCTGTGGAATCATGCGGGCCTGTATTCATAACCCAGCTCTGCGGCTCACTTTGTGCCCTCAAATATGTTATTTACAACCTATCTTATAGAAGTGTTGAGATAATAAGGAAAGCATTTTGGGACGCCTGGGTGGCCCAGTCAGTTGAGTGTCCAATTTTGGCTCAGGTCATGATCTCACAGTGTGTGGGTTTGGGTTCCCGTGTCGGGCTCTGTGCTGACAGCTCAGAGCCTGGAGCCTGCTTCGGATTCTGTGTCTCCCACTCTCTCTGCTCCTCCCTGCTCGTGCTCTCTTACTCTCTAAAGTAGATAGATAAGTAAGTATTTTGAAAAGATATGGAAAGTACTTTGCATACTATAAATAGTAAATGGTGTTCTTAACCCTAGAACTTTCTTATCATTCTTGATCGTTCTTTCCATACAGTGTAACTTGGCATCCGTCAAGGTGTTTACTGCTAAGAGGCTTATGTGCCTGGCTCTTCCAGTTGTCAGAGAGGGTGTCCAGGCACATTTGCCGTTTTGAAAAAGGACCATGGTTGTGCTGTGAGGGTCCCAAGTTTCAAAGCAGAGTTTTCCTTTCCTTCCTCTGCACTTCTGTTTTGCTTTCTTAGTTCAAATCGACTACCGTGTATCGGGTCCTCTTAGTCACAGGTTTCTGTCCTCAAAGAATTTCTAATACGATATGTATACAGAAGGTTAAAGAAGTTTGCCTGTTTTTCTAGGAACTGCTACTTTTACCACACAGAATAAAGGCGATGGAGCCAAAGTGGCAGTAAGAAAGCCTGTGCTGTCTCCAGTTACCTTCCACAAAGGTAATGGGAAGTAAAGTTCTTTTTTTAAGTAGGCTTCGCACCTAGCGGGGAGCCCAACGTGGGACCCGACCCTGAGGTCAAGACCTGGAGCTGAGATCAAGAGTCAGATGCCTAGCCGACCGAGCCACCCAGGCACTTCAAGAATAAAGTTCTTTTAAAAAAAATTTTTTTAAAAGATCTTATTTAGTTTTGAGAGAGAGGGAGAGACAGAGTACGATCAGGGGAGGGGCAGAGAGAGAGGGGGAAACAGAATCTGAAGCGGGCTCCAGGCTCTGAGCTGTCAGTATAGAGCCCGATGCGGGGCTTGAACTCGTGAACCGTGACCTGATCATGACCTGAGACAAAGTCGGATGCTTAATGGACTGAACCACCCAGGTGCCCCACGAATAAGGTTCTCGAACTTAAATTTTTAAAAATCATAAGACACGGGGTGCCTGGGTGGCTCAGTCAGTTAAGCGTCCTACTCGTGATTTGGGTTCAGGTCATGATCTCATAGGTCGTGAGTTCGAGCCCCATGTCAGGCTTCGCGTCGTCTCTCTCTCTCTCTCTCTCTACCCCTCCCCCGCTCAAGTTCGCACTCTCAAAATAAACTTAAAAATTTTCTTAAGTCATAAGACACTCTTAGAAACTTCAAATACAGGGCACCTGGGTGGCTCAGTTGGTTAATTGTCTGACTCTTGGTTTGGGCTCAGGTCATGATCTTGTGGTTCGTGGGTTTGAGCCCTGCCTTAGGCTCTGCACTGTGGAGCCTGCTTGGGATTCTGTCTGTCTCCCCCTCTCTCTCTGCCCCTCCCCTGCGCTCACTTGCTTGCTCGCTCGCTTGCTTGCTCGCTCGCTCTCTCAAAATAGACAGACTTTAAAAAAATTTTCAGATACCGATTTCAGAGTGAAGAGTATGGCTGTGTGTGCAGCAGTTCAGAGAATAGGCTGTGGGGTTAGCTTTGTTCGGAATCCTAGTTCACCACTTACTCTTTAGCCCTAGGAAAATTCCTAACCCATCTGTGTAAGCCTCGGTTTTCTCACTAGCAAACTATGTGTTACAATATTGAGAACATATATATTGTGGGCTTAGCACAGTACCGAACACAAAAACAAGTACTCGGGAAGGTGCTATTATCACATGGTCATGCAGCACACAGACTCATAAGTTTGGGGATTCCAAATTAGCTGTGCTCTGATCAGCCAGACAAGGGATGGTAATGATCTTAAGAATGAAGGTCTAACCTACCATTCACTCCATGTTACTCTTCACCGTTTAAAAGATATTTTCACTATGCTAAGCAAGATTAGTCAGAGAAAGACAAATATCATATGACCTCACTCATGTGAGTGAAGATACAAAGATACAAAACAGATGAACATAAGGGAAGCAAAAATAATATAAAAACAAGGAGGGGGGCAAAACATAAGAGACTCGTAAACAGAGAACAAACTGAGGATTGTGGGTGGGGGGATGGGCTAAATGGGTGAGGGGCATTAAGGAAGATACTTGTTGGGATGACCACTAGGTGTTATTTTTTTTTATTTTTTATTTTTTTTTAATTTAAAGCTAAATTTATTTATTTATTTATTTTTCAGTATATGAAATTTATTGTCAAATTGGTTTCCATACAACACCCGGTGCTCATCCCAAAAGGTGCCCTCCTCAATACCCATCACCCACCCTCCCCTCCTTCCCACCCCCCATCAACCCTCAGTTTGTTCTCAGTTTTTAAGGGTCTCTTATGCTTTGGCTCTCTCCCACTCTAACCTCTTTTTTTTTTTTCCTACCCCTCCCCCATGGGTTTCTGTTAAGTTTCTCAGGATCCACCTAAGAGTGAAACCATATGGTATCTGTCTTTCTCTGTATGGCTTATTTCACTTAGCACCACACTCTCCAGTTCCATCCACGTTTCTACACTCTCCAGTTCCATCCACGTTGCTATATTTCATTCTTTCTCATTGCCACGTAGTATTCCATTGTGTATATAAACCACAATTTCTTTATCCATTCATCAGTTGGTGGACATTTAGGCTCTTTCCACAATTTGGCTATTGTTGAGAGTGCTGCTATGAACATTGGGGTACAAGTGCCCCTATGCATCAGTACTCCTGTATCCCTTGGGTAAATTCCTAGCAGTGCTATTGCTGGGTCATAGGGTAGGTCTATTTTTAATTTTCTGAGGAACCTCCACGCTGCTTTCCAGAGCGGCTGCACCAATTTGCATTCCCACCAACAGTGCAAGAGGGTTCCCGTTTCTCCACATCCTCTCCAGCATCTATACTCTCCTGATTTGTTCATTTTGGCCACTCTGACTGGCGTGAGGTGATATCTGAGTGTGGTTTTGATTTGTATTTCCCTGATAAGGAGCGACATTGAGCATCTTTTCATGTGCCTGTTGGCCATCCTGATGTCTTCTTTAGAGAAGTGTCTTTTCATGTTTTCTGCCCATTTCTTCACTGGGTTATTTGTTTTTTGGGTGTGGAGTTTGGTGAGCTCTTTATAGATTTTGGATACTAGCCCTTTGTCCGATATGTCATTTGCAAATATCTTTTCCCATTCCGTTGGTTGCCTTTTAGTTTTGTTGGTTGTTTCCTTTGCTGTGCAGAAGCTTTTTATCTTCATAAGGTCCCAGTAATTCATTTTTGCTTTTAATTTCCTTGCCTTTGGGGATGTGTCGAGTAAAAGATTGCTACGGCTGAGGTCAGAGAGGTCTTTTCCTGCTTTCTCCTCTAGGGTTTTGATGGTTTCCGTCTCACATTCAGGTCCTTTATCCATTTTGAGTTTATTTTTGTGAATGGTGTGAGAAAGTGGTCTAGTTTCAACCTTCTGCATGTTGCTGTCCAGTTCTCCCAGCACCATTTGTTAAAGAGACTGTCTTTATTCCATTAGATGTTCTTTCCTGCTTTGTCAAAGATGAGTTGGCCATACATTTGTGGGTCTAGTTCTGGGGTTTCTATTCTATTCCATTGGTCTATGTGTCTGTTTTTGTGCCAATACCATGCTGTCTTGATGATGACATCTTTGTAGTAGAGGCTAAAGTCTGGGATTGTGATGCCTCCTGCTTTGGCCTTCTTCTTCAAAATTCCTTTGGCTATTCGGGGCCTTTTGTGGTTCCATATGAATTTTAGGATTGCTTGTTCTAGTTTCGAGAAGAATGATGGTGAAATTTTGATTGGGATTGCATTGAATGTGTAGATAGCTTTGGGTAGTATTGACATTTTGACAATATTTATTCTTCCAATCCATGAGCAGGGAATGTCTTTCCATTTCTTTATATCTTCTTCAATTACCTTCATAAGCTTTCTATAGTTTTCAGCATACAGATCCTTTACATCTTTGGTTAGATTTATTCCTAGGTATTTTATGCTTCTTGGTACAATTGTGAATGGGATCAGTTTCTTTATTTGTCTTTCTGTTGCTTCGTTGTTAGTGTATAAGAATGCAACTGATTTCTGTACATTGATTTTGTATCCTGCAACTTTGCTAAATTCCTGTATCAGTTCTAGCAGACTTTTGGTGGAGCCTACCGGATTTTCCATGTATAATATCATGTCATCTGCAAAAAGCGAAAGCTTGACTTCATCTTTGCCAATTTTGATGCCTTTGATTTCCTTTTGTTGTCTGATTGCTGATGCTAGAACTTCCAACACTATGTTAAACAACAGCGGTGAAAGTGGGCATCCCTGTCTTGTTCCTGATCTCAGGGAAAAAGCTCTCAGTTTTTCCCCATTGAGGATGATGTTAGCTGTGGGCTTTTCATAAATGGCTTTTATGATGTTTAAGTATGTTCCTTCTATCCCGACTTTCTCAAGGGTTTTTATTAAGAAAGGGTGCTGAATTTTGTCAAAGGCCTTTTCTGCATTGATTGACAGGATCATATGGTTCTTATCTTTTCTTTTATTAATGTGATGTATCATGTTGATTGATTTGCGAATGTTGAACCAGCCCTGCATCCCAGGAATGAATCCCACTTGATCATGTTGAATAATTCTTTTTATATGCTGTTGAATTTGATTTGCTAGTATTTTATTGAGAATTTTTGCATCCATATTCATCAGGGATATTGGCCTGTAGTTCTCTTTTTTTACTGGGTCTCTGTCTGGTTTAGGAATCAAAGTAATACTGGCTTCATAGAATGAGTCTGGAAGTTTTCTTTCCCTTTCTATTTCTTGGAATAGCTTGAGAAGGATAGGTATTATCTCTGCTTTAAACGTCTGGTAGAACTCCCCTGGGAAGCCATCTGGTCCTGGACTCTTATTTGTTGGGAGATTTTTGATGACTGATTCAATTTCTTCGCTGGTTATGGGTCTGTTCAAGCTTTCTATTTCCTCCTGATTGAGTTTTGGAAGGGTGTGGGTGTTTAGGAATTTGTCCATTTCTTCCAGGTTGTCCAGTTTGTTGGCATATAATTTTTCATAGTATTCCCTGATAATTGTTTGTATCTCTGAGGGATTGGTTGTAATAGTTCCATTTTCAGTCATGATTTTATCTATTTGGGTCATCTCCCTTTTCTTTTTGAGAAGCCTGGCTAGAGGTTTGTCAATTTTGTTTATTTTTTCAAAAAACCAACTCTTGGTTTCGTTGATCTGCTCTACAGTTTTTTTAGATTCTATATTGTTTATTTCTGCTCTGATCTTTATTATTTCTCTTCTTCTGCTGGGTTTAGGCTGCCTTTGCTGTTCTGCTTCTAGTTCCTTTAGGTGTGCTGTTAGATTTTGTATTTGGGATTTTTCTTGTTTCTTGAGATAGGCCTGCATTGCAATGTATTTTCCTCTCAGGACTGCCTTCGCTGCATCACAAAGCGTTTGGATTGTTGTATTTTCATTTTCGTTTTCGTTTGTTTCCATATATTTTTTAATTTCTTCTCTAATTGCCTGGTTGAGCCACTCATTCTTTAGTAGGGTGTTCTTTTTTTTTTTTTCAACGTTTTTTATTTATTTTTGGGACAGAGAGAGACAGAGCATGAACGGGGGAGGGGCAGAGAGAGCGGGAGACACAGAATCAGAAACAGCCTCCAGGCTCTGAGCCATCAGCCCAGAGCCTGACGCGGGGCTCGAACTCACGGACCGCGAGATCGTGACCTGGCTGAAGTCGGACGCTTAACCGACTGCGCCACCCAGGCGCCCCTAGTAGGGTGTTCTTTAACCTCCATGCTTTTGGAGGTTTTCTAGACTTTTTCCTGTGGTTGATTTCAACCTTCATAGCATTGTGGTCTGAAAGTATGCATGGTATGATTTCAATTCTTGTAAACTTATGAAGGGCTGTTTTGTGACCCAGTATATGATCTATCTTGGAGAATGTTCCATGTGCACTCGAGAAGAAAGTATACTCTGTTGCTTTGGGATGCAGAGTTCTAAATATATCTGTCAAGTCCATCTGATCCAATGTCTCATTCAGGGCCCTTGTTTCTTTATTGACCATGTGTCTAGATGATCTATCCATTTCTGTAAGTGGTGTGTTAAAGTCCCCTGCAATTACCACATTCTTATCAATAAGGTTGCTTATGTTTATGAGTAATTGTTTTATATATTTGAGGGCTCCCGTATTCGGCGCATAGACATTTATAATTGTTAGCTCTTCCTGATGGATAGACCCTGTGATTATTATTTAATGCCCTTCTTCATCTCTTGTTACAGCCTTTAATTTAAAGTCTAGTTTGTCTGATATAAGTACGGCTACTCCAGCTTTCTTTTGGCTTCCAGTAGCATGATAAATAGTTCTCCATCCCCTCACTCTCAATCTGAAGGTGTCCTCAGGTCTAAAATGAGTCTCTTGTAGACAGCAAATAGATGGGTCTTGTTTTTTTATCCATTCTGATACCCATGTCTTTTGGTTGGCGCATTTAATCCATTTACATTCAGTGTTATTATAGAAAGATATGGGTTTAGAGTCATTGTGATGTCTGTCTGTTTTATGCTTGTAGCAATGTCTCTGGTACTTTGTCTCACAGGATCCCCCTTAGGATCTCTTGTAGGGCTGGTTTAGTGGTGACGAATTCCTTCAGTTTTTGTTTGGGAAGACCTTTATCTCTCCTTCTATTCTAAATGACAGACTTGCTGGATAAAGGATTCTCGGCTGCATATTTTTTTTCTGTTCAACACATTGAAGATCTCCTGCCAATCCTTTCTGGCCTTCGGAAGTTTCAAAAGAGAGATCAGTCACGAGTCTTACAGGTCTCCCTTTATATGTTAGGGCACGTTTATCCCTTGCCCTACCTTTTCTCTTTATCCTTGTATTTTGCCAGTTTCACTATGCTATGTCGTCCAGAAGATCGATTCAAGTTACATCTGAAGGGAGTTCTCTGTGCCTCTTGGATTTCAATGCCTTTTTCCTTCCCCAGTTCAGGGAAGTTCTCAGCTATTATTTCTTCAACTACCCCTTCAGCACCTTTCCCTCTCTCTTCCTCCTCTGGGATACCAATTATGCGTATATTATTTCTTTTTAGTGTATCACTTAGTTCTCTAATTTTCCCCTCATACTCCTGGATTTTTTTATCTCTCTTTTTCTCAGCTTCCTCTTTTTCCATAATTTTATCTTCTAGTTCACCTATTCTCCTCTGCCTCTTCAATCCGAGCCGTGGTCGTTTCCATTTTATTTTGCATCTCATTTAAAGCGTTTTTCAGCTCCTCCTGACTATTCCTTAGTCCCTTGATCTCTGTAGCAATAGATTCTCTGCTGTCCTCTATACTGTTTTCAAGCCCAGCGATTAATTTTGTGACTATTATTCTAAATTCACTTTCTGTTATATTATTTAAATCCTTTTTGATCAGTTCATTAGCTGTTGTTATTCCCTGGAGATTCTTTTGAGGGGAATTCTTCCGTTTGGTCATTTTGGATAGTCCCTGGAGTGGTGCGGACCCGCAGGGCACTTCCCCTGTGCTGTGATGTATAACTGGAGTTGGTGGGCGGGGCCACAGTCAGACCTGATGTCTGCCCCCAGCCCACCGCTGGGGCCACAGTCAGACTGGTGTGTGCCTTCTTTTCCCCTCTCCTAGGGGTGGGATTCACTGTGGGGTGGCGTGGCCCGTCTGGGCTACTTGCACACTGCCAGGCTTGTGCTGCTGGGGATCTGGCTTATTAGCTGGGGTGGGTAGGCAAGGTGGATAGGCAAGGTGCACAGGGCGGGAGGGGCAGGCTCAGCTCACTTTTCCTTCGGAGATCCGCTTCGGGAGGGGCCCTGTGGCAGCAGGAGGGAGTCAGACCTGCTGTCGGAGGGGTGGCTCCGCAGAAGCACAGCGTTGGGTGTTTGCGCTGAGCGAGCAAGTTCCCTGGCAGGAACCGGTTCTCTTTGGGATTTTGGCTGGGGGTGGGTGAGGGAGATGGCGCTTTCGAGCGCCTTTGTTCCCTGCCAAACTGAGCTCTGTGGTCCTGGGGCTCAGCAACTCTCCCTCCCTTTGTCCTCCAGCCTTCCCGTTTTCCAAGCAGAGCTGTTAACTTATGACCTTCCAGAGGCTAAGTCCCACTTGCTGTGGGAACACACTCCGTCCGGCCCCTCTGCTTCCTCCAGCCAGACCTGGGGGCTCCACTTGGCCGGCGGGCTGCCCCTCCGCCCTGGCTCCCTCCCGCCAGTCCGTGGAGCGCGCACCGCCTCGCTGCCCTTCCTACCCTCTTCCGTGGGCCTCTCGTCTGTGCTTGGCTCCGGAGACTCCATTCTGCTCGTCTTCTGGCGTTTTTCTGGGTTATTTAGGCAGGTGTAGGTGGAATCTAAGTGATCAGCAGGACGCGCGGTGAGCCCAGCATCGTCCTACGCCACCATCTTCTTGAGAATCCTCGCACTGGGTGTTATATACAGGGGATGAATCTACTCCTGAAATCATTATTGCACTAAATGCTAATGGATTTAAAATTCTTAAAAATACATAAATAAAAAAATACAAGGTCCTTTCACGTTCATTCTCCTGTTAGCTCTCTGTAACAGCACTGGTAGGGCATCTACCATCCCCATCTTACAGCTGAAACAGCAGAGGCTTAGAGAAGCTGGGGGTGGGGGGGCACTTCGGATCCCCCTAGAACAGTAAAAATAACAGAGAATTTACATGATGCCAAGCATGGTATTAACACTTCATGTGCATGATCTCCCTTAATCCTCCAGTTCATCCACTGAGGTCTGTTACCCTAGTTACCCTAGTTAAAAGAACTCAATTTGGTAGGGATAATGATGGAAACACTGATTACATGTGTTCCAAAAATGATGAGAAACATGAATTGTGTCTCTCCAGTGCCACCTTCTTTCCTTACAGATTCATCTTTCAGTTTACCACCTCTCTCTTCAGCTGTGTCTGCTGTTTAACCTGTCAGGTTTTAATGTTGATGGCTGCATTTCTTAGAAATTCTCTTTGGTTCTTTCTCCATAGTTTTCCCCACTATATGCCTTAAAACCCAATGCTGTAGTTAGGATTAGTTTGAGTCCTAGAAGCATCATTTCCTGTGCTTTTAATTGTATAATCTCAGACCTTTTTTTTTTTTCCTCTCCTTTCAGAGTCTCTCATTTTAATATTTTGCAAAATATTTTCTAGTTTAGAGTACCCCAAGGGGTGCCTGGCTGGCTCAGTAGAGCATGTGACTCTGGATCCCAGGGTTGTGAGTTTGAGCGCCACGTTGGGTATAGAGTTTACTTTAGAATAAAATAGCGGGGGTTCTCCAGATATTTTCTAAACAAATACCTATCAATGTTAGTTTAACAGATAAAATAGCCCCAAAATACAGTGTTGGCCCCAAAATAGCTGAAGTTACATGTACACTGGTATTCTATTTATATAAGCTCCAGAGGTCCAGGGTTTTGTGTTCGTAAAGTGTGTTACGATCTAGCATGAGGCCTTGCCCATAGAAAGGCAAATAGAAGTATTTGTTTCATTACCCAGTGGTAGCCTTATCTGACAGGATGAAATTGAGTACAACTCCACGTTTGTGGCTTGGGGGTGTGTGTGTGGAGCGTGGCCCAATAATTGACAAGGGGGCAAGAAGAGGAACAGGGTTTTCTCCTGGCGGAAGCAGAGGCAATGGATTCAGTTTCACCGTTCAGCTCCGGACTCCTCGGGCTAGTCTCCAGAGATACTGTTCGTCAATATGTTTTCTAAAGACACCGAGTGGCAGTGTTCACTGTCCACAGAGAGAGTGCTTCTTTGAGGTTTCTGCCTCGTTTCTGCTGTGGAGTTTCTCCTTGATGTATCATGGGTCTTTTACCTTTGAAAGCATTCACTGTCCACAATGGGGCAGGAACACCCAAACTTGAAAAGCTTTTTTGCACATGCTTAGTTTCACAGCATTGTTTCCGTATTGTATTTTTATTTTAAGACTGGATATCCCGAACAAATCCTAGAGAAATGCAGTCTGATCTGAAGAGAAGGAAATTACAAAGCCATCCCTGGGTAAAGCAAGGTGAGAGAAAGCCAGTGATAGCTTCTCAGGTGTGTAGATACCCCAGGGGTAAAGGTTTATCCTTTTAAATGCAGGACTGTTCGCCTTAATTTCTTAATTTTGGTGGTGATTTTGTCATTCTTTTTAGATGGCAATAATTATGTTCATTTGACAAGAGTATTGAAGTCTAGTTACCAGGTCAATTGTAGCAGAAGTGGAGGTGGGATTAGTTGGTGGCCACAGCCTTTGCTAATCTCTTTTCACAGCCTGACTACTTGAAGCAACAACTCAGCGCCCGTCTCCATTTGTTTCCGTCTGCTTTGGAGACACGGCCTGCCCTTGTGGTTATAATACTGCTTAACCACGTGTTGGTTTCTCTTTTTATTATCCTTCAGTCTTCAGTCTTTCTGTTTTGCTGGCTGTTTTCTTTTTCAACACAGTGTTCATCCAACTTTGCAGCTGGAACTTCTCCACAGTTCCATTCTCTCTGTGGCCTCTCCTCCCTGGACTCTCTTGTCCTACAGCTTACCACTGTTTTTAAAATTAAGAGATGGCCAGAATTCATTTTCCTTCTGTCACAATGACAGGGCAGGAATTGTTAGAACCGTATCCAGACCTTGTGATTCAAATATTAGGTAAAATGTGACTGCCTTAGATGTGATGATAAAAGTCAGAATAAACCAACAAACTTATAAATGAATCGGTCCCATCGTAACTTTGTCCTTTTCCCTTAAAAGGTTCTAGTGCTCCGTGTGGGAGTCTGCAGTGTACGAAAAAACACATCAGTGCTGAGCTTTCACCTCGATCAAAGCAGGTACGTATAGAGTATGAGAGAGAGACCGTGGTGAGCCCCTGGACAACTGTTCACGAGAGTCCTGCTTCCCTTCTACAGGTAAGCATTGTTCCAGATTTCAATTTTTCTGGTGATTTCCCTGTGTTCCCTAGTTCCGTCTGTTTTGTTTTGCGGGATGTAGAGATACTGCAAGATTGAAGGGGTAATTCAGAGCATCTACACCTTTGACTTAGGGCTCCAGCATTTATCAGAATTTTCCTTGATTTTGCATTTTCCTTTTAACTTAAAAGATAACAAAACTGTAAGAACAGATCATTGTACAACAAGTATAAAAACCCACTGTGTCCACTCTTCAGATCTGGTGCCAGCGTCTAGCTGTGTCAGGTGACGTTCAGGCCACTGTCGATCCCGTTGGGCTGGGCAACCCCTGTCCTGGGTTTGCTTCGCATTTCCTTCTCCAGTTGGTGCATGAGCGACTAGAGTCTTTGGAAAGCTTAGTTCACGTTCCGTTTACCTTTTCCTCAAGCTAAGACCACAGCTTACTACCTTTCTTAATTTGATAGGACTTGGCAGCAACCGAAGAAGAGCTAGAGCCTCCTTTCGGGGTGGGTGGCGTCGACAGTGTGTCTGGGAGCACTGGCAGCATCCTCAGCAGACTTGACTGGAACGCCATTGAAGACATGGTGGCCGGCGTGGACGACAAGAACCTGTCTCTCCACTGGGCCTTGGACCTGTAAGATCTGCGTATCATTGTGTTTCCCGGCAGAGACTAGCATCTCATTGGTGTAATTCTGAAAGATTGGAGTGTTTAAGGGAGAGAAGCAACGAAGGAAGCAGCATGAATATACCACCTGCAGCCATATCATTCCCTGGATTAGCCATTTCAAGAGGGAAAATAAACACTTCTCAATAATTTTGCCTTCATGGGGAAAGGGTTGTTTAACTATAGATACATGCTTTTGCATTTGGTATCTCTTTAGGCATACTTTTTACAATGATGAAAAAATGAAAAGGACCTGTCAAGCCAGTTTACATAATATTTAAGTTATTTCAATAAAAATCTTCTATATCACCTCCTCCTTTACTACCCCCCAAGTTTTGAGAAGCAACCTTATATGGATAAACCCGACGGAAAAAATTCTTTCGTTGTGGAGAAGAAAGTCACAATCTCGCCCTGAGACATAATGAGCTCCATTTTAAAACAGAGCCTTAAACTCACCTGTGCAGGCCTGGCCCAGGAGTGAAAAAGGAACCACTTTCCACCAATACTGGACTTCTAAATAAGCCAAGTTTCACGGAGGCCAGATCTGGCCTCTGCTCTGTAACCTGAAAAGCCTTGAAGAAACAGGGCTGGATGCTTTGAGTGGGAAACAGGATTCCCGACTCTAGAAAGCTCACGTTAACTTTATAAAAACTACGGTGCAGAGACGTGGGTAGTTTCTGGCGTTGCACCCAAATAATAATTTGGGAGATAATTTTTGTGAGAAGAAACTAAAAACCTTCACCCATTTGTCAATTTTTGGTGTAGTATCAAAGAATACTACTGTCTGAAAAAGCTATGAAATATACCTCCTTTTCCAACTACATTTGTGAGGCCAGATTTTTTTCGTATATACTTTGTCCAGAACAACATGCTGGAACAGGTTGAATGCAGAAGCAGGTACGGGAATTCAGCTGTCTTCCATTAAGCCAAACATTAAAGACATTTGTAAAACTATGAAACTGCTACTCTGCTCATCAAGTTTTGATTTGGAAAATATCTTTTGTAAATGTGTCTTATAAACATTGGGTCATTGTAATTAAAAATGTTTAAACATTTCTCTGTTTTCATTTTTAACATGATAAATGTTAACAGATACACCCACATAAAAAAAAGCTCTTTAGGACCCTCGATTTTTATAAGGCGAACACAAAGTTTGAGAACTGTTTTAGAGCTATGTGTGAACTCTTAACAACTTGACATTTCACACCACTTCAGAAATAAAGGGGTTTTACAACAGTATAATCCCTTTTACCTCCCTGCTCCTGTTCTGATTTAAACATTTAGTTGTCTTATCATTTCCAGTGCTTTTTCATTTCTTCCTGTAGATCCACATCTCTGTCTAGTATTATTTCCCTTCAGCCTGAAGATCATTGGATTTCGTATAGTGCAGATCTTGGCAATTAATTCTCTCAGGCTTCATTGACAGAACTATATCTTACCCTCGTTATTGAAGGGTATTTTCTGTAGCCCTTATTCTAGGGTAAGATTTTTACTTCTAGGCTGGATGTCTGGAGTGTTAATGAGGTGTTAGCAGGGTCTCGCTGCTCTGGCTGGGCAGAGCCTCCCTCACCCCCCAGCCGTGCTCAGCCTCAGTGACCACCTTCTGGTGTGCCTCAGGGAGTCTTGTACTCAATACAGCAGCTCCGCCCCGTCTGCACACAGACTTTTGGGAATCATCTCTGTGCAGCCAGCTTCCTTCTCTCTGTTGCCCTGGCCTGCAGAAGCCAGCCACTGTTACCACCCTGACCTCTGCCTCTTCAGCATCGTAGGAGGACCACAAGTGTTCCGCTCGGACTCTAGTTCATTATGTTGAAGTCATCGGAACAATATCCTTAAGCAGACAGCTAGGCGTTCACGAGACTTACCTCAGGAGTTTCCCTTCTCTCCGGGATCACTGTTCTGTGTTGCCTATTTTCCAGTGTCTAAGAGCAGTTGCCTCACGTGTGTTCTGACTCACTTTATGGTTCAGTCAGGCAGACGAGTCAGGTAGTAGTTACTCTGTCCTAGGTGAGGTGGAAGTGTTCTCCTAGTGAACATCCACACAACCTGAAACTGGAGTGAACGAGGGCAGAGAGTATCAGCAGAGGACTGATATTCCTGGGCAGTCTCAACCTCTAGCTTGAGTCTCAACCTCTGGCTGCAGTACAAAAAACTGCAGTACAGTGGGGGCAACTGGGTGGCATATAACGGGGAAAACTATGGAGAACCAAAGAGAATTTCTAAGAAATGCAGCCATCAACATTAAAACCTGACAGGTTAAACAGCAGACACAGCTGAAGAGAGAGGTGGTAAACTGAAAGATGAATCTGTAAGGAAAGAAGGTGGCACTGGAGAGACACAGAATAATTCATGTTTCTCATCATTTTTGGAACACATGTAATCAGTGTTTC
The DNA here is from genome assembly GCF_022837055.1 of Prionailurus viverrinus. Classification (NCBI taxonomy): domain Eukaryota; kingdom Metazoa; phylum Chordata; class Mammalia; order Carnivora; family Felidae; genus Prionailurus; species Prionailurus viverrinus. The sequence continues at coordinate 210,963,415 of NC_062561.1, forward strand.
CATCATTATCCCTACCAAATTGAGTTCTTTTAACTAGGGTAACTAGGGTAACAGACCTCAGTGGATGAACTGGAGGATTAAGGGAGATCATGCACATGAAGTGTTAATACCATGCTTGGCATCATGTAAATTCTCTGTAACTGTTATTTTTATTGTTCTAGAGGGATCCGAAGCAGCCCCCCCCCCCCCCCCCCGGCTTCTCTAAGCCTCTGCTGTTTCAGCTGTAAGATGGGGATAATAGTTGCCCTACCAGTGCTGTTACAGAGAGCTAACAGAATGAATGTGAAAGTACCTTTTATTTTTTTATGTATTTAAAAAATTTTTTTTAACGTTTATTTTTGAAACAGAGAGAGACAGAGCATGAACGGGGGAGGGTCAGAGAGAGAGGGAGACACAGAATCCAAAGCAGGCTCCAGGCTCTGAGCTGTCAGCACAGAGCCCGATGCGGGACTCAATCTCACTCAATTTCACGGACCGTGAGATCATGACCTGAGTTGAAGTCGGACGCTTAACCGACCAAGCCACCCAGGCGCCCCTTATTTATGTATTTTTAAGAATTTTAAATCCAAGTTAGCATTTAGTGCAATGATTTCAGGAGTAGATTCATCCCCTGTATATAACACCCAGTACTCATCCCAACAAGTATCTTCCTTAATGCCCCTCACCCATTTAGCCCATCCCCCCACCCACAACCCTCAGTTTGTTCTCTGTTTACGAGTCTCTTATGTTTTGCCCGCCTCCTTGTTTTTATATTATTTTTGCTTCCCTTATGTTCATCTGTTTTGTATCTTTGTATCTTCACTCACATGAGTGAGGTCATATGATATTTGTCTTTCTCTGACTAATCTTGCTTAGCATAGTGAAAATACCTTTTAACGGTGAGGAGTAAGGAGTGGTGAGGAGTGAATGGTGGGTTAGACCTTCATTCTTAAGATCATTACCATCCCTTGTCTGGCTGATCAGAGCACAGCTAATTTGGAATCCCCAAACTTATGAGTCTGTGTGCTGCATGACCATGTGATAATAGCACCTTCCCGAGTACTTGTTTTTGTGTTCGGTACTGTGCTAAGCCCACAATATATATGTTCTCAATATTGTAACACATAGTTTGCTAGTGAGAAAACCGAGGCTTACACAGATGGGTTAGGAATTTTCCTAGGGCTAAAGAGTAAGTGGTGAACTAGGATTCCGAACAAAGCTAACCCCACAGCCTATTCTCTGAACTGCTGCACACACAGCCATACTCTTCACTCTGAAATCGGTATCTGAAAATTTTTTTAAAGTCTGTCTATTTTGAGAGAGCGAGCGAGCAAGCAAGCGAGCGAGCAAGCAAGTGAGCGCAGGGGAGGGGCAGAGAGGGGGAGACAGACAGAATCCCAAGCAGGCTCCACAGTGCAGAGCCTAAGGCAGGGCTCAAACCCACGAACCACAAGATCATGACCTGAGCCCAAACCAAGAGTCAGACAATTAACCAACTGAGCCACCCAGGTGCCCTGTATTTGAAGTTTCTAAGAGTGTCTTATGACTTAAGAAAATTTTTAAGTTTATTTTGAGAGTGCGAACTTGAGCGGGGGAGGGGTAGAGAGAGAGAGAGAGACGACGCGAAGCCTGACATGGGGCTCGAACTCACGACCTATGAGATCATGACCTGAACCCAAATCACGAGTAGGACGCTTAACTGACTGAGCCACCCAGGCACCCCGTGTCTTATGATTTTTAAAAATTTAAGTTCGAGAACCTTATTCGTGGGGCACCTGGGTGGTTCAGTCCATTAAGCATCCGACTTTGTCTCAGGTCATGATCAGGTCACGGTTCACGAGTTCAAGCCCCGCATCGGGCTCTATACTGACAGCTCAGAGCCTGGAGCCCGCTTCAGATTCTGTTTCCCCCTCTCTCTCTGCCCCTCCCCTGATCGTACTCTGTCTCTCCCTCTCTCTCAAAACTAAATAAGATCTTTTAAAAAAATTTTTTTTAAAAGAACTTTATTCTTGAAGTGCCTGGGTGGCTCGGTCGGCTAGGCATCTGACTCTTGATCTCAGCTCCAGGTCTTGACCTCAGGGTCGGGTCCCACGTTGGGCTCCCCGCTAGGTGCGAAGCCTACTTAAAAAAAGAACTTTACTTCCCATTACCTTTGTGGAAGGTAACTGGAGACAGCACAGGCTTTCTTACTGCCACTTTGGCTCCATCGCCTTTATTCTGTGTGGTAAAAGTAGCAGTTCCTAGAAAAACAGGCAAACTTCTTTAACCTTCTGTATACATATCGTATTAGAAATTCTTTGAGGACAGAAACCTGTGACTAAGAGGACCCGATACACGGTAGTCGATTTGAACTAAGAAAGCAAAACAGAAGTGCAGAGGAAGGAAAGGAAAACTCTGCTTTGAAACTTGGGACCCTCACAGCACAACCATGGTCCTTTTTCAAAACGGCAAATGTGCCTGGACACCCTCTCTGACAACTGGAAGAGCCAGGCACATAAGCCTCTTAGCAGTAAACACCTTGACGGATGCCAAGTTACACTGTATGGAAAGAACGATCAAGAATGATAAGAAAGTTCTAGGGTTAAGAACACCATTTACTATTTATAGTATGCAAAGTACTTTCCATATCTTTTCAAAATACTTACTTATCTATCTACTTTAGAGAGTAAGAGAGCACGAGCAGGGAGGAGCAGAGAGAGTGGGAGACACAGAATCCGAAGCAGGCTCCAGGCTCTGAGCTGTCAGCACAGAGCCCGACACGGGAACCCAAACCCACACACTGTGAGATCATGACCTGAGCCAAAATTGGACACTCGACTGACTGGGCCACCCAGGCGTCCCAAAATGCTTTCCTTATTATCTCAACACTTCTATAAGGTAGGTTGTAAATAACATATTTGAGGGCACAAAGTGAGCCGCAGAGCTGGGTTATGAATACAGGCCCGCATGATTCCACAGGCTAGAACTCTGCCTTTGATGCTTCTTAGTTACTTATCATACAGCCTTTATATTGCTTTGGATGAAACTAAACATAAAACAAGCAAAAAAAAAAAAGGCAGGGCGATCACTAAGGGTAGCAGTTTGCAATCAGAGCTGAAGATATTAGCCAGAAATTACACACTGCTTTACAAGACAGGTAACAGCACAAAGACTCACCAGTATCTTCAGAACAACTCTTCTTTCACAAAATGAGCTATAATGAATTTTAAAATCCTGATGAGCTCTCCCTCCCTATCTGTGCAATGACTGCACTTGCCCCACGTGGGCCCAGGTGACATGGGTCACTGACTAGGATAGGACCTGGGATCAGTTATGCATGGGTTTCTCCCACTGTCCCACAATATTGGGGTGTCTAAGCCTCTGAATGCGGCCAAGGGAAATGGCTGGGTTCTGGGTGTGGAAGAGGCCACATGTAGGCACGACCCGGAGAGAGAAGCCAGCTTGTTCACCAGCCCCTCAAGTTGCTTTGGTCTCTCACATTCTGGGGAAGCTAAGTGACAGGTGAGCTGGGGTAACAGCTGGTCATATACTGGTCTTCTCTGATATAAATACAGCAATACCCACCCACTGGTATTCCCGGACAGGAGTTTATAAAAAGCTATTTTTAGGCAGAAAAGCTAAATAGCCATTGTTTTCATTTATCCAAGTGTTCAATTATTTCATTTGTTCAGTGTGAGAGTACGAGATAAAGAAGAGAGTGTTGCTACCCTCAAAAAATATAGTCAAGCATAGGACATGAGTTTACAAGCAACTACAACATGAGACTGTTGCATGCACATGTGATTGAGGGGTCAGAGCACAAAAATAACCCAGTTACAATGGTAGCTAAAAGAGTTATCTCTAGGGGAGCGTGGGTGGCTCAGTTAAGCGTCCAACTCTTGATCTTGGCTCAGGTCATGATTTCACGGGGGATCGAGCCCCACGCCAGGCTCTGTGCCGAAAGCATGGAATTCTCCCTCCCTCTCCGCCCCTCCCCCACTCATGCTTTCCGTCTAAATAAACATTAAAAAGAACGCTGCAATATGATTATTTTGCCTAGTGTATCTTAACACAGAGGAATCATGCAAATGAATGTGTCAGACCCACTTCATGCCCTCCACACATAGATTAAAAGCATCAGTTTCTATATATAGATTTTAGACACTTACCATGCTTGGGAATACCTCCAGTCATCAGAAGTGTTCTCCAGTTTTTCAAAACTGAATCTTTGCTCACAGTTTTATTAGAAAAGGTTATACAGGGGCACCTGGGTGGCTCAGTCGGTTAAGCGTCTGACTTTGGCTCAGGTCATGATCTCATGGTCTGCGAGTTCGAGCCCCGCGTCGGGATCTGCGCTAATAGCTCAGCCTGGAGCCTGCTTCAGATTCTGTCTCCCTCTCTCTTTGCCCCTCCCCTGCTCACACTCTCTCTCTCTCTCTCTCTCTCAAAAATAAGTAAACATTAAAAAAAAATTTTTTTTAAAGGTTATACAGCATTTAGCATGGTGTATCACTAAACCAAAGTATTCTGGCTAAGTTTAGACTCTACCAGCAAAGAAAGCTCAAACAAGCTGCCAAGAATTTATATATATGTACCTGGATTTAAAACACTGACTTCAGACTTCCTTACTTTCTCACTTTAGCACTGTTTCCAGCCAGACTCTATACTCAATAAATGTTGGATGGACTAATCATAAGCCATTATTGCTTATACAATTTTCCATTTCTCAATAATTCAAATTATTACATACCATGCTTTGTGTCTTGCTTAGCTTTTGTCTAGAAATCAAATCTTGGATCTTGCTGAGGAAATACGAGAAAAAGGAAAATGCACTTGATAACTGCTCAGAAGTCACCCTGGGTAGCCCTCTAGAATTCCCACTTTCCTTTAAGCATTTTTTTATACCCTGAACATTCTTGTGTGTTCAGCATCTGGACTATGGCCCTATGTAATGAAGGAGACCCTGGTGGAAACTAATGCTTTCATTTCCATAAAAATACTAAATCTAGGTAATAAGGGAGAAGAAAAGAAATCCTTGTTAGGTAAGGTTGGTTTGTAAGTTGGGAATGAATGGCCCAGCCTGTTCCTATCTATATATGTGGGATTGGGGCAGAGATCTGTGACACAAGTTGCCTAGCTGAAGGGAAAATTTCTATATAGGATTTTAAAAAACAATGATACTGGGGCGCCTGGGTGGCGCAGTCGGTTAAGCATCCAACTTCAGCCAGGTCACGATCTTGCGGTCCGTGAGTTCGAGCCCCGCGTCGGGCTCTGGGCTGATGGCTCAGAGCCTGGAGCCTGTTTCCGATTCTGTGTCTCCCTCTCTCTCTGCCCTTCCCCCGTTCATGCTCTGTCTCTCTCTGTCCCAAAAATAAATAAACGTTGAAAAAAAAATTAAAAAAAAAACACAAAAAAACAATGATACTAATTTAAAAAGAAGTACTTAAAATGTATTCACACCCAGTAAATGTAAAAACAAGCTAATGAAAATAATGGCAGCATTAAGAATTTTAAAATGGTTTCTTGATAGTGTATTGCTAAATTATTTTTATTCCTTCTCTCTCAAGATCCAAGTGAAAGGATAATAAAGGAATTTTAAAATGTATAAGTTAATATGAAGAAAATGGGAGAAGAGATATTGCTGGGTGAGAGAAACAGCAATCAGTGTAAGAGGATGGAGGAAGCCATGGCATAATTTGTGCAAAAGAGGATACTGATAAACAGTGGACTTAAGACTCAGAACTGACAGGCACAAAAAGGGGAGAGAGAATCATGGTCGTTAAGTCTCATGTAGGACAGTTAAAGCTCCTCATCTCTGCAAAGAACTCCCAGTTGTTAGGTCCCAGGCCGGAGTCCAGCTTTGCATCTGATCACCTTAGAGCAGAGCTCAGCAAATCTGGCCTACTCTCTGGTTCCAGAAATAAAGTTTTACCGAAATGTACAATCTGCCCACCCATTTACACACTATCTATGCTGCTTTTGTTAGTCAGTGGCAGAGCTGAATACTTGCTACATAGACTTGTATAACTTGAAAGGACTAAAATACTTATTTTCTGGCCTTTGATAGAAAAAGTTCCACCAGATGAACTGAGTCAGCCAGGCACCCCTAAAAAAATGTTTTCTTTTCTTTCTTTTTTTTTTTTTTTAACAAATTGGAATGCTCAATGACAGAGGAAACCCTATTCCCACATTTCCATGATGTTATTTCTATTAAAGAGGATTTTTATTTCTGATTGGTGAAAGGCAAGAATTCTACATCAATTGATTCCCATGTTGTTGTTTTTAATGTTTATTTATCTTGAGGGAGGGGGGAAGGGGCAGAGAGAGAGGGAGAGAGAATCCCGAGCAGGCTCCTCCACAGTTGGTGCAGAGCCCCATGTGGGGCTTGATCCCAAGAACTGTGAGATCATGACCTGAGCTGAAATCAACAGTCGGAAGCTTCTATTGAGCCTCCGAGGCACCCCTGTTCTTGGTGCTTTTGAGCGAGGGGCAGCAATGACTCCTTCAGCAGGCTGAGCAGATTAAATATTTACTTTGCAGAATAGCCACACAGCAAGGCCTAGGTTAGGGGCAAATGGCAGCAAGCTTGGTTGTGGTTGCAGGTCCAGACTACAATAACAATATGTTCTCTACTCCAGCTCTACTGACAAGAAAGCTGTGTGTTTTACCTCCATCTTTTGGACTCCAGCTTATAATTCTAATCAGAACTTGAAGGAGTGAGGAATGTGATTTATCAGCCTCCTCAAATCTGAACATGACACATCATTGGCTGTGACTTGAGCTCAGGTTTCCAAATGGCAAGTGAGAAATCTCCTTTCTAATCTGATAGATATAGGGAGATATGCATTCATAAATAAGAACAAGTAATTGTATGAGAGGAACAATCAGAGAACAAGAAGAAACTCTGAAATATAAAATGTAGCCAAATAAAAAATTTCATGGAAGAGTTAAAAGACAGACCCAAAAGACCAGCCCCATCCCCAAAATGGGCAAAAACACCAACTGAGATCAGTCCAGAAGAGTTCCTGAATTAACAGAAACCACAGAGAAACTAAGAACCTAAGGGGCATGGCACCTGGCTGGCTCAGTCTGTAGTGTGTGTGACTCATGATCTCAGGGTTGTGGATTCAAGCCCCAGTTGGGCGTGGAGCCTCCTTAAAAAATTAAAGAAACTAACAGGGAAGAAACTATCAAGATTCTCCATAGTTAAGGACACAGATTCAATGATTAGAAGTCCATGTACTCTGCAAAATGATTTTTTTAAAGATTCCCATTAAGGAATCAAAGTGAAATTTTAAAATATGGGAAATACATAAAACATCCTAAAAGCTTCTAGAGCTGGAAAACACAGGTTGTCTACAAAGGAACAAAATCAGTATGGTAGCAGCCCTTTTAACAGCAACAGCACAGGCTAGATTTTAACTCAGAATTCTAGACCCAGCTATCACATCTGAGGTGAGAATAAAGACATTTTCAGACCTCTAATGACTTATCAAGTTTGTCCTTATGTGTCCATTCTTAGAAAGCCATGGCAATTTATGCTCAAACAAACTGAACATTTTTAGGCAAAAAGGAGGAAGGCATGGATTCCAGACATGGGTTCTGGATCCAACCGAAAGAGGGGTAGGAAAAGTCTGGTACAGCACCTTTGCAGCAGTCCTTGAAAATCAGTCCGTACTGGTGCGAAACGTTAGAGCAGCTCCAGGAAGGAGTTTCTGGATGGAGGAACGAGGGTGGGGGATGGGAGGGGGAGTGGGGAAGAGACTCAAACAGACCACTCTACAAGAATTACAGATTACTGGGGCACCTGGGTGGCTCAATCGGTTAAGCTTCTGACTTCGGCTCAGGTCATGATCTCTCGGTTTGTGAGTTCCTGCTCCGCGTTGGGCCCTGTGCTGACAGCTCGGCGGAGCCTGGAGCCTGCTTCGGATTCTGTGTCTCCTTCTCTCTCTGCCCCTCCCCAACTTGTGCTCTGTCTCTCTATGTCTCTCAAAAAATAAATAATGTAAAAAAAAAAAAATTAAAAAAAAAAAAAGAATTACAGATTACTGTGTGGAATTTATGTGAGTGAAAAGCAAAGCAATTTCACTAAAGGGAAATGATCATATACACAAAAAGGAAACATTCATCTAGTACACTAAATGCCAGCTGTGATTTAGCAATTATTTACATAGTGTTATATTACATAAATGTTCATTATATATAGCGATATCCATATTGGGAGGGCATAAGAACTAAGTCCTTATCTTTCATAAAAAAGTTAATCGTGATAACATAAAGTCTAGACTTAATAATTCTATTACAATTAATAAATTATAATAGTACATTTAGAAATATAGCTACCCAAAGAAAAAGCTAAAAGAGTTCAAAGTGGTTGCTTCTATGAACAAGGGATTATTTCTTTAAATTTAATTAGAAAAATTAAACCAGTAAATAACAGAAACTGTATGTATTATCGCATTAAAAGCCTATCTTGTTAAAATTTTTATCTTGGGATTACTTTGTATAAAAGGCAGGATTTTAAAGATTCAATCAGCAGTTACAAGCTGCGCAGATATCCACTAAGCCTACTTTTCTCCTTTTTGGATAATGTCACGTCTTTTGATTCCTTTCCTCACTTCAAACTGTGGTTATTCCCCCTGGGCTGTCCTTCAGATGAATCAAGTGTAAGCCATGTTGTCTTCTATGTGGAGACCTACCCAGGAAGACTTGTCTCACTGCATCTTACTAAGGAAATTCATGTTCTCTCCTTATTACAATTTAAACAATATCCAGGCAAAACTATGTGACCAATTTAACCGTTTACAAATGAGGCCACTTTTCTCCTTTGACCACCACCACCCCAGCTCAAGTTATCATCACCTTTCATTCATATGGACCTTTATGGCCTCCTCAATTACTGTACAGCCTGTAGCCAGTGATATTTTAAAAATGCAAATCTGATTTCACAAATGCAAATCTCTATTCTACTCTCACCCATCTTAATTTCTTTAATGGCTTCCTATTGCTCTTTGGACATCCTTACCATGGTCTGGTCTACAAAAGCATGATTTGGCCCATCTACATCATCAGCTTCATTCTACGGTCTTGTTCTCTGCCATTTCCTGGAACCATGAAGCTTCTGAAGGCACCTTTGCATATACCGTGCCATCAGTTTGGGATTCTCCTTGCATCCCTTTCCTCCCAACAATTTTTTTCCCCATAGAATTCAGACCTCAACCATCATGTCCCTAAGGAATGAACTGCTGAGAGCCATTAAAAATTATTTCCCATTTCTTAATGGTTCAACCAACATTATTTGGTATCTATCTATATTACATGCCAGGCTTTATCTGAGGATTAGTTTCACTTGGAGAAGGAAGCATTTCTCATCTCCCCCAGCCTTCCAGATTACTCCAGTGCTACATACTCTCATAGATTGTTACTTTCTCTCTCAAGAACACAATTCAATTGTAACCTAATAGCTGTAAAATTGTGTACTTTGCGATTCATTTCGTCTCTGCCACTGGAACACAAACTTACTGCCATTGGTCCAGCACAGTTCATTGCTTACAGTAAGCACTTAGCAAATACCTGTCAAGTGACTGATTTTGCAAAAACTAAAAATAACCAGTGTCAGTACCAAGTGACATCCAAGACAAACTGTTCGTATGACAGGAAAGAAAGAAGAATCCATGTTTTAAGCTCAGGAAAGGAGTGCAGAATGTAGCTGTGGTTTCTCGCTCTCTCCAATGCCAAACGTCACCTCTTTATTTTACTAATTCATTCTTAGGGTCACATTCTTACACCTTGTTTCCAGAACCACTCTACCTCAGCATCTCACACATTCCTCCGACCTTTTCACCACACTATTCCATTTCTGCTACTCTCATTACACTTGCTTTTCCATTTGATGGAGGCCTTTAAACCTTAATCCTTCCTTTTTCTCTCAGCCTAGCTCAATTACACCCAAGGTTTCCCAGTCCTGGCCTGGAGGCAGATCACCTTCCTTGCTGCGCGGCTGGCCCCACTAGAGAAAAATAACACAATTATGCATTTTGGCATCATCATGGTTCCCCACAATGCAGCCAGCAAGTGATCTTTCTGAACCACAACTCTGAGTATATTATACCGAGTGAAAGCCCTTCCAAACTTTTGAATGTGGCTTTTCAGGCCCTTTTATCTGCTTTTCTCTCCAGCTTCACTACTCAGCATGTCAGTACTCTGTTGTCTCTCTTCCTGCCTGGCCACTCTTCCTGACAAGATTCTCATTCATTTTTCAACTATAGTGTTTGATTTTGTTCTCATTCTTTCTGAAACTACTCTCCCTAAAGGTTTCCATTTACATCCTGAATGGCAGGACCAATACTTTCTCCACTTTGACTTTACTGCGTTTCACATGTTGCTCTCTGCTTCGTCCTTGAAGCCCTCTAACCCCTGGTTTCTGGATTCTTCCCATCTTCCTCTAATCATTTCTCGTCTCCTCCACAAATTCATTGTCCTCCTGCTGTACCTTAAATGTTGGTAGTCTCCAAGGTCCTTCCTTTGGCTCTGTGCTGCTCACTGAACAGCTTACATGCTGATGAGTTCCCAAAGCAGGCTCAGTCCAAAGTTCCCTACTGAAGGTGTCATGTTCCCACCTTTTGCACATCATCCAAAAAGCCCTCAGATACTAGCTTCCAGCTTGTTTAAACCTAGTTATGGAAAGTAGAAAAACCTGATAGCTATTCTCGACACCGATGTCTTCCTTTACCTCAGTCAACTGTCAAGTCCTGCCATTTTTATCTCCTACATACATCTACGATCTCTCCAATCTTCTCTTTATCCCTACTGCAATCATCATCCTAGTTCAGGCTCTCACCATCTCTGAGACTGTCGAGTCAATGTCCTCTTCTTGACCCCTTCAAATCTACCCTCTACGTAGCAGCCAAAGTGAGCTTTCACTAATTCCTTGCTTACAATTCTTCCAGTGCCTATGCATTAAAATTTAAGTTCTGGGCAGTGTATGCTTAGCTGTCCTTACTTTCCGTAGCTTCATCTTTTGAAACCCTACTACTCACATGCTGGTTCCTCCGCACAGTACTATCTACACTTTCAGAATTCTGTGGCCCATATCTCCCCCACAACCAAACATTCGAATCCAAATATGCACGAAAGATACAGATTTTTTAAAAGTAATCTCTATGCCCACTGTGAAGCTCAGACTCAAAACCCTGAGATCCTGAGAAACTTAACAGCAACCCATGGGGGAGGGGAAGGGAAAAAAAAAGGTAGAGTGGGAGAGAGACGAAGCATAAGAGACTCTTAAAAACTGAGAACAAACTGAGGGTTGATGGGGGGTGGGAGGGAGGGGAGGGTGGGTGATGGGTATTGAGGAGGGCACCTTTTGGGATGAGCACTGGGTATTGTATGGAAACCAATTTGACAATAAACCATATACTGAAAAAAAACCCTGAGAACTGAGGGCTGATGGGGGGGTGGGAGGCAGGGGAGGGTGGGTGATGGGTATTGAGGAGGGCATCTTCTGGGATGAGCACTGGGTGTTGTATGGAAACCAATTTGACAATAAATTTCATATATTTAAAAAAAACAAACAAAAAAAAACCGACCCTGAGATCAAGAGTTGCATGCTCTGAGCCAGCCAAATACTCCAATTATGGATTTAAGCTCCCACATAACATGCTAAGTGGTTGTATTTACCAAACTTCATCACACTTATTTCAGAATCACATGGCTTCAGGCTGTGCTCTGAATTCAAAGTTAATACTCTTTTCACCACTCCAAGTTTTAGTCTTCTACTAAAGATTAGCCACGTTCAATAATTTTTGTGTTTTGATCTTACTGCATTTCACATGTTGCTACTTCCTCCTTGAAACTCTCTAATCCCTCCCTGGTTTCTGGATCCTTCCCATCTTCAAGATTAGCCAGGTAATATGGAAAAAAATTAAAATAAAAATGGGACCCATAAAATGTTCACATTTTACCTTCTCCCTTTATCTAACAGGATAGTAGGCATCTCAAAATCTGAAGCTATAAAGTGGATCTTTTGAAAAGGTATAAAAAAAAATCCACAACATTTAGTCATTAGTTTCTCTACATTCATATCTTACGACTGAATAAGGACTTTCCAGATGAATCTTCTTTGTAAGAGCAACTGATCTGGGAGGTAAGAAAGAGCCTGGAGGGTTGCTCTTGGCTCTTGGTACTAAGTAGGTATATGCAGGTAACCCTTGAATGATGTAGGGTTTAGGGACACCAAGACCTCCCACATAGTCATGTGTAACTTTTGACTCAAAACTTGGCTACTAATAGCCTACTGTTGACTAGAAACCTTACTGATAACACTGTTAATAAACACGTTATATGTATTATATGCTGCATTCATACAGTTAAGCTAGCAAAAAAAAAAATTAAGAAAATCACAAGGAAAGTAAGTTACAGTATTTGCATATAAGTGGAACTGCACAGTTCAAACTCATGTTGTTCAAGGGTCAACTGTAGCTTGTAGATATCAATTCACCTATTTGAGCCTGAATTTCTCTTCACCTGTAGTTAATGGATTTCCAAAGCAGTTTATACATGTCACTGGTGGGAGTGACCGGGAATCCCCTGAAATTATATGCACAATTCTGTTCAGTCTTCTAAGAAGGGTTTGTTTAGTTTCCTAAGTAGAGATTTCATGGCTTTCATTAGATACTTAAAGAGGTTCATGAATATCTGGATTAAATGAGTTGTCAGATCCCTCATATTTTAAGACTCTATAGAAAAATTTTTAAACTATGGAATGTGGAGATCCATTATCAGTTTAGGTTTTATGACAAACTTAGATTATGATTACATTTTCCTGTTCTTTGTTCTAAATTACAATTCTAGGCAAGTTATGATCACGGCAAACTTAACACTGCCATTTCTTGTGGGGAAAAAAGGGTGCAGACAGTACAACTATATGACAAAGTAACCCAAAATAACTTTTCATTTCTAAGGTTCTAATGACTGAAAAAAAAAGTCACAAATAGAAGCAAAATTACATTCAACAAAACTGCAATGCCTACAAACTATATAATAAAAAATAACCACGACCGATTGTCCACTTATTTCAAACAGTAGGTAACAAAATTCTGACTAACGGAGGAACTTTAATCACAGGGCAACTTCTGTTATCTGTTTAAACTTGTGTTTCCTTACTTTAGTTCTTCATCTCTAATTGCCTGTTTGGCATTTGCCAACTAAAATTCAAAGGATTAAACAAACGTTTATCACCATCTTTCTGAAAACTAGACCTACCTCCTTACTTCATTATCTCTGTAATGGCACCACTATTCTGGTTACGCAGGCTTAAGAATCAATACACAGGAGTTTGGGAGAGAGACAATGTCTCTCAAACCCAAAATAAATTCAGTTACGAAAGAGGATTACAAAGCGGAAAATAACTGTTCTTCCTCTATTTAGAACCAACTATTTCTTAAGAACCCAAGGACAAGATTCAGTTTCTTCATTACAAAATTTGTAAAGAATAAAAGATGAAGACATCTATAGATTAAGACCTAAAACTAAAAAAGACATTTTGAGGACATTGAAAATTTGAAGTTACTGGATATTTGATGTCAAGGAGTATTAATATTTAAAGATGATGTGTTTATAGATGAAATAATGTATCTGGAGTTTCAGAAAAATATAGAGGAGGATATAGAGGGTGTAGCTGAAATAAGCTTGGTCAGAAATTCAGAATGATTGAAACTGAGTGATGGGTCTGTGGTGATTCTCTAACAAAAAGTTAAAGTCATTAAAAAAAAAAAATCCTGATGAGAATAAAAGAATGTGTGCATTCTGCATCAGTGTGGGCAATGAAGCCATATACAAGTGGCGTCTCACAAAGAGAGGTGGGTAGGTGGTATTCACTGGATTATCACACAAAACACACAGGGATTTTATGACCACTTGGTCAATAAACTATGCAAATGGGAACTTGTTTGGTCAGTGACCTATTACACCAAATTTACATTCAACTATTAGGACCAACAGAACAATGAGTGGTTAGGAAAATTTTCAAATAAAAATATTACACCAAGTTGTGCAATGAATACTATGCTTCCTATGACAAAAATTAGCTAAGGGGTTAAACCAACTTCAGTTTTAAAATGAGCAAGGCAAAACAGCAAAAGGTTCAAACAAGTAGGATTTCTGTAGAGCAAAATTTACTGTCAAGTGTCTCAAATTACATGATCATTTCAAGTGAATGATCTGATGGATTTTATATTAGCAAAAGTAACCTTATTCCAGTTTAGTATCAATAGCTTTGGAGATGCAGACCACCTGGGTGCTGCACTAGTGACCACACTGAGTTCTTTGTGCAATCGAAAGCGGAGTACGGGCGAAGAAAACCACATACCTTCCTGGGTAAGTTCACTTTCTACATGAACATATGATAACTTTGCTCATTGCTCATGAAATCCACATTGGACAGAAAAGCTGGACTTACCTGTCTTCATGGATAGACTACAGTCGTCAATAACTGTGTGCTTCAGTTACCTGCTAATGGTTCAAATATTCAACATATCAACAAAGTAAGCTACGTACTACTTTAAAAGTTTAGAATTTCTCACTAGAGATTACTAAATTGTTTTCTGCCTTTGTATTTTGATACAAATTTTTTAAACTACCCATTCGCTGTCAAAATAGTAAACAATTTAAGAAAATACAAAAATTTCGTAATATATTAAAGTGAAGAGGGGGCGCCTGGGTGGCGCAGTCGGTTGAGCGTCCGACTTCAGCCAGGTCACGATCTCGCGGTCCGTGAGTTCGAGCCCCGCGTCAGGCTCTGGGCTGATGGCTCAGAGCCTGGAGCCTGTTTCCGATTCTGTGTCTCCCTCTCTCTCTGCCCCTCCCCGGTTCATGCTCTGTCTCTCTCTGTCCCAAAAATAAATAAATGTTGAAAAAAAAAAAAATTTATAAAAAAAAAAAAAATAAAAAAAAATAAAGTGAAGAGGTACTTGGCGCTTTTTATATCAAATAGAACACACCTTCTTTTCAATACAAATCAATAAAACATGATTTGGCATATTACAGTATCAACAAACTACAGATTAAGATTGAACTTTGTAAACCCTTAATATACACGGAAAGTTTGATTTTGTAGATTTGACCGTCAAGGCCTTAACCTATTTTACTGTTAAGACCTAAAAAATTCACATTTGAGAAATCTACTTTTTGAAAACTTTGGTTAGTATATTTTAAGGGTTAAGGCTTAGGAATTGTATCAACATTTGGCTTATATTAATAGCTAAAATACCGGAACTCAGAATGTATGGAAAATTCCTGAACACAGAAATTCACCTGGCAAGAGAAGCCTTATCTACTGTGTGCCTACCCCTAAAGCTCACTCTGAAGAGGGTCCCTAAGTATAAACACACTAAATATCCTTTAGGAACTGGTTTACTTTCAATAAGGATCATCTCCTTTAATTGTTTAATTAGCTTAGAATAGTGAGACACAATTATTCCAACTCCAAATTTAAATCCCTACAACATTTATAAACTAATTACTGAATCTGAGACTCAGTTTTCCTCATCTACAAAATGGGGATAAAACATTTAACTAGCAGAGTTTTTTTAAAGAATCAAATAACAGCATGCACGATTGTCAAGCTTCATAGCATTCAAGATCAGTTTTACTACATCTTCTTTAGAACTCTACAGGCTTGACTTTATTTTCTTATATTTTTTCTACATTAGTATTTTACTCTTATTGATGAATTTCTATTGTTTTCATTAGCTACCTCAAGTCCTTTCTGATTAAACATACTACTCCATGGGGGAAAAAAGCCAATCTAGTTTTATTCTACAGAGTTCACAGTAAAAAGGAAGAGGAAACATACAATTAAGTGGAAGAAGAGTGGGAAAACATTTCCTTCAAGAAAATGTTCGGAAAGAATTCCACATCGGAAATAGATCCTGAAAAGTTATTTTCATTGTGGTTTAATAAGTGTTCACAAAAAGGTATTTTGTGGCAATGTCACTTTTCCTCACAAATTGAGAATCTTCATTTATTGGCCAATTTCATAAAACTTAACATTCTAGAGGTCAACTTTTAAAAATGAACTTAAAAATAAGTACACATTGTTTTTAAAAGACTTAAATTTGAAACACACCTTCTCCCCTGCGATTTTAGCCATTACTATTTCTGAGCATCAACTATGCAGATCAACTGATTAAATACCCACTCTCCCCATTTGTAATAATAACCGCTCTCCAAAGAGGTATAAAATGTTTAGAATAGAAAATGAATAAACATCTCAACTAGTAAAATTACTCCTTTTTCAGCATTAAAAAATAACTTGTGAAAAATGTAATGTAAATACGAAATGTCATACTCCACTCTATTTCTAAAATAACACACAGCATAATTTTAACTAAGAGAAATGCTAGTTTCCCAAAATAGCATGACTGTTACCTTTTCCCCAGGTTTAAAAAATAAATATTACCATCATGACATCACTAGAAAGAAATTGAAGCATACAAGGAATAAACTATAGTTTCTTTTTATATCAAAATGTACTCTTGAAAATGTGTTTGGCACAGTGCTAAATCATATATAGTTAATACTAAATATTGCAGGATACAATAAAACCCTGGAGTTAACTGTTTACACCCTCTTATGGGAATGAAAATAATAGATACCAATTATTCAGAAGTCAGCCTATACAAACTGTATAAACAATATTTTATGTTTTGCTTTGAAAACCAGTGATATAATAAATTTTACATAAAAGACTGCAAAATAATATAAATGGATTTAAACAGATCTTTACAATAAGAAATTCAAATGGAAACAGACAAGTAACAAAGAGAAGTAAAAAAATTTATTGCAGTATTCGCTCCACCAGATTGCCTGGGGATCCCTTTTCTTGTATTGTTTTCAGGGTGACCTAATACATCAAAATCTACATTTACAAAAACTCCTTCTGCAGATAGGTCATAGATACTGCATGCTTTTTTTTTTTTTTTTTCAACAGAATAAATTATATATCCAGGAGAGTCTGCCATTTTACAGCCTGGAAAAAACAATGCTTCCCTGGAAACTGGGCTAAGCTAAAGAAAGCCATCCGCTGCTAGGTTAAACTCCAAGAACACTTTATTAAGAACATTAACAGACTAATTTCCAACATTCACTTGTTTATTTTTTAAACAGAAAGTTTTTTTCCAAGATATAAACAATTTTTGTTAAACTATAATACAGTGGGAGTAAAAATGAACTGAGAATCTGTTTCTGCTGCACAACAGCGAAGGGAGCTCCCACAAAAATGTTTGCCCAACATTTCCTTCTTTTGTTCCTGCATCCCAGGTTCCATTCTTACTCTTCATAAAACTGATTTTTTTTTGCCAGAATGTTGATATTTCAAGTTTTTCTGCCTTTTAAAAAAATTCCTGTAAATTTGGCTGCATGTACAAATTCATTAGCTGGAAGTCCCATCCTTGGCGGCATACAGGGATCGTAAAGTCTGAACAACTTTATTAGTCAGCTTATTAGCACTCGTTAGAGCAATTTTTTTGTAAATAATGTCTGACTCTTTAATAGTGTCTACCCAAGGCACCAGTTTGCGGCCGTCACGGCGCTTAGCCTCAGTCCAGGAGCCACTGTAGGAGCCTGCCATCCACTGAACACTGAAGCCATTGCTGGTTTTCTGTACTACTCTTGCAATTTGTGGTCGATCTTTGTACTTTGGACAGCAAATAGCGATGACATCCATGACGTCAACACTTTCATTCATCTGTGCTGCCAACTCCGTAGAGTCTGAATTTCGTTTTGACCTTCTCAATGACTAAAACATTGGGGGGGGGGAAAAAAGACGAAGTGTTACACAAAAGAATTTTAGTGAAATTTTTGTTTTTATTGCTTTTAATCCCTTGACGCCGGGAGTTTGGGATTTCCCAGCACACTTCCATTGCCGGCAATGAGACGCACCGTGACCGCCAGCGCCAAGGGGTTAACATATACTTGTAAAACCATATAACTCTTAATTTGTACCCGTGTCTTTACTCTTATTGATATATAAAATTATATATACATATGAACCATAAAGCTACATAAAACTTAGCAACAATAAAAAAGGATAACACACATTAATACAATCCAAAAAAAATTAATAACCCTTTATGCTGGATAAGTCTCATTTCTGTTTTTTCTTTTTTATTGTCTTTTATGTTAAACTTTCTACAAAAGGATGTATAAATGGTTAAGTAGAGAATCTCTATCTACAAAATGTTTTCTCTCATAAGTATTACATTACTTGGTGTACATTTAATAGACTGACATATATAAGCACATAAAAATCATTTTACGTAATACGCTGCGAAATACGTTGACTCCTCCTCCGCCTCACCCCTGAAGTGCCTCCTCCTCTATCCTCCCCATCACTTTCATCATCTTCTGTCTCTGCTGCTGCATTATTTTTAGGGCTGCCTCCTCCAAGCAGCGAGGTAATTGCTTTGTTCCGAGCATTTGTACTAGCTGACACCTCCCCTTCTTCCTCCTCTTCATCAGGGTCCAGATGTTCCATGAGAAGTTTGAACTACAAAAATTAGATACGAATTTAGAATATTATGTACATAATTTCAAGCAAGATTGTTAAATCCTTAAATGTTTCCTTTAAAATTTTTTTCCCTAAATGTTTTCTACAGCAGTAATTGGGTGTGGGTGCTAGTTTAATTGCTAAAGAGACTTTAGCTATTGTCTGCATCAGGGCCTGGTAAATATTTTCTATGAAGAGCCAGATAGTAAATATTTTTGGCTTTTGTACACCATGCGGTCTCTGTCATAACTAATACAACTCTTGTCATTGTAGTGTGAAAGCATCTAGCGACAACATAAATGAGTGGGCATGGCTGTTTTAAGAGAAGTTTATTTAAACAGGCAGTGGGGGAAAAAAAAAACAACCAGGCAGTGGGGGCCAGATTTGGCCCATAAGTTGGAGTCTGCTGACCCTGGTCCAAGTCACCAAGCAACCAAGTGATTAATAATTAAATACTGATAGACATTTTCCCCATTTTCTGTCCCCCTTTGCCTTCTCCAAAAGTAAGAAGATAAAAGAGGATAAAAAGAATGTTAAAGAATTTTAAATGAGAATTAAAATAATTTTCAGTTTTAGAGTATAAGGTTTACAGTCTATGAATAATATGAAAACCACCGTGTAGGTTTCATTCTTGGTCAAAAATATCATTATTAGTTATGTTTAGCTACTTGCTTGAAGTAGATTAAAACAAAAAACTATTTTTATTTTTGAGGGACAATCCTCCCCCCAAATATTTCTTTAAACATAAAACTTTACTGGGGTAAAATATACCTTAAAACTTATCATTCTAGATTTTAGTGTTCAATTCATTGCCATTAAGTATATTCACCATGTTGTATAATCATCACCACCATCATTTCCAAAACTTTTTTATCATCCCAAACAGAAATTCATTCTGTTCCTATTAAAACAATAGCTCCTCGGGGTGCCTGGGTGGCTCAGTCGGTTAAGCGTCTGACTTCAGCTCAGGTCACGATCTCGCGGTCTGTGAGTTCGAGCCCTGCGTCGGGCTCTGGGCTGATGGCTCAGAGCCTGGAGTCTGCTTCCGATTCTGTGTCTCCCTCTCTCTCTGCCCCTCCCCCGTTCATGCTCTGTCTCTCTCTGTCTCAAAAATAAATAAACGTTAAAAAAAAAAAATTAAAACAATAGCTCCTCATTCCTTCTGGTAACAACCTCTATTCTATTTTATGTCTCTATGAATTTGCCTAGTCTTAAAGACATTTTAAGTGTTTTTTTAAGCTTATTTGAGAGAAATAGAGGGAGAGAGGGGGAGAGAGAGAGAGAGAGAGAGAGAGAGAGGAGAGGAGAGAGACAGAGTATGAGCAGAGGCGGGGCAGAGAGAGAGGGACAGAGAGAATCCCAAGCAGGCTCCACACTGTCAGCACAGAGACTGATGTGGGGCTTGATTTCACAAACAGTGAGATCATGACCTGAGGTATAATCAAGAGTCCGATGCTTAACTGACTGAGCCGTCCAGCCACTCCAAGACATTTTAAAAGCACTTTTTGTACATATACATATTCTTACATACTTGTTAACAGAGTACATATGTAAGAGACATACAAATATATAAGCCTGTATTACACTTCTGTAAGAATACGTAAAAAAGTACTAATACTGGTTGCCAGGAAGGAGAGCAACAGGATGGCTGGAGGGCAGGAGGATGACTTTTTCATGATTTTCTCCTTATATGAACCATAAACTATGTAATCTACTGAATTAAGAAAAATACACACATGGGCATGGCTTTTTTCCTAAAACCTGCCTAAAAGCTTTCATTCTTACTGAAATAAAATGAGCAGTGGGCTGGCCTTTCCTAAGAAAACATCATTATGATGCAATGGGTGAAATGAGAAAGGGAAGCTTCAAGGAACTCATTAAAACCACATACAGAAAAATCATCCTGGTGGTTTATGAAGCTTCAATGTAAGGGGGACTGCTTTCTCCCAGGAAATAATTTACTTTTCAAGAAAGTCACTATTAAAAAGAAACAGATTTTGGTTTTACTACTCACATCTAGATACTGTTTTACTATACTCCTCTTCACATCTTCAGTGATTTTGGAATTAGCCATATCACTCCGCAGGAAGTCCAGTGTTTGTTTGGGATGAAAATGAACTCCTGTTTTCCGGTTTATCGCTTTATCATATACTTTTGCAGATTCAGATGGAGAGTATTTCTGAATTTTACTGTTTTGGGAAAACAAAGTCATTAACTTTAAAATTTTTTCAGGCATTTATATTTAAAGTGATTGCAGTTAAATTTAATTTACTAATAATTAAACTTTTTATCATACAGATTTCAGCCAGTGAACTTGTACACAAAAATAAACATAATTTCAAAAGGGAAGTAAAGACATAAAGACAAAGATTCACAAGAATAATATTCTCTTGTTTCCATCAGCATTTGTCTGAAATAGAGGCATCGTTTAAATGAAAGTATTTCTCATGTCTGTTTTTGAGTGCTATGATCATGATTGTAGAACAGTTTCAATATAATACTGGTTTATGTAACTAGTTTACCTCCTACTTTCCTGCCCTGCAATTATTCATCCTCTACACAGCAGCCAAAACCTGTTTCATATTATTAACAACTCTGGCTTAAAAATTCTCCCGACTTAGGGTGCCTGGGTGGCTCAGTTGGTTAAGCATCCTGGGTTTTGGCTCGGGTCTTGATCTCCCGGCTTTGTGGGTTTGAGCCCTGCATCTGGCTCTGTGCTGGCAGCTCTGAGCCTGCTGGGGATTCTCTGCCTCCCTCACGCTCTGCCCCTTCCCCACGAGACGTGTGCTGTCTCCCTCTCAAAATAAATAAAAGTTAAAAAAAAAAAATCTCCCCAACTCCTTAGCATCACCTCAAGGCCTTACAAGGTTTTACATTAAATTAGTTGCCAACATTTAACATCAAGATATGTCCATTAAAACCTGGATTATCTAGCTTCTCTTGCAAAAGTAGAAGCTCTTGGCTACATTATGCCTACCCTCTTCTATGGCAAAAAATTGATGGACATCTGAGTAATACCTGAGTCCTTTAAATAAAACATGTTTTTTCCAGTTTGCCAGTGACCTTCTCCTGAATCCCCTTTGTTCCGTTTCATGATCTATCTCCTATGAACATTTGGCTCTGTGATTCCTTTTTTCTTTTTTTTAAATGTTTTTTCATTTTTGAGAAAGAGGGACAGAGCATGAGTGGGGTAGGGGCAGAGAGAAAGGGAGACAGAATCTGAAGCAGGCTCTAGGCTCTGAGCTGTCAGCACAGAGCCTGACGTGGGGCTCGAACTCACCAATCATGAGATCATGACCTGAGCTGTAGTAGGATGCTTAACTGAGTGAGCCACACAGGTGCCCCAGCTTTGTGATTCCTAATGTAAGGTTTTAATGAAATGAAAAATGACAAGGGGTGCCTGAATGGCTCAGTCAGTTAAGTGTCCGACTCTTGGTTTCTGCTCAGGTCATGATCTCACGGTTCATGAATTCAAGCCCTGCATCGGGCTCTGTGCTGACAGCACAGAGCCTGCTTGGGATTCTTTCCCTCTTTCTCTGTCCCTCCCATGCTCTCTCTAAAAATAAATGAATTAAACTTAAAAAAAAAAATGACCAAAGTTTCATGGGTACAGGCAGAAAAAAGATACCTACAGTGACTAATTGTGGGTAAAATTATAGGGCATTCACAAATAATTAGTACTTTACTACTTCTTACATTAGAGACTATTTGGGTTCTATGAGAGCTCAGTCTAGTTGGTCTACATCTATTCTTTATTCACATCTCTTTGAACACTTAAATTTGCAATCTACATGAAGATCAGCCTAATTCTCTAGTAAGGTCTTTTTAAGGAAATCAACAAAGTTAAGTCCTTTGATTTATAATGCATTATGACTATGAAATGTTTGTCTTCTCTTCAAGAACAAAGTGAACAAACTGTGATATATTACACAACAAAATATATAGCAACACTATGTTCCTTCTTTAAAAAGGAACATTTTTAATATGAAAATAAGCATGCAATCAAAACTGAGTTTCATATTTCTTTATAATTTGAACCAGGTAAATTTTTTTCTCTCACTGCTTACGTAACCTTACCTATCAGAAAATCCACAGAGATTCTTCAAATGTTGTTTTAGCATCAGAAGCAATAAAATACCCTGGGAGACATTTGCAAATTCAATTAAAGGAGCTGAATTTTCTGGCAAGCATTTCATCACTGAATTTATGTCATCTTCCGAATCTGAATCTGAATCTGAATCTACACGTTTCCGTGACTTCCGAGGCCTGGAAACTTCTTCTTCACTCTCACTTGACTCATTTTCTTTACTAGGTGATGATTTTCTCTCTTTCCTTTTGTCTTTTACCATTGACTGGGGGGGTGAAAAAAAAGGAAAAATAGTAACAAAATACCCCTAATAAATACATATGCTCCATTCAACAACTTCAAAAAAGCATCTTTAAATTAGTATTTTATATATTAAAACCCTCTGACTTTCCATAAACAGGTTCCAAGACTTAATAAAATCGTATATAATCCACTGCCCTGATCTCTCCCTCCCCAAAAGCCCTTCTGAAATATCAAAGGGAAACAATTTTGTTATAGGATAGAAATGAAAATAAGTTAGTTATAAAAGTATAAATTTGGTACGTAGGTAAGCCATTACACAGGAAAAGTAGTAAATGTAGTTTAACCGAGGAGAGGGGTGCCTGGCTGGCTCAGTCAGCAGAACATATGACTCGTGATCTCAGGTTCATGAGTTCAAGCCCCACACTGGGCATAGAGACTACTTAAAAGAAAAAAAAGTGCTAAATATAACTTAACCGAGGAACATTTAATAGGTTTGAACATCCCAGCATCTATCAAATTCTCCCTTTTAAGAGCTTTTCAACAAGATAATATGGAACTTTTCTTAAACAGTTATTTTTTTCTGTATTTCATGAAACAGTTGACTCTTAAAAAGAAATAAAGTCAGCTAGATTTAAGAGAGGAGAAAAGACTAAATTACAAAGCAATTATTCAAATGTAATTGTTGAAGAAATAAAATGGGAGAAACATTTACAAGTATATCCACAACAGTGAGAGAAAATAAGGTAACATTATGGCTTAAGTTTCTGGGGGAATTATTTAACTTCTCAAACTTTAAGGTGCACCTAGGGATTCTGTTAAAAATAGACTGTTTCAGTAGGTCGAGGGTGGGGCCCGAGGGTCTGCAGTTCTCACAAGTTCTCAAGTGAGGCCACTGCGGCTGGGTCTTGGTGCAAACTTCAAGCAGGAAGGGTTTAGATCCCTCGGTAATTCCAACCCTTGGGTATTATAATAATCTCCCTGATTTACTAGTTTGATCATATTGAGTTCTGAGTGTAACAATTTTGTAAAATGAGATCTACTGTGTCATCAGGCACATGAAAATATTCCAATTAATTTTTAAATAATTTACTGAGGGCCTACTATGTTTCCAAGTGCTATACTAGGTGCCATTACAATGAAACCAATTACATTTTCTCCTAAAAAAACCACAAAAGAGAAGACATAAGGTGTATAATAAGAAACTCAGTAAAGATTTTGGGCATACAATATGCCAACCCCATTATGATGCTGGTGTTCAGAGATAAGGAAGTCAACATTATACATTTTCTGTGTTTCCTTATAAGTAAGCTATCTATCTCTATCTCTAGTTATATCTCTTCAAGTATACTATTGTGATCTACAGCATTACCAGATTTATAGAATCGCAAGATGCTTTAAAATGGGGTTTAAATGGATATATGAATGGACACCAAACACTTAAGGTCAGTGCTTAAAGTAAGAGGAAAAAAGAAGTGGGATGGCTTATCAAAAGAACAATACATACATCCATATATATATATATATATATATACACACACACACACACACACACACACACACACACACACACACATATGGATGTATGTATTCCACTTAAATGATCTGAAATGGAATGGTTTTAGGTCTTTCTTAATAGAAATGAAACAGCAACCCACTTCTTCTCCCCAATTCAAGCACTGCCCAGATTTTAAATTATTTAGAAAGGTTTTATATACCTGTGAAAAGAAAAAAAAGAACAATGGAAACAAAACAGTGAAAATAGCATGCCTGCACTTTGACAGATGCATTAAGAATAGTAATGTGTGTAACTTACCTCCTTGAATGACTGCAGTAGGTTACTACCAGAAACTGAGAGTGTAATGTCTATATGATGCATTATAAACAACGGCTCTTCCTGTGTCTGGTATGGAAAACAGGCTAGATTGTCTGCTATATACAAGAGCATATTCACTTCTGTTTTCTGTAAATTTTAAGAAAAGGTACACATGTTTAGTGGATAATCTAGAAATTCATCCAAAAATCCTTTTTAGAAAAAATATTAGAGGGCACTTTCACCTCAGTTAATGCTTCTGAAAGAGAAGGGTGGAGGAGGGAGGGAGGGAGAGAGCAGGGAAAGGAGGTAAGAAAAACGGATGAGGGGTAACAGAAATGGATTTTATAAAATAATCTTATACCCATCTTAAGAGATTTCATAATGAAGTATACCATGGACCTCAAGAAGGGAAGAGGTGAAATTTCTCAGTGCACCCAAGTGGAATTCCCTCAAGTTTTCTTATAGAGTATATGGGATCTTTATGATAAATCCATACCGCATCAGAAAGTATACATATGAATCATAATGATTTGTCATTGTGCTTCTAAGAGTTTAACCCATATGGAGATCAGTTACACACAGTTACTATTCTGCCCTCAACAATAAGCAGTAATAATAGTACTAACATGTGGGTTAAAAAAAAAAAAAAAAATCAAAGCTCACGTATTCAAAAAACATTTGTCAGTTTCCTACATATACATAATTTAGAGTATCAGTCGTTCTGACAGTGCTACCATAGTCCCACATTATAAAAACTGAGGTAAGCAAAAATTAGGGTTACTACTGGTTGTTTGCTTTAAAAAGAAGTAACAGAGATTTTCAGCATTTCATAATCATACAGAATATAAACAGAAAGGCACATTAATATTTAAATTCCTTTAAAACATTTACAGTTTAGGAAAAAAAGTGAAAAATATATAGCAATCAAAACATACTCCCTTCTACCATCTCACCTATCCTGCCATGCAAGCAACATAAAACCCAACAGCAGCAACAGCAACAACAAAATCCAGTAGGACAGATGGAATAAACTTGCTTTCACTCTATTTTTTTATTTTTAAATATGTGTCAACATCTACATGTTACAGTTGGGGAAACGCAAACACAGAACTCTACCTCATCTATTAACATTAATTTATATATACCGTTTCCTCCTAAGCTGCAAATGTTCAGGACTACTCTCAATAAACCTTTTAAAAACTGAAATTCTTCAACTCTGGTCATAAAAAAGTCCTGTATTGCTCTTCCCTTTCGAAAATCAAATTTCTTAAAAGAATACTC
This sequence comes from Prionailurus viverrinus, assembly GCF_022837055.1. Taxonomy (NCBI): domain Eukaryota; kingdom Metazoa; phylum Chordata; class Mammalia; order Carnivora; family Felidae; genus Prionailurus; species Prionailurus viverrinus. Next base: position 210,989,344 of record NC_062561.1, read on the forward strand.
TAGAGCTGCTCCCCCATTGTCTTCCCCACCACTCTTCAATCACAATCAGACCTGTGTCCCTCACTGCTTGACTGCTTCCCATTTTTTAAAAATCTCTTCTCCTTGACTTGTGAGTAGCACTGGACACTACCCTCCACCCTTTCCTTCCTGAAAATTTCTTCTTCCTTAGTTCTCTCTTCGACTATTCCTCTTTTTATATCCTTCTCAAGCCAACTCCTTTTCAGCAATCCTATTATTATTCTCAGGTGCTCAGGACAAGAATATTCCAGTTATCCTTCGACTATTCTTACACAGCCTCATTTATTACTTCTTCACGCTTCTTTCCTTTCCTACCACCATCATAATAGATCAGTCCCTTGTTACCGCTAGTGTGAACACAATGCTAAAACATCCATGTTCCTAAAAATGTTCTTTGGCACCTGTCCTCATTACTTTCATTCAAATGCTTTTATTGGTTTTTCACTGTCTACAAGATCTTCCATAAACCATGCCTTATTATGACCTTTCTGCTCCAGTCGAATAACAATCTATTCATTATTTCCAACACATTCTTATCTTTGTGCCTTTATTATGTTTTTACCCCTGCCTTAAATAGTAGGTCCATCTCATCTAATTCCCAGGCCTTCAGTGATCTGTTCCTCCTCTGACATCCTTTCCTGGAAACAGGAGACGGCACTGCATTATGACAGCTGAATTTCCAGCTTAGCATTGCTCATGCTGGGGTGACAGAACATCGAGCTAGTGACAGACACACAGCAGGCAATGAAAGCACACAGGAATGAAGCTCAGGAGAAGAGATAGGGACTAGAGCAGTATCAACAGTATAAACCACCTGGCACTCAAAATACGCTAACCTTATTTATTTCCTTTATCATGTCTCCACAACTGGAGGGAGGTAAGATCCATTGAGGGCAAGAGCACTATATCATTCCATTTTCCACTCCTAGCATGATGTCCTACATACCATGAAAACTTAATACTGATGATGACATGATGATGATGATGGTCATGGTGATGATGAAATGGTAGTCCAAGTACTTCTGAAATAAGTGCTTGTAATATTTATCTACTAGATCACATATCAAAAAATTTCATGTAGTACTTAAAAAAAGAGGCCTAGTAAGGTATCTACATTCTGGTAATTTAAATTTTGTTTTATTGAAAAAAATCTGGTTTTGGGATAATAACAATCAACTTGTAAGTGATTAAATACAAAAAATATTTCTTTTGTTCTTTTCAAAGCTTTACACACACACACACAGACTAACTGGTAAAGCTCTATATGGGCAGATACTAAATCTGTCCTATCCACCATTTTATCTTCATCTCTTAGCACAATGACTACCACACGTAGCAGGTGCTGAATAAATATGTGTGTAAAATGAATGAATAAATTAAGAGGTAAGCTTAAACAACAGAGCCTTCTATTTTGTTCGTTTATGGTCCTGGCCAATGCAACTTGTGCAAAAAGCCCAAAGGTCAAAATTGTAATTACACACAAGTGGGCTCTTTATTAAGGAAGTCAAGTTGAACGAATAAGGACTTCAGTAGCCAAAAACCTGGAACAGTTATTCTAATAATATTTGACTGTAGCAGGAATAAGTGAAGTCTGACCTTATTTATTGAAGTAACTTATCCTCCAAAGTGATAATTTAAGTGCTGTACCTTATTTAAAGTTATGCTTAAAGGAACTATTATCAGAGTTTATACGATACTCAGTATGGAGACACAGTTATACTTTATCGGTCACTGTATTTATATTCCATGTGAAACTTCCCCTCCAAATTTGACTATATACCTTGTAATTAATATAAGAAGATGTAAAGAAACACATATTTAATATAGTCACTATTATTGACTAAAATGGTCATATTTTCAAAATGCTGACTACTTTAGGCATAAAATTTTATAGAACATTTATTTTCTTAAAATAAAAAGGTTTTTATGCTTACTGCTGTGTCATCAAAGAGGTTGAGTAAAGAAATTAGAAAGGCCCGTCTGTGTTGGCGATTTCCACGGATCATGGAGTAAAGATGTGAACACAAAGCGCTAGAGGACTCGTCTTGTCTGAAACCCCTCACAGGATCTTTTAGGCATGTGTTGATTGCCTGTTGTACCTGGTAGGACATCTTCATACCAGCCACTGCTTTCATCTGAAATCAATAAAAGGCTCATTTTTGTAATGGAAATTAAGAGTCAAGTTAAAACTATACTTTGAATATTATAAGCAGAGGCTAACTCCACTGTTTAGTTTTCTTACTTAAAATCATAAAATCATGGAACTCAAATGCTGTAAGGAACATCAGAGATCATCTACTGCAACCCCCTTGTTTTATGTAAGAAAAAATCAAGACCCAGAAAGCCATTACTGCCAAGATCACACTGTAGGGACTAGAACCCAGGCATCCTTACTTTTAGTCCAGCACGCTTGCTGGACTATCACCTCTAGCTCAGTTTTAAGAGTTAATTTTAAATGAGAATAAAAAGCTTGGGGGACAAACTCAGTTGCATGTTTAGAAGTAAATACAGTAAAACCTTGGATTGTAACTTGCTCTGTGAGTGTTCTGCAAGATGAGCAAACATTTTTTTTTTTTTAATGTTTATTTTTGACAGAGACACAAAGGGTGAGTGGGTGAGGGTCAGAGACAGAGGGAGACACAGAATCCAAAGCAGGCTCCAGGCTCTGAGCTGCCGGCACAGAGCCGGACGTGGGGCTCGAAGCCATGAACTACGATATCATAACCTGAGCTGCAGTTGGACGTGTAACTGAGCCGCCCAGATGCCCTGAGCAAACATTTCTAATAAATTTTAACTTGATAAACGAACAATGTCTTGCAATACGAGTAGTACATGATGCCAAACATCACATGATCACAACTGAGCCAATGGTTCTTCTGTCTCTCTCTCTCTCTCACTAAGGGATCGTGGGTGATCATCTCCCATGCTTGGATGCTCGGTCTCAGGCTTCGGTGTTTGGCAGAAATCAGTGATCTTTCAGAACGTTGGAAGGTGCCCACAACTGGCACTAGTGTATTTTTTGGTCACTTCAAAGCACCTATGGACAGTCCTTTGCTTTCCATACAACAGCAAGCCTAGGAATGCTTTGCTTCATTCTAGGTCAGGTTGCTTGCAGATAGACCCTTTTCCTCTGCTGTTTTATTGCCAGTTACATTACAATATATGACAAGAGTTCATTAATACCATACCGTAGTCAACATCCGTGTGAGTGTACACAATGTCTCCCATACAGAAAAAGATTCCAATGAGCCAACAGAGAGCAGTGATTCCGTTAGTGATAGTGAAAGTTGTCCTACACAATAACCCTCCTCTCTCGTCTCCTTCACACCAGCCATGAAGGTTTTCAAAGTAAGTGCAGGTTAATTTATTGTAATCATTTTATATGAATATTTTTGGGATGTGGAATGAATCATCTGAGTTTCCGTTATTTCTTATTGGGAAATTCACTTGGATATGCAAATGCTTTGGATTATAAGCATGGTTCTGGAACAAATTATGCTCGCAAACCAAGGTTTTACCGTACTAAGCAAAATATGTTATTCTAATACGAAGATGGGCAGGACCTTTATCAACGAAATGGTATACCGAAGAAAGATGTTTAAATTTAGGTTATACAATTTAAAAATACATACATGAATGAATCCAGCATATTTTTTGTCGATTTCCACCAGTTGCTGATCAGCCTTGTTCCTCATAGCTGGTTCTGGGTCTGTTCCCATAGCAATTAAATATGGTACACACTAAAAATAAAAATAAAGAGTTTATAAGGCATCACAGTAGTAAAAGCTCTGTATGTCTCATGACATATGTTAAAACTTGCTATATAACTGGGATATATGAATTCGGCTTTATAGGCCTTCCTATAAATGTCATGTTTTAGTGTTCTTTTAAAAATGATTAATCTTCCCTTAGATTTACCTTAAAGGAAAAAAACAAAACAACAACAAAAAAAATGAAGCATCAGCAAAAATACTGATGAAAAGGAAACAATTTCTGTGTGAAGTAAAGGTTCTTTAATCATACATAAAGGGCTCCTACACTAAGAATACCCACTTAAGATTATGATATATAATGCAAATGTATAATCCAGTAATTTTCCAAGCTTGACTGAATTTGCTATGTAAAGATAATATAGGGCAAAATATACTTTGCCTTTCATACTCAAAACCAGAAAAATATAAATTTTTTTGCAACACTGATATAGGGCTTCAATGATCAGACAGTTCGATAGCTAGTGTTCTGGTAACAGCCATATTTACTGGACTTCTAAGGTCAAGAAACACCAATACTATGTTAAGTGAATCTGAATCAGCAGTGAGGAGACCTGAAAACAAACAAACAAACAAACAAACAAACAAACAAACAGCTTAAAAAATGTCAACACAGCACTAACTGAAAAGGATGATCATGGATTAAACCCTGACTTGGGGGAAGAAAGTCCATAAAGAATATTACTGGCTCAGCTGGCAAAATCTGAAAATGGACTATATATTAGATAACACTGTATCAGGGTTAAATCTCATGAATTTGATGACTGCATTATGGTGTCGTAAGAGAATGTCCTTGTTTGTTCTTAGAATTCATCAGTGTGTTTTATTTCAGGACACAGGGAAGAACAAAGCATACTCACATATAGCATATTTTAGAAGTGCCACAAAAAACAGGCAAAATAAAAATTTTAAAGGATACAGGCTTTTGGTTGTCTAGTAAATTCCCTTCTGTAGCTTATGGTACTCTCCTGAACATGTCAGACAGTTATACACTACTACGTCAGCATCAGCTGCCAATTCTCAGTGATGCTAATATATCTTTATTATGTCAGTTAGTCCTCACATCAGTGTGCTGAGGTATTAGGTAGGTGGTATTACCTCCAACTTACAGATGAAGGAACTGAGCTTAGGTAATACGATTTACTTTTCTATGGACTTACAATACACCCTGTTAACAGATAATACTCTGAACCCCAGTTAACTCTCTTGACATTACAGGCTATTGGTTCTTAGGGATAAGAGTCAATATGGATTAAAACAAACCATCCCTACTTAGAAAACTGATTCCAAGTACATATTCTACCAATGTAAACTGGAAATGTGTTCGATAAAGACAATATTATGAACATATGGGTATTTTACAGTAACGACAACCTAGGAGATGGATTCTTTTTTATCCTGAATGGATAAAAAATTAACAACTAAGATGAATAAAGAACTAGTATTGTATAATCACAATGTCATCAAATGGTAACAAATCTGGTTCTTTCAGTAAGTGCTGCCACTATCAGACTCACCTGAACTGGATGGATAAGACCCTGGTTTAGCGTCAATGCAATGACATTCAGGGCAAAGTGGCGTACACTTGACTGGGTGTGAAAAAACGCCTCAAGCACCTGTTTGAGGTAAAGCTGCATGATGGAACTACTCATCCCTGAGGACACATCACCCATTTCTTTTAGATCTTCCTGTTTTGCAACTTTCTTCCCTGCAAAAGGAAGTAAACATATTAAGAACATGTGTATCAACTTTACGAATTACACCAAATTAGGCCACAGCCAAAAGTACAAAATTATAGGTAGTACTCTGGCTCAATGGCTCTTAATCTTTTGTGTGTGTGTGTGTGTGTGTGTGTGTGTGTGTGTGTGTGTGTGTGTGCGCGCGCGCGCGCGCGCCTCTGTGAGAGGCACCTGATGAGAATTACAACCCCTATCCTCCTGCAAAATGTTAATATATGAACATGTGTTGTTACATCATATAATACATATTATGTATACACATTACACATGTATATAGATACATTCGTATCTATCATATAACAGATAAGGAAATTCAGGTGTCTGGATTAAAAGAGTCGGACAGTATTCTAACTCTAGCCACAATGTGAAATTTAAAAATACATCTTCACTTACAGTCTCTGTCTGCTTGTTGCATACGTGTATCCTCTTCTTGTAGGTAGGTCTGGAGGTTTTTTAACACTTGTATTTTTAAATTTACTGAGGAGTTCTTATCAGATAAAATGTTATTATATAGATTTTTCACCTCTTGCTCAAACATTAGACTTGGATGCTGAATAAAGGCAAATCCTAAAGAGACAAAAAAAATGTCTTGACATATTCATATTAAAATTAAATGTAATACTTAATGAAAATGTTTATAATTTATATGAAAGAGCTCCTTTTCAAACATTAAAACTTAAAATGACCAGAAGAATATATGCTAGTGGCCTTACCCAGAGAAGTATTAGAGCAGGTACTTCTTTCCCCATGAATTAAAAACAAGAAATTGCATTTCAAAGGAGAATTTCACACAAGAGGAAACCTTGAGGAGGGAGCAGGGCCTAGTGGCTAGGGGAGTGGATTAGGAGTCAGGTGTCTTGGGTTCTATTCCTGGTCCACCACTGACTTGTAGTGTGACCTTGGGTGAGTCACATAATCTCTCTGTGCCTCAATTCTCCATCTGTAAAATGGGGACAATAATATTTACCACCCACCTACCTCAAAGGGACGTTATCAGGATTTAAGAGGTAACGTCTGTAAACATTTTTTAGATCCCTAGAAGGTACTACATTGGCATTATTAAATAAATAAATAAATAAATAAATGTGTGTGTGTGTATATATCCATTTGATGAAACAGAAAAATTCTAAAATAAACTACAGCTAATAATATCTTCCATTTATTTTTATGGCATTATAATGAAGCCACAATGCTGAATTCTATAACCATAAGTTGATAAGTAGCAAAATAATACTATTCATGTTTATTTGTACAAAACACTTATTTATGTAAGACAAGATGAAGATCCTTAATGATAGCAAGTATTATTGATGCCAAATACAAACTAAACTCAAAGCATAGAGTGATCAGATAACTAGTCCAAGGTCACACAAGCAAGATGTCATTGATTAACTGGTCTAGAGGTAGTATTTTGTAGACAGTGCTACTTCTTCAAGTTGAAATTTGCACTATTTGTTCTCTGGATTAACACTGTAAGTTTACCCACTTCCTATAACATATGTCCAGACTTAATATTCAAAGGTACACATTTGGCTTGAAGTTAACACTATTTCAATAGAACTTCCCTAAAGTAAGTGATATCTGAATTTTTAGTTGATTTGCTATGAAAGGGATGAAGGAGGACTAAGATTCTAAGATTTAAGTTTATTTAAAGAAATCAGTAAACATTTAATAAGGTTTGGGTAACTAAAATTTTATTTCTCATTTTTGTTCAAAAGACTAATACGGACCACTGTTCATGCATATTAAATTATAAACATTGTTAATGCTACCAAAATAAAATTTCTCTGATGAACAGAGTAGTTACATGACTTGCTCAAGGTCACCTAGAAAGTCACTGGCTGAGCCAAGAATGGAACCCAGGTGTCTTAATCCCCAATCCTATAGTCTATATACCAAATCCTACTGTGAGTAGAAACATACTTAAATAAAAAAACAGTGTAGACTCACAATATTTCCAAATTTGCTCAACCTCTCAAACAACTAAAATTATAAAGAAATTTAGACTTAACTTACCTAGACCAATGATGGCTTTTGTTTGTACTTCTTCATCTGAATGTTTTGTAAAATACATCAGTAATTCAAGTACTTTATCCTTTATGTTAACCTAAGGGGAATAAAAAAATACTTTAATGTGTATGAAGAAGAGTAACTTCTCTCAGTTTTCAATTATAAAAGAAAAAGCCTAAAAGCAAACAATGAGAATTTCTGCATGTGAACTTTACTGAAGAATAAATCACAAGTTTATAAATCCATAAATTTTAGAATGGTGACATTCAAAATAGAAGTGTGTGACAAAGAAGCTTGTGTAAAATGCAAATTAATGTACTGCTCCTTCATTGAGGAAGTTAAAAAAAAAAAAGTCAGCTGCTTAACCCAGTGTGTCTACTGTTACAAAGCTGATATAACTTGTGTAAGCTTCTTATGACAAATCAGTAACAAACAGCTGGTTGATCAGAGGCTAGTCTGAGGACCAGGTTTTGGGTAGCACTGCTTCAGAATTCTCATTAAACCAGACTACTATAAAGCTGCTTTCATCCTGGGTCATTAGTAATTTTCAGTTCACAGGGTCACACAGTCCTATTTTTTTATAGCATACTAAGTAATTAATATTAGAATCGTACCTTACTGTTGCCTTTAAAATCTTCTAGATCAAAATCAAAATGCCGACATAGTGCTCCAACAGTGAAAAGGGATCTAAGAAGTGCTGGTTTGTTTGTCAGAAGTGAAGTGTTATTTGGATCCTCCTGGTGCTGACTTTTTAATTTTGAAATGGCACCTAATAAAGATAAGTAATGTTGAATTATCTTCAAATAATTATTGCTACGTTGTTAGAGTTAAATTTTACTAATGTTCTTAAGAGTCACACACATCTAGAATTATGACAGAATACCTTACAGCCTAAAAGAATTAATATAAGAAAAAAATGGTATTTAAATTTTATTTTACATAGTGGGCAGAAAACGGACCAATAGTTACTTATGAGGTAAATTACTGAAGTGATTATATTCAGTTATTAAGGAAATACAAAAGATACTAGAAAATATTGCTTCTGAGACAATCACACCTCTTAACAATTCGCTTGATGCTGTCTTTATCAGATGTGTTTTTAAATTTTTTTCAACGTTTATTTGAGACAGAGACAGACCATGAATGGGGGAGGGTCAGAGAGAGAGGGAGACACGGAATCTGAAACAGACTCCAGGCTCTGAGCTGTCAGAACAGAGCCTGATGCGGGGCTTGAACTCACGGACTGCGAGATCATGACCTGAGCCGAAGCTGTACGCTTAACTGACTGAGCCACCCAGGCGCCCCTATCAGATGTGTTTTTAAAAAGGAGCTAGACGCACTACAGGATCCATCAGAATAATTTCAAAGCCCAGGCACTGAACTTACCATAGTATCTATTGAAACAGGCCCACACAAATTTAAAATTTTGTGTCACTTTATTTACAACTGCTCCCAGACAGCTCACACAATGTTGCACTACCTAAAAGATAACAAAATGTTACCATTTAGGCAAGAGTTAAAGACAAAAGTAAACCATATGATTTAGCTAGCATTTGTGAATTTTATACTAATCAATAGAGACGGTACACTGAATACTTACAGTCATGCCATATTTGATGATAAGCTTCATTAAATCTTCTTCAATAGTAGCAAGGAAAGTTTCACTTGGATGCTCCATCAGTGGTACAACCAGCTCCAGGATTTTTGCAACATTGCAGATAACCATGAAATCATTTTGTGTCTACAAGGATAAAATCAGTGTTTTATGAATATCAGAGTCTGACAAGAAAGTTTATACACTTTTATGAATTTGAGGGTTGAGGTATTATGAATGTCAAGTTTCAGTAAAAAAAAAAAAAAAAAAAGACTACCAGATGCTTTTCTTTTAATGTTTATTTTGAGAGAGAGAGAGAGAGAATGAGTGAGTGGGGCAGGGATGGCGGCAGGGGAGGGAGGGAGAGGGAAACAGAGAATCCCAAGCAAGTTCTGTGCTGTCAGTGCACAGCCTAATTCAGGGCTTGATCTCATGAACTGTGAGATCATGACCTGACATGAAACCAAAAGCCGGACACTTAACTGAGCCACCCAGGTGTCCCAAAAAAAGACTTAAAAAGTTTTTTTAATCTACGTAAGGAAGAGCATAAGCCAGTATCAGGAACCTGGATTCTAGCTCTGCCACTAAGTTACCATGTAACCTTTCAGTCACTTAATCACAATGGTACAGTTATTCTTTTTTTCCCCGAAAACGTTAACACAAGCCAATTCTGAACAAAGATGTTTAACTCTTAACTGAGTATTTTACCAAGACTGATACTGTTTTTTCAGATCAGTATTTTTCAAACTGGGGTATGTTAACTTAGTATTTCTCAACTGGAGGTGAGTGTGTCCCCATGCAATATCTGGCAATGTCTGGAGACCTTTTTGTTGCCCCAAGAGGGGAGTCGGGGGGTACTACTGGCATCCAGTGGACAGAGGCCAAGGATGCTGACAAACATCCTGTAATGCTCAGAACAGTTCTTGACAACAAAGAATAATAATCCAATCCTAAATGTCAATTGTGCTCAGGTTGAGAAGTCTTCTGTTAACCCTTTTTACGACAGATGAAAATACAGAATCCCAGAACTAGATATGACTTCTTTATTTTAAAATTTGAAAAATTAAATTTTAATATTAAAAAAGTTTAAAACTTTTATTAAAAACTAGACAGTTTAAAAAATAGGCAGAATATTTTAAAAAACCAAAAGTTTATTAAAGAATTTATAATAAAGTCTCTTTCCCCAAAAAAAAAAAAATCTCTTTCCCATCCCCCTATCCTCTTGTTACCCAGCACCCCTGCCCGAAGGCAACCAGTTACTAGTTATTTTTGTGAAGTAAGACATTCAATATATGTTTTTATTTAGTCAAGTTAATCACTCTTTATTCTTAGCAACAGGTTACTGACATTCATTTTGAACTTTTTTGAGCTGATTAACACGTGCCCACCTGACATTCATCCATCCTCTCATCATACCCATAGGATTAAGTAAAAAAAATAAGTAAGATGAGTACTTCTAAGTAGCACAGAAACCTTGTCGTTCCTTGCTGTCTCCCACTTCCATGTGCTTTAAGCAACAAGGGATGAGTTACAGTGGGTCTAGGGAACGAAGAGTTTTTGTCAAAATAAATTCATCTGAGAATCACAGCTAAAATTTTACTTTGAATTACTCTTATCAGCCTAGAAAATCAAGTAAAAGAAGTATCTTAAAATCTAGAAGAAAAATTTAAAGACGGAAATCGTGAAGGAAAAGAACAAAAGAACATAATATGAAGATAAATATCTGAAATGATTATAACATAAGATGTTTCAACATCTAAAAAATTTAGACTAAAGAGTTTCCAAAAAAAGGAAAGAAAAAAAGCCCCACCAATTCAAAGGTAAAATGGTCAAATGACATATAAATATACATGTACACATACAGTCAAATCACAGATAATTAAGTACAATTGGTTAATATCATAAAAAAGATGCTCAATCTTCTTGGAAATCAAGGAAGGGAAAATGAAGCAAAATGAACTATTGCTTTGCACCTGACTGGCAAAGAGTGTAAAAATGACACAGATGGTCCTTCACTGGTTTCCAAAGAGGCTCTAAAACAAGTCCACCAGCAATCAGGAAAAATCTATTAAAAACCCAAAACCAGAACCAAAAGAACATTCCCTTAATCTAGCAAGTCCATCCTGTAGGATGTATCCCAAAGAATAAAAAGCACCAGTATTTAAAGGTATATGAATAGGAATGTTTGTTAAGGAATTGTTTTGTAGTCCCTATCAATAGGAAACAATGTAAATATCTGCCAAATTGGGAAATGGTTAAATGTATCATAGAATATCCATAAAATGGATAATCTATCCACATACAATACGTATATGTATGATAGGTATATAACATAATCGGATTCTTTAAAGTTTATTTATTTTGAGAGAGTCAGAGAGCATGAGCGGAAGAGGGGCAGAGGGAGAAGGAGGGAGAGAAAATCCCAAGCAGGCTCTGCACCTTCAGCCCAGAGCCCGACACAGGGCTGGATCCCATGAATCATGAGATCATGACCTGAGCCGAAATCTAGAGTCTGACCCTTAACTATCTGAACCACCTAGGCACTCCATAACCTGATTTTTAAAAACCCAGTCAACCAGTTATATATGTGTGCATGTGCACAATTACAGAAGCATGGATATAGTATGTAGGATAATCCAGGTTGTTTCTCCTGAGGTGAAGAAGAATAAAGATGGAGGTAGGGTACAAAAAACAAACACTTAAATGTGTCTAACACATAGGAGATGGCCTTATTTATATAAAAACTTCATGTGTGTGTATAAAACGTTCTAACATTCATCCTTCCTTTTGGCATACCTACAGGGTCAAATAAAAAATATATTTATAGATCCTTTTGTAGTTCATAAGTGTGATGATTGGGTGTTCATGCTATTATGTGAAATGTGCCTCTCAAACCTTGTTACAACCTTGGCACATTACCCATCTGACATGATAAAAAGAACATTTATGTATGTCTGCATGCGAGTGTGCGCACTCGCACTCGCACACACACACACACACACACACACACAGAGATTACACAAAATGTTTTCAAAGTAATCTTGCTAAAAAAAAAAAAATACTGATTCAAACAAGGGCCATTTATGCAAGTTTCGTTATAGTCCTAGAAGCAAACAGACATGGGGTTGAATTCTAACTTGGGACTGGTTAGCTGTGTGATACTGGGCTAGTTATTTATATTCTCAAAGCTTCAGTTCCTTATCTGTAAAGCTGAGATAATAATGATAATACTTCACAAGGTAAATGATATAATGTACGTAAAATTTTTCACTGTATTTGGCACTGTGTTCAATAAATATTAGCCATTATTATTGGCCATAGAATACATATTAATCAATTTATTTCTGAATTTAATACAAACCCTAAAGATAGAATTAGGGTCTCAGAAATTATTATAATGTTGTTTTTATACATATTTATCTTCTGGTTCTTAAAATTTCTCAGGACATCCTGAGGTTTTTCATCTAGAACTTCCTAATTTAGATCACCAGAAAACCCGACCACAGCAGCAAAACAAATCTTGTAGAGAAAACAGTTAAAATTAGCTCCTTAGGAACACTGGGGACATGGTTAGTAAAAGAAACTTTACATTTTAAAGTTTTTAGAATATTTCAAAATTTAGTGTTTGTAACAAGCCATTTAACTCACCATGCTGTCATATAAACTGTTGGATTATTTTATATAAGCAATGTTTTATTTGATTTTCACATTTTATCTTAGAATAACAGAGTATGTGCAATATTAATTTAATACAGCCACCTAACATCTCTGATATACTAGATTTTCCATATTCAACCTACTGATGTATTAGAAAATAAATATACTCAAAATATATTGAAATGACAAATGAAAAGCAAATTCAGAATCTAAAAGAGTAAATTTCTGAGTGAGAGGAACTCTGCCTCATTCACTCTTGAGGTCTTAACAATAGTTACAACATTTAGGAAGCATTTAATAAGCATTTAACTTGAGGAGCTTATGGAGAAATGAAGTCAGAACTTCATTTTTAATATATCAGAAAAATGATGTCTTATATAACTTGCCACAAATATTAGAACATATATTTGAGTACATGACACAGTCGATCATTTAAAATGTGGATGACACAATGTGAATTCTAAATTTAAAATACTACATGGTAAGACATAAAAAAAGAGGACAGCTCTATACTTACACTACATTTAGTGGTAAGGTATGGCTGCATAGTCATGGCATGCTTAACCATGAGCTGAGGTCTTATTTTGCTGAATAAGAACAAAGTGGTTATGCAAGCTACCAATCTTCCAGAATTCACACCTTTATTGTCAGAGTCTGGAAAAACAGAGAAATAAGATACTAAAATACGACAAGGCAGTGGAAATTATACAGATTATTTAAATTACTCAATATTATCCCCTGAACTGATTCAGTACATACTTCAATAAAAGATTAGCATTTCTTATGATACTAGACTTCCTACATTTTTTTTAATTATACATATTACATACATTAAGAATAAAAGACCAAAGAGGCTCCACTATGCAAGGCAAATTTTACACTGAGTGGTGGAGGACTGAAGTTAAAAAAAATAGAATGAGTTAAGTTTAGGAATGGGCTTTTGGGAATAAACATGGTGTTTCTTATATCTAAAAATGGATGGAAGTCAGTATGGGCAAGTTAGCAAAGCAGGACAAAAGCAATTTAGCTGAGGTGATACCGTGTTTGAAGGCACTGGGAAAAAAAGCAAAGCTGCAGCGGGAGAAGAATGTTAAAAGACTGGAGTGACAAATTAAGAAGCTGGACCAGGGCTACATCAGAAAGGTAAACCCACTGCTGCTCCAGTGGGAGAAAAATGCTGTTAGTTAGGAGATACAATGGTTCTTAGGAGGCAAATTAGTTTTTAGAAGAGATTAACAATTTTCAACATTAAGTGACAACAGTATCACCCTTAAAATCTAGGAGAGGCAAAAATAAGGGAAACAGAACTAGGAGATAAAAAGAAAAAGAGGTACACATGGAAAATGAAAAAAAAAGTTAAAGAAAAAAAAGGCATAAAAATATAAAGAATACCAACAATTTCCTTAGGTGCCATCATGGTACCTCTGCAAGAGGCAACTGGCCCCCAATTCTGGAGGATGACCAAGGCTGACTATTGTTCCTCATCAATGTACATTAGGAGATGGGAAGTAATGTTAGTCTTGGGTGCTTTAAGTAAGAGATTATCAATTATAGCTTTTACAGTTTTATATATTTACTTATAATCTGATTAATAGCTTCAGATTTGTGACTGTTAAATAATGTAATAGATAATATAAAATATTAAGCATTTAAGGAATTTGTCAATTTAAAAAATATTAGCTGCTTTATCTAGCTCAAGATTAAGCACATTTTACATAACAATTATAAATGATATTAGGAATGTACTACAAATCTTTTAAAAACATTTTTATAATAGTTAAAATAGTTTCATTTTGAGAGAAAGTTTTTTGTCATTTAAAAGATACCAAACAGTTTTAGGATGAGTGCAACTAACTAAATACATATTAGCCCCTGGACTTTTACGTCTGTACAACATGACATCTAAAAGATATGTAGAAGAGATGAGGCCTAGGCTTTTATTATACTGCTCTAGGTAATCTTAGTTAACCTAAACAATATAATCTAGGATGTAACACCAAATGAACAACAACACACAAAAAAAACCAACCAAACAAAAAAAACCCCACCTTCATTTAAAAGTGAAGTAGTTAATTATTAGGCTAAGCAGAACCAGAGGCAAAATTGAGAAATGTGCCCAAAGTATTTTAAAATATCTTATAAAATCAACTTAATGACCAATATATAAAATGTCTTACCAGCTAGAGATTCCTCATATTTAAGAATGTGCTCAACTAGGTTATCAACAAGTTGAGTACAAGCTTTCTTCACAGGTTTATATGAGGAATCCTCTTCGGACTTCAACAACTATATATGTATATATATAAAAAAAAAATCCCAGTATAATTATTCATTAGGCAATAATAATATAAACGCATTAAATGTGTCCATAAGTAATAAGCTTTTCAATTTGTCATTAACAATATGGAAAATGCAAATAAACAAAAATATATAGCAAATGTTTTAAAGTATCTTAAAACCAGTAATTTATAAATACTTTCAAGCGATGTTAGTATGGAGTATTTAAATTGCTGTGTGTAGGAACTGAGGTACGATATGAGAGAAATGAGAAAGGTGACCTTCCTTAATGCCCAATGCTAGTTGAAATATTTTAAAGAATTAGAATTCTACTCCTCATTTCAAATCCTTTGATATCTCAAAAAAGTAAGAGTTAATTATACTTTCTATATAATTATAACGTCATCTGAATTGCATCTTAAATTTTAAAATTATAAAACATAAGGCTAGATTTCTTTTCTGTATTATCCTTTGCCAAACTATTAATAAACAATGTTAGAAAAGTGTTGGGAATGATGAGATGAGGAGAAAAGATCGGTCTAACTACGGCCAAAAAGTAAAACCAATTCAAACTTTTACAATCACAGGTCAGTTGTAAAGTCATCTAAGGTATATGTTTTCTTAATACAGATTAGCAAATACAACTTTGGGCTATAAAGAAGTTGAAGTGTATATGTGATTTTCATGAAGAGTTCCAGTGCTGTCCAATATAACTTGCTGCAGTGATGGAAATGTTCTGTATCTGTGCTGTCCAATATGGTTGCCACAAGACAAATGCAGCTACTGAACACATGAAATGTGGCTAGTACGCCTGAGGAGTTAAAATTAAATACAAATAAAAATTCAAATTAAGTTTAAAAAACACATGTGGCTAATATTGGAAAGCTCAAGTTTAAACCTTCACTACAAGATGCATGAATGATTAAAACAGTTGACAGCAATCAGAATAACATAATGCATACACTGCCCTCATCCTCTTCAATTTAAAGAAATAAAGAAAATTTCAATTTTTAGTTTTTTCTCTGTACAGCAAATTCTCCTTGTCCTGCTCTATAACTCAATTCCTTAAGCAGCTATTAAAACTGCATGCTAGCCTCTTCCAGGCAGGAGCAGAAAATAATCACCTCTTGTTTTTTCCTCTCCAAGATATAAAGTGTACACAATAGTATAAATACATATTGCTATGTGCCCTTTTAATTGATTTACTTACTGTGAACCCAACTCAAAAACATTTCCATAAACCTTTATTTCCCAATGCACTCCCCTTTCCCTTATTCCATCTTTCTGTTTCACTTCAAGGTAACCATTATCAGGAATTTTATAATTTTTTTTTTTTGCTTAAAAAATGGTGTCAGCTGTATACTGTTCATAATTTTGCTTCATTTTCAACTTTCTAAAAGGTATTATAGTGGACGTAGTCTTCTGTAGTCTTGCCTTGTTCACTCAACATTATGTCCCTAACTGTAATCCAGGTTGTTGCAAATGACTACATTTTATTCATTTGAACTGCTATACAACAGCTACTGTGTGTCAATATTGCAATTAATTGATCTATTCTGAAGACAGGTTAATTACACTTTTTTAGTGGCACTAGCACGAGCACTCTTTTTATCTGTCTCCTGGCACACATATGCGAGGTTTTCTTGGGTATATACCTTCAAGTGGAACTGCTAGGTCACAGGATATATAAATGTTAACTTTATGAAATAATGCTATATTTTTCAATTTCGTTGTATTTTCTCAGTTAGTAGTAAAGAGATATTGTTTAATCCATCTCTTCTCCCTCATTTGTTATCACCTGATTTCTCAATTTTTGCCAATGAAATGGGTGTAAGATATAGTACTGATTTGTATTTCCCATATTAATAACGAGGTTGAACACCCTATAGGCCATATATGCTATTTCTTGTATGAAATGCCTAATCATGACTTTTACCTATTTTCCTACTTGGAAAATTATGTTGATTTGTAGGAGAGGAGTTCTTCACATACTCTAAGGATCCTTTCTTACACATGTGTATCAAATATCATTTCCTAGTTTGTGACTTGTGTTAAGATGTCTTTTGATTAAAAAATTGTACTTCATTCTAATGCAATGAAATTCATCAATCTTTTAAGGTTAATGGTTTTGGAACTTGTTTAAGAAATCCTTTAGAAATCTTTCCCTACAGAAAGGTCAAAAATATATTCACATATATTTTCTTCTAAAAGTTTTAAAGATTTTCTTTAATCTATATGATGTGATTACTGAGTTAAAGTAGCAATCAATTCTTTCTTTTTTAATTTATATGCAGGTTAGTTAACATACAGTGTAGTTTTGGCTTCGGAAATAGAACCCAGTGATTCTCTCTTACATATGACACCCGGCCCTCAAAAAGTATCCTCAGTAATGCCTGTTACCCATTCAACACCCCCTGCCCAGCAATCCTGTTTGTTCTTTATATTTAAGAGTCTCTTAATGGTTTGCCTCCCTGTTTTTATCTTATTTTTCCTTCCCTTATGATCATCTGTTGAGATTCTCAAATTCCATGAGTGAAATCATATATCTTTCTCTGACTATTTTGCTTAGCATAGTATCCTCCAGTTCCACCCATGTTGTTGCAAATGGCAAGATTTCATTCTTTTTCATCACTAGGTAGTATTCCATTGTGTGTGCGTGTGCGTGTGTGTACACACCGCATCTTCTTTATCCATTCGTCAGGTAATGGACATTTGGGCTCTTTCCATAATTTGGTGACTGTTGATAGTGCTGCTATAAAACACTGGGGTACACGGGCCCCTTCAAATCAGCATTTCTGTATATTTTGGATAAATTCCTAGCAGTACAACTGCTGGGTCATAAGGTAGTTCTATCTAAAAAAAAAAAAAAAAATTCCTTACGGATAAGCCAATTTTCCCAGCCCTATTTACTGATAAGTCTATCTTTCCCCCCATTAACTGCAGTGCCACTTCTGTTTTATAGTAAGTATACCCCTTCTGTGTGGAGGCTGATTTCTGGGCTCTGCATCTTGTTCCTTTGGTCCATTTAGTACCACACTATCTTAACTACTGTATCCTTAAAACTAAGTCCTTATATTTGGTAAGGCAAGGTAGTGCTCCTGCATTTTCAGACATGACAACTGTCTTCAGTTCTTTGCTTTTCCACATATATTTTATAATCATCTCAACATATTTATGACTATTTTTTCCTTTCTTTTTCATTTTTTATGGTATTCTTCTTTTTCTTCTTCTTTTTTTTAAGCAGGCTCCACACCCAATGTGGGGCTCGAACTCATGACCCTGAGATCAAGAGCCACATGCTCTACTGAGCCAGCCAGGGGCCCCTGATGACTATTTTTTTTTTCTTTTTTTATGAGATCTCTCTGAACATTTTTCCATTTTGCATGATTTTCATTTTAGTTTGTAGTTACTCTGTCATATTTTATTCCTAGATTATTGGAAGTTATTATTCAAAGGCATTAAATTTTATCGAAAATTTTCCCTGTGTCCCTGAAATGACTACTTATTTCTTCTTCTTTAGTGTTAAATCACACACACACACACACACACACACACACACACACACACTGATGTTAAACCAGCATTACACTTACACATGCATAAATGCATGTATATACATAAAAAGATGTGTGCACGCACACACATCTTTATACATCTTATTTTTGATACATTTCAAAGTAAATTGTAGACAATATACTCCCCCCCTCCTTTTCCCTTTCGAGATAAAATTTACATGAAATGACTTATATATTTGCTCAGTTTTGTTAAGTGCATTCATCATTACAACTCAAACTCCTATCAGGATACAGATCATAAAAAAACAAAAAACATTAAAAGGGGCGCCTGGGTGGTTCAGTTGGCTATGTGTCCAACTCTTGATCTCAGCTCAGGTCTTGATCTCAGGATTGTGAGTTCAAGCCCTATGCTGGGTTCCACGCTAGGTGTGAAGCTTACTTAAAAAAAAAAAAAAAAATACAGAACAGTGATCTACATCTTTAGCTTATATCAGAATCATCTGGAGAGACCATTAAAACACAGAATGATGGGCCCACCTTAGAGTTATTGAGGTAAAGCCTTAGAACTCATATTTCTAACAAGTTGCAGGTAATTTCAGTAACTTTTAGAACCACTAATATAGACCATTACCATTATCCCTGAGAATTCCCTCATGTTGGGGCACCTGGGTGGCTCAGTCAGTTATGCGCCTGACTTCGGCTCAGGTCATGATCTCACAGTTCATGGGGTTGAGCCCCACATAGGGCTCTATGCTGAAAGTCTGGAGCCTAGAGCCTGCTTTGCTGCGTCTCCCTCTCTCTCTGCCCCTCCCCCACTCCCTCTCTCTCTCTCTCTCTCTCTCTCTGAAAAATAAAACATTAAAAAGGAAAGAAAGAAAGAGAGAGAGAGAGAGAAAGAAAGAAAGAAAGAAAGAAAGAAAAAAAGAAAGTTCCTTCATGTTACTTTCCAGTCAATCTCTGAACCCAGCAATTGCTCTTCTGAGTTTTTCAGATACAGATTAATTTTGCCTCTCCTAGAACTTCATATAGATGGAATCAGAATATGTACTGTTCTGTGTAAGGCTTCCTTCACTCTGCATAATATTTTTATTGTGCTCAAGTTGTATGTATCATCAGTTTGTTTCTTTACGATGTGAATACTATTAAATTGTGAGGCTATATCATTATTTTTATCCATTCACTGGTTGATAGAGACAGAGACGGTATTTGATTATAAACAGAAACGAAACTGCTCCTTAAACACTTTACTTAGAAATCTCCTCAGCTAAATATCCAATTTCATGCTTGAAGTTCTACCTTTCACAAAACACTAGAACAAGAACACAGCTCAGCCAAGTTCTTTGCCTCTTTATAACAAGGACTGCCTTTTCTCTGTTGTCCAATAGCAAGTTCCTCATTTCTACCTGAGACCTTATCAAAATGGCCTTTACTGTCCATATTTCTACCAACATTCTGTACAAGATTGTATTTATTCTCCAAGAAGACAAAAGCTTTCCCTACAGCTTCTTTTCTCTCTGAGCCCTCATCAGAACTGCCTTTAAATGTCTCTTCATAGCGGTATCAGCTTCTTCTAGTATGCACCTCAAAACTTTGCTAGTCTCTACTGATTACCCAATTCCAAAGCCACTTTCACATTATTTGTTTCAGCAGCATCTTACTTTTGGTTCCAATTTCTGTCTTAGCTTGGTCTTAGCTTCCAATTTCTGTCTTTGCTGCTATAACAAATACCACATACTAGGTGACTTCAACAGAAATTTATTTCTCATAGTTCTGGAATCAAGGTGCCAGCGTATTCCAATGAAGATCCTCATTCTGGCTTGCAGATGGCTGTTTTCTTATGTCCTCATTTGGCAGAGAGCAGACAGATCTCTCTTGTGTCTCTTCTTAGGAGGGTACTATTCTGATTCATGCTGGCTCCACCCTCATTACCTAATGATCTCTCAAAAGCTCCATTTCCTAATATCACACTAGGGATTAAGCTTCAACATATGAAGTTTGGAGACATATAAACGTTCAGTCCATAGCATTCTCTGAGAAATCCTCTTGAGGAAGGAGTCCCATACTCTATGGAAAATATACTGTTAATCTTTTCCCCAACTTTCCCCAAAAGGACCTATGGTCCTTTATCAGGTTAACTGTACATTGGAGAAAAGGAAATTATCAGACCTTTTAGGGATTATTAGATGCTGGTTCTGAACTGACACTAATTCCAAGAGACCCTAAAGATCGCTGTGGCTCAGAGTGAAGGGTGGGTGGTTAGAGGTCTGGTGGTCAATGGAGGTATAACTCTTGTCTGTTTCAGAGTGAGTCCAGTGGATCCCCAAACTCATCTTATGATTATTTCCAAGTTCCAAAACACAAAATTGGAATAAATATACTCAGCAGTTGACAGAATTCCTACATTGTTTCTTTGATCTGTGTAGTGAGGGTTATTACGGTGGGAAAGGCCAAGTGGAAACCATGAACCAGGAAAATAGTAAGTCAAAATACTACATTACACCAGGGACTATTGAGATTAGTGCTATCATCAAAGACTGGAAGGATGCAAGGATGATAATTCCCACCAGATTCTCATTCAGCTCGCTCATTTGGCCTGGGCAGCAGACAGATGGATCTTGGGGAATGACAGTGGATTCGCAATAAGCTTAACGGGTAGTGATTCCAACTGCAGCTGCTGTACCAGATAAGGTATTATTACTTGAGCAAATTAATACATTCTTTGGTTACCTGGCACCTTCTGGCAGATGCTTTTTTCTCCATCCCCATCAAAGCCCACCAGAAGCACTTTGCTATCAGCAGGCAAGGCCAGCAATACACTGCACTGCCCTACCTCGGGCGTATATTAACTCTCCAGTCCTATGTTATAATTCAGTTTGCAGGATCTTGATTACCTTTCCCTTTAATAAGATTATCACAGTGGTTCATTACATTGATGATATTATGCTGACTATACTTGGTGAGCAAACAATAGCAACCACTCTAGACTTATTGATAAGACTTGTATGTGTCAGAGGGTAGGGAAATAAATCCAACAAAATTCAGGGGTCTTCTATTTCAGTGAAATTGCTGGGGTCCTAGTGGTGTGGGCTCTGTTAAGCTATCCCTTCTAAAGTGAAGGATAAGTTGTTGCATCTGGCATCTCCTATATATAACCAAAAAAAAGAGGCACAATGGCTAGTGGGCTTTGGAGTTTGGAGGCAACAAATTCCTCATTTGGGTGTATTACTCTGGCTCATTTACTGAGTGACCCAAGATGCTGCCTGTGCTGAGAGGGGCCCAGAACAGAACAAGGCTGTGCAAGAGATCCAGGCTGCTATGCAAGTTGCTCTGCAGCATGGGTCAGATGATCCAATAGATCCAATGGTACTTTAAGTGTCAGTGGCAGATAGGGATACTGTTTCAAGTCTCTGGCAGGACCCCGTAGGTGGACTGCCTGCAGTACAAGCCCTTAGGATTTTGGAGCAAAGCATTATCGTCCTCCATGAATAACTACTCTCCTTTTGAAAAAGAGCTCTTGGCCTCTACTGGGCCTTAGCAGATACTGAATGCTTAGCCATGAGCCACCAAATTACCATGTGATCTGAGTTGCCCATCATGAACTGGGTATTACCTGACTCACCAAGACATAAAATTGGGTACGCACAGCAGCAGCATCAAACGGAAGCGGTATATATGTGACTGGGTGAGAGCACATCTAAAGGGTATAAGTAAATTACACGAAGAAGCAGCCCAAATGTCTATGGGTTCCTATTCCTGCTATACTGCCTTTCTCTCTTCCAGCCTGTACCTATGGCTTCATGGGGAGTTCCCGGAGATCAACTCACAAGGAAGAGAAGACTTAGGCCTGGTTTATAAATGGGTCTGCACAATATGTAGGACCATTCCAAAGTGGACATTTTGTAGCACCATCGCCTCTGTCTGGGACATCCTTGAAGGACAGTGGTGAAGGGAAATTCCCCCACTGAACAGAACTATGAGCAGTGCACCTGGCTATTCACTTTGCTTGGAAGAAGGAATGACCAGATATGTGATTACATATTGGTTCATGGGCTATGGCCAATGGTTTGGCTGGATGGTTAGGGACTTGGAAGGAAGATGATTAGAAAGTTAGTGACAAGGAAATTTAGGAAAGAGGCATGTGGATAGATATCTCTGAATGCATATAAAATATAAGGATATTTATGTCCCACACGAATGTTCATCAAAAGATGACCTCAGCAGAGGAGGATTTAAATAATCAAGTGGACTGGAGGACTCATTCTGTAGGTACCTTCTCTGAGGATATCAGCCTCTCTCCCCAACTACTCTTGTTCTTGCTCAATGCACTCATGAACAAACTGTCCATGGTGGCAGGGATGGTGGTTACACATGGATTCAGGAACACAGATTTCTGTTCGGGAAGGCCAATGTGGCTGGCCCATGGCCACTGCTGAGTGCCAATCTGTCAGCAGTAGAGACCAACACCAAATCCCTGATGTGGAACCATTGAACCATTCCCTGGATGAACAGTCAGTTACTTTGTAAGCACGTTGATTATACTGGCAGATTTCCATAATGGAAGGGGCAGCATTTTGTTCTTACTGGAACCGATGCTTACGATGGATACAGATTTGCCTTCTCTTCATGCAGTGCTTCTGCCAAAACTACCACTTGTAGCTGTATTAGAATGCCTTATCCACTGTCATGGTATTCTACACAGCATTGCTTTTTATCAATCAAGGAGCTGGCTTGATAGAACATGGAATGGCCTTTTCAAGACTCAGGTATAGCACCAGATAGGTGGCAATATCTTGCATGGATGAGGCAAGATTCTACAGGAGGCTCTATATGCTCTGAATCAGCATCCAATATATGGCGCTGTTTAGCCCATTACCAGGATTCACAGTCTAGGAATTTTCAAGGGGTGGAAATGGGAGGGGCATCACTCACAATTAACTCCTAGTGACCCACTAGCAAAATTTTCACTTCTGGCAACTTTATGCTTTGCTGACCTATAGGTCTTAGCTCCAAAAGGAGCTTCTACTGGGAAACACAACAATAATCCCACTGAACTGGAAGTCAAGTCTGTGACACAACTACTTTGGGCTCCTCATTCCTCTGAATCAACAGACAAAGAAAGGAATTAGGGTACTATCTGGAGTGACTGATCCTGACTACCAAGGAGAGACTGGACTAATACTCTATAATGGAAGTAAGGAAGAGTCTGTCTGGAATACAGGAGATCCTTTAGGACAACTC
Source organism: Prionailurus viverrinus (assembly GCF_022837055.1). Lineage (NCBI taxonomy): Eukaryota > Metazoa > Chordata > Mammalia > Carnivora > Felidae > Prionailurus > Prionailurus viverrinus. The sequence continues at coordinate 211,013,162 of NC_062561.1, forward strand.
TTAGAATTACCATCTTCTGTGATTAAAGTCAATGGAAAACTATAACAACCCAATTCAGGCAGGACTACTAATGGTACAGACCCTTCATGAAAGAAGGTATGGGTCACCCCACCATAATGAAGACCAGGTGAGGTACTTGTTGAAGGCGAAGGGAATACAGAGAGTAGGCAGTAGAAGAAGGCAGCTATGACCACATTACAAGGTATAGAAGCGAGAATTTTAGTTGTCATAAGCATTTCCTACTTATTTTGTTATGAATAGTGTGTGTGTGTGTGTGTGTGTGTGTGTGTGTGTGTCCAGAGACAGAGGAGAAGAGAAGAGGAGTGGAGAAAGAGCAAATAACGCCCCCTCCCTGCCTTTTTTTTACCCCAGTCTGACACCATGGCTCCCTCCCACTGCTCACTTTTTCTCCCCTTTTATTCCCCTACCATATGACATAAAAAGTATGGACTTCATATCATAGTAGTTAAGCGTTGTTAATTATAGTATTTAAGTTACTGGGTATCAGGAGAAGAGTAAACATCACTCAAGGACTTTACTTTTTCTTATGGGAAAGATGTTAGTGCATTTTCAGTTCTATGCAGGATAGCTGTATCATGTTAGATGGAACTATGATCTCATTATTGTTATTTGGAAATGAAGTATGGTTTAAAGAGATATACACAGGTGCCATGTTGACAAAGGGGATGTGTGATAGTTAATTTTATGTGTCAACTTGACTAGGTCAAGGGATACCTGATTATTTGGTTAAACATCACTTCTGGGTTAAAAAAAAAATTCTGAGTACTGGTGAGGGTGTTTCTAGATGCGATTCGCACCTGAATTCGTGGACTCAGTAAAGCAGATCACCCTCTCCAATGTGGGTGGTCATCACACAATCGGCTGAGGGCCTGAATAGAATACAAGGTAGACAAAGGAGGAAATCAACTATTCTCTGACTACCTGAGTTGGGACATCAGTCTCCTCTTGCACTCAAATTGGGATTTATACCATCAGCTACCCTGGTTCAGGCCTTCAGATACAAACTAAACTATACCCAGGGGCTCTTCTAAGCCTCCAGCTTGCAGACAGCCTCCATAACTGAATGAACCAATTCCTTACAATAAATCCTTTTCTCTCTCCTCCTCTCAGTATTCTATTGGTTCTCCTTCTCTGGAGAACCCAATACATGTCCCTTCCATGTCAATTCCTGGCCCTCTGAAACGACTTGTTTGAGTTTTTCCAATATAGATGAGTTTTAGCCTCTCCTAGAACTTCATATAAATGGAATCAGAATATGACTGTTATGTGTAAGTCTTCTTTACTCTGTGTTATGTTTTCATTATTCATCTAAGTTGCTGTATGTTTCAGTAGTCTGTTCCTTTATGATGTGGAGTACTATTAAATTATATGAATATATTAGTTTTCCTAATCATCCATTGGTTGTTAAAGTATTTGACTGTAAACTTTAAGGAGATCTCATTTTAGATTACAAAGGCCAGGAATGCATGAAATATGGGTTATTCAAGGTTTTTCATTGCTTATATTTTCTTATAAACTAAAAAAGGACCATTGAGTGGCACTAGAAAATCAATTCAATTTCTGTGTACCCTGTCATAGTGCTTTAAACTAAATGGACTACTGTTTAGAAAAAAGAAAAAATCTATCTACCTAAGGACTTTCATGATAGAAATTTTTCTTTTATGTGCTATTGAAAAATGACAAAAACCTATGGAATCATTAAAAGTTTTAAAATTATGAATTCATTAAAGGTTATAAATTATAGGGAACAAATCTGCATATATTTAAAGTGTGTGTATACATAGCATACTAACAAAATTTAGTTGGCAGACAGAGTTTGGGGCATGTCTGAATTTGAAGGTGTTTCATATAGTACTCTAAGTTTCCCTAAAAAAAAAAAAAAAAAAAAAAAAAAAAAAAGAAAGAAAGAAAAAAAAATAAAAAAAACTTCCATGAATTGGAAATCAATGACCTATAAGAAACTCACTCAACACAAAAACAAAATGAGAAATAGCAGAAACTAAAGAGAATGGAATATGTAAATAAGCTCATGTGGAAATAGTTAAGTATGTTAATTCTTTTTTAGAAAAACGTTTATTTTTTGAGAGAGCACGCAAGCAGGGGAGGGGCACAGAGAGAGAGAAAGAGAGAGAATCTCAAGTAGGCTGTATGGTGCCAGTGCAGAGCCCGACATGGGGCTCAATCCTATGAACTGTGAGATCATGACCTGAGCCCAAATCAAGAGTCAGATGCTGAATGGAATGAGCCACCCAGGCATCCTGGTGCTCATTATTCTTTAAAAAGAAAAAAAAAAAGAAGGGGTGGGTTTGGTGCTCGGGTGGCTCAGTGGGTTAAGTGTCCAACTTCAGCTCACGTCACGATCTCATGGTTCATGGGCTTGAGCCCTGTGTTAGGCTCTGTGCTGACTGCTCAGAGCCTGGAAACTGCTTCAGATTCTGTGTCTCTCTCTGTGCCCCTCCCCTGCTTGCACTCTCTCTCTCTCTCTCTCTCAAAAATAATCATTTAAAAATTAAAAAAAAAAAACTTTTTTTTAAAACTCTACCCACAACATGGGGCTTAAACTCATGACCCTGAGATCAAGAGATACATGCTCTATCAACTGAGCCAGCCAGGTGCCCCCATGTGTGCTAATTATTCTTGACTCAAGAATTTCCAATGATTCTTCTAGTAGTACATTCTCTATATCCTTCCTAGCCTCTCAAAATTTATGCATGTATGTTGCTACAACCATTAAGAGTGGTTACGTCTCTGTTAACGTGTATCTATAATAAATATTTTTTAGCTTTATTTCTTTCATTAAACTAAATTCTGCTAGTCTAATAACTATCACAAAGTCACAGTGTCATTGGCAAACTAAACTTGTCAGAAACTAAAGAAGTTACATAATACTGAGAAAGGATTAAAGGACTGAATGAACAACTAGCTAAAGAAATCTAGAAAGTAAAGATATAAGAAACATAAAACTTACTGCTAAGAGATTATAAATCTAGTCATCTCCTTTCTGTTTTCAATTTGCCAATAATATATACAGATATTATCTTAGATCCTTTTTTGGAATACTAAATAATGACATTTCTGACAGCTACAATTAATTCTTACTCATTTATTGTAATTATTAAATGAAATATGTGGTTGTAGAGTATTCTGGAAATTATTATGTCCCCTTTGGAATAATGGCTGACATAAATGTAACTAAGATAGTTACAAGGCTCTGTAATACAGAGCTAATTATTTGACTTAGGAGGGAAATGATACCAAATATATTATGTAAAATTATGAAATAAAAGATGATTTATGGAAGACGATTTAGGAAGAGAGCCTAAGATATCATAGATTGAAGAACATAAGCAAATACCATGAAGATGTTTAAAAAAGGCATCTTAAAAATTTTTTTAAAGCAACATATTACTCCACACCATCAGATGGCTAAACTTAAAAATACTGACAAAAACCAAGAGTATTGGTGAGAATGTAGAGCAAATGGAATGTTGCTGGTACAAATGCAAAATGGATCAGCCATTTTGGAAAAAGTCTGGCAGTTTCTCACTCACCACATGATCCAGCAATCACTCAGGAATTTACCCAAGAAATATGAAAACACACATCCACATAAGAACTCGGCACACAAATATTCCTAGCAGCATTATTCAGAATAGTCCAAACTGGGAACACAAAAGTCCATAAATTTGTGAATTCATAAAGAGATTATAATACATCTATACTATTGATACTAGCCAGCAATAAAAATATTAATATACCAGCAACATTCTGTTAATTAAAAGAAGACAAGACCAACACACAAAAAACTACATGCTGCATGATTCCACTGATATGAAATTGGACAAAAGGTATTAACTGCAGTGACAAAAAGTAGACCAGTGGTTTTCTATGGCCAAGGGAAGAGGAACAATTACAAAGAGGCACGAAGAAGCTTTTAAGGGTGATATTCTATATTTATCTTGATTGTGCCTCAATAAAACAATTTTGGTTGACTGTTAAAAATATCGCTAGTTTTATTACTAAAAATACTGCAAAACATACAGAAGTGAACAAAAACAAATGGACTTAACTAGACAGCAGATTGTTGATATAACAGAAAAAATTTATTTCAAGATAGACTAATTTTTTTAAAGTATTTTTTTAATGTTTATTTTTTTAATTTTGAGATTGAGAGCATAAGTGGGGGATGGGGAAAGAGAGAATCCCAAGCAGACTCTGCACTGCCAGCATGGAGCCTGACCCCACAACTACAAGATCATGACCTCAGCCAAAATCAATACTTGGATGCATAACTGACTGAGCCTCCCAGGCACCCCAAGATAGACTTAATAATATATTTTTAGTAGGCTATACATAAACATAAATGCAAAGAAATCTTAAACTGTATCCAATAATGTTACTGTTAATATTAGTTGGGCAAAGCAAATAAGAAATTATGTTCCTTTCCTTTGGAACTAAGATTTTTAGCCTAAAGGAAAGAATAATACAATCAAAGAAGGAGACTTTCATAATCTTAAATTTGAATTTAAAAAAATCAATATAAATTCTTGATTTATTTTTGCCTTTCTAAAAAATATGTTTTCTAGCTCTATCTTTTGGAAAAGGCCCAAAGCTATGATAACCCATCAGCAAAGGACATCCATGGCATCCAGATTCTTCTACCCAAAGGGATTAGGACTCTTTTGGAAAAATGGCTGATTTCAGGTTTGGGGCAGAAAATATACAAGTTAAGTCAGGTCACCTTGTAGAGGCAAAAAGTAATCAGGTGACAAAAGAGTAACAAGGTTATATCAAAAGGATACAAGACCAACTTGGAGGGACTACCACTGGGCAAAGATGGGACAATCTAAACTTCAAAAAGAATTATGATTAAGATAAATTGAAATACAAAGGCATACAAATATATTCACTCACACTAATATTAAAAAATGAATAGACTCATCATAATAGGTGCACCAGGTTGACAACACCTAAACTGAAAGATCACTGAAAATGGATGACTAAACGTTATGTGCCTCCTACTGTGACGCTGTATTATTCGCATCATTTATGAAGTATTCTTGTCCCCTACTCCCAAGATTGAACTTCAATATTATTAAGGCTCTAGATCTAATGAAGAGTTTACAGAAAAAAAAATGGTGAATAGAGGAACAACTTAAATGACATTAGAAGGAAAAGATCCATGAAATCTACAATGTGGGACATTCTATAGGAAAACACATTTCCATTTCTATAGGAAAAGGGGGGCGTGAGGGATCGACTAGCATAGATTTAAGAGACATAAGAGCCGTATCAACCAAAGCAACTGCAAACTAACTATACAAATGCATTTTTGAGACGATTAGGGAAATATGAACATTGAAATAAGTATTAGAGTTGGGGGGAATAACATTAATATTTGTTTTGATACAGATGATAATGATATTCTGGTTATTTTTTACAGTAATTTCTGTTAGAGATAGATACTAAAACGTTTATGGTGAAATGATATAAAGTATGAGATTTGCTTCAAAAGTATTACAGCCAAAAAATAATAATAAAAAAACGAAAGGAGAGGGATTAGAGATGAAATAAGGCTAGGGAAATGCTGACAGTTCTTGAAGCTGGGTGATGGGTATTTCTATTTAAAAATTTGTGAAATAAAAAAATTCATTGGGAGATAAATATTCCCATATATGAAATTTTTCAAGAACACTAATTATGCTTTAATTCTGCACTATTACAGGAAATTCTACACATTTCATAACAAGCAAAATAATGCAAATATATAGTTAATGCAATCTGTAAATCTGTTTGTAAATCTCATGTCTATCATATAGATTAAAGGGATAAGAAAAAAAATATCTGGAAGGAAGTGAAGACAGAATTTCAACTACTGATTTAGAAAAATTATTTATAACAGTCAGTGGAATAATTGCTTAAATAGGGATATTAACCAAAACATTCAGCTTAATAAACTGAAATAAATTTTCCCTACCAAAAGGCAAATAGTTAAAAATAACTGAAAAGGTTCTTTTAAATCATAAAATCTACAAAGAACTGCCCTTCTATTAAATTTCATGTTATCTGTTATCAAGAGTCAAAATAACACTCACGTTTTGAAGGAGTTGCTCAAACCAGTCATAGCCAGTATCTCTGCATGCTGCAACCTAAGTGGGAAAATATGGTGAAACTATCAAAATTAAGAATTTACTTAAAAATCTGAAAAACAAAAAACAAAAACTTTGCTATGATTTAGTGTGAGGTAAATAAATGTCTCAATTAAAAAAAATTATTTTAAAGTAAACTATTCTTTAAGTAAGCCAATAATTTATCAATATTAAATAATTTTATGCTAAAAATATCTTAGAATACATTCAAGAAATTAGTTTAATATATTGAAATTAAATACGATATTATAGGGAAAGTGGGTTGGGGGATGAGGAATGAAATAGGTGATGGGGATTAAGGAGTGAATTTTTGTGATGAGCACCAGGTGTCGTATGGAAGTGTTCAATCACTATATTGTACAACTGAAACTAGTATTACACTGTATGTTAACTAACTGGAATTTAAATAGAAACTTAAAAACATGGTGTTACATTTTGAATAGTAACTTGTACTGGTCAGAAACACGTGTAAGGTTTAAAACAACACAAATAGGAATGTTTGCTTATTATTTTCCTTCTAGATAGCAGATATAAAGATATGAGTGAAAGAGAGATAAATCTGTAATTGATAATAGAAAATTTATGTTCAAAACATAAAAAGTATTCTGGGCAAAAAATATTTATAGCTCATGTGTATAATTAAACATAATGAAACTAATCTTAATTCACGTTTTCTGAAAAAGTACTATCTCATTTTAGGCTGCTATCCCTGGGCTATTGTTACCTATTCATCTACTTCTCCTTCCCCTGTCAGTTTTCAATCACTGGAGGAATCTGGAGAATTTCAGTATCAGCGCTTAAGTCAACAAATGCTAATAAGGAGGGCTATGCAGAAACACCAATCTCATCTTCCTTGCATCCCTTGAGTATCTCCAGAATGTAAGGGAAGTACAACTGACCCTTGAACAATGCAGGGGTTAGGGATGCTGACCCCCTGCACAGTTGAAAATCTGCACATAACTCTGATTCCCCAAAAACTTAACTTTTAATAACCTACTGATGACCAGAAAACTTACCAATAACATAAAGTTGATTAACACATATATTATATGAATTACAGACTGTATTTTTACAGTAAACTGGAGAAAAGAAAATGTTATTTAAAAATCGTAAAAGAAAGTACATTTACAGTACTATACTGTACTTATTGAAAAAAAACCATGTATAAGTGGACCTGTGCAGTTGAAGGGTCAACTGTAGTATTAAATGTCAAGATTAACAAGTATCTCATCATTGTCTCTCTCTGTGTAAGAGAGGGAGGCCTCAACTAGGTTTGTACCCACAGGGACCACACCCTTGTTCGAGTCCTTACCACATCAGTGATGTTTAAAATTTTCCTCGTCATTGCTTCTTTGTCATTGTGTGGAGTTGGAGTAAACCAGAGTTTTTGGAATGTTTCATTTACTAATTTCTAGAAAAAAGAAAATTTCAAACTACACAACTACAACAAACATGGCAAAATTCTCAATCCCAAATTCTCATTAAAATCCAAAACAGGGGCGCCTGGGTGGTTCAGTCGGTTGAGCGTCCGACTTCAGCTCAGGTCACAATCTCGCGGTCTGTGAGTTCGAGCCCCGCGTCGGGCTCTGGGCTGATGGCTCAGAGCCTGGAGCCTGCTTCTGAGTCTCCCTCTCTCTCTGCCCCTCCCCCGTTCATGCTCTCTCTTTGTCTCAAAAATAAATAAACGTTAAAAAAAAAATTTTTTTTAAAATAAAAAATAAAATCCAAAACAAAGGTGGGGCACCTGGCTGGCTCTATTGGTAGAGCATGATCTCTGTTCATGAAGAAAAAAAAAAAAAAAACAAAAAAAGCCAAAAACAAAGCTACAAATAACGAATCAAAGCACAAACTACCAGAAATTTTTGGCACAAATTCCTCAATCTTTGAAAACAATCATCAATTAATTTTTCAAAATTATAATCTTTTTCAATTGGTAAAAATTTTAAATAGGTGATACCTGCATAGTACACAACGTTTTTTTTTTTTTTTAATATTTATTCTATTTTTGAGAGAAAGAGAGAGACTGAGCATGAGCAGGGGAGGCACAGAGAGAGAGGGAGACACAGAACCTGAAGTGCGCTCCAGGCTTCACACTGTCAGCATAGACCCCAACGCGGGGCTTGAACTCACAAACTGTGAGATCATGATGTGAGCCAAAGTTGGACACTTAATGACAGAGACACCCAGGTGCCCCACAAATGTTTTGATCAAACTAAAAAACATTTTTCTTACTTTTTTTTGAGGGGGGGGAAGCTGTTAAAAAAAACAAAACAAAAAAAATAATGGGACCATCATATACGTATAAATTCACGAATGAACTGAGGTTTATACTTTCAACAAAGTATTTAACTTAGAAAACCAAGTACATACCATTTAAAAAATAAAATAACTTTGATAATAAACTTGCTGCATATAATGTAATCACTACAATGGCATTAAATATAATTGACCTGGTTGAGAAAGATCAGATTTTATTAATACAAGATTTAGAAATAAAAATGTATGGAAGTATGTCATTTTTGAATTGATAATCTAAAAATGTTGATTTCCTTGTAAAGGTTTTTCATAGTTACACATTTTACAAAATTTAGCTATAATAAACATTTAACTTATTTAAAACGTTAATGAAAAATGAACTTTAAAACAGTCATCATTTCATCTTACCTTAATGCCCTCTTCATCATTGACTCTGCGAATCATTTTTACACACATTTCTGTAATTTTTGGAAACGTTGGTTGTTCAATACAGATGTCTCTTAGAATCTTTATTACCCTTTTCCTGACACTGATACCAGTATCCTAAGAACAGAAAAGTATTTTTAAATATCAGAAAGCTCAATATGCTCAGGTGTAAGAAATGTGATAAAATGAAATCAGGAAATAAATACCAACAAGCAGTACATTGAATACTTATTAACGTGATAAAGATGGTCTATATATTTCCTCTTTATATTCTTTCTTATTAATGTTACTACAAACATGGATTACTGTATTGCTTTACTTTTATAATATGATATCCAATACATGCAAAAATACTGAATAACACTGAACATGACCCTAGAATATAAACTTGTCAAAATTAAATGGGATAACAAATTAAAAGCATTTAGAATAGTGCCTGGCACTTAAACAGCATATGAAGTATTTTTAACAAATATGTTAAATCTAAATCTAATCAAACCACTGTCGCTATGTTACAGTTCATAAAAAATAAAAGAAAGAAACGAACAAAAAAAACAAATTAAACAAAGCCATGAGGAAATAACAAGGCTGACCTGGTCTTTTTTTTTTTTTTTTTTTCTTTTTCAAAGTTTTGAGAGAGAGAAAGGAGCATGTGTGGGGGGAGGGGGGTGGAGGGGCAGAGACAGAGGGAGAGAGGGGAACCCAAACAAGCTCCACGCTGTCAGCACAAATCTCAATAAGGGGCTCGATCCCACAAACCATGAGATCATGACTCGAGCTGAAATCGAGAGCCAGAGGCTTAACCGACTAAGCCACCCAGGCACCCCTGACCTGGTCTTTTTAAATTAGTCAATGTAATGGGGGAAGTCTATAAAAGAGAGTACTCTAAATCTTAAAACTTGATCACCAAATGCAAAGTATGATCTTTGACTGGATTCTGTTCAAAAAAAAAAAAAAAAAAAAAAAAGAAAAAAAGTAAACTAGAAACTCCCCCTGCAGTTTTTGGGACAACTGGAGAATCGAGTATCAACTGGTTATTACAGGATATTTAGGGAGTATTAATTTGGTTGGGTGAGATTAACAGTTTTTGTTTATAAGAACAGTACCCACACTTTTGGAGAGGCAGGCTGAAGTATACATGGAGGAAGTAGCAAAATGTTTGTGATTTAATTTAAACTAATTTAGCAAAAAATATAGATACGGTGTTAGATACATGAGGGTTCATTGCACTAACACTCTTCACAAATTTTCAATAATTAAAGCGTTTTAGAAATAAAAAGCATTGGACACTTAATGTGCATATTTATTTCCATTACATAGTCTGACAATCACTAAAATATTTTAGGATATATCGCTTAGGTAGATGCTATCGGATTTCATTAAATTTGAAGAATCCTATGGATCCTCCAAATTTGAGAATCCTATTGATTTTGCCTTTCATTCTTGAAAAGAAGCACTAACACGAAAAAGTTTATTGCACTCTTTCCTTAAATTCTTTGTTTCAATCAAGATTTTATGCTAGTTGAAGCTGCAATTATCTTTAACTCTTAGTCATATAATATTCTGACACTAGACTAAAGGTGATAAACTCTTGTCACTGTGGGAATACCTAATCTTGTGCCTAATGCATTTCTTTTGAGTTACAGAAGTCAGTATGCTTGCAGTGGGTGATGTGGAGATTCCACAGATATTTTGTAACATCAGTGTTTCCTGTTTCCTTTTATTTTCCAGGGAAAGGCTTCAGGACCAGAGAATTCCATGACATACAAGAAAGGATTATCTTAGAATAGTATTTCTTTAGTTTGTTCTTAAGACTCAAATGGCTTTCTGGTTTATAATGCAGGTATCTAAATCTTGTCATAATTCAGCTTTAAAGAAACATGCAGATAACACACAAAGGATCCAAACATATTGTCAGATACCAAAATTCTGCACTTAGCTGTCAACAAAATAATTGTTCCTATTTATATACATTCATATAAATTTATTCTAGGTTCCTGTCCAAAATATTTATGCCATTGTAGTTCCTATCATTTACTCATTGTAAACTTGCATCATTAAAATGGAGGAGTTAACTGAAAAAAAGGAGTCCTAATTTTAAACAACGACTTGTTTTATAGTATCGAGCAGTCCTCCTCTTGAAATATGTCCTTTGGGGCACCTGGGTGGCTCAGCTGGTTAAGTGTCCAACTTCGGCTCAGGTCATTATCTCACAGTTCATGGGTTCAAGCCCCGTGTCAGCATAGAGCCTGGAGCCTGCCTCAGATTCTGTGTCTCCCTCTCTCTCTGCCCCTCCCCAACTTGTGCTCTTGTCTCGCTCTCAATAAATGAATTAACATTAAAAAAAAAAAAAAGAGGGGCGCCTGGGTGGCGCAGTCAGTTAAGCGTCCGACTTCAGCCAGGTCACGATCTCGCGGTCTGTGAGTTCGAGCCCCGCGTCAGGCTCTGGGCTGATGGCTCGGAGCCTGGAGCCTGTTTCCAATTCTGTGTCTCCCTCTCTCTCTGCCCCTCCCCCGTTCATGCTCTGTCTCTCTCTGTCCCAAAAATAAATAAAAACGTTGAAAAAAAAAAATTAAAAAAAAAAAAAAGAAAAGAAAAAAAAGAAACTTGTCCTTCCTCAGTTCTTTGTTTGGGCCTATGGCTGAGCTGGGCTTGAAATTTGTGTCCCCTTCCCCTGCTGGTACTCTGTCCAATTGTTAGGATCCTTAGCTTAGCTCAAGGTAGGGTAGGAATGGAGAACATTTTTCCTACTTTCTAAATCTGGGAGACTGGAGATTAGAATCTGCCCAATGTTCTGCTGTCCAGCTACCACTTTCTAGATTTGATTCTTGGCACCAAGAGTACCTACCTGTAGGCTTTCCCTTGCCTTCCAACCCACTGAATCAGCACTATAGAGTTACAACCTTAGCTTTTAATTTTCATTCTGGTTTAAACTATCTTTAGGGTGTGTGTGTGTAAAATAAACATGGACAGGTTTTTGGGGGTGAGGAGTGAGGTGGGGAACATGTCCTCCTCTAGAAAGATGCTATAGTATACAGATTAGGCAATATAAATAAGTAATTGACACTTACTTTTCTAGCTTATTAAAAAAATGTGATACAAGAAAGGCAAAATTACATTTATGAATCATAATAAAAATGACCAAACAACATACCAAAATTCTTTCAATCAGCATATCATAATACTGCTCAGCAAGCTGAGGTCGACAAAGAACAAATCGACCTAATAATTCTACTGCTGCTTCTCGAACACTAGTGGAGTTATCCATTAATCGTCCATGAACTCCTCGCTGCATATCAAGCTAAAGGAAAATAAAGAAAATATAATTTATACTACTAAGTAGAGCTAATATCTTAACTTGAATGCAATAGTCAAATGAGAAGAATCATTTGTGCTCTTCTTTACCCTTGCTAGAATACTGGGGTCTACAGCAACAACCTCAGATAAACACTTCATGGCTTTTGTTCGAACGGCAATTGCGTTTTCACCAAGAACTCGAAGGATCTGCCGAGCAAACATCGGTATTTTCACAAATTTTAGAACATACAACATTTAACAAAATATACATGAAAACATGCAAAAGAAATGAAAATAAATATTGGATTTACCTCCCTTTAATATTTATATGGGTAGAAGATGTTATGTTATCTTACTGATCCAAAGTTTTAACTTACAGGTCAGTATAGTAACTGAGGCATTCTATACTTTAAGGCCTTTTCTTTATCCTGGCATTCTCAATTAAACCTGTTTTTTCATTGCTATGCTCATGTGCAAGGACGTGTAGCCCCACTAAAACCTTGCTATGAGTACCTAATTCAGAATATTTAGTATTATTTAAGTAATAATTTGGTAATTGAGTAATTTATTTTTATAACATCAACCAGTCTACCTACACCATATATGTATATTTATACATATATCCATTTATCTGTAAAACGTGAATCAGTATGTAAAAGGCATGTAAAAAAAGACATCTTAACAAATATGGAACACAGAAACAAATGCTACTCTCATGATCTTTTAAAATATCTGTTCTCAACAGTGAATAGATATCATACACTATTCCACAAATATCCATAATCAGAAAAATCAGTATCATTGTACAAGGAATTCTGGTTTAGTTTACCTGTGTCAAATAAATATCAAAGCTCTGGGCAAACGGCCTCATAGAGGCCAAGTATCGAACAATCAAACAAGCATCATCATAGTCCACAGTATCAGAATTCATCCTACAACAAAAAGTCATTAAATTATTTTTTTAAGTTTTTTGCCAAGTAGATAGATATCAAAGAGATAACTGAAAAAGTAAAGATGCTTTCTCTCTGGATCTTACTTTAATGTGCTGAACTGAGAAGGTGTGGTTTTGATAATGCTTCTAAGAAACTTTTTCCGGTTTTCAGCTCGATGCATGATTTGACCAGTTGTCTCAACTTCCTTTGCATGATGTGTTCCTTCAGATGATTCTTCATCTTTTTGTGATTTCATTGCTTTTTCTGTTTCCAGAGTTGTGTCACGGAACCACTGGGCTATATAGAATTTACGAGAAAACTAAAAAGAAAATAGGTAAGATCTGAGCTTGATAAAATTAAGAGAATTTTTAAATGAAATTTCCAACCCACTGATAAAGTGCTCACTATCAGGAATAAATATACAGGTGTACTTTAAAGCAACTTGTAGCAGACAAAAACAAATTTTAAGAAAGCCAAAAGGTTTGAATATCTGAATGATACAAAACTTATTATTTTGCTTTGTCTTAACACTTAAGACAAGCATCAATTACTTAACAAAGAAAAAAGCATCGCACATAGGTCACTAAAATTAGACAGATGATATGTCAACTGGAAAAGTTTAGAACAGGATAAGATGCCAAAGGTACAAGAGTCCATTTACTTTCAAAAACCACCTTACTTCTTCAAGAAATACGTAGCCAATTATTACTGAAACATTTTAACATGAAGGCACATCTATTATTTGTTCCTTTCAATGTAGACTAAAAACGTGCAGTAGTTGACTAAATAGCTTAGTTACCTCCAACCTCTTTATCCTACATATCCCATCAGTAAAAAATAAAAATTAAAAAATTAAAAAGTACACTGGGGCGCCTGGGTGGCTCACTCAGTTTAGCGTCTGACTTGATTTTGGCTCAGGTCATGATCTTGCAGTTTGTGGGATCAAGTCCAATACTGGGCTCTGCACTGGCAGTGCAGAGCCTGCTTGGGATTCTCTTGCCCCCTCTCTCTGCCCCTCCCCCCCACTCTCTCTCTTTCTCTCTTTCTCAAAATAAATAAACTTAAAACAAAGTGCCCTGGGGTGCCTGGGTGGCTCAGTCAGTTGAGCATATCTAACTTCGGCTCAGGTCATGATCTTACAACTCGTGAGTATGAGCCCTACATTGGGCTCTGTGCTGACACCTCGGAGCCTGGAGCCTGCTTCAGATTCTGTGTCTCCCTCTCTTCTGCCCCTCTCCTGCTCATACTCTGTCTCTCTCCCCTTCAAAAATAAATAAACATTAAAAAAACAAAACAAAGTGCCCTAATACATGCACAGTGTTTTCTAATATGGTTTATAAATCTTATATATGAGCCTATTATACTAATAATTTGGATGCACAATATACATAAAAACAGAACTAAGGATTATATTTAAAAAGAAATATACACATAAAATTCTAATAGCTTCTTTTTATATGCTCATAAATCATCTCAAGCACCACCTGGGCCATGTCCATTGTGAAGAGCAATGACCTACCTCAGTCTCAAAGATAACTTATGGAAAGATTTCTAACTATTTCCCCTCTCACACCATTTTTACATAATACATATCTGTACCAAAATTCCGTAAGACAAATCAATCCATAACCATTCTCTTTAATTTACATCATCAAGTATCCCTTTGTCTTAAATAAAAGATCAGGATTCCAAACAACCTTCCTCTTCATGACACTTCCCAATTTTCTTTCAGACCCAATTTGAATTTGATGTGTTATCTCCAAAAAAGGGAGAAAAGAGTCCTACCACTAGTGAAGGATCAGTCTCAGTGTTTTCATCCAAGTAATCAAGCAATGCTTTCTGTAGTTGTTGTATTTCATCTTCTCCTCCTGAAACCTACAAAATAAACCAAGGAAGAACAAAAATTACATCACTAGTGTATTTTAATAATTCATCTAGTTGTAAATACAAATCTAGGGAAAAAACTGATAAATGATAAAAAATCAAAATGTTAAGTATAGCAACTAAAAGGAAAAAAAAAAACAGAAGAATGCTACTTCACAAAAAAAAATTATAGCTGAGACTGGCCCTTATTTTTATGAATTACATGTCATCTTGCTTTGAAAGAGGTGCATAGGTAGCTGACATAAAAATTAACAGAATAATGTGTTAAGTATTCAGAGACAGGAAGGTCCTACACATTGGTTTTCTGTTTGGAAAAAAAGAGGCAATTCCAAACTTTTAATTTAAAAATGGAAACTGTTATCTGTTTTACTATGTGTTATAGGTTTCTTTGGGATATTTTAAAACATTCTAGAAGAGAAATACTTCTATTTGTAATATAAAAATAGTACTTTATTTCATGTAGGATATTAAATATACAGTAGCAGGTGAGCTGTTCACTTGATCTAGGAATAGAATCTTTAGTTCCTGTCAAGAACAAGACACAGCCAGAAATGAACTGAGCTGGCATTCATGTCTATAGCTTTATACTCTAGCTTTACCACATGAAATGCCAATATGGTTTAGAATATCTCTAAGTAGAAAACAAAGATTTTAATAACCTTTGTTCTCAGAGTGTGATGAAATGGTCCATGGAGAAATTCATCATAGCACTGTAAACTAGAACACTGTAAACTTCCAAGAGCAATGTGGATGTATATCAAGAACCGTAAGAATACTTACAAATGACCCTTCCCCTCAAGTTTTACAGTGTACAATCTACATGGTCATATGTAACAAATAAGTTGCAGGTTCACTCTAAGAAATACTGAAAGGCACCTGGCACCTACATCTTGGTTTCTAAATTACCATTCTCCAATAAAAAGAACAGTAATATTTGGTGAAACGGCAGATTCCAGGGCTGAGGCAATGAAAGTAAGAGAGCTCCTGAAACATCTTGTGCCACAAAGTAAAGTTCTCAAAGAAAGATGGTAACATATCAAAAAGACTCAAAAGTCAGCTAAAAGGGGCTCTCACAGGTTAATTCTAGGATAAATGGAACATTAAAATAATGATAGCAATAAATTATAATCTAGGAAATAGAATGGGAATGGCAGTGTTATATTAAATGGTAGTATTACATTAATGGTAATTTCTTGCTTTTGAGAACTGTATTGTGGATATTTAAGCAAGAGTTCTTGTTTGTGGAAAATATACACTAAACAGTGTTTTTCAAACTTCAGCATTCATTAGAATCACCTGGAGGGTCTATCAAAAAACAGTGCTGGGCCCCACCCCTAGAATTTCTGATTTAGTAGATGAGTCCTGAGAATTTATATTTCCAGCAAGTCCTTAGGTGATGTTAATATTAGTACCTCTTGTCTAGGGAATCATACTTTGAAATTCAAGGGTATTGGGAGGCATTAAGTGTGCTCAAATAGTTAAAAAAAAAAATGACAAACAGATATGCAAGCATGTATATTTTGAAAAAGAAATGTTACATAAAAATAAAGCAATGTTATAAATTGTTGACAAGTAAGGAATTTGGGTGAAAGGTTTGTGGGAACTCTTTGCGTTATTCCTATAACTTTTCTGTAAGTTTAAAATTATTTCAAAATACAAAGTATAATAAAAAATATTAGGGGCGCCTGGGTGGCGCAGTCGGTTAAGCGTCCGACTTCAGCCAGGTCACGATCTCGCGGTCCGTGAGTTCGAGCCCCGCGTCAGGCTCTGGGCTGATGGCTCAGAGCCTGGAGCCTGTTTCCGATCCTGTGTCTCCCTCTCTCTCTGCCCCTCCCCCGTTCATGCTCTGCCTCTCTCTGTCCCAAAAATAAATTAAAAATGTTGAAAAAAAAATTTAAAAAAAAAAAAAAAAAAAAATATTAGAGGCATTTCTAATGGCCAGCATGAATATGATTATGAATGTTAAAAAAAAAAGTATAAAGAAAATGAAAACAGTTGTGTATGGTAGGATTAGAGATCATTTACCAATTTTCTTAAGTAACTTTTAGCATTATTACCACCTCGTTCACACTTAAAAAAATAAGTGAAGCAACAATAATTTTTTTTGCCAAACATGAAAACTATCTAATATAGTAAAATGAAAAGAAGTCTTCCTCCTCACCCTTCCCCAGTATAAAATGATACACAAATTTCAAAGGTAGAAAACAATTTGGGAGTGCTAAATCAACATCTTAGTAAATTAAAGACTTAAATAAAACTTAGTTAAATAAAATAGAAAACAGCATCATACATTCATAAAAGCAGTTCACACAAAGAAATTAGACTAATGATTTATATAAATCACTTAAAACTTCCTGTTAGACACTATAATTCACTCTAAGGTATTAACTTTCTCTGTGGGGTCTTTGAAAAGTCCACTTTTGGAAATGCATGATCTTATTTTGAATTTATAAAATGAAATGTAACACTAATATAAGAATACCTAAAGAAAGTACTTAACTAATATTTATCCCCATAATTTTAATCCTTGATCTCAATACCTGTTTTAAAATTCGTTCTATTGACCCTTGATCCATTTTGCTTGTAACGGCATCTTTCCTTAATCGTGCAGCAACAGTTCCAAGGTAATCAAGAGATGCCACTCTTAAAGCCATCTCTGTTGACTTGTTACTGAATTGATGAACCTAAACATCAAAATAATCTTTATTTAATCAATTTATGACATTTTTAATAGCAATTTATCATACAAATTCCAAATCTGTGTTGTATTATTTGAAATTTAAGTATTTTTTCTTGTGATATTGTCCCATGAAGTGGTTGCTTTCTGAACATTTTCATTAAAAAAAAGTACAGATTAAACCTAAGAACACAGTCATGTTTGTTAAAAATGTAGGCTCAACTGTTTATTTGTATGTTTTCCAGTTCACAGAATGTAAGGGTCCCAAAAGCTTTGTAACGATTTGTATTGCAGAAGTCTAAATATAGTTTAAAAATAAAAAGAGAAATCATAATATTTCTTTGCATTTTCCTATTGTATTACGTGAGAACTAGAAAGTGTCATGTTTCTAGATATTCTTAATGATAAAAAAGAATTCACATTAATCAGTTTCATGCTTTGAAATGAATTAACTATAATAATTTATGATTGAGTCTTGAGATGCTTTTAACTAACAATATACTTCCAACCCCACCCCAAAGTTTTTAAAGTACTGTTATCTTCTGTAATGAAATGAAAGCACCAAAAGTCACAAGATTTCAAAGTTTTCTACCAAATATTGACAGTATTGTGTACAGTTATGCACATGCAAAAATAAAGATGCAATGGTCATATTTCCTTACACATTTTTAAAGAATTCATCATCTGTGAATCAGAGTACATCCTCATTATGTTGTCTTCTAGTAATCTAATAATCTTTAAATGCTATACTCTTACCAACAGTCTCCCTAACAAACTAAGGAGTAGTTCAGCAGCTGGCCATTCAGGCTTATTGACTGTTGAAAGAAGGTCTTGAACAAAATTTTCAAATAGTGGTCTGTAATCTTCTTCACCTTGCTTACTACCACATCTGTTCAAAGATAAATAAGGAAAAGGCTGTGAATTTAGGTGACTTGTCCATCAATATGATTGAAATTTTGTTAACTAAGCTTTCTCTTCCCCATATCTAATAATAAGGTATAAGAGAGTACATTAAATATAAATAACATGGCTTAAAATGAATCTATTTCTCAAATTTCATTCTTCCCTCTATTATAGGTAATTCATTTATTGACTATTATAAACATTAACTTTCCGGCAAGTACACCACATTTTTTTAAAATGACTACTCTTTTTCTGAGATTACCACAAATTCCTATGAAGGCCAAGTAAACCTCTCTCCACAAACTTTCCTATCAATTAGAATGCCCCCAAATTTACTGAAGAAAAATTATAGAATTTCAATCTGGTACTTTAACTTGTGGAGTCAAACATATAAGCTAGCTCACAAGATTTAGGATTTTTAATATATCAACTGCCTCATTTTAAACATCAGGAATTCAAGGGCCAAGGTGACACATTCAAGGTTCAGGTTACAGCAGGAAACTGGATTAACCATTTATATACAATAAAGGAACTATTTTCTATCCTGGGGAAATACAAATCAGATTATGTTAATTTTGCTCACTTTTTAAGGAAGATGGAAAGGAAGTTTTGGGCTGTTCTCATGGCTGTTTCATAAGAGTTGGTAATGACAACATCTTGGTCAACCTAGATTGAGAAAAATGAATTTATACAGGTATAAAAAATAACCAAAAAAAAAAAAAAAAGGTTAGATCAGTTGCTATTGCCATGTTACTACTGAATAGGGGTGATACATTTAAACACTAAGAAGCTTAGACTATTCTTTTATATACAAAGAAATAAGCTACAATTAGCAAACACATTTTCTTAAATTTTTTTTAAATAAAAATTTTTTTTTCTTAAAAATTTTTAAATTTTATTTATTTTTGAGAGAGAAAGAGACAGGGGAGGGGTAGCGAGAGAGAGGGAGACACAGAATCTGAAGCAGGCTTCAGGCTCTGAGCTGTCAGCACAGAGCCCAATGTGGGGCTCGAACCCACAAATTGCGTGACTGTGACCTGAGCGGAAGTCGGTCACTCAATCGACTGAACCACCCAGGCACCCTTAGTAAACACATTTAAATACCTTATAAAAACGAAATAAAAATATTGACTTCATTTTAATTTATTAAAATATGCAAGACTAACAAATGTGGTTAAGCAAATGCGGTATCAATAATTTCTTATGATCTAGGTGAGCAGAAACTGACTGAAAATACAAAAAGAATTTAGAAAAAGACAATCCAAGCTCAAAGTTTATGAAATGGTGAAATATAATGCAAAAGAAAATTCAATCCCTTTATTAGAAATTTAAAGAACGGGATATAAACAGTCTGTTCAAAGTTTCAGAAATCCAATGATGAATAAATACATGAAAAAGCTCACTAGTTACCAGGAATATACAAAATACAATATGGTATCATTTCAGACTGACCAGAATAAATAAAATCTAACAGAAAGAAAGCTAAAATACCACTTTGTTGAGCAAACTGACAAGTTAAAAATGCATGTACACTATTTAATATTCTACTTCTAAGTATACCTAGAGAAACTTTTAAGTTGTGATACAGTTATATATGTTTAAGTAAAAGGAATCTGGTATTAGTTTTCTGTATTATTAACAATGTTGACTGAAAAAATTAGCTATATCACTTCTGTAAAATAAAAAAATTCTACATTAAATTTATGCAGATAAATAAATAAATATATGGAAGGAGCTAAACATTCTCATGATACCTGTTACCAAAGATAAGGAAGGAAAGACGGGAGAGAAAAATCAGATTGGGACAGTGACCTCAACTTTCTTGATCTGCATTTTTCACGTATTCATTTACTTATATATACTTATATACTTATATACTTATATTCATTTACTTATATATATATATATATATAATATACTATTATATACATACACAAAATTCTGAAAATAACAGAATATAGAAACAGAATCATTCCTGTTTCTTTTGAATTTTTTGTAATACTATAAGAACCTGGAAAAATTATAAGCATTGATAGGTAAAAGCCATAAAACCAAAAGCAAATCTTAGCTATAATTTACTCAACAGTGAGAGTGTTCATTACTTCTGCATGAAAATTAATTACATTTTACTACATATTATTACAATTATATGTATGCATTAGTATAGACAGTTATAATAATCACTTACACATCCACTATCTCACTTCAACTTACAAGGTGATACAAAAGGCTTGTTAGGTATTATCATACCCAATTTACAACTGAGCAAACAAACTCATATTAAAATGATCTATATGTTTTGTGACTACTAGATAAAATCGTCAGTACCAGAACTCAGGTTTCCTAAAAACTAATCCTGTGCTCTATATAAGGATCCTAAAGACCAGTCTTAAAAGTCCTAATTAAGAACTTCAGTTTTACAAGAATCGTAGAGAATTTAGGTGCTGCTTCCTATAAAAGTATGGAGTTATAAAAGATTCCTTACTTTTTTATTTGAGTCCTCTTCTGAATTAGAGTCCTTCTCTGATGATGGTAAATGTACAACACACTGAATTAGTTGCAAAACCAGTGCTGTAACCATCTGAATATACATAGGCTCTCCATCCATATCACTACTATTTAACCTTTAATGAAGAAGAAAATATTTAAATCATACAAAGAACGAAGAGAAGTTCAACTTGACTCGTCATGTTATCATCTGAAAATTCAGGATGCTTTACCAATATTTCTAGACATTATCTTTAGTGCTTACAATAGTGTCCTTATGTCTGTTTTTAATAAATTAGAAAAAATACCAATTCAATGCCTATAAATACTTAGATAATTAAAGTGGTCAAAGGAAAAATACAATATTTAATACAAATTTCTATACTTTATATGCACTGCAGATAAAAATTTATAAATGGATAGTATCAAACATTTCTCAAAATGATTTTTAAAATGAGGAAAGTCTTCAAGATTTCCAAATGCCCATGCATTCTGGTACTCATTTTCTTATTAAAATTTGCTACACAGTCAGCTCTTGATCATCTATCCTAGGGTACGAGGCCAGTGGCACCGAATGTAAAAAATCAAATTCTAAATCTTCAATTCTAAAGATACGGTAAAGGTGTAAGACTTCTCTTATATGCTGATAGTTTTTCTTTAGGTTTAATAGACTATACACAATGACGCTAAAAAATTAAGGTAAAAATAATTATTTTATGTAAGATAGCCTTCAAAGCAATCTAAACAAAATCCTATATGCCAGGTTAATACACTTAATCAGTCAGGAATATTATAATGATACCCTATGACAACAAAGAAAATCATGTTGACCACAGCAGTGTATAACATTTCTCAGTTACTCTGTGCTTACTGAATTAAGAGCCTTTAGTCTCCATGACTTCCTACTACATAAAGGATTAAATCTAAGTTCCTTAGTATGGCCTATAAAACACTTGAACTGCCTTTGACTTTTTCAAGCCCTATTTTCTATTATGGCTTAACCAAGGATGATTTTGACCCTCAGGGGACATCTGCCAGTGTCTGGAGAAAATTTTGGTTGTGCCAATTAGAAGGGGAGGCAGTGGTTCTCTTGTCACCTAGAAGGTATAAGTCAGGGATGCTGCTAAGCATTTTACAATGTATACAACAACAGTCTTGTACAACAAAGTATTATCTATCCAAAATGTCCACAGCACGAAGACTGAGAAACCTCATCATAGATTTTTACACTTGAGGATGAAGGAACTTCTTTAAGTCCCCCAAATGTGCACTGTTTTTGCACATATCTGAGTTATTCTTCATGCTGCTCTGACTGAATTGCCTCGCTTTTATCTGATCACTAAAATAAAAATCAGGGATGATGAGGAATAAATATATAAGGATTATAATATAATGCAATTCTTCATTGTACTTGGTCTTTGCTATAATTAGTTACCTGAAGTTCCTCAAACTCCTCTTGCTGGTTGGTAATCTTGCAAGTGAAGTAAAAATTTCTTCCAAAATTAACTGCCTATGTTTTTCATATCTTGAGAATACCTGTTTAGTAATTATAAGATTTCAAATTATTATAATTATTTGAAAACAGAAATACTATATCACGTGACAAAAAATATCTGCCATTTAAAATAAAAATGTTTTCAACATCTTCAATGACAATGACTTAATTTGTACAACTTTTCCATCATTAATTATAATAACATTCTTGTAGAAGTTAGAATATACTAGTTTCATTTATAGGAGTATGCTACCTTAGAGATGAAAGACAAGATTTAAGTGATTTTAAATAATTTTGATTTAATTGTAGATATTCAGGAATTATTAACTGAAGTATTTTTAAAAGTTTAGAAGTGTTTAAAATATAAGGCACACAAAAACAGTCCTTATGTTGAAATAAACCTATGGAAAACTTGAATCTCCATTAATGTTGGCAAGTTTGGATATATTTTTCTGGGGTGGGGGGGGATAACAAAAAGTATGAATTGATTATACTTACTGCAGTGACTAACTTAATGGCACACAATTGTAGTTCACTGACATTTTCCACAAAAAATGGTGTTATTCCCATTGATGATACCTGTACACATAAAAAAGTAATCAGTATACATCTCTAGTTAATTTCAGAAACAGTCTACATTAACTAAATTTCAAAACATTCATAAACTTACCAGAAAAAACTGAGACAGCATTTTCTTTATGCTCATTAATCATCAGTATCTACCTAGTTCTGTTTCTGCTCCTTTCACCCTCAAACATATCAGCACATACCTTCCTTTATAGTGGCCATTCCTCTGATCTCCCCATGTTGGGTTGATAAATGTCACAAGAATATAAAGAAACAAAACATTTTGCTACTCTGGATGAAAATATCCTGGCATATTTCAAAGGAAATGATCATTTATCTCTAAACTCTAAATTCTAGAATTTAAATTCTACATTCACCTATCCTGTGCCCTAAATGTTTCTTTTTAAAACTTCCCCAGACTTGTATTTCTTCACTTTAGATATACTCTGAATGGAAAAAATCAACATAGTGATGCCATTATTACTGAGTAAGCAAGGTTATACTGAACTCAGACCCTGTATTCTTAAGTCGTTTGGTCTAGAAATGTAACAAAATGCTTCAAAAAACACTTACCTGAAGAATTGTTGTGTCTGTGAGAAGTTGTATCTCTAGCAATTCTGATAAGCTGCTAACAATGTCACAAACTTTATTATAAAGCATTACTATTACTCTCTGCTTGTGGGTAGAACATTTAGCCCGTTTTGCTTTTGAACTTAACAAGCCTCCTAAAATGAAAAAAAATCCAAAACAAGTAATTTATCAACTTTTAATAATTTTTAATAAACAGTAATAAAACTGTTTTATGAATTAAGGGAACACTTTTCTAGGGGGAGGGGGTGATACATAAATATACAACATGGCAAATAAAGCTGGTATTTATTAAAACAGAAATATTCTCGGGGCCTCTGGGTGGCCCAGTTGGCTAAGCATCCGACTCAGGTCATTATCTCAGCTTGCGAGATTGAGCCCCATGTGGAGGTCTACGCTGTCAATGCAGCTTGGGATTCTATCTCTCCCTCTCTCTCTGACCCTCCCCTCCTTGCTCCCTCTCTCTCAGAAATAAACAAATATTTAAAAAAAAAGAAATTTATTCTCTAGGGATATTTAGATAGTAGTCGTTCTTTTTTTTGTAAGTTTATTTATTTCGAGAGAGAGAGACAGAGAGAATATTCCAAGCAGGCTCTGCACTATCAGCATGAGCCCAATGCAGGACTTGATCTCACGAATGGTGAGATCATGACCTAAGCCAAAACCAAGAGTCCGATGCTTAACTGACTGAGCCATCCATGCGCCCTGTAAATAATCATTCTTGTAACAGATAATCTATGGCACATTTCAGTGGCTACCAAAATTGTTATAAAATACTTACCTTTCTATTTTTTCTCATTGGTGCAGAATGGTAAGATTCTATTTCCCTTTCCATTAACTTGCAATTATTAAACAATAAGTAATTAATTATAGATTATTCATGAACACCTAGTATATCCCCCTTTTTATTAAAAAAAATTTTTTTTTTTAACATTTATTTATTTTTGAGAGAAAGAGACAGCGTGAACAGGAGAGGGCAGAGACAGAGGGAGACACAGAATTGGAAACAGGCTCCAGGCTCTGAGCCGTCAGAACAGAGCCCAACACAGGGCTGGAACCCGTGAATCATGAGATCATGCCCTGAGCCGAAGCTGGACGCTTAACCAACTGAGCCACCCAGGTGCCCTCCTGTCTTTTTAAATATATATACGTTAACTATTTCACTGTTCATTTATAAAGGTTATAAATAAGACAAAGAATATACATCTTGAATCAATTCATTTTGTGGGTAACCTATATTCTGCATAAAATTAGGGGGAAGGGATAAATAGAACCAAAAGCTCATATTATCTGGGATTTTTCCCTAACCAGTAGAAATTACTTCTAATATATGTAAATATTTGCTAAAGAAATTACACTTAAACGGTACTAGATTAACTAAAAGTTCTATACTCTAGGTAAATTAAAGCCAGTATTTATTATAATTTATGGGATGTAATAATTTTTGGCCATTTTAAGTTCTTGCATTCTGACCCATCCAACATAATAAAATTATAGAATAATTTGACATTCTACTCAACAGCTTTCAATATAAAAAGGCAAACCAACCTCCATGAGGATCTAGTCTGTAAACAGGATCATACTGAGGATAGAGCGTATTCTGCAAATGAAATTTAGTGTATTGTATAACTCTTTCAATTACATCCTCAATATATACAGCTTTTGGCATGTTAGGGGATGTCATAATGTTGATAGTTGTAAGACAGGCATCTGCTGATTTTGTAACTCTCTCCATAATAAGGTCTCTCCATAATCTTTCTTCTTCTTCAGTATCATTATTCTATAAAATAGCACATTGTTAGTGAAATGGAAACAAACACATTTATAGGTTAAAATATATATTAAAAAAGAGATATATTTGATTTTCCCTAGTGGAAACATGTTAAGTATTTTTATGTATGTACTTTTTTTTTTAAAGTAAGCTCTACACCCAATGTGAGGCTTGAACTCACCACCCTGAGATCAAGAGTCATATGCTCTACTGCCGGTCAAGTGCCCCAGTGCGTGTACATGCATGAACATCAGGAATGAAGTACAAAACTGATAATACTTTTAAGATTTTTATTTCAAAGTTTTCAAACATAATATACTCTATCTCCTAATTTCACCACTAGATGACACTCCAATGACAAAGTTATAGTTATCTTTATCTTCTATGTACTTTATCCAAACCTAAGATTTATTAGCTAAAGACTGTAATTTATATAAATAATTTTGTGTTTGGGGTATAAACATTATGACAGTCAAAACTTTGTTAAGTTCTGCTTGCTATTGTGAGAACGAAGCAAATATGAAAACAACAGTAGACCTCACTTAAAAGTAGTAAAATGTAATAGTCTCATTCCTATTACTTGTTTTCAAACATCACTGTATTTTTGAAACAGAGACTAAAGTGGTTATTATGCAGACTACTGAAAACATAATTTATTTTCTAAAATGGATAATTCAACTGACAGAAGACTGCATTTTAATTTACATACTAGCAACTTACATTATAATTGGGAAGGAGTGCTTTTAATCTTACTTTGAGAGTGAGAATCCTATCACATCCTTAATTTATGAAATACAAACTTTACACTCCAGGAATACTTTCAAATGCATGTTATTCAAAGCTTATATACATTGGGAAATGAAACAAACAAAATCATGATATATGTAAAGCAGAGAAGGGCTTTTTAATCACTAATGCCTAAAAACTCCATTATTTTTTCCTACTTCTCTAAGCTTTTTTTCATTTTACTGCTTACATACCTACTCAAAAAAAATAAGATAAAGTAGCCTTTCTTAGACAATAAAATTGTTGTATGGAATAGTCAGTTAAGAACGTTCATCATTCATGCCAAATGTTAAGGCTACCTGCAACACATTAAATAATGCTAAGGCTTCAGGAAGTAGAATAATTTCAGTAAGACTGAGTCTGCCAGCTTTCCAGAACTCTAGATTCTTGACATTTGTTACAATTTCTTGTCAAAGTCTTTAAAAAAAATTTGTAGATTAAGGACGTAGTAGATTGCCACTATAGGTTTCTCTAGGCCCTCTGTTTCTCATTCAAAAACTAATTTAAAAAGGGCATTGGAAAAGTATAGATATATTTAATAGAAATATCGTGAGATTAATTTTCTAGATTTTTTATTCCATGTAGATCACTTAGCAATCCTGTGGCTTCTACAAATACCAAGAACACTCTCTCATAAGATCCAGTGCATGTACTAAGTGTTTTAGGATACATCAAAAGTGTTAATAGTGGTTACTGCTAGATGAGAATATGGATGGACCGTTTTGAGCTTGTTGTGTTTTGGAAATTTTCTATAATAAATACAATAGTTTTGTAATCAGGTTTTAAAAATAAGGAAAATTCAGTAACTCAAAACTTTCCCAAATTCTTATCTCATAATAAATGCCTATAAGCATCAGTGTTTCTATTTATTAATGGTAGAGCTATCAAGATCAATTCGAATATAGACATGATTTTGAAAGTCAACTACACTGCTAGGAAGGTAGATTCCAGGTCATTTATTTCAATCAGTTTATAAACCATTACATTATGTTGCTACTGCTTTTCACATAAAGGTACTAAAATACATTAACATTTGCTAATGTTTATTGAGAACTTAAGATGCGGAGACACTGTTAAGTACTTAACATGAATTATTTGATTTAATCTTTTCAATGACCATTTGAACAAGGTATAAAAATGGTACATAAGGATTCCTGTTTTAGGATACATTAGGAAATCAACATAAAGTTTCTAACTATTTAATTCTTCAGGAAAGGTCAAGAAAAAGAATTACTATCATTTCATAAATGAAAAAATATTTTAAACACACTCATCCACTTACACAAGGAAGAGCATAATGTAAGATTAAAGATCAGTTCTGTAAACTGAAATGAATTTAAATCTGTTGCTTATATCAAAGCAGTGAACTGACAATGTAATTTTGAATTACTAACTGTAATTTAGCAGCAGCACTAATGAACATAACTAGCAAATGGTAGTTTAGCTTAAATGAATGAAATTTGGGATTTCCCTACAAATCAAAGTTCTTTTGAAAAAACTTTAGTAAAAGTAAAATTAACAATATGGATCTTAAACTTACATGATTTAACAAAGTGGAAAGCTTGGACCCATCTTGAATATTCTTCTCCAAGATATTTAGGACTTTCACAGTTTTGTCAGTGGAAAGCTGAAATAGCAACACAATTTTTTAAAATCAATCATTTGTAAAAGTAATAAATTATTCAAGAAACATTGTGTACAATTATCACCTTTGGGCTACAGAATATATTAAAAAGTGAGAAAAGAAAATTTTCCCACTTAGATTCTCTATTTAAATCTGAATTATGTAGAGAATTAATCCCTTGTTTCTCAAGGACAGAAAAGCAAACAAAGAATGGGCACAAATGCACATTACTACTCTTAACATATAGCTTGTGAAGATTGAGTTTGTTCTGATGCCTGGCCCTTGTTCTTGTGGTAGTGACCCTGAACATGCATATGAACGAACGAACACACACGCATACTGAGACTTTACGTTTATTTTTTGGAGAGAGAGAGAAGGAACACAAGTGGGGGAGGATCAGAGAGAGAGAGAGGGAGACAGAATCGGAAGTAGGCTCCAGGCTCTGAGCTGTCAACACAGAGCAGCATGTGGGGCTCCAACCCATGAACGGTGAGATCATGACCTGAGCAAGTCTGATGCTTAACCAACTGAGCCCCTAAATTTTTATTTTAATGTTTATTTTTGAGAGAGAGAGAGACAGAGTGCAAGCGGGAGAGGGACAGAGAGAGAGGGAGACACAGAATCTGAAGCAGGCTCCAGGCTCTAAGCTGTCAGCACAGAGCAGGACGTGGGGCTTGAACCCATGAACTGTGAGATCATGACCCGAGCCGAAGTCGGATGCTTAACCAACTGAGCCCCTAAATTTTTTTTTTAATGTTTCTTTTTGAGAGAGAGAGAGAGAGACAGAGTGCGAGTGGGAGTGGGCAGAGAGAGAGGGAGACACAGAATCTGAAGCAGGCTCCAGGCTCTAAGCTGTCAGCACAGAGCCCAACACGGGGTTTGATCATGACCTGAGCCGAAGTCGGATGCTTAACCCGACTGAGCCACCCAGAGGCCCCAAACTACCAAGACTTAAAAAAAACAAAAAAACAAAAAAACGTTATTTATTTTGAAAGAGAGAAGGGGTGGGGAAGAAAAATGGGCGCACAAGTCAGGGAGGGGCAGAGAGAGAGAATCCCAAGCAGGCTCCACACTGTCAGCACAAAGCCTGACACAGAGCAAGATCTCACGAACTGTGAGATCATGACCTGAGCCAAAATCAAGGGTCCAACACAGCCAACTGAGCCACCGAGGTGCCCCTAAACTACTGAGACTTTGGTAAACTTCCCATACTTTGAAATACTCAGCAAATTCACTTTGTGAAACAGAAATAATAGCTATATATAATAACAGAATTTATGAAATAAACTTAGGATTGGAAGTGTCATCTCAGAAAACTGATGACATATTCCTATACAATAAATCAATCTCTCTCTCTGCACACAGCAATACTATGAACTAATAGCACATTAATTATTGGTTAACTATGTGATATGTCTGGCTTTAAAACACAAATTCATGGAAACCCTTGTGCACTACTGGTGGGAATGTAATTGGGTGCAGCCACTATGGAAAACAATATGGAGGGTCCTCAAAAAACTAAAAATAGAACTACCATAAGATCCATCAATTCCACTTCTGGGTATTTATGTGAAGGAGAAGAAAACACTAACTTAAAAAGATATATGCACCCCCATGTTCACTGCATCATTATTTACAATAGCCAAGACACGGAAGCATCCACAGTGTCCAGAGATGGATGAATGGGCAAACAAAATGTGGTATATACATGATGGAATATTATTTTGCCATAAAAAAGGAAATCTTGCCATATGTGACAACATGATTGGTCCTTGAGGGCATTACACTAAGAGAAATAAGTCAAAGACAAATGACATATGATCTCCCCTGTGGAATCTAAAACCAACAAAAACCAACCCAATTCACAGATACAGAGAACAGATAATTCTGTACAACAGGGAACCTGCCCTGGTTAGAAGAGAAGAGGGGCACCTGGATGGCTCAGGTCATGATCTTATGGTTTGTGAGATCGAGCCCAGCGTCTAGCTCTGTGCTGACAGCATGGAGCCTGCCTGGGATTCTCTCTCTCTGCCCCTCCCACTCATACGTTCTCTCTCGCTCTCTCTCAAAATAAATAAATAAATTTAAAAAAAAAAAAAGAGAGAAGAGGAGGAGAGAGGATTCATCTTGAAATTGTATCTGCACAGCAATCATGCAGTAGTTTAGGAAGTGAATGGTGGCTCATAAAGATTATGGGAAGCCATCCCTTGATGCTGTCACTATTGTCTGAAGTTATTATCAATGAAAAATACTCTGCTATTTCATTAGAAAAGAATGAGACTATTTAGCAACAGAGAGCTCACAGGAAAGACAACTCACAAAAATTATTATAAAGCCTACAGCAATGAGACTATGTACTTATTAACAATTAATGTGCTGAAACTGTAGCATTACCCTTTTACCACTCTAAATGGCTAAAGCAAACGCCAAGGAAAAATTTAGTGTATTTCTACATTTAAATAATCTGAATATCTGAGACAATAACAAGAAAAACAGTGGGAAAAAAAATCCAGGCCCATGCCTCTTTCGGTGCAATGAGATACAGTTTTCTTTAGAATAATTTACAGAATACTTCTTTGATTCAAGTTTAAAAAAAAAAAAAAAAATTCAGTTAGCCTCTCAGAAGGCAACCAGAAATTGTTTTCAGTATTATTTACTTTATGTAAACTCTGTAATTTGCCTTGGAAACTTTAATTTCAAAGATCAGACCTTAAGTAAATATATAAAATTTACTTTAGTGAGATACCTTATCCATTATACCCATTGCTTTAATTTTAGCAGATTCACTGCCGAGTTCATTAAGCTGGTGTTTTCCTAAGAGAAGTTCCTGAGGAATTTCATCATCATCACCTGAAAAACCAAACCAAACAATTAAGGGAGAATACATAGCTCAAAATAGTAAGTTTAATTTTTTAATAAAATTTCTGGACACATAGACAAATACAAACAAACTAAACAAATAACAACCTAAGAGGCTTCTGCACACCTCAAGCGCACCCCTAACGAGCGAGGACAGGGATTAAAACTAGAGCTCTGACTGGGATGGCAAGAGGACTCAGATCTCGTGTCTTCACTCTCAACCAAGTTCTCTGCCCCAGGGGGTTGACCTGTGTGCACTACATAACAGTCTCTCATGCCCTCTGGCTTCTGTTTGGGTACAGCTAGTGGGGTGCCCTGTCAGAAGATCTAAAGAGAAGGAGAGTGAGGTCAGGGTATTTATATCTGTGACTCCTTCCTTGTACGGTCTCCTCAGGCTGCCTATGTCCTCTGACCAAAAGGTTACTGCCTTTTTTCAAGGCAGTCTACGATATTTTTTTCCCTACAGAGTGAGAGTTCTGGTAACTTCTCTTTACCCTTGTTCCTTTCGGAGAAGCGATGGTAACAGTTTCATGGTTGTTAACCCTGGATTCTGGCACTATTCTGTCCCTAACTCTGAAACTGGTCTCTTTCTAAGTAAGTCCTCCTCAAATTATCCCAATTTGAGAGTGTCATCTGTCTTCTGGTTGGGATCTTCAATGACATGGGAGACAGTTTCTCAGCACACCACTGGAGTTTTATAAATGACAAAACTGCTACTCCAAATAATGGAGAAATGCATTAATGATACTTAGGGAAGTAACTCTGACAAAACAAATATTTTTAAAATCAAGGGTAATATAATATAAAGGGTAATATACCTTTTAAGGCATTTTCAAATAGATGGACTCATATCAGAAATTATTGTATATCACATGGCTTTTGTAAAATTAGGTAAAATGTTCGTACCAGCTGAAGGTGGCATAAAATGGTTGAGAATAGCTCTAAACACTGCAATCACATTACATTTTTATATTTATAGATATGATCTTTACATATTATTATAAAAGGAATATATAAATATTACATCAATCCTATTGTATGTTAATTAGTTTACTATTTTGTTTTCCGTATTAGATTCTGTATTACTTGAAACCAGGAGCTGGGATATTTATCTTTGCATCTCTAGCACTTAATATATTACTGACAAAGAGCAAGTATTCAATAAATATTGGCTATAAGAATAAATGAGCAGATGCATGGGTTCCTGTTTCTGCATCCTTGCTCAAATTAGTACTTAGGTCCTTATCTAGGACCTACTCAAGTCTTACCTGCGTTAAGGTTTCCTTAATTACTCTCACCTACCTTGGTAACTGCACTTTCAGGATTCTTAAGACACTATCAATAATTAATAATACCTGATTTTTATACTAAAGTTTTCAATTTCTTGACAATATAGACTACACTTGACTCTACAACCAGATTTCAAGTTGCTTGAGAGCACTTAATCATGCCTCTGTATCTACTAGATAACTGGCAGAAAGCTAGACACATAGGTAAATAAATACATTTAAAACTGATTTTATATTTAGAAGTAAATATATATTAAAATGATTTTACCAAATGCAGTAAAATCCATATCTTCTAAATTATCCAAAATATTCTCTATTGAGGCTGTGAATCTCTTAAAAGTTGAAGAATCCATCATTTCTACAAAAAGAAAAAATAAAAACTTATTATGATCATATTACAAGTAGAATACTGAAGTTGAACACTATGAACAAAGACAAAAATTTACCTTCAGGTGTTAGTTTTGGTTCATAAGCTTTCCTCTTCTTCTGTTTTTCTTTTTTCTTCATTTTTCTAGCAACTAAATCAAACAAAAGAAATACTGAAATACAGGAAAGACAACTTAAAATATTTCTATTCTTGCGCTTAGGTTCTTCCAGAACATTAAATACTTAAACAATAACCACTGCCATTCCAAACTAAATACATACTTTTGTCTTGATTAACAATTAGGAGTTGTTAATGAACTCAGAAAAAAGTATCAAAGAGTCTTCAAAGTTAAACCCCTAAATTTAAGGTGGCTTATGTAAGAAATCCGTTGATACTGATGTATTACCCTCACTAAGGCTGGGAGGAGGAGAATAATCTTCCATGTCAGAATCTGATGGGCTTCGGTTTCGATAACGACCACCACCTGAACTCCTTCTTCCTTCATGAGAGTGGCCACTTCTCCTATGATCCCCAGAGCTTCTTCTGTCACGTTCTTCATATTCCCAAGCTTTATCATCATCTTTTTTATGTCGTTTCCTAGAGGCTAAAAGCAAATCCCCATGACAAATAATTTACCTCATTTAAAAAGACTATTAAAGCTTGTACTTCACAAATTTACCACATGGGGGAAAATCATTGTGTGGGTCTAGGAAATTCTGAGTTTTTCTGTTTAATCAGAAATATGAATTATGGTATAGAAATAGTATCACTTATTTTAGCAATATCTATCTACATTTAAATATTTTTACATGAATTTGGTTTGCTAACAAATATAGATAGGAATGTTCTGGGAATTAAACAGCGCTCATTTCAAAGAAAGATATAATCAGCGAGTCAGTAAAGATAATATCTAACCATCAGGATGAATTGAGGCATGCAAAACAATCTTTATTTAGGATGTGGATGAAAAACAGAAACACCTTAAAGCATTTAGATTACTGATGGGGAGTAGGGTTTGGAGGAAAAGTAAACTTTTGAGAAAGTGTTATAGAATATGGGGTAACCATGTATACCAACAATTAAAAGTCAAGTTAAGCCCACAATTTAGGTAAAATTCAACAGACTGATAATCTAACGTCACAGGCCTACAGAGATAGAATAAATCCATACAGTTGTAAATACTCACACTGAATTCAGTTCCCCAATAACATATTTGCTTAAACCCAAAGAAAAAAGCTTTTAAGCTTATAAATGCTATATAAACAAATTTATGTATGTTACCTTCAGTCCCTCCCCCATCTTTCCAAGGGTCTAAGCATTCTGCTAAAATCACCAGTATTGACAGGAACTTCTAGGCAGAACTGGCAAACAGATTACATCTGACACATCAACTCTGATCAAATGGTAATAGCTGCCAAGAACATTATATTTCCTTGAGAAAGCATCATATTTCAGCAAGAAAGACTGATTAGAAATGTCTGTCCTGTGAGAGCCTGAGGGCAGTACAAGTGACAAATATTTACCATACCTGCTCTTGCATGCAGTACCAACAACTTAAAACTAGGTTAGAGAAGTAATGTGTCCTACATCTTGGGATTCTTGTTTTGACCACTTGTTGCTGACAATGAAATACTTTCTAATCGTTGAACTAAATGTGACTCCCTTGCTTTCTTGTAGCTGACTTCTATTTCAAATCCCTAACTATGATCAATACTCAAATACTTAAGACAAAAATAACACTTGAGTCCCCTTAAATTCTTAGATTTAAGGATGCCAATCTTACTAGCATAGATAGATGTATTCTACTACGCTTGTACTGGTGCCCTTATGTGTGAATAAGCAATGCCTACACTCTGGCTAATCTCACCCTTACATGCTGCCTTAGCTGTTCCTATTCGAGAATCTAGTTTGGTTTCTGGTTCTGGACCCTTCTGTCCAATCTACTGACAGTATGGCAGAAAAAGATAATTTTGTTTCCTCTTTTTGGTCATAGACTTGGCACAGAAAGATGGTTCATAAAAAAAGACAAATGTAAATGCATATATTTAAATCTCCAATGATTTTCTTCATAATTAGGCATAAATTTGACTATGAAATATGAGGAAGAAGTAGGACTTTCTCCTCTTTTGCAATTAGGGTATGCCCCAGTACGTTCTCTTAGTTGAGAGGTTGCCTTATAAACTAATATAAGGGGTGTGTGTGTGTGTGTGTGTGTCAGAGAAACATTTAGCATTCAATAAATACTTTTTCAACAAGTACTAACATACCTATCAAACATGAGGAAAAACAACTAATAAGCAAACTTGTTCAGAAAGAATTCTATGACCTCAAATATGAACTAGTCCTTTTGAAACTTAATTTCATACGAAATCCATTTCAAGCATTCAATTCTATGATTAGAAAACGCTTGAAAAATCTTACAGTTG
This sequence comes from Prionailurus viverrinus, assembly GCF_022837055.1. Taxonomy (NCBI): domain Eukaryota; kingdom Metazoa; phylum Chordata; class Mammalia; order Carnivora; family Felidae; genus Prionailurus; species Prionailurus viverrinus. The sequence goes on from NC_062561.1 coordinate 211,047,966, forward strand.
TTAGCAAGAACATACAAAATACCGTACTGGTGATAATTTTTATAGGCCTTGAAGATTTTTTGTTTCACATCCATTAAACTTTAGGAAATTTGGATAAAAATAGGACGGCAAATTAGAAAAAATTCCCACCCAACTTCTATGATACAGTGTGTTGTAATAAGGTTATCAGGATCCCAATTCATTGTTACTAGTTTATTCTTTTGCTATTACTCTCAAGAAGTAGGGGAGGAGCTCAGTAGACAGGTAGATAAAATGTGACTTGAGTGTCTTCCACCTTCCCTAACTTTCACCTACATTGCTCTTTAGCTTACATCTTCCCTCCTTCCCCAGCAACACACTGACCTTGTAGTTGTGCTATGGCTATCCAGATCTATGTGGCCCAACTTTCAAAGTTACCCCTCAACCTTTCCCCCATCCTTCAACAAAACAATTGCTTTAGTTTTAGATTTTCAGGAGTGCAATTTGATTAAACTGCAGTAAAACCTTAAGTTTCAAACAATCTCTCTCAAAGCAGCATTAACGCTTGTGTTTATGTTCTCATACTACTTTTACATTTTGTACTACACTATATTCTCACTGCATTGTTTTTGTTGTGGTATAATGACAATGTGTTTATGTAAACTACCAATTGCAATTCCTCCATCTCTCAAATCAGCAGCTCCAGAGTAAATTTTTCTATAGTTACTTGTATAGAAATTAGAAAAACAGGAAGCTACTCTGAAGTCTCTTAAAAAATCCAGAGAAACTTTTCTTCCTCCTAGCAAGGGCTGAAGCTGAGGTTCTCTGATACGAGCTTTCAGTACACTTGGAAACAGATATAACAGGGTTCATGGCTTTAAGACGACACTAAGTGCTTCCATAAGATAAAATGAGAGCTCTCCTAACAGAAAGCAAGGAAAAGAAGAGTGGCTGCACTCATGACAAACATAAGGCATGTGTGGCTCTCTTCTCTTACACTTGATGGCCATTTCTGATTGTGCCATCCTTTCTACTTAACTGCAAGGTAGCTTCAAAATTCTCCTCAGCTTAGCAATGAGAGGAGCTCAGCCGCTCTCAGTGAAATGGGAGTTGAAGTGTGATTTGAAATCAGTCTGCAATTAAAGAACTCCTCCTTCTTAACTACTCCCTTTAGAAATGGGTGATGTTTTACGGAGCAGGAGAGAGAGTGAAGGAGAGGCATGTCTATAAAGGGGAGTGAGTTTATGAGCCACCAGATCTCCTTTCTCCTATCCCTTTCCAGAATATATGTTCCCATATGACCAAAATGTTTGATTATAATAAAAAAAGTATTAAGTTTAGCCACTGAAATATATTCCATGTAAATACATCTCATGAGAATACAAATGATAACAATTGTACATATAATTGTCAGATTAACTTTGCTATATATTTTATTTCAATTTTAAAACTTTCTTCAGATTTGTTCAGTATTTATAGCCTACTGCTCATAGCTCAAGAGCTCACAATTTAAAGAAAATCAGAGTAAATGAACATTAAAAACTTTGGAGGAGGTGAAGGATTTCCATCAGCAATATACATTTAAAATTGGCAGCATGCATCTGTCCTTCCTGCCCTTGCTTGTCACACCTCAATCTATGGAAACTAGGTGGAAAAGGTAGAATACACTGGAGGTCTTCCCAGTTCTTTTGGTCAAAATGACTAAGTCAGTTGGCACACAAGTGAAGATCTCCCATAGTCTGTTTCCACTGAATGCCGTTTAAGTCAAACAAGGTTGCTGACCCCTCTTGGCTAGGCTCAATTCTCTTGCTCCAGAAGAAGGAAGATAGGGATAAAAGAGAAGAACTTTTTCAGTGGACCAGTAGGAAGACAGGCGAGGTATAGCAAGTCTAGTGCAAAGACAGGTGATCACAGTGTTGTAGAGAGGTAGCTGTGTAGTGAAGAAGCCAGCTCTGGAAAACAGTGAAACAAGGGAGGAATTCCAGGACACAGCTGGGCAAAAAGGAGAAGCCAGGTCCAAACCACACAGATAATTGGCAATGTGGCTAATCCATTCATAATTTAGTGATAGTATGGTTTTAAATATTTCTTCACCTGGCTATCTCCTATGTGTCCTTCAAGACTCAACTCAAGTGTCACCTCTTCCAGTAAGCGTTCCCTGAAACCCAAGTATAATTTTGATGTCAATCCAATGTGCTCCCATAGCACCCTGGATTTACTTATTATCACTGTACTTTTCTCACTGTGCTACAACTGTTTACATATTTCCCCCATTAGACTGAAGGCTCTTTAAAGACAGGGGCCACATCTTATTTATATTTTTAATCTCAGTGCCTAACATATATAGTAGGAACTCAATAAATGTTTGCTAAATACAGACACATACCTGTGTTATTTGACACTAATCATAGCTCATTAAAATTTTTTTCTTGGTGCCAACTGATCTCATCTGTCACACATTTTTTAGTATAAAGAAAAAGCCTTGCTATACTAAGTTATTGAGAATTAAGATCACTGTACTGTTCCTAACCCCCCAAATTATGAATGAGACAAACATATCAACCTGCGTTTTAATTCTAAAGTAATAATAAAATTATGTGATACTTACATTCAAAAGCTTCATCACTATCATTATCTTCATCTGAACTGATTTCAGCATATTTTGGCTTTTCATTAACTGTGCTACGCTTGCGTTTATTCATTTTCACACGTTCACAAAGTGGCATGGTGGATTCAATTTCTGCCAGAAGTTCGGGGGGTAATTCTTTTAACACTGATTGATCTATACTACCTATTAATGAAAGGTAAGAAAAAAATTTAAATCTGAAGATAAAAGGGAAATTTTAACTAAATTAGAACAATGAAAATGAAATACTAGTATTTATATACGTTTTCTAAGTCAGCTTTGTATTTTAATAAAACACATATTTAAAACTGTAATAGGCTCAACCCTGACCTGATAATGCAGTTTTTATACATGTATCATTATATAACAACTTAAAAAATATAAAAAGGGTAGTTATATCATCAGTTTTTGATATAATGCCTTCATTTGTCTGCACAGACTAAAAACTTTCTAAAACTATGAATCCACTGGCATTGACTAGCGTATTTGTACTAGGGGATTCATTTTGCATTCTTGGTAGCACCCCCATTTGTTTTACAGAGGTCTATACCCGTTAGTTTGAAAGTAAGGCTCTCTCCGTGCAGATTAGAAGAGTTGGAAGACACTTAGCACCTCCTTCTCTTCATCTATGATCTTGGTGGTTGTGTGATATGGCTGAGACTAGAGTTTTACATGCTTTTACCTATCACTGTCTATTCGAGAGGCATGGTAATGCCTTTAGTATTCCAAAGAACTTCCTCAAACAGATAAACCAATATATGCATTTAACTGAAGATAAAGGAACATGAAAGGCAGGATAAACAAAACAAAAATATTTAAAAATATAATTGTCTAGAATTGAAAATAGTAAATTCAAGTCTGTCATGAAATAAGTTCATATTTTCCCATGAAAAAGTAATGACGGAATAAAAATATATCAGCATAATAACATTAACATAATATTTACTATTTAATCCTACACACATACACACAAATACACAAACACTACAAATGAAGAAATAAATTCTTAACATCTTATTGAGAGCTTAAAAATAAAGAAGTAGCAAAAGCTATTTATTCAGGATAATTTGTCCTTGATGATGACAATTTTAACTTACTTTACTTACCCTTGTAAATTTTTTAGTGGAAGTACAAAAATGAGGTCTTAGCTGCTAAATTTTAGAAACTGGGAGCAAAGAGTACTTTAGTGGATTATAACGGGGAGTATTAGTAACTATAATCAACATTAACACTACAACATTTGAATTTTAATAGTGCTTATGTAAAGGATAAAAATAAATCATGACAAAAATGAATGGGTACTGATTAAGATACTTTCAAAGCCTCAGTATTCAATCCCAATAATTTAAGAATATAAAACATAGCTTATTAATCTCAATGGAAGAATAATCTTTTTTTTATTCTTCATGCAATTTTTATTGAACATCATGAAAGAGTTATTTCAGTAACCTTTAGTCTTTTACTCTTCTAAGGACACGCATAGCAAAAATTTTACCCAATAAAGATGTAATACTTGTGACTGGTAGTATTCCAAAGAATTCATTGCTGAGAATCCTGACAGACTAATGTTGAGTGTAACTTATCTGTGTCACTTTCAAATCATGTAACATTACTCTGTGCTGGCTTTCTTAATTTAACTGTACTTTATCAGTGAGGTCTTTTCAGAATATTGCTACAAGTAAAAGAAACCAACTTTAGCTTTGGATTGTCCATATGTTCAGCCCAAAGGTAAATACAAAATGCATCTCATTTAAAAGTCCTTAACGTCTTGAGCACCTCTAATTAAATGTGTGGTTCTTTTTTGATGGAAGGATCATGTCTTCTAGTATTTACCTTCCCCTTTCCACATGGCCTATAATTTATCTTAATTTATTTTAATAATTTATAAATGCTCAATAAATGCTTTCTGATTACCTGTCATTCACAATTTCCTATGATCACTTAAAAACTTCCTGTATAGTTTCTGAATTGCTAGATTTTAGAGGCAAATGAAGACATTTCCCAAATTAAAAAAAAAAAAAAAAATGGAAGTACTGTCCTTTTTATACTCCTGAAATGTTATAAGCTTTTGGGGTATTTAAATAATGATAGCCCCTGGTGCCTGAGTGGCTCAGTCAGTTAAGCATCCAACTCTTGACTTCAGCTCAGGTCATGATCTCACGGTTTGTGAGACAGAGTCCCATGTCAGGCTCCATGACGACAGTGCAGAGCCTACTTGGGATTCTCTCTCTCCTGCTCTCTCTACCTCTCTCCTGTGTGCTCTCGCTCTCTCTCAAACAAAACATTAAAAAAAAAAAATAAGTAGAGATAGCGCCAAAGTATTTGGCCTTTAATCCATCGTGACATTTTTTTAAAAGCCAATTTAGGGGCACCTGGGTGGCGCAGTTGGTTAAGCGTCCGACTCCAGCCAGGTCACGATCTCGAGGTCCGTGAGTTCGAGCCCCGCGTCAGGCTCTGGGCTGATGGCTCAGAGCCTGGAGCCTGTTTCCGATTCTGTGTCTCCCTCTCTCTCTGCCCCTCCCCCGTTCATGCTCTGTCTCTCTCTGTCCCCAAAATAAATAAACGTTGAAAAAAAAAAAAGCCAATTTACCTGATTATGTTCTGCTTAAATTCCCATTCTCAAAGACATATACTGACCTGATACATATCCCAGAATAAAAATTATCCTATGGATAAATATACAATAGATAATCAAGGGTCAATATATGTATTGGTACTTGTAGTCTCTTTACAATGGTTTGTGAGATCACCAGAGCAAGGACTCTGCTCTCTTTCTCTCTTTTAAAAAAACTCCTCACAATAGCCAGACATAGAAAACTTAATGTCATATATATGATAAAGCAGGCACCAAAGTTTATTCATTGTAGTTTACCATCTCTTATTCCCTAAATCATAAAAATACAATCAGATTTAAGAGCTTTTCTATTAGGTCGACCATTTTAACCTCTGTATAACTGAATGGTACAGCAACATAATTCAAAGACCAAATGTTTAATTTCTGAAGATAACCCAACTTAAGAAAAAACGAATCCAGCAACAGGTAATGTCTCTCAATGTATCATCCTCCAAAAGTAACCTCTGTTTCATTTTGAATAGAAACATCTATTCCAAAGGTTTAGGCATTTTCTCAATTAAACACATCCTTTCTTCCTTTTAATAAAACACTTTATAAACTGACTCAGCTAGGTCCCTTGATTATAAAGAATAAGAGATAAAATGTTAGACTTTCCTATACTCACATTCGGGTTCTTTACTACATTATCAAGGACTGAATAACTGACTCAGCTTCAAAAGATCTGAATAAACAGTGAGTACCTCAAATGATGCCTATGATGTATTGGTTATGTTCTTTCCCCTAAATTAGGAACTAGCAATTGTTTAATTGCAAAATAATGTCTATTTCTTAACACAACTAGAAACTAGACTTTAGAAATTATTGTTTATGGAGGCACCTGGGTGGCTTAGTCAGTTAAGCGTCTGACTTTGGCTCAGGTCACAATCTCACAGTTCATGGGTGCAGACCCGCATCGGGCTCTGTGCTAACAACTCAGTCTGGAGCCTGCTTCGGATTCTAGGTCTCTGTCTCTCTCTCTGTCTTTCTCTCTCTCTGCCCTTCCCTGGTTTGTGCTCTCTCTCAAAAATAAAATAAACATTAAAAAAAAAAAAGGAAATTGTTTGTAGGGTTATTGTTCTTAAAAAATTCAGATTGCTAGTACCTGATGATTATCTTTCTCACCTCACTTCTCCCATTCCAACTACTTTATTGTTTAATTCAGGTGTTTGAATTACCACAAAATTTTAAGTTACTGGCTTGAGGGGATAATGTCATTTAGTCACAATTTTGTGAATATCACACTTTCAGCTTTTGTAGGTATATACTCCATTAGATGTAGCGCACCTCTATTTTCTAGCTCTAATAAGGCTAAAAGAATACATTTACTTCTAGATATGGTACATTTTAGGAACCTTGGATTTCTAGTCTAAATTACTTATATTAGCACATTTAGCAGATTATTAAAACCAAACTACTAAAAGTCTCAAAGAGTCACTGATTAGATAACAATGTATTATTTGGGAGCGTCTGAGTGGCTCAGTCAGTTAAGCGTCCGATTTTGGCTCAGGTCATGATCTCACGGTTTGTGAGTTCGAGCCCTGCGTCGGGCTCTGTGCTGACAGCTCAGAGCCTGGAGCCTGCTTCAGATTCTATGTCTCCCTCTCCGCTGCTTGCACTCTGTCTCTCACATTGTGTCAAAAATAAATAAACATTAAAAAAAATGTGTTATTTGTTTTATTAAGTGAAACAAACAACCCCGAGATTAAAATAAATGAACTCTTTGGGACTAAAGATTCAGACAGTGGAAACCAGTCATGTTCAGGAACAAACCAAGAAACTCACATAAAACTCCAAATTATGTAAGTCATAAAAAACATCTTAGGCATAATGTAGTTCAGGGACAATTGTTCCAATAACCTACTCAAATTACAAAGGAGTAGCACCAAATGGATCTTTAACCCCAAATACAGGCAATCTGCCTGTCGTGTAACCCTAAGTGGGTTAATACAGTTTGAAGAAGATACATATTTTTGGTAGAAATGGTTCCTAAATGCAAGCCAACTTCTTTACTTAAAGCCACTATTAAGAAGTGCATCTAAGTAGCATAAATTGTGGATTACATAGCCCTGAAATATGGCAACAGTTGGGAGGTAGAAACAAAAAGCAACAACCTAAAGAGAAACTAAAAAAAAGTATGGTTCAACTATGAGACCAGGACACTGAATGTTCCTTTCACAGGGACCATAAGATTACCTAACCTGAGGGCAGTACTATGGATAAAGAGGAAGACTGTGCACTAGGGACCAAAATCTGCAGTGAATGTAGGGACATAGAAGATTGCTGTCCAAAGTTTTGAGGTCGGGTGCCTGGGTGGCTTAGTGGGTTGAGCATCCGACTTTGACTCAGGTTATGCTTTCGTGGTTCATGGGTTTAAGCCTTGCGTTGGGCTCTGTGCTGACAGCTCACAGCCTTGAGCCTGCTTCGGATTCTGTGTCTCCCTCTTTCTCTGCCCTCCCCCGCTTGCACTCTGTATCTCTCTCTCAAAAATAAATAAACATTAAAAAAAAAGTTTGGAGGTCACAAAACAATGACCTTAGGGGAAAAACTTTGACACGTACATTTTAGCAATTACAGGTGACCCTTAACATGTTTGAACTGCATGGGTCCACTTATATGCCAATTTTTCTTGAGAGATACAGTATAGTATTGTAGATGTATTTTCTTTTTCTTATGATTTTAACAGTATATAATGCATGTAATAAACAAAATATGTATTGACTTTATGTTATTGGTAAAGCTTCCTGGTCAACATTAGGCTATATCAGTAGTTAAATTTTGGGGGAGTCAAAAGTTATACATGGATTTTTGACTGTGTAGAGGAAGAACCCTCCATGTTATTCAAGGATCAACTGAATTTGGAAAGAGCAGTAGCAAACTAGGAGAAAGGACATTCTCCTTTTTAGTAGCGCTAAGGCTCTTTGGTTGAGTGAAAATGAGGGAAGTGAAACTCACAGCTTTCTATAGATGTTAGTTAACAGTCATCAGAGTAATAAGAAGGGAGGATCTGTTTGTAACTGAGGATGAGGTCTTAATTTAAGGGAAGAGAACATCAGGTAGATTATCTTCTCTAAAAGGAAAAGGTCAGGAAATAGGTTTGCTTTTGTTTGTGATGGTTTAGGAAAAATGGAAGTGATGCATAATGAGATAATCTAGTATAAAGTTGCTTTAATTTTGGTAAAGAGGCAGAGAGACCCCAGGTACTGGCTGGAGGCCTAGTACTACTTATTCAGGATTACAAAAAAAACTTAAAATATGAAACAGCAACTTTTATATCAAAATTATAGCATAGATAATTAAGCTCTCTGATACAAGGTAGTCAATATACTTTCAACTTATTTTTTTTTTAAGTTTATTATTTTGAGAGAAGGTGTATGTGCACGTGGGGGAAGGGCAGAGAGAGAGGCAGACAGAATCCCAAGCACTCTCCCTGCTGCCCACAAAGAAGCCCGATGCAGGGCTCAAATCCACAAACTGCATGATCTTAACCTGAGCCAAAGTCAAGAGTCAGACGCTTAACTGATTAAGCCACCCAGGTGCCCCACTCTTCTATTGCTTTAAAAAAAAATTTTTTTTTTAATTTGAGAGAGACTGAGAGAGAAAAAGAATACACGAGTCAGGGAGAGGGCAGAGGAAGAGAGAGAGAATCTTAAGCAGGCTCTATGCACAGTGTGGAGCTGATATGGGGCTTGATCCCATGATGACTCAGGGATCACAACCTGAGCTGAAATCAAGACTTGGATGCTCAACCAACTAAGCCACCCAGGTGTCACAATATTCTATTCTTGATGTAAATTTTTCTTAAAAGCACTGTGTCCATTTTTTTTTTTTAACAAGTCAACTTCCTGACTCATGATCATTATTGAAAAGATCAAATTTTCTACAGTGCTTTACACAGCGATGTCTTTAGGAATTAACTGCTACGCAGAGATGTTTGAGATGATATGAAATGATTCAGCCTTTGCTTCTGAGTTCTGTAAGTCTGCTTGTAGTTGACTGAAATGTATATACTCAGAATCAGTTGACTAGTATAGAATATATAACAGAGCAAATGGGGTTAAAATCCTTTAACTCATTACTTATACTATTCATAGAAATTGATTCCAAGGAAATCTATACAACAAAAAAATTCTATGAAGAAAGGTTAGTTTAGATCAGTTTTATCTATTATAACAGCTTTTTTCCAGATGAAAATTCTTTTCTAAATCCTGAAGGAAGTTTATCCACAAAGTGAAAAGATATCATAATTGACGTGCGACAAGTGTAAAATATGTTAAAAGTAATTGAAGTCTGATTTTACTTGTTATATATTTTATATATTAAATATTAATATATTAATAACTTATATAACCCCACTAAATGAGGTACTCAGATATTAAATATCCTTCTTGAAATACTATATTTGGCAAACTTCACACTACATAAATACTAGAGAACTAGAAAACCATTTCAAAACTCATTCTAGATGAATTGTTTTACATACACATATAAATAAATAACAGTGGACATTACAAATTTTAGGTCTCATTTGCTACAGAATAATCTATTTATCAGATTAACCTACATTACAATTTTTTTTTAATTTTTTTTTCAACGTTTATTTATTTTTGGGACAGAGAGAGACAGAGCATGAACGGGGGAGGGGCAGAGAGAGAGGGAGACACAGAACTGGAAACAGGCTCCAGGCTCTGAGCCATCAGCCCAGAGCCTGACGCGGGGCTCGAACTCACGGACCGCGAGATCGTGACCTGGCTGAAGTCGGACGCTTAACCGACTGCGCCACCCAGGTGCCCCATACAATTTTAATTTTATATATCTACAGTAGGTAGGCTCAGCAAACTACAGCCTGTGGAGTCAAATATGCCCACCACACATTTCTGTATATTAAGTTTTATTAGAATACAGTGACACACAATCATTTCCATGTTGTCTATGGTTGCTTTCGTATTATTGCAATGTTAAAAAAAGTGGCCCGTAAAGCCTAAAATATTTACAATCTGGGCCTTCACAGAAAAAGTCTGCTGACCCCTGATCTCTATCCTGTCATAGTTTTTTCAAATTGGAACAAAGTGCCAGCCACCTCACCAGTGCAGTCACTATATTCTGTACATTTTAGATCACTGAAAATTGGTTTATTTAATGAAGACAAAAACCAAGGAGTTGGTTTGTAGCAAATGAAAAAAAAACTATTACAAATGAAGCAGGCAGAAGAAAAGATTCCAAGAAAAATCTGGCTTTAAGCATCAGCTTTGATCTTGACACTAGTACTACAAATATCTCATCAATGTGCAGCTACTATATTACTATGGGGAAGAACGATAAAAAGAAACATGCTTTCCAGTAAGTTTATCATGTAAATGACAGTTTACTACTAATCAACACAGAAAGTAGGAAGCAGGGATCAAATGATCCTTTCCTTGATATGTAGACACAGAGAGAAAAATAAATAGTAGAAGCACAACCTAACTTTTAATCTCAAGGAACTAAAAAAAGAAAACAAAGCCCAAATTTAATAGAAGGATGAAAATAAATATTAAAGCAGAAATAATTGAAACAGACTAAAAACAGAAAAGATCAATGAAACTAAGAAGTGATTTCTGAAAAAATAAACAAAATAGACAAACCTTCAGCTACACTTACCAAGAAAAAAAGGAAGAGGACTCAAAAAAAAAATTAAAAACAAAAGAAGATGCATTAAAACTGGTACCATATAAATACAAAGGATCCATATCCCTAGGAACATATAACCCACCAAGGCTGGCTCATGAAGAAATAAAAAATCTGAACAGACCAATTATTAGGAGATTGGATTAGTAATCAAAATCCTCCCACAAAGAAAAGCCCAGGACCAGACAAGTTCTCTGATGAATTCCAACAAACATTTAAAGAATATTAATTTTTTTCACTTCCAAAAACAGAAGAAGAAGAAAAGGAGGAAACACTTCCGAAGTCAGCATTACCCTGATACCAAAACCAGAAAAGGACACTACAAGAAAGAAAATCACAGGCCAATACGTCTGATAAACATAGATTCAAAGTCCTCAACTAAATACTAGCAAATAGCATTCAATAACACATTAAAAGAATCAGGATTATATACCATGATGAAGTGGGATTTATTGCAGAAATGCATGAATGGTTTAAAATCTGTCAATTAATGTGATACACATTAACAAAATGAATGATAAAAATAATATGATCATCTATTTAATAGATGCAGAAAAGCATTTTAAAAAATTCAACATCTATTCATGATGAAAACTCTCAACAAACTGCATACAAAGGGAATGTACCTGAACATAATAAAGGCCATATATGACAAGCCCACAGCTAATATCTTACTCAATGGTGAAAAGCTTTATAAGGAACAAGATAAGGATGCCCAATCTTGCCATTTTTATTCAACATAGTACTAGAAGTCCTAGCCAGAGCAGAGCAATTAGGGAGGAAAAAGAAATAAAAGGCATCCAGACCAGAAAGGAAAAATTAACTATCGCTATTGCCAGATTACATGATATATATAGAAAACCTAAAGATTCCACCAATAAACTGTTAGAACTAATAAAGTAAATAAGGTTGCAGGATACAAAATCAACATACAAAAATCAGTTGCATTTTGATATACTAACAATAATCAGAAAGAGATATTAAGAAAAAAATCCATTTATAATTACATCCAAAAGAACAAAATACAAGGAATAAATTTAACCAGAGGTGAAAGATCTGTACACTGAAAACTAGAAAAAGTTGATAGAAGGAACTAAAGAGACAAATAAATGCAAAGAAAGTTCTGTGCTCATGGATTACAAGAATTAATGCTGTTAAAATGCCCACACTACCCAAAGCCATCTATATATACAAAGCAATCCCTGTCAAAATTCCAATGACATTTATTACAGAAATAGAACAGCCCTAAAATTTGCACAGAACCACAAAATAGTCAAATAACCAAAGCAATCTTAAGAAAGAAAAACAAAGCTCAGGGCACCATGCTTCCTGATCTTAAATTATATTGCAAAGCTGTAGTAATCAAAACAGTATGATAATGGCATAAAAATAGACACATGTATCAATGGAACAGATAAGACAGCCCAGAAATAAACTCATGCATATATGGTCAATTAATTTACAAAAAAGCAGCCAAGAATATTTAACAAAGAAAGGATGGTCATTTAAAAAAAACTTTTTAAGGGGCACCTGGGTGGCTCAGTTGGTTAAGTGTCCGACTTCGGCTCAGAGGTTTGTGAGTTCGAGCCCTGCATCGGGCTCTGTGCTGACAGCTTAGGGCCTGGAGCCTGCTTTGGATTCTGTGTCTCCCTCTCTCTCTGCTCCTCCCCTGCTCACACTCTGTCTCTCTCTCAAAAATAAAGAGGTGCGTCTGGGTGGCTCAGTCGGCTAGGCGTCCGACTTCAGTTCAGGTCATGATCCCACAGTCTGTGAGTTCGAGCCCTGCGTCAGGCTCTGTGCTGACAGCTCAGAGCCTGGAGCCTGCTTTGGATTCTGTGTCTCCCTCTCTCTCTGCCCCTCCCCAGCTCATGCTCTGTCTCTCTCTGTCTCAAAAATAAATAAAAACATTAAAAAAAAAAAGATTTAACAAAAATAAGAAAAAAATTTTTAAGTGTATTTATTTATTTTGAGAGAGAGAGAGAGAGAGAGAGAGAGAGAAGTGCAAGTACATGTGGGGGGGGGGAGGGGCAGAGAGAGAGAGAGAGAAAAAATCCAAAGCAGGCTCTGTGCTATTAGCTATTAGCACAGAGCCTGCTATGGGGCTCGATCTCAGGAAGCATGATGGCCAACAAGTGTAACAAGTGTATGAAAAGGTGCTCAACATCACTAATCATCAGGGAAATGCAAATCAAAATTGGAAGAAGGTACACCTGCTGGAATGGCTATTATCAAAAAGGCAACAACAAGTGTTGGTGAGAATGTGGAGAAAATGTAACCTTGTGCACTGTTGGGGGGGGGGATATAAACTGGTCTAGCCACTATGAAAAATAGTATGGAGGTCTCAAATAAAACCACCATAGGATCCAGCAATACTCACTTCTGGATATATACCCAAAGGGAATGAAATCACTATTTCAAAGAGATATCTCCACAGCCTGTCCCCACCCATGTTCACTGAAGCATTATTTACAATAGCCAAGACATGAAAACAACCTAAGTTGTTTAGTCTATTGACAAATGAGTAAAGAAAAATGTGGTGTAAATGTATGTGTACACACACACACTAGATTATTCAGTAACAAAAAAGAAGGAAAGCATATTATTTGCAACAACATGGATGTACCCTGCGGGGCCTTATGCTAGGAGAAATAAGTCAAATAGCGAGAGACAAATACTGTGTGATTTCACTTATATGTGGAATCTAAAAAAACTGAACTCACAGAAACAGAGAACAGGTTGGTGGTTGCCAGACACGGGGGTGAAGGGGGGTGGTGGTTGTTGGGTGAAATGGGTACAGGTGTTCAAAATGTATAAACTTCTAGTTATAAGATGAATAATTTCTGGGGATATAATGTACACCATAGTTACTACAGTTAACAGTACCATACTGTATATTTCAAAGTTGCTAAGACAGCAAATCTTAAAAGTTCTCATAAAAAAAAAAAATAGAACTATGTGAGGTGATGAATGCTAATTTACTGTGGTAATTATTTCATGATATATACATACATCAAATTATTATTTTGTACACTTCAATGAAATGCTATTACGTTAAATACATCTCAAAAAATTGACAAGAAATGGTGGTAGCAGTGTCTTCGAATATACTGTGAATATAAAGTATATATACATAAAAAGTTTTTCAAAAATACTCTCATTAGATAAACTCAATTAAAATGGCATGACTGCATTTCGTCATATAAAAAATTGGACAGCTCTTGGTTCTTACTGCAAGATTCCTTTTGGTTCTCATAAATGAATGAGGTAGGAAGAAAATTGGTTTCTCCATTATAAAGTGAATGAACCAAGGCTACAATTTATTCGAGATTTTGATTCCAGTGCACTTTGTATTATAATTTATAATGGGCTTAATGGAGAATTTTCAATTTTCAACATTAGAAGCCAGAGAAGGCTAATTTTTTTAATCTGGAGGGGATCCAGATTTAAAAATCCACATTATATCGTATCATATTATATCAGAGTATAGTTATATACTGTTACTCTGATATATTACTCTTACTATAGTGAATTCTCTTATTCTAAAAAAAGTTATTGAAACCCTCCTCTACAAGAGACTGATATTAAGATAATGAAAACCTACTTGATATTACACTATACTAAATCATCCTATGTATTATATTATACATACAGTTGACTTTGAATAATATGGGTTTGACCTACACAGGTCCACTTATAGACAGAATTTTTCCAATAAATATAGTATAGTACTATAGATGTATTTTCTCTTATGATTTTAATAATTTTTTCTCTAGCTTACTTTGTTGTAAAAGTACAGTATATAATACCTTAGAATTCATATCTGTTATATATGTATACATATGTATATATATGTGTGCATGTGTGTGTGTGTGTGTGTGTGTGTGTGTGTGCGTACGTTAATCAACTGTTTATGTTATCTGCAAGGCATCCGGTCAACAGTAAGCTACTGGCAGAGAAGTTTCTGTGAGTCCAGCGTTATATATAGATTTTCAAGTGTGTGGTGGCCAGTTCCCCTAACCCCCATGTTGTTAAAGAGTCAACTGTACTATGATACATTAACCTATATAATAAAATTAACTTACTACAATATTATATTAACGATTTACTATTATACTATGATATAGTATACTATCATCTATCAAGTAGGTATTCATTATCTTAGTATAGGTATCAGGCTCTTGTAGGGGAGGATTTCAGTAACTTTTTTTAGAGTAAGAGAGAATTCAGTGTGTTCTTCATAAATAGAAGGTTCTCTCACAAGTAATTATTTGCTATCTTCTCACCCCTCAATCATACATACACCTATTTCTAACATATAGGAAAACTTTATAGAAGCAAACAATGTATTATAGCGAACAACATTTAGTAGTTTAACTGGTACAGTAATAACTGAGGTGAAATAACTGCTCCCAATATGACCACAACCATTACCTAACCAAATGAACCCTAGGGTTTAAACACTGTTGACTATTTGAGCTGTTAGAGAAGTACACACTCCCAGTGAAAACCATTTTCAGTAACTGTTTCATGGTTTAAAGGCTGTGATCTCAAATATAGATGGTATGGGATATTTCTTAAAAGTAGTGAGTTAAGTGATACAAAATGATACACTGGTTGGAAGGAAGTATGTGGAGGAAGAAAAAAAATTATTTCCTTGGACATAAAGCTAAAATATCATGAGACATTCTGGAACTGTAAATAACCAATCAAATTGTTAATGTGTGTGATTACAGATACTAAGCTGCTAATAACACATAAGGCAGGCTAGCTGATGAACATGCCAGTCTTAAAGACCTCTTAACTTCATATTATTTTAATTTGGAGACATATTATACATTAGGGTATATCAGGACAATAGTCTAAGAATATTTTAACAATAAAGATACTATTTTTGGCATTTCAATATACTGACTGAAGTATAATAGAAGATATTTTAAAAATTTTAAAGGTTTTAAAAGATTATGTTGATTCTCTGTACCCATCCCCCACTTGAAAAAGAAGAAACAAAGTGATGGTAAGACAGAAGATGAAAGAAGCAGGATGAGAACAGAAGTCATACTGAGCCAATCTGTAACAGCTATAGAGCAAAATAAGAAAAAGGGTAAATTAAACAGATATAAATATGAGTAAGTTTTCTTGGGATCTTAACAAAAAGTAGGTAGCTGACAGTGTAAAACAAGTTATAACAAATTTTAGGGGACACAAAGTTGAAAATTGTGTAGCTCTTAGGTTAGCGTCTACTGGTAGGAACATAAAAAATGAACACACAATTTTAATCTGCACACAAATCCTCTTCTGAAACATGGTGGCAATAGTCATTCAACAGATATTTAATATGCTAATTAAGCACTAGGTATTATGTTATGTACTGGGATATACACATATCCCCATAGAAATAAAACAATGTCACTTTACATTTAATATGGTCACACAAACAACAAATATAAATAATATTTATTATAAGTTATAAATCTATACCCCTACCATTCAAAATTGATCAGCTTAAAGTATACTCAAGGAATTTTAAACTATTCCTAAAGAATGAATATTTTAAATATTGACATCAGGTAAAAATATGTAAAAGACAGAATTTCATGACTCTTCCAAGAAAACCTACCAAGAATTTTGGCCTTAGAAATCAACCACAAAAGTATCTCAGCAATACTCAATACAATTCCTTTACTTAGAAAAACACCAACATGTCAGAATATGTGATTCTCTGTGACTCTCCAAAAGAAAGTCCCAAGTAATGTGTGCTACACAAAGGGTAGTTATGCCACAACTATGCTTCCTATGTAATTAAAAAAAATTCACAAGTATGTAACTGTGCTATTGCTAACTTAGTAGCAGACATCTAAGATAAAACCAAAATTAGTATACTAAAAAATAACAGATATGAATTCTAAGGTATAAATAAAGCCAAATGATATACATGGGATCCTGAAGTGAATCTAAGCATTAAAATAATATTTTTAATGTAAATGTTCACTTAATAATAATTGCAGATCTGGTAATATATGTGTGTATATGTACTTGCACATGTGTACGTACACACACACACACACACACACACACACACACACACACAGCCTACTCTAACAGGCAGACACACCCAGATAGCCTACTTACTAACATGAATATGTCAAGTATATACATTCATGTTAAAAGTACATTTAGGAGGAACATGAATTAGTACTAAAAAGTTTACATTCACAGGCAATGAAAAAACCAGGGGAAATAGTACAGCAGTTACTATTAGGAGTACTATATTAGGAGCTATATTCGTTTCTTGATGTTCAGTTGTAAAGATTCTTTGTTAGGACAGAGCTTAGAAAGCAAGGCTAGCATAAGCTGACAGAGGGCAGGGGAGAAAAAGACGGTCCAGATCAAGGGACAAGAGGGTACCACTTTCCATCTTTCTGACTCTTCTAAAATTGTAGCTTATACTATGTATAAGTCATTCCCAAAGTTTCAGTGAAAATTTTAAAAAACAATCTGTATCTAAATTCTAGTGCTGGCCACTACATTCTAACAACCTCTTTTACATAAGCAAGTAATTCTGAAGAGATGCATCTAAGTCAAATAATAAAGACGATTAGTTACACCTGAAGTCTTAATTTTTTAAGTCTGACTGCTATAATTTAAAATCTAAAGCTTCACTACAAAAGGATAAATATTAGTGATAAAGACAATCTTTTTTCATTTTTGAAACATAAAATTAAATAGTGAAAAAATAAACATTTGATAAAGACCAAGTAACAGTAAAAAAAAAAGATCAGTCATGAGAAGCGACTTCTTTGAATAAAGAGTTCTTAGTAGTAATACTATGTTTTCATTGAGCTTTTTTTGATAGACAAGATACAACATTTTACAAAAATAATAATAACCATTATACCTTCTGGATCTCTTAGTACACTGCAGTGCTATACAACACAACTTTTTATGATGATGCAAATGTCCTCTATGTGTGTAAATAAGGGAGCCACTTGCCACATGTGGCTGCTGAGAATATGAATTTCTTAATTTTATTTAAAGTAATTTCCATTTAAAGAGCCTAAGAGTCTAGTTGGCTATCCTACTAAATAGCACAATTCAAGAGTTTCATAGTCCTATAAGTAAATATAAATCTAAGTTCTTAATGAACCTCTTTCACAGAAGGAGAACTTAAAAATCAAACTTTCACCTCTATTGTCTTAAAATCTGTATCTTAATGTATTTATATTGCATGGGCTAAATAGGTCTTGCCACACACCATCATCAAATTACATATACATATATATTGTATATATACTTATATATTTTTAAAGCAGTATACAAAGGAATACAAAATTATATTTTCTGCACAAACTGCCATTGTATTTTCAATGCTTAAGACTTTCTTTTTCCTGGAAATAATACTACTCAAGTAACCACAGGATTTAACTCAGCAACCATATAATAAACAAAACAAAAAACCCACCCCAAACCTCAAAACTAATGATTTAACCCAATTTAAGAGGTGAATACTATTCTCTATTACCTTTCCCTAGAAAAGAACAAAACTATATTTTTTAAATAAAATGTCTGTAACTAACCACCTCTCTCACAAAAAGATAATAACCTTTTATATAACTTTCTAAATTATATATAAATTTAAACTATGCATCAATAATTAACATACATAGGTATGTAAGAAAATAGTATTGAGACACAATGTTCTGAAGAGCTTATAACATTGATTTTTGTATACCACATAGCTTTCCTGAGATGTTAGAAATTAAAATTCAATATACTACCTCCTTACAGAATGGAAGACTTCTACAGTCTGAATAACTTTTTAGGAAGTTGTTATATACATCCATCCTAATCATTCATTTGATTAATAAGCAACTTTCAAAAATACATGAAATAACTAAATAGCAAAAGAACTTATCTCTGAGTACCAAAGTAAAAATCATGACTACACCGAGTAGTTCAAATAGGGGTGGAAGACAAAGAATTTTCACTGAGAACTTTTTATTTATATTACTGAAAAAAATTCATTATTGTTTTATATAAATGTTATGTTTTCATGTAGCAGTGCTTCAATTTTTGTAAATTTCCACTTTTTTAATCCTTAGTAACCCTATAACTTGAAAACTAATTAGAATACAAGTGACATCAGTGTAAGTATTCTTACCTTTATTTGACTTTGATGGTTTATTCTTGATAGGTTTAAGGGAACTTCTTGATTTATCTTCTCTATCTTTAATAAGTTTCTGAACATCATCCAAAGACAGTTTTTGCAGCACAACTACAGGCTTAGCTCCTTTATTTAGATCTTCAACTAATCCCATTTTTTCTACTTTGTCTTTCTGCTCTCCTTTCATTTCCATTTTCTTTGTCTCCTGAGTAATATTACCATCTTTATCCCTCTTGATTTTTGGAATGACAAAATTTTTCAATGCACCAGACCTGCCCCCCAACAAATAACTTGGAAATTCTGCCTTATTGTCAGGATGAGCTTTGTTACTGTCTACTTTACTCTTATTGCCCTCTGTCCTTTTGTCATCTTTACTATTTGGTGATTTAAAACCAGGCTTATCAGGTCTTGATTTATTAGAATCTCCTTGTTTAACACGAGGACTGTCAGGCCTTGATTTTTGCTCCCCAGAAGATGGTCTTTCCCGTAAGTCCCCTGATTCATGTCTATGTTTTCTTTCTAGTTTATCAGGTTTTGAACCATCAGATTTAATGCCATGTTCATTTCTATTAGAAGATCTCAATGTTTCTGGTCTTCGAACCCTAGACTGATCCCCTCGATGTCGCTCTGATTCACTCCTGTCATCTGATTTTTGTTTACTATCATGGTCGCGTCTTAAGGACTCAGAAATAGATCGCCCATCAGGTCTCTGCTTTAAGGCTTCAGCTCGTTCTGATTTTAACCGAGGTGAATCAGATTTAATATCCTGTTTATGTTTAGACACTTCAGGTTTTTTGTCTGTTGATGGCTTTCCAGAATCCCTCCTATTTTCGTGCCTATGTTTTGGTGTTTCAGGCCGACCTTCATTTTTTTGCTTTGGAGTTTCAGGTCGGCCATCACCTTTCTGCTTTGGAGTTTCAGGCCGTCCATCACCCTTCTGTTTTGGGGTTTCAGGGCGCCCATCACTCTTTTGTTTTGGAGTTTCAGGTCGGCTTTCACCCTTTTGCTTTGGGGTTTCGGGTCTTGCCTTTGTTGTTTCTGATCTGCCATTATTTTGTTTGTTGTCATTTGGTTTTATGTCAGACAGTCTATTTTCATTCTGTTTAGGTTCGGCTGTGGTGCTCTCATTTTGTTTGGATTCAGTTGTTCTGCTCTCATTCTGTTTCAGTTCTTCTGTTTGTGTCTCAATTTTAGCTTCTAACTTACTTTCATTTGACTTTGTCTCCACCAATCTGTTTTCATTTGGTTTAGATTCTGTCAATCTACTTTCATTTTGTTTCATTTCACTCTTTGAAAGCTCAGCATCAGACTTTTTTTTAGGAGTCTCAGGATGGTTTTCTGGTGTAGATTTAAGATTTCCAATAAGATCTTCCTGAAGAACAGAAATAGGTGCATCATTACATGGTTTGATTTCTTCAGGCTTTTTTATGGAGTCTGAATCCTGAGTTATAGAAGCCTGAGAGTCCACTCTTCCTGCCTGATGAAGATCAATGCTAACCATTAATGCTGGCCTTGACCCATTGCCCGTAGAACCCGTCTCCTGAGAAGCTGGTCTATTACCTCCTGTAGCACCCCCAGCCTCCTGTGGGTAAGAATCTTGTTTTCTTTTTTTCAAAGGCTTATCTGAAATTTAAAGATAAATATTCAGTATCAGTAATAGACACATATTCTTATCTTATTAAAAGCCATAAAGACTTTGATATTTAAGTCGCAATGTTTTTTTTTTAATGTGGTGAATGCAAATGTCAATATGCATGTATAAAATAGCAGGCATGAATGACATAATACTATTAAACCAAGGTTTAAGGAAATATTCATGCATGCAGTACCTCAATAAATATTCACGACTACAGTAACAAGTATTTAACAGCGTATTTGTTGAGTATATAAATAAGCCCAAGAGTATAAAAAAACAGAACGTATAATACATTAAATACAAACATATATTTATGTTTGTATATATAAAGGGTAAACCAGATTCTTTACATAAGAATAAGGAAACCAGTTATAAATCATATGTTCTCATTTAAGATCATTTTAACCATTAACCAAAAATTAAGTACCGCAAATCTGCTGACATACTAAACAGGAAACATAAGGTTTTACAACATGTAAGAGAAGTACGGAAAAGAATAAAACCCAAAAGAAAATAGAAATCATGCCACTGAAAAAAGATAAATGAGAATAAGGTGGAAAAAAAGAATTAAACAGCTTGTCATTAACCTTTGATTCAGGATTCAAATCCTTCAAGGTGTCAACAGCACAAATGGAATTTAAAAACTAACACACAATCAGAAGTATATTTAAAATAAGGAAATACATTAATATTATAAGTATAAAAAAATGAGACACATATAAAGACTCTTTAGATAAATCCTGTCTTAATAGCAACTTCCACTTAAGAAAAATGCTTTGGCTCTTCCATGTAAAGTTCTAGGGATCTATATATTGGCCTCATTAAGAAACAATTTACAGTATTCTGAAATGTAAAGACAAAAATACACACAAGCACAACTCTACCACCACAATAAAATGCCAAGGTATTTTTAACAGTTAGGTACTTCTATGCATGATTCCACTTGACTCAAGAGGCTGCTAGATCATTTTCTATAAATTGAATCTCTAGTTAGTTCTTGGAAATAGTTATATTATAGTACCTTAAGGTTTTGTCTGCTTTAATATTTACTTGCTGAATTACCTAGCTATGTTTTAAATGTCATTTTAACTCATCTTTGTAAGAGAACCTC
The DNA here is from genome assembly GCF_022837055.1 of Prionailurus viverrinus. Classification (NCBI taxonomy): domain Eukaryota; kingdom Metazoa; phylum Chordata; class Mammalia; order Carnivora; family Felidae; genus Prionailurus; species Prionailurus viverrinus. The sequence continues at coordinate 211,069,736 of NC_062561.1, forward strand.
TAGATTCTCTTATGATATTCATCAATGTGATATAAAACCATTGAAGGAAAACAAGGTTAAAAGACAAACTGACCACTAAAACACAATCCCTTATTGCTAGAAAACCAAGTTGTGGGGAAAAAAAAAAAAATAATGGTAATGTTGCTTTTATACACCAAAGTTCTGTTATTTTGTTTTCAAAGTGAGAAGCGGCAGTTCATTCCAGCTTAAAATCTAGTAAAATATTTTACTAAAATTTACTTCAAATATTTGCTAGTAATTTTTTGTACAAGTCATTCTGCTGCTTATTCAGAAGTCAAGTCTACCATCACATAAGCTCCATTTGTAAAATAACTATATAACAATAATAAAGTATATTATCATCTATTTTCCCCAGTAAAAACTACCCTGGCAAGAACTTATATGAAACTTTCTGCATCAGTACTTAAGAAGAAAGCACTCAGAATACTAAATTTATATTTCCATAATTTTATTTTGTAATGTTCTGCCACACAAAATAATCCTTATATCTTACCATAGGGCATACCAAATAATTACTACCTCATAAATGGGATGCCTTACAACCTATACCCTTAAATCTTTAGGACAAGAATCTAGAAATCAAAATAATATAATCTAGTTGAAGATTTTTAACATATTTTTCAATGAAACATGCTTGTGAAAGTTATTAAAATGGTAACCTAAGGATACTTAAGTACTGTAATGACATCACAGATCTCAGGCATCTGAGAATTTCTCTTAAGAAATCTGTGGTTTGTCCTTTTATTAATATGAGCAATCAGTCTTTCTTCTGAACATTAACATTAAAATATCTTGAAGGCTAAATTTTAAAGGATTACAAAATACTTAAACGAGTTTATAGATCATTAACCTCATTTCAATTTATAATTTATCAGTAAAATTAAAATTGGGCATAATTTAATTTCAAAGGAATTGTCATGTTTGACTTATCTTAAACTATAGATGCTATGGTTATAATAAAAATGTATGAAAACATTTGCACGTGAGTAATATATTAAGATTGGGAAACATGCTGTAATTTTTTCTATTATGCACAATATATTGCTAAGTACAAAGTTTTAATTTTTCAACTATTGAAAAGTACTTCACCTCTTCTGTAAAACCGGGAAAAATTCCATTACTGCTGCAAGGATTCTTGAATATGTTAAGAGCACGCAGGTTTGATTCACGTGATCTGATTCAGTTCCACCATGAACTTATTCCTGTAAAGTGGCTCTGAATCTGCATGTCACTTTTGTCTATCCACTTTTGTTATCAGTCTTCATTACATCATAACCTTCACCTAATGATGGAAAGCCATCTCTATGAAGAATAATTTCAATATTTAGGACGCTGATTATCTTTAAGCCCTCTTCAGCACTGGGTACCATAAGTTTAGCTATCAGAATGCACAGAGTCCTGAAGAAAATGCATACAAAAAGATACAATATTTTCAAAACCAACAATACTTGTCATCTAGATGCTGATGTGAAATGAAAATAAGATCTAGCCATTAGAGAAATTCTGAACTTGATTATGCTTGTAAGAAACAAACTATAACACTTGCTTAAATCTACAAGTGATAACTGAAAACACTTAAAACAGCAGTTATACACATGGTAGCCAATTATGAAAAATGAAAACATCCCATCCCTAAAATGCAGTATAAACTAAGTGGCTAACTGTCCTGTTCCTGTCTCCTCTCTTATTCCAAATGAGAGTAGGTAATTTACTTTTTATAAGGGTTATAGTGTAAGAATATTGTAACATTCTAAAAAACATTAGTAGCTAGGCTAGGCCATTCCTCATACTTGCTAACATGGAAAGTGGACCTTGGGAAAAGATGAAATAGGCAAAGATGAACAAAGAAACCCTCTCTTTGAAAAAAGAAAGCAGGAATTTTCAGCACACGAAGGAGATATTAATGTCTATGATAGATCATCCCAGAAGCAAAGATGAATAGCCTTTTAAAATTAATTTATGTAATTATAGACATTGGAAATATGAGCAAAAGATGGAAAAAAAAGGTCCTTTGAGAATATTATAAAATATTAGGTTACAGAGAATTAACCTATCAGTGTATATAAAACTATCCAAAGAAGGGAGAAAAGGCCACAGGACATCAATACCTAGCAGCCAGAAAAGTGTCCTCTGTACGTGGAACAGAGGTCCATTAGGTCTGCCACAGCTTAGGTAAAGTATTTCTTAAAATTATTCTATCCTTATTCTTGAGTTCCATAATTATCAAACAACCATGTGTGTTAAACTTTCTAATCTTATTGACAAGGTATAGTTTTTCCATTTCTGATCTACTGAAAGGAATGCTTCTCTCATAACAAATGAATAAAATGGAAACAAGCTCAGACCCCAGGACAGAGCTCTCAGTAAAACAAGTCATGTTGTGTATTCCATACCACCACCAATACAATGGTTACAAAAAAAGTTCTCAGTGCCATACCTTAGAATGCAAGGTAATTATCAATTTCGCAGTTTAACCCTAAAACGCAGTGGTAACTAGTAATAAATTCATTTCAAGGAAATATTTCACTTCTCAAGGCCTGACTATAAAACTACTACCACTTCAGACAATGTTACTTTTATTTACGATCTTACCTATGATCTTAGAGCAATACACCAGACCTTTAATCTTCCCAAATTTTCAAGATAACTGCTTATACATTAAACACTGTCCCATCACACAATGTAGAAACTGAATATAAAATGACAGGATTCAAATCACAGGTGTTTGGTGGCACCTAAATTCCAAAGGTGTTCAAATAAAGCCATGAAATAATGGGAACATGGCTTTCAGGAAACAAGTCAGAATGACAGTACGAATACGAGGTCGGCAAAATCAGTATAACCAATTTGGAAAAATACACATACTAAATCATCTATATCAAACTAAAGACCGAATAGTTCCAATGAACATTTATCCTTTAATCCTTATAGCACCAGATACTTCTGTAAGTCAACTTACAAAGTTCAAAATTGTAAATCAGCTCTGTTCACTCAACTTTTCAATTTATCTTTGTTAGAGCCACACTATCACAGATTATGGAGAAAACTGATTAGATAATTAAAAGTAAAATATATATTACAAGTTTCTGAAAGAACAGGATGCTGTTTGCTGAATTTGTTTTATTCTCCCTAAAAAAAATTACCAGTCTAAAATAAGTTTGCAACTAAGCAGTTAGCCTTATTTATTATCCTTATTTTCACTTGGTTTTTGAAAGTAAAAACTTAGGCTTCAACAAATGTGATACAATAAAAGTTCAGGAAAGAAAAAACAAGTTCACCATTTCCTATGTTTTCGTTCCTACCAACTATTTAAAAAAATCACTTAAAAAATTAAGCAACTTTTTAAGAACGTAATTTCCCAAAACACAGATTAAAATGTCATACAAAAATTCAGTTCTCAAGGCAACTAGTATTTCTCAGTCAAGAAATTACAATTTTGTTTCTTATAAAACTGTCATAGGATTCAGGAATTTGGGATTAATATTACCAACAGAAGATAAATAATACTGCTGTCTTTACTTGACATGCATATACTCTTATAAGAGGTTAGAAGAGGAGATACATTTTGGAACCCATATGGTTACTATTTCCTGAACCACACATTACTAAACCAGAAGAATAAGCAACACTTCATTTCATCCTTAACATCAACAGTTTAGCAGTTAAAAAAAAATTCCAGTGCCCTAGCCAAAAAAATAAAGACTCCCACCAATCTCTTTACTTGCACCAATCTGTGATTCAGGCACTTAGAAAGCATCATAGAACAACAATTACTAAATAAGGTCTATTTTTTCAATAATGTTAAAAAGAGCCATCATGAGAGACAGGAAATACAATAAAAATCTTCAGCATGTTTCTTAGCGTAGAAACATAATTATCTAGAAATGATCCTGTCATATAATGAACAAGATCATATATAAAAAAGACTTCTAACCAACACGAAGTTTTGTTTTATAATTATCAAAAAGAAAATATGAGAACTATATGTCAATCTAGAATATTTAACTAGAAAATTGAATCATATAGTATGCTTTGGTTTGGGTAGTCAAACGTGTATATGAATTTGTAAATAACATCAAATCCATAAATTACATTACTAATTTCAATTAATGATTCATCAGTCTCTCAAAAATTTTAAGAGTTTTATACACAGAGTTCACCAAATAATCAATAATTTAATAGGGACTTTCTTTTATTTAATTATAATTTTTATAAGCACAAAAATAGTCCATAAATTCAATGAATAGGTGTCTTGAAACTCCATCCTAATATACTACTCAGACAAAAGGGAACACTTAACTCTAATCACCAAGAAAAGATCCTTGATCCTTAAGATTTGCTACTTAATATAAATTTAAAATTCTTTCCCATAATTTTTTACAACAAAAATCCCCCAAACTATATTAAAAGACAGTAGGATTTGAAACTGATTATTGACTGAATTACTAATTTGAAACAGGATTATTAACTGAACAAACATACACACAAACTTCTCTTAAATGTACTGATTCAAAATAGTTTTATAGCAGTTACCCTCGTTTTGACAGAAAAAAAGGTGAAGATGCAAAACTAACATAACTTATGGAAAATACAGATGACAGAAACACTAATGTGCAATTTAGTAGACAATCACAGATAATATCACTTGGTACATAATAGGTGATAGACCTGTGATACAGAATTACCAAATCTCAGACAGTTGTTCCAGATAAAAAATGAAATTACGAATTTAACTTCTGAGGTGTGAGCATTAGTAATAAAAACATAATTGAGAGACATAAAGAATTATAAAATATAATGAAAAAAAAAGAGTAACTAAAAAAAAACCTTTTTTACATTATAATTACATATTTGCCCAGAGTATGATGTGGGAGTAATGAGATTATTTTACCTTTGTCTTGAACTTCTTTTGAAAAGCGCTCCCTTTCAATAGCTGATTCTCTCTCTATTCGTTCAATTTCAGCCAATGCATCCAATTCCACTTCGTCATATATAGGTCCCTGTTGTGATACCTGCTGCTGATTCTGTACCACAGAAGTCTGGGGCTGTTTTGTAGCAACTGAAGTGTTCTGTTGTAAAACAGGCACTTGATTTGCTGGAAGGAATGCTGTTTGTTCTTGCTGCGACAAACACTGAGCAGCATTTAGTGGGCGGTTTACATCCTGTGGAGTAATGGGTGTTTTTGAAGTCTGTCCTGGGTACTGCACATTAAAAGGAATATCATTTTCTGAAACATTGCTATTTTCCATACCAGAAAGCATATCCTCTTGCTGGTCCATGTCTGAAGACCTTACACGAGAAAGTCTTAATGTAAGTTTAGTAGAGTCCTTGGATGGAGAACTAATGATATCATACATTGCAGCTTTCTCACTCTGGTCTTTTTCGTCCTTGCCTAATTTCATTTTCTTTTGCTTCTTTTGCTTTCTTTCTGGAGAATCTAGCAAGATGTCTGGTGGAACATCTCGAGGTGATGAACAAGGTAGAGGCTGAGACTGAAGGATTAAAGGTGGTCTTGATCCTAGAAAAGCAATTCAACAGGAATGAACAATTGTGCTAGTTTTATGTGTTCGTACACTGATAGAAATACTAAATATGTGACAATATAGTAATGCTAGAAAAAATATTAAGGAATTATCTAATCTCAGCAACTTATTTACAAAATATGAAAAGAAAGCCTAAAGACTTGTCCCATCATCTTTAAGCTTGCTGGTAGATGATCCAGGTTTAACTGAAGTATGAGTATTCCATCTGCCAGACCAGCATTATGTTATTTCTATTTTTGTTCTTATAAAATATAAATACTTTGTTTGAAAATAGCAAAGGAGTTCATTGTTTCTAAAGATGATACAACACAAATATTTTGGGCAAATATTTCCTATTCTTTCACTTAATATTTAGGAAAACTAACAAATCTAAAGTAAGAATAAATCTGCTAAATTACAAAATAACAAATTAATCCTAGAAAGTACACTCACATGAATACTTACTGGTGTAAGAAAAAGAAAGTGGGAAAAATGAAAATTTTTAGAATCCTTACTTCCTTTACAAACTGATGGTAAATTACTGATTTATACCTTTATGTGATGTTCTCTTTCTCCCTCCACTTAAATAGCATTCACACATTCTCTTCAGCTTGCTAATCCTCCTTCTATTAGAAAAAATTTAAGTCCAGCAAATTTCAAGGCTCAATAAAATATCTTTGGCCCAGATCCCATTAATTTAACAAATGTTATATGATACAAATAAGTGGTAAAAATAAGCTAACAAAATGGAAAAATTCTTTGTTAACAAACTGTTAAATGAGGAAAAATGCATTGATATGCTTCAAAAATAAAAGTATGATTGTTACACTGCTTATCATTAGACTATAAAAAGTTTAAAAACCCATGGGAAATTATAAAAATCAGTCAGGGTAAAAGTGCTTTAAAGAAAGAACCTAAACCTAGACTTGTCTTAAGTTAAGGTTTCAGTGTTTAAACATATGTATGATTTTTCCATGATACATAAACCTGTCCTTTCAATTAGCAATGTTAATATTTAAAGTATGATATACAAAGGGGCGCCTGGGTGGCTCTGGCTCCATGGGTTAAGCGCGCAACTCTTGATTTTGGCTCAGGCCATGATCTCACGAATGTGAGATGGAGCCCTGCATTTGGCTCCATGCTGAGTGTGGAGCCTGCCTGGGATTCTCTCCCCCTTCTTCTGCCCCTCCCCAACTTGTGCGTTTGCTCTGTCGCTCGCTCTCTCTCAAAAAAAAATTAATTAAAAAAAACCTTAAAGTGTGATAAATAAGAATATAACTTTCTAGAGAACATATCTAAAATGTGATAAAGATCCAACTGAAGCAATTTACTAGAAATGTTAGTTTGAGGTTATACCAACAGCTAGTGTCTTTAAACAACTTATGGGGACATTAAAAAGAAAAGAAACTAATATTTTTGGACCATTTATTTTGTGTCAGAGCTTGTGCAAGGTGCTCTGCACATCAGTTCATTTAAATAATTTACAACAACCTTGATTTGCATTATCACTATTTTGCAGAAAGGAACATGAAGCTTATAGTGATTAAGAAATTCGCCCAAGGTTACATAGCTAGCAAACCTGAAACGTTTAAATCCAGATTTTTCTAACATTTGAATTATAACATACCATATTGCCTTTGTATTTAAAATTTGTGTCACATTATGTGTATTTTATTTTTTAAATTTTATTTTTATTTATTTTGAGAGAGAGAAAGTGTGCGCACAAGCAGGAGAAGGCAGAGAGGGGGACAGAGAATACCAAGCAGGCTCCATGTTGTCAGTGCAGAGCTGACATGGGGCTTGATCTCACGAACCATGAGATCATGTCCTAAAAGCAGAAATCAAGAGTCGGACACTTAACCCATGGAGCCACCCAGGCGCTCCCAAATTGTATATATTTTAGAACTTAAAATTCCAACAATTCACCTAAAATATCAAATTAGACTGATGATGCATTCAACCTTCCAAACTAGGTGGAAAACAACTTCATGAACAGAAGTAGTGGTTTCTGATGAATAATGTGTTTGTAAGGGTGTTCTAAAGTTTTTTCTTTCTATCTAAAGTTATTTATCTATCCTCAAGCGTTTGAGGAAAAATGGGCTGATTATCTAGATCAACTAGCTATCTCACTGTATCTCCTCCCTGGCAGTCTGAATAATTTCTCACTTTGACAATACTTGTGAGATATGTACCTAACTTTGATGCCTAACCTACAAATAGAGTTATTCTGGAAGCTGCTCTTTCAAAAGCTGAGTTATTTTTATCCCTGAAAATTCACAGAATTAAAGAATAAGAATGGCTCATAAAAGTTCAACTTTCACCTTGGGAAGAATGTCTCTGATCAAAGAGTTGGAACACAACCTGTGAAAAAATTGTCTTTATAATAAGAGGCACACCAGTCCATGATTTAGATGGCTATCGTCAGAAATTCTCATGGATAGAGAAACATTATTAATAATCACCTATATTGTAATTAATTACAAGTTAATTCTTTAATATGGAATATAATATTCTCTTCCAATAACTTTGGTAATTCAAATGATCACACTTTAATTTTAAGTACTTTCAAAAGGCCTGAACTTGGGACTTAAATTCACAATTTTATGAATCTAGTGTATGCAAAGGTCCACACAAGGTTCTTTGGGAATTTGAAGAGAAAATAAAATTCATGTCCGTAAGATACTACAGGATAAGTTATTAGAAAAAATATAAACTAATGAATGGCTTGAGATGGTTAAAAGAAAAGAGTCCACGTAAGGTGACCCATTTAACTTAGAACTTAAATAGACAGGATTTTAATAAGCAGAAATGAAAGTATGTGTAAGAGATTTAGAGAGAGAATATACAATAGGCCAGATTTTGATAAGTGACTACACGAGAGGTAAGAGACATCTTTATGATGATTCAGGACTAGGATGGCATTAAAAGGAAATAAAATGGCAGAAAACAGTGAAAATAACTTTGAAAATGAATTTGAAATACCAGCTAGAAATGAGGAAATTTTGTCTGGAAACAAAAGATTACAACTTAGAACACAGGACTGGAGCCAAAGACATTGACTTGGCAATCCTATTCACAAAAGTAATTAATGCTGTTACCAAAACTGAATGAAATAACCAAGGGAAAAAGTACAATGGGAGATTAAAAAGTCTAATGATAGAAATCTTGAGGAGTAAGAGAGCAGACAGAAGAGTTAATGAAGAAAAAAAAAATCAATGAAAGAAACATGAAGAAAACAGGTGGACTTGATATGAAGTAAGTTTTTTGGGGGAGGTGGAGATGAGGGAAAGCTGGTAAATGCTGTGGTCTGAAAAGATTATTGGATTTATCAGTGAGAACAATACTGTATATATTTGAAAACATTACCAATAGTTTACAGGGATGAGTACAGGTTTGTTTCTTTCCTACAATAAGTGAAAAACAATAAAGTGTAGCTTTTGGTATCTGCACTAAGAAGTTTGAGCTCTTCACTCAACTGCTGAAGGAAATTTTAGTTACAACAATACCTTTAGGAGTCCCATCACTTCCAGCAGGGGAGCATACTGGCTGTGGAGACCTCAAGGGAAAAGAGGCAGCAGCATTCCTCAGTGTTGAAGAATCTCCATCCTGAAAAGAATATAAAATGTCTATCTTAAATGATTGGAGAGGCTTTAGAGAAATCTTAAACAGATCAATAAAAGATAGAAACTACTGACAGGTAAAGTGTTGGTATTCAAAAGCATAATTCTTCTGTATGTTCCTGTTCTGCTCATGGTAAATCTTAGAAGAATTGAAACTGTATCCAAAAGAATCAACAGCCTATGCATGGCAATGAATAAGAAAACTGGTATTACTACTAGGCTCCATTTTTGTTTACTATTTTCTACAAGAGGAGCTATGAAGGCCATACGAGGCTGTAAATGTCTTGAGGGCAGAGTTCACAGTCATCTCTGTTATCCTTATATACATGTAACTCATTGCCAAACCAATTAACATATAACTTATCTGATAATACCACAAAACCAGTTCCAGTATGTGGAATATTTTAAAACATCAAAGCAATGCTAAATTTCAGGGAATAAAGACTTGTACAAGTCTTACAGGGAAAAAGAGCTTGATACTAATAAATAAAGGTTCATTATTTTAAAAACATTTTTGTGTGAACAAGTATTTAAAAATGAAACTAGATTTCATTAAGAACCAAAACTTTTAGGCCAAGGGTTGGCAAACTTTTCTTGTAAAGGGACAGATAAAAATTTTAGGGTTGTGGGCCACATACAGTTTCTGTCACATGCTTTGTTGTTGTTGTTTTTTAAAAATGTAAAAGCCATTCTTAGTTTGTAGGTCAAACTAATGGCCAGTTTATCAACCTTGCTCTAGACCAAGCTCTGTAGGTATAGGAATCACGTTGTTTATAGCAAGATTCTCAGACCTAGTATAACCTTTGATACACAGTAGATATCAATTAAACTGTGGGATCAAAATACTAGGTTACGAAACAAGTATTAGAACTATATTATTACCTTAATGATAACTAATATATAACATACGTCACTACTTAGCCTGTGCACCATGTGTAGGTAGTCGTCACTTGAGCCATGTCTAGGATTATCAGCATGATGATTAGCTGAATTGCCAGACAACGGACCAGAAACTTTATTATCATGTATGTTTCTCAAACCACCTGCAACAATGGGACTTGATACTGATGCTGAAATTAACAAGAATAAAAACAAAAAGTAAAAATAAAATTCTTAGAGAAAAATAATTGTTCACAAAATATTTTAAACACACAGAAATTATAGAAAATATAATAAGCACTTGTGTACGACTATCAGAGCTTGATCAAATCTTAGCACTGTGTCACATATCATTCAGATCTATTTTTGAAAAGAAATAAACCATTAGATAAGGCTGAAACTCTCCATGTATCTGCATATTCCTCTCCTCTGTTCCCTCCCCCTTACTCTATAAAAGTAACCACCACACTGAATTCAAACTTTGCTCTACCTATGAATATTTTATACCTTTCCTATAAATGAATATAGTCCTAAATAATACATACCATTGTTTCACATGTAACTTTATATAAAATGGTATACTATATGTATATATCCTTCTATACCTTGCTTTCTATTTCAATGTTATGTTGAAATGTATCCATTTTTATACATGTAGTATTAAATTCACTTATTTTAAATAAATATATTCTGCTGCATAATGTATACAGCTTTCCATTCTTAAGTCCAAATGTTTAGATGGCTTCAGTATTTTTGCTGTCATAAACAATGCATATTCTTGTACATGTATACATGTACATATATATATATTTGTATATAATGTATATTCTTGACTTTTTTACAAATGTGTCTAGAAGTGAAATTGCTGGATATGTTCACTTTTTAAAACTTACTGAATATTAACAAATAGTTTTCCAGATTACTTATGTCCATTTGTACTCCACCGGTAGTGTATGAGAGTTGCTACTACTAATCTATGTTCTTGTCAACAATGTTTGTCAGCCTGAGATGGGAAGCTCTTTGTCAATTTAATATTTGTATTTTCTTTATTAATAGTGAAACCAAGTATCTTTTTATGCATACTAGCCATTCGGATTCCCTCCTTAACACAAAATCATGAAGACAGTCTTCTGCATCTTGTTTTAAAATTCCACAGTTTTGTTTTTTTCACGCTTAGGTCTTTAATGCATCTTTACGTGTAGCTGAGACAGGAATCCAATTTTACCTTTATCCACATGGATGACTAATTGTCTCAACACAATTTATTAAAGAAACCAGTGTTTCCCAATTAAGATATAATACCATATGTATCAAGTTTTCATTTGTTCCTGGGTATGTTCCTAGGCTCTTTATCAAATTCCATTTCCCCATGTTCTACTCCTCCACGGACCAATAATATACAATAAATATACAATAATATACAATAAATCTTGGTAACTGCCAGACTGAGCTTCTACATCTCATTCCATTTCAAATTATGTTGCTATTCTTGGCCTTTTATTCTTCCATATGAATTTTTAGAAGAAGTTTAAGTTGCACAAAATCCTGCTTTAGATTTTTATTGGTATTGTATTGAGTTTACAGATTTGGGAAAATTTCAATCTTTACCCTACTGAGTCTTTCCATCCATGAAGATGGCATAACTTCATATTCTTAGGTTTTCTTTTAGCTCTTTCAAAAGTTTTATAATTTTCTTCACAAAGGTCTTATACGTTGTTAAATTCATTCTTAGATATCTTATGCTTTTTCCTTTAAGTTGTTGATAATATTAAAGAAAGATTATACTTATAATTGCTTATTTTAGGTGTATAAAAATGCAATTAAATTTTATTATAATGATCTTGTATCTAGTAACTGTGGAATATTTTTTAAGTTCTATTATCTTATCTGCAGCTTCTCTTAGATTTTCTATGAAGACAATCACTTGAAAACTAACACTTTCATTTCTTCCTTACCAATAATTAGACATATAACTATACATACAAAATATATACATATATATACACATATATTCGCTTATCTTCCTGTATTAAAACACCCACTACCACACTAAGTAAAAGGGATGATCATAGGCACTCATGTCCTATTCCTGACTTCAAGGAGAATGTTTCTCATTTTTCACCCCTAGGTGGAAAGATCAGGATAAGGTTGTACCAGTCTATTCCTATTCAGTGAAAAGCTTTTAAATCATGAACAAAAGCTAAAATTTTTTAATGTTCTTTAGGTACCTATTATGAGGCACACAGCATCCCCAACCTCTTAAATTTGTGTTAACTGTCTAATAATTATCCATGTATTCCCGATAATATATCCAATTTTATCATACAGGCTACCAACACTGCTTATTTGGTTTGGTAATATTTATTTAGAAATTTTAGGTGATAATTGGTCTATAATTTTCCTTTTTCACAGTTTCTTCACTACACCTGATTCTGGTATCCAGATTATCTAACTCTATAGAATGAAGTAGGAGAGTGTTGACATTTTTCTTCTGTCTGGAATGTTTGAAGATTAGAATACCTCCTTTGAATGCTTGGTAGAACTTGTAGATAAAACTGTCTGATGTTTTATCCCCTCTGCTTCTCTTCAGGGAGAGAGAATTTGAACTACTAAAGGATGTATGTGCATTTAAAATTATGATAGATATTGTCAAAATGTTCTCTAAAAAGATTGTACCAATTTATATCCCAATGAAGAATGTAGGAAGTTCAAATTTCCCGGCACATTTGTTGATACTAGGTATAACTAAAAAATGTTTACTAATCTGGTTAATTGATTCATATCTCTTTAATGTCAGCCAGGTTGACCATACTTTAATATAGGCATTAAATCTTTCTGGTGTCCAATTTGTTTTCTTTTTCAGTATGTCTGTTTCTTCTTAATTCTATTTTTGTCTTCTTCGTATCAATCTGTATAAAATCTGGTATATTAAAACTTAATACTTTGTGTTCGTAATAAATTTTGAAAATATAATTTCCCCATATTTACTTGTCCTTATTTATATTCAAATATTTATATTAAAATTATAATACAAAATATATACTATACAAAATATTATATTAATCTGTTTCTTCATTTCTGTCCTTAATTTTTTAAGAAGTGAATTACTAATTCACTGTCCTTAATTTTTTTAGAATGAATAATTATATTTGGTGTTTATATAAATATCTTTCCTAGCAACTGTATTTAATGGCAAAGAATTATTCCTGTTGATGAAGGGGTTCATTGTGCTCATCCTTCAGCTTCTCTGTATGGCTAAAATTTTTATAACATAAGGTTGAAAAAAAATGTTTCAAATGTTACCTTCCACATATTCTAAATTCCCGTATATATTTGGCCTAATTTCTGGATTCTGTGTTGTCCCATCTACCTATCCGTTTGTTTCTTACCACTCTACATGTTCTAATTAACCTTAATATCTAGGTGGGGCTAATCCTGGAGTAACATTTCTAGTTGCTCAAATATCTGAGAATTTCTAAGAAATGACTCATTACCGAATAGGAAGATGCCCAAATCATATTTCTCTTTTGATTTTGTGATTTCAACTTTTCTTCTGAAAAAGCTGGATTTATCTTGTTTAAAAAACAACAGTAAACAGAGTAAAAATTTACATTCTTTCCTACACATACAAATGTGTATATGGATATTTCCATAAGAAACCAATGCATCCTTTTAACATTACCCTTTCATTAGTTAAAATGTTCTTCATATCTTTGTGTGCCAGAGTATACTAATATTTTACAATTATCAAGAACCTATATAATACATACATACTTATATTCAGCACTCACACTAAAGTCTGTAATTTTGGAGTTGTCTATTCCAAATGTGTGATCCACCTCCTGGTTTTCCCTTGAATTAGTGTATGAAATAATCTCAACCTAGTATTTCATTATCTAGCTTTGAGAAATCAGAAGTTGGTGGTTTTGATTGATGACTACATTAACAGTTTGTAAGTTGAAAAGTTTATAAAAGACATTTGATTCCATGTATGATAGAAAAGAAGAATACACACAGGAACTAATAATTGACTGCAAATGTTAAAAATTTGCTGTTATTTATAGGGGACAAAACCAGGTATTTGTTAACAGTCTCTTCTACACTTTTTATAATTTCTCAAAAAAAGTATAAATTTATACTATTAATAAAAAACTATTTAGAAGCCAGGACATACATCCCAAGGCAATATAACCTTACAAAGACATTATCAGCTAATTTCAACTGAGAACTAGTAACATAATCCCAGAACTTTCTCTACCAGCACTGTATTTACTTTATAGTAAAATTTTCACACTATACATACTTCACCAATTAAAACAAAATTCTCTTTGGCTTAGTGCTATGTAAGAACACGGCCCAATTAAAAAAAAAATTCCTAATTTCATAACTAGATACACTCAGTTGTATAATAATCTAATCCAAAGAGTCATGTGACAGGGATCCATTTATCTCCCAAATGATGAATTTCAGGGTCCTGTTTTAGTTTGTATTTCAAAAACTATAAAAAGAAAAAATTAATTTGCTTAAATTACAGGCATTCCCTGTAGATAAATAACCAACTTTCTTACCTTGCTGCATCTGTGGATGTGTTGTATAACTTGAAGGATGGGAATATGGCATGTATCCTGCAGGGCTTTGTGGGGCATATGGACTAGGCACTGGGCTATTTTGTTGTGGCATAAATCTGTTCCCAGAGCTTGTCTGTGGTGGCACAAACCGGCTGAAACCCAAAATCCAAACAAACAATATCAGGAAATGAAATAAATATGCTATTCCTTAAAATTTCATGGTCATAAAATTCTCACAACTCTGATTTGTATAAAACAATACCTATGCAAACAGAAAATTTTGAAAAGTAGATAATATAAAAATTATCCCCAATTGATAATCTAACAGTTAAACTAAACAGGCAATTAATTTATTTCACTTGCATAAAAGTATCCCTCTATTTAAGATAAAGTCATGCTCCCTAAATTCTACTCTACAAATTTTCTTATCTCAAGCACATTTTGTTTGTTTGTTTGTTTGTTTGTTTGTTTGTTTATTTATTTATGAGAGAGAGAGAGAGAGAGAGAGAGAGAACGAACGTGAGCAAGGGAGAGGGGCAGAGTGATAGAATCTTAAGCAGGTTCCACCCTCAGCACCGAGCCCAATGCAGATCCACTACCCGAGGATCATGACCTGGGCTGAAATCAAGATCAGATGCTTAACTAAGGCACCCAGGTGCCTCTCAAACACATTATTTTAACACGTTCTTTTGTCTGTATGAAATTAAATTACCAAGATGGTAGCTACTTCAATTAGTATATTAGAGCATTTCTGCATATAACATTTTAAGACAAATGTCTGTGTGAGTTACTATTTAAGGCTAAGCATTTCAACTTTTTAACTACATATAATTCACCTTTACCTAACTGTATGTATACAGCATAAATTCACAAGCATGCTCATCACAGAAAATAGTACTTAATAAAATGATGCATATATTACCTGGAGGGGCTATGTGAGATAGTGGTTTGTTGATAATTGGAAGATGCAGGACTACTGTGCATGGAATTCTGAGAAAGTTTATACTGAGGCATCATCATTCCTACACAACACATAAGAATGGAAAATGTGTTTTTTCTTTTAATGGTAAAGTATCTTTAAATGATTTAAAGCAATTGCTCTATCACAAACATTCAAAAGTTCTTTCTGTTCTTTCCTTTTTTTGACTCACAGGTTCATTTTGAAGAGCAAAACACAGAAACTAAATTTCAAGCACAACCAATTTTACTAAAACATCCTTTTACCATATAACTAATGCAAGACCAGAGATAGAGATTTTTTTTTTTTTAATTCTACTTGCTTATTTAATGTCCTATCATTTAGCCTTAAAATTGAAAGAACCTTTAGAAGTCACCTTTTCTAACCCCTGACCAAATACTACACAATTACTTCTACAATAGGTCCTTTGGTGGTTTTTCCATTATATGGGACATACTTTATTACATACATCCCCCAGTCTTCAGGAGCTTCATTTCATTCTATTTGTTTCACTGAGATTCAGACCTCAGTTTTAAAAAGTACTACTTTATTGAGGGGCCCAAAGTTTGAGTTGCTGCCATTTCCATCAAATGTTTTGATGCAAAACAGAACGCTCCTATTCTTTCTTCTCCGATAATTCTTTGCCACAGTAAGGATTAAATGAATATTTGACTAAAGAATGAAAATGTGAGGAGGACAGCTTTCAGATTCTCATATTTCTTTTCAAGCTAGACATTGTTCCTTCAATTATTACACAAGGGGCATTTTTTTTACATAGGAGATGCAAAAAAATCCAGTTATTTAGGCATTGTAAAATCAAAGATAAAAATCTATGATTACACCTGAACTTTCTTATGATATGCATAGCCAATCTTTTTGGAAGCTTTACACATCATATCACATTCCCAAATTCCAGTTCCTGCTATTGATATGAAAAGTTCCTTTTACCAGAAACATTCAAACAGAAACTACATGTTCATTTGCCTGGAATACTTCAGAAGGGATTCTAGCTCTAGGACAGTAGTTGAATAAAATGAGGGCTCAAAATCGCCTGGAAAACTACCACTAATAGTGTGTTTTCTTTTATATATAGTCTAAGTTAACTTCTGAGCTTTCTCTTCCAACTCAAATTCAGTAGTAAGTCATATGTTCCATAGCTTAATAATTTAAGTACTATAATTACTGTTGATGATTTTTTTTTTTTTTTGAGCAGAAGAGCAATCCTCTATGAGATGATAGTTAAAAAATGTTTCCCCTGAATTAACAGGCTGGAACAAGCTGGGATTACTAGTTTGAAAGCAATGGTTTTATTAAAAAAGAAGAAAAAAAAAAAAAAGGAGGGGGGGGGGGGCAAATAAAATTCCTAATAGTCCTTCCTGATTATCTCAAAGCTCCAAACAACTATGAATAAAGTGATTTGCATATTATTAAATTTTCTCCATATGTGTGACTCACATTTACATTTAGAAATCAAGAATCACTTTTCTAAATTATAAAGCCAAATATCACCAGGGAAACGCTTAGAAAAAAAAATCACAACACACAATGTGTCAATTCACTTTTTAATGCTAGTTTGTTTTCACAAAGTATGATATGGAGAAATTAACGTTTTGGGCTAAAATATAAGTGTATGTAGTATAAAATACAAAATGTGTGATTTAAACGTGAATACTCTAAAAAGTTTATTAGAGTAATTTACTACCCAAATTAAATATTTAAAAATATGTTACAAAATGTAGTATAAATAGCTTTGGAAGACTTCGTTTACTCAATTTTATATCCACTCACATTATCTTATACTTAATGCTCCTTTCCTGTAAGTTTTTCTTCTAATCAATGATCTCTCCATATTTTCTTTCATTCAACATTCTTCCAGAGCATTTGTAATTCTAGATTTACTTTCACCATTCCTATCTGTCTCCTCCTACTGCAATCTAGCTTCTTGGTTCTAGTGAAGATACAGTGTCGCCCTGCAGACTTGCCTTCAATTTGCTGAAGGGGAGTTTGGGCAGAGGCATCTCCATGGGCTCACTTTGGAGAATGGATAGTAACTATGCAATTGCTTAAAAACACAATTCACACACAAATACATAAAATTAACAAATACTATTTAAAAAACAAGACAAAACTAGGAAAGGGAATGGAGGGCTTCATGGAGGTACTGTCAATAAATCTGCCAATATTCTTGAATACAATTCATCAGTTAATTAAGTTGGACCTTCCTGAGCTGTCTAAACTATTCCTTTCTAACTATTTTAATCTTGAGAGCCAAATAAATACTTGGGCTTGCCAGATTCAGTACAATGCTCCTGGGTACACCTTGATTACATAAAAATTGTATCTATATTGAATATCATATCTTTATGCTTTTTATAATATTTATTATAAATAAATTTTTCCTTAATAATAATACTTATAAACCTACTTTTCTGTTGCTAAGGCAGCAAAAGAGTGAAACCAATTGCTACAGAACTATGAATATAATCACTATCAGTACTAACACTAAAACCTGTTATAATTATTTATGTAAGTACTGCATGTTGAAAAGCTCTGCAAGTATTTTTATTATTTGATTAATGAAAAGACTCCTTTTATATCAATTCCATGATTTTCTGATATAAGAAAAGACTTTTAAAGCTCTCTGAGTAAATGAATGCATTCTGAAATATATAACAAAATACACTTCAGCTTTGTCTAATTTCCAAGGAATTTAGTTACATATTAAACTTCAAGAATATTAACATTCATTTGGTCTCCTTCTTATTCTTGGCTTGATTCAAAGTATCAACATAGCATTCATAGATGATAGACTACCTTATTAAAGGAGACACTTGAATTTACAAATGAAACAATCTCTGATAGAAGACCCACAAAAAAATATAATATGAAATTCAATTAAAAACCTTACCACTCTGTACATATCTGTTCTGCATACTTTTCTCCCTGAAAACATTAGGACTCCTTGCCAGGACAGCCTGCAACAAGACTGGTATGTCGCCTTCTGGATCATCACTGCCAAGGTTATCTTTCAACTCTCTGGGATTAAAAAAACAAATATCAAAAATGAAAATAGTGATTAAGAATTCCCTATTCTACATTAGTTAGATAGCAATTTACTAGTGAAATTCATAAAGGACTGAGGTAGAAAATCAAGAACTTATGGCATATAAAAAAAATTCACAAAAGATGTTCAACAATTTCATGGATTTTTGAAGACACTATTCCTGGAAGAAACAGAATTATCAAAAATGACAGGGAGAAGTTCTTCTAAAGACAACTTTTTTTCCCATTTTAAACAGGAAAAAAAAAAAGGCCAAAACATTTTATGGAACTATTAGTTTACTTAAGAATGTTCACATAAGGGGCGCCTGGGTGGCTCAGTCAGTTGAGCATCTGACTTTGGCTCAGGTCATGATCTCCCGGTTCTTGATTTCAAGCCCCGCGTCGGGCTCTGTGCTGAAAGTTTGGACCATGGGGCCTGTTTCAGATTCTACATCTCCCTCTTTCTCTGGCCACCTCCTCATTTGTGCTCTCTCTCTCCCTCAAAAATAAATAAACGTTATGGGAATGCAAGCTGGTGCGGCCACTCTGGAAAAGAGTATGGAGGTTCTTCAAAAAACTAAAAATAGAACTACCCTATGACCCAGCAATTGCACTACTAGGCATTTATCCACAGGATAGAGGTGTGCTGTTTCGAAGGGACACATGCACCCCCATGTTTATAGCAGCACTATCGACAATAGCCAAAGTATGGAAAGAGCCCAAATGTCCCTCAATGGATGAATGGATAAAGAAGATGTGGGGTGTGTGTGTGTGTGTGTGTGTGTGTGTGTGTGTGTGTGTGTGTGTGTGTGTGTTTGCAATCAAAAAGAATGAAATCTGCCATTTGCAACTACATGGATGGAACTGGAGGGTATTATGCTAAGTGAAATTAGTCAGAGAAAGACAAAAATTATATGACTTCACTCATATGAGGACTTTAAGAGACAAAACAGATGAACATAAGGAAGGGAAACAAAATAATATAAAAACAGGGATGGGGACAAAACAGAAGAGACTCATAAACATGGAGAACAAACTGAGGGTTATGGGAGGGATTGTGGGAGGGGGATGGGCTAAATGGGTAAGGAGCACTAAGGAATCTACTCCTGAAATCACTGTTGCACTATATGCCAACTAATTTGGATGTACATTTAAAAAAATAAAAAATAAAACAAGTTAAAAAAAATAAAATAAATAAACGTTAAAAAAAACTTAAAAAAAAAAAAAGAATGTTCACATTAGTGAACTCCTGAGTGGCTCAGTCGGTTAAGCATTTTGTTCTTGGTTTCAGCTCCAATGACTTGGAATGCTCTTCTCTCTCTGCCCTTAATCTGCACACATGTTCCTGCTCTAGCTCTCTCTCTTAAAATAAATAAGGAAACTGAAAAAAATGTTCACATTAGTTTCAAAGTAGAAAACAGAGACTACTCTATTCAAAATAATGGAAGGTTACAGAGATGATAATTATGCACAGAAGTTGGTAGTTGGGCTTGGAATATATTTTCTCTCTTACATTTGAATATGAGTGAGTCTGCCTTTTTGAGAATGTCCTCTGAATGAAATACTGTTGCCACATTGGTTAAGACAAGACCCAGAGATTATGTAATTTTTCCATCTAATATTCTTTTCTCAAAGTCATCAGTGAGCAAAAAAAAACCAAGCAAGTGGTTATGGATAGTTGCAATTTTCAATAAACATGAAAGTAAGTACCAAATTAAATTTACAACTATGGAACAGAAATAATAAATATAGGCAGTGTTTTTAATTTTATATTCTACATGTCTCTGTTCTGCTCATCATTAAATCTAGTAAGAAAGATTTATAAACATGGTGTCCAATGATAAATTTCAATGAATTTCTGGAGGTAATCTTAAGGCAGCTCTTCATAAAATAAATCATAACTGTATATGTGCTATTTACCTTATCTTTTTAAATATTTGGTGATAACTGTTGATTAAGTATGTATAGATATAACAAGTGACAAAATATTTAGTCACTGTTGAATTTCTGTAGTGACAAAATATTAGTATTAGACTTCCTTCTGATTTTACCAACTATTTCTCAGTTTCCCCATCAGAAAATTCACATGTATATTACCTTAACATTCATCAGCTTTAAAAATGGCCTCAAAGTATGTACTGTATCTAATGACAGAGACCACTCCATTGTATAGTGCTTTATCCTCATTCCTATAAATAATGAATCTTTAAATTAAAAAGCAAAACTTAAAGATGGAAAGGATACATGAGTACCGCTGTATAGTGAGATGTGAAGGAATAAGAGAAATGTAATTTTTTTTAATTTTTTTTTTTTAACGTTTTTATTTTTGAGACAGAGAGAGACAGAGCATGAATGGGGGAGGGGCAGAGAGAGAGGGAGACACAGAATCGGAAACAGGCTCCAGGCTCTGAGCCATCAGCCCAGAGCCCGACGCGGGGCTCGAACTCACAGACCGTGAGATCGTGACCTGAGCTGAAGTCGGCCGCTTAACCGACTGAGCCACCCAGGCGCCCCGAGAAATGTAACTTTTTAAAAAAGATTTTATTTAAAAAAAAATATTTGTTTCTGAGAGAGAAAGCAGGGGAGGGGCAGAAAGCGGGGGGAAAGAGGATCTGAAGCGGGGTCTGTGCTGACAGCAGAGAGCCCCAGGCAGGGCTCAAACTTACAAACCACAAGATTAGGACCTGAACTGAACCACCCAGGTGCCCTTTACAGATTTTATTTAAGTAATTTCCATACCCAATGTGGGGCTCAAATTTATAATCCCAAGATCAAGAGTCACATGCTCTACAGACTCAGCCAGGCTGATGCCCCAAGAGATTTAACTTTTTATAAATTTTTGTATTAAGATGTTATAATTATAAGTATGTACAAGTTTTATAGTAAAAAATTTTAAAGTATACTCATATGCAAAGATTTTATAAACAAGCTATATAGTTTAAGTTTATATTATTTAAAAAAGTGTATTGTGTGAAAACATACACTTATGATGGTATGATGAATTCTGGGAAAAATTACTCTCAGTTTTGTAGTAGCTATGCATGGAGTCAGTCCATGAGTTTTAGTTAACTTCCCAGGGAAAGCATGTGAGCCTATTCCAAATAAAGCTACCAGTATAGTCCCTAGTGCTTGGGAATTCTAACCACTTTAGCAATATCAAGGGGGAGATAGCTTCTTGAGCAACTTTAGACCTCCCGGCAGAGACCCATCTTGATGAGCCAAGATTATTCCAAAAGAGTTGAAAAGACCTTCACAGAACTACAGGGTCTATTTAAATCTTATCATAAGGCTCCCCTGGATATTCATGTATTTTAAAATTAAACTATGTATATAAATTTTCTGAAATAAAGAGTAAAACCAGGAATACTGACTCTCTTAGTAAGACCAAAACTTTTCACTTTTAAATTATACTTACATGTGATCTGTTGATACCTGGTTGAGGCTATGGACAAGCTGTGAAACCAAATTATCATCCCTACAGGCCAAAAGGCAGTTCACCTCTTCTGCTATTCGTGCATTAAAGAGAAGGCTCTTTGTAGTTGTAGCAGGTAAGGGGGATGGAAGAGGCAGCTGGTTCAGGACTATTTGGAATAAAATCAGATTATTAGAAACTGAGTGTAAGAAGTCTCTTTACAGTATCTGCTTACAAATATTCTGGGATTAAAAACAAGTTGTAAGTATCAATGTGACAAATTATTAAAAGGCATTCTGCCTCTCCCCCCAAAAACCCCAATCAAGTCTATAAAACCCCAAAACATCATTTGGGCAATAACAGATTTTATTACTAAGAATAAAACTCAACTCCTTTATACGCATGATTTTTCAGATCTTAAAATTTTTATTCACTTAATAAATGAATAAAGTAGCCAAAACAAGTAGCGTTAAAAAGTAACTTCTAAGAATTGAGAATACATTAATTAATCGCATTTATTTTTGCTTCTAAGATTTATCAGAATCACTAGTAATCTCACATAAATAAACCAAGTAATAATACCCAACTCTTCAAGTAACAGGTTTTTAAAACGCTTGAGTATATATAAAAAATAAATAGCTCACTTTGGCAAAAGAACATTCATAGAATAAGGATTCTGGAAGAAGCCAAATATCTAAGGAATTATGCTATCAATTATAAATTTCTAAATAAATAGTTCTCTCTTCATTCTAGTGTAACAGCAAAAAATTGATATGTTTTTACAGTAGTTTAAATTCAGTTATTTACAGTTTCTTCACATAATGGAAATTTGTTTATTTGTTTAAAGTAAAAGTGAAGAAAGTTAACTAAAGTATGTTTGTTTTGGGCTTATTTTCTAATCACTTATACAATGTAATTATCAGGCTCACAGCCCCAATGGCTAAAAACAGGTTTTGTTTTTTTTATTAGTAAAATCACAGGAAACAAATTATTACTTAATAAATAGGATTTACTGGGCAAGCTTTTAAAATATAAGGTACATTTGAGAGAATAGGGAGGACAAACAAAAATAAATCCCTGGTGGTATATCTGACTTGGCACTCCTATGTATTATATTGTTTATGTCTTACAACAAAGTGAAAACAAAACTTAAAGAGTTTGACAAGTTTTCTTACCTGAGTTATCCTAACCCCACCAGCTACTTTCTTATCTCAGACTTCATAAACTAGCCATGTTACTTTCCTAACCTCAAAGCTATCAGCCTTTAACTATTTTTCTCCCAATAAAACCAGTGGAAATCAACAACAGAAAAACAGTGTTAAAGGACTGCTGAACACAGATAAAAACGCTTAAGAAACTCTTCAATACAGAGAACAAACTGAGGGTTGGTGAAGGGGAGGTAGGTGGGGGATTGGTTAAATGGGTGATGGGCATTAAGGAGGGCACTTTTCAGGATAAGCACTGGGTGTTGTACATAAGATATGAATCAATGGGTTCTACTCCTGAAGGCAAGACCACACTGTATGTTAACTAACTTTAAATAAACAAGGACAACACTGACGGGGAAATAAGTGTGGAAACCTTGACAGTTATTAAAACTACCCCTCAACTAGAAATGAGCTGGGGCCAACCACAAAAACCAAACACTTCTTGAAGTTATTTTCTCATAGTTCCTTTATTTTAAAGCCCCAAAGCCTGCATAATGCAACGTCCTCACCTTCTACCCTTCTCTCTCCTACCTCTTTTTCCCTTTATTTATTCAAGTAGGATGACACGTGGACTGACATTGTAGGTAGCTTTTTGCACCATTACCCAGGGACTAAGAATTAGAGTTAGAGCTAGCTACCACAAGAATGAGTCCCTAAAAACTGTGTTACACTAAGTAAATCTCAAAAGAATGATGAAATTCTTTGAACTTAAATGTTCAGAATAAAATGGGCTGCTAATATCTATGACAAACTCCAAAAGATTACTGAAAATGACATCTAAAATGAACATCACTAAGAAATTAGATTAAGTCAGGCTATCAATCTTTCTTCTCTGAAGGGCAGTTTCCATTACCATTTCTAGAAATGCTTTTTTTAAAGTCTATATTTGTTCCTATATGCAAATCAATGCTTCTTCAGTTTTGATTTTTTTTTAATGCTTTGTCTCATCTTCTTTGGTCCTTACTTTTGTATTGATTCCTTTATCGTGTTAAGACATTTAAATAAAGACCACCATTTCTTAACTGGTCATTAGGATGAAACAGAAATTAAGGTCTTATCTACTAGCTGACCACTCTAATTTTGTTACTTTCACATGCATGCCAATAAACCAAAGGAAATAATGATATTTGTCATTAAAATTTTTAAATCTCAAGTAATTTATTTATGACAACTGCAAATAACTTTTTCTACAGTCTCTTAAAAAATCATTGTTAACACAGAAGAGAACACAGATTAGATAAATTGACCAAACTTACGGTCTGTGAGACTAGCAATCCCCGCGAGAGTAGTGATGGGGACATGGGGCATATCCCCATTCATCCTGAAGTTCTGGAATGGTGTTGCCTATAAAAGTACTTAGTTCAGGTGCCAGCTGTCATTACTTCCCATTTCCCAAACACTGCAACAGAAAACAGACAATTATTTGTAAAAATATGTCAAATATAATACTATTAGGGAAATGCCTATAAAAAATAAGATTTTCTGCTTTCCTTGTTTGTCAACCTATACAACAATAATACCTATCATTCATTTATACTTACCATACATCAGGCACTGCAAAGTGCTTTGCATATGTTAACTAAATTTAGTTTTCACAACAACAATGTAAGGTAGGTACTATTATTTTCTATACTTTACTGATGAGGAAATTTATTTACAGGGAGTTTAAAGTAACTTGTGGAGGAAAGATTAGAACCCAAGCAATCTGGCTCAAGAGTCTGTGTAACCAGTAGACTGTATTACTAACCTGGGATACTCAATTTTGACAAGTACTGTAATTCTTTTCTATATCATAAGCACATTAAAATCTAGCTGGTAACTTGCCCTTCTAATTAGGTTTCTCACTACTCTTCTACATAAACCATCCTCTTCAAACAAGCTGATCAGATTATCTTGAATTCACCTTGTGTTTTTGCATTTTTATTTATTTCCTTCTATATCTCTCTACCTAGATAGCCCATCTGTGCTTTAATCCAAATCCTGTAATTCCTCAAGATCTAGGACAAGTTCCCACCACCTCATGAAACCTCAGACAAATTCAGCTAAAAGCTTTACCTTAATCTGACTTTCACTTATAACACTTATAAGCCTAACATACTTTTGTAATAATTATACATTCCTTTGTAATATTTTTTGGAAACTTGCCTTGTTTCATCCTTATGGAATTACTTTATGTTAATGTACTTACCTTGCTTTCCCAATTATCACTACATGCTTCTTAATACCAACCAATCACTAACGCACAACCCATAAAGGACAGAGAAATACGTTAACATTTTTTTTTTTTTAATTTTTTTTTTTTCAACGTTTATTTATTTTTGGGACAGAGAGAGACAGAGCATGAACGGGGGAGGGGCAGAGAGAGAGGGAGACACAGAATCTGAAACAGGCTCCAGGCTCTGAGCCATCAGCCCAGAGCCCGACGCGGGGCTCGAACTCGCCGACCGCGAGATCGTGACCTGGCTGAAGCCGGACGCTTAACCGACTGCGCCACCCAGGCGCCCCTACGTTAACATTTTAACATTCCTCTACAATGACTTTGTTGACTCAGTTTTTATGATGCAATTCTGTGTCTGTGTGTACAGACATTCTGTTAAATTCCTGACATGTTTTCTAATTCTGTTCAGTGTCCCCCAATTTTTCTCATTTCATCTTGTGGCTCTTGGAATCTTTATCTTTAATAGCGTACTTGTGTAAGAACCTTTTTCTGAAGTACATAATACATTTTAATAATATGCACATTAGTCAAAGATATGCCTTTATTAAATAACTTCATAAACTCTTCAGTAAATAGAAATCTACTCTATATCAACTAAGACACAGTGCTAAAATAGAAACTTGAATTGTAATTTTCACTTTAAATGTTTCTTTTTTTGAAACATTGTATTTGCTTGTCACTGTTAAGAGAACCTCTAAGTTTTTTGAGTTGTAAACTTCAAAACAGTGAAATGATATAACACTAATAACTCCTCTCTCTCTCTCTCTCTCTCTCTCTCTCTCTCTCTCTCATGTATCTTAATGTATCTTTCCAAGTGTTTTTTTAAAAGTAGAAGTATACAGGCAGTTAAAATTACAAATTTTCTTTTTCCACAAACGCAATTATAGATATATGTTGACAGAAATTCATAAAACATATAGGTATGGTTTAACAGAGTTATAAAGCAAGCATCCAAAGAACCACCATCTAGAAAATTAGCACCCTAGTTCCTACCACAGGTAACAACTACCTTGTCTTTCAGGTGATTTTGTTCCCCTTTATAAGTAACAACTGTCTTGTCTTTTTGGTAATTATTTTTCCCCCCTTACAGTTATGTCCTTTATATGTACATTCTTTTCTAGTAGCCAGCCAAGGAAAAAACACTTCCCTTTGCTGAATGACTGACATAAAATTTGCTAGTAGAATCCACTGAAAGGATATAGCACAAGAAATAGTATAGGAAAGACTACTGGCTATCTTACATTTGTTCTCTTGCTAAATATGGACTTTACTCTTTGAAGTTATTAATTTGATTCTTTAACAACACTAAAGAAATTTAAGGAAATACTGCAAATTTAGCATCAAGTTACTACGAAGTTGTATCAAGTAGTAAAAAAAGAAAACAAAAATTGAAACCTGACAGAAGTCACCAAAACATGAAACATGACAGATTTTTTTTTTCTAAGTTTGGGCTAATAAAAAAGTTAGTTTATGCTTAATAATTAATGGGAAAAAATAATTGCATGCAAATTATGTATAAAACAGCACAAAAATATCTTGTTATTCTTATACGACTCATCGTTGTAAATGTAAATTGCCATACTCCAACAGATTAAGTAACAAGTGTCCATATTATTTAGTTCAGAGGACAGGAACCAATAAAGAATAAGCTAGAGAGTTATATCGTGGGCTAACCAACTTTATTCTGTTTGCCTAAATCCCATGTAACATGTAAAAGTAGACCCAATTCCAGCTGGAGTTTTTTAGTCTAAAAATGATTTAATTAGTTGTCACATATGAATTAGGAGATTAATAAACCTAACCACAAGATTGTGCTTTTCTTCTTAGTGACATAATAAGGCATGTTAATACTCTGATGTCAACTGAAAACTGGGAGTAAGTGGGGAAAGAAAAGAGAGCAACAATGCTTGTTTGGTTTAAAGTGCTTTAGTGTACAGACTGAGTACGTGACTACTGACAAATATTATTTATACCTCACTGCTGAACTATGCTGGTTTCATTGGAAGCCAAGCTTTTGAAGAACAGCAAAGACTTTGTTAGAAATGGACTTAAATTTTAGCTAAAGTCACAGATGTTGATGAATATGAGTAATTTGCGGAAATAATGCTGCCTGTGCTGGAAAGTGACCAGAGTCCATCAAGAAAGAGCATTCCTAAAATTCTAAAAATCAATATGCAGAACTCTAATTAACATGGCATTTCTGGCTCTGGATTGGGCAATGTTTGGTCTACCTGGCTCTGTGAAAGTATACTATCTTTCAGGAAACTGCTGAAACTGAAGCTGAAAGTCATTATCTCTGGGGAACAATGTGTTTGGAATGAAATGGTAACCAAATGGGAAAGATTATAATGAGTGTTTAAAACTGTCACTGAAGGCAGTACTTTACTCAATTAAAATCTGTGAATGGTGACCAATTAGTAGATTATAAAACAGAATTAGTGGGTTGAGATCAACACTGAGAGGGATGGAAGGAATAGAAACACAAGTTTACATTGCATACTGCTTTGTGACTCCAGGTAAAATGTCTGTGGGTCACTAAAGCAAAGCAGTTTCAAAAGTGCTGACTAAAAGAAATGGAAGAGTGGACGAAGAAGCCCACCTCCTAAGTGGTGATGAGAATGCAAAAAATAATGCAACTTGACGTACTACCCGGCATATAATAAGTGACCCAAAAAGTTAGCAGTGTTAGTGCTAACTGAAAAAAAAAATTTTTGTGGGGAGAACAGAGGAGAAACACAGATGAATTAGGGAAAAGGGGTCTTTTCAATAATATACATAATCTTTACTTCCAAAAGATACATAGTAAGTTATTATTTGAAGTTCCAGTATATATTTCACCATAGTATCACATATATGTTTACTAGTCCTAGGCAGGCCCACCTATAATTACTTAAATGGTAAGGTAGCCAAAACAAATACTGGCAAAGAAAAGTAGGGGAAAAACTTAACTGTTGTAATACTAAGAACTAAATCACACACACACACACACACACACACACAGAATGCATTTATGGCTTATTTTAGAACGGCCTGGTTTAATTACAATAATTCTTAATTACTGGAAGATACTACGGCAAATTCTCATTTCAATCCATTATAATGAATCTGACGTGAAAATCTTGACAAGATTTTAGTGTATATGCTGCCGAAGCAAGCACTCTTGACAAGATTTAAAACTTTTTTTTTTAATGTTTATTTATTTTTGAGAAAGAGAGAGAGACAGAGCACGAGCAAGGGAGGGACAGGGAGAGGAAGACACAGAATCTGAAGCAGGTTCCAGGCTCTGAGCTGTCAGCACAGAGCCTGACACAGGGCTCGAACCCATGAACCATGAGATCATGACCTAAGCTGAAGTCAGAAGCCACCCAGGCACCGCGACGAGATTTTTAAAAAATGTTTATTTATTTTGAGAGAGTGTAACCCGGAGAGGGACAGAGAAAGACAGGGAGAGGAGAATCTCAAGCAAGCTCCATGCTTATCACAGAGCCGGACACAGGGCTTCATCTCACAACCATGAGATCATGACCTGAGCCAAAATCAAGAGTCAGACACTTAACCAACTGAGCTACCCAGGTGTCCCTTGACAAGATTTTTTAAAGGCTCTGGTTCTTTGTTCACTTAATTTAATTTCACTTTAAAATTTATGGTTTCTTCACACAAACAAAAGAAATGCAAATAAAACATTATTGGTAGAAGTTATAATAACTCAAATTGGGATGTATTTGGAATAAAAGTTCCTCTCATAAACTGATGGTAGATGAATTTCCCTGGGCAGCCAGTGTGTATGCTATAGCCAAGAAATGTGTACAATCTTGTCTCAATAACTTCAATTTTTTAGTAGTAAAAAACTGTTAGAAATGACATTTACTGAGCACCTAGTACCCAATAAAAAATACTTTAAGTGTACTCTTTTTTTTTTTTTTAAGTTTATTTATTTTGAGAGAGAGAGAGAGAGGAGGGCCTCACTCCCACCCAGAGCCTGATGCAGGGCTCCATCTCACAAACCACAAGATCATGACCTGAGCTGAAATCAAAAGTGAGACGTGTAACTGACTGTGCCACCCAGGCATCCCTTACAGGTACTCTTATTTAATCCTTATATGACACTGAAGTACTCATATTACAGTTTTATTTAATGAGGAAAGTGATATACACAGAGGATACATAATTTGCCTAAGGTCATACAGGAGAAATCAAACTCAGGCTGTCTGGTACATGGACATTTTACATAACTAAAATGTACTAAAATGTAAAATTATTAGTTTAACATGACTGATATACAATTGACATTACATCCACAAAAGATTACAACAATTAAAAATCATGTTGTACAGTCAATACAGATGTGAGGAAAGAAACAGTCACAGTATCTAGCCCAGGAATAAAGAGAACACCTGCCTGGGTCTGAATCCAAGCTCTCCCTACCTTTTGATAGTATTTATTAGTCCTTCATTATGATGCACCCAATAATGTTTATTTTGTTAACACAGTGTCAAACACCATGCTCGGCAAACAAAGTTCAGTGGTTAACAAGATGGAAACAGTCTCTACCCCTCAAAATTTGAGTTTGGCCACAGGCATGCTGTAAAGGGGAAATCATCTAGGGAGAGGACACAGAAAGAATCACTGAATTAAAATCTGAACCAATTTTACTTTGAGTACTCCATATTTTAATCCTTCCACAATCTGCATCAAATTTATTTAAAAACAAAGGCAAAGATTCTTAAAATTCATGAAAGATATTCAAGATATATTGCTAACTGAAAATAATGCCAATGTGTACGCAGTTCAAGTCTATTTTTATTTAAAACACATTTTTATACAAATGACAGTCTAGGCATGAAAAACATTCTTTAAGAATATATTTTAATTTAAACCATTAACAATGGTTAGGGGGTCGGATGTATGTATTCTGGGATTTGGGGGAATTCCCATTTTTGTAGTATTTATATCTATATTACTTGAGCACTTCTTAAAACTACTAGAACATTACTTTTTGATTTAGAAAAACAATGATATAAACATGTACAAAAATGGAAAATACTAAAATGAATCTTTTAAAAAAATGTTTATTTATTTATTTGAGGAGGGGGACAGAGAGCAGGAGAGAGAATCCTAAGTAGGCTCCGTGTGTTGTCAGCACAGAGACCAGTGTGGGGCTCGAACCCACAAACCATGAGATCATGACCTGAGCCGAAATCAAGAGTTGTACACTTAACCAACTGAGCCACCCAGGTGCTCCAAAATGAATTTTCTAATAGTTGCTGCTATATGTATACATAAATACATATTTAAATAATTTAAATATTTAAATAATTACCTATGAAACCTATGTTATGAATCTATGGTATGAAAGTGCTGTGGTAGGTGCTAAGACTAACAGAATATGCAGGATGCATTCACAGACACTTTCGCCAGAGCACAAGGCTAGAAAGGTGAATTGGACCCTGCAAAGGAGTTTGTATGAAGTGGTCGTGACCTTTTTTATTTTTCATATCCTTGTTGTAAGCGAAAAAGTTTCAGTAACATTAATGTAAACAATAAGGAAGATGGAGTGGCAGAAAGAGAATGGAGGCAGAAAGTTGTTGAATACTGCAATGACATGTAACATGACATGTTCTGATTTCGAATGTACTCAGAGATTCAAGTGCCAACGTAACATCCAGTTGGAGATAATCTAAAGTTGGAAATTCCAGAACTGACAAAAGCAGTTGGAATTACAGCTATAGTTATGAAAATGATCCAGAGGGTTGGTAACAGTTAAATTATAATAATAGGAAATAGGCAAGACAAGGTAACATTGTGGGGGAAGGTTTTTTGTTTTTTGGTTTTTTTTTGCTGTTTGTTTTAACACTTCTTATGTGTGAGACGTTAACATATACCTTTCCTTAACTGTTACTAAAGTCAGAGGGTTGTGAAGATTATTTCACAGTTGCAAAACCGAAGACTCAGAGCCTAAATGCTTTACGTAGCACACAGCAAAGCTGGGATTTGAACTCAGATGTTTCTAACCAAATCTTATATTCTCATGTATATCCAAAGGACATAAAACCAGGAAACATCTACATTGCCATGGCAGAAAGGGAAACCAATAAACGGTAAGGAAATTGAAGCTAAATGTGTGTTCAAGGTCTCATAGTTAGTAACTAACCGAATCAAGTCTAGAATACATTGGATTTATAGCTCAGTATTCTTTATACTTATGTTGTCATCTTGCATAATTATAACATTATTTTAAATGAATTAAGATTTCCTACATGTGGAATATTTACCTAATTAATACCGTTCTTCTTTGGTAATAATATATTATTTTTGGGTGGGGAGACAAAGGGGGCTTAAAACTAGTATATTTTTATTATCTCAGTTTATATTACATTTAATAGTATAAGTTGCCTCAAATTCTTTTGGGAAACAAATGGAACAAAAATCCTAAACAAACAGGTAAGGAAGTGAATAAATACACGTACGTTGCACTACTTACTAATTTAAGCAGGTAACAGTGGCCCCCTTAAGAGTGGTGCCCCTCAAAGAAAATCCTTCCACTTTAGTCAAGCTCCCTTCAGATCCCTTCAAACTGCCTAAAATGTATCCAAGAACAAGAGTTTCACATTCTATTTAAGATACTTCCAAAAGATGTTCCTTAAATCCTAGCTCAAAAACAGTTCCCAATCAGCCACACTGTGAAAATTTTCACTTCATTAAAACATTTGTTTTTCTATAGTTCTAAGTTATTTCTATTAAATAACAGAAATGCAAAATAAAAGCAAAAAAAAAAAAAAAAAGGCAAAGCTCTAATGCTCTCTTTGTACATATGCTTTGCTTCTGGAAGCCTGAGCTCTCTGCAGCCACCATGCTGGAAACCAATAAATGTGTGTTATTCTTGTGTGTGTTCCAATAGTGCAGCCATATCATAATATATATAATATACAATAGAAGAATACAGTTACATTATTGAGTACGATTATAAAGAGAAAGAAGTCACAAATCAGGTTGAAATGTATGGTGTCTCATTTTATTTTATTTTATTTTTTAAAATCTTTTTTTGGGGGGGGTATTTATTTTTGAAGGAGAGAAACAGACAGAGCATGAGTAGGGGAGGAACAGAGAGAGAGAGGGAGACACAGAATCCGAAGCAGGCTCCAGGCTCTGAGCTGTCAGCACAGAGCCCAACGTGGGGCTCGAACTCACAAACTGTGAGATCATGACCTGAGCCAAAGCCGGACGCTCAACCGACTGAGCCACCCAGGTGCCCCTGATGTCTCATTTTAAAGAGTATGTATACATTCATTCAGAAGTAAAACGATTAGTAAAACTATATATTTCGATAATCAGTTTTCTTCATTGTTCGTATCAATTTGTTTCACATGCATTTTTATATAAACCAACTTTAACAAAAGCTTGTATTACTTTAAAAGGTCCCAGCTGATTATTAAACTGACTTTACAGAGGCCTGGTGAGTACTTATACAATGTCTAATCTTCTTTAATTTTTTAAAAATATTTATTTTTGAGAGAGAGAGACAGAGTGTGAGTGGGGGAAGGGAGAAGAGAGGAAGACACAGAATCTGACACAGGCCCCAGGCTCTGAGCTGACAGCACAGAGTCTGACATGGAGCTTGAACGCACCAACCACAAGATCATGACATGAGCTAAAGTCAGACACTTAACTGACTGAACCACCCAGGTGCCCCTACAATGTCAAATCTTAACAAATATGCAAAAATACAAGCTGCATTAGGAAAAAACTTTCCTGAGTCCTGGAATTAATATTTAATTTTTCTTTCTTCTTCTTCTTTTCTTTCTTTTTTCTTTCTTTTTTAACAGGCCATGGAGGAAATTTCCAAGTGCTACTATAAATTATTTGGGTTACTAGTCCCATTCCCACACCAAAAATTTCATTTCTCACTTCCTGTCCACTGCAGAAGAAACAGCCTATCTTAAGCCCCTCATTGAGGTTGAAACTGTACCTTACACCATGAGACTACTTAGTATACTATACAAAGGTATTAGAAATTAAAAAAAAAAAATCACACTGGAGATTTTTTCTTTCTAAATGAGGTTAGGTCTTAAAGAACTATAATATTCAGATGTAGGTCTCAACTTCTGACCATAGATATCTGACAATACATGATTAATTAAATATGAAATATAAAAGAAAGTGCTTTTATGTGAAATTACTGAAGGATCCACAAGAGGGCATACTTTCAACTACCATAAAAATGTAAAATTCCCTGTTTCTTTCTGTTTTGTTTTTTAAGAAATAAAGATTGCTTATTTAATTTTAATTCCAGTATGGTTAACATACAGTGTTATATTAGTTTACAATATAATTATTCCATAATTCTATACATTACTCAGTACTCATCAAGAGTATTCACCTATCCCCTACCCACCTTCCTTTGGTAACCATCAGTTTGTTCTCTATAGTTGAGTCTGCTTCTTGTTTTCTTTGTTCATTTGTTTTGTTTCTTAAATTCCATATAAGTGAAATCATATGGTATTTGTCTTTTTCTGACTTACTTCAATTAGCATTATACTCTCTAGATCCATTCATGTTGTTGCAAATGGCAAGATTTCATTCTTTTTTTTTAAGATTTCATTTTTCTTATGGTTAATATTTCATTGTGTGTGTATGTACACACACACACACACACACACACACACACCACTTCTTCTTTATCCATTTATCCATCAATGGGCACTTGGGCTGCTTCCATAATTTGGCTACTATAAATAATGCTGCAATAAACATAAGGGTGTATATCTTTTTGCATTAGTGTTTTCATATTTTTTGGATCGATACCCAGTAGTGGAATTACTGGGTCACATACTAATTTTATTTTTATAAAATTCACATTTTTTTTTTTTTTTTACTAAGTCCACCAAAGGTTAGCCAGGTTCTTCTGAATTGATTATTTGGTACCATTAAAAAGCAAAAGATTCTGAAGTTTGCAATTTTTTTTGTTTAAACACACACAGGAAACTTTTTTTTTTTTTTTGATGACTATAAAATGTAAGAAAGGCCTAGATACATCAAGACTTTTACATTAACATTAAATTATAAAAGTATGTAATAGTTGTATTAGTCATTTTGTTTCTGTTAGCTATTTGAATTTGGCTGCCCTAAAAATCTTTTCAAGAAATTTTGGCTACCTTAATTTTTGATCCTCATTAAGTGATACAGTCCCTTGGAACAATGAATTCTTCAAGACAACTTAGAACAAATGGATTATGTTTTATACTTTAGGAAATTTTTCCAATTCAATAGATCATTTACTTAGAATATCTAAGACTAATTAAGAAAGAGCAGAGGAAGATATGCAAAAAAAAAATCATAATCACTTACACATAATCTGCATTACTGATCCCTTTTCTGCCCTAACCCATTCAAAGATATCATTCCAGCAACTCTCTTGTCTTCATCATCAATTTTCTCTCTTATTGGATCATTCCAATCAGCATGTAAACATCTATATACTGGTAAGTTCCCCTACTCCCATAAAAACAAAACAAAACCGCTTATCTGGAACTCCTAGGAACCTTATCTTGACCCTTCTAACAACTGCTTAATTTTTCTGCTCACACAAAATTCCTTTGGTTGTCTACATTCATCTCTAATTTTCCTGCATTCTCTTGAAATGACACTATATGTGTTTTTATTCTCATCATTCCACCAGGTGTCTTGCCATGATTAGTAACAGTATCTATACTGCTAAATAAATACAATGGACAGCCTCAGGTCTCATGTGATTTGACCTAGCATTCAACACAGTTTGAACAATTCTTTTGTTTTTCCAACATATACTCCTGGTTTTTCTTCATACTGCATTGGCCACCCATGAATCCTGTTTTGGTTTCTTCTCATCGTCCTGTCCTCCCATATTTTAATCTCATTCAATCTCATGACTTTAAAATAGCACCTGTAGGGGCACTTGTGTGGCTCAGTCGTTTGGGCACCTGACTTCAGCTCAGATCATGATCTTGTGGTTCATAGGTTTGAGCCCCACATCAGGCGCTATACTGACAGCCTGGAGTCTGCCACCTGCTTCGGATTCCATTCTGGTCTCCCTCTCTCTCTCTTTCTCTCTCTCCCCCTCCCCTGCTTGCACTCTGCTCTCTGCTGTCAGTGCAGAGCCCACTTTGGATCTACTGTCCCCCTCCCTCTCTCAAAAATAAATTTAAAAAGAAAATAGCACCTGTATGCTGATGACTCCCAAATTTGTATCGCCTACTTTGACTTCTCCCCTGTATACTAGACTCATATACCCAATTGCCTAGTCAACACCTCTGCTCTGATGCCCAGTAAGTACAGGTCTAGAACAGAGCTTAGCAATCTTGATTCTGACTTTTAAGAGTCTGAATTATATCCTTTAGATAATTCCTTTATTAGGTATGTGTTTGCAAATATGTTATCCCAGTTGTTTGCTGGTCTTTTCATCCTGTTAATATTATCTTTTGAAACTTTGATGATGTCCAATATATCAATCAATTTGCTCTTTCATGGGGGTGATCATGGGTAGATGGTAGTGGCATTCAACTACAAAGGTGCATGTAGAAATTTTCTGGTGTGATGGAAATGTTCTATCTACATCATGAAGGGATACTGTTTACATGAATATCTCCATTTGTCAAAATTATAAAGTTAAGATTTTGGTTTTTTGGTATATATAAATATTACCAAATTCCAAAAAACTGTAAAGGTAATAACGATAAATGAGCAGTGGTTGAAGAATTGGCAGAAGTACAGATGAAATTAAAAATTCAACAACATGTTGATTAAGCTGGGTGAGGGGTACTGGGCATTCATTATACTCTTTTGTTTACCTAGCATATATTTAAAGTTTTCCATAATTAACAGCTTTTTTTTTTTTTTAACGGAACTTTTTTTGTTAGGTGAAAAATATAGTCTCATAGGAGGTCAGCATTAATTAAAGCCTCCTTTTTTTCCGGATCTATTATTGCTAAGCAATGTGCTATAGGCTAAATGTTTGCATCCCCCGCCCCCAAATTCTTATGTTGAAACTTACTTCCCATTGGAAGGTATCTGGAGGTGGGGCCTCTGAGAGGTGATTAGGTCATGAGGGTGGAGTCCTCATGAATGGGATTAATGACTTCATAAAAGAGACTCCAAAGGGCTTCCTTGCCCATTCTGCCATATACAGACACAGCAAGAAGACAGCCAGTTTATGAACCATGAAGTGAGTTCTCACAGACACCAATCTGCCAGCACCTAGATCCTGGAATTCCCAGCTTCCAACACAGTGAAAAATAGATTTCTGTTGTTTATAAGCCACCAGTCTATGGTATTCTGTTGTTACTGCTCGAATGGCCAAAGACATGGTATGTCCTTCAGGCTCTATTTCTACAATTGATTTTAAAAACCCATTAAAGAATTCAAGAGACCCAAACATAGCCATTAAATAATATAACTAATGAATGCAGAAAAACATATTGGGATAGCTTTTCAGGAAAGATAAACTTTTTAAAAGTCAATTTAAATCATTAACACAGCTTCTTACTGAGGAGTTTTCTTTCAAAATTATTTTAAATAGTTCGCTTTACAGGGAAAGGAGTTCTAAATAGAGAAGTGATTTCTCATTCATGTTATCTATAGTAACCTTTTGATGATTTCCACCAGAACCCTCTACTATTTTATAGGATATAAATATATAAATTGAGGATGTATATTTTTCTAAATTTATAAGCTCATGTTCAATGAACTAACCATAAAATACAGATTTCATACCATTAAATGCCATATTCTTCTTGTATATAAAATGAAAACAAAATAGCTCTTTAAATTCTGTCACTATCAATCCTTCACTAGGAGAAATGAATTTTTAAATTTTATGTAAGATTTCTAATTTATTTAATAATCACAGTTACACAAAAGTAAACTTTCGGGGCACCTGGGTGGCGCAGGCGGTTAAGCGTCCGACTTCAGCCAGGTCACGATCTCACGGTCCGTGAGTTCAAGCCCCGCGTCAGGCTCTGGGCTGATGGCTCGGAGCCTGGAGCCTGTTTCCGATTCTGTGTCTCCCTCTCTCTCTGTCCCTCCCCTGTTCATGCTCTGTCTCTCTCTGTCCCAAAAATAAACGTTGGAAAAAAAAAAAAAGTAAACTTTCTATGAAACTCAGAATATTAAAAGAAAACATAACAGCAACTATATACTCAGATAGGTTAAAAAAATGCAGAATCAAATGACTTTGAGTGTTATGTATAATCTCCAAGATAATGATTTCAAACAGTAACAGCATTTGAACTCTTTAATTAAATCTTAAACTCTCAAAACAATATTTTCACTGTTTTTCTTTCTTTGGTTTCTTGGTTTAGAAAATCTTGGGGTATTAACTAGATAGTGATTTCCTATGACTAGAATATATGATAGCAGATGGATATTTTAAAGTACCTAAAAGATCTTGTGTTCATGTTCTCTGTCTCTAAAAAATACAAAAATTAAAAAAAAAAAAAGTACCTAAAAGAAATGATTGAGAAATCTCATCTCATGTTACAGAGGACTTTCACTGCTATTTAAGAAATCTAAGTAAAACTGAGGTGTATACAAAAGAAGGATATAAAAAGGTTTCTCAAATAATGTTTTAACACACTTAACTATTAAACATAAACTCAAAAGCAAACTAAAAATGGAAATAAAACACTTTCAATTTTGATCAGAACACTGAACTGCCAGGACTTGAGGAAGTAGTTTAACTTCTCCTTACCAGTGCTTGATAATATTAAGTATGCTTATCACTGGGTGATGAAATTTGTAAGTGACTAATTTCCTTTTTCTTGTTTATCTGACTTCCTAATTTTTAAAGAAGTAAAACTTTATGTATATATAATAATCATGCACTTAGCACCTAATACCTGAACAGGACCTGACAGATAGTGGGTATTGTGTACATAATGGTAAAAAACCAGACATGGTTAATAGTCCAGTAGGAGTGATATTATAAATAATCACCATGTAACATATAATTACATACTGTGATAAATCCCGTAACAACAATAGCAATAATAAATAATAGTTAGCACTTAATATCTGCCTGGAATTGTTCTAAAGAATTTACATAATTTCACATTTATATTGAGTTCATTTAATTCATATTTACATATTATAGTTCATTTAATGCTTATCCTATTAAATACACACTACTATTACTTTCACTTTAAGATAATAAAAACTGAGGAATATAAAGGTTAAGTAACTTGCCAGAGGTCTGATTCCAGAGTCCCTGCTCTTAACATTCCAGAGTCCATGCTTTTTTCTAAATGAAAAGAACAGGGCACTTTTTTTTATTTAAAAAAAAATTTTTTTTCAACGTTTATTTATTTTTGGGACAGAGAGAGACAGAGCATGAACGGGGGAGGGGCAGAGAGAGAGGGAGACAGAATCGGAAACAGGCTCCAGGCTCTGAGCCATCAGCCCAGAGCCCGACGCGGGGCTCGAACTCACGGACCGCGAGATCGTGACCTGGCTGAAGTCGGACGCTTAACCGACTGCGCCACCCAGGCGCCCCAAGAACAGGGCACTTTTAAAGAAAAAAAGATAATAACTAAGTTTACGTTGGGGTAGTGTAAGAAGTCACAGAATGTCTCATTAAGGAAATCTCATGAGGAAGAGTTAGGCAAAAGGGGAAGAAGAAATGGGGACAGGGAATGATTAGTATGTTCTAGTCTCTAAAGAATGACAGAACCTAGGAAAAAGGAAAAGATTATGTGGCTGGTATATAATGATGGACTGTTCAAGGGCTTTCGATTTCATTTCGTGCCACATAAAAAAAAAAAGTAATCTACTAGCCACTGATATATATATACGTCTTAGCTACTGAACATGGCATCTATAGCTGCTTATTTGGAATCTATTTCACACAGCCTGCATATACTCCTTAAAAATATTAACTTGAGTTTAAAATCAGTTTCTGCATAATTACTCATCGCTTTAAAATTCTAGAAGAAATAAGAATTTGTCACAAATAAGGTATGAAAATAACTGCCTCAGAATAAACTTTAAAGGATAAACCTAAGTGCTAAGTAAGAAGAAAAATTAAACTCTTGGGTGTTTGTGAAATGAAAACTTATGTGCATGCAAAAGCTTGCACCTGGATGTTCATAGCAGCTTTACCTATAACAGCCCCAAACAAACAACTCAAGATATCCTTCAATGCATGAATGGTTAAACAAACTGTGATAAATCTACACCACAGAATATCACTCAATAAAAAAGAAACAAAGTATTGATATATAGAACTTGGATGGATCTCAAGGAAATTTTATACTGAGTGAAAAATCCAGAACTC
This sequence comes from Prionailurus viverrinus, assembly GCF_022837055.1. Taxonomy (NCBI): domain Eukaryota; kingdom Metazoa; phylum Chordata; class Mammalia; order Carnivora; family Felidae; genus Prionailurus; species Prionailurus viverrinus. The sequence goes on from NC_062561.1 coordinate 211,109,486, forward strand.
AAAGTATACAATATGATTTCATTTAAGTAACATTTCTGAAATACCAACATTATAGAAATGAAGAGCAGATCAGTGGTTGCCAGGGATTACAGATGAGGAGTGCACGTATGTGTCTGTGAAGTGATAGTACAAGGGAATGGTGCTGGATGATGAAACAGTTCTATATTGTTTGTTTGGTTTTTTAAAAGTTTGTTTGTTTGTTTGTTTGTTTGAGAGAGAGAAAGAGAGAGTACGATGTACAGGCACAGAGAGAGGGACAGAGAGAATCCCAAGTAGGCTCTGTACTGTCAGCGCAAAGCCTGATGCCAGGCTCAAACCATAAGATCATGACTTGAGCTGAAGTCAGATGCTTAACCAAATGAGCTCCCAGGCGCCCTGAAATAGTTCTGTATGTTGAGTGTGGTGGTAGATACATACAACCTCATGTATGATAAAAACACACACACACATATATATAGCGTAGGCATAGTTGGCTAAATCAGAATACTCTTAGATTGCACAAATGTCAATTTCCTGATTTTGACCCTGTACTAGAGTTATATACAATTTTACTATTGGGGGAGGCTGAGTTAAGGGTGCACCTCATGTCCCTATACTTTTTTTTTGCAACTTCTATGAATCTACAATTATTTCAAAATAAAAAATTATTAAAAAGCAATTAGAGTCTGGGTGCTCTATAGAGTACCTAGTTCATTCACATTACTGGCTTTTATTATTGAACCATGTTAAAATAAAGTTGATTTAGAAACTACAGAACACTTTATAGGCAGAATGTTTTTTCTTAAAATTTTTATTTTATTTTTTTAAATGCTTATTTACTTTTGAAAGAGAGAAACCGATTGGGCAAAGAGTAGAGACAGAGGGAGACAGAGGATCTGAAGCAGGTTCCATCCATGCTGACAGCAGAGAAGTGGATGCAGATTTGAACCCACAACTAAAACCACAAGATCATGACCTGAGCTGAAGTCAGACACTCAACTGACTGAACCACCCAAGCGTCCCTCTTAAATTTTTATTTTTAAAAACTTTGAAAAGTTATTTAAATTTTTTTCTGAAGGTTTTAAATTTTTTAGGTTAGGGAGATAACTGTAAATTCTGATTTAAAGATTTAATTTCAATTTTGCAAATTAATTACAAAGTTATGCAAAACTACCACACAAGTACAAGAAGCTGCCATAACCTTTACCCACATTCACCAATTGTTTACGTTTTGCCCCATCTGCTTTAACACTCACAAACCTTCCTTCTTCCCAGCACTAGGGTGTGGGTGTGTGTGTCTAAACTATGGGAGAGCAAATTGAAGATATGGTCCATTCTTCTAAATACTTTACTATGTACTTCCTAAGAACAAGAACATTCTCTTAGGTAATCACATCAGAATGAACAAAATCAGGAAATGTAACATTTATAAAATCTAAATATATCTAATATAAAGAAATATAATCTAAATAATCTTAACAATAATTTAAAAATCTTAAATAATCAAAAATATCTAGGGGCGCCTAGGTGGCTTAGTCAGTTAAGTGTCCAACTCTTTGATTTTTGCTCAGGTCATGATCTCATGGTTCACGGGTTCGAGCCCTGTACAGGGCTCCACACTGACAGTGAAGAAGCCTGCTTGGGATTCCCTCTGTCCCTCCTGTGCGCACTCTCTCTCTCCCTCTCAAAATAAATAAAACTTTAAAATAAAATAAAATATGTAATCCACAGTCCCTCTTTTATCAATTGTCCCAATAATGTTCTTTTACAGTTATTTTTTTTCTTGCTTCAAGAACCAATCCAAGATCACATACTGCATTCAATTTTCATGTCTCCTAAGTCTTCTTGAATCTAGAATACCTCCTTAGGCTTCATTTACTGATGTGGATATCTTTTAAGAGTATGGGCATACTGTATTGTAGAATCCATCAATTTGGGTTTACCTGATGTTATTATTAGATTCAGGTGATGCATTTTTGGTAGGAATACCACAGAAGTGGATTTTATATCCTCCTTAGTGCATCACATAATCAAGCATCTGATACCAGTTTTTTCCCAATATTGGTGATGTTAATTTTGATTACTTAAGATGGTATGGGCCATGCTCTCCTCCATTACTCTTTGCAGTTAGTTAATAAGAAATTGTGGAGATTTTGAGACTATATAAATATCTGATTCTAATTAAACTTTTACTCCCTAATTTTAACACCATTAATGATTTTCTATCAATCTGTTATATTTACTACTTAGCATTCTACTGTAATGGAGCATTCCCCTTCTCTCTTCATTCATTCATATCAGTGTAGATTTGAGATTTCCTTTCCTTTCCTTCCTTCCTTCCCTTCTTCCTTCCTCCTTCCCTCCTTCTCCCTCCCTCCCTCTTTCTTTCCTTCCTTCCTTTCTTCTTTCCTCCCTCCCTCCTTTCTTTTCTCTCTTTCTCTCCTTCTCTCTTTTTCCCTTCCTCCCTTCCTTCCTCCCTCCCTCCTTCCTTCTCATCTTTCCTCCCTCCCTCTTTTCCTTCCTTCCTTCCTCCCTCCCTCCCTCCCTTCCTTCCTTCCTTCTTGTTGGCTCTGCAGGGCTTAAACTCACAACCCCTGAGATCAAGACCTGAACTGAGATCAAGAGTTGGACTTTTAATCAACTGAGCCACCCAGGTGCCCCTTGAGATTTCTTTTTTATTCAATGGGTTATAATCTTTTATTATCATCATTTATTTTGATGCTCAAATGGTCCCAGATTTGGATAGTAGCAGCTCCTTCAAGCTCACTTCTGTGTCCTTCTGTTGTGTCCTATCCTCCTTTAAGCAATTCCTTACTTTCAAGGCAGTAAGATGTTTTAATCTTATCTCATACTTTTCCTACCTGAGTAGTGGAAATCAGCCTTTTCCTCAGGGAGGAGCTCTGGTTCTATTTAGTGGAGAATATTGTTTAGATATAGTGCCAGTTTTGCTCTTTACTGGTATCTCATTGTAGGCTGAGTTTTAGTTTGAAAAGAAAATAAAGTTAAATGAAAACGAAGCAAGGACATTAAATGAAGAGACCCAAGAGAAAAATAAGTGTGTGAAAGCATGGATCTCAAAATAATATAAACATGTGAACAGCAATTTGTAAATTCCAGAATCACACAATTTTATAGTTGAAAATTATCTTAGGGATAATATAGCTAAGCTTTCTTATTTCTCAAATACAAAAACCAAACCCTAGAGATGGTACATACCTTGACTGAGGTCACAGAAGCAATTATTAGCCAAAGTCAGCAAAGTCTCAATTCAATGTTCATCAAGTTCTGCTCTTATACTATTAATTAAAAAATAGTTATTGAGTGCCTACAATGTGCAATGCACTGTTGTGGCTAGAGATATATAGCAGTGACCAAAAAAAGACATTAATCTCTGTGCCCTCACAAAGCTTAGATCATAATATGGAAAACTGGATCAACTGCTTCATTTCATGTCTTTAGGGAAATGCAAATTACAACCATAATGAGATACCACTACATTAAAATTAAAAAGACTAATCATTTCAACTGTTGGAAAGAGAGCATGGTAAACAACAGGAACTGATACAATATTGGTGGAAATATACAAAATTGGTATAACTGCTTTGGGTAACTAACCATTATCTATCCTAGATATATACCCAATAGAAAACTCAATGACTTAAAAAACAAGTCTCTTAACCTCCTCCTAGAACCAGTGGCCAGGCTGGACATGCTGGTCTCTTAGAGATGTCAGAGGCACAGAAGTGCAAGCCCATTCCTGCAAGTACTTTTCAAGCCTTTGGTACTGTCATATCCACCCACTAATTCCAATGGTCAAACCAAGTCCTATAGCCAAATGCAAAGTCTAGTATGGGTAGGGAAATAGTCTCTGCCTTTTTAGGAGTGGGAGGCACTACACAATCACATGGGAAATAACTTGGATACAGGGATGGGCAAAAAACTGTGGCTATTAATGCAATCTATCACTCTCACTTAATCCATTTTCAAGAATGGAAGGTGGTAGTTTTTAAATAAGCCCTCCAGGTGATTCTGATGCATGCTGAAGTTTGAAAGCGACTGGGCTCTACAGATTGCTAGGCCTCACTCCCAGAGTTTCTAGTTCATTAGGTCTTGAGTAATACCTAAGGATTTGACATTTCTAAAAATTTTCTGAGATGATGCAAATGCTACTGATCCCAGGGACCACACTGATAAATACTGGGTTAGGAGACAGGGAAAGGCTTCTGAGGAAAATGTCCTCTGTAATTAATTTTGAAAGCTTGGCAGGAATTGTCTGATGAAGAAGACTAGTAAGGGTGTTCCAGACAGGGGGAAAAGCAGATGCATAGATAGAAAGGTAGAAAAATGCATGACGGTTTTTAAGATATTTCAAGTACTTCAGCATGAACACAGCGAAAGGTGTGGACAGTGAGGAGGTTAAGTAGGCAGAGACCAGATCATGAAAAAAGCCTTAAGTGTTAAGGAGTCCAAATAGGACTGAACACTACAGACAACCATGGAAGGATTTCATACTGAGAAAATGACATAAGTGGATCCTGCAGCAATGTACTAGACTGTAGGTAGGAAGAACAATAAGGTAGGGAACATACCAATGAAGCAATGAGAGCCTGAACCAAGACAGGGGAAGCTAACAGCAAGAAAGAGATATACAGGAGTAAAAGAGATGAACTTGGTGACAACTTCAATGTGGAGGGTGAGAGAAAAGCATCTAAGACAACTGGCAGGTTCTGGTTTGGGCAGCCAAAAGTGTAATACACACATACACATACATTATTAAACATACATATCAAAACCTGCTTCAATCTGTAAGGCTTTGAGGCAGTTTACCAGAAAAATACATAGGATAAAAAATAAACAGGTGAAGGATTCAGGGTAAGGGATACATGTGGATAAATAAGAATGGCACAGAGAAAAGCATATTATATTGCTCTCTAAAACTCCCAAGAATTGCCCACCAAATGTGGCTTAAGCTTCCTAGTTAGCTAGACAAAGAAGAAAATACACAGTGTCTATAAAATAAGAGTGAATGAGTTATTCAGGAGAAGTACAGCTTTTCTAAGATAACTGTAATCTGAGAGAAATTTCACCAGTTAGTCCTCATAAAGAAGATTGTGGATGGTATGTGTTACAGAGAAAGTTCTTGAAAGCGTTCCTAAGAAACCAAAAATCTATTTTGGGTCACTCTTCGTTTTCTTCTTTCCTTTTTAAAAATTGCATCCTAAATACACAAGTCAGTAAAAGCAAGCCTAAAAGGGGCCAAAATCATGCAATCTAAGCATACAAATCTCTAATGGTGTGGTTTAACCTCAGAGTAAAATATACAATATTCAGGGGAATGGTCAGAATGCCACCTACTGGTCAGTCCTCCTTTAATACATCTAACTGAGCTTCTGAAAAATTGAGATAACCCAGAATACATGGTAGAATGCAAACATTTGGTATTACTAAGAACAGAAATATATGTTTTCCCAATCAATCAATCAATCAATCAAGGCAAGTGCAGAGAAGCTAATTTTATGAAGTTTAAAGAAGCCTACCCAAAATATGTTCCACTTATACACAGAAGCCTCAGATAGGTTAGCATCTTCTTCCAAAAAAGTCTGATTCTACTCTAAAACATGGATGAATGAGTGGATCATGGCTCCAAATTTCAAACTGAGTGCTACTAATTACAGGTAAATGCTATCTATTGCAATTTTCATAACCTGAAAGCCCAAAAGTTGATAAAACATCTTACTCTAGGCAATACTTTGTATTGTCTCTACTGTTTTACACACCACAAATTCTCTTTTATAAAGAAGACTATATATGTATAAATTTACTAGGCTGCTTAATTATAGGCAGTGTGTGGCCTATATTCTGAGTTACACAGGGGGAGAAAGGAATCTATATACATGCCAGCTATGTGCCAGGCACTGTGCTAGTTGCTTTATATATATATTTTTTCCCATTTACTCTTCTTAATAACCGAATGAATAACTCTCATCTTCATTTAAAGATGGGAAGAGAACAAACTTTAATGAATTGCCTGAAGTATGATAATTAGTTATGATGTGAAATAAGGATTCTGAACCAATTTGTCATCACTCAGAAACAAAAATTATAAAAGGACTCTCAAAGAGAAAAAAAGATGCTCAACCTTACTCTTAATATGAGAAATGTGAACTAAAAGTACACTGGGTTATATAGCAAGCTTTTCAATTCTGGCCAACCTGATAAATGAAAAATAGTAAGACACTCTATTGTTAAGGTTATACGGAAATAGGCACTCTCATACATTGCTGGTTAGAATGCAAAATGGAGTTGAATTTAGCAATATTGAACAAAATTATATATGCATTTATGTAAACTTTTGACCTGGTAATCCCACTTCTAGGAATTTGCCCTCCAAAAATGTGAAGACCATATGCATCATGTAATGTTAATCATTACAGTAGTATTAGCAATAGAAAAATTTTGTAAGCAATTTAATGCCTACTTGTAGGAAACTGAATAAACTATGGTACATCCATGTCATGGGATATTATGTAGCAGTTAAAAAGAATGAGAACTAACTATGAGCTGATATGGAATAATCCCCAGGATATACTAAGTGAAAAAAGCAAACTGCAAAAAAAAGTGTATACAGAGTACAATCTTTCTCTAATGAAGGAGAAACAGGAACATACCATAGGTATTGCTTAACCACAAAAAGAAATCAGGAAAGATAAACTTGAAAGTAATGAAATGCTTACCCACAGGGAAGGTTGGAATAGAATGGTAGTGAGACTTCTGAGCAGACCTTCCTAATACAGTTTGACTTTGAACCATGTAAATGTTATACTCAAAAAAACATTAGATCAAAATGGATAAAAAAGCAAATCCTAATATTGAATACAAACAGCCACAAATGCACCAAACTGTGTTATCAATAATATAATCAAACAAAAATTTAATCTAAGTAATTCTGACCACAGTATGCTGATTATATTCCATTACAGGGTGTGATGGGATGAACTGTGGCCCCCTCCAAAATATGTCCCCTCAGAACCTATTCATGTGACCTTATTTGGAAAGAGTCTTTGCAAATGTAAGGATGTGAAAATAAGATCATCCTGGATTAAGCATGAGCCCTAAGTCCAATGAACATGCCCTTATAAAAGACAGAAATGGAAGGTACAGAGAAGAAAGCCATGTGAAGATGGAGATGGAGACTGGAGTTTTTGCAGCCACAAGCCAAAGAATGCCTGAAGGCACCAGAATCTGGGAGAGCTAAGGAAGGACTCTTTCCTAGAGCCCAGAAGGAGTCTGCTGATACATTGATTTTACACTTGTGGCCTTTACAACTGTAAGAGAATAAATTTCTGTTGTTTTACGTCCCCATATTTGTGGCAACTTTGTATAGCAGCCCTAGAAAACATATACACCAGGATATATTCTAAGGACATAAATGATAGAAAAGAAGTATTTATTTTTTTCATTCAATCACTTATATTTATTAAGCATCTACCATATGTCACCATGTAAGGTACTGGGGATATGTGAGTAAGCAACAACATTAAAAAAAAAAAGACAATACCTCTGTCCTCACAGAGCTTAGAATACTAGTGAAATTCTATTAACAAAATGCTAAACAAAGCTTAAGCCAATTTCCTGGTGATATAAGACCTTTCACCAAAATTTGGAAAGAAATCTTGAAATGTATTATTTTTCTTCAGTCCCATTTGGCTGCAAGAATGAAATTTAGCCACAGCTATAGTTTTGCGAAGACAGAGAGGGGCAAAGGAACTGAAGATATATGCAAGGGAGTGATTATAACTGACCTATGAATTTAAGGCACATGGAAAGAAATAAGGATATAGGGGTGAAGAAAACCAGTACTGCAACACTCAGTACTTGTGAATAAGTACTTCTATCCTGCAACAATTTAATCCTTTGGCTTCTGAAGCTATATCTTCCCTCTTGTACCTTACTGATGGACTCTTCACTGATTCCACTTTATCCAATGGTTTATTATCTTTCACCATTTTTCAAGTCTAGCTATTTGGCCCTATGTATACTTCCTCCAAAATTCATTCATTTTCATGGCTTCTGAGAGACTGGTATGGCTTCATTATGTGAGAGTTAATTCATGATTCTTCACTGACACTACTAACTCTTACAGTACCAATGTATCAATATGGCTGACATTCAACAATGTCAGCCTTTCCTTTCAAGTGCTATAAACATTTCTAAATGTTTACAAGTAACATTTGTGAAATAAAAATCACTGCCTGCAATCTTCAATTTCTATCACTATTCCCATTTATTAGTAATCCAACACTCAGGTAATAATATTTTTAAAAAATCCCTGTTATCATCTATATGATTAGTCCATTTTTCCTCTTCTGTTCTACTGCTCTAATCCGAAATTTAAAAATCTATCAGGCACCTAAATTATTGTAAATACTAATTAACTGTGATCTAAAAAAAATTTTTTTTTATTTTTTATTTAAAAAAAAATTTTTTTTTTCAACGTTTATTTATTTTTGGGACAGAGAGAGACAGAGCATGAACGGGGGAGGGGCAGAGAGAGAGGGAGACACAGAATCGGAAACAGGCTCCAGGCTCTGAGCCATCAGCCCAGAGCCCGACGCAGGGCTCGAACTCACGGACCGCGAGATCGTGACCTGGCTGAAGTCGGACGCTTAACGGACTGCGCCACCCAGGCGCCCCTAAAAAAAATTTTTAAGTTTAGTTATTATTTTGAGAGAGAATGCATGCACGCGAGCAAGGGACAGGCAGAGACAGAGTCTCAAGCAGGTTCCCCATTGTCAGTGCTGACCGTGGTGCAGGGCTCGAACCCACAAACCAAGAGATCATGACCTGAGCTGAAATCAAGAGTCAGCCAGAGCCACGCAGGTGCCCCTAGGATTTTTGTTTTTTTAATCAGCCGTCCTTCATGCAGGTATGCAATGAACTCCTCTTAAACAAATGTTTTTATTATTTACTTTCATAATTAATAATAAAAAACAATCTACAAATTTAATTCTAAAGTTGACTCTTACATTCAATCTCCTCCATAACTTACACTTTCTCTTCAATTATATTTCTCCTGATTCCAATATAAACTCCCCATTCTTGTCAGATTGGTCCTTTCACTGTTCCTCAAACATGCTATCCTCAAATCTTGCACCAATACATTTCCTTACAATGTTCCTTTTCCTTCTATACCTAAACCAATTCTACCTGTCTGTCAAACTCCAACCAATTCCTTGAAAACTTCCTCACTACTATACTTCACAATCTTTTCTTCTAATAAACTCCTGAGTTACATGCATACAAGTCAGGATCTGGCCATGCATAATCATATTCTCTAACCATTTCATTAGCACCCTTATGGCAAAATCTTGTCTCAATTTTTTTTCATCTTCCTATCATACCTAGCACAATGATGGCCATCTGTTTAGTAGGTTAAACTGACATGAAAACAGTAAGAAATTGCTAGAAAATGGTATTAGATAAAAAAACTCAAGGCCTTATACAAGCACTAGGTAAAAGAGTCTGAAATATGAATGCTAAGCAAGTTCATATTTTTAAAGTGATAACATCAGGAAGTCATAACTGAACATAATCAGGTGATCTTAAAGCTACAGTCTTCACATTAAGCTTATATTAGCAGCCTCATGTTTGTTTTTTATTTTTATTTTTTTATTTTATTTTTTTAACGTTTATTTATTTTTGAGACAGAGAGAGACAGAGCATGAATGGGGGAGGGGCAGAGAGAGAGGGAGACACAGAATCGGAAGCAGGCTCCAGGCTCTGAGCCATTAGCCCAGAGCCCGATGCGGGGCTCGAACTCATGGACCGCGAGATCGTGACCTGAACTGAAGTCAGATGCTTAACCGACTGAGCTACCCAGGCGCCCCATCATGTTTGTTTTTTAAATGTTTGTTTGTTTTTGAGAGAATGAGCAGGGGAGGAGTGGAGTGGGGGGACAGAGGATCTGAAGCAGGCTCTGCACTGAGAGCAGAGAGCCCAACGTGGGGCTCAAACCCATGAACCACAAGATCATGACCTGAGTCTAAGTTGGGACACTTAACTGACTAAGCCACCCAGGCACCCTCCTCATGTTTTTTTCTATTGGAAAGGGAATCACATTTTAACAGAGCTCTATATCAGTTACATTCTAGAATTCCCTTCTCTCTTCTTTCAGTACTCTTATTAAGAGTTCAAAAATTGGAGGGGCGCCTGGGTGGCTCAGTTGGTTAAGCGTCCCACTTTGGCTCAGGTCATGATCTTACAGCTTGGTAGGGCTCGAGCCCAGCGTCAGGCTCTGTGCTGACAGCTCAGACAGAGCCTGGAGCCTGCTTCGGATTCTGTGTCTCCATTTCTCTCTGCCCCTCCCCTGCTCATGCTCTGTCTCTCTCTCAAAAATAAAAATAAACATTAAAAAAAAAAGAGGTAAAAAATTGGAATTAAAATTTAAACAGATTGATAATTCAAAATTCCTGGAGAAATCCAGCATGTAACCCAAAACAGATACATAGAAAAGCTAAATATGTTACTAACTTCTTACTTATCAAACATAAATGCTGTGAAAACAAGAAAGGTGAAATAATAAAATCCAGCTGGTATTTTATCTGTGCTAAATCAAATAGAATCTGGTAATTTTTACTTGATTTCTGAAACTGTAATTAAAAATCTCAGATTTGTTCAATTATTAAAAATTAAATTCTGTATCAAAAATTACCATTAAGTTGATATTACAAACAAACTTCTGCTTCCTGTATTTTATCCTCTTAACAAATCTCCTTTTTCTTCTTGAAATCCACTAGATTCTCATTCCTTCAACACAAAAACCCAGAAATGAAAAATGTCTGTACTATCTGATCAGATGTCAGCCAACAATGATTAAGTTTTAAATAACCACTATGCAAACATATAAAATTAAATATTATAATTTCTACAGATGCTTTTGTCCAAATACAATCACAGAATTTTAAAGGCAGAAGAAAATTTATAGTTACTAGACCAACTTGCCTATTTTATATAAGAAACAGGAATATTTCATGCTTGTTAAGTTTTGGGGGAGCAGTAGTGAGGAAAAATAGCATTACTACAGCTAATGTAATGAAGATGAAGAAACTGGGAATTTACTGTAACTATGAAACTGACATAAAAACAAAACTCAATATACGATCTGATAACCACATTTAGTTAGATACAAATTCTACTAAATACTGGCATGGGTAGTTAACTATCAAAGAAGACACATGAGAACTGACAGTATCATATAAAAAATATAAACAGAATTATCAGTGTATACAAATTTATGATTATTTAGAAAATAATACTTTAAAAAAATTTAGTGCCACCATTCTAGATAAATCTAGTTTATGTCTCATTTTCCATTCTATGTGGGATAAAAATTCAATTTAAATAGTAGTTTATGATAAATTGAGATGTATACTATAATCCCTATAGCAATCTCCTAAGGAAATAACTTTTAAAAAAAGGTTAAAAAAAGAAAAGAAAAAAAAAGTCAACAGAGGAATTTAAATGGTACACTAAAAGAATACACAAAAGAACACAGTAAAGGCAGACATAAATCCAATTATATCAATAATCATATTAACTGGGAATAGATTAAACATGCCACTCAAGAGGCAGAGATTATACTGATCCAAGGACATTACTTCTACAAAAGCTGTATTTCAGGTCAAAGACACAAATAGGTTGAAACAAAAGAATTGAAAAGATATTCCATACCCACAGTAACAATCAGAACACAGAAGTGGCTACTGAAAAAGCAGGTAAAACAGACTTTGAGATAAATAATACTAAAGGCAAGGAGGGATTATTTATAATGACAAGAGTCAATGTCAGCAATATATATAACATTTACAAAACACAGCCACCAAATATATGAAGATATATGACAGATATATGACACAACTGAACAAAAACAAAATCAGCAAGCATGTAAAAGATTTAAACAATACTACTAATCAACTTGACCTAACCTTACACTTACAGAACATTCTACCCAAAAACTGTTCAGAACACACATTTCTTTAAAGCACACATAGAACTTTTTCCAGAATTGATGACATGCTAGGCCACAAACAAATCTATATAAATTTAGAATCATAAAAAAAGATGTTCCCTAACAATTACAAAATAATTTAAAAGCCCACAACAGAAAGAAATCTGGGGAAATCTATGGGTCAAAGATATCAAAAAGGAAATTAAATATTTTTTTCAATAAAAATGAAAACACAACTTATCAAACACTAAAGTGGTGTTTATTGGGAAATTTACAGATTTAAAGGCTTATCTCAGAAAAGTCTCAAATGAATAATCTAAACTTCCCACCTTAAGGAATCAGAAAAGGCAAATTAAATCCAAAGCAAAAAGAAAGAAAAACATTAGAGTAAAAATGAAATAAAAACCAAAAAAAATTAAAGAAAAATATCAATGTATTCCCAAGTATGCTCTTTGGGAGCACTGACAAAAACCTTAGAACAACACTGACAAAACCTTAGAAAAGAAAATAAGAGAGAAAAGCAGACACAAATTACCAAAACCAGGAATGTAAAAGAGGACATCACCACTGACCCTTTTAGAAATTAAAAGGATCATAAAGGCATATTATGAGCAAGTTTAAACCAACAAATTATGAGAATTCATATTAAAAACAACAAAGTCCTAAAAGGACACAAATTACCAGAACTGACTACAAGCAATATAAAATCTGAATAGATCTGTAACAAATAAGGACACTGAACTACAAATTAAAAATCTTCAACTAAGGCTTAGGAAGACACAATTCCACTGATGAAGCTTATGAAATATATAAGAAACAGCTTATTTTATGAGGTATTAGCTTGATACCAAAGCCAGACCTAGACAGGAAAACTATAAATCAATATCCCTCATGAATATAAATACAAAAATCCTTTTTAAAAAATTAGCATATTAAATTCAGCAACATATAAAAAATATAATATCACCAAGTGAAATTTATCCTGAGAATGCAAAGTAGGTTACCTATCTGAAAATCAATGTAAAATACTATGCTCACAGAATAAAGAATAAAACCCACATGATCATTTCAACAGATGCAGAAAAAACACATGACAAAACCCAATACCCATTCATTATAAAAATGCTCAAAAAACTAGGAATAGAAGGGAACATCTTCAATTTATTAAAGGGCACCTATGAGAAGTCCACAGCTAACATCATACTTAGAGGTAAAGGATTCCCCCCCAAATACCAGAACAAGGATGTTTGTTCTCACTACTTCTAATATAGGCTCTGGCCAATGCCAAAAACAATAAACTTTAAAAATTAAAAAAATTAAAGATATTACATGCATTCAGATTAGAAAAGAAGAAGTAAAATTGTCTATTACCACATGACATTATCCTATATGTGGAAAATCCTAAGGAACCACTCAAAAAACTACTAGAGCCAATAAACAAGGTTATCAAGGTCACAAGATAAAAGATCAATATACAAAAATCAACTGCAATTCTATATCTAGCAAAAAAATGTGAAAATTAATTAAGAAAATTCCATTTAAAATAGCACCACTTAGAAAAAACATTTTTTTTAAGAGGTAGAAGAGTAGAAGAGTTGTACAAGGTTATAAAACACTGCTTAGAGAAAAACATCTAAATAAACAGAGAAACATTACATGCTTTGGAGGGGCAGACTCAATACTGTTAACATAGCAATTTTCCTCAAATTAATCTACAGATTCAACGTAATTCTTTTTAAAATCCCAGCTGGCTTTTTTTTTTTTAAAAAGAAGTTGATCCTAATTTATATGGAAATCAAAAGACCTAAATAGCCAAAACAATTTAAAAAAAAACAACAAAATTAGAGGACTTGATACTACCAATTTCAAAACATGGTAAGAAGTTACAGTAATCACAACAGTACATTAGTAGCAAAAGTCTAGGTGTAAGGACAAGATCAACAAAGAGAACCAAGAATTCAAAAATAAATTCTTTAAGTTTATTTTGAGAGAGAGAGAGAGAGAGAGAGAGAGAGAGAGAGAGAGAGAGAATATGAGTGTTGGGGAGGGGCAGAGAATCCAAAGCAGGCTCTGTGCTTCTGGGTGTGGGGCTCGATCTCATGAACCTTGAGATCATGACCTGAGCTGAAACCAACAGTTGTATGCGTAACCAACTGAGCTACCCAGGAGCCCCCCAAAATAAATTCTTATATTTATGTTGGATTGATTTTCACAAAGCTGCCAACATAATTCAATGGGAGACAGGACAGTCTTGCAACAAACGATATTGGGACAACTGGATATCATATGTTAAAAAAATGAACTTAGACCCTTTTCTCACACCACATACAAAAATTAATTCAAATGGGTCAGAAATTTAAATGTTTGAGTTAAAATGATAAATCATCTGAAAGAAAATGCAGTAGAAAATCTTTCTGGTCTTCAGTTAGACGAAGAGTTCTTAGACAACAAAAGCATGAGCCATAAAAGAACTGCTAAACTGGACTTCACTAAAATTTATAACTTTTGCACTTTAAAAGACACCAACACAAAAATAAAGACAAGCCACAGACTGGGAGAAAACATTCGCAAATCACATATCTGACAATGCACTTGTATGCAAAATATAGATGAACTCTCACGACTGAATAAGACAAAAATCCAATTTAAAAATGGGCAAAAGACTTGCCTGAATAGACTTCCCCAAAGACGACACATGAATGACTTAAAACCACAAAAAAGTGCTCAACATCATTAGTCATTAGGAATATGCTAATTAAAACCACAATGGGATACCAAGACAAACCCACTAAATTGGCTATTAAAAAAGATATATAATATCAGGTGTTGGTGAGAGTGCAAAGAAACAGGACCTTTTTTCCCCCCAAAGAAACCAGAACCTTTATACACTGCTGGTAGGAATGTAAAATAGTACAGCCACTTCTGAAAACAGGCAGTTTCTTAAAAGTTAATTTATCATATGACCCAGCAATTTCATTCTTAGGAACCTAAAAAAAATGAAAACATATATCCACTCAAAGACTTGTCCATGAATGTTCAAAGGAATATCATTCATAAAAGTAAAAACTGTAAATGATCTAAGTGTCTAACAAGCAGTAAAAAAGTAAACCATATAGGGTATATCAATACAATGAAGTATCATTCAGCAATAAAAAGAAACAAAATACTGATACATGTAGGCCATGGATAACCTCAAAAACACGATGCCAAGTCAAAGAAGCCAGATGCAAACGACTACATATAGCATGATTCCTCCTTTTGGATGAAATGCCCAGAAAAATTTATAGAAACAGAAAGTAGATCAGTAGTTGCCTGAGGCTGAAGAAGGGATGTGGGAGCTCAGAGCAGACAGCTGACCACAAACAGGCTTGAGAAAAATTTTGGGGGTGATGGAAAAGTTCTAAAACTGGATAGTGTTGATGGTTGCACAACTCTATAAATTTACTAAAAACCAGTCTTCTGTATAATTACATTAGGTTAATTTTACACTATATAAAATTATACCTCAATAAAGTTGAAAATGCAATTGGAGAGATTACCCTTCTTTAGCTAGCAATACACATTTTTCCATAATTCAATTATTTTCTTGAAAAAGATAATATATAATAAAAAAACTTACTGTACATATTAATCATATATTAACATCTGGGAATTCAAACACAAACATTATGATTTGTTGCTATTAACTAACTGTAACTTGGACTTGACTAAAATTTCTTGTGAGGAACAGAGAAAGCAATCATGTTATTTAAGCCAGCTCGTAATGCTGGCACCTGCATATAGTTAAAGACTATTTCACTTACCCTAGGATGGCAGTTATATTCAATATAATTACCTTGTTTTGGACAGAATCACTGACATATAGGGGTAGAAAGGTATTTTATAAGTATTCACCCAGGCACCCCAACAGCACACTTTCAAAGTTAATTGCAAAGCTTCCTAATCTTTCCAAGTCTTCTGACTTTCTTGCTCTTTCTGTGCAGTGCAGTGTGGTTATATTGAAAGAAGAAAATGATAGAAGATTATAAAGAATAATCACAGGGAAATATCCAGGTAACAGCAAAGATGATTAATTTTTCATCATATGAACAAATCTCTCATAACTCCAATTGTTGGTTCTTTTTATATTCTACAAAAAAGGAAGAAAATTTTACAGAGCCTTTTGTATATTTGTATCACTTAATACTCATAACATCCTCATGAAAGCATCTTTGTTACCTTATTTAATAAATGGAGAAGCTAAGGTTTAAAAGAACTTACCACTTGTGATAGGTAGAAAGCTTATAAAGACAGAACTTTAAATTTATCTGATTTCAAAGCCCATGTCCATTTTCCCACACTTCTTTCAGATACTTTAAAGCAGTGACCCCCAAAACAATCCTTTTCAATAAATATTGTTTGTGTCCAATATTTACAAATTTTATTCGAAAAGTCACAAGACACTTAAAAAGATTAAAAAAGTATGTCTGACGGTTCTAATTTCCTTTGCACAATGAGCTAAATTATCTTGCACACCCCATTTCACCTACCTCATCTTTTCCAGTAGATATATACCATTTTGGAAACCACTCTTCTAGCTACTACTACCGTATTTTTTCAGAATTGAGTATCCTATCCTTTGAAATTTTCTTCTATTCTTAATACTTTACCCTCATTTAAAAGGTTTAACTCCTGTACTTCTAATTTCATTAATTCCTCTATTAAATTTGTGGGGTTTTTTTAATGTTTATTTTGTGCTTTGAGAGACAGAGAGAGAGAGAGAGAGAGAGAGAGAGAGAGAGAGAGCGAGCGAGCCAGGGAGGGGCAAAGAGAGAGGCAGAGAGAATCCCAAGCAGGTTCTACACTCAGCACAGGGGTTACTAATTTTAAATCTTGGCCATTTTCTTGTCTATTTCTTTTCTTTCTTGTTGTTTTGTTTTGTTTGTTTTAAATATTGTAGTCAAGGAAAAGAACTCTGCCGGACAGATTTGGCCTGTAAGGCATCAGTTTGTGAGCTCTGAAAAGAACATAATTTGTTCAACTGATGATGACAGATTATTTGGTTTGGTTCAAGGAATCCAAATATTACTTTGATTTTTTAAATTTGCTTCTTCTTGCCTTGTTCCTCAGGCTCATATTCATGCAACCCTTTCTATCTTTTAGTCTAATACAATCACATTGGCTTTTAGTTCCAGAAAGTCTTCTTCCTGCTTTGCTGCCTTTATAAACCTTCAGCATGGAAAATTATCTACTTCCTCAAGTGTAAACTATCCCTTCCTTAATCCCTCAGGCTCTAATTCTTACTCTGACCACTGCCTCAGGGAAGCATCCCCCCACCTTTCCTAGATATATATCCTCAGTTAAACATATTCTCAGGCACTCTGTGCTGTTCCCAAAAGCACTTGTAAACTATAATGAAATAACCATTTCTGTAACTAGTTGTGTAGTAACGAATTCCCTCACTGGACATCAAGTTCTAAGAGGGGTGGAAATGGGTGTATCTTGTTCATTACTGTATGCTGATCAAGCACAGCAATGTAACATACGTCGATTAAGTATTTGAAGGAAGGAATAAAGGTTCATTTCTTACTATCATATAGAAAGAAATGGAATTAAGTAAAAGCAAAAGTTGAACCTTTCCCTGGGATCAAAGGGGAGATTTTTGCTTTAAAAAAAGTATATTCTTTATTCAAATTTCTGTATATACCTTTACTGAGCTTAACTACTCTATCAGTACCTCTAATCTATTATGTCTTGTAGATCTGTCTAGTACTAACAATGTTGTATTATATCTAATACACACAGACACATACACAATATAATTGTATTTTGTCAAGCTGTCTTTACATTTCAAAATATTTTTTGCTTTATGTTTAGCCATTTGTTGAATTCATTAAAGTTTTTGCCTATTGTGTTTTCTTGACAGATTTCCTTTTATTTACCCATTTTCCCAATGACTCTCTTTACCTGAGTTAGTATTTTAACTTTAAATTCTACCCTGTCTGGCATTAATAATAGCATTCCTATTTTCTTTTATTTTACTTTCTTTCACATTCTTATCCTAACTCATCATTTGTATCTCCTCAAACACTTTATATCTTTACTTTCCCTTGGTGATTTCCCTGCCTCAAGCTCTTTAAATATCATATATGCTAATGATGCCTGCCTGAACCCAGACCTCTTGTCTGAACTCCAGACTGGTATATCCAACTACTTACTTGACATCTCCATTTGGATGTCTAACAACCATTCCAAACTTGAATATTTTCAAAGTGAGTTCTTTTATTGTTCTTCACACTAGATCCTTCAGCAACATTCCCCATTTTGGTTAAGGACAATTCATTCTTCCTGTTGGTTTGGCCAATAATGTTATTATCCTTGATTTCTATCTTTCTCACCCCACTTTTGGATCATGAACCTCTGTCTTCAAAATATGTCTGGAATTCAACCATTTCCAAGCAAACTTCCTCCCTATAGCCTCCTAATTGGTCTTTTCTACCCTTTTCACTCCTTGGCAATTTAACACAGAAGCCAGAGATTTTGTTAAAATATAAGCCAGATCATGTCACTCCTCTCTGATCAAAATCCTTCAATACATTCCTTTCTCATTCAGAATAAATGCTAAAATCTTTAAAATGATCTATAAGTTTTGAGTATGAATTATAATATTTCTTAACCAGAAACTGGTTTTGATAATTCTTTACCCCTCAGTAAAATAGAGCCTGTATCTTATTTTAGAAAACATTATTTATGTAATTTAAGTATATAAGTTGGTAAGAAAAGATGCAATGTTGGCCTGGAAGCTAAAAAATTAAGCAAGGTATTCTTTGTCTTTCCTCAGATCTCATACATCTACTACAATATATACTTATATCTGAACTCAAGAAATGTCAGATGAAAGCAAATGGTTTTATATTGTTAATCATAAAACAAGTATTAGAGAGATAATATACATATTTAGAGGAAAAAACGTTCACAGTTCTAATGTTAACAAGACCTACTCCTCCTTTCAAATCAAACCAATAAACATTCTGCTTGAGTTCCAGGAAAAGATCAACTTCAGTTATAGCTGCTCTGATTCTAACAATAATTGTTTAAATCTGTTCATGGTAGGAAATACATGAAACCCATTTGCCCACTCTACCACCAATTCATTTTTCACTTGAATTTATACTGTCTAGGACAATTGGTGTGATTCACTGTGGCGGATTAAAAGCAGTCACAAATTCTTTGCTGGTCCTCACACTGAGGTGAAGTCTAATTTCCCTCCCTTTGAATCTGGACTGACCTCACTGACTTTCACGGTGAATAAAATTCAGCAGAAATGACCTGGGATTCCCAAAGTTAAGTCATAAGAAGCTTTGAAGCTCTCATTCAATCATTTTACACTCTGGGAGCCCTGATCCACCACGTCAAATGTCAGAGTACCACACATTCATGCAGGTATTCTGTGTTCTGTGATTTTATGCTCTGTTTGATGTCCCAGATGAGCCCAGCCTTTGGCCATCCCCACCAAGGTGGCACTCACTGAATGAAACCACCTTGGACCACACAGACCAGTCAGATGAATACCTCCAAGTAATCTCCATCAACACTACATGAATAGAGCTGAGCCCTACTTGAATTCTTGACCCACAAAATCATGAGACATAAGAAAATGGTTGTTAATTTAAGCCACACTTAATTATGGGGTACTTTGTTACAGAGCAACAAATGAATGGAACATTCAGAAACATTTTTATTAAGTGGGCAACAAAAGTTTTCATTTCAGATTTAATACAATCTGTAATTTCTTTTCCTTTTTTTTTTTGGAAACCAGATCTATTTCTTATTTTAACCTTATTTTCCACTTCACTCTTTAAAACTTAAAAATGACAGCATATAACTACTTTAATCTTTATGTGCTTAGGATAGCAAATTTTAAGGTTTTTAAAGGTTTTTGTAACAGCAGACTGGATTAGCTAGACTAGCTTCTGGAGGCATTAGCTAGACTAGGTTTTTTTTTTTTTTTTATTGATAATAACAGTGGCTAATGCCTGATATGCATGTTACTTGCTGCTTTACATTCATAAAATTTAACTGTCATGGCAATCTTACAACGTAAATATTATTCATTCACCAAAAATGTATTGAGTACCTACTATGTGCCAGGTATTGTTAATACAACTGTACACAAGATAATAACAGTGTTCTTGCCTTGTCCACAGTGTGCAGACTATTACAGAAACTGAAATTCTTCCAAGAGATTAAGCAGTTTGCCTAAATACACACAGCTAATAAGGAACAGAGTGAAGATATGGACTGAAATCTAAAACCCAACCTCTTACCAACTACATTTACTGCCTCAATACAATAAAAGGATAAATTCTGTAATGCTGACAAACTACAAAACTATAAGAAGTGATATAAAATTTCCTCAAGAAAAATAAAAACCATCACATTTAGTGTTTCGTTAATAATTTATGAATTGATTTTATTTAATTCTAATTCAATAATCCCATACTAAATGCAGTTACAACACTTAAAGGAGTAAAAACCTGGATATTAGTTCAAGAGGAAAACAGCTGTTATCCAAACAGCTATATTCATAGACTTCTACATTATCTGATCTAGTCTGATTGATTACAATCAGACTTAACAAATTTAAAAATTCTAAAGAAACAACAATAGATCTTTGTAGAAAGCAAAAACATGAGCAACAAATTATAACAATGCCATCTATAGGACAATTAATAGAATGCAGATAACTAACTGGAACTTACAAACTCTTAACCATCTTCATTAGGAATTTATAGAATGAAAATTAATCATCAATAAAACCCTCAAAACTGGACCTTACCTACATGTTATAAGACTAGAAATTGGTAGTACTCAATTTGTAATTCTTATATAACTATATTTCACACCTACCAGTATTAGTTGGGTCCTACTGCTTAATAATATACAACCCTTTAAATCATATTCAAGCCAGAAAGTTAATATCTAATACAGACTTTACACAGAAAGCCCAAAATTCTCAAGACTAAACTAAGTTATAAGTAACTTCCATGCCTCCAGAAAAAACTTCTCCTAGAAATAAAATTTTACAAGAGTATTTAACAGAATACCTAACTTGTAAAGTAATAGAAGTATTTCAAGTTTCAGGTCACAGAAAAAAGAATGAATATAAAGGTACGAAACCGGTCAATTTCTGCAAAGGATCTTAATAAGTAGTTTCTAACAAAAAATTATTTATTAAGAAGATTTAAAGATTACCCTAGTTACTAAATTAAGAGATATCAATAAAAATAATGCCCTCCACTTATTCATTCAGGGAAAGAAAAAAAAATGTAAAATTTCTACCTGAGAGAGTAGCATCACTGGCTCACAGAAGCCAGCTTCAATTGGATTAGTTGCAACACATCTTTTCTTTAAAATTTATTTTTTCTTGTGCTCTGTCTCTCTCAAAAATAAAATGTATTTTTTCTTTAACTTTGTCTATAGAGATATTACTGGAAAGTACCTAAAAGTCCTTAAAGGTGGTGGAATAAAAAGCTGTAGTTCAAATCTACAAATATATTGCCTGACCTATCATCACTCACACTAAAATTCCCTTTACCAAAAGTAAGGTAAGGAAAGGTAAACCAGTTTACAAGGGTTTGCTTTTTGACATGTCATTTATCCTCTCAACGAAATTGCCATGGCACATAAAATTATCAAGTCTAGGCATAACAACACTATCAGATAAATTAAGTGAAATATGAACACCAGGCAAAAAACTGGACCTCAGAGAGGTTCTTACTTGCCTAACTTCATAAAATGAGTAAGTAGGAAAGTCAAATCCAGGACTCTGTGGAATAAAACCTCCCATAGGTTTTATATTACCATGTAGTAATCCCAAATATCACAGTCAAAAAGCCAAAGTGATCCCAGAGAAATTAGATAGATATGTGCTTGGTACTTCCCATAGTACATACTAGGTTAAAAGTATAATACACACTAATAACTAAAGGAAAATCTAACCACAGTTTTGTTTCACACACAGATCTTACAGATTCAGAAAAAATCCTAAGAATATACTCCTGGGGCGCCTGGCTAGTTCAGTCAGTAGAGCATGCAACTCTTGATCTTGGGGTCCTGAGTTCGAGCCCCACACTGGGCACAGAGCTTACTTTAAAAAAAACAGAAAGAATGAAAAGAATATATTCCTAAAGTGGGCAACCTCAAAATGCTATTTAACCTATCCTAAGAAGAGCATGTTTTCCTTATTCAAATATCAAGCTAACAGATATGTTGAGGGTAAGAATTACAAGAGGACGGAAATTATAATAAAGATCCAATGTTTAAGAAATGGGTCAAAATCCAAGGTTATTAAATGAAAAACAAGGAAGTAGGAAATAGGCAGTAGAAAAAACTGGTAATATACTTTTAAGAACCATGCTGAGGAAAACATTGTATTTCAGCAATAAAAGAATCATTTATTTCACTTTACTAATGAGTTACATTTTATCAAAGCAATATAAAATTAAATAAAAAGTTGTAAAGCATTAATCATTAATCAATTTGCACTAGGGGTGCCTGGGTAGCTCATTTGGTTGAGCGTTTGGCTCCAGATCTTGGCTCAGATCATGATCTCATGGTTCTTGAGTTTGAGCCCTGTGTCGAGCCCACCTCGGGCTCTGTGCTAACAGTGCAGAGCTTCCCTGGGATTCTCTTTCTCTCCCTTTCTCTCTGCCCCTCCCCTGTTTGCATGTGCACGCTCTCTCAAAATAAATAAGTACTTTATTTTATTACTTTTTAATTTTTTTAAGGTTTATTTTTGAGAGAGAGCACTAGTGAGGGAGGGGCGGAGAGACAGACACAGAATCTGAAGCAAGCTCCAGGCTCTGAGCTGTCAGCACAGATCCTGATGTGGGGCTCGAACTCACAAGCCATGAGATCAGGACCTGAGCCCAAGTCAGACACTTAATTGACTGAGCTACCCAGGCACCCCTATTTTATTACTTTTTAAGTTTATTTATTTATTTATTTTGAGAGAGCAAGTGGGGGAGGGGCAGAGAAAGAGCATCCCAAGCAGGCTCCACACTGTCAAGGCAGAGTCCGATGAAGGGCTTGAACTCACGAACTGCGAGATCATGGCCTAAGCTGAAGCTGGACGCTTAACTGACTGAGCCACCCGTGCACCCCAATAAATTTAAAAACAATTTTTTGGGGGGTACCTGGGTGGCTCAGTCGGTTAAGCCTCCGACTTCGGCTCAGGTCACGATCTCACTGTTTGTGAGTTCGAGCCCCTCGTCAGGCTCTGTGCTGACAGCCTGGAGCCTGCAGCCTACTTCTGACTATGTCTCCCTATCTCTCTGCTCCTCTCCTGTTTACGTTCTGTCTCTCTCTCAAAAAAATAAACATTACAAATTTTTTTTTATTTTTTTTGTACTAATCACATTCATTTTGGAAAGCTGGCATTTTCATGAAAGAGCTTTATAAATTATAGGATTTTACTCTGTGGTAAATGAGTTCTCCTTTATCTAATTGAAAGCAAACTAAAATCCTTGCTATTTTATGTATGTGTGGGGCTGCAAAATTGGTAAAAGTTAGTGATAGTACAGGCTTATCTTCCTAAGTTCTCAAGTTCTAAATCATCACTTTTGATTCTAACTTGGCAAGAACATAAAGCAAATTAATCCTCAGTAGAATGCTTATCTTCATTCCATGGTAAGGAAGAAGGCAGGCACAGTATTACCAGATAGTTCCAAGTGAAGAGTCCTTTTTACTTTGCTTTGGTGTGACTCTTATAACAGGATAAATGTCATCAGACCATTATGGTTCTAATGGTAATTTTGCTATAGTTTTAAGATTTTAGCCTAGATTTTTACATCTCTCACTCCATTCTCAAAATAGTACTCAAACCAGAAGCAGTATGTACTCATGGAAATATCAGTAACGATTTTTACAGGAGATGAAATCTTATTTTTCAACGTACATACAGTGCACTTTAGGCCCAAGGGTAAAATGTAATATGGAATGAGTTTCTTTTGGTGGGTGTGAAGGGGTAGGGAGGCACTAAGAAATTAGCTAGAGAATTAGAGTGTAGTAGTTGGCATTGAGAAAAGAATAAGATAATCGGAAAGTTTCTTAAAGAGGAGATAAAACTGACCCACTCTAAAATGTAATTTATAGGTCCTGAACAATAAGATCAAAATAGCAAGAGCAAAATATTTTGCAGCAGTCAAAGCAAAGAACTGGAATGGAGAGCAAAGTGGCCACAGTGACTTACAGAGAAGAGGCTGGGGAATACAGATCTCTATTTCTGAGTCTAGGTATGATACACATCTTCAAAGTTTGATATAAACATTATGGCTAAATATTATGGTTAAACCATTATTAAACAGTATAAACTTTTTAAGAAGTTGCTGAAAACTAGTCAATAAAGTATTTTAAGATGAGAGAATAAGCTCAGTCTTTGAAAAAAATTACAAACTAACAAAAAGGTATGTAACGTCCCAGACACAGGTTAAAGATGCCATTGTAAAGTATGTAAGGTAGCCAGGCTACAGAGACGAAGAGTGCAGTGGGGGGAGGTGGCATCCACAAGCAACACTTTTCTTTGCTGGAAAACAATTACAAAATGAGACCATTTTAATAGCCACTAGTAGCAAAGAAAACATAATATGCTATGTCCATTTTATAGAACACATATGAAACAGATTTGTAATTATCACTTAAGAACATTCTTTCTTGTTCTATAGTAATGTTTTTTATCATCAAAAAATACAAGTTCAGCTTACTAAATATAAAGCATCAACTCTAGACTTACGCACTCAGGTATCAAAAGTTGAGCGACACACGTGTCCTAACAACTTGATCGTGACTCATTCAAGATCTACTTGTGTGATTTCACCACATTCAAGTATCATCTGTGTACCATTATTTACTTAATATTTTTCTTTAAAATGGCTACTTATTGAAATGCTCTGATAAATAGGATGCTTATAACAAGTGCTTCTCAAATGACACAAACCTATATGCCCTTCAGTTCTCCTATCATCAATGTATGCCATTTTAGTCTTTGAAAACATTTGCATTGGTGTCACTTGAGATGCTTTTTCTTTCTCAAACTTCTCCTTTTTACCCATGATCAGGGGTGTAATGTGCAATAGTTTTATTTTTCTGGTATTTGTATACCTTATCCCTCCCAGAGAAGCTGCTTGATGTAATAACTTAAAAATGATGAGAACCTGTAATAGAGATCATGCAAGATATAAATATATTAATGTGATACTGACAACTGACAGATGGAAAGGCTATCTTTTATTCTGAAGTTATCTTTCCTACTTTACTCTTTTGTAAAGTTAAAATGTCCCCTCTAAGCAACATAAAAAGTTGGCAGTCCCATAGTAAAATTTAACTGGTTGGTAAAATTCACTTAAAAAAAAAAAAATCACCTTTAGTGAAAACACTGGTATTAAACATGCTGACAGTTCCAATACAAAAACGAGATGGCTTTAAAGTTTCAGAGAAAGTTGTCTGTTTCTTCCTAACTAAATCAATAATTTAGTAAATAATTTTGGAAACAAGAGTCACCTTCTAACTTACCAGAAAAAAAATCCAAATATCTAAAGGAACTTGTAAGAAAGAAGAAACCTTCCAGACAGTAATTATCTACCTTTACTACAGAATCTACTTCAAATTTGGATAAAGTATACTGAGAAAAGAAATTCCACTAATTTTTTTTCATCAGGAAATAGATGGGGAAAAAAGAAAGGAAAATTACCACAAATGAAATGACAAGGGCAATTCATTTGCAACAACAGAGTGCAGTTATTCCACATATATTTTTCCATGGAGATAATGATGTGGTAAAGAAATGGATACCAGATGCATTTCTTTATGTCTGTGTTCTACCAATGATAATAAATGATGAAGTATGATTTCATTGACTTATAAGCTAACAGCCAGATCCTTAGGGAATTTGATGCTGTGCAAAGAATTTCTGGTGTTCAATTAGCACCACTTTTACAAAAAATGAAGGCAACTCTGGAAATTCTTAGGCATGCGTTACCACATACCACTATGTGGTAAGATTTACACTGTCTTTATGTATCAAAACAAAGGTCAGATGAGACTGATGAACAGGAGCTGGCAATTTTTTAAGTCTCTTTTGACTTTAACTGAACAAAAGTTAAGTTAAAGAAAGTTACTGACTTAATAACTGTTTCAGACATGTCAACCTTTACACAGATTCTTAATATTAAAATCTAATCATACAAATAGTGAAAGTTTTACTTCTTCCTTACCAATTTGGATGCTTTTTACTTCTTTTTGTTGTCTGACTGCTGTGGCTAGGACTTCCAATACTATGCTGAATAAAAGTGGTAAGACTGGACATCCTTGTCTTGTTGTTGACGTTAGGGGAAAAACTATCACTATGTGCAGATGATATGATACTATATGTTAAAAACCGTAAACACCTCACCAAAAAACCTACTACAACTGATAAATGAATTCATTAAGGTTGCAAGATACAAAACCAATATACAGAAAACCATTGCACTTCTGTACACTAATAATTAAACAGTAGAAAAAGAAACTTAAAAAACCAACCCCATTTGCAGCTGCACTAAAAATAAAGAAACCTAAGAATAAACAACTAGAGGTGAAAGACCTGCACTCTGAAAACTATGAAACAATGATGAAAAATATTGAGGTTGACACAAAGAAATGGAAAGACACTCTATGCTTATGGATTGGAAGAACAAATATTGTTAAAATGTCTATACTACCCAAAACAATCTACACATTTAATGCAAAACCTATCAAAATACCAACAGCATTTTTCACAGAACTAGAGAAGATAATCCTACAATTTGTATGGAACCACAAAAGAGTCCAAACAGCCAAAGGAATCTTGAAAAAGAAAAACAAAACTGGAGGGATCACAATTCCAGTCCTCCAAGTTATATTACAAAGCGGTAGTAATCAAAGCAGTATGGTACACTAGTACAAAAACA
Organism: Prionailurus viverrinus; assembly: GCF_022837055.1. Taxonomy (NCBI): domain Eukaryota; kingdom Metazoa; phylum Chordata; class Mammalia; order Carnivora; family Felidae; genus Prionailurus; species Prionailurus viverrinus. The sequence goes on from NC_062561.1 coordinate 211,136,438, forward strand.
GACACACAGATCAATGGCACAGAAAAGAAAGCCCAGAAATAAACCCATAATTTTACGGTTAATTAGTCCTTGACAAAGAAGGCAAGAATACGCAATGGAAAAAAAAGACACTTTCTTCAACAGATTGTGTTGGGAACACTGGGCAGCTACATGCACAAGAATGAAAATGGACCACTTTCTTACCATACACAAAAATAAACTCAAAATGGATTAAACACCTCAAGGTGAGTCCTAAAACCGTAAAAACCCTAGAAGTGAGCACAGACAGTAATTTCTCTCACATTGGTCACAGCAACACCTTTCTAGATATGTGTCCTAAAGCAAGGGAAACAAAAGCAACAATTACTGGAATTACATCAAAATATAAAGCTTCGGTACACCAAAGGAAAAATCAACAAAACTAAAAGACAACCCACTTGGAATAGGAGAAGATATCTGCAAATGACGTATCTGATAAAGGATTAGTATCCAAAATATATACAGAACTTGTACAATTTACCACCTAAAAAACAAATAATCCAATTAAAAATAGACACATAAACAGACACTTTTCCAGACAGGACATACAGATGGCTGACAGACACATGAAAAGATGGTCAACATCACTCATCATCAGGGAAATGCAAATCAAAACCATAATGAGATATACCTCACACCTGTCAGAATGGGTAAAATCAAAAACTCAAGAAACAAGTGTTGAAGAGGATAAGAAGAAAGAGGAACCCTCTTGCATGGTTGGTGCGAATGCAAACTGGTGCAGCCACTGTGGAAAACAGTACAGAGGTTCCTCAAAAAATTAAAAATGGAACTACCCTACGATCCAGGAATCATACTACTGGGTATTTACCCAAAGAATATGAAAACACTAATTCAAAGAAATATATGCACCCTATGTTTAAAAAAATTTTTTTTACATTTATTTATTTTTAAGACAGAGAGACACAGAGCCAAGTGGGGGAGGGGCAGAAAGAGAAGGAGACACAGAATCTGAAGCAGGCTCCAGGCACTGAGCTGCCAGCACAGAGCCTGACACAGGGCTTGAACTCACAAAACGTGAGATCATGACCTGAGCCAAAGCCAAATGCCCAATCCACTGAGCCACCAGATGCCCCTATGCATCCTATGTTTATTGCAGTATTATTTACAATAGCCAAATTATGGAAGCAACAAAGTGTCTATGAATAGATGAATGGATAAAGAAGATGTAGTATGTATATACAATGGAATATTATTTAGCCATAAAAAAGAAATCCTGCCAGTTCTAACAACATGGATGGATCTAAGAGTATAATGCTAAGTGAAATAAGCCAAAGAAAGACAAATATCATATGATTTTAGTCACATGTGAAATTGAAGAAAAGAAAACAAGGGAACGAGGAAAACAAACCAAACCAACCAACCAAACAACAACCAAAAAACTCACAGATTCTTAACTACAGAGAACAGATGGTTACTAGAGGGGAGGTAGGTGGGGGCATGGGTAAAATAGGTGAAGGGGATTAACAGCATACTTATCTTGATGAGCACTGAGTAATATATGGAACTGTTGACTCATCAAATCATACACCTGAAACTAATATAACACTATGTTAACCAGACTTGAAAAAAATTAAATTTTAAAGAAAGAAAAATAAATAAATAAAATGTAATCCTCTCCCTTTGATGCTATAGTTAAGAGACTGCTTCAGTGTTTTTTCATAACGGTATTATTTTTGAAAAAATTCCCACCAAGAATTACTGGAGCAAAAAAAAAAAAAAAAAAAAAACTACTGAATCTGTCTATACTGACCTCAGAACGTGATCTAATAAGATAATACAAAAGTATTATAATTTACCAAACTTGGTAAGAAGAACTATGTAGGAAGAGTCTATATAGGAATCAAGTCAATTTGAGGAATATGGTTAATTGATTTTGTCTAATAGATTTAGATCAAACATCCTAAGATTAAATATTAAAAATGAAGTTTTCTATTGTTTGTAGTTCTATTCAAATTTTTATTAGAAATTAATTTTGAGCCATACCTTAGAAATATAAATGTTACTAAAGTTTATACAGGTTTAATTAATCTATATATACATTTCACATGTGTTTAAGACAAACAAAATTTTTTGGATATCTGTTTAGAAATACATTAGAATTTATACCTCTGAAAAATGTCCAAATAAATGCCCAAGAATAAGGGAATGGTTCTATACTGGGTTCTATACAAGTGTTTGATAAACCACACTCAGAAAAATACTACCCAATGCTATTTTAATGGCAAATAATATAAATTTTTGAAAGAAAAATAAAAACTTCCTGAGGAAACCCCTTTTAAAAAAATCTCAAAAAAGCTCTGAGTTTAAAAAAGTATTTAAAAGTAGCTATTGTTAAAATTAAAACAGCAAAGCAAAATCTGAAAACTACACAAGCTCTCCAAATGATAATATTCTATACGCAAACTACTAAACTTCCCTCAAATTCAGGTTACATTTACTATACAGTTTTGAAGATAATAAATAAAAAATGGGTTATGTGAGAAATAGTCAATATTATAGCAATAAGCCATTTCCTGGCACTAAAATTGATAAAAAAATTTTTCTTACAATTTAATAAGCAGAATTATGGCAACAGTCGGCATTATCCATAGATTTTAAGACTATCAACACTATTTCTTTGAGACGAACTACAAAATGTGACAGACATTTATTGGTCACCAAATATCCATGTGCTCTCCACATGACCCAGACTCTACCCAATAGGGCAGAGCCATGTAACTGGTTCTGGCTAATGCACCACAAGTGGAAATGACCTGTGTGTCATTTCACAGCTGAAATATTTAAGAGACAATGGGAAAACCCTCCGGCTCTTTCTTTTCCTGTGGTGGTCACTGTGGAGGTCAAATGTTCCAGATGTGCCATTACATGCTGTCAGAAACTCCCATCACTCTGGCTTCTTGAGCTACTGGGTGAAGCAGTTCTCTTCACTAAACTGTAAATTTAGTGTATAAATTGTGTTGATAAATTGTATCGGCTAATATGAGCAAGAATAAACTTTGGTTGTGGGTTATAGTGTAAACTTACCCTATTCTGACTTACAGTGTTTATTAATAATAAATTATAATAATTCTGGTCCATTTATTTAGTAGGCTTGGCTCAAAGAGAAGAACCCCATGATAGGCCATTTGCTTTATGTCTAAACTATTTCCCATAATCAATGGATAAAACACAAACATTTAATAAAAACAATTTTATCCAACTTCTAATATGTAACCATACTAAAAAGTGTATTAAGAATACTAGACATTTTCACTTAACTAAAAAACTCTTGTAATACAAACTCACATTTGTTTTAAATTTTTTTTTTTAACATTTATTTATTTTTGAGACAGAGAGAGAGCATGAACAGGGGAGGGTCAGAGAGAGAGGGAGACACAGAATCTGAAACAGGCTCCAGGCTCTGAGCTGTCAGCACAGAGCCCGACGCGGGGCTCGAAGTCACGAACCGCGAGATCATGACCTGAGCCGAAGTCACGCTTAACCGACTGAGCCACCCAGGCGCCCCTCACATTTGTTTTATACCTTATCTTTGTTTTATTCCTTTCTCTCTTTACATATACAGTACTTACTTTTATGTGTGTGCTAAACCAACGAGTTAACTGCATTATAACACTGCACCCTAAGAAAAAGGACATTCTCCTCCAGAATAATAAATTGCCACACTTAAATTTAACACTGATACAATTATCTAATATATAATCTATATTCAATTATCCCAATAACATCCTCAAAAGTGGCCATCCAGGATCACTCAATCAATTAATCAAGGATCACACTATATTTGATTATCACGTCTCTTTTATTTATTTTTTTTTCAACGTTTATTTATTTTTGGGACAGAGAGAGACAGAGCATGAACGGGGGAGGGGCAGAGAGAGAGGGAGACACAGAATCGGAAACAGGCTCCAGGCTCTGAGCCATCAGCCCAGAGCCCGACGCGGGGCTCAAACTCACGGACCGCGAGATCGTGACCTGGCTGAAGTCGGACGCTTAACGGACTGCGCCACCCAGGCGCCCCATCACGTCTCTTTTAGAACAGTTCCTCAATCTAATGTTTTTAATCTTTCAAGGCACTGATATTTTTGAAGACTTAATGCCAATTGTTTTGCAGTCTTTCTCAATTTGAGTTGCTTTGATTTTTTCCCTCATGATTAGGTTCAGATTAAAAGAAACTGTGTTGTTAAAATTTTTAAAAATTATAGAAAGTAAACCACAACAAATCTTGGCTAGTGGGGACATCACCAAAAGCAATGAAGAAGGAATGGGTTTTTAATTTTTTTTTTAACGTTTATTTTTGAGAGAGACAGACAGAGACAGGGCGTGAGTGGGGAAGGGGCAGAGAGAGAGAGACACACACACACACACACAGAATCTGAAGCAGGCTCCAGGCTCTGAGCTGTCAGCACAGACCCTGACACGGGGCTCGAACTCACAAAACAGTGAGATCATGACCTGAACCAAAGTCGGACGCTTAACCGACTGAGCCACCCAGGCACCCCTGAGGAAGGAATGGGTTTTTTAACTCTATAAGACATACTCTTCATGGCAAACACTAACCACTCTTACTTTGAACCTGCATGCTGATGACTCTCAGTCCTCACCTCTCCCTAAACCTGAGGCTTATATTATCAACTGACTGCTGGACATCTTCAACTGACTATCCCACAGACAATTCAAACTTAAGATGTTCACAACTCATCTCAGCCACAAAGCTTAATGCAACCACTCTCCTTCCTCCTACATTCCTTTTCTTTTTTAAAAATTAATTATTTATTTTGAGAGAGAGGGAAAGTGAGAGAACTCACATGCACCCAGGACACAGACAGAGGGAGAGAGAGAATCAATCCCAAGCAGGCTCCTCACTGTCAGTGCAAAGCCTAATGTGGGCTCGATCTCACAAACCGTGAGATCATGAGATGCTTAACTGAGTCACCCAGGCACCCCTCCCATATTCCTTTTCTAAATTAAGTATCAGCACCTCTGGGACACAGCAAAGGCGGTCATCAGAGGCAAGTATACAGTAATCCAGGCATTCCTAAAGAAGGAAGAAAGGTCTCCGATATACAACCTACCTTTACACTTAAAGAACTAGAAAAAGAACAGCAAATAAAATCCAGACCCAACAGATGATGGGAAATAATAAAGATTAGCCCAGAAATCAATGCTATCAAAAAACAAAAACAAAAACAAAAACCCAGAACAGATCAATGAAACCAGGAGCTGGTTCTTTGAAAGAACTAGCAAAACTGATAAACCACTAGCAAGTTGGATCAAAAAGAAAAAGGAAAGGACCCAAATAAATAAAATCAAGAACGAAAGAGGAGAGATCACAACCAACACAGCAGGAATACAAACAATAAGAGAATACTGTGAGCAATTATATTTCAATAAAATGGGCAATCTGGAAGAAATGGACAAATTCTTAGAAATATATAAACTACCAAAACTGAAACAAGAAGAAATAGAAAATTTGAACAGACCCATAACCAGTAAAGAAATCAAATTAGTAATCAAAAATCTCCCAAAAAACAAGAGTCCAGGACTGGATGGCTTTCCAGGAGAAATTCTACCAAACATTTAAAGAAGAGTTAACACCTATTCTTTTGAAGCTGTTCAAAGGACAGAAATGGAAGGAAAACTTCCAAACTCATTCTATGAAGCCAGCATTACCTTGATTCCAAAACCAGACAGAGACCCCACTAAAAAGGAGTAGAATTTATACCTGGGATGTAGGGCTGGTTCAATATCTGCAAAACAATCAATGTGACACATAACATCAATAAAAGAAGGGACAAGAACCACATAATCCTCTCAACAGATACAGAAAATGCATTTGACCAAATACAACATCCTTTCTTGATAAAAAGTAGGGATAGAAGGATCATACATCAAGATCATAAAAGCCATATATGATAAAGACCCACCACTAATATCATCCTCAATGGGGAAAAACTGAGAGCTTTCCCCCTAAGGTCAGGAACAAGACAGGAATGTCCACTCTCACCACTGTTATTCAACACAGTATTTGAAGTTCTAGCCTTAGCAGTAAGAAATAAAAGGCATCCAAATCAGCAAGGAGGAAGTCAAACGTTCACTCTTCACAAATGACATGATACTCTATATGGAAAACCCAAAAGATTCCACCAAAAAAACTGCTATAACTGATCCATGAATTCAGCAAAGCCACAGGATATAAAATCAATGCACAGAAACCGGTTGCATTTCTATACACCAATAATGAAGTCATGAAAGAAATCAAGGAATCGATCCCATTTACAACTGCACCAACACCATAAAATACCTAATAAACCTAACCAAAGAGATCAAAAATCTATACACTGAAAACTATAGAAAGCTTATGAAAGACACTGAAGACGACACACCAAAAAGTGGAAAAATATTCCATGCTCATGGATTGGAAGAACAAATATTATTTAAATGTCAATACTACCCAAAGCAATCTACATATTCAATGTAATCCCTATCAAAATAACACCAGCATTCTTCACAGAGCTAGAACAAACAATCCTAAAATTTGTATGGAACCAGAAAAGACCCTGAATAGCCAAAGCAATCCTGAAAAGGAAAACCAGAGCTGGAGGCCTAATAATCCCGGACTTCAAGATGTATTACAAAGCTATCATCATCAAGACAGTATATGGTACTGGCACAAAAACAGACACTTAGATCAACCGAACAGAATAGAGAACTCAGAAAGGGACCCACAAACGTATGGCCAACTAATCTTTGATAAAGCAGAAAAGAATATCCGATGGAATAAAGAGTCTCTTCAGCAAATTGTGTTGGGAAAACTGGACAGCGACGTGCAGAAAAATGAACCTGGACCACTTTCTTACACCATACACAAAAATAAACTCAAAATGGATGAAAGACCTAAACATAAGACAGGAAGCCATCAAAATCCTAGAGGAGAAAGCAGGCAAAAATCACTTTGACTTCGACCACAGCAACTTCTTACTCAACACATCTCCGGAGGCAAGGGAAACAAAAGCAAAATGAACTACTGGGACCTCATCAAGATAAAAAGCTTCTGCACAGTGAAGGAAACAATCAGCAAAACCAAAAGGCAACCAACAGAATGGGAGAAGATATTTACAAATGACATATCAGATAAAGCGTTAGTAACCAAAATCTATAAAGAACTTACCAAACTCGACACCCAAAAAACAAATAATCCAGTGAAGAAATGGGCAAAAGACATGAATAGACACTTTTCTTAAGAAGATATCAGATGGCTAATAGACATATGAAAAAATGCTCAATATCACTCATCATCAGGGAAATACAAATCAAAAAACCACAATGAGACACCACCTCATACCTGTCAGAATGGCTAAAATTAACAACTCAGGCAACAAAGATGTTGGCAAGGACGCAGGGAAGGAGGATCTCTTTTGCACTGCTGGTGGGAATGCAAACTGGAGCAGCCACTCTGGAAAACAGTATGGAGGTTTCTCAAAAAGTTAAAAATAGAACTATCCTACAACCCAGCAACTGCACTGCTAGGTATTTATCCAAGAGATACAGGTGTGCTGTTTTGAAGGGGGCACATGCACCCCAATGTTTACAGCAGCGCTATTGACAATAGCCAAAGTATGGAAAGAGCCCAAATGTCCATCAACAGATGAATGGATAAGGAAGAGGTGGTATGCGCGCGCGCGCACGTGCGCGCGCGCACACACACACACACACACACACACACACACACACACACTGGAGTATTATTTGGCAATCAAAAAGAATAAAATCTTGCCATTTGCCACAACGTGGATGGAACTAGAGGGTGTTATGCTAAGTGAAATTAGTCAGAGAAAGACAAATATTATAGGACTTCATTCATGTGGAATTTAAGATACAAAACATAAACATAAGGGAAGGTAAGCAAAAACAATATAAAAACAGGGAGAGGGTCAAAACATAAGAGACTCTTAAACACAGAGAACAAACTGAGGGTTGCTGGAGGGATTGTGGGTAGGGGGGTAGGCTAAATGGGCAAGAGGCATTAAGGAAGACACTTGTTGGGATGAGCACTGAGTGTTATACATAGGGAATAAATCACTGGAATCTACTCTTGAAATCATTATTGCACAATATGCTAACTTGGATGTTAATTAAAAAATAAAATAAATAAAAATAAATTCAGTATCAGCACTTCATCCAATCTCTGAAGCCTAGTCAAGACACTTCCCTCTGCCTTACCCCACATCACACAAGACACCAAAAAGACCTACCAGTTTAATATGTATTTTTAAAACCATTTTTGTTCTTACTATACTGCCTTTGCTCTAGTATTTTAGGATATGTTTCCTAGACTCTTACAATAGCTTACGTGGATCCCACCTTCCAGTCTTACAATCTTTAGATGTAGCTTTCTCATTGTAGCAGACTAATATATTCAAAACACAAATTTAATCAGATAGCTCACTCTTAAAATGCTTCAATGGTTCCTCTTCAAGAATAGAATGAAGTTCAAACTCAGCATAGCCTACAAGGCTTTACAAAACTGATTGGCTATCTACATCTCCACTACTTCTTGACTTGCTCTTGATGCTTTTTTTCAGTTATACTATTTTTCCTAACTTTAATCACTGGATATCATTTTTATAATTTTTGCCAATTTCCCTCTGGGGCAAAAGATATTTCATGGGGGTAGAAGAACAATGACATTTAAAGTTCATTACTTCTTCCTATGTAAATTTCACAACAAATAGTTTGAACAGGAAATATTTGCTTAGCCCCTATGCTAGGGGCATGGTATTCTATGAAGTACTATGAGAGATACAAAAACATTTAGACATGTACCCTGCTCTAGGAAATTTCCAGTGAATGTAATTTTTTTAAAAGGTACATATATAATTACAGGTAAGTAGAAAAGCACAAGGGTCATAACAAGATCCAAAGAAGTTCAGACAAAGGAGAAATTATTTTTGAGTACAAAAGGTTGGAAAGAAATCAGGGAAGATTTCCTAGAGGAGATGGCAGCTAGTGCTTTGAAGAATGTGAAAGGTTTGGGTATGAGTGTGAGGGAAATAATCATAGTTACTGCCAACTCACTTTCTGCAAGGCAACTATTCTAAATTTGTTCTGCCCCCACACACATTAGGAATATGACACTTTCCTTTAGTAATAATGGCTCATTAAAAATGATTCTTCAGGGCACCTGGCTAGCTCAGTCTGTACAGCATGTGACTCTTGATCTCAGAGCTGTCAACTCAAGCCCCACATTGGGTGTAACTTAAAAACTGAAATCTGGGGCACCTGGGTGGCTCAGTCTGTTAAGCGGCCGACTTCAGCTCAGGTCAAGATCTCGCGGTCCGTGAGGGCTGTGAGTTCTAGCCCCGCGTCGGGCTCTGTGCTGACAGCTCAGAGCCTGGAGCCTTCTTCAGATTCTGTGTCTCCCTCTGTCTGACCCTCCCCTGTTCATGCTCTGTCTCAAAAATAAATAAATGTTGGGGCGCCTGGGTGGCGCAGTTGGTTAAGCGTCCGACTTCAGCCAGGTCACGATCTCGCGGTCCGTGAGTTCCAGCCCCGCATCAGGCTCTGGGCTGATGGCTCAGAGCCTGGAGCCTGTTTCCGATTCTGTGTCTCCCTCTCTGCCCCTCCCCCATTCATGCTCTGTCTCTCTCTGTCCCAAAAATAAATAAACGTTAAAAAAAAAAAATTTAAAAAAAAAAGTTAAAAAAAAATTAAAAAAAAAAAACACCTGAAATCTAAAAAAAACAAAAACAAAAACCCAACCTGATTCTCAAAGGGAGAATAGTAATAAGCAGATGCCCTCTCAGAATCTCATGAGTATCCTTTGGGAAAAAACTCTCAAGGTGTCTTGCCCTTGGTGCTACTTCTTATAAATGGGAACCTCTGCTCTTAAGAGGACACCTGACCAAATTCTAGCAAGTTTCTCCAGATTTCTACAGTCTCAATACAATGGTAGTCTAGACATACATCAAAATAACAAAATCTTTTTCATCTTAGTTCAGCTAAGAATTTCTCAAAGGGAAGATGAGTGACAAAAAAAGAATAAAACAAACCAAGAACTTGCAGATATTAAAAGAGCAGACATGCTTATTCATTATAGAATTCCTATACGAAAACACAACTCACCACACAAGCTCTTCCCATAAATCCATTTTAAATCTTCGCTATAATAAAATCCTCCCTCCTGGAAGAGTTGAATCAGTGTACAGCTTATATGATAATTTTTTAGGGCTAGCCCACAGTACTGAAACGCAGTAGTAATAGCTCCTGTATTTCCCTTTTCTTTTAACCTTCTCTACCTACTAAAAAAAAAAAGTTAGGATGAAAGTTTCTTTCGTTACAGAGTGAAGAGACACAAAGTGCAAATTATTGGGGTATACGGTCTACAAATGGAAATATATAAACACAAAACTGCTTCTGCCAGCACATTTAAGATAATAGCTACTAATCCTGACTATCATATGCTCAAAAGACACTGCTTAGTATTGAAGTGGAACAGGCTAAAGCTGACAAAAGGAGACCAGTTTCATAGGCTACTATAATAATCTGAGGATGAAGTAATGAGGATATGAACTAGGGTAAAAGCAGAAAGAACAACAAAGTTCTATATGGGAAAGAAGTTCTGCAGGTTGGGTCCTACCACTAAAGTGAAAACATGGGAGAAAAGAGAAACAGTCAAAACGTGACAAATTTTGAGACTAGGGTACCCGTGAAGATAGTATGGCTTATTGTGTCATTAATTACTAGGTTTTTTTCAAAGTCTTTCTGGGGACAGATTCAAGAGGTAGGCTTTTTTTTTTTTAAGTGCAACTGGGTTGTCTAAAGGAAGAAATAAAGGTAAATGATGGAGAAACTAACTGTGCTAGAAGAACAAAGTATTACTGTTTATTTTGCAACCTTTGAAAGTCTTGGTTCTACTTTTTAATATTTTCATTTAAAAATATTTATTCTTAAAATTTTTTAATGTTTTTATTCATTTTTGACAGACAGAGCACTAGCAGAGAAGAGGCAGAGAGGGAGGGAGACACAGAATCTGAAGCAGGCTCCAAGCTGAGCTGTCAGCACAGAGCCTGACGCAGGGCTCAAACCCATGAACTGTGAGATTATGACCTAAGCCAAGGACAAAGGCTCAAAAGACTGAGCCACCCAGGAACCACTAAAAATTTTTTAAAAATCACCTTCTAGGCCTCACTTACCCATACACACATGCATGTACACACTTAAATCATTTTAAATGTTTATTTATTTACTTTTAGAGAGAGAGCGCAAGAGTACATGAGGGCAGGGGAGGGGCAGAGAGAGAGGGAGAGAGAGAATCCTAAGCAGGCTGTGTGCTGTCAGAACAAAGCCTCAGGCCTGGCTGGAACTTATGAACCACAAGATCACGACCTTCGCCAAAATCCAGAGTCAGCCACTTAACCAACTGAGCCGCAGAGGTGTTCCCCCACATATTTTTATTCCAAACCTGGGATCATACTAATAACCATACTATTCTAACTTGCACTTTTTCTTTAATAATATATTATTTGTTAACAATTTATCCAGTAAATGTAGTCCTACTGCCTTAAAAAAAAAAGAGATGTATGTTATGCAGCACAAAGTATTTAATCACTATTTATAACCAGTTGGGTGGGGTTTTACTCTTGATTGTTTTTGTTTGTTTGACTTCTATTTATTTACATTGGGCTACTACCAATAATATTGCAAATGCACATCCTAAAACATGAATTTGTATGCCCTCCAAGATTTCTATTGGCTACATTCCTTAAAGTGGGGTTAATGAGAAATAGACATGAGCATTTTAAATTTTGATTGAAACAATACTGCAAAATTACCCTTCAAAAAGACTGCAGCAAGTCCTCTCCTGCACTTATAAGCCATTAATTGTTGGAATGAAAAGGACCCAAATCCCTCCCATTTGTTTCCCTAATAACACTGAACCCTAATCCTCTTCACTCATGTCCACTGTGAAGTTTCAATCTAACACTACAAAATGAAATTAACCTATTTTTAAAAGAGCTAACTGGGGGCGCCTGGGTGGCTCAGTCGGTTGAGCGTCCGGCTTCGGCTCAGGTCATGATCTCACGGTCTGTGGGTTCGAGCCCCGCATCCGGCTCTGTGCTGACAGCTCAGAGCCTGGAGCCTGTTTCAGATTCTATGTCTCCCTCTTCCTCTGACCCTCCCCTGTTCATGCTCTCTCTCTCTGTGTCTCAAAAATAAATAAATGTTAAAAAAAATTTTTTTTTTTAAATAAAAGAGCTAACTGGCATTTTTCCATAGTATACCACTGAATTCTCAATGGAAGGTGGTACTCACTCATCAACCGCAGAAAACTGTGAGAGCATTTTTGGTATTCATAATACCTGAGAGTTGTAACTGGCAGTAGTGAGTGGAACACTAAACCACAGAGTAGTCCAGCGCAATGAATGTTTGCCCCAAAATGCCAACAGCACTCACCCACCTTTGGTTGGGAAATACAGAACTAGACAATTAGGGTACGCTGCTCAGTTGGCAAGTGTAAAAAGTCTGGAAAGACAGTCAACAGGCTGACGTGGGGATATGGTATCAATTTTCAGGATGAGATACACATAAAGTAATAGTTCTGTGAAGTATTTACAATATTAGAAATTTCCTTTCCTTTATCTCATTTCTTAGGTAAAGCTTCTAGTTACTAAAGCGCTCACATCTATTTCTGAAATTCTCTGCTTAAACTGTGTAATATTGTGGCTTACTGCTATACATTGGGTTTGTTTTTTGTTTGGTTTGGTTTTTTGTTTTTTGGTTTTTTTTTTTTTTTTTTTTTTTTTTGCTCTCCAAGATTTAATACACAGGTTTGGCAATGGCTCCTACTATATTCAGGATGCAATTTTGGACACTGAAAAAAGGAAACTGAAAACAGAATTCACAGATAATTTTTAAAAAGATGACTGAAATTCTTCAGTTATTTCTTCTTTTTTTAAATTTTATTTATTTTTTAATTTTTTTTAATGTTTTTATTTGTTTTTGAAGGAGAGAGAGTGACAGAGCACGAGCAGGGGAGGAACAGAGAGAGAGGGAGACACAGAATTCGAAGCAGGCTCCAGGCTCTAAGCTGTCAGCACAGAGCCCAATGAGGGGCTCAAACTCAGGAACTGTGAGATCATGACCCCAGCTGAAGTCGGACGCTTAATCGACTGAGCCACTCAGGCGCCCCAGTTATTTCTTCTTTTTAACATTTGTTTATTTTTAAAAGACAGTGAGACAGAGTGTGAGCAGGGGAGGGGTACAGAGAGATGGAGACCCAGAATCTGAAGCAGGATCCAAGCTATGAACTGTCAGCACAGAGCCCAACACGGGGCTCAAACCCACAAACTGTGAGATCACGACCTGAGCTGAAGTTGGACGCTTAACTGACTGAGCCACTCAGGCACCCCTTCAGTTATTTCTTCTAAAGTGGTATCTTTAATGCCTTTTTATTTCTTAAAATCATAATTTCCTTGTGGTCCTAATTCTATGTTCCCTATAGTACCTGGACAGTAACCAACTACACAATATACAAGGACAGCTCAATAAGTTTTGAATACAAGTTTGGCTTTAATACTAGGAAATTTTAAAAACAAATCTCAATGAAGACTGGTTTCTGATTAGGAATCTTCTATAGGACATAATCTGAAGAGGGCCAAAAACATAAAAGCAAATAAAACCTAAACACCTATAATATATAAAAATGTGGTTTGTTCTCCCCATAGTCAAAGGGCTACCATATGTAAAGTTAACTTAGATATACTTGATTTGTTTTAGTTGCAGACAATGAGATTAAAGAATTTTTAAGCAAATACTATAACATCCTGTGATCTCATCTCTTTACACTCAAATAAGGACTTTTATTTTAAAAAATTGTCTTTCAGCACGTAAACATTTTACATAGTGGCAGTTGAAGGGTATATAATATTTTTGTATTATATACATATTATATATATTACGTACATTATATTAAATGTAATCTTTCTTTGTGTTAACTATATTGCCTTTCAAAAGGTTGCCTAATGCCACCCGAAATAAATATATTGGTTTGCTGTGCCTTGTCAACATTGGGTATTAGCTCTAAAGCACGTCTTTCTTTTTTTTTTTTTTTTTTTTTTTTCATAGTTAGGTTATTTTATTTTATTTTTTTATTTTTTTTATTTTTTTTATGAAATTTATTGACAAATTGGTTTCCATACAACACCCAGTGCTCATCCCAAAAGGTGCCCTCCTCAATACCCATCACCCACCCTCCCCTCCCTCCCACCCTCAATCAACCCTCAGTTCTCGGTTTTTAACAGTCTCTTATGCTTTGGCTCTCTCCCATTCTAACCTCTTTTTTTTTTTTTTTTCCCTTCCCCTCCCCCATGGGTTCCTGGTAAGTTTCTCAGGATCCACATAAGAGTGAAACCATATGGTATCTGTCTTTCTCTGTATGGCTTATTTCACTTAGCATCACACTCTCCAGTTCCATCCACGTTGCTACAAAAGGCCATATTTCATTTTTTCTCATTGCCACGTAATATTCCATTGTGTATATAAACCACAATTTCTTTATCCATTCATCAGTTGATGGACATTTAGGCTCTTTCCATAATTTGGCTATTGTTGAGAGTGCTGCTATAAACATTGGGGTACAAGTGGCCCTATGCATCAGTACTCCTGTATCCCTTGGATAAATTCCTAGCAGTGCTATTGCTGGGTCATAGGGTAGGTCTATTTTTAATTTTCTGAGGAACCTCCACACTGCTTTCCAGAGTGGCTGCACCAATTTGCATTCCCACCAACAGTGCAAGAGGGTTCCCGTTTCTCCACATCCTCTCCAGCATCTATAGTCTCCTGATTTGTTCATTTTGGCCACTCTGACTGGCGTAAAGCACGTCTTTCTTGCAGAAGGTAGGTCCCCGTTTGGCTACGGGTAAAATCTTATCAAAATTGTTTTAGATTTTAAAAACTAGTTTTCAACTGTTCATTTATAATTTGTACTTTTATTTGTGTTAATTGTTCTTTGCTCATCTTTCTATTGAAATCTTGATGATTTTCATCTGAATTATCAAGTATTTATTTTAGTTATTACCTTTCAGGCCTGTTCTTCAGAGGCATCTTTGAGAACTAATGCTTTTTCCTTTTTATTCTAAAGGTAATATATGCACATTATAAATATGTTTAGGATACAGATAAAAGCAGAAAATGCCTATAATCCTGTCACTCTAATGTAACTACAGTATGTTTTGGCATATCTTCTTCTGGCCTTTTCTGAGCAAATGCATTTCTGTTTTAATCATATTGCTCCCACAATATTTTGTTTTCTAAGTAAGGTGGGATAATGCATATGATAATACGCTTCTTAAAGCTTTAACCTTCACTTGGAATCTTAGATAAAACTATAAATAAATATTTTAATTTCTGATAGCTACATAATCCTATTTTTCTTATCACTTAACTGAATCTTCCATAAAGAACACATATTACATACACTCTTGCAGACGTGTTGGGAGGGTTAAAAGAGAAGAAGTACATGAAATTCACCCAACAAAATATTCCGCAATTATGAGACCAAGAACAGAATAAAGTTCTTTTTTAATAAAGACATCATGACAACTAATGTCTATCTAGGCAATTCAGTACTCTAGAACCTTGCTACTCTAACTTGGAAAATGACCGGGAATAACATACCACCTGGGAGTTTGTTAGAAATTCAGACTTTCAGACCCTATTCTAGATCTAATGAAACACAATCTGCTTTTAAAATGATGCTCAGTGAACTCACAGCAATGCTTCTTAAACTTGACTACATACTTGAATCACCTGGAAAACTCTACTTATGCCTTTGGTGCCATCCCTGGAAATACTGATTTCATTGTCAAAAAAGTAAGAGCTGGGAATCAAGATTTAAAAGTCACCCTCCAGATGACTTTAATATGCAACAAAGTTTGAAACCACTATTTTAGAACACAGACACCTAAAGTGACACAATAAAATGAATAAAATCCACAGTTTACATCACCACCTGTGCAAAGAAATATACCACAGCATTTTTAGCACTACTTTGAAACTTATTCATATTTCTTGTGGATCAATTTTCCTACACCAAGATCGTGCTTAAAAAGCTACCATTCCCTCAAAAGAACATAAAGGCTTAACTTCCAGAAAATATTCACAATTTACAACTTTTGAATTTGGTGCCCTTTTCTCCAACAGTCAAATTTGGAAATCATTAAATATTAATTATACTTCCTACTGAAAGCTTAAGGAGAATGATAACATTTTGACAAAACAAAAACTCAGGATGAAACCATCAATAAACTGTTTTATTTGACCAATGGAGGTAGCTCCTTTCAAGGAAAATTATTAGGTAGAGAGGAAAGTCCATACACCTGTAGTCAAATTTTCACCTCACTTTCTTCTGTAAACCAATTTTAGCTATCAACAAGCAAAACAATCTTTTTAGGTATCAGAAATAGTTTTTTTAAGAAAGGTGAGGAGAAAACCTTGGGTCTGAGATTATATTAAAACAAAGATGAACTAGGAGGGCTACTGGCTTCAGCTTCTAAGATCATTTTGAGTCCACTGATGAAGCTATTATATCCTTGGAGTGTGAACGGGCATCCTTTTGTGCTGTGAGCCAGAGGTGAGACTTTAAAGACTGAAGCCCTGAATCACTTTACCAGTATAGAGAGATTTCCCACTGAAGTAAAACCTGGAGCAAAATGAAGGGAGCAGAATCAGGTAGAACCCTGGTTCCTTAATATCTAATTTTGCCAAAAAAATCATTTACTGGGTAACTTTTTAAGTTAGTTGGAGATAAAATCACAGCGAATAGCACACCAAAGACTTTAAAACCACCAAGGCTGACTATTTTCATTGATTCACTCAAAGGACACAGACACAAATAATTTTTTAAAAGTCACTGCATTAGTTTGATAGGAAAAAAAAAGTCATTCTTAGTCAAAGGACTAATAATAAAGGCAACACAATGATTTTAACAAGATGAAGAATTGTGTAAGCAGCTCCCAAGACTACTATACTTAATGTAAACCACATTCTTCTTTAATCTTATAACAAAGAGTCCCAAAATATCATATCATTATTCAAAAATTGTTTTGAGAGGTCTAAAAATGCACAATTTCTTTATATTTTTTATGTATTATTTGTCACTTATTATATATTACATATATTATGATACCGATTATATTTTTAATTTGCAGAAATAGGTTGAAAGCAGGATTTGTTTTGGGGCTGCTCTGTTTCACTGACTCATCTATCACAATACATTGTAGCTACTGTAGCTTAATGACGTATTTTAACATATGGTAAGGCCTGTTTTTCCCACCCCATTAACTCAGTTTTCAGAAATTTATGTTTTTAGATAAATTACAGAAACATTATTTCAAGTTTCCCCATATCTCATTGAAATTTTGATTAAAATTATTAAAACTATTAATAATTATTTTATTAATAATTTATAATTTTATCATTACATTATTATATATCATATATAGTACATGTTATATTATATAAATATATATCACAATATATACCATATTATAAGTTGTACTGATAATTATTATTTTAAAAATTAATAATTGTCTTATTAAACCAGTAATTACTTCAAGAATAGACATCTTTAAAATATTTTCTCTATTTGCCTTTTAAAGTTCTGAAGTTTCCTTTATATGTCACATTCATTCATTAAGATTGAGTCAGGAAAGAGAAAAGCACAAGGAAACTGCCCTTTAAGAAGTGCTTCCATATTCAAGTCCAATCCTGGCCTATAAGCAAATTGCAGGCTTTCCTGCTTAATCACCCACCCACTATTAGGTCCTAAATTTTCAAATACTATCCTCCATTAGTGAATCTCCCTCAAATACAAAGATTTCCATATCAGAACCAACACAGAAATGAGAAATGTGCTGCAAGAGTGAACTTATCCCATGAAGACACATTTTGTAGTCTCTTAACACTGTTCAAATTCACTCATTACCTTTTCCAACTAACTCCTGACAAACTGCATTATTTCTGTTCTTAACTAATAATTTTTAATGTTTATTCATTTTTGAGAGAGAGAGAGAGAGAGACAGGGAGAGAGAGAGAGAGAGAGAGAGAGAGAGAGAGAGAGAGAGAGAGAGAAAGAATGAGAATGAGCAGGGGAGGGGCAGAGAGAGAGGGAGACACAGAATCCAAAGCAGGCTCCAGGCTCTGAGCTGTCGTTAGCCGAAATGGGGGCTCGAACTCACAAGCCGTGAGATCATGACCTGAGCCAAAGTTGGACACTTAACCAACTAAACCACTCAGGCCCCCCTTGACTAATAATTTTTATACAACTTCCACTTTAAGCATTAAAAGTATATTTAAAAAATCTCAACTTGAATCCTGCTCTTATTTTTGTTGAATTTTTTTACTTTTGCCATACTCAAATCCTTATACCACTCCCCCAGTGTGTGATGACTGTGGCCCTCACTGATACCCTGACCACAGGAAGACTGCAGCCTTGAGAGACCACCAGAGTTTAGAGGGCACCCAGCTAAGCTGCACCCAGATTCCTGGCCCACAAGAATAGTGAGATAACATTTACTGTTTAAAGCTGTTAAATCTTGGCGTAAGTTGTTATATAACAATAGATAACTAATACAGTATTTGAAAAAATTCTTAAGAATCATTTAATTTACAGTATACCAATAGTTTAATAAAATTCCTTCTGCAGAAACAGCACTATCCTATTTATAAGCATTTCTATTCATATCACCTTTTCTGTTCCTCATAAACAATCCTATACAGTATGCGGTATATATAAGAGCACATACAATTGACTTATACTCTGTATTTAAGGATCCCAGAATTTTTTTTGAAAGTTTATTTATTTATTTTTTTAGTAATCTTTACACTCAACGTGGGGCTCAAACTTATGGCCCTGAGGTCAAGAGTCACATGCTCTTCCGAATGAACCAGCCAGGTGCCCCAGGATCCTAAAATTTAATCTAATATGCTCCTTTCAATATTCAAATACTTAAAGAATAGGTTCGTTCATTCTTAGACATTTGGCTTATCTATGATCACATTTTTATTTTTTTCTTCCTTTCTTAAAAAATTTTCCCCCCAAAAGGATAAGAATATCAGAGAACTCTGTAGAAAACCCTAGTAGCAATCTTGAGATGCTATAGGATCCCCTCAATTAATATTTCTGAAAAACAGCAGCCTAGAGGAATGATCTTTCATAATCTAAGGAATATACTAAAATCACAAAGCAATGACTAATTCAGAGAGGACACTGAAATAGTGTCTCAACGCTCACCTACAAGTCTATTTTTAGCTTGTTTGTATGAATTCATTCAGCCAAACATTTAGTGAGCACTTAACAGTGCCAAAAAATGTACTTAATGTTGAATTGGGGATGAATAAGACACAGTCCACCACTACCCCCTCTCCTGACCTATCAAGGATTCCCAGGCTAGGAGAAGGAGATAATTATGATATAATAGGTATTATAATAAACTTTAAAGGAAAAAAGTGGGAGGACAGAAAAGAGAACAAATCCTTCCTAAAAGAGACAAGAAGTCATCACAGAAAAGATGGAATTATGTTGGAACTTGAAGAATGAATAGTAACTTGGCAGGTGTCCTGCCAGAGATCGTAAAAATGGTAGTCCAAGGAAGAGGAATAAGTCATGCAATGCAAATGAGATTAGTATGGATTCCTCCAGAAGGTTCGTGGCTAAGGCTAATGAATCAGCCTCTCCAACCTCATTTATTCATAAAAAACAAAAACAAACAAAAAAAAAACCCCTAAGCATATATCTTATGCCTGACACTTCTGCAATACTCAGACCCTTTGTTAGGTAACAGAAATAAAGCAATAACCATTACATTAAATTCCTGACCTCGGGGGGTGCCTGGGTGGCTCAGTCGGTTGAGCGCCCAACTTCAGCTCAGGTCATGATCTCACAGTTCGTGAGTTCGAGCCCCACGTCGGGCTCTATGCTGACAGCTCAGAGCCTGGAGCCTGCTTTAGATTCTGCATCTCCCTCTCTCTCTCCCCCTTCCCCGCTCATGCTCTGTCTCTCTCTGTCTCAAAAATGAATAAACATTAAAATAAATAAATAAATAAATAAATAAATAAATAAATAAATAAATTCCTGACCTCAGGGAGCTTACGGTCTAATTGAACTTAGAGAAGTTCATTTTAATTGTGCCAACTCTGAACTGCTTATGGGATTTCCCTCTATTATACCATGGGTGAGTCACATTCTTTGTAAGCATCAGTTTCATACTCTGTAGAGTGGGGATATTATTTATAAACCTCAACAGATTGCAGTGAGGACTAAATAATGCAAGTAAAATATTCAAAACAGTGAGCCCAATAAACATGAGCCGTTATTGCTACTACTGTCATCATCATCATTTGCTAAGAATAACACAATTAAAGATTTTAGTGAAGAATTCTTTTGTTTTCTAAATCATAAAGGACTCCTTTCTTCTTTCTGCTTAGCTCCTTCCCGATTCTATAAACACATTATAAGTGATCAACTAAAGTATTAAGTACCCTAGTCTGTCATAATGCCTCCCCAAAGGGGGTACTGAAAACATGTGATCTATCAGTAGACAGTCTCTAATAATACAATCTACGGTTGATTTTGAGTACTAGCAGGATTTTAAACTCTGTTTATGTATACATCCAGGAACTCAGGCAGAAAGCCTTACTTCACTTTAGGCCTAAAATATAATAAGAATGAAAAATAATAAGCTGATATACATGGAAAGGATGTTCTGAAAGGCATGAAGAAAGAGATCTGCAGTTAATGATGTAAAAAGAGGGGGAAAAAAAGGTGACCAGACATGAAGAAATAAATAATCATAGAAAGGGTGGCTGAGGTTTAAAATTGAAAAAGTTCACAAAACTAGGAGCTAAACATGTCTCTGATCCAAGATTTTGGAAGGAATCCTTTGGAAATAGTCTGTAATTGGCTACTTTAAACCTATTTAAAAAAAAATTTTTTTTAAAGGGCACAACACCATCCAAGGTTTTAGATGATTTTTTTAGAGTTAGATTTCCTTCTATAAAATCCTACTGTTCAAACTGAACAAACCAAACTCAATACAAAGGTTTGCACTGTAGTTACATATATATATACACACATATATACATATGTGTGTGTGTGTGTGTATATAAATAACTTTTTTTTAATATGTGTTATACCTTTCTTGGGGAATCCTGTATACATATATATGCATATATCTTCCATATAGGCTCAATCAAAAATAAATACAATTCATATTATTTTGTTAAGTACCCATAAGGCAATTATGTTACACCAGTTATTTTTATATACTGGTGGGATCTAAGATAAAACAAAAGTCTCCACCACAGAGAAAACAAGTTGGGAGTTATTACTCTTAAGTTTTGCCCACCCTCTCTTTATGCTATAATTTCTTATCCTAAAATTATTCAAGAAGCTCTCCCAGGACTTCCTCTTTTACTGAGTCTGGACCCAAATTCCTACTCCACAAGTTTCAAGAACCAACTTTCAAAGTGAGGATACCAAGGAAATTTTTGAAGCCATGACACCTGGGTAATACACAGCGTTAAAAGAATGGGCAAATACTTGATTTCATTTTCAAAAGCAAAGACTTGAGACTTTTCTGAAGTAAAATAAAAATTCACTTTTTAGGTTCTGCTTTAAATCTTATGTAATAGTTATTAATAGTTTAAGGATCCAGGAAGTATTATGCATAACATTATCAACCTGGGTGTAAGCTCCTCAAAGGGAGTGGAAACGCAGTATTAGTATAGCAATTAAGAGTTCAAGCCTAGGTTTTAGAATCACAAAAACTTCGTTTAAAATTTGCCTTCTTCCTGTTTCAAGCTGTGTAACCTTGACTTCCTAAGCTTCAATTTCTTCACCTGTGAAATGCAAATAACATCTATTCCAAGAAGTTTTTTTCTGAGAGTATTAAATATGATAATGGTAATATACAGAAAACTCTTGACGGTGTTTTATTTTAAAAACAGGGACAGGAAGAATTACCCCACCCATCCTTATATCTATTGTAACACCTAAACTTGAGTGAAAAGAAAAGAATTAGTGAGAATGGGAGTTAAAACTTATTAAGTAAGAACCCTTTTAGGGTACTTCTTCACTTAATCATTTTTGATTAACAGAACACATCATAAATCTAACTAGAGTATACCTCTTCATTTCTCCAATTGCTAGTGAGGTTTAACAACTTATATATGTATTTACCATTTAGGTTCAATTCTGATTCATTAAAAAACAGAAGTTTAAACTTAAGGAATAATAATCCATTTTGGCTGTTTCCTCTTTTGTTCCCAATCAGCAGATATCTATTTAAATCATAACACTGTATTAACAAAACTCAAATTACTAATCTTGCCTCCTTGCCCTAATCCCACTTATTTTTTCCTTTTTTCTTTTCTTGTACAACTTAAACTTTCCAGACACACTACTGAAAATCACTTACGGACTCATGGAAGATGAAGACTTTATAAATTACTGACCAAGAGAATTAATTTTACTTATACATATAGATATTGTTAACACAGGCATTTATTCTGCAACAGACATTTAAATTGGCCCTTACTACAGGTGAAACAAATTGTTTTAAATACTACACCACAATTACTCAATTTTCAATCCTATACTATAGTCAGGTATGACTAAATGAAAATTCTGACATAATGTGACCACAACTTTTCTTCTGAACTATCTAATCTTACTTTTCATATGTGCACAAGTTTTTTCAAGTCACAACAGCACCAGACTGGACAAACAGGAAAAATTCTATCTTGTAACTACTTGTAGCATGTAGTATTTGGAAGGCTGGAGAAGGGCAGAATGAACAATACTGAAGAACAACTCTAAATTGTCCCTAGAAAAAGAGGCATGAATTAGACCTAATAAAGGAGTTCTTGTAGGATACAAGATCAAAACATAAAAATCAATTGTACTACCATCTACCACCAATTAACAATCTCAAAATGAAATTTTTAAAAATTCCATTTATAATAATATCAAAAAAATATATCTAGGAATAAATTTAACAAAAGACGTGTAACACTTGAACACTGAAAACTATAAAACATTATCAGTGAAAGAAATCAAGGCCTAAAAAAAAAAAAAAGACAAGGCACCCTATGCTTATGGATGGAAAGACTTAATATTATAAAGATGGCAATACTCCCCAAATGAATCTATACATAGACTAATCCCTATCAAAATTGCAGCTGCCTATTTTGCAGAAATGAACACACAGATGCTAAAATTCATATGAAAATGCAAGAGATCCAAAATACAAAAAAAATCTTGAAAAAGAACAAAGTTAGAGGATTCATACTTCCTATTTTCAAACCTTATTACAAAGCTACAGTAATTAACACTATGGCACTGGTATAAGGTTAGACCCCTTATGGTGGATGGAATGGAATAAAAGTGAGAGTCCAAAAAGAAACTCTTATATTTACACTCAACTGATTTTTTACAAGGGTGCTAAGACCATTTAATGGAAAAAGAATAGTCTTTTCAACAAATGGTGATGGCACAACTGGATAATCACATGGAGAAGAAAGATGTTGTAGCCCTACTTGATACCACATGCAAAATATTAACTTGAAACTGATCAGAGAATTAAATGTAAGTGCTAAAACTAAAAATAGATGTAAATCTTCATTATCTTAGGTTAGGCAACAGTTTCTTAAATATAACATCAAAAGCACAAGCAGCAGCAGCAACAACAAACCACAACCCAGATAAATCATACATCATCAAAATAAAAAACTTTTGTGATTCAAAGGACACCATCAAGAAATTGACAAGATAATCCACAGAATGAGAGAAAATATTTGCAAATCATATATCTAATAAGGGACTTGGATCCATAATATATCAAAAATTTATAACTTAAGAATAAAAACACAGATAATCCAATTCAAAAATGGGCAAAAGATTAGAAGAAACATTTCTCCAAAGATATATAAAAAAACCAATAAGCAAATGAAAAGATGCTCAATATCATTAATCCTTAGGGAAATGCACATCAAAGCCACAATGAGACACCACTGTATACAGGATGCCTACACTCAAACACACAATAACAAGTATTGGTGACGATATACAGAAAGTGTAAATCTCAAACACTGAAAATGGAAATGTAAAAATCACATAGCCTCCTTGGAAAACAGTCTGGCAGTTCAGCAGAGTTAGTTAGCATATGCCATAGAAATTCCACTGCTATGTATCTACATAGGGGAACTGAAAATCCATGCCCACATGGAAACTCATATGTGAATGTTTATAGGACCATTATTCATAATAGCCAAAAAGGTGAAAACAACCCAAATGTCCATCAACTAACAAAAGGTCAAGTAAAATGTGGTATATCCATACAATGGAATATTATTTGACCATAAAAAATGAAGCATTGATACATGCTACAATGCAGAAGACCAAGTGAAAGAAGCCAGATATAAAAAGGTCACACTATGTGATTCCACTTATGAATAAGGAAATCTGTTGCAACAGAAGGTAGATTACTGGTTGCCACGAGCTGAAGAAGGGAAGAATGGGGAGTGACTGCTAATGGATACTGGGTTTCTTTTTTGGGTGATGAAAGATTCTGGAAACTAGATAATGATGATGGTTGCACAACTTTATGAATAAACTAAAAACCACTGAAATTTTACCACCGCACAATTTAAAAGAGTGAATTTTACGGTTTGTGAGAATGTGAGATTTTTTTCAAATCTTTTAATAAATCTAGTTCAGATGAGCCACATATGTTATAAGCAAACACTTGCTAAGAGCCTGCTCCAGGCCAAACACTCTACCAGGTACCACAGGCAGAGCCTGCCCTCCAATAGTTCACACTCTAAGCACATAATACAAACAATGCAAAATGAAACAAAATAAACCATAGTTCAATATGTAAGAAAACGTAGGAAGTCAACATATAACTTAAATAACTAACTCCTACACACAGGTATATATTAGAAAAGGAAGAGAACACATCACTTGGGGCAGCAGAAAAGGGAGAACAGCCTGGGGGAAAAAAAGGAAAAGTATAAGCTGGGGTGGGGGGTGGGGGCGGGGGAGGGAAGCCTAGGTGATTCTGTTACGCTACTCTCTTCTATCACCGCTACTCTCTTCTATCACCGCCAAAAAACCCGTAACGTCTTGACAAAGAGAGGATAGGATTTGAATACATGGAGAAAAAAGGAGGTAAATGTCTTGATTAAAAGGTGTAAAGCAGGAAAACACAAAGTGAGTTATCAAAATATAGTGGATATATATATACATATATATATTCTGTCCATACATGTATATTATCATACATAATAGTATAGAACACAACACCTTTGGAGGCATAATTAACTTTAGACATTAAAGACGAGATAAATCAAGCTCCTCATATAGGCAGTTATTATTTGGGATATGTCCCTTGATCTGGGGTATACAGCAAAGTTATATTGGGAAGGAGTATTCATATTTCTTTTTTTTTTTAAATGCTTATTTTTGAGAGAGAGAGAGAGAGAGAGAGAGAGAGAGAGAGACAGAGCACAAGCAGGGTAGGGTAGGGCAGGGCAGGACAGAGAGAGGGAGACACAGAATCCCAAGCAGGCTCCAGGCTCTGAGCTGTCAACACAGAGCCAACACAGGGCTTAAACTCATGGACTGCAAGATGATTTGAACCTAACTAAGTAGGATGCTTAAGCAACTGAGCCATCCAGGTGTCCCAGGAGTATTCATATTTCAATACCAGATTAACTTGAGCCAAATTAATTATTTTTTCTTTGCTTCTTATCAAATATCTTTCTTCCTAATAATTCATTATAAATGTCGCAAATTAGCCTATTTTCATTTAGGAATAGAGTTGACAAGGATATATTTTTCATCAAATCACAATGAGAAAGGTAGCCATCAACTAATAAAAATAACAAATACTTGCTGAGGACAACTACTGTAAGTGTACAGCATAGTTCTAAACATTTTACATGTTACTCTTAAGCACTTTGCATCCGACATACACAAGATAATGCAATTTGACTTCTGAGTAAACTTTTTAAACATAAGCCACCTTTAGGAACAGAGAAGTCAGCTCACTGCTTTTTTTTATTATATTCTAAGTACTGTTGCTAATATATATTTAAAAATTTTTACTTCAATTTCTTAACAATTCTTTTGCCAAATTCATTTTTAGCATCTGCTACTCTAACTTCTTTCCTCAGTTCTATGTCCTCTCTAGTATCCAGCAACTTCCCTCCATTCTTCAGGACTCAACACATCTCTCCATTCTATTTTTAATTCTAACTTACTAATAATTCTGCTCACCACAGTTCCTTGCTCCTTTATGCCTATCAGATAATGTTTTTAATGTTTTTACAGGATAGAAAAAAAGAAGGATCTTTTAGGCAGCCATGTAAAATTTGAGAGGGAGGCTGAAAAAAATCCTAATAGCAAATGCCTAGAACTCATTGGTGAGCACATGGTATTCAATGAATTCTTGTGAAATGATTAAAAAGCCTACGGAAAGAACTAAAGGAGAGGCTTATAAACTTATCTTACATCTCCAGAAAAGGTTTAAGTTTGAAAAAATTCTCTAGGTGATTCTGGTGTGCCACCTCTTTAACCAAACCAAGTACATTTGCGTGAATGTACTTAGATTCTAGGAAAGCACAAGTTTTCATTTTGACATTATGACACCTGGTCAATCATTTCTGGTAAGTCAGTTTGATTCCTTTTTTTTTTTTTAATTTTTTTAAATGTTTTATTTATTTTTGAGACAGAGCATGAACAGGGGAGGGTCAGCGAGAGGGAGACACAGAATCTCAAACAGTCTCCATCCAGGCTCTGGGCTGTCAGCACAGAGCCCGACGCGGGGCTCGAACTCACGGACCGCGAGATCATGACCTGAGCCAAAGTCGGCCGCTTAACTGACTGAGCCACCCAGGCACCCCCAGTTTGATTCCTTTATAATGATTTCTGCACATAATACTTTTGATAAGCCACTGCCATTTTTTTTTATTCTAAAAGTAGACCTTTAATTATATTTGTAAAAATAATCCCTTCATGAGAAAGTAACATAGTTCTCACTAAAAGATCTCACTATGTGTGGATTCAGTACAAAACTAACCAAAGGGGCAGTCTTCTGATTAATCTGGATAAACAAATACACCAGGAAGGCCCTAGAAAGAGCCTTATACAATAGAAAATCATACAAGAACATTCATTTTGTTATTCTAAGTTCATAGTAGTATATGACCCATATTCTGAAAAGGCAAGCCTCAAGACGAAATGGTATTATTCTCTTCTGGTAATTTAAACCACGTAAGATTTAAAAACCAAAACCAAAAACACATAGAAATCACCCATACCTCTTTTAACTCTGATTTAAGACTGGAGAGATCTTCTAGGTCAGCCTTGAAGAAAGTCATTTTCAAATAACCATTAATGCCTACAACAATTTGACCAAACCACTAAATTTTTCAAAACCCGTTCTGTCTAGAATGTGAAAAGTGGGGGCACCTGGCTGGCTCTGTTGGTTGAGCGTCTGACTTCGGCTCAGGTCATAATCTCGTGTTTCGGGAGTTCAAGCCCCACATCTGGCTCAGGGCTACTGCTGTCAGCCTGTCAGCACAGAGCCTGCTTCAGATCCTCTGTCCCCCTCTCTCTGCCCCTCCCCCACGTGCACTCTCCCCAAAATAATATGGAAAAAAAAATAGAATGTGAAAAGTGATAGTGTTTCATAGACTATATTTTTTGTCTTTTTTTAATTAAAAGATTATTGAAGTATAGTTGACACACAATGTTACATTAGTTTCAGACATACAATATAGAGGTTTAACAAGTTATACGTTATGCTATGCTCACCCCAAGTATAGCTATCATCTGTTTCCATACAACACTATTATAATACCATTGACTCCATTCCCTATACTGTACCTTTTATTCCTGTGATTTATTCATTCTGTAACTGGAAGCTTGTTATTTCCCACTCCCTTTCACTCATTTCACCCATCCCCCCAACTTCCCTCCTCTCTGGAAACCGTAAGTTTATTCTCTATATTAATAATGACTCTGTTTCTGTTTTTTGTTTATTCATTTGTTTTGTTTTTTAGATTCCACATAAAAGTGAAATCATATGCTGTTTGTCTTTCTCTGGGTAGACTGTATTCTTATTCATAGGCAGCAAAACTTATTTTGGCTTTAAAAGCTATGTATTAATGCTCAGGGAGCCTGGGTGGCTCAGTTGGTTGAGCATCCAACTCTTGATTTTGGCTCTCACAGTTCGTGAGTTTGAGCCCTGCATGGGGCTCTGTGCTGACAGTAAGAAGCCTGCTTGGGATTCTCTCTCTCCTCTCTCTGCCCCTCCCCTGCTCACATAGTCCCTCACTCTCTCTCAAAATAAACAAACCTAAAAACACAAACTGTGCTAATTCTAATTTGTATGTATATACCAGAACTATAATAATAAAATGAATATTACATTGGATATTCTCAGTTGAGATAATAAAGGAATCCAAGGTTTTCAACTTTTTTCTTTTTTAATTTTTTAATGTTTATTTTTGAGAAAGAGACAGAGCATGAGCAGGGGAGGCACAGAGAGAGAGAGAGAGAGAGAGACACACACACACACAGAATCCAAAGCAGGCTCCCGGCTCTAAGCTGTTAGCACAGAGCCAAATGCAGGGCTTGAACTCACAAGCTGTGAGATCATGTGACATCATGAGCTGAGCCAAAGTTGGACACTTAACCAACTGAGTCACCTCAACATGGTTTTGAAGTTAAATTTTATATATCCATTTAAAGAGTGTACATAGATTTAGAAATGTCTTCCACATGAGAATAATCCTCTAATTGACCAATTCATAATTATGTTCTTTGCCAAAGAAAAGACTAATGTCTTCTGAGCTCTGAAGACCTGAAGTGTTTAGACTCTCATATCCACCTTACTGAATGTCCCACAGGTCACTGTGCCTAAAAATTGTGTACCACCTCCCTCCCTTTTTCCACATTACCACTTAAAACTTTCTCCTCCTCTATTCTTTTTTTTTTTTTTTAATTTTTTTTTTCAACGTTTATTTATTTTTGGGACAGAGAGAGAGACAGAGCATGAACAGGGGAGGGGCAGAGAGAGAGGGAGACACAGAATCGGAAACAGGCTCCAGGCTCTGAGCCATCAGCCCAGAGCCCGACGCGGGGCTCGAACTCACGGACCGTGAGATCGTGACCTGGCTGAAGTCGGACGCTTAACCGACTGCGCCACCCAGGCGCCCCTCTCCTCCTCTATTCTTAACATTAGTGAGCGGAACTTCTAAATTCCAAAACCCACAAGCATGAAACTTGAGAATCAAGGAAGCATCCTTAACTCTTTTCATTCTCCATTACCCAATATACCAAACTGTATCCAGGCTATTTCCTTAACATTTTTTATAAGTTTCTTCCTCCACATTCTCACTACCTTAACTGAGGACTTTATCAATTCCTAAATAGCAGCCCTACCCTCCTTTTTTCTGCCCACTATCTAATCTCTGCATTGCTGCCAAAAAAATATTTTTCAAATACAAAACATACTTCATTACTAAATAATTTCTTGATTCCCCAGTGCCTTTAAAATAAAATGCAGAGTTTGTAAAGGCATATACAATTCCTTCATAATCTGGACTATGCCCCTCTCTGTAGCTTCAAATCTTTTTGGCATGCTCCTTTTCCAGCCCCATACTCCGATAATCTGAGCATCTGCAGTTTCCAAAATGGAACTGTTGCCCCGGGCTCTTAAATCTAATTAATGACTTTCAAAATTTAGTTTACACCTCATCTCTAGTCTAAATTAGGTGATCCGGGGCGCCTGGGTGGCACAGTCGGTTAAGCGTCCGACTTCAGCCAGGTCACGATCTTGCGGTCCGTGAGTTCGAGCCCCGCGTCGGGCTCTGGGCTGATGGCTCAGAGCCGGGAGCCTGTTTCCGATTCTGTGTCTCCCTCTCTCTCTGCCCTTCCCCCGTTCATGCTCTGTCTCTCTCTGTCCCAAAAATAAATAAACGTTGAAAAAAAAAATTTTTTTTAAATTAGGTGATCCCCCTCAGTCCTGCTCTCTTTGTGAATCTTGATATTCTAATATAATCTTTGTTTACCTGTCTATATTAGACTTTAAGATCCTTGAAGGCAAGGCTAGCATCTTTTATTTCAGCATCTCTAATATCTTATAGTTCCTGAGACACAGGAAATGCTCAATGTTTGATGAATAAGTGAATATGAGATCATTGCCATGTCCATATCACATTAGATATTTCTTATTTCAAATATTAAGAGTAAGTACTAGGACCTAGCTAAAAATTTATTTTTCTTTCTAGTACATTCCAATCTAGAAATTTTCTTACCTTTTTTTTTTTCTACTAATAGAAGATTGATGATCTTTTAACTACAACTGTATCTCTAGGAACTACTCCTTTTTTTCATTTATCTAAATTCCTTTTTTATATCTTTGTGTTTTTACTAATCCATAAAAATCCTAAAACCTGAGACCACCCAATAACCCCTTAAGCTTATAGTTGAAGAAATGAGCTCAATGACTTGAATGTCACTTGGTTAGCAACTAGTTTAGATTAGATTCTATGCTAATTTCACTATGTAATACCTCCAAATGACACATCCAGCTTGAAAAAGCTTAGGACCTTCATCATCAAGGAGTTCAAAAATATCTTGGAAAAAAAAGATCACATCCACAATAGTGGGCAAGAGGAGCAGTTAAATGACCCAAGAATAATCTTAATAGGGAATTTGCATCTATATGAAAAAAATGCATTTACTGAATGAATTAAAACATGAATGAAAATACTGACTATGGAAAGGTAAAACTATTTTTGGAAATATATATTAAGAGCCATAAAAATGTTCAAACCTTTTGGCCCAACTTCCACTTATTAGATTACAACTCTAAGTGAATAAACTCCCCAAAGGGCACGAGGGCAGTACATATAAAGATGTTCCACTGTCTTATTTTTATACAGGAAAAAAAGTGAGAGCAAATAAAATGTTCAACAGAATGACTTAGGAAATTATGGTTCATTCTCTGACAAAATACTGGGTAACATTTTTTAAACTTTCTAAAAAATTATTATTATTTAAATAATCTCTACACCCCATGGGGGGTTCGAACTCACAATCCCAAGATCCACTGTCGCATGTCCTCAGACTGAGCCAGCCAAGAGCCCTGGGGTAAAATTTTAAATAATTACGAACACCATTAGGAAATTAGGAAAATCTTAATGAGACAACCTTAAGACAAAACAAGTCTATGTATGTATAATTTAAACCATGAATACATATTTAACTAAAATTATATTCATATATTTTTATTAAAAAACTAGTAGGAAAAACATAAAATATGCGATTATAAATATTTTTCTTATTTTCCAAATAGCATGTTGCTTTTTCCTACATTGCTTCTATAATTGGAAAAAAGGGGGAAGTCTTTAACTTTGAAGTTCTTAAAGGGTTTTACATTCTAAGTTCCACAATTTAGCCTTACTTAACATACCAGAAACCTATAAGTGGTTTTGGTTTCCAAGAAAACTAAGAGAATGGAGAATTGCTGCACTATGAAGTTTTTATAAAGAATCACTAAAATCATATGATAATTCATGTAGGTAACAGCATGGCTCAACACCTAACAGCATATTAGAGACTCAGATACTGAATTTCATCCTAGGTCAGTCACAAACAAACTTGTTGCAAATTGTAAGTCATTTTAAATTCTAGTTTTTATGCCCCTTCATCTGAATACTGAAGACATGCAATGACACTTTGACATACACTACAAACCTTGAATAACTGCAAAAGACTGAAGAACTATAATATTTCTCTCCCTTTCCCACCAACTCTCAATTGGTTTTTGCAAGTCATTTTAGCCTTGAGCCTACAAATTTATCCCATAGCAATGAAGACAGAAGTACAGAGGCAATACTTGAAACGAGAAGCAAATCTGAAACAGGAATAATAGTAGAAAGAATCCAAACCACCTGCATACAGATTTTCCTCTTATCCAGCTAAGCAAACCTAATTGTCCAAATATAAGCAATTAACTAAATTATACCAATTCTTTGCTTTAAGTGTTTTCCCACCTTTTCTGGGCTTTGTGTTTTCTTTCTTCCATCAAATTTACTCAATGTTTAACAAACCCCACCCATCTTCTGTCACTCAAATTAGTCCTACATCCCCAAACTGAAATATAATTCAAATTCATTTATTCAACAATTGTTTGTTGAGTGCTGACAATGTACAAGGTACCAGAGACTCAAAGACAGGATTCTCCTGTCAGTCTTTGTAAATTGCCTTTTTTTTTGATTGATCTCATTTTCTCAAAAACATGGTAATTAGCACTACAGCACAACATAGCACCTATTATTTCTTTAGTTATAAACTCTGGATATAGTGAAGACATGTCTGTTTTTCAAAATAACATCACATTGTAGTGTGTCCTTCACAAAAGAGATACTCAGGGTTATTTAAACCAATAACTCTTAAGTAGATCCTTTTGTTGAAATGGAGAACGAAGGAGACAACTTCTTATTCTAAGGAAGAAACATTGTAAATTATACAAAACCACCAGCAATAACTTCACAAGCAAGTAATATAGTTATATCTGACTCTTGCCATTAAAAATGTCTGAATGCCTAGCAACCGAATGGTATCATATCCTATTGTATTTGTTTCTTTAATATTGTTATCTGCAATAAAAGTGAAAGTTATTCAAGTGAACTTGTTTCTATAGTATAGGGGAAAAATATTTTTTAAAAAGAGAGAAGGAGATGGAGAGAACCTGAGCAGGAGAGGGGGAGAGGGAGAGAGAATCTTAAACAGGCTCCATGCCCAGCACACAGCCTGATGAGGTGCTCAATCTCACAACTCAGACAACCATGACCTGAGCCAAAGTCAAGAGTCAGACGCTTAACCAACTGAGCCACCCAGGCTCCCCAGTAAAGTTAATTTAAAAGTTCTCATTTACCCTTTCCTCCTACAGTCCCATTTTCTTCTCAACTCTTGACTCTGCTCCTTAACACATCAACACAGTATCAAAATAAACATACACATTTATGAATTATTTTACTCTAAACATAAGGTATGGAAGAATAAAGGTGGCATTTAAACTGTTCTAGTCAATATGGGGGGCGCCTGGGTGGCGCAGTCGGTTAAGCATCCGGCTTCACCCAGGTCACGATCTCACGGTCTGTGAGTTCGAGCCCCGCATCGGGCTCTGGGCTGATGGCTCAGAGCCTGGAGCCTGTTTCCGATTCTGTGTCTCCCTCTCTCTCTGACCCTCCCCCGTTCATGCTCTGTCTCTCTCTGTCCCCAAAATAAATAAACGTTGGAAAAAAAAATAAATAAATAAAAATAAACTGTTCTAGTCAATATATACTGGGTTGTCCGTCAGAAGCCTAGATTTTTAGATATAGTGGAAATGTGCACAGAAGACAGTCTCATTTAGACGATAAAGCATGAATGTTAATAAAGATTACACCTTAATTTTAGTTTTTTAAATTGTTTTTGGTCATCTCTCTACCCGTGGAGCTTGAACTCACAACCCCGAGATCAAGAGTCACACACTCTTCTAAATAAACCAGCCGGGCACCCCTACACCTTAATTTTAAATACCAAAGCCCAAGCATATAAAAAAATACCCTAACTAAATACATCTTTCACAACTACCTCTAAGTCTTCTTAAAATGAATGTGAGAAGTTATTCTGTCTGATAAGCTGTATATACATGCCTACTCTAAGAATCTAAAACAGAAGAGGGATGGATTCAAGTGATATGCAGAGGTGTTATGAATGTCAGAACTGGATGGACAACTGGATTGAAGGTACAGTAAAGGAGAAAGGTGAAGCATTATCACCAAATCTCCAATTTAGGGAACTGAGTTGATGATGGAAACATTCACCTACTTCACATAGTTGTAAGAACAGTTTTTTTCTTTTGGAGGGCGGGGAGAGTGGTGAGAGTAGGGAAAAATTGAGGGATGAGTTCAGATTTATATACTTTTGAATTTAAAGTATTTATAAGACATTAGGAGGTACCTAGACAGATGGATCTGTCTCAGGAAAATACATCATTCTGGAGGCAGATTCCTGAGTCATCAGCAGACAGGTAACAAGCATATAAAAAGTCATATAAATAGATAAGATCAACAGGAAGGGATAACAGAATGAAGAATATAAAAAACCACCTCAGGAATACCAAGATTTAAGGGGTGGGCAGAGGAGGAAGAACTAGCAAGAGTCAACAAATGACATATTAAATACACAAGGGAAGAAAAAGAAGAGACAGATATCCCGAACCCAAGGAAAGAAAGGTTTCAAAAAGGGAGTGGTGAAAAACAAAAAAGGTGGTCAAATAAAACGACCAGAAAATGGCCCTTTTCTCATGATCTGCCCCAACTTTCAGTAAACAACACTGCTTCTTTTTTTTTTATGTTTATTTATTTATTTTTGAGAGAGAGAGAGAGAGAGAGAGAGAGAGAGCGCACGCGCGCAAGCGAGCACACAAGCAGGAGAGGGGCAGACAGGAAGAGAGACAGAATCCCAAGCAAGCTCCTCACCATCAGTGCAGAACAAAACGTGGGGCTCAAACTCACAAAACTGTGAGATCATGATCTGAGCCGAGATCAAGAATCGGATATTTAGCCAACTGTGCCACCCAGGCACCTTCTAACTTAAAAGAGAGGCATTAAAAGAGAGGCACCCACTGTTCTTCACTATAACCGATGCTCTATTTTTAGTATAAACAACAAACATTAAACTTACAGTAAAATGTAAACTCAGTTTTTGGTGAGTTATTATTGTACCATCCCTCATATCTTATTCTAGTTTTTATGTACTATATGTTCAAAATACATGATACTACCTATCTTAATTTTGATGAAAAAGAGGGCACTGCATATTTTACCTGGTTGGTGGAACATCCAACATGATAGAATTAACTAATAAAAACAAATACCACTTAATAATAATGTCAATTACAAATTTTTTGAAGGGGTAAAAATAGGCAAGTAAAATTATATCAAATAATAAAGCAGCTGCAAAATCTGAGAAAAATATCTAAAGTTGTTTAATTTTTTTTGACAGTAGTACCAAAGGTAAAGGGTATTCTAAATCAATTTCAAAATGAAGTCACCAACAACTACTAATACATGCAACGACACGGATGAATTTCAAAAGCCTTTTACTAAGCGAAAGAAACCTACCACAGAAGACTACATACTGTATGATTCCTTTTATACAACATTCTAGAAAAGACAAAACTATAAGGACAAAAATTATATGCGGTTACCAGGAGCTGGAACAGAAGTAGGAAACTGATTACAAAAGGACATAAGGCAACTTTTTGAAGTGATGAAAACATTGTTTGAGTGTGGTAGAAATTGCAAGACTACATGTTTGTCAGAACTCATCAAACTGTATACCTAAAACAGTGAATTTTATTGTGTAAATCACACTTCCAATAAGCTTTACTTAAATTTAAAAATAATTTCAGTCATCATATCACTATTTTATGTGAATAACATTTTTAACATACTGATATGTATTTCTCATTACAGGTAACTTATCTACATTGTTGTTACACACAATACATAAATTAGAATTAACAAAGAAAATTAAAACTGTAATAAATCAACCTTGGGTTTAAAACAAGTATTTGGATACTTTCCCTCAGTATCTTACTCGCAATTCTATTGTCCAAAGGACTGAAACAAAAAACCCTTCCTATAACTTTACCATCCTTACTAACAATTAAAAAAGGAACCCTGTTTTAAGTTTTTCTGTGATTTACTTTTACACACAATTTGTTATGTGTGTACTGTTAAGGATGTATGTAAATAAAATATTCTTACCCAAAAAGCAAGATGCCTTAAGAACACATATATAGCTAAGAAATTATATTTCAAGATTAGCATAAACATATACTTGCCACTCACTAATCTTAGATTTAGAAATGTATCTTTAGGAAATATCACATAGCTCCGTTCTAATTTGTTCAACAAAAACGTATTGAATTATCTACAAAACAGGAAAAGCACCGTAATGGTACTACAGACATAAAGATAAAAATAATACAAGTCTCCTTGCTCTCATATAGCTGGTGGTTTACTATGGCTGACAGACACAGGAACAAATTTTATCCAAGAGATACAAGTAATAAACTAGCAAATGCTATGACATGGAATAACCAGAGAAACTTCCATGAAAAAGGCATGCTTTCTTTTTCTCCTTAAGAGAAATTTCTGGTCTGAAAGTAGATGTTTTGAGAAGTAACACAAGTCTACAGAAGAAAGCAGGAATGCTGCACAAATATACTTTTTCACAGTTAATATCAATGCTTTCTCACTAGCATTATGAACTTATGAAAATCTCAGAATTTGAGGCCTTTCAAACTGCTCAAGTTTTCATCAAGGAAAATGTTACAGAACTAGCCACATCAACACCATCACCTGTACTCACTGTGCTATAAAAATTTTTTGCTTAGGACACTGCCACAGAAAGGAAGAAACACATAAGAAAAGGGAAAGAGGAAAAAGATTGATAAAGTTAAGTAAAAAGCTAGCTTAATAAAGTTAAGTAAAAAGCATATGTCATGTGTGTCTTTCAAGATAACCCAAAGGTGGGTTATGGCATAAATACTGCATTCTTAATTCTTTTCTCAAAGGGGAAAGAATGATAATAGCTTCTAGGGCATCACACTTCAACTTTCAACTTTAGAGTTTTCTGAAGCATAGGGCAGAACCTTGGCGGGGGTGGGGGGGGTGGGGGGGTGGGGGGTTGGGAGGGGGGAACTGTCATGTGTATCAGTTTTTTAAGAACAGTATTTTAAAGGGGGGAAGTTATGCCCAATTTATACTCATAGAAAATTTCAATTTGGTCATCACCAAGGGAAAACTAAACTACATACAGCCTAACTCAGATGATCAATTTCTTTTGGTGGAAACTGGCAAGCCACAATGCTATCAGATAAAGACAACTAAAAGCAGGTTTAAAAATCCTGAAAAGGTTGCCAAGTAGAAGTGTTGAGAAAAGTCAGTGATGTATTTTACTTATTAGGATTAATTTCAAGGACAATTTTTGTTTTGCAAATTAAAAAATTAAATATAAAATCATAAAGATTAATATTTTTAGAGTCAACTATAGTTTAAATTGTAATAATTCATTAGTGTTTCAAGCACTGTAAGTTTTTAAGGTATCTAGAATCAGTGACCAGTTAAAAAACAGTATTCTTTAAACAAGTGCACATATTATCAGCATAGGACCAAAAGACTGAGAAGTACAAGTGACTCAAATAACTCCAACAAAAAGGAATCGAATATTTCAAAATTGTGTCACAGCTTCTGAATTTCTCAGGAGAGGTAAAAGTACAAAAAACTTTTAATAAATTAACTGATACTAATTCCATGGTTTCACATACTGAAAATGTTTCCTTCTTCTGCCAATGGACAAATCTATACAAAAGAAAACTTTAAAGGTTTGGTATGTTCAAGTGAATCGATGTGACACACACGTAAGATGGCAAAATAATTTAGTTACATAAACTATGTTGGAGGTTTGATGTATCCTTGGGAATTCTTTTTTTAAGTTTATTTATTTATTTTGAGAGAGACAGAGTATGAGTAGGGGAGGTACAGAAAGAGAGGGAGAATACCAAGCAGGGTCTGTCCTCTCAGCACAGAGCCTGACGCAGGGCTCAAACTCAGGAAACCATGAGATCATGACCTGACCCGAAACCAAGTCAGATGCTTAACCGACTGAGCCACCCAGATGCTCCTCTTGGTAATATTTTTTAATGCTTGACATTTTTAGAAGAAATAAGTTAATCACAATAATATAAAAATAAAGTGGCTTTTCCCATTTTACCAATTTCTGTAAATATAGCTTGCATATATTTAAAAATAAATATCCTTCTTGGGGCGCCTGGGTGGCGCAGTCGGTTAAGCATCCGGCTTCAGCCAGGTCACGATCTCGCGGTCCGGGAGTTCGAGCCCCGCGTCAGGCTCTGGGCTGATGGCTCAGAGCCTGGAGCCTGTTTCCGATTCTGTGTCTCCCTCTCTCTCTGCCCCTCCCCCGTTCATGCTCTGTCTCTCTCTGTCCCAAAAATAAATAAACGTTGAAAAAAAAAATTTTTTTTTTAAAAATAAAAATAAATATCCTTCTTAAAGGCACACTTGTGTATATACATTTTGTACATTACACGAGGTGTAAACTAACAAGGTATTTTACAGAAAAGACTGTAATCAAATAATCAATCATCTATAACTAACCAAAACAGTTCAGAATTCCTCTTTGTGACAGAAAAAGTGTCACTGCTTTATAACCAAGTCTATCCTTTTTATCAAAAAAATGTATTACAAGGACACCTGGCTGGCTCTGTGGGTAGAGCATGAGACTCTTGATCTGAACTCTGTGAGTTTGAGCCCCACATTGGGTGTAGAGATTACTTAAAAAGTAAATCTTTAAAAAAGAAATGTATTATAAATCTTGAAAAGGCAGGGTGGTAGAATTAAAAGACGTTTTAGAGTTAGACACATTGGGTTGGAGTC
Source organism: Prionailurus viverrinus (assembly GCF_022837055.1). Taxonomy (NCBI): domain Eukaryota; kingdom Metazoa; phylum Chordata; class Mammalia; order Carnivora; family Felidae; genus Prionailurus; species Prionailurus viverrinus. Next base: position 211,175,066 of record NC_062561.1, read on the forward strand.
CTACCTCTAACACTTGCTAGATTTGTCACCCTGGTCGAGGTTCTTAAACATGATGAGCCTCAATTTCCTTGTCTGTGAAACAAGAACACATCGCTAACCTCATCGGGCAGCTAGGAGGTTCAAATCATGATACACAGTGTAGTGGTTAAGGGTGATAGGTAAAGCATCAACCTTGGAGTCCTTTCTCCGCTTTCTTCCACTTGTTAGCTATGGGAGCCTAGGCTAGTCATTTAATCATTCTATACCTCTGTTTTCCCAACTCTCTTAGAATAATAAACACAACTAGATTCATATACCTTGAAGAATTGAGAAAATTCATGGTACATGGATATCGCTAATAACATTACGTATAAATGTAAACCACTCAATATAGTGCCTAACACAAAAAAGATCTTATTAAATCTAAGTTCTCCTAAACTAACTTCTAAATTACTTTTACTGTCTCTAAAACTCAAATTTACCCCTAAAGATAAAGATTTGCCATTAAGGATTAAAAAAAAGACTATCACAAAGGCTCCAAAGGTTATCATTAAAGGAACCCCCTTAAGATTGTATGTAATAGCAAAAGCTCTAGAAAAAGCACACAATTTCCCAAGTTGATGACTTTGAAAGGATTAACATTCTTTTGCTATAAAACGCTAGAGTTTTTAAAAATTATCAGTCATACTGATTTATACATTCATCTACTACACAATTGATTACACACATTTCTATAAATGAAATCACTCTCTAAAGCCAAATTTTCCCTTTCTAAAAATAGATGCTATGACAATTTCAACTCAAAAATGAAAAACTTAAAAGAAGTAAAAATTACACAGACTGCCTAACAAATATAAGATGGTAAAGATCTGATTTCAAATATTATATAGGATATACAGTCTGCATTATATTTTAGTTCTTTGCCCCAACTACACAAGTTCCTTGCATATATGACTTATAAGTAGTGAATTAACTAACCAAAAAATAGGAAGATTTTACTAAAACTAGAAATGTGGAATCCTAAATTCTTGAGAAAAAATATAAATCAGACTGACCATTTACTAATTATAAGACAATGGGCAATTTTCTAACCTTTCCAGCCCCATTACTTCATCTATAAATTGTGGATAACAGTTTCTATTTCCTAAGCTCATTATTTTAAATGAAGTAATATTATAGAGTCATACTTAACACAATTTCTGGCAAATTATAAGCCCTCAAAATCTTATCTAGCTGGCAATGTTGCATTAAGAAATAATCTCTCCTAAAAATATCACTTTGGAAATAAAAAGAAATATGCCTTAAAACAAGGCAATCTGACAAAACTCAATTAAAATGGACTCTAGATTTACACCAAACAAAACAATGTACAACACAAATATCTATAATCACTTTTTACTATCTACCTGGGCAAAAAATTCTAAGCACATAAAATACTTTTTAAAATTACAACGATAATTGCTTTTTAAAATTGCTTTTAAACCAATTAGAAAACACTAAAATTCCACGCTATAAAAAAAACTTTCAGGAGTAATTATGAATTGTTTACTACAACTATGGTTAATTGACTTACACTCTTTAGGAGAAACATAATGTAAATAAATTCAGTCATTCAAACACCAAACATACCCACAAGGTCAGGCTTTCTAATTTAAAAGTACTAGTTTCATACCTGGAAAATACAACCAAGAGACAGGTATCATAGCTCCCCTAAAAGAAGAGGAAAAATCACCCTGGACTCAGATACTTGAAAAAGCCACATAAGATATCAGTGTCAACACTGAGCAATAGCAATACCTAGCTTTGTGACCAGAGCGCACACTTTTGTTAAAACAACATAATCTAATAAACAAACTTGTAAGAGTAAGGGAATCCCTTATTCTCACTCACTACATGAACCTACACAAATCACATGGCCTCTAAGTATCAAGATTTTCATCAAAAAATGGAAATGATGCCGAACACTTCTCTCACAGAGAAATGGGAATATTTAAAAATGAACTCAGGTCACCTTGAAAAAGAACCATTTCAAAAATTCAAAGAGCAATTATAAAGAACAACTGCTCTTTGCTAAAAAAGTATATTTTAAAATGATTTTTAAAGGCTATATAATACCATAAATTACCAGCAAAGTCAATTTAATATGTTCAGGATATTAAAGTAAACATCTTCAACTAAACAGTTCATTACCAGGTTTCCATAAAGTTCCTAGTCAGTAATTTCCTATTCACTTTATAGCAAATAAATGTGATCAACAACACTGAAGTTACATTTCTCAAAAAGGAATTTTTATTTACCTCATTCTTCCCAATCACTTCACATAACACTAAAATCTTATTTTAAAATTCCAGAATTACTCATAAATGATCCTTGTCCTAATAAGCAATGGGGTGGAGAAAGTTAAATAAAATCATATAAAATTCAAACTCTCTAGTTTTTATTTACTCTGTCATTAATTTTTACATCAATATAGAGCAGGTCAAAATATGAAATAGATGGGTTCAAATGTTTCTACAGCAGTCTGATGAGAGACTGGTACCAAAGAATTAATATGAAATTAATATAGGAAGTCTTAAAAAACACATGTTTGAGTTAGGTAGTCTGGCACCCAATAAAGAGGATTACATATCTGAATTGGTATAACTTTGCTCACAGTATTTTTGAAATTTAATAATGGTCACTCTGCAGAAAACTAAAACCTGGTTTACTATCATCCTAAGTGAAAACTTTCACTTTTCATCCTCAAAAATAATCTCAAATAGACAGTCTTTCTTTCTTCAAATGTAACTTTTTACTTCTTAAAGAGGGCAGTATAAAGATCCCTAGCACAGGTTCAAAATGCTTTCCAATAACTTCAGTAAACAAATTGTTGAATGACTTTCAAGAAGCAGCATCCTATGTACTCTTCTCAAAACACTAAAAATAATTATTTAATATTCAATGTTAATTTGATTCACTAGACTTTCACCACTTCAGAAGTGCTTTCTTTTCAAGTAATTATTATAAGTTATTTGTAACTCAACAGACTCGAGAGAAACAATAAACCACACTGTTGAATAAATACTAGGAATTACTTCTCCAAATAATATAACTAACATTACAAGCCTACTGGAACACTTATAGTGTCTTCTTTCACTAAATTAAAAAATAATGATAATAACAGAAATACAGAAATAGCCACTAGCGACTATCCCAACCAATACAGGGGAGGTAGAGCAGAGTATTCATAATCTCCAGGGAAATACAAATTATTATTCCTTCCAACTAAATTGTCAAAAAATTTTAAGTTCAAGGTTAGGTTTTGTTCGAGCTTTACAATGTTTTTTCCTTTAAAAATAACTTATTTAATTGGTTTGGACCAAACAACAAATATTTTCAACTTACTTTAAAATGTTTATACTACTTTAATGAAAGATATCACACAACCTATATTACTTACAGAACACTAAATATGTAGAATTGGTCAAATAAGATCTGGTAAGAACTAATTCATTTTAATTCCAAAGTCACAGGAAAAAAATCAATCACATAAACATATCTAACACACTGATTCAAACATCTGTGTAAGAAGGCTCCCCTTAACTATAAAACGCTAAAATAAGTTGCTTCTGTTGATGAAAACTAAACAAGCAGAACTCCTCTTTTCCATTACCTTTAGTAGAAATATGTTCATCCTTTGACATATGTCTCCGTATTTTATTTAACTAAAAGTTGTAAAGGCATCACAGGTTCATATAAGGGCCTTTCAAACATTTACACTGAAAACCTTATCCACACCCCCCCTCCCCCCGCCGCTGGCCCCCAAACCCTCTGTTTAAGATATGAAGTGTTCCTCCCTTCTGTATTCCCTCTCCCCAACAAGCCCCCATTGGCATGCCCCCCCCCCCCCCCCCCCCCCAGTGTAGGCCTGAGGCCCTGTAGCAAACAGTGTCTAACAGGAGCAGGCAGCACAAAGACAGGAATGGGAGATTAGTGGGAGGGAGGGAGGCCGGGATTGGGGCTCAGCAGGAGCTTCAGGCTTTTTAAAATTCAAACTGCTCCCTGACCAATACAAATCACGGACACGCTACTGACTACTACACGGATTTATAGCATTAAAAACATGCCTAGTACGTGACAGCTATATTAACTTCACTCTTTTTAACATTTATCCATACGTTTGCGGGAAATGTGGAACAGTTTATTTTAAGCAGAGGGCTAAACTCAAAAATAACCTTCAGAAAAGTTACTTATTCTACAATGACTAATTTAACAAGACACAAAAAATTCTAACCAATGTAACCCCCATTAGTAAAACAAGGGACTTTGTTGATCAGTGTTGCTTCATCCTAAGCAGTGAAAGTTTTCCTTCCCTGAATATGAGACAAAGTATCAAAATAGTCTAACACCAGGAACATTTAGTTTTCTAGGCAATTTGTATGGCTGAGGACTTTTAAATGGATTGTTCTTCCCTTATGCCAACCTATCTGACCAACGCCTCCATAAATAAGCTCTGAACACGTAACTTACTCATGAACTAGAATTTGTTAAGGCAGAACTGATATTTTTCTCTAGCATTTACAGATACATTTGACCTATTAAAATGACACCTCTCTCATTACACAGTCAAACATCATGGGCACAAACAGCCAATGACAATCCTGGGACCTCAAGAAGATCTGCCCTGACATGAAAGGATGGCACCTTCTACATTTTTTTTTTTTTTAACCTCCCTGGGATTGTAAGCATAACTTAATTTCTATGCTTTTAAAGAAAATTGCTTTTACCTATACCTCGGTAAAATTCTCAAAACAGATAATATTCTTTGTATGCTTCTACACACTTAGATCAGGAAGTACCTGAGAATTGTATATACAGTCGTTTAAAATTGTCCTTACATAACGCACACAAATCTAAAGTGGCAGGGTAAACCTGTCAAGTACTTTACACTTGCCTTTGAATAAAAAGTCCATGTGCAACACACACTGTCAAACAACAACATAAAAACTCTTGGGGGGGGGGGCATATGCAGTGTCTACCACACTATGGTTTTCTACGTTAAATATTCATGTGGGCAATTTAATTCTTTAAAAATGAAAATGAGTCTTTATTAACTTTCTAATGTCCAAACAAGTTTTACACAGGACACGAATTGCCACTGGATCCGTGTCTGAGTATTTACATTTGTCTCACTAACTGAAACTACTTCCTCCCTTCATGGGGTCACAGGGGGAAGAAGGGGGGTTGTTTGTTTCACTGGGACGTTCCCCACTCCGGGACCAGGAAAGTTGTAAATATGGGGACGAACAGGGCACATTTGCTGTTAGTTGTATTGTTTCCGCCTCCTCACTAGCTACGGCTCTTCTCCCTGGCGAGGCCTGTCACCGACCAGCAGTAGCTCCGCTCAGCCCGGAGCTCTCCTAATCCCCGAGCTCAAGTAGATTCCGCTGGCCCGCGGCCTGCACTCTCCGCCGGGCCTACGCCTCCCCGGCCGCCCGGCAGGAGCCCAGTCCCCGCCACCGGAGCCGGCCGGGAGAGAGTACAAAACCACCGCCACCCAGGGCGGCTGCCACCGGAGAGGAGCGAACTCTAGACTCGCCCGTGGAGGAGACCTGGGGCCGCTAAGGAAACGGCGGGGAGGGGAGCGAGGAAGAGAGACGCTGAGGACCTGGCGCCGCCGCCGCCGCCGCCGCCGAAATAAAGAGCAGGAATTTACCTGGGCGAATCGGCGTCTGAATCCAAGGGGAGGCCGAGGCCGCTGTGGCGAGAGACTATAATCCGGGCCGGGAGGGGGGGTGGCTACGGCTCCTCTTCCGTCTCCTCAGTGCGGGGAACATGTAGAGCCGGGGGGAGACCAGCCGAGAAGACAAATCGCTGCTTCTTCTTCCTCCTCCTCCTCCTTCTCCCACATAGAAACACTCACAAACACCCGACCAGGGGCCCGAGCTACCGGGGGGGCATCGCCGCCGGCCCGGGAACCAATCCTCCTGTCGGCGGGGGCGTCCCTCCCTGCGGCTTGGTGGTGTCGGGTGAGTCGGTACCGACGGAGGGAGGGGGGGGAGGGCGGGGGGGGAAGGAGCCCTGTGTGTGTCTCTCTCTCGTTCCGTCTCTCCCTCTCAGAACAAAATGCCGACCGGAAGTGCAGCTGCAGGAATGACTCCCTCCGCCGGCGCCAAACACTAACAACCACCCCCTCTTCCCCACTCCACTTCCGCCACCGCCGCTGCCGCCGCCACTTGGGCTCGCGTCCTCGGCCGCGCCGCACCGCGCCGCGCCGCACCACCCCGCGCCCGGGCTGGCCGGGGCCGGCAGCAGGCGGCGGCCGCTGTCCTTTGCGCCCTTCTCCTCCTCAGAGCGACTGCGGATGTTGCCTTTAATTGTCGATCCTGCGGAGCGGCGTTTTCGCTGCGGCACGGACGGGCCGGCTTTCCCCGGTCTTTATTTTCCTGGAGGCCGACCGGAGCGGGGCCCGAGTTCGGTGGTGGTCTTGTGCGTGAGGGGCGCTCAGGCCCGGACCGGCTCGCAGGCCAGGCTCGCTAACCCAGCTGGTGGTCTTTAGCTTAGGAAGCCGAGCTCGGGGCGACCAGGTAGAGGACGCCCGCGTTTCGACGGCGACGGTGCATTTTTTAAATGGTGTCTCTGCAGTCTGGTGGATGGATGTATCGTACACCTCTCCTCTGGAGAGCCGGACTCTACGCCCGTCTCTGCATTATTTCTGCGGAGTAAGGACGCAGCCCTTGGAGGTGAAGAAGATTCCCGGCCGGATTGAATTGGAATCGTGTTGTGATGCTTTGGTTTCTGGAAATACGCGGTCTTTTTCTGGTCTTTTTGTTGGCGGTGGTCTTGGTTCTTGCCTAACTGTCGGGAGAAAGGCCTGTAGGCGACGCTGTGCGAACGAGGAGCTGGCCGGCCGCGGGCCCGGAGCGCGCGGGTCCGCGCCCCCCTCGAGGTGTGGGTGGAGCCGGGCGCGCGGGGAGAGCCGCCAGCCCAGACTCGGGCAGCCGGCGGGTCGTGGGCAAGCGGGGGGGGGGTGCTGGGGCCAGCCACTTTCCAACGCCGTTTTCCTCTTTACACTTGAAACAGTGAGGTACTGCACGAGGCTGGAGCCCAGTGTGATTGTGTACAGTGCCATGCTTGTGGTCCCCTGTTGTAACAAACTTTATCGTTCCGCAGTTCTGTTACGTTTGTGTAAATTAAGGGGGAGCTTTCGTTCAAGTAGAAAGTGCAGTAGGTAAGCGAATTTTACTCAGGCGGGACGAAATTTGTGTTCTATTTTAATGAATTTAGATTATACGTGAATTGCTTATGTATTTGTATATGTTCCAGTACGCTTAAAGGGAAATTCTGCCTCTGGGTTATTCCATTTGCCTCAAAAATCACTCGGGAGACTAAATCAGTTCTTGTTACTCCTTTCCTCTAGACCCCGCAATGGCATTGCATCTAGCTCAGCGGAAAAGCCAGTCTTGACCGTGGCCTAAATTCCGCGCGCGATGGGGTGGGGGAGAGGCTGCTCTGACCCCCTTGCCAGCAGGACTTCTGCCCTTGCTATTCGCCGTGCCAATCTCGTTCCCCCAAGTATACATAGGGCTGGCTCCCTCACCTTCAGGATTTTGCTCAGATGTCATCTCGGGGCCTCCGTGGCCGCTCTGGAAACTGCGAGTCCCCTGTCCCCCTTTCCCACTTTATCCTTCAGGCATTCTACAGATCTTACGTGTTTATCTTATTACCTGTTTTTCCCCAGTAGAATGTTAAACTCCAGGAGGGCAAGAAGTTTTGTTTTTCTCCACTGGTGTTTTGTGGAGAAAATGATGTCTAGACCAATGCCTGACACACCAGTAGATGCTTAATATTTGGTTAATGAATAAATGCCAATTATAAGGGCCCTGACCTCCACCCCCCACATGCACACACACCAATTTCTGTACTCTGGCCCTTTATACATACACTTACATGCTACAGATAACTTTATGAAAGATTTGTGAAACCTGAAAAAAAAATCTAGGGAACAACCAAGTTTATTACAGAGTTCTAGAGAAGGGCACTACTTTACACATTCACCCTCCACAACACCAGAAGCCCACAAACTAGTGATGATTGTTTTTAGGTTTCTGTAAATGGGCTTGCTGGAGGACAGTCGATTGGTAGATCACATGATCATACTCATACTGAGCCAATTAGCTTTGCTCTCTTCCTGAATCACAAACTACTTCTTTATCCTGTCTGCCCTCTTCCTTGCAAAATACTTGCTAAATTAAAGTCTGTGAGAATTTGGTTGGCCAAATCCAGCACTACTGGAAAAGTTCATTCACCAAATATTTATTGGGCACAAAATGTGTGCCACGCACGGTGATTCAAAAGGTGCATGTTTCTGAGGCTTTGTATAAAGGACCTCATATGGCTGCTTTGCTTGCTATTCATTTATGCTGTCAAGCAAAGCAAATGCTAGGGAGATTTATTTTTACAGTTTCCTTCCGAAGAAAAGATTCATTGAAAGCTTAGGTCATGGATAGAGTGGATATTTTAATTCACCTTTTAGTTTGCTGTTCATTACATTTACCTTATGCTAGCACTGGATATACCAATAACTTATGATTTTTCAAAACTGAAAAAAATTGAGGATTTTTATTTCCTATTATTGCCTGGGATAATAGACCTTTTAATGGGGTGCCTGGGTGGCTCAGTTGGTTAAGTGACCAACTTCAGCTCGGGTCATGATCTCGCAGTTTCTGAGTTCGAGCCCTGCGTTGGGCTCTGTGCTGACAGCTCAGAGCCTGGAGCCTACTTCCGATTCTGTGTTTCCCCCTCTCTCTACCCCTCCCCTGCTCATGCTCTCTGTCTCTGTCTCTCAATAATAAATAAACATTAAAAAAATTTTTTTTTAAATAGGCCTTTTAAAATAAGTAAGTACACCAGGAAACTAGAAACTATACAGTAAGATTTTGGCCATGATATCCCAAATAATATTTCATGTGTTGAATTTTTGGAGGAGAAAAGACAGTCTTTATAACCATTAATACAAATAATTATATATTGTTTGGTAAATCCAACAGTCTGTTCATTGTAAGTTTACCCATTAATTTTAAGAACAGCTTTAAGTAATATACAGATGGCTCAGAATATGTTTTTCACTCAGTTTCAAAACAGTATTTCAATTTGCTTAATGAAGCACAATTATCTTCCTATATACTTTCTTAAATGTTACTGGTGAAGTTATAATTTTGCATGTCTAGGAAACAAAAGTGTTGGCATTATTGTAGCATTTAATTTAAAATTTCAGATATGTTATTTTTCACTTTCTTCCCTCATGTATTAAAGACTTACTAGGTGCTAATTAGCTTTATGATAAGCACCTCTTATGTACATTAGTGAATAAAACAAGGTCTCTACCTTTAAGGGTTTTAAGTTGTATGTAGTTTATATTAATTTTTTTCCAGACCACAGAATTAAAGAAATTGTTTCAATGCATATCAGAATATTTTTCTATTAAATCAGTGTTTTGCTTGCCTAAATTTAAGTATCCAAGTTAAAATCGTGTGTAGAATCTCTGAATCTAATCTTAGAGTTTTCTTGATTTGTCTTGTTTCTTGGTTTTGTTTTTTTTCCTTAATTATTTTGATCATCACCATTCATTTATTTTGCTTTTACATTTTTAAATCTTTATGTCCAAAATCAGTTGGCTTTATATTTCATTGTTATATCCTTGGTTTGTCAATAGTTTGTAGATAGCCCAGTAAACCCTTAATCTGACCTAATATTGTTCCCTTGCTTTAAGTACTGAGTTGCATTAATTTTATTTATTCATTTTATATTCTTGGATATTCTCATATGTATTCTTGGTCAATAAATTGTATAAGATTTAATAAAATATTTTAAATGGATTTTAACTATTAAATATTAATATCAGCAGGAATTGGTACAATTGAGAAATTATGAATTGTTATTTTTTGGAAAACATCTTCAAGATAAGTACAATTTGCCATAAAATGATAGAAATGAAAAATTTTATAAAATCATTTTTTAAAAGAAAAGTAAAGAACATGTAGTGTGTATGTGTTTTGTAGACTATTTCACACTATCAAAATTATTTCATATTTAGGATAAATAAGTTACTTTTAGGGTGATTTAGATCTTAAGAAACTTTAGTGAAGAGTTTGTAATAGATGTTTATTTGAGGGTGAGCTAAAAAATATCAAACAATAGTCTGTAAATATGTTCCTATTTCAAGTTTTCAAAGTAAATACCTCAGTAAAATTTGTAAGAGTATCTATGAAGGTTATTTAACATATTTTATCCATTTTTGTTAAGATAATAGAAAGTAATGGTCTTTCCCAGTGACTTTCTTCATCTTGGCCTCTCAAGAACAAGTTTTGTCCTGTCATTCGTTAATCCTTCTTACCTAAGGATTGTCTTTAAATTCATAGATTTTATTATTCATGCCATCCACTTATAATCCTATGACTTTCCTATATTTATATTGTTGTGTATCTATACTTCATACTCCAAATAAAAGTAACTAATTTTACTACATTGCAGTTTTGTAATGTGCATTGCATAGGGTAAGGCCCTTAAAAAATGCATGTCTGAAATATGATTTCATTATTTAGGGTCATCACATCTTCATGAAGGCCTAATCTTAATGGAACCAATACATATGCTGAATGTGAGCCAGATAATTAAAAACTACACATGCATTTTAATCCTAAACCAACCTGGAATAACAGATTAAAAATTACTTTAGGAAGGGAGAATACAAAATCCATTAAAAACTCAGTAGCTAAAATAAGTATGAAGGGAGTGCTTACGATGCTCTTTTAAAAGCATCTCCATTAGACCAGTGTCTTAAAACTGGGTCACGTACCATTATAGGTCATGAAATTTAGTGGGTTGTGACTAGCATTTTTTATTTAAAAGAGAGAAAAGAACAGAATCTAAGAGTACCATCACACATGGTAAAGTCTGTATTTTTAAATAAGCATTCATTCCATTTTTGTGTGTGCATGTGCTGAGTTGCCATGTAAAATATATTTCTTATTGTGGGTTATAGGCCGAAAAAAGTACATTTTTAAAAAAACCTACAGTTCAGGTTGTCCTTTACTTTGCCTCCTTAGAAAATGAAAAAGAATGCTAGACAGTTCTGATTGCCTATGTAGTGAGGAATTTTAGAGGAGGTGCTAGGGTATCTTATAAGAGGTTTCAGAAAGGTGATCTTAAGGTAAAGGGTAGGTAATATACCATGTAGAAATGTTAGGGGTGCCCAGGTGGCTCAGTTACATCCGACTCTTGGTATCGGCTCAGGTCACCATCTCATGGTTTGTGAGGTTGAGCCCTGCATCAGGCTTTGTGCTGACAGTGAGGAACCTGCTTGGGATTCTCTCTCTCTTCCTCTCTCTGCCCCTACCCCACTGGCACTGTATCTCTCTCTAAATAAATAAACTTAAAAAAAGAAATGTTAAATATGGTTGACGTTGTAAGAAGGAATCAATTTCCTAGTAGATTGGTGTGTTTAGATCTATAACTATTTTCTTCCTTATTGGTTATAGTACATTTTCTAATCTCAAATGCCCAATACAGCAAACTAAAATAAGGCAAAAGAGGGGCGCCTGGGTGGCGCAGTCGGTTAAGCGTCCGACTTCAGCCAGGTCACGATCTCGCGGTCCGTGAGTTCGAGCCCCGCGTCGGGCTCTGGGCTGATGGCTCGGAGCCTGGAGCCTGTTTCCGATTCTGTGTCTCCCTCTCTCTCTGCCCCTCGCCCGTTCATGCTCTGTCTCTCTCTGTCCCAAAAATAAATAAAACGTTGAAAGAAAAAAAAAAATTTAAAATAAGGCAAAAGATATTTCTATTTCTTCCTACCTTCTCTTCGATCTTAAAACAAGTGTTTCTTAAGTAGCCATAGGAATGCAAAGAAAGCTGACCTTCACAGAGCAATTATAAGAACAAGTTATTCTCTGAAAATGGTAGAAACTCCTCTTCCCTCCAAAAAATAACCAAACTGAAGGCTTTTCTCTCTAGCCCAAGTACATATATATATTTTTTAACGTTTATTTATTTTTGAGAGACACAGAGGGACAGAGAACGAGCAGGGGAGGGGAGAGAGAGAGGGAGACACAGAATCTGAAGCAGGCTCCAGGCTCTGGAGCTGTCAGCACAGAGCCCGATGCCGGGGTCGAACCCACGAACCGCGAGATCATGACCTGAGCTGAAGTCACCTGCTTAACCGACTGAGCCACTCAGGCGCTCCCATATGTGTGTATATATATATATATATATATATATATATATATACATACATACATATATATATATGTATGTATATATATATATTTAATTTTATTTTAGAGACAGAGAGCACAAGTGGGGGGGACGGGCAGAGGGAGAGAAAATCTTAAGCAGGCTGCATGCTCACTTTGCAGCCTAAAGCAGGGCTGATCCCATGACCCTGGGATCATGACCTAAGCCAAAATCAAGAGTTGGATGCTCAACCGACTAAGCCACCCAGGCACCTCCAAGTAAATAATTTATCAAATAGTTAACCTTAATTTGCCATCCAATTCACTATATATTTAAATAAATGTACTTAGGGGCACCTGGGTGGCTTAGTCAGTTAAGTGTCTGACTTTGGCTTAGGTCATGATTTCCTAGTTCCTGGGTTTGAGCCCCATATCGGGCTCTGTGCTGACATCTCAGAGCCTAGAGCCTACTTCCAATTCTGTCTCGCTCTAGCTCTCTCGCTCTCACTCTCTGTCCCTCCCCCGCTTGTGCTCTGTCTCTCTCTCTCTCTCAAATAAACATTAAAAAAAATTTAAATAAATGTACTTAAAATTCTGTACAGAATTCAAAGAGAAATTTTAAGAGAATTATGTATAGATTTGAAAGGAGGCAATATGCTGTATAAAGATGAAAAGTAACTATCAGAAAATAAGGATTATGTTACGCTGATATTTCTTAATAGGATTTAGACATCTCGATAAAATTTAAACATCACTGTTTCGCTGGATTTCAGTATAAATTTCAGTATTCACAAATCTAAGAGCATTAATAAAAGTTTTTTTTCCAAACATATGATGCCAGCTCCCTTCAATTATAGATACTTAAGACCTAGTCTGGTTAAAACCTTAACACAAAATTCAGAAAAATAACCTAAGAATCTCTAATTTGATTACTGAACCACAGCTTGTATCTCACCAAATGTCACCAAATGCAATACATATCCTGTTGAACTAAGAAAGCAATTATATTACTAGCCAGCAGAGGGAGCCAAGTCAGTCCTGAAAGATAGGATTACAAAGAAAGACCACATGACTTCCTGTTTGTTTGTTTGACTGTTTGGCAGCTGTTCTCTTTTTTAGTTTAGTCTAGGCAAAGCCAAGTAAGAGGATAAAAAGGCTACGAGATATGGATAGGGTAACAATTTTAACTGTCAAAATTACCTTGCATGAAGCCAACTGAAAGAAAACACTTCTGCTTCAATGAAGGACAACCCAGGGAGGAATGTGTGGCATAAAAGAGAATTCTTTAAAAACCAGGTATTGAAAGTTGAATAAGTAAAATACTTATTCAACAGTAAGATACTGATTTTCTTTCTAATACAGGTGATGAAACTAATGTGGATCAGAACAAAGCAATTAAGCAGAGGAAATTCAAGTAGAAATATGAAAGTGGAAATGTCTCCGTATTATAACCTAAGATGGAAAACCATAGAAAACATTACCTTAGGGCCACAATGAATTACAAGCCAGATGTAACAGTGAACCATTTCTTAATAAATCCATTTTTATCTAAAGCTGAAATTAGGCTCTAACTAGATACATTTTAAAATTGTAAAGTTGGTGCTGATAAGCAGATTGACCTTACATTAGATTTGCTTTGAAAATCAAAGAAGCAAGGAATAAATTTTTAAAAAAAAATGATTACAGCAAAATAATATAATGAGATAGTTTTTCACTTTAGAAAATAGAATTGTTTCCACTACCCTTTATAAAAACAACAAAAAGTGGTATCTGTTTTGTGACAGAAGTTTGGAGGAATATAGTTGCTAAATGGTTATTTGTACTGTCAGCTTATTTAGTATTTTCTAAGAATCTCAAAATGCCTGATACAGTGATTATTTGAAATAAAATTGTAAAAGCTGGGTGTTAGCTAACTGGATCAAAGTAAAAAACTTAAAAACCCAAACAATTTTAGTCAAATAATTAAATAATGCTAGGTTAGCCACTTACTAATTGCAAGGTTTGTGGAAACATACTCTCCGAAGCACAGAAGAACAATGGATTCAGGCAAATTTTGAATTTTTTTTAAACATTTATTCATTTTTGAGAGAGAGACAGAGCATGAGGGGGCGAGGGGCAGAGAGAGAGGGAGACCCAGAATCAGAAGCAGACTCCAGGCTCTGAGCTGCCAGCCCAGAGCCCGACGCGGGCTGGAACTCATGGACTGGAGTTCCATGGCTGGATCATGCCCTGAGCCGAAGTCGGATGCTCAACCGACTGAGCCACCCAGGCACCCCCAGGCAAATTTTAGTTATAGGTACATTTACTTATGTGTGTATCATTCCAAACGTGTACTTCTTGAATACTAACTCCAGAAGACATGGAGCATATATTCAATTATGAACTAGACAAAATTTTTGTTGAAAGATTTAATCTCATTAAAATATATAAGCAGAAATTTAATATGTAACCCATTGAATCCAAGGAAATGGTACTTAGAAGCAAATCATTTACTATTGAGCACTAGCAGGTAGGTTGTACACTTTATAGGTCAGTTCTTTTATAATGCTACATTACAATATACTGACATACGTATTGGCATCTGGTATCAAATCAGTTAATCGTGGCAATGATATCCAAGAAATAAAATTCATCTGATGGCAGCCTTAGAAACATTTTGATGCCAGAAAAAGCAATTCAATTGGTATTACTTCTAAGTATGTGCTGCTTTTATACACAAGTTGTGATAAATATAGGCTATTAGAATTATATAAGCAGCCTGACCTTTCTAATTATATTTTAAATTTTGTTAATGTTCCCACCCATGAAAAAATACTATAAGGATCTTTTCAAAATTACATTAATAGGTGGCAGTAGCTTTGCCATGAACCATTTCTTTATTGATGAGAATAATGGGCTAATTCATCAAGTTCCAATAAAAACTATTAACTTTGTCACCAAAGTCAACAGTATAAAATTAAAATATGTAGTATAAGTTTTTCCTTTTTATATAGCTTTTATTCAATAGTCTAAGTCTCTGATTATAATAATAAAACCAAACGAAGCAAGGAAAGAAAATAGTTCATTACTTGTCCTACTCCAGAGTAGAGAATGATGACAGATTAGTAAAAGCAAGAAAGCAACTTCCAGTGAACAAAATCAGGTTTAGTAAAGGATTTTGCTCTCCCTAAAAAATTAAATACAAAATTTTAGAGATTTATACCCACATGTGAATACTGTTTTCAATACCGCTCTTTATTTACACTTTTGAAATGTTTTATTTTCCCTTTGAAAAAACAGCACCAGAGTCCAAGTTGCTTTGATAGTCCTGTTTCTAATTTATTAGCTTCTTTCTGTCTTACACTGTTGAATTTGGTATCTTCTAAAGCACCTCTCTGGTACCACTTTCTCAGTGTTGGCTTTCTAATTCTACCATCAACATACAGTACCTTTCTCAAATATATTCAGATGGTTCTTCATGATCATGTCCATGAAAACTATGTAACTTCCGCTTGATTGAAGGGGAAATAACTTTCATTATGAATTTAGAAGAGCTATAGTAATACTTGATAATACTTCATATATACAAAAGTATTTTTATTTTGAAAACGTTATTCACATCTTACAGGCTTCCTGTAAAAATGTTGGAATATCTATTCTAGGAGCCTAGAATTGATAAAGATTTCACGTATAATCTTGTACTTACATGAAATCTTGTGAGCTTTAATTGTACCTACAACACTGCTGTGAAAACAGCAGAGTTGTGAAATCTGGCTCTTTAAGAAATGCTCACCAGAGAACTGATCTGAAACTATTCTATGATGTAATTATTATGTTCAATATAATAAAAGTATGACCTCTGAATAAATGAGTCTCTAATTCTATTTTTTTAAAGTTTATTTACTTTTGAAAGAGAGCAAGCACAAGTTGGGGAGTGGCAGAGGGAAAGGGAGAGAAAGAATCCCAAGCAGGCTCCATGCTGTCAGTGCAGAGCCTGACACAGCGCTCAGTCCCACGAACCATGAGATCATGACCTGAGCCAAAACCAAGAGTCGAACGCTTAACCAACTGAGCTACCCAGGTGGCCCTCTCTATATTTTTAGAATATTTTTGTATTCTAAGAGTATCAGAAGATAATGTGCTTCTTTTCTTTAGATTTAGTTTTAATTAAAATGAAATAGACTACCAGGAGGCATGTCTATTAGCCTTGGATTGTCAGGTGTTAATAAGTTCTGGGCAAGTCCAGAGCAGTGAGTGGATGGGTGGATGCTTGTAGAGCTGCTGGGGCAATCAGGGCAAGCAAGCAAGGTCACATAGTCCTGTAAAGGGTCTGTAGTTCTCCCTTCTGTTCACTCTCCCTGACTCTCAATTCTGCTCAGGAGCCCAGGTTCCATCACAGGATACTATCAGTCTCACCATATAAATAAAGATTTTTACTTTTTTTTTTAACTGAAGTATAGTTGATATACAATGTCTTAAATTTTGAATTTATTTATCCAAAATTGGGGGATAAGTTGTTCTTCACTTATGAATGCACAACATTTTTATTATTATAAACTATAGATCATTCAACAAGCATGTGCCCAGCACCTATGTACTGTAAACAGGGAATACAAATGAGTAACCTGTCTCTTAGAACTCAGCCCAGAGGAGGACTAAATCAAGTACATTTAAAAGAGTGAGATAAATGACCAAGAGTTGTATCAAAAATGCTATGAAAATAAGAAATAAATAAATAAAAAGTGCTTTGAAAGTACCAAAGATACCTGAAGTCTTGAGAAAAGCTTCACAGGATGGGTCAACTTTGAACATTAGTGAAGGATAAACAATCTTTCCAGGCAGGGAAAGACAGGAAGGATGGACATCAACCATTCTAAAGAAAAAAAGGAAAACAGAAAAGGACAGATGCATGAAAGTTCCTTATATCTTATAATCTGAAAATTGGTTTGGTTAGAATGCAGATTTTGAAAGGAGGATGGGATCTGCTACTCTAGCATAAATTGGATTTTGCCTCACACTTAACAGGTAAACAAAGAATCTTACATCCAAGATAATAGAAAATTTGCATTTTAGAATAACTCTGCAAATTCACATTAAAAAGAAGTACCTACTACATTAGGAAAAAAACCCAAAGATAATACTTAGTGAAAGTGTGGTGAACCCAGAAGTTTCATGCAATTTAAAAACATGTATCCATATTTTTATTCATACTGTGTATTCATACTCTGACACAATACTTTCTCATCTGGACTCTTGATATAGCTATATTTTGTAATTTCAATTGAAACAGAAAGAAGCTTAGGCAACTGAATGAAGGAAGGCTGGAATGTGAATGAGGCTGGAGAAATATGAATCAAAAAGAAAGCTAATGTAGTTGTTTAAGTGAGCTAATGTAGTTAGTTGTTTAAGTGGAAAGGAGGAGGTAAATTTAAAAGATAAAGTAGAATCTAGGACTTGTTGAATCAATGAAGATGTAAGGTAAGAGAAAGTGGGGAGGGGAGGGCTCAAATATTACCGATAATTCAGGTTTAGTTCTCTAGATGGACTCTCGTGTTATTAAATGAAATAGACCTACAGGAGAAAGTGTAGGCTGAGAGCAGAGAAAAGTACAAATAAGTCAGTTTGGGGTCAGTTAAATTTGACTTGCCTATTAGACTCCCTGTTAGAAATATCTGGTAGGCAGTTGAAAACATGTATAATACTTAGGAGACAGAGCTAGAGATAAAGATATGAGAGTCATCTTCATATAGATGATAGTTGAAGCCACAGAGTGGAAGCCAGGGAGAGTTATAAAATGAGAAAGAGCCAAAGAATTATAAGGAGCACTAAGGAAAAAGCAAGCTACCAAAGTTTGCTATGGTTTAATAATCTAGTACTTTCCCCCTAAAATATCTGAAAAGAACCCTTTTTATTTACAAGACATTTAGTTAAATATTATAACAAAAGCTTGGCTCTAAAATCAATAACCTATAAAATGTTACTGTATCTAATTCTAGAAGTTATTCAATTACTGTCTCTCTTACTTTAAAAAAAAATTTTTTTTTTAATGTGTGTTCATTTTTGAGAAAGAGAGAAAGACACAGCATGAGCAGGGCACGCGCAGAGAGACAGAGGGAGACACAATGCAAAGCAGGCTCCAAGCTCTGAGCTGTCAGCATAGAGCTGGACACGGGGCTCGAACTCAAGGCTGTGAGATGACGACCTGAGCCAAAATCGTACACTTAACTGACTGAGCCACCCAGGCACCCGTCTCTTACTTTTTACTTGAAAATGGGAGAGTAGTAGAACAGGTGGATTTCCTAAAAGAATAATAGAAAAGGTTAATGACATTTTATTTTTAAGCAGCAAATTCTTAACATTACGTAATACTTACAAACCCAGATCTAGAATGTTTAGTTATAGCTTTCAAACTTTCCAAGGAGTTTCTGTCCATATTAGTCCCAAGGTGCCACTCCAATCCAATCCACACTCCTACCTGACTGTTCTTGCTGCTTCACTTAAATCATTCCTTTTTAACCCCCATTTATCTTACCACTAACCCTCTCATAATATCTATCCAGTCACCATTGGTTTGTAATGTTCCCACACATTTTTTTTAGTGGTTATTTATTTTTGAGACAGAGAGACAGAGTGTGAGCAGGGAAGGGGCAGAGAGAGAGAGAGAGAGAGAGGGAGGCACAGGTTCCAGGCTCTGGGCTGCCAGCACAGAGCCCAACACGGGGCTTGAACTCTGACTACGAGATCATAACCTGAGCCAAAGTCGGATGCTTAACCGACTGAGCCACCCAGGAGCGCCGCCCCCTCCCACATTTTGATTCCTTTAAAAGTCAAGGGTAGGAGCACCTGGGTGGCTCAGTCGGTTAAGTGTCTGACTTCGGTTCAGACTTCGGCTCAGGTCATGATCTCGCGGCGGCTCGTGAGTTCGAGGCCCGCGTTGGGCTCTTGTTGACAGCTCGGAGCCTGGAGCCTGATTCAGATTCTGTGTCTCCCTCTCTCTCTCTGCCCCTCCCCCACTTGTGTGCATGCTTTTTCTCTCTCTTTACCTCTCTCTCTCTCTCTCAAAAATAAATAAGCACTAAAAATTTTTTTTTTAACTCAAGGATAATATCACAGTTTTCGTTATTCCTGTCACCTACTAGTAAGACAGCAACTAACATAGCATGGAACAAAAACTATGCAAAACATAACATATTCCAGAGATATCCATGTTTTTCAATAGTGAACCATAACTGTCAGAAATCTATGTCTATGGGCCACATACATTTTAAATCATAACAACAATGGAATTCTAGTCATTAAACTGTTCAAAAGTATTTGGTTTCATAGTGTCCAAATAGCTTAATCAGTTTTATTCATAAAAAGGTGCACAATTATGGGCCAATTACTAGTCTTCAATCAATTTTGAAAAATCGATGAAGATATTATTATACAACAGAGCAACCCCTGCTCAAGAATGAAGGGCTGTTGGGGGCACCTGGGTGGCTCAGTCAGTTAATCTGATTCTTGATTTCACCTCAGGTTATGATCTCACAGTTGGTGAGTTCAAACCCTACATAGGGGTCCACACTGACAGTGGGAAACCTGCTTAGGATTCTTTCTCTTTCCCTCTCTCTCTGCCCCTTCCCCACTTGAGCATGCTCTCCCTCTCTCTCTTACTTTCTCTCTCTCTCTCCCTTTCAAAATAAATAAAACTTAAAAAAAAAAGAATGAAGATCTGTGACATCTGGTACTGGTACTGTGACATCTGGATGGCCACATACAAAAGAATGAAGCTGAACCCTAACTCTTCATACCATATGCAAAAATTAATTCCAAATGGATCAATAACCTAAATATAAGAGCAAAAACTATTAAATTCTTAGAAAAAAACATGGGAAATGATACACAGATATGACACCAAAAGCTCAAGCAACCAAAAATAAAAAGGAAATAAACTGGATTTCAAAATTAAAAACTCTTGTGCTACAAAGGACACAAGAAAGAAAATGAAGAAAACCCCACAGAATGGAAAGAAAATTTGTAAATCATATGTGATCCTTATCTAGGGATCTATATCTAGAATGTATAAAGAACACTTACAAATCAATAGTAAAATAACAAATAGCCCAATTTAAAAATGAACAAAAGATCTAAGTACATATTTCTCCAGAGAAGAAATACAAATGGCCATTTACATACATATAAGCATGTATAAAGATGTTCAACATCATTAGTCACCAGAAACATGCAAATCAAAATCACAATACTCATACCCACTAGTTTGACTAGAACAAAAAAATCAGATAACAAGTATTGGTAAAGATGTAAAAATATTAGAATGCTCATACACTGCTGGTAGGAATATAAAAGAGTATAGCCACTTTAGGAAACAGTCTGGCAGCTCCTGAAATAATTAAATCATCTAGTTACCA
The DNA here is from genome assembly GCF_022837055.1 of Prionailurus viverrinus. Lineage (NCBI taxonomy): Eukaryota > Metazoa > Chordata > Mammalia > Carnivora > Felidae > Prionailurus > Prionailurus viverrinus. Next base: position 211,195,641 of record NC_062561.1, read on the forward strand.
TATGACCCAACAATTCTACTCCTAGGTATATACCCAATAAAAATGAAAATGTATGTCCACGCGGAAATTTGTAAACAAATGGTTACAGTGGCATTATTCAGAATGACCAAAAAGTGCCAACAACCTAAATGTCCACCAACTGACAAATGTGGAAACAAAATGTATATTCCTACAATGGTACATTATCTGGCCATAAAAAGGAATGAAGTACCGACACATGCTGCAACATGAATGGATCCTGAAATCATTACGCTAAGCCAATCACAAAAGACCTCATATGATATGATTCTATTCATATGAAGTCCAGAATGGAGAAATCTACAGAGATATAAAGTAAATTAGCAGTTGTTTAAAGCTGGGAGTATGGGTGGTGAGTGCATGGGAGGGGTGATAGCTAAAGGTACCGGGTTTCTTTCTGTGGTAATGAAAATCTTCTAAGACCGACTCTAGTAATGTTTGAGTGTATCTGTAAATACACTAAAAACCACCTGATTGTACACTTTAAATGAGTGAATTGTATGGTATCTGAATTCTATCTCAGTAAAGCTGTTAAATGAAAAACAAAACAAGGACTCTATGTAAGCAGGGCACATCTCATATTTCACTCCAAGTTTACATTACTGAAAGTGGCCCTCAGATTCAATTTCCATGGTTTTAGGAAAGAGAATATAACATACATTAACAGAGTTGGAAAACTCATATGTGGCAAGAATTTGGCCACAGAGCCAGAAATTCTGGCATAGTAATGAGTGCTGTATAGATTCATCTTCAATATCCTAGGAATACTATAGGTTCTTGGTAGGTATAGTTTGCCTTCAGCTCAATCAGTTCCTCTTAATTAGAGCCATTTTGACAAGGCAGATGCTTAAAACACTCAAACACGTCATTCTAAAGTCAGCTGCAAAAACTTAAAGCATAATTCATGCTTATGAAAATTTGTGAATTTCTTTAGAAATCCTGACTTTATTTCTACCAAATAGCTTGGCAATTCTTCAAATTCTGCGATTCCATTTAGCACAAGGCAGTTCTGATATGGGACATGAATGCACACTCCATGTAATAACCACCCACTCCCCATGTTCTCACTTGAATATTAATAATTATAGCTCCTTCACCAACTCATCAGTTCTTTTACTTTTTCTATGCAGTCGCAAGTTCAGTTTAGTCATGTACCTTGCTTGCGATGCCAAACAGGAATTATAACCATGTTAGCTCATGTTTGGGCTCTGTTACTGGCTGAACATTTATGCCCTCCCCTAAAATTCATGTATTGAAGCACTACTTCCCAATATTATGCTGTTAGGAGATAGAGCCTTTGAAAGGTAATTAGGTTTAGATGAAGTTATGAAGGTACAGCCCACATGACAGGATTAGTCCCCTTGCAGAAAAGGAAGAGACACCAAAGACTCCTCTGCCATGTGAGGATACAGCAAGAAGGCAGCCATTGCCAGGCAGGAAGAGAGCCCTTACCAAGAACCAAATTGCTGGTACCATGCCTTGGACTTTCCAGCCTCCAGAACTGTGACAAATAAAGATTTGTTGTTTAACCCACCCAGTCTGTCGTATTTTGTTACAACAGCCCAAGATGGCTAAGACAGGTTCAGATAAAGTTGGGTCCCTTTTATTATCAAAATTTTTAGATCTGAAAGAGCATCAGTATAACTCTCTTCAAGTTTCTATAATCTAGCCACTTTACTGCATTAAAATAAACTCATTGCATTTAGAACAGCACAATGACAACAGTAACAACAAAACACTTAGAATAATCTTAACAAGAAATATGTGACATCTATATAAAAAATGTATGAAAGTTTTGTACTGAGAGCTATAAAAAATTTGGAAGAAGAGAATTGTCCTTAATTTTTTTTTTACATTTTTTAACGTTTATTTATTTTTGAGACCGAGAGACAGAGCATGAACGGGGGAGGGGCAGAGAGAGAGGGAGACACAGAATCGGAAGCTGGCTCCAGGCTCTGAGCCATCAGCCCAGAGCCTGACGTGGGGCTCGAACTCACGGACTGTGAGATCGTGACCTGAGCTGAAGTCGGACGCTTAACCGACTAAGCCACCCAGGCGCCCCAAGAATTGTCCCTAATTTATAGGTTTTTTTTTAGAACTTGAAAAAATGATTCTAAAATTCATATGGAATAATAGACGGAAACAAAGACATTTTATAAAAGAAGAGTTATTGGAGCATCTGGCTGGCTCAGTCAGTAGAGCATGTGACTCTTGACCTTGGGGTTGTGAGTTTGAGCCCCACCCAAAGCCTCTACTTTGGGTATAGAGCTTACTTCAAAAAAAGTTATTGGTAAAGAAAACTTGTCTCTCTAAATATTAAAACATATTACAAAACTAAAGTAATTGCGACACAATTGTCATAGAATTTACAGATATTTGGAAGAAATTCCAGTATGTCATAACCCAAAGGGGAGGGATAGAATATTTAACAAATGATGCTGGCAAATGGATTCTTGTAAATCCAGTTTTGTTCCAACCAGAAACCTAGAAATCTTAACACCTCTCTCCTTCATGTCCCCAGTACCCTGTTAATTCAATCACCAAATCCTGTTCATTTTGTCTTCAAATTATCTATTGAATCTGTCCACTTGTCTGTCTCCAGTGACAACTTAGTCGTGAGTTATCACTGGTAGCCAGAATTAGCTGCCATCATTTCTCACCTATTACTACAACAGCTTACTTACTGGCTTCTGGCACACACAAAGTCTCCCTCCAGTTTTTTCTCCTGCAGCCACAGTGATCTTTTGAAAACATAAATTTGATCATGTAAACCTCCTGCTTAAAACCCTTAAATGGTTCTCATTACTCTTAAGATAAAGATAAAAATTCTTAACGTGGCGCAAGGCTCTGCATAGTGTGTCCTTGCCCACCTCTCTAATCTCATCTCACACTAATATCTACCTTGCAGTTCATGCTCCAGACACTGGCTCTCTTCCCAGTGCTTAGAACAATACTATGCTTCCTGCTACCAAGGACTCCACAATTCCTTTCCTTCAGGGCTTGAACATCACTTTGCATTTATACATTCTTTGGGGTGATTATTTGATTTATGTCTGTCTTTACCATCTAAACTGTAAGTTCCACTACAGTTGGGACCATGTCTGGTTTATCAAGCAAGAATACATGCTTGATAAATATTCACTGAATGCATAACTGAATAAATAAATGAATGAAAAATAAACTAGTTTCCCATATTATATTCACTAAAATAAATTAGAGATGAAATGTAAAATTTTAAATGTTAAAATAATTAATTTTGAAAAATTATAGATTACTTGGTTAAGTTAATAGAACTCAGGATGTGAACAATTTTTTTAAACAAATACTGAAACAACACTGCTTAAAACATCAAAGAAAAATTTAAATGTCTTCCCGTTGAATGTTTGTCTTAAAAATATATATATTAATTTATAGTTTTTTAATATATACATTAATACATAAACATATATATTAATTTATATATTATATTAAATGTCTTTAAAGAACATTATAGGAGAATAAGCACATAATAGACTGTAAAAATCATAGTGTGTATATACACACACATACATATATATACACTTCCAATTCTATGATTTAAAAATTGCTTAGAAAGAAGTATACCAAAAAGTTATCTCTGAAAGGTGACCTTAAAAGTAATTGATCTTCTTTTCCATACCTCCTTTTCTTTAACCCAAACTTTTTATTACTGACGAAGAACAACTAAACAAAGATACATACTTTTAATGTTATTAAAGAATTACTCTAAAATACTGAAATATTGCTGAGTACAGACAGATCATTTTATTAAACTTTCATGAAATGGAGAGTTTCCATGCTTTATTTTTTATTCCAAACTCAAAAGTGATTGAAAATGACCCAGTTCATTTTTATTAGACTAATAGGATCCTGAGGCTAAAATATAACCAAAAAATTCTTAAAACAGAAACTGAAGAAAATTTCAATTAAATACCAAAAATCTTAATTCAATAGTAATTTGAAGAATCCATCATAACAATTATGTTCATAACAGGACTGCAAAGATGTGAACCTATTAATACAACATTAATATATCATATCAATCAGTTAAATCAGAAAATACATATGATCATCTCAATAGATGCCCAAAAGGTATTCAATATCCATCCCATGTAAGCTCTCTTGGAAAGCAAATCAGTGGGGATGGGAAATTATTCAACAACTAGTACTGTGAAAATGACTGGACATTTCCAAAAATTTATTTAGTGTCTCATTCATAATTCTACCTATTTTAAACAGGTAGAATTAAAAATCAAGCAGTATAAATTGTGAAGAGAATATGAGAGATTTATACCAAATTTGTGATTAAGGATTTCTAAGCTTAAAAAAGTAGAAAAACTTTTTAAAAGAAAGAATATGGAAAAGTTAAGTTATAATATTTACAATTATAGGCCCCAAATCCAACATTTCTTGGATTAATGATCAAATATAATCTAAATTTTAAGTAGAAAATTTGTCCTAGTGGTATAAGTTAAGCAGACTTTTATAGTAAGTGACAAGTCAGAGACTTCCTTCAGTGGTTCCTTTGTAATTTGTGCAGGACTTAACATATATATATTAATATGTTAATATATTCTTAATATATTAAGAATATATTCTACTCTTTTTAAAAATGTACCTTTTCCTCCAACTACTCTTATAGTTGCATTAGCAACACAGTGCTTGGCTAGCACTCTATAAATATTTGTTGAATGAATGACCCACAAATGATCATATTTTAATGAAAAATTAAATGTTTCTGGATTTTTCCCCCCTTCTCCTACACTGTCAGGGCAAGGAATATCCTATAGCTTGGAATAAAAATTTGGGAGAAACCCCATGGACTGTAAATTGGGATAAGACTTACCAAATTACACATTTTGGCAAGTCGCTAACTTTTTTTGTGAACAGGTTGATAATATGATGTTGTCTGTACCAAATCTATTTTACTATTAAGTTAATTACACTGAGTCACTATACCACTATTACCCAAATTATTTCACAGAACATTAGTTTTGCAAAATGATCCAGAGATAAAGAATTCTTTGGCCATATTTCCCTCTTGAAAATTCTGCATATCAACATATTGAATGTTCTGAAAAGTTCCTTAATAAAGAAATCTATTAAGTTTTGTTAAATCGAATGTTTTCAATCATGAAACCCTTTTATCATAAACCTCTATTACTGTCTTTAATATTAAAGTACTTTTCTGTGGAAAACCACATTACCTAATTCCAAACTGAAATAATTATGCAGACATTTTGGAAATGGAGTAAATAGACATTGTTTAAAGTTTGTTTCCTAACTAAACCAAATAGGCCCACCTGGTTAAAGCAGAGCCAGTCTCTTAACCACATATTCTTAGAGCTTATGGGTTTTTGTTATATAATGTTTATTATATAAGTCAACACATGTTAACATTTACCTTTATCTTTTCAATAATTTTAACAACTTAAACCTTATCTTTTTTTTTTTTTTATTTTTTTTTCAAAGTTTATTTATTTTTGGGACAGAGAGAGACAGAGCATGAACGGGGGAGGGGCAGAGAGAGAGGGAGACACAGAATCGGAAACAGGCTCCAGGCTCTGAGCCATCAGCCCAGAGCCTGATGCAGGGCTCGAACTCGCAGACCGCGAGATCGTGACCTGGCTGAAGTCGGACGCTTAACCGACTGCGCCACCCAGGCGCCCCAAACCTTATCTTTTAAAAGTAACTTATGCAAACATAAAGTAATTTATTCAGGTAAAATAAGATTTAAAAAAATTTTTTAAGTGGCAGTTATGTATATGAAAGAAGAGCAATATTGTAAGAATGGGTCGATTTTTAGCCTACTTTCATAAAACAGAAGCAAATATTACATCCTTAAATGTTATATTTTTATATCTAACCTTTATTGTTAATTTGAAATTTCATTTCTACGTGAAATAGAGAATTTCATCAAGCACACATCTTAAACATTTAGATTTAAGTAATTAATTGATAAGACTTGGGATTACCATTTCCTAGTAACTCACTTAACTCTCTAAACTTCTGTTCCCTCATCTATAAACAAGACATTATAATTGTGGCCAATGAATATGGCTAAGGGTAAGAATTAAAGGAGATGACACTTGCAAAATTTTAGCACTATGCCTGGCATATAATCAATTTTAAATAAATGTTTGTGATTATTGGAGTCTCTCAAGTTTTGATTCTATTAGGCAAATTACCCAAAATAACCCAGTTTTTGTATTTTTAAAATACTATCTAGCTCATAGAACTGATGTAAATATTTTGCAATGAAAAAATAATATTTTAAAAAATTCCCTGGGTGCCACTTGAGAATTTAAAAATGCTTTCCCCTCTGTAATTTCTCTCCTCTACCAAAAAATAAAGATTACCAGTTAACTTTTCACAGATTTTTCTGATACTTTCCATGTTACTACAATTATAAACCAAGAAACAACCTTGGCCTTACTAAGAAATGAATATGCTATGACTAAGGTACTATAAGATTGTATCAATTTCACTGATATATAAACTATTTGCAAATTATTAGCCCAAGTCATGGAGAATTTATGGCAAGGCAAAAATAAGCTGTGTAAGTCCTAATATGCAAATCATCATCACATAAAATAAAGACCCAGGCTATAATACAGCTACTTACACCCAAATTATCACAGAAATTGTATATGTACTACCACATTATTAGTTATTGCTTATAATATGCTCTAGGAAAAAAGTTACTAATATTCTTAAGGCATTAATTGGTTAAAAAAAAGATTTGAAAAAACGCTTCACATATCTTCAATTCTGTTTTGGTTAAAAGCAAAAGAAAAACTGATACAATCACAACATACTATTGTGGGACAGCAACCTAAATCCCATGTCTACATTTTTATTTTGGCTCTACCAGGAACTAGTAATGTGACCACTTTAAATGAATCTTTGTGGTTAAATGTTTCAACTTAAAACAGGGGAGATAACCTAAGTAACTGCTGAGGTCTTTTCACTTAGAGGCAGGATGCTGCTGTGGCTGAAGCATGGATTTAGTTGTCAGATCTGGGCTCCCGACACTACAGTAATCTCTCCAAGTTTGTATCTTTGAGAAAATTACTTCCCACAACGAAAGTTCATTGGCTTTTTTTTTCCCCAGTGAAAAGTAAAGTCCCAGATAGGTGCTGAATAAAAGTATCACTCTGTCACATCTACATTTCCCCTTGTTCCTTGTAGAAACCTGGACTTTTCCTTTGGACTGAATTCAGCGAGTTACCAAAAATCTGGGCACATAGATATTTTTCTATTTGTGTCAAGCATTAAAAGTCACAAAAATCAAATTGCATGTAATGTAATCACACATTTAATGAGTAACCTTCACTGAAAAGAATACATTTGCACGAAACCGGGGCTGTGCTGGTAAATCCAAGACCTACAGTTTTCCTCCAACTGCACACTCCAGCTCCTCGGGAGTCTAAAATATTTCGGGTGTTGAGTTTAACTGCTGATTCTATTTATAGTATTTGAGCACATCCCACGTGCCTCCCAGCTCTAACCGTCTACACACCTGAGGGACGAGGTCCAGAGCAAGCCTTTCTATTTATTAGCTGTTGATAGTTCTGGGCAATTCAGGAACAGTGTCAGATGAGTGCTTGTATTCCTGAAAGGAGACGCAGTAACTCGGTCTGGGTGTCATCACAGAATTATCTAATTAGTAATAAGGAGGAAAAACTGCGACGCCACTTACCCGAGCGGCAAGCCTCGGATTAAACCATTCCTCCTAGCGAGGTGCCATTTGGGAAAGAAAGAGGACACCAATTTCAAATTCTCACCTCAGATTCACAAGTCTGTTTATTTTCACTTATTCTATTGATTTCACCGGTGATAGTGAAGTTCTCCTCTTCAATATGGGACTGAATAAGTTGTATTTGTAAGAAAATCCCACCACCCCCACCCCCCGGCAGCCCCCCCTCCTCGCACACCTTTCCGGGAAAATGGGAGTGTCCACTGGCCATCCATGTGGTCCAGGCTCAGCTCAGCCTGTGGCCCCGCGTGTGTCTCGCTGGCTGGACGTGGTTCTGTGTTTGGCTGGATGGGTGGCTGTGTGTATTGGGGAGGAGAGCAAGGGGCTGTAAATTATAGCCTAGAGAAGACAATTCTCTTGTTTCAAGTGTTAACTCCTTCTAATGGAGATTTTAAAAAATAAAAATAATGAAAAAAGGAAGATATTTGAAAAGAACTGCATTGACATTATGATAGTGAAAAGTACAATGAACCAGTTTTAGTATTTAATTTTTGTATAACTGCCAATGATATGAATCAAGTGGGTTTCTTTGAATACTTTTCTAAATAAAGTTTGTGAAAAATAGAATGTGAAGTGTATTTTTTCAAATGAGAATAACTTTATATTTTTCTGCCTTTAATTTTAATACATGATCATTCTTTTATTTATAAAAACAATTTTTTTAATGTTTATTTATTTTTGAGAGAAAGAGAGAGAAAGAGTGTGAGCACGGGAAGGGGCAGAGAGAGAGGGAGACACAGAATCTGAAGCAGGCTTCAGGTTCTGAGCTGTCAGCACAGAGCCCATCCGGGGGCTCAAACTCACATTCCAGGAGATCAGGACATGAGTTGAAGTCAGGCATTCAACCCGAGGTGCCCCCATGACCATTCTTTTAAAAAGCAAAACAGGGGCACCTGGGTGGTGCAGTGGGTTAAGCATCCGACTTCAGCTGGGGTCACGATCTCACAGTCTGTGAATTCGAGCCCCGTGTCTGGCTCTGTGCTGACAGCTCAGAGCCTGGAGCCTGCTTCAGATTCTGTGTCTCCCTCTCTCTCTGCCCTTCCCCGGCTCATGCTCTGTCTCTCTCTGTCTCAAAAATAAATAGAAACATTAAAAAAAATTTTTAAAAAAGCAAAACAATGCACAAAGGCACAAGAGAAGAAAGTAAAATCACCTGAAATCTCACCATTCAGAGATAAGCACTACTAAAATTTTGTTGAACAATTTTCTAGTCATCTTATAATGTATACACACTGACACAGACACACATATACCATAAATTTACATAACTGGACATCCTATACGCATACTGCTTTGTACACTGCTTTCTAATGAAATACTATGTTGTGTACATCTTATGTCATTATTTTATGACTGGATAGTATGGTTGAACAGTAAGTTGTTCAATCAACCCCTGTTGGAGGGCAATTAAATTGCTTTCAGTTTTTTATAGCATATAATAACATTATAGAGAATATCCTTATATATAATCTTGGGTTCTTTTTGGGTTTTCTCCTTAAAATAAACTTCTAGAAGTGCAATTGCTGGAGCAAAAATATATATATATATCCATTTTAAAAGTTTCATGTGTATTTTCAAACTGCCCTCCAGAAATAGATTTACAATCCCATCTAGTATAAGAGAATGTCCGTTTCTCAACACTCTCCATGTCAACGAGTATTATAAGCCCTTGTAAACTTTTATAATCTGGAAAGGTTTTTTTTCTTATTAGCTTTTTTGTGTTTTGTATTATTAATTAAGCTGAATCTTTTCTTGTGTTTATATGTTCATTTGCATTTCATCTGACATTTTTCATGTCATTTGCATATTTTTCTATTATGGCAACCATCTATCTGAATTATTTCTTTTTTTTAAATTATTTCTAAGAACTTCATATATTAATTTAACCTCTTGTTTATATCAACAAATATAAGCATGTTTTTCTGAGTTATTTGCCCTGTGATTTTGCCTATGTGTATTACTTCAGACATAAAGTTACCAAATCTATATTTTTATTACTCTTAATATTTGATTATAGAATTTTAAAGTATAAGAATACAAAGAATTATCAAGTAGATACTTTTCCTCAGATTGTCAGCTCCACCAGTTTCTGAGGTATGTCAGGATGATTCATTTGATTGACTTATCCTCTACCCTCCCAAAAGTACTTTTACAAAAGTCTACCCATCAAACTTTCATTACAATGTCATGACCTAACAACACTGTAACCAGAGAGTAACTCTCATCAGAGATAGCTCACGTACAATAAGTGACAGTTTTCACATTATTCAACCTTTCCCAGATATCTAGAACATTCACACAGACTCTAGTCTGCCCAAGGAAAGCATCCTACTCTGAAGCCCCCAGCCCCAGAAAAGCATACAAAAATCTAGACCCTGTCAATGTTTTAAATCCTGATAAACATCATGAAGTCTGTGTCTCAATACCTCAGGACATTAATAGTCCCTGTCAACTGCTGCCGTTTTAGATAACACCTCCATGAATACTGTTTAATGACAAGCTTTTTCCTTCTTTTAAGTTGTCATTGAAAAAAATTACAAAAGTGGGATGATTGGATCAAAGGATGTAAACATTTGTATAGCTCTAGTTACCTAGTGCTATATTTTTATCCAAATGGACAATACCACTAAAATTGTTTTGTGTTTTTATTCCATTCCAACTATAATAGTTTGAGTGTTATTAACAATTATTTTTGTTAGTTTATTAAGTATAAGAGAAGTATATTGTAGTTTTAATTCATATTTCTTTGATTTTTCCACATGCCTTAGGTTTCCATTTTTGTTTGTGTATATTCTATATTGAGTTTAAAAAATCATGATTAAATTTCTGTTTATCTCTAGAGATTTAAAATAGGTAGGAAAAACCTGAAATAATTCCATTTTTAAAGTAAAGAAAATGTACTGGTTTTGAGCAGAAAAAGAAATGAAAATACAAAACAATACATTCTAGCCACAATCCCTGGATTCACTTTCTGCTAATCTTTGAAGTCATTTCATGTGTTTAATCAAATTTAGAATTGGGCTTAAAATTTATTTTCCACATTGAAGCTAGAATTATCTTTTAGATATACAAGCTTAAAGCACTTAAAGTCCCCAATCTTAAACTTTGCTTCTCAGCCCTTGATCTGACCCCTGTCCACTCTTTGAATTTCAGCATGTGACCCTCACTCTCAATACTGACTATCTATTAGTTCAAGAAATCTCTTGCCCTTGGCACCCACTACACTGTTCCTTCAGCCTAAAAGCTTTTCCTATACCCTCTTCACTAATGTATCTTCATTCTTTGGGGGACTCTTGGAATATTGTGTGGTTTGGTACAGGTGGTCAAGGACAGATCCCTAAAAAATGGCAATTACCCAGAGATCATGTAAAGGTGTAAAGAAAAATAATACAGGGGTGTCTGGGTGGCTCAATCGGTTGAGCGTCCAACTCTTGACTTCTGCTCAGATCTCAGATCCTGATCCCAGGGTTGTGGGATTGGGGCCTGCATCAGGCTCAGCGCTGAGCACAGAGCCTGCTTGAGATTCTCTCTCTCTCTCTCTCTCTCTCTCTCTCTCTCTCTCTGCCCCTTTTCCCTACTCATGCTCTCACTCTCTGTCTCTTAAAAAAAAAAAAAAAGGAAAAGAAAAAAGAAAAAGAAAAGAAAGAAAAAATACAGAAACCAGAATCATATAGCTAGGGCTTCTGCCAAGAAACTTCATGCAGATAAGGGGTCCTGGAATTCACCTTTCACAGTAAATCCACCTCTAGGTGTAATACTTGCCTTGCTTCTATTATAGGGTCATGATGATCAAAAGAGATAACATAATCTGGAAAGAAATTGAAATTTAAAGCAGTACACAGCAGTTATCATTTTTCTTTATATAGGGACAATAGCGATAAAGGTTTAATAATCTCAATAAATTGACAAATTTTATCTACATTGACAAATGAAGCTAATCATTTGTTCATTTAACTTATGAGCTACTCTACTCTTTAGGGGATGTTAGCCTGTCTATACTGTGCACAAGTTGACCACAGCAATACATTTTCTTGAATTAATATATTTTTTTCTTAAGGCTAATAGTTATTTATTTTTTTAAGGTTTATTTATTTTTTTAAGTAATGTCTACACCCATTGTGGGGCTTGAACTCACAACCCAAAGATCAAGAGTCACATACTCTACAAACTAAGCCAGCCAGGCAGCCCTAGGCTGGTAATTGCATTTAAAAACATATACTTTGGGGCACCTGGGTGGCTCAGTAGGTTGAGCATCCGACTTCGGCTCAGGTCATGATCTCACCGTCTGTGAGTTCGAGCCCCGCGTTGGGCTCTGTGCCGACAGCTCAGAGCCTGGAGCCTGCTTCGGATTCTGTGTCTCCCTCTCTCTCTGCCCCCTCCCCTGCTCATGCTCTGTCTCTCTTTCTCTGTCAAAAATAAATAAACATTAAAAAAAATTAAAAAATAAAATAAAATAAAAACATATACTTTGATGGGCCTAAGGCATTCTCCAAGAAAAGTAGTTAAATGATTAAATAGTAGGAGAAGTGTCAGTAAGACTAATTTTCTGGTCATTGACAATTACTGGTTAGTTGTTAGATTTTTCAGTACAACATGTACTTGTAAAAAGAGGTTCAGCTGATAAATGTAGAGAAGAAGGGGCCTATGGGCAGTGGGCTGAGCAGAGGGCAGGAAGGCAAGCTCTTGGAGAAGAAACAGAAGAGGGTGAAGAACTCCGTCTGCTTTGCAGTTTGTCTTTGGACTAGCCTGGGACCAACAGGCATAATGATGACCATCGTTTTTCTATACTGTTGAGAAATATATTTATTATTTTACTTTTCAATTGCTTTAGTTATATGCAAATGAAAGTTTATTCTAATTTTTTGTAGTTCAAAGTAAAATAAATCTATAATAGATGTTCATGTTGAGCATTTATAAATATTTAAATATACATTATGCCTGTAATTCAAAAAATATTATCAAAGTATTTCTCATAGTTATTTGTTATTCATTCATTCACTTAGCAAATATTTATTGAACACCTAGCAAATATTTACTGAGAAACCATTTTTAAAAAGTCTTTTTTTGAGATAGAGACAGAGCATGAGTGGGGGAGGGGGCAGAGACAGAGGGAGACACAGAATCCGAAGCAGGATCCAGGCTCTCAGCTGTCAGCACAGAGTCCAACGCTGGGCTTGAACCTGCAAACCACGAGATCATGACCTGAGCCAAAGTCGGACACTTAACCGACTGAGCCACCTAGGCGCCCCACTGAGAAATCATTTTGAATGCTAGGGATGCAGTGGTGAACAAGAAAGTTTATATTCTATGTGGGTAAAAACAGTCAATGAATTAAAGAGCAAATAAATATTGAATATACAAGTGTGATAGGTATTGTGAAGAAAAATTAAGAGGATGGAGAATGATGGCAAATGGTCAGGGCAAGATCTGTCTGTGGAGATAGCATCTGAGGAGAAATGTGAATGAAATGAGATGTGAGCCATGTGAGGGTCTGGAGAACAGTTTCCGAAGCAGAGGATAATAAGAGTAAAAATAAGTAAGAGCTTGGCATGTTCCAGGAATAGCAAGAAGGCTGTGTTGTTTCTGGAAGAGTAGAGTTTGTGAAAGAATGAACCGGACAACAAATCCCTGTTCTCCCGGAACTGATATCACACCAGAGGGAGAGATACAAAATGAATCAACCATCACATAAATATATGTTGGGGGTGATAATTGCTATGAAGGAAGGAGCAGATCAGAAGGGGGAGGAGAAAGAAACAAGTGCTCTTTTAGGTCAGTGGTGAGAGAAGGCTCCTGAGAGGAGATAACATTTGAGCAGTATCTTCAATGAAGAGGGGGAGTGAACCACACAGATATCCAAGAAGAATGACACAGGCAGGAGAACAGTGAGTGCAAAGGCCCCGAGATGCTTAGAGAAAGGCAAAGAGTGTGGATGGAAGTTTGCAAGAAGAAAAAATGGTAAGAATGAGGTTGGATTCATAGCCAGGGGCAGAATTGCTTGGAGCTTGGAGGTCTTTAGATTTATCCTCAGTGAGATGAGGTGCCAGTGTAGAGTTATGAGCAGAGGTGTAACATGATATGATTTACATTTTAGAAGGATCACTGGGTCTGCTTTGTTTAGGGGACAGAGGTGGAAGCAGGGAGACCAATTGGGAAGTTATCTGGTAATCTAGGTGAGAGGCAAAGGTGTTTGGATTAGTGGAGGTGGTGTCAGAGGGGTCAGGGTCTGGATATATTCTGAAGGTAGAGCTGACAGGATTGAAGACTGGATTAGCTGTGGGATGTAAGAAAACAAGTACCAGCTGGACAGTACTTGCAAAAATCCAGGTGGAATTATGTATTTATAAATGTAGTTCAATTGGAGATGCTTACATTTTAATTATTCAAAGATGTTAGTAACGCAAATATAGGTTTGACAAATCCATTCAACTAAGTTGCTTTATACATGAAGGTTTGATTGGAATGTGCAAAATGATTATCTTGTTTTGTCTTTTATTTAGCATCTGGCCCATATAAGTAACACTCCTAATTAAACCACTTGGCAACAAATTCACCAACTGCTTGTTAAGCTGATGGGGACACATGATCAATAAGGTACTGATCTGAAATCATATTTAATCTTCAAAATTACTACTTTTAGGTATATACTGACATTAACATCCATGCTAGTAATGTCTGTGACATAATATTATATAATCACAGCGTTCTTTTTAAAAATAAAAGAATGCTGATATTGGGAAGAAGGGCTTCCTTATAGCCTGACTTAGCGGTTGTGGCTGTTATTTGTAAATTGTTTTAATTGTCTAGGGGTTTGATTTAAAATCCCTGTAAGGTAATAATAAACCATATGACAAAGGAGTTTTTGTGTACACTTGATTCAATTTAATAATACTTGATTTAGGTTTTTTCTTCAGTGACCAGAGGAAAACTATTTAAGAGTCCATTATTATATAAATTTTATCATATACTACCAAGTCAGAATTGTTATCTGATTATTTTGGAAACTTTTTTTTACATTTATTTATTTATTTATTTATTAGAGAGAGAGAGAGAGAGAGAGAGAACAGGGGAGGAACAGAGAGAGAGAGGGAGAGAGAGAATCCCAAGCAGGCTCTGAGCTGTCAGCACAGAGCCCAACGGGAGGCTTCATCTCACAAACCAGGAGATCATGACCGGTGCTGAAATCAAGAATCAGATGCTTAACTGACTGAGCCACACAGGCACCTCAATTTTGGAAACACTCTTAATTCATCTAATGAGTGTTGCACTATCTTTTAGGGCTACATCTCTTTAAGACCATGCTACAGTATTTTTAAAGAAATATTTCCTCACTTTCATTCTTTTTATAGTGTCCACAGTATCATTGCTGGCTTTCTTTTTCTAAGAATTGTATAATACCTCAGTGAATGCCTCTGTTCGTGCCCCTTAGCTAATTGTTGTGATAAACTCAAGTCCAATTTTAGATGATTTTACCAAATTACCTATATTTTTAATGAACTGATTTAAAAAAAACCCATCTTTTATTCTTGTTATTGGTCTTTACTAATCAATGAAGAATTACTTTCTGACACTGATTCAGGAAGAAAAAGATGATTTAGGTTTATAATGTATGCCTGTCATGCTTCTTACTGATATTTTGTGCATTGCTTTTGTATATATCCCAGGGCCAATTCATATTGCGAAAGTGTTCAAATTTTAGCTTTTTCATTAGGACTTGTGCGATTCTATTTTAAGCACAATAATATATCTGGAATTATCTTTCTATCCTGATAAAATTCCTGTAAATCCTTGCCTACCCAACATCCATCCTTCAATGACCCTGAATCTTCAAGACCAACTCAGAACCCATTATTAAACAAAAGAAACATTGCAGAGAAAAGTGTCAAACCAAAGCTTAAGCCTTCTGCATCATGATGGATGGGTTGATCACACCAATCAACAAATGAACAGACAAAGCAAAACCCACCAGATTGCTCTGATTGATTAAACCTGCCTATAAAAGCCTTCATGCCAACTTCTGTTTGTTGAACCCATGAAGCAGGGGATTAACAAAAGAAAAGAACAGAAAAGAGAAGAGAGTGAAGGCAGTACTTACAGAAGTAGCAGAGGCTAGAAACCACAGAGATGGTGAGAAGCAGCTATGGGCATGGGTGGCAACAGGGAACCCTTGAAGAGTGCACAGAGATACTCTACTCTCCAGATCACCTGCTCTGGAGCTCTTGAAAGCATAGGATAGCTCCTCAATGAGACTGTTTGCAGGAGAGATTTGCCACACAGGTATAACCATTTTAAAGGCATATGCTATCTATCTGTAAAATGTAAATTTCTTTGATTAGCTTGCATGGAAGAGAACCATACTTTTCTCGTTGTTCTGTTGATGAGAAACACTAAGTAATAGAGTATAGTATTTCATGAATAATTATTTATACCATGCTTTTTTTTGGTGAAAGAAAGCACCTATAAATGTCTTCCTTATCTGTAGAAACACTAACTCATAAATAATAAATTTATCTCCTATTTGCATCGAAAAATGGAAGACTTTTAAAATCTAAAGCACTTTTCTGCCTCGAATAGTATTTGTAGGGGCACCTGGGTGGCTCAATTGCTTAAGTATCCAACTCTTGATTTTGGCCTAAGTCATGATCTCACGGTTCATGAGTTTGAGCCCTGCCTTGGGCTCTGCGCTAACAGCAGATTCTCTCTCTCACCTTCTCTCTCTGCCCTTCCCATGCTCTCTCTCTTTCAAAATAAATAAATAAATAAATAAATAAATAAATAAATAAATAAATTTAAAATAATAATAATAATATTTGTAGAATGAAATAGAGTATAAACAAATATAAATAAATAAAATGATTCTCAATGTAATTTGTATTCTTTGCAATTAGCTTTAGAACCTTTGTAATTATCTAGCCCTAATAACCACTTTTGTATTCAGCTTAATAACCTGGACTTCACTGCATTCCTACTTTTGTTTCCTTTTTACTGTGTGACATCTTCCAAAATATGTTAATGTGAAAAAATTTGGTTTGTGTATGATTCATTTTTATTTAATCCACTAAAATGTCATCAGCTGAATGGTTTTGTTTTAATGGAGCATTGAGAGAAAGCTTCTACCAAAGATATTCTATCAGAAATGAATCAATGTAAGCCAAAAAAAAAAAAAAAAACAAAAAAAACCAAACTAGTAGTCCATGAACTATGTTATTTCTGTCTTATTTATATAAATTATTTCATTAGAAGAGGGAAGCCTTACTATGCCATGCTCTCCTGATGAAAATATAGAAGTTCACATGTTCATTGCAAAGGAAGCATTATAACATGGTTAATGTCCAAGAAAGCCCACAGCTGGCTCACTTCTTCAGTATATATAAGGGTCTCAGGCATCTCATCTCAAAATCTCCTTTACTTCAACCCAACTCTATTCAAAAAAATTTACCTTAGCCTGTGGCTCTCAATCTTCAATAGAGGAGCTTGTTATAGTACATATTCTGGGTCCCAGTTTCATCAGTTCTGGGATGAGGCTGAAGAGTCTGCATTTTTAACAAGCCTGCAGGTAATTCTGATGCAGGTGATCTGTGTATACACATTGAAAAATCCCTGCATAAGGGCATCCGGCATCATACTAAAGATATAACTAATATCCCTTCCTGAAAACACATTCTAATGTTGATGGGATTTGGGAGGAGATTGAGTACTTTAAAAGTTGGCACATCACAATGATATGTATGGAAAGGGTATTTAAAATGGGGACTTTGTGGGTACTTAATTCTTTATAATTTCATATGGCTTACTTTATAGTAATAAAATCTCAGAAATGAGAATAGGTGTACAACATAAGAGAGGAATAAGAATGGGAGATGAAAACATTTCTCTTTAAAAAGGGGTATCATTAAAAGCCTTTAGACAGTGCTTAAAGATAAGTGAAACAGGGAAGGTATCATCTTTTAATTTTCAGAATATCAGTTAAGATCACTTTCTGCTGCGAGTAACGGAGTAGCCAAACATCAATTACATAACTCATAAGGACATTCAATTATCTAACCAAACAAGAAAGCTACAGATGGAGGTTCCAGATATGGAGTTCAATGATCCAGGCTCACTCTTCTCTGCCATCCCTAGAATGCTGGCATGTTGTTCCAGACAACCACATTGGCACATGATGGCTGCATCTTCAAACATTCAAGGAAGAAAGAAGAGATCACCTTACCTTGAGCAAAATCCTTCCCAAAAGTGTACCTAGCAGATTTCCCCTCCTGTCTCATTGACCAGAACTCACTAGAACTGGGTCACTCCAAACATTAACAAAGAAGAATGGAATTACACTCCTGGTTTATATCAACTGTGGTTAGTGCTGTGGTCTGGAGGGAGAGTCTACCTTCTTTGAATTGAGTATGCTGCTGCTAGAAAAAACTCAAGGTCCTTTAAATTGATATATAAAGTATAAAAAATGGGGAAATTATAATAGATAGGCAACCAATCATATCTTCCTTGGTTTTGAAATTATCCTTTGGGTTTTAGTGGTTGCAGAATGCATTCAGAGTGGGGTAGAGGGGGAGGGAGAGGTTACAATCAGAATTGCTTCTGGGGATAGTGGTGGGTGGGGTGGGATGGGAGTGGGTATGTGGGAGAAGACCTGGAGAAAGAGTTGGCTTTCTTTTTGGGTATTTTGGTCAGTCATGCCCTAGTTGAGGATGTCTTTGTAAGAACTAGAAGTGTTTGTTTGTAAAGCTTGTATTGCCATAAGGAATAATAAAATAAAAGTGATGTCAAACTTGTAAAATTCTGTAATCTAATAACTTTGGTTATTTTCAGAGCCTACTTGTAAGTTTGTTTATTGCAATACTCTAGTATCTTACCTCAGTTCATTAAAATACAAAACAAAGTATTATTTCAGCTTCTTGCAACTCACATGAAAGACTATGGTAAATAGTACTATATAGTGTTTGTTTTTATCCTCAACTCTGGAGATCACACAAAATATTTAGACATGTTGGAAAACAAAATGCCAGCCATATATGTAATGCATTTGTTTATTTTATGCTTTGCTTTGTTCCAAAAATACTTGAAGTGGCTTAAAAGAACGTGCCTAATACAAACAGGTAATAATAAGTGGAAATGTCAACCTAACACCTACGTAGTACAAAGTTACTGTTTTTAAGTTGTACATAATGCAAGATGATGAGAATGAACTTAACCTTTTCTGGAGACTAATGCTAGACTTTCAAAGATTATTATTTTGAAATTATTGTAATTGGGAATTATTTGCTTTCAACTTTGTCTCGTTAGAGTTATTTCAAACAAAGGAATGTTTCTTTTGTATCAATTTCAGTATAATAAACTTGAACACTAATATACCTGCCAATGTACCTAATGGTATTTAAATGTTTACTTTGTAAAAATTGAATTTCTATTTCAGAAATAGAGTTTATATTTAACTATGGTATTTTAAACATTTAAAAGTTCTATCTATCTGAACAATATTGAAGAAATAGGTATTGGTTCATCTGACATTGTAATACCTTAACAGATATACATTAGCATTTTATGAGGAAGTTGAACTTCGTTTCACTGGAAATTGCTGTTCCTTCAAAATAATTAGTGCAGTGAAATACTCTCCAACTTTAATAACTGTTTTAACAATATCACCCTTTCTTGACATATGAAAGAAACAGACAACAGCATGTAATATTGTCTTATCAAGTATCTAATCAGGGGGCATAGTTTTCCAAACTGAGGAAAATGTTGCAATAAAAGAATGTGTTGTAAGAAAAAACAAATAAATAAATGAAAGCCTTACCTTTGGAAAAGAAATGCCAATAATAGTATTAGGACTCACTGGAATTTTTTTTCAGTTAAACAACAGTGAAGATTTTAATCTCCTTTCCACTCAAAAATGAAAAAAATCCCATCTGTGTTAATGGCTTTAAAAATTTTAACTTAAAACCTAGTCTAACTATTTCAAAATAGTTAGAATATCAATTCTTTCTTCATCCCGGACTTTATAATAGAAAACAAACTCAACCTAAACTATACTGGTGTTTTTTGTTTTTTTTCCAGCTACATTATGTATGTGTGTATGATCTGAGAAACTTTTCATAATTCTTTAAAATGATTTTGGAGAACTTAAAAGTGAATTAATTGAAATAGCTATATGATTAGTTATTATTTATTCAAGAGTTTTTTAATCATTTAGGCTAATGATTGGCAAAACCAGACATGTAAATCAAATAGCAGAAAAAAATTAATCTATAAAGATGAGTTTAAGAAGAGCATTCTAATCAAGTCTGGGCAAGTGAAGGTAAGATTAGGCAGTGACCGTTGAGAGTTAAATATTAATGAGAAATGCACTAAAATGTACCAAACACTGGTTTTCTTCAAAATTTATTTTATGTACATTATATTTATCATTTCACTTAGTAGTGTTATGGGAACATGAGAATTTTATAATAAGTCATATTTTGGAAAGGGAAAAAAGGACTGGAAAATTCATGATCTAACATGATTCTCAGGTAAATATATGTAAGGCAAAAATACAATTGTAATTGACACATAGTAGGTGCTCAATAAATACTTATTGGAAATGAATATGGTGGGTTAATTGGGGCAGCAGAGCTATATGCAAATTCAGTTCTTCTTAGTTATGAATAAACACCTCAAACATTGTTAATAATAGTAATATCACTCTTACTGAAGGACAGCCACTTTATTACAATTATTTGACAATGCTATACTTAAAGGAAATAAAGAAAAACACTTGGGAAACAGCAAAAGATATTAATTGTTAAGACCGTTTTGCCCTGCATATTTTTATTATTGTTATTTCTAATAATGTTTGACACGACATGCCCTTAAGGCAGTTTAAACTCAAAGCTTAGTATTGTAATCACATTAATCTTATTTCAAAGTACATCTGATATGTATGTAATGATAGCCATAACTGTATGTTGCCACCTGGTCTTTAGGCAACATTAGTAACATGATTACAAAAATGGCCATTTGAATTATTATTCACCTTGTACAGATTGGGCTAGGGTTAGTGGAGGTGGGTAGGGAAGGGGCTGGAAGGTAGGTGGTGGACAGGAAAGAGGTTGGGTCTGTGAGAGGGGATTAAGCAGTGCAGGAAGTTATGCTGACACCACTAGGAAGACTCCTCCCAGCATCTGGAGTGCTGCAGGTCACTACCTTCTGCGCAAGGATTTCCCATGACCTGGTGTTCTGGGAAATTCTGGCTAATGGGCTTGTTCCCACACTCAGGAACTCAGAAAGCAAAGACATAGGAGGCAGCATAAATAATGCATCTTCCCTGAGGAGTGAAAACTCGACAGATGGCTTGGTTCTTAGGCTTCTGACCAAGGGCTGCTGATGGACAAATAAAGCAGAAAGAATGGTGACTAATATCTAACTTTCTCAAAAGAAGAACTGGGTAGTCCCAAAATTTCCCCTCCCGTTCCTCCTCTCCTTCTGGAGTTATGTTTTACTTGAAGGAGACATCTGCATAGTAAAATTAAGGGCTATTCACCTGCCCCCAAATCTCCAAATCCAACAGAAAGAGAGAAAGAGATCCTCATGGTGTTAAAGAACCGAGGAGTAGCTTTGAGGAATGTGCTGAAATATCTGATGGTGTAAACATGCTAATACCTCTAAGGTATTGGAGAGGAAGCTGTCATTCACATTTTATTCATTCATTCAGTGAATATTTATTGAGCACCTAGCATTGTCTCCAAGCCATTTTATAGATATAATGCATTCCAAGGACACTAAATGGAAACTGAGTTCAGAGACCAAGAAGGCACTCCTTGTGCTTGCAGCAAGACTGCCCCTTCCTAGGTGTCTTTGCCTCCATCTGTAGGGTCCAGAACACCCTGGAAACCCACCACTCCCTGGTCACAGCTCACTACACTATCTCCCTTTTGCTTCCATCTACTGGCTCTCTGGGTTACTGTGCTTGTTCTCTTGGTTTATCTCCTGACCCACTGCAGGCTACTTCTATCTTAGTTCTTGGTAATGTTAATAAACACATAGGTGATCCTTCCAACACTCTGGTTACTTAGTTTCTTCACACCTCTCTTCCAATAATCCTACCTTAGCACTTCATCTCCATAATTATATCCTAGACTTTATCATTACCAATAATTGTAACAGCTTCATCATCTCAGTTCCCTGCATATTATTCTCTGACAATCACGTTTCTAACTCCTCTCTCTGGACTGTAACTCTAAGAAGGCTTGGGTCAAACCAGAACCATGGTTGGGTCCATTGACGTTACTGTTTGTTAGCCGTCTCCCCTCTTCCTGTTGACCACTTTTCCTTCCTTGCCCAGTGTAAATTCCATAATCAAGCACTATAGTCACTAACTTTTGTTCATCTTCAAATCCCGTGCCCCTCTCTCTTACCTCATCATACTGCCTTCACAAAAGCTCAACCTGGTTAGGCCTGCCATTGCCTACTTTCGGTTTCATTTGAAATCTCTGATAGTTAACCTCATTGGGCCCTTAATGGTTTCTGAGAGATGTCTTGTATTCTCCTAGTCCATTCACTCACTTCCCCACTCTCTTACCTGACAGTTGCATACCTTCTTGTCTCCCTTCAAACCTTCAGCGTCACCTCTCATATCCTCACTTGTCAAGTGTTACTTTTGGATGAATAGTATGGGCTCCTTTTTAAGGCCAATCTCATCTTCTCTTATTTATTAAAATGCACCTGTTGTAGTTCTTCTCTCTCTTTCCTACATTATCATTTCCCACCCCCCTTCTCTCTCCACTGTCATTTCTGTAAACATACAAACATTCCATTTTTTTCCCATCTTTACTTCAATCTGGAAATGTGTATTGAGCATCTAGTATTTGAATCTACCAGTGCTGGAGGAATGGAAGAAAAAAAAAGAATCATTGCATACTTCCCCTACAGACCAGAGGTAGAACTTTGCTAAGAAAGATTTTAGGATTGGGGCACTTGGATGGCTCAGTCGGTTAAGTGTCCGACTACAGGTTAGTTCATGATTTCACGGTTTCACATGTTGGTGCCTCAGTTCAGGCTCTGTGCCGACAGCTCAGAGCCTGGAGCCTGCTTCAGATTCAAGTCTCCCTCTTCTCTGCCCCTCACCCACTTGCATTCTGTCTCTCTCTCAAAAATAATAAACTTTAAAAAATGATTAAAAAAATAAAATTTTAGGATTAAAGACTGTAGATATAATGAGTTATGGTACTTTAATTTCACCTGTAAATTCCCATAATACCAGCTCTCTATTGCCCAGGTAACATCTATGGTAGAAGTTATTTTGCTCGGAGCAGAATATTTTATAAGACTTTCTATACTTTGTATCACCAGAAATGAAAATTTTGAACTTTGTTGTGAATTCTCATGTATAGTACGTAGCTATTTTCCTTATAAACAACAGATAAGACTGCTTCATAAATTAAGGTTAAGGTTATAATAATTGCCTCAATTTATTGTATGTCAATGCATTTACTGATTGCCAGACTCTTGGGTGAGTGTTTTCATCCATTTGTTCACTCAATCCTCACAGCAATCCTGGGAAGCAGGTGGAGTTCCTTAAATTACAGGTAGAAATCTGAGGAAGAAAAAAAAAATTTTTTTAATAAAGGCCCTCCCCATGAGTTTTATAAAATTTTAATTTTAATTAGGGTAACATACAAATTCTTTGAATAGTCAAAGACAAGCAAAAGTATGCATGCAGATGGTCTGAACTAAATAAATCATGTGCACTTGAAAATGAATGCCATCTTATGAAAGAGAACACGTCAATGGCTGCAGTGGATTTATTGTGTGAGTGGTTTCTGCATGACACCAGAAACCCCAAGCAATGACTGGACAATTTAGCCAACAGAAAACTGGTATCATTCGGGGACATGCAGGTAGGAGGGCATGGGCAAGAAAGCAGGAGGGAGTGCCCACTTTTTGTTAGATACAAGACACTTTTTAAGTTAGGTAGCTTAGCTTTTTTTACTCTCAATTTTACATTAAAAATTTTTTTGAACCTATAGAAAAGTTGAAAGAATAGTACAACAAACAATGATACACAATTAATGTAGGTTCCAAAATTAACATTTTGCCGTATTTGTTTCTCCCTAGATATTTATATTTTTTTCTTTATTTAAATGTTTATGTATTTTTGAGAGAGAGAATGCAAGCAGAGGAGAGGCAGGGACAGAGGGGGACAGAGAGCACAGGGCTCTCTGCTGTGCTGACAGGAGAGAGCTCAATGTGGGGTTTGAACTCACGAACTATGAGATCATGACCTGAGCTGAAGTCAGAGCTTAACTGACTGAGCCACCAGGTGCCCCTTATTTTACTTTATTTTGGAGACAGAAAGAGAGAGAGAGCATGAGCAAGGGAGAGGGGCAGAGAGAGAGAGGGGGGGGGGGGAGAATCTTAAGCAGTCTCCGTAGTCAGCACGGAGCCTGACACGGGGCTTGATCCCACAAACCATGAGATCATGACCTGAGCCCAAGCCAGGAGTCAGATGCTTAACTGACTGAGCCACCCAGGTGCCCCTTTTTCTTTATTTTAAAAGTTAGCTGCCCATGTCTTGGTTCTTCAGCATGTAATGCTTGAGAATAAGGATATTCTGGGGCACCTGGGTGGCTCAGTTGGTTAAGCGTCCGACTTCAGCTCAGGTCATGACCTCATGGTTTGTGGGTTCAAGCCCCACATCGGGCTCTGTGCTGACAGCTTGGAGCCTGCTTTGGATTCTGTGTCTCCCTCTCTCTCTGCACCTGTCCCACTCACACTCTATCTCTGTCTCTCAAAAATGAATAAACATTAAAAAAAAAGAATAAGGATATTCTACACAATAACAACCAAATAACTACACTTAACAAATTTAATTTAAATCCATTATTATCATCTAATATGCAGTCTATTTTCAAATTCTCCCAATATTATTATTATTTGGATATTCCAATAATATTCAATATAAATCATTTTTAACTCTGCTTCAGAATCCAATCATAGATCCTACATTGCATTTAGTTGTTAAGTCTTTTTAGTTTCATTTAATCTAGAACACTTACTCAGCCTTTTTCATCTTTCATGACATTATCTGATAGAAGGTTCTAGGCCAGTTGTTTTGCAGACTGTTCCTCAATTTGGATTACTATGACTTTTTTCTCTTATGAATAGATTCACAATAGACATTTTTTGGCAGTCATACTACATAGATAATAAGATGAAGTTTAATATATATTAGATTTTCTTAATAAATGTATTACCATAACTAAGTTTCATTTCAGTAATTTATATGTACATTTTAAATATTTATTTTCTTTGCTTATGATGTAATTTTGCTTAAAACTTAAATGAGATGAAATGTACTGTAGTGTCATGAATTAGAAATTCTTGCAGATTAGCAAATTACATATTTTCAGTGACAAATTTTATTTTTATTTATTTTTAGTTTATTTATTTATTTTGAGAGAGAGTGCGTGGGAGTGAGTGTGGGACAGAGAAAGGGAGAGAGAGAGAATCCCAGACAGGCTCCACCCGGTCAGCACAGAGCCCAATGCAGGGGCTTGAATCCATGAACCATGAGATTATGACCTGAGCCGAAGTTGGGTGCTTAACCAACTGAGCCACCCAAGTGCCCTTTCAAGTGATGCGGCCTAAAATGTGTGAATGTGATTGGCTTAAAATATTTATGTATTTCCTGTGTACAAGGCTGACAAATGCACTATACTATTTTTGTCTAGTTATAATGAAGTTCTAGCAATGTAAACCCTTTTCAGGGGGTTTGCTGCAATGTGGAGTAAAACTAATAAGGTGTTTGATAAGAGATGCCAAATTGTTAGTTATAGAAATAGAAAATAGAGAAAATCTCCTGAGACAGCTTGACATTTATTTACAAAATTTTAATGTGTGCTTTATAATAATAATGGTTGCTGTTTATTGTACATGTACCTCCTACAATTAGCACACAACTTTAAGAGGGAGATATAATTATCTACATTTTATAGGTTGAAAACAAAGCAACTTTTAGCCATTATACTAAGTTCCTTTGGTTTTATCAGTCTATAAAAACACTCACCTTAAGGGATGCTTAAGTGATGCTCACCTTCAGCTCTCTGTTATAGTCATTTGGAAAAGAGATGAGTCCACTGGCCACCATTCCAGAAACTGCTTTTAAGGAAAGGAAGTATGGGAATCCAGAGACTCACTCACCTAACTTCCTTCTGGCCTTTTTCCTCTCAAGTGCAATCTAGATCTGAAGTTGCTTTCCTTTTGAAGCCACCTTGGAAGTGTTAGTCAGATGTTGTCCCCTTCCTGGAGAAATGAACATGTCCCCAGGATCTCGATGTACCTTATCCACAGTAAATTTGCGAAGCAGTTAATTTAAGCTAGGATAATTAAGGGTGATTTGTTTTCAACTTTACTGTTAATAGAAAGTTGACCATAGTTTTTCCTTAGCCATTATTTTAGTTTTTCTGTGACAAGAATACCCACTATTAACATTATTAATTAATATTACTCTGGAATTTCTGTCAATATGACATAACTTTAGGAAAGAGAATTTTCATTATTTACAGACATTATGATCAGATATCAGCAAACTCTACAAAATCAACTAATAATTATTGAAAATGAAAAGCTCAGATTTGAGATAAACACGTATTTTAAAAACCCTTCCAATACACCAGTAAAAACAAGTCAGAAAACAGAACAGAAAAAAAATTCATTCAGAAGAACAATGAAAAACATAATGTACCTAGGAATACCCACAAAATGAGATGTAAGGTAAACAGTCCATATTACTTTGTATCCAAAATAATATGATAAAGCTAAGCTATAATGTTGTTCTGATGCAAAATAGAAAGATCACTGAAACAGAATAGGAAATAGGCAATCAACCCAGGATCTAAGAAAGAATTTAGTACATGATAAAAGAACTATCACAAGTCATTGGCAAGGGAATGTTATTCTCACTGGGCCTTTAACAGTGGATTAACATTGAAAAAGAATCAGTATTGTTTCTAAACCAGTACTGTAAACCAAAATACACTTTGCATGGTTTAGAATGAGATGTAAAAGTTAAAACACACATACACACAACAAACCACAACACTTAAGTAAAGTGGCACCTAAGGACACATCATTATGGTGGCTATGTTAGGCTACGTTAATGGTACCAGTGGAGAACAGTTACAAAGGAACTCTTTGTGGAGATTAGAACATAAGAGCCCAAGGGCCTGCAAGTTGAGGGGATTGTCACGTGGGTGGCTCCTCAAGGAAGAACGTCTTGGGAGAGCTGGCCCTTGGAGGAGGTATCACATTTGGGTTGTTGCAGAAGAGGGGAACACATCCAGGCAATGGCACATTAGTAAAATTATGGTGACAAAAAAAGCCAGGCATTGGGGAAAAAGTGATGCCCCAGGAAGGGGATGGAAGCTCCGGGAGGGTGGAGATTTGCATTTGCTTTGTTCGCTGCCGACCCCCCAGGCCCCTGGTGCTCAGGAAACCCGGTGAAACAATGGCTGTTGTTGGGGAGCAGCCGGTCCCTGGGCCTGGAGGTTCACTCTGCACGTAGGGATTTTGAGACCTTGAGAAGTCTCTGGGCGGCGACCACCCACAGGTGAATGGCGTAAAAAGAGATAAGATGTAGGCATTTGTAAATATAAAAGCAATGAGCGAAAATAAGAAAGAAAAGGTGAAGAGATTTTTAAAAAAGAGCTTTTGAAAGATCTGTATTTTGCAAAGTGTATAAATCGAATCGGAAGGCAAATAAATGGAAAAATAACAAAAAGGGATAAGGTCAGTACATTGGAGATCTCCTAAAAGCTATTAAGACATGAGGATTTATCAATAAATGGACAGGGAAATGAAAATTTTCACAAAGGAACAATTACAAATGACTGACATTTGAAAGAATTCATTTTCTTGATCATAAAAACAAATTTAAAATAATATATTAACTACTTCTACCTCTTTTTAAAAATTAACTAGTAAATGTTAATAAGGATGGTCAACTTTTCAGGAAAGTAATCTACAAACATGTTCAGAGGGCTTTAGATTGTTCATATGTTTTCATTCCTAGGATCTGTTACACTCCTAACTAGAAGCTTTATTAAGGAACCCAGAAATGCTGGCAAAGCTTTCATCCAAAGAGTTTCTTCTCAGTGTTATTTATATAACAAAAAAGAAAAAAATCTATATAAGTAATAATATGGGAAATAATGTTATCCACATAACAATAATAAGTATATAGAAATAGAAATATAAAATATGTAAAAATAAGTAATAATATTATCCACATAATTAAAGTAATAAAAATGTTTTCAAACAATTTTAATGAGTTGGAAATAAGTCATTGTAATATAAAATAAAAGCAAGATGCGAATTTTAAAAAAACTGATTGATGCCAACGTGCATTCTAAACTCCAGGATGGGTGTGTGTGTGTGTGTATGTGTGTGTTTTTATTATGAAAAAAGAATAAACTTAAATTTACATCTTTGTACAACTAATTTTTGCTGTTTTCCCTGGGAGAGTCTTTTATGTCTTGAATAGAGCTCTGAGGATAGTTTTATTTTTCTTGTTTATCATTCTGTTCTTCAATAAAAAGTATTAATTTAGTGTAATATAAACAGTTATACCAACAGCCGAGATGGCTAAGAAAGAAAGCTGCTATTTACATTCTCTTCCTTAAGAGTGTTATGTTTGCTTTGGCTAAATTGCCACTTTGGCAAATTATCATTTTTTTTTTGCATTTATCCATATAAAAAGTGATGTATAAATCTAAAGAAGTAAAGACTTAATATTAACTTCCACTTTTTAAGTCAAATTCTGAAATAAGCATGGTAATGATTAGAATATTTTTACTTTATTATAGAAATATCTTTAAAACAAACGATGGTTAGATTAATAATATTAAAGTAAACATTGAAGGCAGGAAATCCAGTGAACTCTCTTATCATTAGCGCTTAGTTGTCAAAAACGCTTTTATAATAGGAGTAATTTTTTGTTCATACTTCACCCAGCGTCTGATTTTAATTTCAGCATGATCTTCTCTCTATGCCTGATGTGTTAGAACAGCCAGATTTTAAGAATGAACAAATGGAGCGTGTGAAAAATTTGCTTGAAACTACTACTAAAAGATTTCTCCAAATGTTTGGCTAAGCAATCTGATGGAGGCAGTTCTGGGGAGAAGAGGACTTCTGGACATGAGTGTGTTCCTGAAGAATCAGAAAACCAGGGTCTAACAAGTGATGCAAGTGCTATGATTCACTCACTCACTTAATTTGACGATTTAAAACTGTGATAAAAGGCAGGCAAAATGTGGTGTCAAATTCAAAACAAAGTGTGGTGATCTGCCTTGTTTTCAACTTGTTGCTCTCTGATGAAAACACTTTTCCACAAGCAACACTGATGAGCAGATGGTGCTAATAAGACCAATTAAGTGCTAAGCTTCTGGAAATGTTTTTGTTGAGTGACATCTTCAGACTGTTTTCTGCTAACATACATCTTGAGCCATGTGTTTCTAAGGTACAATAGCATTAATACTTATGGTCACTGGAATTTTCATTTTTAAGAATACGGACTCAGACAAGACAGAAAAAACAAAAAACAAAAAAACCCACCAAAACCTTCTGCCCCAATTCCAAAGACAGTATGTGAAATTGAGTGATGAGAGTCTAAAACTTTTGGGACTCTGGGGGGATTAGTCTAGGTCACTCGTTTCTAGTAACTGGTGCATGAAGAAATTTTCTCTGGTCTGCAATGAAGAAAAAAAAATACATAAAGAAACCCCCAAAAGTAATGAATTTGGGGGGGGGATACTTTTTCCCTTTTCCCTCTTAACTTTTACTTTTTTTCCTTGAAAGTCATTGATCTTATTGTTTTATTGATTTCTATCTGCATAATATATTTTATTTGGATGACAGGTAAATAGAATTGAATTAATCATAATATGTTGTCATCATTGATCCATAAGTGATCCTTCTTTATTTTCTTTCTTTTTTTTTTAAATATTTATTCGTTTTTGAGAGACAGAGCGCAAGTGGGATAGGGCAGAGAGAGAGGGAGACACAGAATTCAAAGCAGGCTCTAGGCTCTGAGCTCTAAGCACAGAGCCTGATGCTGGGCTTGAACTCATGAACCATGAGATCACGACCTGAGCCGAAGTCGGATACTTAACCAACCGAGCCTCCTAGGTGCCCCTTTATTTTCTTTATTTTACTTTTATTTATTTATTTGTTTGTTTGTTTATTTATTTATTTTTAAGGTTTATTTATTTTGAGAGAGAGTGCATGAACAAGGGAGGCGCAGAGAGAGAGAGGGAGAGAGAGAATCTCAAGCAGACTCCACACTGTCAGTACTGAGCCCGATATGGGGCTTGATTTCACAAACTATGAGATCATGACCTGAGCTGAGATCAAGAGTCATATGCTTAAGTGACTGAGCCACCCAGGTGCCCCAAGTTTTATTTTTTACATTTACTTTTACTTACCACTCCTCCCACAAAAAGGTGGGATGATAGATAGTCACCAAGCCAAGAACCAAAGTACTACTGATAATTTACATCTACCTAAATATTCTTTTCTTATCTCAACTCCCTGCCTTGTCTCCCTCCCCCAAGTATATGTTGCCTTTTCCCTGCATGTGTGCATTTCCAAATTTCTCCTTTGTATAAGAACAGTGGTCATATTGGATTGAGGCCCACTCTAATGACCTCATTTTAACTTGATTAAGCTCTGCAAAGACTCTGTCTCCAAATTAGGTCACGTTCTGAGATACTGGAGGTTAGGACTTCAACATATGAATTTGGGGGCATACAGTTCAATCCATAATAACAGAGAACTTACTTTTTGTTTATTACTATCAAGTTAACAGTGAGCCTGTCTTGAAAAAGTTCATAGAGGATTGGTTCAAGTCCTTTCCCAGAAAGGAAAATGAGGGGAAAGATAACAAGGAATAATGGGAAAAAAGAAATTTAATAGTGGGTAATTTTTGCCTGCCCAGAATGTTTTTCTTCTTCTTTTGGTAATAATCACCTTGATTTTGTAAATGGGGACCAAAATGGAGTATTCTATGCTACTATGCAGTGTTACTGGAATAGGGATGGCTACAAGACCTATCATGGACCAATCTTAACATCTGAGAATGTTTTTTGGAGCTGTTATTGGAGCTCTTTAGAGAATAGTGTGCTCTCTCTTCAGGGATTGCTGGTGGCCAACTTTGACACCTCTTGAAAAGGACCTAAGTCAACATGGGAGAAAATAGAACTGAAAGATGGAGCAAGGTGGAATTGAGTCATCATCTTGAGTTCGTAGATTCAGCCAGAGTCTTCTAAGTTAAATGTGCTGATAAATTCCCTTTTTGTGTTAGGTTGGGCTTCTGTTATTTGTAACCAAGAGTTAACAGATGCTCATTTAGTTTTTGAGGAAAGGTAATAAGAAAGAGACAATTACATAAGTGAGATAACTTGACACATGCTCCAAGTGAGCACATAAATAACAGGATAGTTCTAAGTCTCCCTAAAGTGGGCTAATATATTGTCTCCCTCCTTTTTCTCTTTCACTGATTACCTAAGAGACTCACTTTTTGACCCCGTTTGGATAATGGGGTTTTTGTTTTGTTTTGTTAAATGTGCTTTCATATTCTTATTATTCCTTCCTCTCCAAAAATAATCTAGTGAGAAGGAAGACACCCAGATTGTCTATCAATGGCTGGGCCTGAGCATCACTGATGAGTTTTTATTCATGTATACTTATTAAATATTTTACTATTAAAATGTGCTCAGAAATTCCATATTTATTTAAGGAAGTGTATTAATCTGTGGGTAGTTGCTAACTTACAAACAGGTTGTAGCCTAGAAATTTGCTAAAAAGAAAAGGCAGGAGTTCAGAATACATCTTCCCACAGAAATAATATTATGTAATGTGATTACATACCCAAATTAGCAAACAAGTCTCTTAAGCTATAGGGCAATTATGGAGAGAGTAGGATGTGTGCTGGATAAGAACTTGCTTCCTGGATCCAGGCTGCCTGAGTTCAAATCCCAGCTTTGCCATTTATGCCACTTACAAGTTTGTCCTTGTGCAAGTTACACCCACTAGAATACTTAAAGTTAAGAAGATTGAAGGTACCAAATTTGACACCAACTATTAGAGAGGAGGTGGGGCAATAGGAACTTTGATACACTGATGGTGGGAATGAAAATTGACACAACCACTTTGGAAACTGTTGGCAGTTTCTTAAAAAATTAAGTACATACTTACTATGTGATACAGCCATCCTACTCCCAAGAGAAATGAATGCATATTTTCACATAAAGATTTGTACATAAATGTTCATAATGACTTTTTGGTAATAGTCTCAAACTGTTAACAGTCGAAAATTTTATCAAGAGGTGAACGGATAAACAAATTGTTGTCCATCTACACAATGGAATATTACTCAGCAATAGAAAGGAACAAACTATTGATACATGCTACAACATGGATTAGTCTCAAAGTAATTATTCCTAGTGAAAGAAACCCGACAAAAATAGTACTTATTGTAGGAATCTGTTTGTATAAAATTCTAGAAAAAAACCCTAATTTATAATGATAAAAAGGAAATTGGGGTTGCTTGGGGATGGGGATGGGTAGTAGAGGGGATTGGATTACAAAGTGGAGGGAGGAACTTTTGGGGATGATGTATTCATATGTCATGGGGGTATTCATATATCAATATTCATCAGATGGTACACTTTACATATGTGGTGTTCATTGTATATTAATTATTCTTAATAAAAGTATTTTTATTATATCTCATAAAATATATTTTTGAAAGGTTCTTTTGTTGCTATTTATGCTTTCTAATTCCTGGAAAGTCTGAAAAATGAACTATTAACATTTGTACTTCGCTCCCCCATTTTTTACTAAAACAATAACAATAACAAAAATTCACACTAGAACAAAACAAGAAAGCAAACAACTCCTCCTGTTTTTTAAATGGAAATTTGAAACTGTAAAAGGCAAAAAAATAGAAATTTATTTCATAAATCGTATCAGCCCACACCAACATTTTATAAATGCAACATATTAAGATATTAGGCACTGTTATTCTATACTCAACCATATTCTCATATTTTATAAACCAAATAACAGAAGTCTTGTACTAGTAAAACATTTCAGCTTTTAATGACACATTTTAGTAATATTAAAATGCCATGAAAACAGAGCCCTTCTAGATTATAGTTTAATAGCTTGAACACTCTTTGCTGACACATTAGTTGCTGGTAATTAGTCGGTTAATCAAAAAAGTGGTCAATGCAATGAGTAGTAAACGAGTCCTAGAGACCTAACACACAGTGTGCTGAGTATAGACAGTACTGTATTATAACCATCAAATTTGCTAAG
This sequence comes from Prionailurus viverrinus, assembly GCF_022837055.1. Lineage (NCBI taxonomy): Eukaryota > Metazoa > Chordata > Mammalia > Carnivora > Felidae > Prionailurus > Prionailurus viverrinus. The sequence goes on from NC_062561.1 coordinate 211,228,792, forward strand.
ACTAGATTTTAATTATTCCAACTACTAAAAAGAAACAGTAATTATGCGATGTGATGGAGGTGCTACAGTGGCAATCATATTACAATATATGGATGTATCAAATTAACATGATGTACACCTTAAATTTACACAGTGTTACGTATCAAATATATTTCAATTTTTTTAAAAAGTGGCTGAAGGGAGAAGAAAATAATGCCAAAAGATACATAACATCTCTTAAAACTAAGGTTTGTATTTTGTGCATTCATTCACCAAATCTTCAGTGGAGCTAAGTTCTTTTCTTTGATTTTTGGTTCCCGATTAGAAGCTTTGAATTTTTCCTTTTTTTTTTTTTTTTTTCACAAATCACATTCATTTGCAGTATCTTCAATTTTATAGTTCCTATTTCATTATCTTGGAAATAGAATATAAAGACATTGCAGAACAGTCTGAGGGCACAATCTTTCTGGATTTTTACAACTAAAGATTTTTTTTTTTTTTACAATTGCCTCACTTGCATGTAATTTGATAATTTTTTTTAGCAACTCACTTTTTAAGCATTTTTAAGCATTTGACTTAGTTTTCATAGAATTAGAGTCTAACTCACTTGCACTCGCATTTCTCATTTTATGTAATATTTAGTTGAATTATATAATTATAATTAGTACAACTGGCATCAGCAGACTTGAGGATAAACAGCTGACTCTCAGTTAGCATGAAACCTCAAATGTAGAACCAGGTTTCCTAGGCTTGAGCATTCAGAGCCTTAGGGATATCAATCAATATGTTTTACTCTTAAGCTATTGTTTAGAGAATTCATTTGAAACACTTTAATTTTATACTCTATGTCTTTTATGTAAAAAGGTAAAGTCCAAAGAAAAGATGGTGTAGTCACAGAAAAGTCAAGGATGGCAGTAATTTTAAAGAAAAATTCACAGAATAAGACGACAAAGCAACATGCTAGAAGAGGGGATGTATTAGAGTTATAATTGTGAAAGAAGTAAATATCACATTAGTGAAATATTAACTACATCAGCATTTTGGAGAGGCTTATAGAATCTCAGGGGAAATAATAGCCAAAATTCCAGACCCTATATTACTAATTCTAAATACAGAAACAATGACTTTCATGTATTACAAAAGCAATGAATGTGTCACTGTGACTATTTCAGTTAAGTAATAAAAATAAAAGCATGATTTTTATATTGCTTATCAGTCCTTCCACCTCATCTAGTTATGCATTTTCTACACCAATTTATGACTGCATTTGTATTTTCTACTATTATATTTTCTATTACAGGTTATATGGCAGTTTTGTCTCTGAAATTTCCTGTGGAATTACACAAAAGAAAAATGGCAGACCTTGCATCAATGGTTAGTTTATCATTTTTATCAATCTCTGAGGGGATTCCTAGGAAATATAATTATGCAGTTAGACTAAGAACTTGCCGTATAGCATGTGAATACAGAAGAAAACTAACTACCCATGGAAATTTCTTGAAAGACTGCCAGTGCCCTAAAAGGCGCAAAACTGGTAAAATAAATATTTATTTGGCATGTACAATTTCCATAGCTGGATTAGTGAGTAATAAAATACACACTGGTTCAGTGACTAATGTTTCTATCTCTTCCTACTTTAACTGTACAATTGCTTATTTTAATAGCACAGAGTGTGTTCACATGAAGAGATAAACAAGGTAAGTGGAATCCTTTTATCTATATTCCAACTGATATTCTAGAAGACTATGACATTCAATTTTGAACAAAAATGGAAAACAGTAAATTGTTTTTGTTTTTTCTAAATTTCTATCTAGTTGCATCCTTGATAACAAATAGATAAAGCATCAGTATACTGGAATTTTTATCTACATGTATTCCTTTTTAAAACTTTTTTTTTGGTGTTTTTTATTGTGGTAAAACATACATAACATAAAAGTCACCATTGTAATTATTTTGAAGTGCAAATTTGGTGGCATTAAGTATATTCACAATGTTGTGCACCCATTACTGCTTTTCTATTTCCAGAACTTTTTTTTATCATCCCAAACAGAAGCTTCATATCATTGAAATGATAAGTCCCCATTTCCCCCTGTTCTTAGCTTCTGATAACCTCTATTATCCTTTCTGTCTCTATGGACCTGCTTATTCTAAGTACCTCATGTAAGTGAAATCATATAATATTTGTCCTTTTGTGTCTGGCTTATTTCACATAGCATAATCCTTTGTAGGTTCATCCATGATGTAGCATGTATTAAAATTTCATTCCTTTTTAGGGCTAAATAATATTCCATTATAACACACACACACACACACACACACACACACACACACTTGTGTTTATTCATCTATCTGTTAATGAACATGTGAGTTTTTCCACATTTCAGCTATTGTGAACAATGCTACTATTAACATTGGTGTATCTGTTCAAGTCCCTACTTTAAAAAAAATTTTAAGTAGGTTTCACACCCAGCATGGAACTAAATGTGGGGCTTGAAATCACATCCCTGAGCTCAAGACCCGAGCTGAGATCCAGAGTCAGATGCCTAACTGACTAAGTCACCCAGGTGCCCCCAAGTTTCTACTTTCTTTTGTTTATATATCTGGGAATAGAATTGTGAGGTCATATGGTAATTCTGTGTTTAATTTTTGAGAAACCACCACACTGTTTTCACAGTGGCTGCACAATTTTAAATTCCTATCAGCAAGGCATAGGGTTCAAATTTCTCCATATCCTGTGCCAACACTTGTTATTTTCCATTTTTTTAAATAGTCATCCTAATGGGTGAGAATTCTCTCACTGTGGCTTTGATTTGAATCTCTCTAATGATTAGTGATGTTGAGCATCTTTCTATGTTTTATTGGCCATTTGTAGATCTTCAGCTAGCTCAGTTTGCTTGACTGGGTTAGGGGATGCAGGTGACTCAGGCCTTCACTCCGAGAGGTTGGAGTCATGATCACCCACTGAGGACTATGGCTGCTGCAATCACCTGTTCATAACTATTTCTAGGTAACACCAAGAGATGCCCTCATGAATCCCAAACATTATCCTGCCTATCTTCTCCTGGTAATCAGGGTTTATTTTCTCTAACAGTAGAGTAACCTCTTTCTTTGACTGCTAGCCCACTGGCATGGGGAGCCCAGAGAGACTGGTTGGTAATCAGAATTTCTAGCTCAGTGAAATTCTTACTGTGTTCTCCAGCAGAAGTGTTCTCTTGAGAATGAGAATCTAATCTGACAAAATGTAGAGTTTCAGAGAAGGAAAGCACAGAATCTGAAAATATGTCACTGATCATGGTAGTGAAAGAGATTAATCTCACTTCTTGTTTTCTGGATCTATGTATTCCAACCACAGGGGACATAGCACTATTTATAGAGCTCTGATTTAAAGCTTTCACTACATTTCAGGCACTGTGCTCTCCCCCACCCCCCTTCCCAAAATATTGGCCTTGAATTGGAGAGTTACTCGAGCCTATAAAAGTTTATTTAACCATCTAATAAGCTAGATGCTTTGGAGTAAAGAGGTATGTGCTAAAACTAATGAATCTAGTGCTCATGTGCCCACTGACATACCGCATATGCCATAAGATGGGTCCCTTCATTAGAGGGGACAGTTGTGTCAGTTGCTGTGCTGATAGACCAGTCATTCTATACGCCTCTGAAACTGTTCCCCCCACCCCATCCCTCAGCCAACATAGTGAATCAGAAGTAATACCACAGTCCAGAGAAAATGCAATGTCTAGTGCCTCCAACAATAGTTAAAGAATTCGAGAATAGAGAAGTCCCTAAAAAACCTTTCAAATAAAAACATTTCAGGCTATGACCACAATCATTATAATTAACATTACCACCATTAAGTATCATCCTTACTGCATATTCAACACTTCGCTTCACCCACACTTCACCTCAATCTTTCACAACTGAGAGTCTCAGGAATTGCAGTGAGGTCTTACCGCTGTCTCTGATCGATCCAGTTGCCAAATCCCATCCTAAGCACCTGTCTTCTATGACTACTCCTGGTATCAGTGGTCTGGGTTTAATATCTTAGATTGTGTTTGCTGGGAAATATACTCTGAGGTAGATATTGAAATGCAGAGGGTTTACTGGTATGGTTCTCGAGAACACCACAAGTAAGGGAGTGAGGAGGGCAGGAGTGAGCAGAGGGAGAAGTAGAAGGGTTTGGCAAATCCCATGGAAATCTCTGAAGCTGAGTTTGACCTTCAGAGATGTCTCAGATCGATGCAAGGCTGTTTTGCCCCCAAATCTACCAGTCAATTGTTAGGCTGTGGGAAGGGTTGCCAGCATGGGTGAAGCAGCTCCCTCTGGTCAGGGCAACACTGTGAAAGGTACTCAGCTGTGAACACCAGCAGTCAACTCTCCCAGTGGCAGCAGAGAGGAAGAGAGAGGGGAGCTCTGGGGGGGGGGGGGGGGGTGAGCCACTGCATTTACTACACTAAATGAAAAAGAAAGCAGGGTTGAGACAAGTGCATTGCAGCAGATATTGTATTTGGAAGTGATCTCAGGGAGCAAGAGGGAGGGACAGGAGAGCCAAAAGAGAAGAAGGAAGGCCAGTGCAAAAATGTGCTACCCAGTGGGTCGCTGCTTTAGAAGACTGCCACTGAGTTCTGTGAAATCTGAGGAGTTGTAGGAAATGTGTCACAGAAGTTTCCACCTGGGGAAAAAAAAGAGAGAAGCATTTATCAGTTGGCTGTCATTGGTCAAGGGCAAAGTCCTTAAACCTCCCTGTGGTTCTGGGTTTTCCATGCATGAGTGTGGAGAATGCCAAGAAAAGGTGCTGTCAGATTGCATCTGCAAGAAGCTTGTAGAAGCCAGTATGGAATGGATTACCTCAGAACAGGGTGGAATTGAAAGGGTCTACAAAAAGTATCTAGTACTTCTGGAAATACCTGGCAGAATTTAAAATGTAAACAGTTTATGATCCACAAATTTCACTTACAGAAATTTATACTACAGAAATTTGTGCTTATAGATGCAAACACGTATGTGAATTTGATAGGCTCTAGGGTCAACTGCCTGGGTGTAAGGCCAGGTTCTGCCACTGTGCATGAGGCACCTGTGAACTATGTCATGTCTCACATAGGGATGCTGACAGTGTTAAATAAATTAAACCATGCGCTAGGCTTTGGATAGTGCCTTGCATATAGTGAGGTCTCTATGCATGCCAGTTATTATTAATGTAACTCTTAACTGGATAGTGATTAAAGCTACTGTTTGCAGTGAAAAAAAGATGACAAACTACATACTAGGCAAAGAAATGACAGTATGGCCAAACATAGGAAACTATCACATGTGACATATGTTGTAAGTGAAAAAAACAAAGCAAAGCCAAAGTGTAGAAAAGCGTATCTAGTATGTGCTCCTATTTGTGTAAAAAGCACATTGTAAGTACTTATGCGATAGAGATTATTAGTGCTTGCCACAAGCTGCTTCTCTTCTGCTTCCTGGGCACACAGAAGATTGCTCTTTGCGGTTAAGTGGACCATGTGATTAGCTCTGGCCAGTGTGAGCCCAACAGGAGAGAAAAGCTCCTGTGTAACCTTCCAGCTCTCTCCTCCTGGAAGCCAAATGCTAGGATGGCAGCACCACAAGGTGATGTAGCTTAAACATGTAGTTTGGTACAAAACCAAAAATCTAGCTACTGAGATACTGGGTTAAATTTGCTACCACAGCATAACCCAGCCTATCTTGACTAGTATGATACGATTCTGCAAAGGAGGCAGAGAAAAATGAAAACCTCCTAGGGAGGAAAACCTGGGCACCTATTGGAGTTTGGAGGAGCTGGAGGGCGACTTATTTTGTCCTCTGTATCTTTTCATGTTGCTTGAATTTTTAAACTGCAGGTGTAAGTTAAATTTTTTAATGAAAGAAATTTTAATATTAAGTGTGGTTTGGGTTAGACAGGAACCATCAACCTTCCCTAAAACTTACGAGAAGGTACAGCCCTCATCCTCCTGAAAACAAGAACAAAAGCCAAAGACAAAACAACCTCTGCCCCCCCCCTCGTCCCCCTCAAAAGGCAAAAGCACAGAAATCATTTAGCTGGATTATGTTATTTTCTCCAAGAATGTTCAGCAGCTTGAATAAAGATGCAGGAAAAGAACTTTTGGGACAAGGAAAGCAGTCAGGGTAGGAAGGAGTGGGGTTTGTTTGTGGTAGCGGATGGGGAGAACGTGGTGAGGCTGTAGCCCTGGAGTTCTCGAAGAAGTGAAGAGTTTATGGGGCCATGCCAGAAGAAGTAATGTGGGGAAAGAAGTGCTGGTGACTGAGGGGGTAGACATCTGAAGGAAAAATTGTTTACTACTTGTGACCACTTCCATTACTCAGGCAAAGTCAACTGAAAGGTAACGTGGTTTTGATAGTTTGAGGCAACTACTATAAAATTTAGTCTTGTTTTATGTCTCACTCTGCTTATAATATCCCGAGTGATTTCAAAATACATTGCATAGTGCACCACGCAGATGGTGACAATCAAAGAAATCTCTATCATTTTTCCTCAAGAGCTTTTGCAAGGAAATGTGTGATTTTTCTGTAGGTTTTATCTGCAAAGGGTGGTACGACATACTGCTGATCAATAGTGACCAAGCCGGATATTTGCAGGACAGTCATGACAAAAGAGGATGGCGGTTTCACAATAAGGATGAATAATGGAGAAGATAAAAGATAACCTTGACGGGTAACTCAGTTAAGAGGGAAATTGGAAATGTTTAAAGATCCTGATTCACACCAATAGGCCATTGTATGGGATTGCATCTAAACGAATAAACAATCTTTATACAGACGATTTCCTTGAGTCACAGATTTTTCCTCGTGAGCAGAGAACTGTGGCATTTTGGAAACTGGATGAAAGATTTTATTAATATGAAATTATTAACATGAAATAATAGGATCTTCCTCAACAGTACTGTAGCAAATGTTGTGGGAGAAAAATCACTCAGCGATTCAGCACCTACCGTGTGCCTAGACAAGGGGATGGGCACTGTTTGAAGAGCTATGTGATCCCTGATTTTAAGGTACTTCTGGCTCATTTGGAGAGATGTAGCATAATGGAATATTCCTCACAGGAATGATGGGAGGAAAACAAGATAATAACCTCTGATGAATTGCAAAGAATAAAAGTGGTATAAAAATTCAGAGAAAGGTGAGCTCAGATTAGTTGAAATATATGTTGAGGGCTCAATGGAAGTTATTATTGGATGGATTCAGAACTAGAAGACCCAGATTAGAATCTTCTGCTGTCATTTACTGATTTGTGACTTCGAACAAGTTTATTGAACTTGTCTGTTCTTAATTTGTAAAGTAGGAGTGATGGTATGTATCTTGCAGTACTGGAAAGAATATTCTCAGATCTGTTTCTTGTCTTTTCTGTATCACAGTCCAGTAGGGGTGGCAAGAAGCTGCATTTCCCAAGTGCTCTGCCCTAAACTGTCCTGCCAGATTCATACATTGAAGCTCCTCAACCCCCAAGATGACCGCATCTACAGAGAGGTTCCTTGGGAGATAATTAAGGTTAAATGAGGGCTTAAGCGTGGGGCCCTAATCCAAGAGGGCTGTAGCCTTATAAAAAGAGGAAGAAATCTCTCCCTTTCTACTCCTTCTCCCCCTCCCTCCCTCTCTCCCCTCCCTCTCCCTCCCTGTCTCTCCCTCTTCCTCTCCTCTCTGTGAGGACACAGCAAGAACACAGCCTTCTGTAAGCCAGAAAGAGAATCCTCACCAGAAACTCACCATGCTAGCACCTTGAGCCTGGACTTTCCAGCTCCCAGAACTCTGATAAATACATTTCTGCTGTTTAAGCCACCCAGTCTATGGTATTTTCTTACGGCAGCCCAAGCTGTCTAATGGAGCAGGTTTCCATGTCAGGAGGGTCAGGCCAATGGCAGATACAGGAGAAGACTAAAAAGTGGGAGGGAGGGAAAGGCCAGAATATGTCTCTCCTTCTCTCTACCTCAGCAGCATCTCCAGCCTCTTGCATGACCTCAACTCCCTGTATTTAGCCTGATTCTAGCTTCTAGCTTCTAGCTGCTGTTGGGGAAGTCTGATCGTGGACCCCAGTAGCACCAGTTCCTCTTCCTTTTGTCTCTCAGGCCTTGGGTGCTTGTAGCTCTCTGCTCTTACAAATCTCTGGATTGCCTCACTGTCTCCCATTTTGTTACTGTCAGCTCTCCTATAATCTGTGTTATCAATTTTCCCTCTATTAGTTGTTAAATTCCCTCTATTATAAAAATGTAAATATGTTTTCTGTTTTCTGGTTGAATTTTGACGAAGACAAAGGGTAAATTTTAAAATGTAACACTGTGAAGCTATAATGTGCCTTACAAGTAATAACCATATATACACAGAGGGCACACTATATGTATGTGTCTTTCCCCATCTTGCCCATGATGCCTGTGTGACTATGTTTGTGATATGTCTTCTTGGATCTAATTGATTATTCTAGAGGGCCCAAAGAGGGCTCATCACAGGTCACAGTGTTGACCTAATCACAATCCCTCTCTCAGAGCCTGGAACTAAGGTACACAGAGGGACATTTTAGCCAGCAGTGGTCGCTGAAGCTGAGAAGCCAAGCCATGAAGTTCATGACTATGTTCTGGTGAGTAAAAGATTCTGGTGGAGAAAGAGGACCAAAGAGTAGGTCACATGGCTCCTAAGAAGTAGAGAGTATAGCCTTGGTTCCAGGTAACTTTCAATTCCCCAGTGCTAGTTTTGTATAGGTCTGGTATTCCCACCCTCACATTTCATGAAATTCTTTAAATGTTTTCCATAAAGTTACCTTCAATGGGGCTAGCTTCTTTGGATATCTGTGTTTTTGAGTGCTTGATCATGCATCCATCCATGTACACATACACACATATGCACACACACACACACACACACACACACTTCTGCAGACTTTGAGCTGCTTTTAAAAATATTTAGCTTGTGGTTGGGCAAAGAGACATTTATATGGAATTCTGCTGAGGATGAACAACATGAGCAAAAGTTCATGGATGAGAGAGATGAGACTCTAGAATATCTGGTTGACTGCTCTGCTTGTTTTAACTAACAGAGTTTACCATTATGTCTAGAGGCAAATTGTTTTTAAGTTAAATATAGTTGGAATGTTATAGCCCTTACTCTATATAGAAAACTAATAATGTTGGTGTTCCCTAAAGTCTGATTTAAAAGAACATAATTTTAACATTCACAAAAGAGCAGTAATCATTACATTAAAATATATTAAAAACCAGATTTATAAGCAGCATGTTTCTCCCATGCTCTGAAGGTCATGCCACCAGGTTTCTGCAAAATTGGGTCAGGAAGAAAATTCAGTAACAAAGGGACTCTCTCTGGAAACCATCCTATTTGTAGTTTCTTGAAGATAAAATGTTGAATCTCAGAGCACCTACTAGATCTTCAGTACCAGACACAACAGGGTTTTTGGGTGTTGTTTTGTCTTACTATGAGGTGTTCCTGCTGTCGTTCATTCCCTGCCTAAAAGAATCTTGCTATTGAAATGAACATTCCTGTATTGATCAAATGGGTATATTCTAAAATAGGCTGGAATCTGTTTTATGACGTCAATGTGAAAATGTCACTGTACAAGAAGGGATGGGGGGGCTCCTGGGTGGCTCAATCAATTGAGCACTGACTCTTGATCTCAGCTCAGGTCTTGATCTCAGGGTCGTGAGTTTGAGTCCTGCCTTGGGCACACAGAGCCTGCCTAAAGAATAAAAAAATAAAAATAAAAAAAAGAAGAAGGACAGAAATGGAAATGTGGAATGTGATGCAGAGGAGAGTCCCTGTTACAAAGTTTTAGAAGATCTTAATCGGGGCGCTTGGGTGATTCAGTTCTTTGAGAGTCCAACTCTTGATATTGGCTCATGTCCTGATCTCAAGGTCATAAGATTGAGTCTAGCGTCCGGCTCTGTGCTGACAATGTGGAGCCTGCTTGGGATTCTCTCTCTCTTCCCCTCCCCCCCAAATAAATAAATGAACAAACATTAAAAAAAAAAAGATATTGATCAACTTCACCAGTATCTGGAATTTGGAAGTTGTTTCTTTTAAATTAGCAATAATCGTGCCTTGGATGAAACTCATTGGCTACGATACTGCCATTGTGCAAAGCTTGGAAGTTGTTTCTTTTAAAATAAAGAGTATTTTCTGGACATAATATTTGCATGTGCTATAGTGGGTTTTACCTGATTACACAAGCCCATTTGTTAATGTGCTGTACTAATATTTATTGCCTTGCGTTCCATTGTTGTTGACATCTGTCTTTTAGTTTTGGCACTTTTTCTTTATGTTCCACTCATTCTTCTGACAGCACCATGAAATGAACATGCTCCATAAGCCCATTGGTCCCAGGAGGTGGATGAGAGACACATGGCACAGAGCTGCCTCAATCAAGCTGCCCCTAACAAGCACAGCCTGCATCAGCCAACCACAAGCTAGCTCATGGGCTAAATAAATACCTACTGTCATAAGGGTAATGAAAATTTGTGGTTGTTTGTTAAGCATCATTATTGTAGGCATAGTTAACTGATACCACAATAGCAGTAGTTTATTATTGAACTCAGTAGTTCCAATAACAGCCTTTTGATTCCCTCTCTTGTGATTGTGACAAATGTAATAGCTCCCCTCGTGAATTGGTTTATGGTGTTCCCGGAATCATTCTGGAAGACCAGTTTAGAGTTTGCTGCTCCACTGCCTCAAACAGTTTTTAATGATCAACTTCCTTTTCTGTTTAGGATAACTATACCACCTCACATTCATTAGGATGGCTACTACAGAAAAACAAACAGAAATATGAATGTGGGCAAGGATACGGAAATATCGAAACACCTTTGAACTGTGGTGGGCACATAAAATGGTGCAACTGCTATAGAAAACTGTATGGCAGTTCATCAAAAAATTAAAAATAGAATTGTGATCCATCAATTCCACTTTTAGGTACGTACTCAAAAGACTTGAAAGCTGACTTGAAGAGATATTTATACACCCATGTTTATAGTAGCATTATTTACAATCCAGGAGGTGGAAGCAGCCTATATGCCCATCAACAGATGAATAAACTGTAGTATATACATTCAGCCTTAAAAAGGAAGGAAATTCTGATACATGCTGCAACATGAACGAACCTTGAAGGCATTATGTTAAGTGAAGTAAGCCAGTCACAAAAGGACAAAAACTGTATGAATCAATTAATGTGAGGTACCTAGAGTAATCAAATTTATAAAGACGGTAATCCTAAAGACAAGAAATATAGGTATACTCTGGCTACCCCTCCACCCTCTGGCTCATTTTAGGATCAGAATAATATGGGGTAGGGCCAAGACTGTTGTTTATCCCATTATCATCTCTGTAATAGTCTGAATAAGGAACTAGCATAAAATGGCTGCATTTCCTCCTATACAAAAAAAAAAAAGGTATTAGTTGAACCCATAGTAGACAATGTGTAGTACATGCTGTCAGTGTCCTAAACGTGTCCCTGTAAAATTCAGTGTGCTTTCCTGAACTTCCAGTTGCCAGTGCCTGAGTCTTTGCCTGAGGGTTCTTTCTTCCATCTCCAACCCCAACTACAACCCTGAAGCCTTAAAGCTGCATTATGAAGCCTGAAAATGGACTCAAAGTCCCTCCCAGTGATTTCTAGCAGAAAAAGTCAGGAAGTTCTGGTGTGATAAACTGAGATGGGTATAGGGCAGGTAGTGTGAACAAAGAACAAATGTGGGAAAAGCAAAGCAAAATGGTGGAAGGCAATTGCTAGAAGAGAAGACTTGGGACCTAGCTTTCACTTTTGAGCACTTGTGCTGGTTATACAATGTGTGATGAGTCAGCCTCAGTTAAACGCACAGTTGGAGGTAAACCTTAAATTACCTTGATTTTCTTATAAGAAAATTATTTTACTACAGTGAGTAAAGTTCTTTGGCCATGAGCCCTACTCATTTCATCTTCTGCATTAAAACTGAATACATTGGAAGGAAAAAGCCACTGCGGGTGCAAGTTGGCTTGAGGAGTTACTCTGGACTCTGCCTCCCACTTTCCCTGTCAAACTTTGTTCTCCCTGGTTTCTGTCTTATTGATTCCACACCCATTTTATCTCTGCATCACTGAGAGAACTGACAACTCTGGCCCGAACCTTGAGGAACTCATAATCTGGTTGAGGAGACAGCCATGTAATCAGAGTCAAGTAGTAGGTAGCAAGTGCTAACATAGGGACCTAACTTACATGCTATGGAAACAGAAGACAAAGCTGCTAATTCTAGCTGGTGCCATTGAAGGCGCATGAACTAACAGGCACTGAGAGATTAGGAGGAGATTTCCAAGCCGAGAAGACTGTAGATACATTTCAGGCAGAAGGACCACCATGCCTTCTTTGTGTGATTCTTGGGATCTTCATTTTTAGGCAAGTAAACACTGTGGGGCTGTTTGCAAACTTGAACACTCCGCATATGTTCCTTGACAGCTATTGGGGGAAAAATAATCCATTTGGAAAGTTAGTATTTTGGGGAAAAGCAGTGTGTGTTTTTTTTTTTTAAGTTAATTCCTCTTTGAGAAACCATCTCTGATGCATAGCTTCCCAAAATGTAGGCATTTATTTCTTATGAGTTGAGAACTTTAATGGATAAGCCACATAATTTGAAATTAATACTCACAGGCAACATTAACAAGGGTCAAAGCACAAGTACAAAGTCAACTTGATGTGTATATTGCTTTTTCATTAAAGGGAGGGAATACCTAGAGTTCAAATTCCAAAGGCAATTATCAAACAAGTTTAGGCAATGTATCAGTTCAGGCCCTGATTTTTCATCTAAAAACACCTGATTTTCTATGAAGTTGTTTCCTCTCTTTTTATTTATTTATTTTTATTAAAAAAAATTTTTTTAACGTTTATTCATTATTGAAAGATAGAGAGAGACAGAGCATGAGCAGGGAAGGGGCAGAGAGAGGGAGGCACAGGATCCAAAGCAGGCTCCAGGCTCTGAGCTGTCAGCACTGACCCTGACGCGGGGCTCGAACTCTCAAACTGTGAGATCATGACCTGAGCCAAAGTCAGACGCCCAACCGACTGAGCCACCCAGGTGCCCTGAAGTTGTTTCCTCTTTTAAAGCATCACTATAAAATGAAGATTTTGGAGAATTTAGAGAAAGAGATCGTGGTGTTACTTTTGTTACACAGCTAAACATATATTGGGAACCTTCTTCATTTCTCTTTTGGTGGAAAAAGTTAAAAAATTTAGGAATGCTTTTCACCGGACATTGTTAACATGAAAAAGTTTTCACTTGAATATTTGTATTTGTAAGACATTAGATATTTTTAGGAGATTAGATACTGTGAAGGAAAATAACTAATACTGAATATATAACTCTGCCCAGTTCTACCATTTATTATTCTGTGGGTTGAGTCACATTTATTATTCTGTGGGTTGAGTCACATTTTGGGTTGCTATTGTTGGTAAGGTCCTTTATGGCCCCAAACTCTGCTCCTCCTGTCTTCTTCTTCGTCTGCCTTTTTATTGCCAGTTGTGGGGAATAATTTTATCTCTTGGGAGTCATATTTGCAAATGTAATATGTCAGTTAGGCAACAGATTGGATTGCTGTACAAAAGAGACACCAAATTACAGTAGCTTAAGCAAGACAGATTATTTCTCTCTCGCAAAGAAGTCTGCAGAGGCATTTTAGTGACAGCATGACTTTGCCATGGTTTCAGGAGCACTATCTTGTTACTCTGACATTATCACACGAGAGTGTTTTTTCTAATTAGTTTTTTGTTTTTTAGTTTTTTAATTTATTTATTTAGAGAGAGAAAGCATGCAGGAAGGGCAGAGAGAGAGAAAGCATGCAGGAAGGGCAGAGAGAGAGGGGGAGAGAGAGAGAGAAGGAGAGAGAGAGAGAATCCCAGGCAGGCTCCGCAACATCAGTGCAGAGCCCAGCTCGGGGCTCGATCCCACAAACTGCAAGATCATGACCTGAGCCAAAATCAAGAGTCAGATGCTCAACCGACAGCCACTCAGGTGCCTCGACACTCAGGTTTTAATCCTTTGGTTGAAAATGGCTGATTCAGCTACACCAGTGACCAATTTATTGTAAAACTAATGAAGATTCAGTTTCAGGATCCTTCACTTACATGGATCCTTTCCATGTGTTATGTGATGTTGTAGGGGCTGCAGGCTTCTGGGATATGACTGTAGGAGTACTTTTTGTGTCGTAGACCCCTTTGGTAGTTTGCTGAAGACTATGGACCCCTTTTCAGAAAAATGTTTTTTAGAAAGCCTAAAGTCCAGGGGCACCTGGGTAGCCCAGTTGGTTAAACATCCGACTTTGGCTCAGGTCGTGATCTCACATTTCAAGCCCGGCATCAGGCTCTCTCCTGTTAGATCCTCTGTCTCCCTCTCTCTCTGTCCCTCCCCTGCTCTCTCACTCTCTGTCAAAAATAAATAACTGTTTAAGAAAGCTTAAAGTAGGGGTGTCTGGGTGGCTCAGTAGGTTAAGCATCCGGCTTCAGCTCAGGTCATGATCTCAGAGTTCTGTGTCTCCTTCTCTCTCTGCCCCTCCCCCATCCCCTGCTCACCCTCTGTCTCTCTCTCTCAAAAATAGTAAAAAAAAATTTTTAAGAAGCTTAAAAGTATAACACATAGGATGGCAAAGGAGTCCAACATATTCAATAATCAAAATATTTTAAAAATTTTGTGATATAGAAATATATGTCCTTCTTTATTACACATTAAACAATCAGATCTAGTGATGGGACTAATAACTACCATAATTTTGAAGTTGTAATGAGCACTAAAGATATTTCACAAATCTTCATTAATTGGAATTCGTATGAACATATTTAATTTATATTGATGACAACAAGGTCACAGGCAAAACAAATATAACCATGCTTTTGTCTACATTTATCGTAGAAGGAAAAATATTGAAAGTCACACTCCCCAAGGTAGGAGATCTGAGTGGCGTATTTTCATGGATTCTATATTGGTTCTCTAAATAAGAGACAACAATTATCCTTATATTTGATTGTTTTTATTTTCCATCTCAGTTTCTGTGTCCACTTCTTTTCATTTTCATCAATATATATTGTAATTATCTCAGGGTTTTCCTCTATTTCAGCAATTCAAATTTTTAGTAGACACTATTCTTTTTTTTATATATTTATTTGCGTTTTAATGATATTATTTTAGTCTTCAGTTTTCCCTTTGGGGCACCTGGGTGGTTCGGTTGGTTAAGCATCTGACTTCGGCTCAGGTCATGATCTCAACAGTTTGTGGGTTCGAGCCCTGCATCTGGCTCTGTGCTGATAGCTCAGAGCCTGGAACCTGCTTCAGATTCTATGTTTCCCTCTCTCTCTCTCTCTGCCCCACCCCCACCTTGTGCTTGCTCTCTCTCTCTCAAAAATAAATAAACATTAAAAAAAGTTTTCCCTTCGATTCACAAGCCCTCTTTTTATTTTATTTTGATCTTTCTTGGTTTCTTGATTCATTTCTTGGTTTCTTTAGTTTATATTCTTATTCAGTTTTTATACAGTGTTGCAAGTTCAGGGAGTTTCCTTCTGTTCCTTGAATTAGGTTTTCTTTGGGTTTGAGCATTCTGTCTTTTTCTTTGCCAATTTCCATTACTGCTTTTTTTAAAAAAACATTAAAAAATTTTTTATTTTAGAGAGGGAGAGTGGACGTGAGCAAGGGAGAATGGCAGAGGAAGAGAAAGAGAGAATGCCAAGCAGGGTCCACACTCAGCACAGAGCCCAACACTGGGTTGGATCCCATGATCCTGGGATCATGACCCGAGCTGAGATCAAGCGTCAGATGCTCAACTGACTGAGCCACCCAGGTGCCTCTCCATTACTGCTTTGTGAAAAGAAGGACGAAGAAGAGGAAGAAGAACAAGGAGGAAGAGGAGAGAGAAAGACAGGGTGGTTATCCGTTTGCTTTTCTCGAGACTTGAGATTAGTGAGAATTCTTCAAATTCATTACAATGTCTGGGTGGTGGAGGTGGTGTTAGGAGCTAAGCCACTTCTCTGCTCAACTCCAGAATCTTCTCTTTCTTTCTTTGAACACCTGATGTTAAGGTTTGTAGCACTAGCTTAAACCCCTTTTCTTGTTTGGTGGTTGCTAGTAAAGTTTTGGATCATTCTGTTAGGTGAAGTAGGATAGAAGTCTTTAAAGAAGTTCTAATCTTATATCGTATCCCAGAAGGCAGAACCTGAGATTTTGAGTAATAAATTAGGCCTAAGTATACCTAATTCAAAGAGTTGTTAGAACAATACAATGGATTGATGTTTGCAAAATGTACAGAACAGTATTTGTTGTGAAGAAGGCAGGTTGATGGAATGCATTTGATTTAAATAAAATCAATTATTCGTCAAGTATACCAATAAAGCTAGGGGAAAAATAAAATGAATAACTGTAATAGCATCTTTATATATACTATAAACATTGAAATATGTACACTTACAAATCATCTTCTCAAGATATGTGCATAGTTCTAATACTTAAAAATACTAATACTTTTACTACTGACAGAGGGCACATTATCAATGCAGACATCCAAAACAAGTTTCCCACTTAGACCATTAAGATTGACCCTTAATTTATTTTCTGAATTATGATCCTTTTAGGTGAGTCAGGAGAATCAGGAAAAATCACAGTCATCTATGGGAACATGTCGATACATTTGCAGCCAATTCTTGATTATCACATGGGGATTTTCCACCTGTGTGATTATCAGTGCCTTCCAGATGATGTCGAGAAAACAAAAAAAGATTCTGCTGTTTGGTATGGTGCAAATTAATGTTTCTTTCTTCTTTCTATTAGTGAAATCTAGACCAGATGGTATTCCCAAGCAAACCCTCCTATTCAGGAGTCTATAAACAGAACATGTCTTTCCATACCAACCCTATTTTAGAAATCTGTGCTGTCTCCTGTTGGTGGGAATGCACAGCCACTGTGGAAAACAGTATGGAGGTTCCTCAGAAAGTTAAAAATAGAATTAGCCTATCATCCAGTAATTGCACTACTGGGTATTCACCCCCAAAATACAAAAACTCTAATTCAAAGGAACACATGCACTCCTATGTTTATTGCGGCATTATTTACAATATCAAATTATGGAAGCAGCCCGAGTGTCCACTGATAGATGAATAAATGAAGAAGATGTGATATATATCTATATATCTATAGATAGATAAATATATATGTATTTTATATTATACATATTGGAATATTGTAAATATATTGTAATATATATAATACATATTATATATTTTGGAATATATTATATAGGAATATATTACATATATTATATATGAATAGATTGTATTATATATATTGGAATATATTATATATTATATATAGGGATATATGTAATATATACATAATAGAATATTATTCAGCCATAAAAAGGAATGAAGTCTTGCCATTTGTAACAACATGGATGGAGCTAGAGAGTGTAAGTGTAAGAGAGTGTAAGTCAGAAAGACAAATACCATATGATTGCACTCATATGTGGAATGTAAGAAACAAAAATGAGCAAGGGAAAAAGAGAGAGAGAGAGAGGAACCAAGAAGCAGACTCTTAACTACAGAGAACAAACGGATGGTTTGGGGAGGGGAGGTGGGTGGGGGATGGGTGTACAGGTGAAGGGGATGAAGAGTGCACTTATCATGGTGAGCGCTGAGCACTGTATAAAATTGTTAAACCACTATATTTTACACCTGAAACCAATATAACACTGTATGTCAACTATACTGGAATTAAAATAAAAACTTAAAAAAAAACCCAGAAATCTGTGCTGCCTTTTCCATGAGCCTTCTGGAAGAATGACTCATTTGCCTTTATTAAATGGAAAGTGAAAAGGAAAACCTTGAAGAACTACTTGTTCAAAGAATCAACCATATGTATTTGATAAAAATGAAAACAAAAATAAAAATAAAAATAAACATAAAAATAAAAATAAAAATAAAAATATACAGGGGCGACTGGGTGACTCAGTGGGTTGAACGTCTGATTCTTGATTTTGGCTAGAATCGTCATCCTAGGATTGTGGGATCCAGCCCTGCATCCAGCTCCATGCTGAGCATGGAGCCTGCTTGTAATTCTCTCTCTGTCTCTGTGTCTCTCTCTGTCTCTCTGTCTCTCTCTCTAAAATAAAAAAAAATAATAAGAGGCAGCTGGGTGGCTCAGTCAGTTAACCAAACGACTCTTGACTTCGGCTCAGGTCATGATCTTGCGGTTTGTGGTTTCGAGCCCCAAGTCAGGTTCTGCATTGACAGTGTGGAACCCGCTTGGGATTGTCTCTTTTTCCCTCTCTCTTGCCCTTCCCCTGCACTCTCTCTCTCTCTCTCTCTCTCTCTCCCAAAATAAATAAATAAACTTAAAATAATGATAATAAAATACAAAATATAAAATATATATATATTGAAGAGTGACAGGGAGGACAATGTGAACTTTCCCCCCATTTTTTCTTCCCTTGTTTTCCCCTTATATGATTGTAAATTCCTATGCAGGGAGGAATTCAGTCTTATCCATCTTTTTATTCCACTTTCTGCCCCTATCACCTAGCAGAATGACTGGCACAATTGTAGGTATGTAAAGAGTTTTTGAATAAATCAACATATGTATTTCATGTGTGAACTAAACATTCCAATCTGATTTACAGACATCCTTTATTAAGCTTGTCAGATCTAAAAACATATTTTTCATTTTCCGAGGAGCTAAACATACAATTAGAGGACTGTAGGACTAGTCATTATCTAATGCTACCAGAAGAATTGCTGTCACAACTCTTCTTGGAGACTAGACTATTCCCAAGCCTCCTTATAGTTAGGGTCAAGTGCATCATTTTGCCTCATCCTACTGGGAAGACTAGATTGTAGAAGTCATTTGGAGAGAACATTGTGGGCATGGTCATCATATTTTCTCCAGGTATTGATGGCATTCATAGTATGATTGCTAGAGATTCCTCAAATTTCATATCTATGTCCTGACAATAGTCTTTTGTGAAAAAGCAAATGACTACTTTTTATTATTGGTGTGTGTGTGTGTGTGTGTGTGTGTGTGTGTTAAACAACACACTTGACCAATACAGCCAAAGAGTCAAGAAAAGGCCCATGACTCATTTCTTGGGTGTTCCCTTTCTTGATGGGTGGCTTATGTAAGTCAAGGCTATTGCATTCTCTGAAATTAACAGGTGTGTGCCTACATACTGTGTTTTAATATACCTCCCTTCACAGTTGGTAGCATTCTCAGGATCAAAGGCTATTCAAGTGCTGAAATGCTTTGCACTTTCTAGTCTACATAAGTTTGTTTATCCTCACCCTTCAATAGTGGGTGCCATCTGTTGTCCCTATAAATCTGTTGAGGTCAGTTTTATCATTAAAACCATGTCAAATGCACTCGTGTCTCATGCAATGCTTTACATTATAGCACAATTTATCTTAGCTTTTGAGATGGAAACTACATATATGTAGTTAAAGAAGAGTCAAGAATAGCTTGACAAGAAGCCAACCAGGTACAGGCCGACCCGCATGAAGTATTGCAAAAAGACAATCAGTAATAAGAATTGATGATACCTGTGCCAGGGATTTATCTTTAGAATTCAGCATCCCTACTTCATTCACTATTATCTGTCATGCTTTAGTATTTCCATTTATTAGGCAGGCTGGGGTGGGGATGTGGGCTACGTCTTACGGTATATCCTGCATATTAGTTTTGGAAATTGTTACGGGCTCACACATCTAGGGCATAAAAGAAAACCAGTCAAGTCAAGTGAAATGAGCTGGAAGGTTAATGAATTTTGAAGTGATTGCCAGCCAGGCTGATACCACTCTTCTTGAGGTGGCTAGATCTCACTCATTAGCTACATAAATCCATCAATTAATACAAGGAAATTTAGTGGGCACTCACTCTACATCTATAACTATTGTTGCCACACTGTGCTAAGTGCTAGGTCACTTTTGCTGGTAGGATTTAGGGCATATACATACACACATACCATTTCAAATGTTTAAATTTCAAAGTTAGGGCTTGGGACATTAAAGTAGATTTGAATGGATAATGCAATTTCATAATTTTTGTGACATAACTATAGCTTCATTAGGAACTTTTCTTTTGCATTGTCAAAACACTTCTGAAATATCTTGCTAAAGGTTACTGTTGCATGAGGATGGTTTCTGTTCAAAAAAGGGCATGCTTCTTTTTTTCAGTGGGAACCCTTTATTTTTATTTAAAAGAATTTTTAAAGTTTATTTATTTGAGAGAGAGAGAGAGAGCGCATGTGCACAAGGGAGGAAGGAGCAGAGAGAGAGAGAGGGAGAGAGAATCCCAAGGAAGCTCCACAACACCAGCGCAGAGCCTGATGTGGGACTTGAACTCGCAAATCGTGAGATCATGACCTGAGCTGAAATCAGACACTTAACCGACTGAGCCACCCAGGCACCCCCAATGGGAACCCTTTAAAAATAATTCGATTGCTTCTTTAAAAAATATGTAATGAATTGAAATTATTCTTAAATATTCGGATTCACTTCTTCAATGAATTCAGTAAGATAATTCAAGCCCTTCTTACTCCCTTACCCTGACACTTTTTATTTATTTATTTTTTAGACTTATTTTTTTAGTAATCTCTACACCCAATGTGGGGCTCAAACTCATACCCCTGAGATCAAAGTCACATGCTCTTCTGACTGAGCCAGCCAGGTAACCCCTACACTGACACTTTTAAAGTGATATACCTATATTTTAGTTATTCTTGGGGACTCCTGCCTTGAAACAATTGTAGCATTTTATTTTTTACTCATATATAAGATAGGTCTGTGGTTATTGGTAATTATTTAGTATGAAAAATCATGGTATCCATAGTGACTATGGGGAACAAATCTTATCTTTACATTAGCTTGAGTAAGGAGAGGCAAATTAACCTTCATGAAATTTTGTCTTTGAAGAAGAAAAATTGGGGTGATAGAAGAAAGACTGAAGAAATGTGACCAGTTGCCAAAAGAGATGAGATAGCCTGATTTGGGGTTGCTGGAATTATTACTAATGATGAGAGGTATTTTATAAATGTTAGATATTACATACAAACTGCCTAGAAAATATGCAAAATAATATACTTTCATGTCTGTATAGAAAATATGTTTAAAATATGTCTACAAATTCTTTGACACACGTACCTTCAAGAAGTGGAGTCTAAATTTCCTCTCCTGGAGTGTGGGCTGGACTTAGGGGTTCACTTTTAACAAACAGAATAAAGCAGAAGTGATAGCATGCAACTTAGGAGACAGGGTCATAAAGGGCACTGCACCTTCCTCTTTTTTCTCTCTCTTGGATTGCTTCCATTGGGGAAAGCCAACTGTTATGTTTTAAGGACAACCAGGCAGCTCTGTAGAGAGACCCACACAGTGAGGAAGTGAGGCCTCCTGCTAATAGCAAGTTAGGATCTGAAGCATCTTGTCAATGACCTTGTCAGTAAGCCATCTTGGAAGTGGATTCTCCCACCCCAGTCATGTCTTCAGATGATTGCAGCCCTAGCTGATATCTTGACTTGCAACCACCTAAGAGGCTCTGAGTGAGAAGCACCAAGTAAATCTTCTCCTGAATTCCTGGCCCACAGAAACTATGAGACAATTAATATTTGTTATTTTAAGCCACTAAATTGGGGAGGAGGGGATTTGTTACACAGCAACAGATAACGAATACAAATTCCTATACTAGGATTTATTTTCAAGATGCAATTAATTCCAGCTGTTTTAATCTAAAGGAGGTATAATATAAGGAGCTGAAAGGACTGGAGAAATGGTATTTCAGCCATATTTGCAGAATCACACCGCTATTTTCACCTATAAGAGGAGCTGCCACTTCTGAGGCTATTAAGAAAGTGAAAAATCAAGAAACCCCCCCCTGAAACTGCTGATTTCAATGGGCTCTCCCAAATGAATCAGGAAGCCTCTGCTACTATTGCCACTGCTGCAATACCCACAAAGCTCCTACCTGGATAGGGGGATGTGGCTCCAGAATAAAACCAGTGCGTGTATCTTTAGAATCAACCAAAGCTTCAGGGGAAAAAAAATGTCTCTGCTTTACTTCTGCCTTTCAAGTCTCATGGAAATACATCTCAGGAATGTTGTTTATAGCTTTCTAGCTTCTGTAGTGCAGGAAGGCATACCTTGGGTGTTGGATATTTTTGTATTTCTATAAATATTCTTGAGCTTTGTTCTTCAACGCAGGTAAGTTACTTGAACACATTTTGATTCTTTTGAGTCTTGCTTTTAGGATTTAAGCCATGCTTAGTCTAGGGCTAATTATTTCTCACTACTGAGGCAAAAACCTTCCAAGTACTCTACCCAATGTCCTGTGGATGATGAGGTTTTCCAATCTAGTTGGTAGGCACCACTCCAGACCCAGTTTGGATGCCAGGCACTGTTTTTTTTTTTTTTCCTAATTCTTTCCTGTGCCTAAGATAATTTTCCTCACGCACACAGGATGATCATTATTCTCCTGAATACTGAAGGAATAACCTTTGTGGATCTCTGAGGTCCTGTATATGCGCAGCTCTCTCTTCTTTGGTATTGTCATGTGAATTCTGTCATTTTGGTCTCTCTAGACTTTCAGTTCATTCTCCTTAACTCAGGAAGTCCATCTAGTTCCACCTGGGTTTTTCCTCCCTGCACTACAGCCTAGAAACTCTCTCAAGCCAGTAAGTGAAGGTAATTGCAGGGTTCACGTCATTTGTTTCTTGTTCCTCAGGGATCACTATTCTTCATTGCCTGATGTCTAGTGTCTTCAAAACTGTTTTTTTCAAATACTTTCTCCTTCCGTTGTCGATGTGACAGATGAGAGCATAAATCTGCCCCTATTATTACATGTTGGTCCCTTATTGATTTTTTGACTAGAGCCTGTATCACATCCTGTAGGAAAGCATTCCAACCTAACACAGTATTATTTCCCAGGTGACATCGTCAGTGTCTACTTCAATAAGTTGTTCTACTGTTTTACAAGACTGATTGCTTCTGCGTGTGGGGATACATGGTAAGATCGTTGTTTGCCATAGGCATCGATTCATCCCATACCATTTTTTTTTTCTGTACATTTAGCTCTTTGGTCAGTAATTGAGTGAATAAGGCATTTAGTAAGTCTACGAATAGTAGTACTGGCAGAAATAGGACAAATAGGAAAGATAATACATATCCAGAATACATTTCTATTCCATTAGGACCATCTCTGCTTCTCTATGATGGAAGGTTTCCATTGTGGTCAACCTGTCACTAGGTACTAGTTTATGGGACTGTATCATGGGCTCATTGCTGGTTTTTGTGGTTGGCCGATTAAGTTGCTCTGCAGTGGAAGTAGCCAGATCAGCCTTGGTGAGGGAAAGTCCATCCCTCCCATCATGGGTGCCTATTGAGCAAGTACTGGGTGACTGGGGAAAGAGTCTGACTAACATCCATGAACAGTTCTACCTGTCCTCCAGGTTTTTAAGTGCTTCATCAGCAGTGGTTGACTTCTGATTAGCATTCGCAAGGGCACAAATAGTTTCACACTTTAGGCCAATTCTGAGAGATTATCTGTTTGTCATCTATTGCTGTTTAACAAATCATCCCAAACTTAATGGCTGAAGAAAACATCTATTTTGCTTCTGAATCTATTTAGGCAAATCTTGCAGGGATAATACATCTCTGCTCTACTTAGTGTCACTAGGACTGACTTGAAGGCCGAGGCTGGATTATTCTAAAGGTTTGGTCACTCACATATCTGGAAGTTGATGCTGTGATTGGCTAGGTCTTTGGCTGGGATTGGGCTGAAACATCTACATGTGGCTTTTCCATGTGGGTGCTTAGTTTACTCACAGCGTGGTTACTGGGTTCCAAAGGTAAACATCCCAAGAAGAGTAAAAGAAGCTGTATTGCTTTTTATGACAGCCTTAGAAGTCACATGATATTGCTTCTGCCATAGTCATAGACCTGCCAGACTCAAGGAGAGGGATCACAGATCTCATCTCTCAGTGGGAGAATGTCAGTGTCATGTTATAAGGAGTGCATGTGGGATGAGATATACTGGTATGGTCATCTGTGGAAAATAAGAGTCTGCCCCACAATCATATACTTCTTCTGTAGACTTCCTTATCACCAATTTTCATTCTTGTTCCTTCCAAGATCCTCACTGTATACCCAAATTGGTAGCCCTTACACATGGATTGATATTGATCTATATTTCTGGGTGTGTATATTTCCAAACAGAGGATAAACACATACACTGCTTAAAGTTCTTGTCACCGAATGTGTCTGCCTTATTGTCCTTCATATAGCCAATGTGAGTAGCCCTGTAATGCTGAGGCAATCCATTTACGGAAGGTGCCAACATGTTACGCAGAATGACCTGAAAACCCTTCTTTAATTTTTCTTATTCCCTAGGCAATGGATGAGAAGAAGGGGATAGGACAGTGCATCAGGAGTAGGAATACTAAGGATGTAAGCTACATGTTTGTGAAAAATGTTATTTATTTATTTATTCATTTAATGTTTATTTTTGAGAGGGGAGAAACAGAGCACTAGCAGGGGAGGGGCAGAGATAAAGGGAGACACAGAATTTAAAGCAGACTCTAGGCTCAGAGCTGTCAGCACAGAGCCCGACACGGGGCTCCAACCCATGAACCATTAGATCATGACCTGAGCCAAAGTTGGACGCTTAACTGACTGAGCCACCCAGGTGCCCTGAAAAATTCTAATGTCTTTAGAACCTGCTTGAGCCTAATCTTTTTCCTTGAGGATGGAGTATAGTTGCACACAGCTTTAGTGTTTACTGGATCAGATAACACCTCAGTGCATGACGGGAAGATCAGGTTGCATAGTCACTTAAAATCCAATGGTTCCATAGTGTGGTAAGCTAAATAATGGCTCCCCAGTACATCCACATCCTAATCTCCAGAACCCATGAATGTTGCTTTATATGGCAAAAGCAACTTTGCATATGTGGTTAGAATCTTGAGATGATTACCCAAGATTATCTGAGTGGATCCAATGTAATCACGTTCCCTATAAGAAGAATGTAAGCGGAATCTGAGGCAGAGTCAGGGGAAAGGGGGATGTGAGGATGGAAGCAGAGATTGGAGTGATGCCCTGAGAAGGAGGAGGAAGGGGCCAGAAGTCAAGGGCCACAGTCACTAGAAGCCAAAAAATTCAAGGAAATAGATTCTCTCCTCAGAGCTCCTGGCAGGAACAAGTCCTAACAAAGCCTTGACTTCAGTTCAGTGAAACTGATTTGAGACTTCTGACCTCCAGGACTGTAAAGAGAATAAATTTACATTGTTTTAGGCCACTATATTAGTTTCCCGTAGCTGCTATAACAAATTACCACAAACCTTGTGGCTTAAAACAGCAGGAATATATTCTTTCACAATTCTGGAGGCCAGAAGTCTCGAATCAGTATCAGAGGGTTACAATCAAGGTATTGGGGGGGGGGGGGCGGGGGAGGGGGCGCTGCACTCCCTCTGAAGGTTCTAGGGCAGAATTCCTTCCTTGTTTCTTCTAGCTTCTGGTGGCTTCTGGCATTCCTTAAGTTTGTGGCCACATCCCTCCAATCTCTGTCTTTGTCCTCACGTTGTCTTCTCTCTGTGTGTCTTTTCCTCTTCTGTCCTCAAACTGCCCTCTATCTCTCTCTTACGTGTGATTATCACATAATCACACATGTCACGTTGAACTTAATCACATCTGCAAAGACCCTTTTTCCCCTATAAGAACATTTATGGGTTCCAGAATTAGGACTTGATATCTTTGGTTGGTCCTTATTTAGCCTATTACAGCCAAATTTGCAGTAATTTGTTACAGCGGAAACTAATACAGGTAGATATTAAGTCTCTAGTAGGGCACAGTAGCAAGCCAAAAACTGTTTCTCAAAAGGAAAATAGTTACTTTTTTAAGTTTTTATTCTTATTTTGTTTTTAATTTTTTAACATTTATTTATTTTTGGGAGACAGAGAGAGAGAGACAAAGTGAGAGTGGGGGGAGGGGCAGAGAGAGAAGGAGACGCAGAATCTGAAGCAGGCTCTGGGCTCTCAGCAAGCTGTCAGCACAGAGCCCAATACGGGGCTCGAACCCATGAACCATGAGATCATGACCTGAGCCAAAGTCGGATGCTCAACCGACTGAGCCACCCAGGTGCCCCAGTTTTTATTCATTTATTCTGAGAGAGAGAGAGAGAGACAGTGTGTGTGTGTGTGTGTGTGTGTGTGTCAGAGAGAGAGAGAGAGAGAGAAAGAGAGAGAGTTGGGGAGGGGCAGAGAGAGAGAGAGAGAGAGAGAGAAACCCAAGCAGACTCTGCACTGTTAGCACGGAGCCCTACACGGGGCTTGATCCCACGAACTGTGAGATCATGACCTAAGCAGAAACCAAGAGTTGGATGCTTAATAGACTAAGCCATCCAGGCATCCCGTCAGAAGAAAAATAGTTATTTTTAAGGAGAGCATGGCTTTCTTAGGAAACCCTAGGAGACTGGACAGTGATGCTTTGAATGCAGCTTCTCAGATCTGCCACTGACATTTCAAACTTCGTTGAATATATTGTTGTAAGGGACACATGTTAGCCTAGGCCAGCTGAAGAACTTTTTGTTTCTCTCTGTTCCATGTAGAACAGGTTGCGTTAAGGGTCACTTAGTGAATGGGCAGGAACCATGCACTGAAATGTGGTATATGCTGTTTCTAAATCCCAGGAGATCCATCAAGCACTGTGCCTTTTTCTTGGTGGGAAGGGGTGCAAAGTGTGGCACCTCTTTCAGTTTTTTGAGAAGATATTCTGAGATGTTCCATCTATTGGACTTCCAGAAACTTCTCTGAAGGAGCAGATCCCTAAATTTATCTGCCACATGTGTATGCCTTACTAAGGCATTCCAGTCCTATTAATCACTTGCTATATATTCTTTTAAATCCCTTTATTTTCATTTATATATACAGATATTCCACATGTATTTACTTCTCACCCAAGCTGCTCTTCATCTTTTTCTCACTATAAAATATACAGCGGTGGGTTAATCAATGCTGACATCCATGCTCGCAACTCCCACCCACAGAGTCCCCTATGAATTGAATGAAAGAGAGACATTCTGGAATGAGAATACACAATATGATAACAGGCATCCTTTTTCAAGTTCAGTTAGACCAGATGTAAAGAGAATTGGTGTGGTTTGTCTTTTTTGTGTTTGTGGGATTTGCAGGTGGTTCTGACTACTAGATTCTTCTATTTCTGAGCCAGATGTGCTCACAAATAGAAGCGGCACGCATTTACTGTGTGCATGTTTGCATAAATGAATTCCTCCCTCATTAAAAGCTGAGGATTGTAATACTCAAAGAGTATCTTCTTTCTTCATTTGACAGGCACAACTAGATGATGTATTTATCCTTCAGTGGATAATTTCCAGGAGAACTAAAAAGGAAAAAAAAAAAAGAAACTGATAGAAGAGGGAAAAAAGAGATGTATTTGAGAAATGCCACCTCCATTGTATTGTAGAGAATAGAGTGGAGGAGGAAGAGCCAGGGAGATTAGATAAAAGCTATTGCCATTAAAAACAAACACACACAAAAACCACACACACACACACACACACACACACAAACAAACAAAAGCAAAACAACAACAACAACCACAACCGGAACACAATACTGATATATATGATAATATGGGTGAAACTTGAAAACATTATGTTAAGTGAAAGAACCCAGACACAAAAGACCACATATTGTATGATTTCATTTATATGAAATATCCAGAATAGGCACATCTATACAGACAGAAAGTAGATTAGTGGTTGCCAAGGCTGAAGAAGGGCAATGGGTGGGGGTTGGGTGGGGGGTTACTAATGGGAATGGAGCTTCCTTTCGGGGTGATAAAAATTTTCTGGAATTAGATAGTGGTGATGGTTGCACAACTCTCTGATTATACTAAAAATCACTGAGTTTATAGCTTAAAAGCATGAATCTTTTGATAGGTAGAATTGTATTTCAACACAACTGTTAAACTTATGAAAAATATCAGAGTAAGACATCAAAGAATTTTGCCTAACAAATAATTTCTCAAACTTCCTATCAGATGTAGCATTTCCCTAAGACTTTGAAGGACAGACCTACGTAGCAACATTTCAGGTAGTTTCTTTTCATGGTCATTTAACTAATATGATGGACAATCTAACAAAAATGAAAGGAAAATATCACCAACAAAATCAAGGATTTTTACTTGTTCCACTAAATGATCAGGAGAGATAAAAGTCTTCTGATACTAAAAGGTTAGGAAGAAACAGCTAATCATAAATTGCCCAACTTAATCATAAAGTGAATCATAAAGGCCTCAGCAAACATACGAATAGTGATCCTCAAAGAAGCAAATTCTCCTCTATTTGTGGTAATTGCTATTCAACATAATGGACACCTGTTGGTGCCTTCCAGAGCATTCTGAATGCTAGCTCATGGCAATTGGGGAAAGTCTTTTCTTATAAGACAAATAAAATGTCTTAAATAAACAAACAGGTGTTTTGTTACAGGTAGGTACACCTCACCATGCATCATATTTATAACTATCTAAACGGAATTTGGGGCAATTTTAAAGCATTTTTGCTTGTTTGTTTGTTTAAAGAAAATCAAGCAGGGGTGCCTGGGTGGCTCAGGTCAGTTAGGCCTGACTCGATTTCGGCTTAGGTCATGATCTCACCGTGCATGGCATCAAGGCCTGCATTAGGCTCTGCACTAAGCATGGAGCCTGCTTAGGATTCTTTCTCCCTCTGTTTCTGCCCCTCCCTCGTCTCTCTCTCTCTCTCTCTTTCTCAAAATAAATAAATAAACTTAAAAAAAAAAGAAAATCAATCAATATAGTAGGATTGGCGGGCGTTGCAGTGTCTATCCTATATCAATTTCCCCCTTCTTACAAATAGAACCCTGATTATGTTTGGAAGGGTGTTGTGAACTGAACTGTGTCTTTTTAAGATTCATATATTGAAGTCATAATCCCCAGTACCTCACAGTGTAAATGTATTTGGAGATAGGATAATTAAAAAAGTAATTAGGTTAGATGAGGTTACTAGTATGAGCCCTAATCCAATATAGACTGGTATCCTAATAAGAAGAGGAATTATACATTTTCTTTTTTAAGTTTATTTATTTTGAGAGAGAAAGAGAGAGTGAAGCACAGACATAGATGGAGAGAGAGAGAATCCCAAACAGGCTCTGCATTGGCAGCACAGAACCTGATGTGGGCTTGAACTCATGAACCATGACATCATGACCTGAGCCCAAACCAAAAGTCAGATGCTCAATGGACTGAGCCACCCAGGTGCCCCTAAACTCAAATATAGATAACACATGGGGTGTGAGGGTGGCTCAGTTGGTTAAGTGTCCAACTTTGGCTCATATCATGATCTCATGGTTTGTGGGTTTGAGCCCCACGTTGGGCTCTGTGCTGACAGCTCAGAGCCTGGAGCCTGCTTGGGATTCTGTGTCTCCCTCTCTCTATGCCCTCCCCCGCTTGTGCTCTGTCTCTCTTTCTCTCTCAAAAATAAACATTTAAAAAAATTTAATAAGTACACGAATACATAAATAAAAAGATACAGATTACACACAGAGAAAAGACAATGTGAAAACACAGAGAAGGCAGCCATCTACAAACCAAGGAGAGAAACCTCACAAGAAACCAATCCTACTGACAGGTTGTTCTTGGATATCTAGTCTCCAGAATTATGAGAAAATAATAACTACTCTGTGGGTGCTTTGTTATGGCACCCCTAGAAAACTAATATAAAAGGTAAACAAAAACCTTTTTTTGTTTTGTTTTTCAGTTTTTTTGCAAACATGGGTGGCCATGACTCAGCATTCTAGCCAAGGAGACATACAAGCAGAAATTCCTTGGTTGACCATTTGCTAGAACTTTCTAGAATAGGTCAGAATTAGCTCCCATGTGTCTTTTGCTCTTTGCCCTTTCCTTTCTTCCTGCCTGGAATGGAAATATAAATCTGACAGTGTAGTAGCCAACCTGGGACCATGAAGCAACAGCCAAGGACGGCCAAGTGGAAAGACAAGAGACCTGATGGCATCATAAGGCCATTGTACCAACCTAGTGCCACCTAACTCTAGGTTCTTGTAGGTGAGAAAAACAAAACATTTATTTAGCCACTTTTTCCCCTTCAAGTTTCTATCTCCCATAGCTGAATGCAATTCCTAAATGATACCATAGATATTTAGGGTGTATGTGCATGTGTGTATTTGTGTGTGTGTGTATAATTCCATATATTTAGTATGTATATATCTATATACACTAAATATTTATATATACTAAATAAATACTGTATATATTCCAGAATTTAGTGTATATAGATATATATATGGAAAAGAGAATTGTGCTATATAGGTGAATGATCTAATTGGAAATCACAGGGAACATGAATTTATTTACTTCCAACCATCTGCTTAGCTACACAGTTGCCACCTTCTCATTTGTGAGCAAATTTCAAATGAGATAATTAAACAGAGAGACACTGACTTTTTACTTAAAGTGGGCAATGATGCCTACAAATGCATTTATTGAGTATCCAAGAGGATTTCAAAGGAACTATAATTTGGTAGGCAATGCACTTAGATGTAGAGAAGTTGTCCACTGTGATCATTGGAGTAGGTTTCAGAGTAGCATCATGGGATTCCTTGTCAATTTCCTTGTGAATTGTCATATGTGGGCTACCCAGGTGTCTGACCTCTAGCTCATTAGCCTGTGTAGTGTGTGAACCAGCTATGGGTCTGCAAACTGTTACCAATTAGCAAGAGATAAGGAGATAAGGAGCCTGTCACCAAATGTAAAGGAACTACATCATTTGAACAGACTGTTTAGTTCAGTTTACTTACTTTATTTTTTTGGTGGCAAGACTTCTCGATGGAGGAAGCAATAAGCTGGTTTACAGTCTGGTGCCAGCTCCATATCTCATTGTAGGTTTGTACCGTGCGCAGCACAGTATAACTCGGGTCTGATCAGCTAATCATGGTGGAAGATAAGGATGTGTGTGTCCGCCCTCTGTAACTCACCGGGATGGCAGTCCAATTAAAATCATATTTCTATTAGGTCCAGACTGTGATGATGACTTTGAGCCCAAACTATCTGCATAAGAACTTGGCCATGCTCTGAGAGTCTCTAGAAAACTGTCTCATATTTGTTCAGGAAAAATTCACTCAAATTCTTTCACTTTGGTCTGCTAGCCAAATCGTCCCAGCATGGCCTCTGCTGCTGATATTTTCAGTGACAAAACTGAAGTGTTCTATTATTTAAGATAACTTTTGGCTGCAAGTAACAGAATACTCTCCTTTATCTTAACCCACCATATCTTTAGTAATACAGACATTTAATTTTCTCACATAACAGAAAGCCTGGAGGAAAGCAGGTCTAGGTTTGAAACTGGCTCAACGGATGTTTGTAGCTCAGGCTCTTTGCCTCTCTCTGTGCCATCCTCAGCATGTTGGTTCTGTCCCTGTACAAGTCACCTAGTGGCTACAAGGGGACTTTCACAATTTTAGATGTCACGGTGTCCAGCAGGAGCTTTCTTTTCTTTTATTCAAACCAGAAAACCTTTTCCAGAAGCAGCAGATGTCATCCCCCCATCTCCAACCACACACACCCAGATTTCCTGTTACATCTCATTGGTCAGAACTAGGTCTCAGGAAATGCCCTACCTTCAAGGCAGTCTGAGAAGGCAATCACCTGATGAAGGGGAACAGGATAAATAGTCTGGCATAGTCAGAACTGGCATAGTCAATTAGGATTCGTTTCCTTGGGCTCCACTCATGGATACCCCAAATTAGATCAAGGTTCTGTTGGCAGAGAAGAATGGGGGGGGGGGGGGCGGTGTGGGTTTCTGTTGTGTAGTTACCCAGCAGCATTTTCCAGGGATACTGTCTCCCCAAAGCCATCTTTCTTTGGAGGACTAGATCAGTGCTAATGATACTAAGGAGACCTAGGCTTCAAAGCAGCTTGATCCAGATCAAGTCTCAGAACTTCTCTTATGCAAAGAGCTGCTTTCGCTTCTAACACTCAGTTTCTGAGCCCTTGACAGCATCTTCCGGACACACACTCACACTCCCATGACAGGGAACCACAGTTTTCCAGCAACAGATCTGTTTCAAATGCACACTTGGAAAGGAAACATTCTCTCAATGGAACATCATTCTGCTGAACTATAAATGCTGACCACACAGATATTATCATCCACTGTAGCTTTAGCCCCTAACCGCTTGGAGCCAGTCTCAAACATTTTTTTTTTTTTTTTCCCAGACTGTGGTCTTTACATTCGTAAATATACCATAGAGGTAGTTTTTTCCAGAACAAAGAAAAGTGTGTGCAACTCTTTGCTTCTTGCATAACACCAAACTGCTAGATGCTTTGAAATGGCAGTTTTCCAGCTCCCATACGTCCTGTCAAGGTTTCAATAGATTCAAGTTTCAGCCAGGGATCGAGCACTTACTCTATCCAAGCCCTCCTTACAGCAGTTTCTGAAAAAAGCTGCTCTCAAGCAACTGGCCTAGGAATGGGATCTCAACTCTGACACGGTGGCAAAAAGTTATTTCCTTTTTTTCATCGCCTAATTAGTGATCCTTGTAATTAAATAATACAAAGGAGTGTGTGCCACATACAAAAACAACTGGTAGAATTCTATCAAGTACAAGGGTGTGTGTGTGTGTGCGCGCGTGTATGTATGAATCAAAATAAGCTGGATGACTTAGGAAGATTTTAAACAAGAAGCAGGGTTAGAATTATAAGTAGGTTTTGGCCAACGGAGACAAAAAAAGGAGTGAGCCTTTCTGGGTGAGAGGTGTTTAATATTAATATATCTCAAGGTAGGGAGGTTAGGACTGTTGGTGGAGGGAGTATAGTTAAATTCCCAAGTGTATAAGCAGTTTAGATAAATTCATGATTAATTTATATTTTTGAAGCTTTGTTTTCTGTTTATATTGACTATTATGGTTATTGTGGTGGGTTCCTTAGGAATAACTGGAGCTACCCGGATTCAACCATTTCTTTTCTTCCACTCAGTTTCTTCATGCAATCTTGACCTTGATCTAGCTGCTTCCAAAACAACAAATTCTGAATTTAAATGAATACTAATCAGAAGTTTCACAAGATCTGCAGTCTCTCACATTATTGTTCATCCCAGTAAAAGAAATTGGGGCACATAACCTGTATTCTCTTGAACTTTCTTCAACTGGTATAATTGCCTTTATTAATAGGGAAACGTTAGCGTCTTCTGGTCTTTTCCATGCATAAATTCTGGATATAATTCTCCAATAGTGCTATTTTTATTATTATTTTATTTATTTAGAACCAATTCTTAAACATCAGTTCCTTTTAATTTAGAGAAGAGTAAAAAAAATGGGTTGATTATTATACGCATGAGAGTCACTTTTCCATCTTTCCATTTTCTTTTTCAAAAAAATTTGACAATATGCATAAAGGCATGCAATCCTTGCCTTCTGATGAAAGGCAGTTTCTGGCTTCTACTGGCTGGGTTAAATCTCATTAGAGAATTTAGAAAATTGGATTTTATGTGTCAGCAAAACTGATTGTTCTTTAAAGCATCTGAAAAACCAGCAAGGGCGGTGTGAGGGTGGTGGAATCAGACAAACGGGATAGGATATATGGATCCTGAAACAGGGCTTGAGAAATCTTCTCTATTCACATAAGACCAAATGTGTATTTACTGAAAACAACACATGGAGAGGATGGGGAGCTAGAACTTGCTTTGTTAAGCTAAAGCTTGGGAAATATTGTAATTGAAGATCCACCTGGTGTGTTCAAAGCAGATTATAAAGCCTGTTGAGCAGCAACCAATTTCTCTGGAGATCAGTTTGTACCTGTGAACGTAGCTGGGTTGGCCCTGTGGTAGTCCAATCAAATCAAACCACAGTTTTGGTTTCACTCATGATATCTCTCTCTCATTTCACTCATTCTTTCTCTCTCTCTGTCTCTGTCTGTCTCTCACAGACACACGCAGAGACACAGAAAGTTTTAGTGGGAATGAGTATTTTGGTAGGTTGAGTGATGGTCCCCAAGTATGTTCATATTCTAATTCTGGAAATCCTTGAGTGTTACTTTATATGGCAAAAGAGATTTGCAGATGGAATTAACTTGAAGGTCTTGAGATGGGAGAGAATAACCTGGATCATCAAGGGGGAGGGCTTAAATGCAACTGCAAATATTCTTATAAAAGGGAGGTGGGGGAGATTTGATACAACAGAAGAGGAGAAGGCCGTGTGGCCACGGAAGCAGAGATTGTACTGATGCAGTTACAAGCCAAGGAATGTGGGCAGCTGCCAGAAACTGGGAGGAAAGTACTGGATTCTCCCTTAGAGCCACTGGGGGGGAGTGTGGGCCTGCTGACATCTTGGCCAGGGAGACTGGTTTTGGACTTCTGGCTCCAAGAACTGTGAGAGAATAAATTTCTGTTGTTTTAAGCCACTAACTTTGTGGCAATTTGTTCCAGCAGCAAAGGACATATGGTGGAGTGACATCTTAGATACCAGAATTTAAGGCAAAAGTCATATACAGATAAATCATTGACCCCTGAAAATCACTTAAGAACACACCACATTGGAGAACAATATAGCAAGTTTTGTCCCCAGCAAGCGCTGGAATGGAGTGTTGTTTCTTCACATGAGATGGCAGATGAAGGAGTTGGCTTGTGTTTAGGGGCTATGTTCTGGCAAGAATATCTATCTTTAAATATTAGACTCCTCACAAAAGTACCTGGCAACCAAGATGACAGAGTTGTATCTCCCATCTCACTCTCAGTCAAGGCACATGCTCTTTGAATGGAACAATGGACAAAATTGCTCATGTGATTTAAATTGTCCTTTTTTTCCCCCCAAGTTTGATTTGTTTAAGATAAATAACAATAGCTAACTGGTAACTCAGCACATGCAAGATGCTTTTCTAATTGCTTATATGAACTCATTTAAAGCCACAAGCTGATGTGCACAGAGGCTAATAATTTCACTAAAATGAATTTTTCGGGGGCGCCTGGTGGCTCAGTCAGTTGAGTGTCTATCTCTTGATTTGGGTTCAGGTCAAGATCCCAAGGTCGTGGGACTGAGCCCTGCATCGGGCTCTGGGCTGGGAGTGTAGCCTCCTTAGGATTCTCTCTCTCTCTCTCTCTCTCTCTCTCTCTCTCTCTCTCTCTTTCTCTGCCCCTCCTCTCTCTCAAACTAAAATAAAAATAATAAAATGGATTTTTCATATATTTATATGTATATTTAAATAACCTTCCAATACAAAATCAAAGACATTTGAATATCCCAACTTTTTGTTCCATAAGATTTCTTTGGGGAGGTGCCTAATAAAGTTGGTCTCGATTTCAGAAACTGTGGATCCTTTATGAATATGCTACTCCACAAGGAAGCTCCTTTCTTGTTTCATGCAGACTTTCCCAACTACTTTCCATTCAGCTTGAAATAAAAAGATATCCTTAGGAAACTTTTCCTTTCTTTGCTATTAACTTGAAGATATTCTGCTATTTTCCAAGCCTCTATTTTCATAATTCAGTCAGATGCTACTAAATTAATATACACTTTATTCCCAAATCCTTTTTCCAGCAACCTCTGTGGATATCAAAGCTGATACATTCTGTGCTCCCTTTACTTATTTTTAGTCCATTAAAAAATGTCTATTTTAATTTGTCTTTCATACGATGCATTTGAAATAATTTCTTTTCCCTTCCTAACCACAGGACATTTTCTTGGGTTCAGTAAAATTGATGCAATTTTATACAATCTTTGGTAACTCTCTTACTAGAAGAGCCATATGTATGCTTCAGCCACGGCTCAAAGCTGCCATAAAGCTTTGACTCTACCGGTTAAATAACCAGACTGTAGCACACTTGATGGGATTCTTCAGGTGTCCTCAATGACTGAGTGGTGTTGCTGCATAGTTGATGGCCACCCAATGATTCAGAGAGATTGCAAAAAAGAGCTAATTGGTGGTGGCAGCCAATTCGGTCACAGAGCACGTAGGGGAGATCCAAGAACGAATGATTCTGTAGCTTTAAGATCACCCGCATCATTACTGTGCACCCCACTTGTCTCACTGATTGTTTAAAAAACAGAGAAATTCTTTTTCTGGCTTGTTATCTAGACAACTTGGCAGTCTATGGTGGTATCGTCTGTCTTTCTGAGATGTTTCTCCTTTTCTTTGCTACAGCAAAACTCTGACTGTCTCCTAAGGACACCGATTCTCCTGCATCCCTTTTGGGTTTATTTTCCTTTCTCCATATACTTTAGGCTTGTGAAGAAGGATGGTGCAGTTCTTATACTGTTGCTGCCCTGCCCAGATTCCCCTACCTCTCGGTGCCCTCATCCCATTTGCTGGCTACTCTAAGTGGGGGCTACTGACCACTCAGAGCTGCTTCCTTCTCTGTCACAACATTTTTCTAGACATGAATCCTAAGGCAAGGGAAACAAAAGCAAAAAGAACCTATTGGGACTACACCAAAATACAAAGCATCTGCACAGCAAAGGAAACAATCAACAACCCAAATTGGCAACCTACTGAATGGGAGAAGATATTTGACTTATCTGATAAAGGGTTAGTATACAAAATACATAAAGAACTTATATGACTCAAAACAAACAAACAAAAAAACCCAAAGTATCCAATTAAAAATGGGAAGAAGACACAAACGGACATTTCTCCAAAGAAGACATATAGATGGGTGACAGACACATGAAAAGTTGCTCAACATCACGCATCACCAGGGAAATGCAAACCCAAACCACAATAAGATAACACCTCACTCCTGTCAGAATGGCTAAAATAAAAAACACAAGAAACAACAAGTGTTGGTAAGGATGTGGAGAAAAAGGGACCCTCATGCACCGCTGGTGGGAATGTAAACTGGCACAGCCACTGTGGAAGCAGTATGGAGGCTCCTCAAAAAATTAGAAATAGAATTACCATGTGACCAAGTAATTCCACTACTGGATATTTATCCAAAGAATACAAAAATACTAATTCAAAAAGAGATATGCATCCTATGTTTATTGCAGCATTATTTACAATAGCCAAATTATGGAAGTAGCCCAAGTGTCCATCAATAGATGGATGAATGAAGAAGATGTGGTATACACATATAAAGTAGAATATTACTCAGCCACAAAAAGAATGAAATCTTGCTATTTGCAACAACATGAATGGATTTAGAGGGTATAATGCTAAGTGCAATAAGTCAGAGAAAGGCAAATACCATATGATTTCACTCATATGTGGAATTTAAGAAACAAAGCAAACAAACAAAGAAAAAATAGAAAAACAAACAAACTTTTTAAAAAAA
Source organism: Prionailurus viverrinus (assembly GCF_022837055.1). Taxonomy (NCBI): domain Eukaryota; kingdom Metazoa; phylum Chordata; class Mammalia; order Carnivora; family Felidae; genus Prionailurus; species Prionailurus viverrinus. Next base: position 211,266,090 of record NC_062561.1, read on the forward strand.
CCCCATACTCTTAACAAACTGATGGTTACCAGAGGGGAGGGGGGATGGGTGAAATAAATGAAGGGGATTAAGAGTACACTTGTCTTGGGCACCTGGCTGGCTCAGTTGGTGGAGCATGTAACTCTTGATCTCGGGGTTGTGAGTTTGAGCTCATGTTGTGTGTAGAGATTACTTAAAAAAAAAATCTTTAAAAATAGCATATCCTTGTTTTGATGAGCACTGAGTAATGTATAGAATTGCTGAATCACTATATTATACAACTGAAACTAATATAACACTGTACATTATACTGAAATTAAAAAAAAAAAAAAGCTGTTTCTTTTTGAGAACTGCCCTACATCAGTGGGTCTCAAAGTGTGGTCCCTGGACCAGCAGCATCAGCATCATCTGATCATTTGCTAAAAATGCAAATTCTGAGGTCCCACCCCTGGGCTATTGAGTAAGGTGGATTGGGGTCCAACCACCTGTGTTTCTCATGCACATTAAAGTTGGTCAATTACTGCCTTAGAGTGAACAGAAACCCAGAGCAGAAATGCCCAGGATGATACATCTTCCTTTCAGGGGTTATCTGCAGCCAATGGCTGAATGATTCAGGAAGAACAAAAGGCTGTTAGTCCCTTTGTTCAATAGGGGACAACTTCATGATGCCATTCAGCCTGCAGAAATCCTTGAGGGATCAGGCTGAGGCTGGAATCGAACTGAACCTATATCTTGGCCAAATGTGTTCCCCACCCTATTCTGCACTCTCATTCCCTTAAGAGGTATTATGAGTTTAATGTGTCCTCCCAAAAGAGAGATGTAGCTCAGAATGTGAACTTATTTGGAGACAGGGTCGTTGCAGATGTAATTAGTTAAGATGAGGTCATATTGGCGTTGGGTGGGCCCTTAATCCAGTATGACTGGTGTCCTTGTAAGGTGAAGACACAGGGACACAAGGAGACTGCCACATGAAGATGGTCTATGGAGTGTAGACACTTTAATGAGAAGAAAAGCAAGGTTAAGGGTATGATTAACTGGCTACGCATACAGTGGAAAGGGACAGATCCAGCTACGTTTGGCTCTGTCACGGCCCCTCACTCTTGTTGCTTTCCACTGTTCACCATTCCTGTGGTGTGTACCCCTTCCCAAGCTCTTTCCCAGTGTTCCCAAATGGTGCTCAATATACTGAGCTATCCACAGAAGGTACTCTGATGAGGACAGAGTGGCATTGCTCTCAGAACTCCCTCAAAGGGAGGAATTTCCAGTTATACCTCCGCTCAAAGTTGGAGTACTTGAATTAGGAGAAGAAATCATTAAACAGGGGATCACGGAAGGCCTTTGGTTTCAACTCCTAAGTGAAGCTAAATAACAAGAACTCATGGAAGGTATTAAAGGGAAATTCCTAGTGTTGATTTGTTGGGTTTTGGCATGTCCTTTCTTTTGGAACTTCTCCAATGAAAACTTCTAAGTCATTTTCTATTTGTAGAATTCTGTCATAGCTCAGGTTTGGCTTCTCCAACTGGTGCTTTCCTTAGATGAAGCGTTCAGTAAGATGGAGCTAAAGAAAATAAACATTTAACTAGAATTACTATAATGTGCTTATAATGAAAGGACAGGTTTAAAAAATAGTGTATATTAAAACTTAAGTTTCCTAAAGTAGCTTTTCCAAAATAACAAAACATCATTTGCTGGGTAGTGACCAAAGATACACTGACTGGCTCTAGCTCTTTTTTGTGTAATGTGGAATAATTCTATATACTTCAAGGCCAAATTTGCTTCACTTAGCTTAATTGTCAGTTAGATGAATGGAAAATAGCATGTTACTAATTCCAATTTATTTCGCTTTGATATAGTCAAAATTCATGCTGTGGGGAAAAAAAGGAGGTCAGATTCTGATCTGACAACTTTTTCTTTTTTATTATTCATATTTTGCTATAATTGCTAACATTTAGCAAACAGTCCAACTAAATTACAAATAAAATACACAGCTGACATTTCTTCTCATAAAAGGAAAATGTTAAGCCCAGTGTAATTACAGAGAATGAAAAAAAGGCATACTGGTATGGTTAATTTTTGTATTTTCTGTGAAGAAATACCATACATGATGAAAACCTTTGTAAATAGGTTTCAAGTGGATTCTGTTTTGGTCAAAACTAGTTTCTTAAATCTGATTGCCCAGTTTTGGATTAATCTTCTTAAAGACAATCAGTTCAGGGACACCTGGGTGGCTTAGTCTGTTGAATGCCCGGCTCTTGATTTCGTCTCAGGTTATGATCTCACGATTTGTGAGTTTGAGTCCTGCGTCAGGCTCCTCTCTGACAGTGAGCAGCCTCCTTGGGATTCTCTCTTTCTCTCTCTCTGGCCCTACCTCTCTCTCTCCCCCACTCTCTCTCTCTCAAAAATAAATAAACTTAAAAACAAACAAACAAACAAACAAACAAACCAATCAGTTCATATTATTCTCAACAAGACTGCTTTTCCAAAAGCCAGGGAATCTAGTAGTTTTGTTTTTCATATATAACAAGTGTCATTTTTTCTGTTCAAAATGGTGCATGTAGTTGTCTGAGGGGATTGGTGTTCCATGGATTTGCTATTAATAAAAGAAGCTCAAAATTGTTCATGGTAAGAAGAAATCTGGTAAAACCCATTATCCTGTATTACACTGATGCTTGGGAGCTTCTTTCTCTTTGAATGGGAATTGTCCTAGAAACTGAAGGTTGTCTGGGCAACTTCAGTCCTCTTGGACTCTGGGACCATCGTTGAGTTAGGACTTATGTGTAGACATAAATAGGCAACCAGCTCTCTGGTGTGAGGAGTGTGTATATAGGTGTTTGAACCTCAGTTTTTTCATCTGCAGAATGGAGGCAATTCTGCCTACTTCACTGGGTTTTTGAAGGGCTTTAAAATGAAGCAATTTTTTAAAAGGTCTTTACATTATGTTAAAGGAGTGATAGAAAAATGGGAACTGATCAACATAAGGATTATGCTAGTGGTCTCTATGCTCTGCACATATTTATTCAGTGCCTTGTTTTTCTTTAAAATGGAGATGATGATATTGACCTACTTCAAAAGGTTGATGAGAACAACTAATTACTGTTGGTAAAACACTTTGAAAACATTGAGTGCTATCTATGAAAATGCTAAATACAGACTTCCTGATGCAGTTGAAAGGATTAATTAGGGAATGTTTGCTTGAACCTTGATCCCCTAATGAAAGGTGTTCCTCCTGTTGCTATTTTTGTGTTAACTATTATTTTGTGCCACAATTTGTTAGATAGTAAGTGTCATGTCTGGCTGGTTTTTAACTGTCTCCAGACGGAATTTTGATAATTTTTCTTTGAGAGATCAAATGCATTTCACATTGTAAAGTGTCTTGTCCAAGGTCATTCAACTAGACTGACCTTTGCTTATTTTGGGCTGTCACTTACGGCTTCCTAGATGTTCTCATCCAAGCCTCTCTTTCATGTTCTGCTTGAAATATTGTACTTAGTGATGTATTTTTAATACTCTAACCCTCTATCTCTCTGAACATTTTTTTTTTACCAATTACAAGAAAAAATTAAGAAGATTTTGAAAAAAATTGCTCTTGAAAAAACTTACTGAGAATTAGGATTTGCATGAGAATAAAAGGTTGTCCCTTCTCTTTTCCAATACCTAAATTTGTAGGCATACAGGCTTATTCTCCTGTTTTATTCTCTTAATTATCTTGGTGGCAAAAGGGACTGCCTTTAGACTATCCTCACCCCGAAGGATAGTTGATGAAATTTCATTTTCCCTTCTTTCTAATGGATACAATTGCTCCAAGCCATTTTGCAGTGTTCCAATATATTGTGAATGATAATTGTGTCAAAGAACCCACGTGATTTCAGAAGCTGGAGAAAAGGATATCGGGCAGCTCACAGACTGTGTGGGGAAGCTACAGGCCATGAACGATGGCCAAATCATGTTGGAGAAGTGCTTCCTCTGGAAACCAAATCCTATGGCTCGTACCGTTGATATTCCTGACACTGGTACCACCAGCTTCTGTCACCATAACTGTCATTGCTGCCTCTGAAAATCACATGCTGCCATTGCCACCACTAACACCCATCTCCACGGTAAATGTGGGCAGCCCTTCCTCTTTTAATTAAACTCTGAGGGGAATGAATGGAGCCATAGGAAGCCTGAGAAATCCAGGGCCTGGCATTTCCAACTTCTATGGTGGAAAAGGGTCTCTCTCTGAGGAGTGCAGATGGGCCTGGGGAGGGGTGTCCTTTAGACACTGGGAAGAAGTTCAGACACTGGGTGGCCAAGAGGAATGACAAATGTCCAATAATCTAATAGGACTGTAGTCTGTAAATATGTGCATTTGATTCCTTATATTTACCCCTGGAAGAAATATTTAGATGTTTTTAATGTAAAATTTTTAAAGTTTATTTGAGAGAGTGAGTGAACAGGAGAGGGGCAGAGAGAGAGAGACAGACAGAGAATCCCAAGCAGGCTCCTCACGGTCAGCACAGAGTGCAACGTGGGGGCTTGAACCCACGAACCGCATGATCATGACCCCAGCAGAGACCAAGAGTCAGACACCTAACCTACTGAGCCACCCAGGTGCCCCTAATTTAAATTTTTTTCATGTTTATTTATTTTGAGAGAGAGAGAGAGAGAGAGAGAGAGAGAGAGAGAGAGAGAGAGAGACAGGACATGAACAGGGGAGGGGCAGAGAGAGAAGGAGAGAATCCCAAACAGGCTCCAAAGTGCCATCACTGCAGAGCCCAATGTGGGGCTCGAACCCACCAACCATGAGATCATGACCTGAGCTGAAATCAAGAGCCGGACACTTAACTGACTGAGCCACCCAGATGCCCCAAAGATGTTTTTAATTTTAAAGATATCTTTTTACTTTTTCTGTTTACAAAGGCTAAATTCTGCTTGGGATTAAAAAAAAAAAAAAAAAAGCCTCCGTTATTAATCTCATGGTCTTTAATGAACATCTCACACATAATTTGTATACAGATTTTCTACAGAATATTTCCTGTTAATATGGCATTAAAAATCCTCTTGATGGCATATTTGAAAAATAATTATCATAAAAGTCAGTAAGGAGGAACAGTGGACTTCTTTATTATTATCAATAGTCATTTCTGTTTGTTTTTTCATTCCTTCGGTTTGTGTCAGCAAAAGATAGCAACTGGTGCCCATGCAATGCCAGAATTCTAACCAGCTCTGGATTAGTTGATTGCATTACTATGGTTTTAACACCCACTGGCTTTTCTCTAAATCTAATTACTGATTTTATGGTTCTCAACATTGCTGATGGTGAAAGCTTTTTTTTTTTTTTTTTTTTTTTTTTTACTTTTCTTTTTTCCTGAATACAGTGCCTAGCTCCACCAGAACCATGACAGTATGCTGGTGACTTTTGCAAACCAATAATGCTATTTGTAAAGTTTACCAACAATATTCCCTGTGGCAATCTCTTCAAATCTCAGTTTTCAGAGTTCTCATTTGAAACACATTTTGAATTCTTTCAGTATCAAGATTCCCAATATTTTATTTTATTATTATTATTTTTTTAAGTTTATTTATTTTGAGAGAAACAGAGACAGCATGAGAAGGGGAGGGACAGAGAGAGGAAGAGAATCCCAAGCAGACTTCATGCTGCCAGGGCAGAGCCCGACACAGGGCTTGAACTCACGAAACGAGAATATCATGACCAGAGTCGAAACCAAGATTCGATGCTCAACCAAATGAGCCACGCAGGCACCCCAAGATTCCCAATATTTTAAAGTAAATTGTACCGGTAGTGGACAGGTACCCATGTGGCTTGCCACAAAAAATGGACTACTCTTGTTCAGTTCAGATATTTGTTGCTCAGCTCTCCTGAAAGTTTTGCAAAGAATTTTTGGTTTTGTTTTAATGTAATGGTGGAGGCAGAGAAAGCTTTCAGAATGGAGACGCTGTAGATGTCAACTGCTTCATAATGAATGTTCGATTAGCATTTGACAATTCATCTTTACTCAGCAGTATTCGATAGTATATCCAGACGGGCTCTGTTGAACTCTCATCATGAATCAAAGTGTAACTGGTAAAATTGAAAACCTTAATCTGGTTGGGGTGCAAATTTTAAAGATTTTTTTTTTCCAATCGCTGCCCTAACTGTACTAGACAGAAGCACCCTTTCCCTTCTTTACCTATACTCTGAGATCCCACTGAACGGTCTGTGAGAGCTCCCATTTATTCCGTCAAGTACTCAAAATTCCCTAATTAGGCACCCAGTCATGTGAGTTGTGCCTAGCGAGTACCAAGGAGCATCCCTCATCTCCTGGTGGCCTAATGCCAACAGAACATTGCAGAGGGGAAAAAAAATGAATTTTAAAAATTGTAAAGATGCTTCTAACCACCAAGAAATGAAGCGTGTCCCACCCCTGCTTCTCACCAGTGCTCACTAGGCACAACGCACATGATTAAGTGCCTGGTTAGGAAACTTTGAGTATCTGACAAAATAAACTGGAGCTATTACAGGCCATTCAGCGAGGTCTCCGTTTGAAAACGTTTGGCTTACAGATCAATAACTCATAAGACTGAAATGGCTCTGAAAAAAGTTGGTCTCTGATCTATGAGGGTACTGTGGTCTGGGAGGCTTGAATGGATATGGAGAGGCGTGTTGGGTTATTCTGACATAAAAGACTTTGTAGGATTCTTGAAGAAGCTATGTTGGGCCCTTCTGGGCTCCTACCAAATAGGAGCCACATATCTCTGTATCATGTATAATTAATGTTTTAAAAGACATATTAGAGGTGCCTGGGTGACTCAGTCCGTTAAGTGCCTGACTCTTGATTTTGACTCAGGTCATGCATGATGTCACCGTTCGTGAGTTCAAGCCCCACATATGGCTCTGCACTGAGTGTGGATCCTCCTTGGGATTCTCTCTCTCTGACTCTGCCTCTCTCTCTCTCTCTCAAAATAAACTTAAAAATAAATAAATAAAAGACATATTAAATGGACTGTTGGTTATTGGTAATATATTTTATTTTGGAACAGATCCACGTTGGTTTGGTTTAAAACACAAAATTCTTCTCTTCCGAGGAGAATATGTTGTAACAGGATCCGTCTATTGATGCAATAAATATTGATCACCTGCTATGTGTGAGGCACCACGTTAGAATACATACTGTCTCTCTCTAATACACACACACACGTGTTTGTATATGAATCTGTATATAGAGAAAACGTACAGGTACAAAATTGGTGGTAGCTATTTAGCACAGGGAATTTACTAAATAGGTAGCACATACTGTTTAAGCTGCTCATATGAGAGTCAGTCTGCCTTGTGTGACCCCTTGAATTATTATCTCATATAATTACTTCGTTCTTCTTATTTGGGTTTTGGCTCCCCACCGAATCTCTGAGCTTTAACAGGGCTGGACTGTAGAGCAGGCTCTGCCCTCCCTCCACTCATTACTCCTTAGCGGTAATTAGTGGATAGATTGCTGCTAAGCATCAAACAGGTGCAGACATTTAGCAGAGGGTAGGGTTACATTTCTCCAAAAGCCGTGCCTTTCCCGCACATTTTGAAGGCAACGTGTTGACAGTACAGAACGCAGATGAAAAGACGTTGGAGGAAAGTATACACATTACACAAACTTTCGTGTGCGTAGCAATCACCTAGGGATCTTGTTAAAGAGTAGATTGTGAATCAATAGGCCTGGGGCAGGGTCTGAAATTGTGCTGGTAACAAGCTCCCACGTGATGCCGGGGCTTCTGTGTGGATCAGACTTGGCTGATGCAAGGTTATGTGTAATGGCCGCATTAGGGACCAGACTCTTACAACCCTAGATAAAGAAGCTAGAGCGCTTCCCCTAGCCATGGCTACTCTCCAGGCCACCCCCGCCCCGCCGGGTCAGCACCTCAAGTTCGCCCGCCTGTAGTCGCGCCTGGCTGGCCTATGACAGCTGTTTGCAAGGACCTGAAAGGCTTGCCTCTCCCTACTTTCCGAGTCGGAGTCGGAGCGCAGCCGCCCGGTGAGCGCCGCCGCGCGGGCAGACGACGCGACTCACGTGGGACATCTCCAACTGCTCCTCCTGGAAACCCGGCAGACCGGTTTTACCCGTCCTCGTCCAGAAGTGGCTACTGATCCAACTACAGGCAACCGGAGGAGGCCGGCGTCCTTCCTCACCTCCACCCGCCCCCCGCCTTCCCCAGTCACTTCTTCATTTTTCTACCTGACACTCCCGGAGCCGCAGAAAGCGAAGACCCAGCACAGCAGCTGGCCGAGCACCGTCTCCAGCGACGTGTGTGAAACTGTTCAACCCCAAACACAAACACCAGCCACTGACATGTTTTAAGAAACGCCACAGTTGGATGACTGCGGAACCAAAACAGACCAAATGGGGAGGCAAGAAGGGAAAGCAATTGGCCCAGTTCGGTTGGAGAAGCGGCTCGTGTTACACTCCCTTTGCCAGTTAGCTTCGTGGGCGTTTGTTGCTGTGTTAATTACAGTTCTTCCCCGAGTCGGAGGCGAGAACAGCCCTGGTGGAACGGTTTCAAGTGGAGCGTTCCGCCAGGGGGAAAACAACTGCCTTTCTCCCCAGCTGGGGAGGGATTCCCAGCAGGCAGCCCACGGTGCGCGCTGTGCGCCCGCATCGCCGGTGAGGCTCCGACCGCGGGCTTCCGGGTGCGCTCGCAGACGGAGCCTCGCGCGCTTCCACCGCGTCCGGCTGCCCTGCCGGCCGAGGCAGAGGAGGAGCAGGTCGGCTGGCGTCTCCTGAGCGCGCGCCTGGGGCCGGCGAGAGGGCGCACTTCTCAATTCCTGGTTTTCTCTAAGCGTTCCGGGGGAGCTCCCGGAGTGGAGGTCTGGCACGAGAGACTGCCCGTTTCATCTTTGGATGGACCCCGGCAGGGTGGGCGCGGCTGGTTCTGAAGGAATCAGGGATAAAAGTCAGATAGTGCCGCAGGGTGGGAAGTAGGTGCAGACAAAATGACCTGGCTCCAAATCCTGCCTCTGCCCCTCATTAAATTTATGTGACCTTGGGCAAGTTGATACTTTCCTGTGCCGCGCTAATTCTCCCCTTATGCGGTATCGACTATGTTGCAGGACTCTTCTAAGCACTCAGTCCTCACAACAACCTTATAAAGAAGCACTTTTTTTTTAAATTTTTTTTTCAACGTTTATTTATTTTTGGGACAGAGAGAGACAGAGCATGAACGGGCGAGGGGCAGAGAGAGAGGGAGACACAGAATCGGAAACAGCCTCCAGGCTCTGAGCCATCAGCCCAGAGCCCGACGCGGGGCTCGAACTCACGGACCACGAGATCGTGACCTGGCTGAAGTCGGACGCTTAACCGACTGCGCCACCCAGGCGCCCCAAGAAGCACTTTTTAAAATTGCCGTTCCACAAATGGGAAAACTGAGTCCTAGAGATGTTAACCGCACAGCGGATGAGTGGTAGGGCTGGGATTGGAAAGGAAAAGTCTACGCTCTAACCATTATGCTAAACTGCACGTTAAGCGATAATACGTATGTATGTATGTAAAGTACCTGGAAAATAGCAGGGAGGGGGTGGCTATAGGCACATACTCATCAAACTGATCCTAGCTAAGATGTAATGGACCCAGTATTGATTTACAAGGGAAGTGACCGAGGGGGGTGAGGGCCCACGTGGTTATGGGAAATCCATCAGAGACAGCTGAACAGGGATTGGGGAATAGGAATATGGATCCCAGCTCCAACCCCATCGATGTGTCACCCTCATCCCCACCACCTTGCCAAATGTGTCCACAGCCCAGACACGGCTAAAGACCCTAGAAAAACAATTAGAAGCCATAGGGTCAGAAAAGCCCAGTGAAAAGGGGCCTGAGTCTGTGAGTCTATACTAAAGCCACCTACCAGCTCAAAACAGTACAAAAAATACTAAACGGTTGGTTTTCCTGCTATTTTGAAAAATACATTTTTCTACAGTGCTATTTGGGCCTTTTACGAATAAAATTCTTGGAAATGACTCAAAAAATGCAATGCAAAAGCCATGGTATGCACTTGTAACTGTCATTTATGTACACTGAAGGGCTGGCACAGATGTCTGAGACAATATATGGGAAGTGCTTTGGAATAAAAGCATTAGGTAATGATATTTTAAAAGGATACCATACATGTTTAGATTGTAGTAATCTTCCTGAGAGAATTCTGTCAATAACACGTGGCTTTCCCTCGGAGTTTCATGTCCCTCTTGGTAAGATGGTTTTTAAAATAGTGCAGTCAGGGTGGGAAAGGGGAAGCCTTATTCATGGGCTCTGAGGATCAAGACGTGGACATCTCTGGGGGCCACTGTTTTGCCTGCCACACACCCCAACTGCTTTGGTGGGAGGCACAGTCTTAATTAATTCAGAAACATGCTCAGCACTTACTCTGTGAAAGGTACTATTAGCAGGGACTCCTGAGTCTCATAATCCTGTATTTGAGTGCTAGCTCTGCCACTTACTAGTTACGTGATTTTGGGCCAGTTACACAACCTTTCTAACCCTCAATCTCTTCATGTGTGAAATGGGGATAGTAATAGTACCCACCTTGTTTTGTTGTTTGAATTAAATGAGATAATGCTAGAAAACATTTAGCACAGAGCCTGGCACATGGTAAACACTCAATGAATGTTTTGTTTATTATTACTAATCTGTCATGAGGACTGCAAAGATACATAATGCATGGTGTCTGGCCTTGTGGAGTTTGGGGAATACAGCGTACTCCACATGTAACTGTGAAGTTAGATAACACAGGAACAGATAAAGATGCAGAACAGTATCCTACTAAAGTGCTAAATGGGGTACTATAAACAGTAAGTGGTATTGAGTGAAGTAAGATATTTTCAGTAAGCAGGAAAGGTAGGAATGAAGGAGGCAGGATTGGTGTTGGGACTAAAAGAAAGGTTAAATATAGACAGGTAGAGGGGGAAATGTCGGGCACATGAGCATATACATGACAGATTACAAGGTGACAGTAAATAAGATGATTTACTTGTCATCTTATAGAATGGAGGGTTTGTGTAGGGGTGTTCATTCATTTCCACTTTTCTTCCGGAGTGTTTAGGGAAGGAGTGTACTATCAGACTTGAAGGGGCCAGACTGGAGGGGCTTGAACACTAGGCTATACAGTTAAGATTTTTTTTCCTGGTGGCTAGCAGAAAACCTTGGGAAGTTTTAGAGTAGAGGTAGATTCCTGGTGGAAGCTGTGTTTAGGAAGGTTGATCCAAGAGTAGTAAATGTAGGATTGGTGGGAGGAGAACTTGAAGGTAGGGAGAGCTGTTGGGAGATGTCTTCAGTGGTCCAGAGAGTAGTGACTGGAGGAGATGTGATAGCAATCAGCTTCAGAAAAGGGGACGGACGAAAGAGACATGACAAAGCAAGAACAAAGAAAAGAGGGCCTTAGTGACACAGAGGGAACGGATACAAAATTCCTGGAAGTCTGGTAATGGAAATAATAGAAATGAGAAATGAGTTCATTTTGAGCGTTGCCGTGTTTGTTGAAGATGCTGGCAGGTCATCAGGTGGCACATGTCCAGGAGGCCATTGGAAATGTGGAACTGGAAGAGAGAGGTCAGAGCTAGACAATGAGGTTTGGCCATCATTAGCAGAGAGGTGGTGGCTGAAATCCTTCACTCCGGCCCCCTAGGCTTTCATGGTCAAACCCGTGTTAGTGCCCACATGGGTGGATTCCTAGCCTCATCCCTCTTTTCCTCCCCCTTTATGGGCTAAATTGTGTCTCCCCTAAATGCATATATTGAATCCTATCCTGCAGTGCCCCAGCAGGTGACTGTATTTGGAGACAGTGTCTTTAAAAAGGTAATTAAGATCAAGTGAAGTCGTCGACCAGTGCCTTTAGAGGAAGAGGAGATTAGGACAAAGACACACACAGGGGAAAGGCCATGTGAAGACATAGGGAGAAGATTGCCATCTACAAGCCAAGGAAAGAAACCAACCCTGCAGGCACCTTGTTCTCCAACTTCTAGTCTCCAGAATCGTGAAAAAATAAATCTCTGTTGTTTAAGCCATCCAGTCTGTGGCATCCTGTTATGGCAGCCCTAGCAAACGAATGCTCTCCTCCAGGGACCAGCGTCCTTGTACCTCCAGCCCATCTGAGCTGAGGGCGCTCCATGCTGCCAACATATCCCTCTGCTTACGTTTTAACAGCCTGTTTCCTAGCCCCTGATTATCTGGATATGGTGTGGGTGGTATTTAGTAGCTATCAGAAATGTTGTCCCCTGTGAACTAAAAACAAGGTTATCCTTCCTTGATAACAGTGATATCTTGGGAGGCTCCCCTTGGTGGGGACTCTGGTGTCCAGAGCAGAGCTTGTGGAAGAGAGAGTTGGTCAAAGACGCCTTTCTGAGTACCCAGCTCACAGCTGTTCGAGGACTGTTCTGCCACCTGTTCCTAAGGCTGTCTCTGGCAATAGATTCTCCATGTGCCTTCCTCCGAAAGCATGCTCAGAACAGAAAGAAATGTGTCCCTTCTCGTTAGTAAGACAGAAAAATGAGTTTTACTGCACTTGTAACTCATACTTTTTTCTTTTCATTTAATAATGATTCTAAATCTTGGTGGGGCCCTATTTTTCAAAACACAGAATAAAATACATGGGGGTTGAAGACCAAGCTAGCACTTAAAGTAGCCCTCAGAGGAAACAAACAGAGTGATATATTCGCACAACCACCTACAAAGAGCTTATCTATGAAAGGATAGAATAACAAGTGTCCAGAAAGCTCCTGTTAATTCACCTGGACAGATTCCAAGTCCCGTCTTGTAGACCTGTGACAGAGAAATATTCAGACCAGGACAGTGTCCTTGCTGACTTCCGTGTTCGTGAGAGCTGGCCTTTATGATGGATTAAGGCCCTTATTCTGAGGAAGATGCTGATGAAGTGTTCTCCATCTTCACAGAGGACAGAATGAGAGCAACTGGGCTGAAGGTGTAGCCAATAGAGTCATCCTGTCAGAAATAGAAATCTTGCTTCTAAGTCCATTTTAAGGTCTGCCTAGGTTGTGGTTGTGCTCTAGCTCCCTCCTCTGGGCTCCCGCAGTATTACCCTGCATTTTCCACAGTCTCTTTACTACTACACTGTGGTTATTTGTTTATGTTTGTTCCTACCTGGAGCCTGCGAACTCCCAAAGGGCAAGGCTCCTGTCCATCTCTCTTTGTCCCTCTGCCTCAGCTGAATATTTCTAGCTGGCACTAGGTGAGGCCTCAGTGGATGGTGACTGGCTCTGTCCTTTGAAAACTTTTTGTGTTCTGGAGACTGTGTGTGTGTGTGTGTGTGTGTGTGTGTGTGTGTGTGTGTGTGACAGAGAGAGAGAGAGAGAGCGCAAAAGAGCAAGAGGGAGAATAGGTGAAAAAGGCCACGAATAACTGCTTTTGGAAATGTTTTGTTACTCTGGATATCAAATAAGCACATGGAAATTGTAGCTGAATATCTAGCATATGTTGATAATTGATACATACTTATTGACTGGTTGACTGAACAGGGCCTATGAAACAGGTATTTGCTAAAGGAAGAGGTGTGGTTTCCTCTGTAGAGATTTTTAAAAATACTTATTTATTTTTGAGAGAGAGAGAGCAGGGGAGGGACAGAGAGAGAGGAAGACAGAGGATCTGAAGTGGGCTCTATGCTGACAGCAGAAAGCCCAATGCCAGGCTTCAATCCATGAACTGTGAGATCATAACCCGAGCCGCAGTCAGATGCTTAAGCAACTGAGCCACCCAGGCGCCCCTCTAGAGATTTTTAAGCAAAATGATAGTGATATTTCTGAGCTGGGGTGTGAGCAACCTGCTGAATGCACATTCTTTTTCTTCTAGACCTAAAGGGTGATTGCAACCATGAAGCTGTGTACTGGATATACATAGCTATCATTTATTGACTCCTACCATGTGTCAAGTGCTTTGTACATGCTATTTCACTGACTTTTCACATGCTTATTTAGATGAATATTGTTTCCCCCAATTTTACAGATGGAGAAATGGAGATTCAGAGAGGTTTGTTTATTCATTCAGTCAACCATATTTATCACTTTCTTGCTATGTGCTGAACACTGTGCCGGGCTCTAGGGATACAACAAAGGGGAAGGAAAGTGTTTCCAGGGAACAGGATATGCAAAGGCCAGAGGTGAGAACTACCATGATCCTTGAGAGTTAATTCTGGCTGGAATACAGATTTTGAGGAGAAATAAGGCTGGAGAGTTAAGCAGTGACCAGATATTATCATGAAAACCTTAGACTTGGGGTGCCTGGATGGCTCAGTTGGTTAAGTGTCTGACTCTTGATTTGGCTTAGGTCATGATCTCACAGTTTGTGAGTTCGAGCCCCGGGTTGGGCTCTGTGCTGACAGCATGGATTCTGCTTGGGATCCTCTCTCTCTCTCTCTCTCTCTCTCTCTCTTTGGCCTTCTCTGGCTCTCAAAATAAATAAACAAACATTTAAAATAAATAAACAATAGGCTCGGACTTGCTTTTAAGGCAACCTGACAGAGGATGAAGGTAGTGGTGGCTTAAATAAAGTAGGAACAGGTTAAGGGACTTATCCTATGTTGCATGACTAGAAAGTGGTAACTTGGGGTTGGAAATGAGATTACATCTAATTCAGAAACTCATCCCATGTTGTCAGAAAACACTTCCACAAACTGGAGAAGAAAAGGTGGTGACTCATTTGTGGTTTTCTACCAATATCCTCTCCCTACTCCCAGCCCTAGCCCCTCACGGGCTTTCCTTTTTTTTTTTTTTTTTTTTTTTTTTTTTTTTAAATATTTCCCCAGGACCTGCAATGGCCCAGAAGAGGGTGTGTCTTAGCCTGGGGACCAAGCAACAGTTGCTGGCACCAAGGAACAGTTCTATGACAGCTTCTTGACTGCCTCTTGACTACTTTCCACCCCTGTTCCTGGGGCTGACATTTCTGTCCATTACACATCAGTACAAGAAACAACCTGACTGCCTGCAGGTGGTGGAGAAGCTATATCTGGGCGTCTTTCGCTGCCTTCCTAAAACATGAGAAGAAGAACCAGATTCCCACCTTGAAGAGGAGGTTTTTTGGGGGGGGGTGAAGAGGACGAGATGCTCATGTTCTCTTCGCTGCCATTCGTGTTCTTGGGTGGATTCGAGGTGCCTATGCTTGCGCACTGTTTTTTCCGTGTTTCTCCTCAGTAGACGGCTGCCATCTTGCCAATGTTTAACTAAATCCGCATGCCATTATTTCGTATTTTGGAACCCCAAATGTTAAATCGCTTTCATGGTAAACAAAATGTTTTCAATAATTGCTCAGGAGAATTTGGAAAAGTCAGCTTGTTCTCTCCGTCTTTATATTTTCAGCAGGATGCTTGTCTTTGTTCTTCTTTTTTTTTTTCTCCGTATAGTGTAGTGGGTGAAGGTGCAGTCTCTTCCAGAGTTCAAATCCTGAATCTCACACTTTCTAGGTAGGTGACCTTGGGCAAATTACGTAACATTTCTGTGCCCCCCCTTCCTTATCTGTAAGAAAGAAGTAATAATAGTATCTGTCTCACAGTATGATTATGAGGTTGAATGAGTTAGTTAGAGTATGTGGCACATAGTAGGTATTTCATAGTGTCAAGCTACCATTAATATTCATTAATTAGTTTGCATAGTTTTTTTTGGGGGGGGGGGATTCTAATCCTCAGCTCCAAATATGCTTTTAGGAAAGCTTTGGAGAGATAAGTAGTACAGAACTTCATCCTGAGCACCCTGTCCGTGTGAAGTCCATCAGTGTACAAGGCGATGATTATCGGATGAGGCTTCCCTGAGGATCGAAAGAGGGAGGTACAGTTCTGCTTTGCTAAAGCTTCTGAGAATATTCAGAAGCCTTTGCAAAGGATGAAATAATATCCTATATGTTAACACATGTCACATCAATCATCCCCAGCAAACTTCTGGGTTAGCTTATAGCATGAAGCCCAGTAACAAATTGCAGAACCACAGATGATTTTTAAAAAAAAAAATGTAGATAATGTTCATTGTATGAGTAAAATTCCATAGCTTTTCCAAGTCACAGAGGAATGTACCTTTTGAAAAAGGTAACTTTTGAACAAAGTTTTTGTTACAGGTCAGTTAATTCTTTAGCTCTGCATATGAGGTGACTTTTATTTTCTTCGGAAACAGCTTTAACCAGAAAGCGCATGCCTAAGTGGAGGGAGAAGGCTGCCCTTTGATTCTTCTAGATAGAGGCTGTGATAAACAAGTTCTTGACAGTCTGCACTGCCTGGGAATGTGCAGGTGACTATGGAGACAGCCGTGGAGGCACAAGAACGGGCATATGGTCCTCATTGGCACAGCATACCAAAGTAATTAAAAATGTCTTAAAATGCAGAAACCCCCTAAACTGTAAAGTATATCATGGTAGATGTCAAATTAGCATTTTCTGCCTCTTTTAAACAATGCCATAATCTCATTAATCTGCAGAAGGAACCAAATGCATGGACTCCAACCAGTTGGCTGGACATATGTTGCATATTGGACTGGCCATTTGGTTGGATCTGATTAAAGTGGAGAAATTGCATTTTATTTTGGGCACTGAACCCAAATCTGGGTCTGCTTATTACTTTTTGAGCTCCCTTTTTCAAGTGATAGGTTTTTAAGTGCCAAAAATTCAGTACCAACTTGCGTTAAAAAAAAAAAAAAAGCCTATAAAGAAACTACACAGAGGAAAAGGACAAGGAGTGGAGATGGAAACATAAGGCTGGCTTCAGATCATTGGGATATATTAAATATCAGCATTCACAATATTATACATTAGAACTGTCAAACCCACAGGCTCTCGCTCACTTATGGCAAGGTGGCTCAGTTGATCAAAACATCTTATTTATTTTGCATGGTATCATATACTTTTAAGCCTTTTAGCACAGCTCTTTGTTTTAAAATTCTTTATTAACAAGTATGAAATTTTTAAAATTCTAAGTATATTTGTAAGCAAAATGAATGTATATTGTTTGCTTGCACGGATGTACCCACTGTCTTAGTCAGTTTGGGCTGCTGTAACAAAATGCCGTAGATTGAGTGGCTTACACAACAGAAATTTATTTCTCACAGTTCTAGAGCCTAGAAGTCTGAGATCAAGACACCACCTGATCTGGTGTATGGTGAGAACCCGCTTCCAGATCTGCCTTCTTGCTATGTCTTCACACAGTGGACAGAGAGCTATCATCTCTCGTGTGGTGTCTCTTCTTATAAGAGCAGTAATCCCATTCATAAGGGCTCTACCCTTATGACCTAATCACCTCCCAAAGGTCCTACCTCCAAGTATCATCATACTGGTGATTAAGACTTCAACAGATGGATTTGGGGGGGCACATTATCGATCCATAGCGCCCACTGATATTTCCCAAATGTTCGGTGTGTGCTTAGCCCCCTGTACTAAGCATTGTAAGAACACAAATTTGCATGGGACGCGGTAAGGTATTTGTGATTAGGGCAAGTTCACAAGTAGCTCACATGCTGGGCAGGGTGTGTCATCTTCAGAAAAGTGCAGAGGGCAAGGGGATTCAGAGGAGGAGGAGATCCTATGTGGTGTGTATTTGTGGGGAGGGGTAGGGTTCTGATAGGCAGACGTGGGAGCAGGAAGGTGATCTGCAATCTCAGGAGTAAAGGGTGGAAGGAAACACAGGAAACTATGTAATGGTGGCCACTGGAGGATAAATTTGGAAAGGTGGATGTGGGGGATCATCTTGTGGAGACGATGCAATGGCAGATCACAGCGTGGTGGGCAGCAGGGGGATGCTGAGGGTATTTGAATAGAGGAATGACGACTGGACCTGTTCTCTAGGATGAATAACATGGCAGTATGTGATGCGTGGGACAGATCGGTGAGAACATCAGTTAGGAGATGATGACGGCAGACTGGGTGAGGGGGGAGAGTCCTCATTTGAGGAAGGGGGTGAAAACAGAGGGGATGAGAAGTTAGAATTACTGTGAAAACAGAATCCACAGGACACAGACATTGAGTGACTGCTGGCTGATGCAGCAGGATCATAGGACCTCAAAATTGTCACTTTAAACAATGATAATCAAAATTGTCACTTTAAACAATGATAATCATTACACATTCATAGACAGGCTAGTTTTCATAAAGCACTCTGGTTGACTGAATGCCCAACAGACAAACTTTTGTTCTATTAAAGATGTCTTTTGAAATGCTAAATCTGGGGCCCCTGGGTGGCTCAGTCAGTTAAGCGACCTACTTTGGCTCAGGTCATGATCTCATGGCTCGTGGGTTTGAGCCCTGTGGTTGGGGTCTGTGCTGACAGCACAGAGCCTGGAGCCTGCTTGAATTCTTTCTCCCTCTCTCCGTGCCTCTCTCCTGCTTGCATTCTGTCTCTCTCTGTCTCTCAAAAATAAGCAAAAAACTTTTTTTAAAAAAAAGAAATACCAAATCTTTCATTCCCTCAGACTAAGGTAAACTATGCCTGGGGCAGAATAGATGTGGGTGAGACAGGGAATAGGGTTCATGTTCTGTTTTAAGCTGTCTAACACTGCACCGCAGAGACATGCTTGTTAGCTTGTTCAGAGATGAGGAAACCTGACAGGAGGACCAGAAGCTGGAACTGTCCCTACGACTTAACAATGCCACATGCATTCTTCCATGACAAGCCTTGAATGTTTTTATAAGGTCTCAACACTGACTTTTTTCACTCATTTTATAAGAATTTCTGCCAAGATGGTGGCTAGACTGGAGAAACATGTTGGTAAGGATTTTAAATACTTCAGCTCCAATAATCTTGCAAAATCTATATGGATTTTTAGAAGCAAAGAATGCTACCGTTGGGCATTTGCTGGCATGTGAGAGGTCCTCAAGTCTATGGAAGAAAGAGGTTTTCCCTTTTGAAAGAGTGTTCTTTTGACCTATGCCCTAAATCCATAGTTCAGATACAAGCAGGTCTCAGTCTTACAAGACGTAGTAGTCATTTGATTTCATTATTCTCTCTTTTTGTGGCAGTAGAATTTTCTGAAAGGAAATGAGACCTCTGAGACTTGGCATAGGAACGGTAAATTAGAAATCTATCCAGGAAGACTTCTTTGCATTTAATTAAGTGACACTCTCTAGGGACTTAGCAGCGTATAGAGTAATAAACCCATCACACAGAACTGCTAAATATGTGGTCTTTAGTACCAATTTGTGACAATCGTAGTAAGATTCTAGTGCTATGTGAAAACGTGCAGAAATGAATATTTTTGAAGAAATACTTGCTAGCAAACATGAATTAAAATGAGTTGCCTGAGTTCAAGTGAAAGTATCAAAACCAACGCGAACCTTTTGTGGTTTTTCTTACGATGGGAGAAAAGCTGCGGAGGAGAAAGAGTCCTTTCTGCCTCATGACGGGGAAGCTCGAGGATAACTTCTACATTGTTCTGTGTGACTCATGACTAATGACTGTGTTGGAGTATCAATGAAGCTGTGAGATCTGTTCCTAGTCCTGTTGAATCTTTTAGGGATTTCTTTAGAAACTCTCTAATACACTGGGCAGAAACAGCTTATAGAGGTAGGGGAGCTATAATGTTGGAATTTAACTTGACATTGCTCAGTTCATATAGACCTGCCCACCTCCTTGCAGAAAGGACTTGCCATAAATTATAGGCTAGTAAAGGGGTGTGTGTGTGTGTGTGTGTGTGTGTGTGTGTGTGTAACTAGCATTTTAATGAGATGTGATACAGTTCCATTTCCGGTTTTATGGGCTTATTTGATTACAGTAAACACTGGAAATGTACCTGGTTTTGATGTCACTTTTTTTTTCATGCTTACTTATTTTTGAGAGAGAGGGAGAGTGTGAGCAGGAGAGAGGCAGAGAGAGAAGGAGACACAGAATTCGAAGCAGCCTCCAGGCTCCGAGCTGTCAGCACAGCACCTGACATGGGGCTCAAACCCACAAACTGTGAGATCATGACCTGAGCCGAAGTCGGACGCTCAACCGACTGAGCCACCCAGGCGCCCCTGTCACTGTCTTTTTTAAGGGTCTTGCATCCTTTCTGTGATAGGTAGATTCATTTAATGAAAAATGAAAATTTTTGGAAAATTTTAAAGCATTTGGAAGATTTTTTTTTTAAACTGGCTTAAAACACTCACTCCCTATTAAAAGAGGAGAGGAACTTATGAGCTCATTTTGTAGATGATGAAACCTAGTTAAATGAGGCATTGAATTAGCGCACCCCCTAGTGATGTTAGTGGCAGGAAGAGCTCAGCTTGGGGGCTCTAGGGTGACTGAGATCGGGGTACTGGCTTTGCCTCTTCCTTCCTACATGATTCACCTTGGGCAGGTCTTCTAGGCCTCTGAGCCTCAGTTATCTTGTATGTAAAATGGGGATATAAGAGGTGAGAGAATGCATGTAGTAGCCTAGAAACATGTCTGGTACCTGGCTGGAGCTCGGTAAATATTAGTGGTCGTGAGCATCATTCCAAGCCTGATCCAAATTCCCATGTACAGGTGGCCTCTCATGCCGATGTTGACAGCACCTACTTCTGGCTGTAATGGGGATGCGTGGCTGCTGATTTGGGCAATGGGCCTTAACATCCAGCTTCAGTCTTTCCCTTATGATTCCTTTCTCCTTCTAGATGCCTCCATTTTAAGTTTTTTTGTGTGTTGTTTTTTAATGTTTATTTTTGAAAGAGAGAGAGAGAGGTCAGAGGAGGGGCGGAGACAGAGGGAGACACAGAATCCGAAGCAGGCTCCAGGCTCTGAGCTGTCAGCACTGGGCCTGACATGGGGCTTGAATTCACAAAAGGGGAGATCATGACCTGAGCTGAAGTCGGACACTTAACCGACTGAGCCACCCGGCGCCCCTAGATGCTTCCACTTTCAATTCTCTTTGACTACCCTTGGGTCAGAGTAGCCTGTGTCAATATGTCAGTATTTAAATGGGGCGATGCTGCTTCTTAGACTAGAGCTTCATTTGGAGAATTGTGTAATCTTGAGCCAGAAGGTAGAATGGGCTTTGAAGCCAGACACATTGAATTTGAATCTTAGTTTCACATCTTATGATCTGAGGAAGCCTAGCCCAGGGAGCCGGCATAGCCCAGTGATTTCAGGCTTGAGTTGTAGAGTAAGACTGTGTATGGTGAAATACTTATTCCCTAGATAAACTACGTAATCTCCCTGAGCCTCCGCTTCCTCATCTGAAAAATGGGGTTAAAATAATCTTTACTTCATAGGATTAGTAGGAGGACTAAATGGTACTACATTAAGCGCTCAGCTCAGAATTATAGTGGGTACCCAATAAATATTTGTTACCAGTAATATTTTCACATATGGCCATGGGAAGCTATTTAACCTCTCAGAGACTCAATTGTTTCACTTGTGAGATTGGAAGAGTTCTATCAGTCTCATAAGGATTGGGGACTAGATGTGATAATGTACATAAAGGACATGATGCATAGTAGATTCCTGATAAATGAATTAGCTATCTTATTACTTCTGCAAATTAGCCTTCATGCTGGAGAGCCCTCACTGGCCAAGCGCCTTCCGTGACCAACTTCATGCCTTTCATTTGCTGCCAAAGTTGAACCACATTCCCTAAAGAGCTGACATCTTTCCAGAGTGGGTTCTGTTCCAGGTATCACCGTGAGAGCCAATCCCTGCCCAGGTGGGGCCTATGTAATTGATGTGCACACAGACATGGCTCCTCAGGCCGTGGTGGGGCCCTGGCCTGTGAGGCTGCTGCATTTGATTTCTGTGGGTCAACAAAGAAACATCGGAAATTAAATAAGCATGTTAGTCATGGCGGGTTCAAGTTGCTGTAATTAGCTTCTGTCTGGCTTGCTGTAGCAGCAGCAGGCCCGTGCTTCTTACTGCAAGACAACACTGGTCCCAGAGCTCTGAGGAGAGCTCTGAAGGTGCTGTAGCTAAAAGCCCTTGATGTTGATGCTGCAGGACAGATGCTGGCAAAAGCCTCTTCCTGTGGTGGTGGTGGTGAGTGCTGGGCCTTTAATTTTTCAGGCTACAGAGAGTTCCTGAGCAAGCTATTAGGCCTAGCATTGGGAATATACTGATGGACTAGACATGGTCTTTGATTGCAAGGAATCATGATGGAGGCAGAGGTAGGGATAAACACACAGAGACCAAGGGCAAAAGGTGATTACATCTTTCTCGCTGGCTTCAGGGATGAAGCCACTTTGGGTTCACACCACTCTTTTGGTCTTGCTGGGGGGATGTTGTTGCTCCAGGTGTGGCTACCTGCTGGGCCCCAGACCAGCTTACGTGTGTCTCAGTGCTCCCCTTGGTTTCTCTACCTGCACAGGCCTAGCTTCTCTCTCTCCTCAAAAACCCTGAACTACCTGGGCACCAGCTTGGTCTCCCTTCTTTCTCTTTCCTGGAAAGTTAGCATGTTTTAGACTGAATTACAGTCTCTCTATATCATTACCCTACAATCCGCCAAATCAGTGATGCATTTAATCATAATGATAATGATGATAATAATAATAATAATAATAATAATACATCGCTTTGGTAAAGTTATTTTGATTTGTCAGAGCAAATTGTATTTTTAAAAATTTTTTTGTTTATTTTTGAGAGAGAGAGGGAGAGAGAGAGAGTGGCAGAGTATGAGCAGGGGAGGGGCAGAGAGAGAGGGAGACACAGAATCTGAAGCAGGCTCCAGGCTCTGAGCTGTCAGCATGGAACCCGATGTGGGGCTCGAACCCATGAACCGTGGGATCATGACCTGAGCTGAAGCTGGACGCTTAACCGACTGAGCCACCCAAGTGCCCCTGTCTCATTTTTTAAAGAAGTTGCATATTCATCACCATCAGGCATGTGAGTACTAACTATGTTTGTCAGCCTTGGAGGTACAAAGAAGCATAATACGCAATACCCACCCACTCACCCTCTATCCTCCAAGGGAAGCAGTGTGGAAAGTAAATGAAAATAATATGAGCTTTGTCAACCTCTTTGCTACTTACTAGCTCTGTGACATCTGTCACGTTATTTAACCTTAGTTTTCATGTCCATAATATAGGACTAATAATAGTACTTCTTTGTGTGTGTAAATCTCATATATAATCCTAGTAAAAGAATTAGGCACCCAGAACGTGCTAGGGACTTTATTGTAAGCATAATCTCTTATACCTTACCAAAGCTCTGCAAGGTAAGCATTACTATTCCTACTTTACAGGTGAGAAAACTGAGGCTTGGAGATGTTCTTATGTGGTAAAGCTGGGATTCAAACGCATACTACACTGGAGTTTATTAGGCACTAAGCCCAAAGGAGTGGTATAAACGGTGAGAAGTGGAGGAATGCAGAAATGAGCTCGAGAGAGAAGTGCCTGGTCATTCTGAACACGTTTTTGTTTCCACCCTATTTTTAATGTTATGGAATTCTACTTTTTTTTAAGTTTATTCATTTATTTTGAGAGGGAGTGAGAGAGAGCAAGTGTGAGCAGGTAGGGGCCAAGAGAGGGAAAGAGAGAATCCCAAGCAGGGTCCATGAGCTTAGCACGGAGCCAGATGCAGGGCTCCATCCCACGAACTGCGAGATCATGACCTGAGTAGAAATCAAGAACTGGAAACCTAACTGACTGAGCCACCCAGGTGCTCCTGCACCTTCTAATTTTAACAAGACATTAACAACACTTAAGAATACTATACTGGAATAATTTGTGTTTGTGTATTTGCATGTACTTAGACATTATACTTTCAGTAAATGCTAGTAAATACAAATGAGATATTTGTATTCAAAGTTTTGCTCAAATAAAGGGGGCATTTTGTTTAAAGGGCAGCATTTTGGTGATAAAAGACCAAACACACTCTTTGTGACTCACTTTTGCATCAGTGCCCTCTGGTGGTAAATCTTAGAAATCATTTACCTCTTACAGTGTGTACCAACTAAAGGGGGAAAAAAACTGAATTTACCCACGATCTTTCTGACTCTCTTGCTAAAATATTGGCCAATTAATGCCAGCTTCTTTATTTTTTGTATAAAAATATCTTTATGAAGGTCCAAAACTTGTAAGAAAGAGGTGACTTTTTACACAAACATTAGCTGTGTTTGCCTTTAATGATTTTGGGTAAATATTTGGGAAAATATTTTGAAATCAATTTCATGTTATGTAAATTAATGTCAAGGGAAGTAAATACTGCCAAGAGATCTCTACTTGCTGCCTTTTCCTTAGAATCATTTTAGAGAGTGTTGTACTGGAATAAGCTTTTCATTTATTTAAATCTTTTCCTCCATAAAATCCACTAAAAACAAACAAAACAAACAAGATATCCAAATTGGATTTTTCTTGTGCTTGTTTGGAGTCATTGTTGCAAAGCCCTTGGTTAAATGCTGAAAATTCTACTTTTCCTCCGATGCTCAGGAATCTAAGGCTGGATTCACTATCGTGGAGAGTAAATTGTGGAGAGTGTCATTCAGATTTCCATATTTTCTCCTAGGTACTCAAATGTGGCATCTAATTCTGTGGTCCAAAGGATACCCTGGATAGTGTTCCTCCAAAACAGGTGATATGAGCAGGTGCTACTGGCCAGCCATTGTGTCAGGTGTTTTACATCTTGTTTCATCTTCACAATCCTTTGAGGTCTGGTTTTCTAAAGAAAAGGACACAGAGAACCTAAGTGACTTGCCACCCAGCTGTTAAGTAGCAGATCTGGGATTCAACCTCAAATCTCTGACCTCTCTCGTCTTATGGTTTTGCCTTCTTCCTGTGTAGGACTCCAAATGCTGGGTGGTGTTCATAGGCAGCTCAAACTCCAGACTGAAACCGTGAGCTTGGCTGTGTGTCACGTTCCCTCCGGGGAGAGTAGCAGTGGGGCTAATGTGTTTTGTAAACAATCTGGGCTGAGACGTGCCAGGGTCACCTCTATGGAGCCACAGGAAGCAGAAAGCTCTGCTTTGCCCCCTACCAATAAGTTAAGATAAATAAAATGGATGACCTGAACTCAGGACGGTGAGATTTGCAGTCACACCTGTCCAGACTGGCAGGACTCCTTTAAACACATAACCACCTCTATGGCACAAGTTGGAATTCTCCATTACCCTCAAGAAACTAGACCAAACCCAAACTTGCATCTTACCTGGTATCTCTCTTGGTCCCTGATTTTGTTACTCATTTGCTCATCATGGGCTCATCCTGTCCCTGAGATTTGATACACTTTGGTGCTTTCCTGCTTAATGACGTTAGCTCCCAACTGCAATTCTGCCTCCCTTTCTTGGAAAAAGTACTTTGTAAAAAATATTTACAATCCTAATCTTCTCACTTACTGATACACTGTTGGCAGGAGGGTAAATAGACTCTTTGGAAGGCAATTTGGCAGTTGCTGTCCCGTAATTTCACTTCTAGGAATTTATTCTATATAACTACTCATGCATCTGTTCAAAGTTACATTTAAAAGAATGTGCACTGCAGTATTGTTTGTACTAGCAAATAAATAAATAAAAGGAAAACCCCTCTGCTATCCATCAATAGGATACTAATTAAGCAAATAAAGGCTACTTGATTCCATGATATGTTTATACTATAGAATCAAGCAGCTGTTAAAAACATGACATGGTTGTATGTGTTAATATTTCCCAGATGTACGGCTACAAATGGCTCTACAGTATACTGTTCAGTTTAAAAAACAAGACAAGTTGCAGAACAGTGTATATAATAGATAAACTTTATGACTTGGCATCTGCATAGGAAACATATATGGAATGATATATACCAAACTCTTAACAATAGTCTGGGACTGGGAGTGGGGCTGGGATTGAGGAAGGATCAGAATAGGGTGCAGGGAGTGCCTATAAGATTCAGGATTATGTGAATTCTTAAAAATAAGCATGTGTGAGGGACGCTTGGGTGGCCCAGTCAGTTAAGCGCCCGACTCTCTTGATCTGGGCTCAGGTCACGGTCTCACGGTTCGTGAGTTCAAGCCCCACACTGCGCTCTGTACTGATAGTGTGGAGCCTGCTTGGATTCTCTCTCTTCCTCTCTGCCCCTCCCCTGCTTGCGTGCTCGCTCTCTCTCAAAATAAATAAACTTCAAAAAAAAAAATATAAGCATGTGTGAGTTTTGGAATTAAAAAGCTAATGCTTTCTATATATTAATTGTAGCAATCATTGAAACAATTCTGCCACAAATGTAGACGACAGGTAGGACTTGAAGCCCATCTGATCTAGTACTCCCAGGACTCCCTATTCCGCTCACAGGTTTCAGATTTCCCTTGGCCAATGCCCCTCGCCCCTCCCCTCGAGCTTGCCTTAGGAGGATCTGGGCACCCAAGGGTGTGACGGCTGGACAGAGGTCAGCAGTGGCAAGTAGCCGTTCTCTGCTACACTTTGCATGCCTCCCCTCAACTCTGCTGTAGGCCTTTCGGGTATATCATCATGGATAGGAATTCACAGTGAAGAAGGAAGGTGACATGGCAGCAATAAGTTAGAAGGCATTGTGGAAGACCAGTTCCGCAAACCGGTTCCCCAGACCTCAGGTGGGAGCCCCAGTCCCCAGAGAAAGGCTAGTCCCCATAGGTTGACAGGTCACTGTGACTTCCGAGCAGGCTGGCATGTTGAACATGTGCCAGGCTGGGGGCTGACAATACCAAGGCATGCCCTGAGTCCTAGAGAAGTTGGGGTACCAGGTCAACAGCTAAAAATCAGGTATAAGGAAGAAAGTTACACAGAATGGGCCCAGGGTGGGGAAGGGTCTCACGAACAAAGTGGAAGTTCTCTAAGAGTCTTCTCGTAGAAGGTCAGCATGGGTTTGGGGCTAGCCCTGAGTACATAGGGAAAGGGAAGGCTCCGGCTCTGTAGGGAGAGAAGGCGTGCAGAAGTGGCAGCTGCAGATAGCCTGAGACGTGGGGAATTTTGTCTCTTCTGGTTTCCAATTACTCCAGCTTCTTGAAAAAGTTTTCTTGAAAAAACCGAGTGTGGGTGTCGGGGTTGGATGGGTAGGAGGGGACTGGCTTAATGAGCAACAGAAGCTGCCATATATTACCATCAGGACTACATTATTCTTTTCATTTGGAATCCTGAAAATGGTAAGTACATAAAGACCTCAAGGACTTTATACATTACTGATTTTTCAAGAGACCAGAACATGAAATAGTGCCCTAAACTTCTGGACTTTCTGGTGAATGTTTTTTCTCTGTCATCATCTCTAATCACCCTCACTTCCAGCCACACTGGCCATGTCACTGTTCCTTGGACATGCCTTAGGGCCTTTGCACTGGTTCTTTTTCTATGCCTATTCCACTCTTTCCCAAGATAGCTACATGCCTAACTTCCTCACCTCCTCCAAGGGTGCTCAAAAGTCACTTTCTCAGGGAGGCCTAACCTGACCATCCTATTTAAAAGAATTTTTTTTAAGTTTATTTATTTTTGATAGAGAGAGACAGAGCATGAGTCGGGGAGGGGCAGAGAGAAGGAGACACAGAATCCAAAGTAGGCTCCAGGATCTGAGCCATTCTGCACGGAGCCCGACAAGGGGCTTGAACTCACAACCCACGAGATCATGACCTGCGCTGAAGTCTGACGCTTAACCAACTGAGCCACCCCGGTGCCCCTGACCATCCTATTTTAAATTGCACTCCAAATTTCCTTTCCTTTGCTTCCCCCCTCCCCCCTAGTGAGCACTACAAAATTTACTTAGTTTTTAGTATTTTATTGCCTACCACCATTCTCAGCCTCCTTCCTGCATCCCAGAATGTAAACTCTGTGAGCAAGCATAGAGGTATTTTTTGTTGTTGTTTGTTTTAGGGTTTTTTTTTTTTTTTTTGGTCTGTTTTGTTCATTAACAGACACCCAGTGCCTAGAAGAGTACCTAACACAAGAAGTGTTCTGTATTTGTTGAATGAATGAATACACTGTAGTACAAGTGGTAAAGGACTTGGGATCCTTTGGTCATGGAATGCTGCCCAGATATGTAGAAACCATTTCCGAAGCACTTCCAAAAAGACCTACTTTCTTTCTCCTCATTCTACTCCCAAATCCCTATGGATTTAAGTCTTGGCATTCAGCCCAGGAGATATAATTACTGGCAAAAGTTGAGTGAAACAGTTAAGAGCATGGATTTGGAGTCAAGGAGACCCAAATTTGCACCTAAGCCTTTCCACCTACCAGCTGTGTGACTCTGGGGCAATTATCTTCCCCAAGCCTGAGAATGAAATTTGTATGTGAATACACAAACCCTGGCATTAAATGTGCCGCTAAATGTGGTACTTTACATTATCAATGGTGGAGATACATGAAAGAAATGGAGCACTGAATTTTAAAAGGGCAGTTTCCCCCATCATAGTCATTTAAGCTGCCTTAGATGAAAATATTGGGGGAAACTCACCACATTTCTATTTAATTTAAACATATCAAGAGATTTTAATAGATTCCGGGGTTTTCCTTCAATAATATGAACTATTTTTTTTAAAAGCTCACGTAGGGATGCCTGGGTGGCAAAACTGGTTAAGTGTCCAACTTCGGCTCAGGTCATGTTCTCACGGTTTGTGAGTTCAAGCCCCAGGATGGGCTCTGTGCTGACAGCTCAGAGCCTGGAGCCGTTTCAGATTCTGTGTCTCCCTCTCTCTCTGCTCCTCTCCCCCTCGCACTCTGTCTCTGTCTCAAATAAAAATAAACATTTAAAAAAGAAAAAAAAAGCTCATGTAAGCACAGCGTCTTGGAGTTGGGTTAGGTCTTTGAGCCTCGGCTCTCCCATAAGGCGCATAGAAACCGCGGAGGCACCTCGTGCCTGGGCTGCAGCGCATGGAAGCAAGCAGAGAATATGCGTGGTTCCAACATCGGGAGCCAGGTTACCGGTGCAGATGGAAAAGAGCAAAATGCAAAATCTGTGGTTCAGGTGAGGGATGCCAAGGCAGAAAGAGTTTGATAAAACAGATGAAAAGTGAGCCAGAACCAAAGCTCGCGCAGGTGGCTGTGGCAACTTTTTATCTAGAGCCCAGGACTCCGGGAAGAGACAAGGAGATGGGAGAAAAAAAGAGCTACCTGGACCAATCTTCCTGTCTGAACCAACCTTACCTCCTCAACAACCCAGAAGAGGGCTCCAGGGTAGCCGCCAAAGTCTTTTTCCTGACGCCTCCTCCATTGCTTGGCCTCTTCCCTATCCTGCTTCCCCTTCTCCTTGTTAGTTTCTCCTGGGAGGCTTCTGGAGCCTTGCCTCAAAAACGCACTTGCGCCTGAGTTTTCGAGTCCACGTACGCTTCTAGAAAACCCCAACCCAACACAGAAGGCCTCACACAGCTTCGCTTTTTTAACAACTCAGCAAAGAATTCTGATTGGCCAGCCAAGGTCACATGCCCGTGGCCTTTGATTGGCAGCCTACCCTCCCTGCCCTGCCTCCCCCACACCCACGTGACCTGATCCCGCCAGCCCGCCGGCACTGCTCCAGCGGGTAGCAGGCGGTGTAACAGGCCCTGAGGATTCTCTGCTCTGCGCTGCCCCTGCCTTCCTGTGCTTATAGTCCAGCGGGAGAGAGTCGGTAGTCAAATAATTGCACCTCTGCACGTTTACAAACTGTGGACAGTGCCAAGAAGGAGAAGCACAGGGTGCAGGAAGTGGCAGGGGGCGTGGTAGAGGCAGTGCAGAGCTGGCCGGCTGCCGCGTGGACAGCGGGTAGTAAAGCCGGTAAGTGTGGAAGCCACGGCAGGAAAGCCGGTGAGAGGTGGTGGTGGCTCCGTTACAGGAGTGGCCCTCGAGTTGGAGAAAGGCGAAAAAACTCAGAAACCTTCTAAGAACCTAACCGATTGCCGTGGAACATGACCTCATCGTTACCAATTCCCGTCATAGCCCTAGGGTAAATGGAAAACCTAAACTAAGCAAAACCAAGAAAAAACACATTGCAATCGGCTAACGTTGGGAAACTTTAGTAGGAGAAGCAAAAGAAAACCAAGTAGTGCCCTCTAGTCTAAAGGTTTATCTTATTTAATTCCCACCCCCCTTCCTTAGTTTCAATGCATCCATCTCCTGTGTGGGAAATTTTTTTTTTTTTTTTAGTTTATTTAGTTAGTCTTTTAGTTCATTTATTTTTTAGAAAGAGAGAGCGCACACAGGGGAGGGGTAGAGAAGGAGAGAGAGAGAATCCCAAGCAGGCTCCACAGTGTCAGTGCAGAGCCTGACCTGGGGCTTGAACATACAAACTGGGAGATCATGACCTGAGCTGAAATCCAGGGTCAGACTCTCAACCCACTGAGCCACCCAGGTGCCCCTGGAACTTTTAATAGAGAAAGGTTTCTCAACTTCTGAAAAATATTGCTTAGTTGAATTGCACCTTCGCATTTCCCCGTATTCCCATTTTTATTTCTTCGGGGGAGGGGTGGAGGGCGGTATAAAGGATAAACTGGTCTGTAAATCTGATCTCCATTCCTGATTTTGTAGGTGATAGCAGTGGTTTTCAAGTGTATTTTTCATGATGTTTATGACATACGAGACAAAGAGCTCAGAGATATAAGCTCTTTCACTGTCTCTCCACAATGTAGTGTGAAAATATAGTGACCATTTTGTGAAGACCCTGTAATTTGGGGTGGCTAAATTATTACCCCAAAGCGTATTTGATGCTGCCCAGGCCTCCTTCCCCTCCAGACCGTTAATGGGGAGGGAGGCAGAGGCCCCGCCCCCGTGCTGCTAACCTTGGGGCAAACCCGGTGGATCCCACTTCCTCAGCAACAGCATGGGTTTGCCTGGGGATTCAAAGCCTGTTGAACCAGCCTTATTTCCAAGCAGTATATGGGGGAACTCCCAAGTAACTTGCCCACGCCACCTGCTAGGGCTGGAGAAGAGAGGTCTGAGGCTTTAAGAATCTAACTGGCCAGTCTTCGATTTCGCACTTTACTGAGCTTATTAACAAATATTTCTAGATGACACTGCTTAGACGCCAAAGGTGTGTCCGTGTTGTGTATTTCCTTCCTCTTTTTTTTTTTGGTCTTGTGTATTTTAGGTCTTCGGAATCCATCAGTCACACAAGCCCCTTGGAGCTTCTAGTTCTTTTTCCAGACATGCTTTGTCCCCCAGTACTCAGTTCCTTTAATTTCTACTCTTTTTGTTTTTTATTTTCTCCTTCTCCTTCTCCTCCTCCTCCTCCTCCTCTTCTTCTTCTTCTCTTTTTTAAATCACTTTTCCTCTGCCCCTTAACTGCTATTCCACTTGTATTGTTTTTTTCCCCCTGCTATGCTGTGTCCTTGTCCCTCTTCTCTCTCCTTTCCCTTTTGTTTTTCCCATCCTGTGTTCCCTTGTTATATCTCACGAACTCAGAAATTGTCCTGGAAATGCCATGGGTATCACCATCTATTGAGTGGTAAGGGCTGCTCCCACTTTGCCTTGGAAGATGACATTTCCCAGAGTGTTCCCCGTGGAGGCTGACTGGTCTGACCCAGATAATGCCACCAGTTAAAATAACCCTGACTTAGGGCCCGTGGGACTCACCAGTCATTATGCTGTATTGGAAAGTAAAACTGATTTGGCAGCCTCATTAGATTATAATCAGCTCAAATCTTCCTTCTGGCTTCACAGAGCATAGCATGTGTCCCCAGGAGCAGCAGAGGGAAGAAAACCACATCTCCTCCCCGGCTTTTTGTACTTCTTCTAGGCTCTTGGCTCGAATTAAATATTTGCTCATTGGCCACCATGCTTATCACCTTAAGTGGGTTTCTAATTTCTTTTAGAAGCTATGGGGAGCTCCAAGATAGCATCTACCATTTTAAGAGTACAGTTCCAGAGTAGAGGTTGTGTAGGCCAACGGATGCTGGGCCAAGAAGTCTGAGCCATATTCCATAATAATAGTAATAATAGCTACCACTTATTGGATGCTTATTAAATACCAGACCCTTTTCTATATTAATTCATTTCATCTTCAGATTAATCCTATGAGATATGTATATATTATCCCTATTTCAGGTGGAGGATGTTGTGGCACAGAGTGATTAAGTAACTTGCCCAAAGTAACAGTTAATAAGTAGCAGATTCAGGATTGGAGCCCAGACAGACTGACCTCAGTATCCATGCCCCTTAATATTTTCCTATACCACCATCATGACATGAAAACAATGACTCTCAGGAAGAGTCCTTTGAAACAACAGAGAGTGGTTGGTGAATGAGTCAAGGAACACAAGATAAGAGCCTCTTCTAATATATCCTGGTATGCAAATAGTAAAGTCTGAATTAGAGTCAAAGCAGTGAATATGGAAAGCTACAGATGTAAGAATGGTGTGAAGGATTCATCTGAACTAATTTGGGGCACAAAGGGAAGAGCATGGCCTGGATGTTCTGCCCTGGGAGAATCATGGGGTCATGGGCAGAAGTAAGAGGTGGCAGAAAGGACCTCTGACTTGTGTGACCCTGAGATATTGGGTTGATAATGTTTCCAAGCTGCAGGGATGAAGCATCCTCCCACTGCCCCGTATTCTATCCCTGAAAGGAGGGATGCTGATGTGGATTAGTTACACTCAAGGAGGCCAGGATGCTAGAAGGTGGGGCTCTTGCTGAGAGAAGTGTAAAGATTATAAACAGAACCACCCTTCATCCCCTGTCTTTTCTAGGATGATAGAAAGTCAGGTTCCAGGCACCTCCAGGCCTGAGGTCCTCCTGTGGATGGGGCCAGGGAAAAGAAGCCTAGGGGATAGTTCAGAGGAAGGGCTCCCTCACATTTTACACATTCCCCTACTTCCTTCTCTGGAGGGACAATGGTAAGATGTGAGAGTCAGGAACATAGTGAGGGCTGGAGAGAAAATAGACAAGTAAGAGGCTATTGAGCCTGCTCTAATTCTAGGTCTGGTATTAAAGGAGGAAAAAAAAAAAAGTCCTCAAAACTAGCTCCCCAGGGTAGAACTGGAAGTGTGATACTGAAACTCCAGGCTGTATTGAAGACTATATGTTTACCCTTGATCAATGTCCTCCATAATCCAGAGCAAAAGTCATCAACAGGGGGAGTTTAAGGATTCAGTATCCATCTGTATCAACCATGATAATGACATTTCCTTTGTCTAACCAGTTTTAAATTCTCTGGAGTTCTTTAGTGACCGAATCCACCTATGTTTTCCTATTTCAGTAAGATACTCAGTGGCAATAACTATCCTTGAAATATTTGTTTAAAAGGGCTATAAAGAGCTCCAAAAAGAAAGACATCTCCATGTACCCTCTGAAACATTGCTGGTGCCTGATAAAATGACGTATCTGAAGCCCTGATTTAAACAAGCTCTCGTTGCCGATAAACAAACAAAAACCAAGGGCCATGTGAATGTTAATAATTTGGAGATGTAGGTGGAGGTATCAATATTCTTGAATAACACATGTTCACACTTCATCTTTTTAATTAACAAAGTTCTTTTTCTTGTAATTTCAGCAGGAGGGATCCCAGGGTAAGAGAACAAAACTTGGATTTATGTGAATAGGATTTTTTTTTATTTCATCACTGAATCCAAATAGTGTTTTCCTAGTGTGAAAACAGATGGCAGAGACTTTATTTGTGGTCAAAGGCATTATGCATGAGAGTGAACCTTTCTTCAACAGGCAGATTTGAATAAATTCAGGAAATGATTTAAGACATAATAGGTCTCCTGGAATCTGATCTATAGCAGGTGATTTTATTAACAAAATTTATACACTCAAACCCACTGAATCAGAGGAGCTAATTTTCATTCTGGCAAATCATCAGGTTTTTGTTTTTTTGTTTTTTTTCTGTCATTGAGTACATGTCTGGACATTGATGTTGTCTTGGGAAACTCAGTCTATGAGTCAGAGTTTGCATGTTTCTCCATCCTTGCTGAAGAATGTCTTCTCATCTTGTTTTCAAGACCTCATTGTGTTGAAAAGAAATTATTTGAGGGTCACCTGGGTGGCTCAGTCAGCTAAGCATCTGACTTTAACTCAGGTCATGATCTCGTGGTTCACAAGCTTGAGCCCCAAGTTGGGCTCTGTGCTGACAGCTCCGAGGCTGGAGCCTGCTTCAGATTCTGTGTCTCCCTCTCTCTCTTCCCCTTTTCTCTCTCTCTCTCTCTCTCAAAAATAAACATTTAAAAAAATTAAAAAAATAAAACACTACTTGAGGAGACAACCAAATCCTGGCTTGCTGTTAACCTTATTAGTATATACATTATAACTTGGGTATTTCTAACAATGCAAAGTTTAAGTGGGGTATTATCCTTAAAAATGTTAGAAACCATAAATTACTTTACAATTGTAAATTGTAAAATGGTGTTATTATAACACATAGCTTTGAGATAAAGCCAAATTTCTCCTGCATTCCCAATGGAAATTAGACAATTGGGTTAACTCCTCCCTGCTTCCAGAGTATAAGTTGGATAACTACAGTTTTGGAGCCAAAAGGGGATACCTGCAGGAAGTTATTGAAGGCCATACACAGATGTGGGAAATAGTTGGAAATATGTGTTTTCTGTGACTTAACTGTCATGGTTTATTCTTGGGGCAATTTCCTCCTGAGTTCATCAGTGAATTTCTTGGATTGTAGTACCTTGATTTTTCTTCTCTTCTCAGTTTCTTTTCACCCCTACCAATTCATTGACTTAAATTCATGTAATGAAGGAAGATTAAGTGATACAGTGCCAGAACTTGCCTGAGGGCTTTGAACTGGACAAGGCATAGGTGATGTCCACTAATGAAATCTTTGTTTGGCCATGTAGGGCATGTAAGTCCTCATAGATCTTGGGGGGGTCTTAAACTTTAGTGTGATGAGAATCTCCTGGTTAATAATAACCTGGTAAAAAACCAAAACCAAATTCTGTTACATTAAGTCTGAGAAAGAGTCCAGGAATCTATATTTATAATCATGGCAGGGAATTCTGATGCAGTTGGTCGAAGGGACTGCAGTTTGAGAAACACTGCATAGAGTCCTAACTGTGGCATCCTGGTGCTCAAGAAAATGGATTAAAGTCCCTACTTGTCTTTATTTTTAGACTTAAAAAATTTTTTTTTATTGTATTTTAAGTAGACTCCACACTCAGCGTGAGGCTTGAACTCACGACCCAGAGACTGAGTTGTGTGCTCTACCAACTGAGCCAGCCACATGCCCCCCTACTTTTCTTTGTGTAGAAATAATGTATTCTGTCTCAATGAGTGAATGGATGAATGTGGCATTGTCTACTCTGGGAGGTTTAATGATTCTGATCTCTTCTTCACCAAGGTTGGGAAATGCTAGGTGAGTGGATATTCCCAGAGACGACATGGTCTCTGACCAAAGAAGCTGTGTAAGAATATAGATCCAAGCCTTCAATACTCTACACTTGAATCACTTTTTCTGAGTTGAATTGTAAATCAATAGGAAACAACTAGAGCCAGCCAATTAGTAAATAAACACAAAAACAGGAAGAGCACAGAGGATGGCACAAAGCAGTGGGGATCTGGTTAATCCTGTATGAGCAATATAAACAGTGGCAGCTCAAAGAGCTGTGGGTTAAGAAGCTATGTGATCACAAAGGAGGCCGGCGGTTCTCAGTCTCAAAATGCTACTGTGTGACTTCCGTAAATGTGTTTACATCCCTGTTATTCTTGGGTCTGGCATGTAAAAGGTACAAGTAGGGCTTGGTGTAGAGAGCATAGAGATGTATTACGTGACCCCCAACAATTTACTTTTGGCAGGCACTTGGAGGGAAGCGGAGCCTTGGCTCTCAGAGCTCACGGGTAGTTTGGCAAATGTTTCTTGTGTACCTACTGTGTGCTCAGCATTGAGCCCCGAGCCATGATAGGTCTGACTCACGTTCTGTGTTCATTACTGGCCAGACAGGTGCCTTGCATTTCTCAGAGCCAAACTGAAGCCGGCTTTAAATCCCTGGGTGTAGCATACAGACATAAGCAGCTTTCTATGTTCTGAACTTTCTCTCTTGCTTAAAGGGACAACTCTATGCCACAACCTGGAGAGATTAAAATGCCACCTAATTGCTGCAGATCACTGATTTCGAGTTCCCAAACTGACAAAACTGAAAGATGAAGACCCCTGACGCTGTTGAGAAACAGGCACCTAACCCCAGGCATGAATTAGTACGTGGGAGAAAACATCAGGTAAGTGGGCAAAATATGGACTTGAGAGTCAGACTTGAATTCAAATCCTGATTCTGTCACTGCTTGCTTGCTGAGCAGTTTCCTCATTTCTTACAAAAAAAAAAAAAAGATTCTACCCACCTCATCAGGTTTATGTAACAGTTGATAAGATACAAACATATAGCACAGTAGTGGCACATAATGGGGAAATATAAAATACTCCCTTCTCCTCCTTGTCCTCATATCCTGGGCCTTCGGGAATTATAATCTTGCCTTTGGCAAAACCTCACATGAAGCACACAGTACATTTTGGTTTGAACCTTCCTGAGATGAGTGTGCTTGGGGGAGAAGGCCTGTGTCAGAGTTCCCTGCAAATTGAGCATAAAATATCAGGAACCAGAAACCATTATCTCTCTAGGAGATTGTTTATACCAGGGTTCCTATCAGAAATAGGGCATAAGACAAGGGTTTGTATGCAGGTGGTTTGGGAAATGAGGTCAGCGAATGGGAGTGGGGGATGGGGAAGAAGGAAAACAAGACCAGCGGCAAAGCCAGTTGGTAAAGAGTTTGTTATCAAGTTTGGTCACTGCTGTGAGAAACTGGGGCCTGTTCCTTCTGGGACTGAGAGCCATGAAAAATGCCTCTCAGAACTGTCCACTCAAGGGACACAAGTGGGACAGGCACCCGCAAGTTCTCAGCCCTGACATGTCAAGGATTGCCCCCAGGTGTCATCTCCCTCGCTTCACCAGTTTCGCACAAGTGCTGGGTGGTTCCCGTTGGTGTCCTAGCCCAGTGTCTGAGAAGTCGAGGCTAGCGTGTGGCAGAAGTTAGGTGCACTCGGGAAAATCAGAGTAAAATGTTAGGGTCCAGAGCATGTGAATGTGACCAAGTCCAATACTGGGATCAAAGGAAATGCCGACCGACAGAAAAATGACCAAGTGTGTTTCTCCTTTCAAACCTCAGACACCTCTACTGTTTACAAAAGTAGCTGCTAGAATATTCTTCAAGTGCCTCCATGTGGCACTGCACAGCCTCACTTGTCTCTTGGTTTCCTGAGCTCTAATTCAGGTACCGCCTCATTAACTTTGTACTTGATGACATATTTTCTTCCTTGTCCTCCAGTTTCTTTACATGTTTTAGTTGTGTCCCTCTTCTTCACAAGAGACACTTCTCTCCTTGGGTGGCTTCAGATGGAGTCTTCTAATTTTTTTTTTTAATTCCATCAGCACCTAACTGTGCTCAGCAAAAACCTGTTGACTTGAACTCACTTGATACAAGATGATAAATCCTTTCTCTAGTGAACACAGGCAGTAACTTCTTTGACATCATCTGTAGCAACTTCTTTCTAGATATTTCTCCTGAGGCAAGGGAACAAAAGCAAAAATAAACTATTGGGACTACATTAAAATAAAAAGCTTCTGCACAGCAAAGGAAACAATCAACAAAACTAAAAGGCAACCTATCGAATGGGAAAAGTTATTGTCAAATGACATATCTGATAAAGGGTTAGTGTCCAAAATAGACAAAGAATTTATATAACTCAACACCCAAAAAACAAATAATCCAATTAAAAAATGGGCAGAAGACATGAATAGACATTTCTCCAAAGAAGACAGACACATGAAAAGATGCTCCACATCACTTATCATCAAAACTACAATGAGATATCACCTCACACCTGTCAGAATGGGTAAAATCAGCAACACAAGAAACGATAGGTGTTGGTGAGAATATGGAGGAAAAGGAAGCCTCTTGCATGGTTGGTGGGAATGCAAACTGGTGCAGCCACTGTGTAAAACAGTATGGAGTTTCCTCAAAAAGTTAAAAATAGAACTCCCCTACAATCCAACAATCACACTACTAGGTGTTTGTCCAAAGAATACAAAATTACTAATTCAAAGGGATACATGACCCTGATGTTTATAGCACCATTACTTACAATAGCCAAATTATGGAAACAGCCCAAGTGCCCATAGATAGATGAATGGAGAAAGAAAAGCAACTGGGTGGCTTGGTCTGTTAAGCAAACAACTTCAGCTCAGGTCATGATCTCATGGTTTGTGAGCTCAGGCCCTGCATTGGGCTGTCTGCTGTCAGCACAGAGCCCGCTTCAGATCCTTTTTCCCTCTCTCTCTCTCTCTCTCTGCCCCTCCCCCACACTCCCGGTGTCTCTCGAAAATAAATAAACTTAAAAAAATTTAAAAAAAAGAAGAGGTGGTATATATACACAATGGGATATTATTTACCCATGCAAAATAATGAAATCTTGCCATTTACAACGAGATGGGTGGAGCTAGAGAATATTATGCTGCGCAAAATAAGTTCTTCAAAAAAAATGCCACATGGTTTCACTTTTGTACAGGATTTAAGAAACAATACAAACGAGCAAAGGGGAAAAAAGAGACGCAAATCAAGAAACAGATTCTTAACTATAGAGAACAAACTCATGGTTGCCAGAGGGGAGGGAGGAATGGATTAACTAGGTTATGGGGATGAAGGAGTGCACAGGTGATGTATGGAAGTGTTGAATCACTATATTGTACACCTGAAACTAATATTATGCCGTATGTTAACTAATTGGAACTTGAATAAAAAATTTTTAAAAATCCTTTCTCTAGAAGCACAATGATTTTTTTCAGGGGCTTGTGCATCTTTCTACTCCTTAAGTATATTGGGACCCTCACCAATTAATGGGGCTTCGAAAGCAACATCTATAATGAGGGGCAGGGAGGTGGGAGCGCAATGCCAGTGCCTCAGGGTGTTGTAGGGTTTTCACCTGCAATTCATTCTGTGCTCTTTGTATTTGCTTTCATTCCAATTGCTTCACAGCAGTAGCACTCAGAAGGGACATATATTTAGACTAGACTTCAAGCCTCTTGTTGAAGCTTATAATGAAACACAAATGCACTGGTCCTTTTTCTGCCTATCCTTTTCCCTCTCTGCTTTAGTCCTGCCCAACTGTAGACACCTGGTAAGCATGAATAGTAACTAGGACCTGGGTGGATCAGCAGGGAACTCATATTTGTTGGATTCTTTGAGATGGCAAAAAAGGAACATATCTAAGTCACTCTCTGTATTTCTTAGTGTGAACTTAGAGCCACTTACATGAGGACTATTCATGGCCACCACATTTAGGTGGGCAGGTTGTG
Organism: Prionailurus viverrinus; assembly: GCF_022837055.1. Classification (NCBI taxonomy): domain Eukaryota; kingdom Metazoa; phylum Chordata; class Mammalia; order Carnivora; family Felidae; genus Prionailurus; species Prionailurus viverrinus. The sequence goes on from NC_062561.1 coordinate 211,305,132, forward strand.
CACTGCACAACTCTCAGGAAGCATTCGCATTGTCGTCAGTATGAATGTGTTCCTGGAGGAGTACGGTGAATAACCTGTGAGGTCACAAATAGTGACCCTCCCTGCCTGAGGCTCCACTCCAGTTCTACTGAATCAGAATCTCTAGGGAAGGGGCCCATGAGTCTACATTTTAACAAATTTTACAGGTTTCTATTAACACTGAAGGTTGAAAATCACCACTTAAGAGATAGGTTTTAACACAAAGATGCACCAGAAAGATCCTAATCAATTGAATGGAGCCCACATGATCTGAATACAATATGCACAGTGTTGTCAGTCCTGGAAATAGTCTTTCTTTCTTCGTAAAATATGTGAATGAAGTGTTGGTGTCTTCACCAAGAGGTGGCACCTAAGGGTTCTGAGGAAATAAATGTATAGACCCTATGTATAGACTTGTGTATAAACAATTTTGTATATACATACAGGATAGCTTTTTTGAATTTATACAGCTGTACTTAAAAGTAGTTGGTATTAGTTAATCCTATGTTAACAGTTTGGATATTTTTCACTTGTACATTTGGGACTTTTTCTTTTGGTTGATGAAAGTTGCATATGTTAAGTGTGTGAACGAAGTGAAAAAAAACGTGGGAAATTATCTCACCACCTGTGCCATCACTGGATCCTCTGCTTCGCAGGCTTAAAGTTCTTCTGGCTTCATGAATAACTCAGTGAATAATTGCCGTTCAGAATATGGTTGCCCTACTAGTGATCTGGCCATTTTTTCAATGTCTTTCAAACAGGCCTCTATTGTTTTCTTCCCTGTGTGCTTTTATATTCCAACTTTCCAAGAGAGAAATTCTGATCGGGCTGGGTTGTCACCACTCAATGTGGAGTGCTCTGATTAGGTAGCTTCTTAGGTCAAGTTGTCTCCTTGGCAATGTCTTGCTCATGTTTATCTTATGGACATGTGGTTGCCTCAGTCCTGGGCACTCATTTTTGGTTCAGTGACCATCAGCGATAGTATCTTAATAAAGAATAAAGAATATCCATGACCACTTTCCTCTGAATGGAGATGTGGGCATAGCCAACATCTAGTACTTTACTGTTTGTTAGAACAGGAAGGAAATGTAATTACTCAATATGCCATCTAGATGCCATATCCTGTAACAATAAGAGCTGATATATATATACATTGAGTACCACCTTATGCCAGACATTTTTTCTGATCACTTGAATAGCATTCATAACTTAACCTTCAAAAGCAACTTTTTGTGGTAGATGCTATTATTAACTTCATTTTACAGATTAGAACATTGAGGAATAGAACTTGCCCAACAGTTTGTATATGGTGGAGCCACAATTAGATCTCACACTATTTAGCTCTGAAGTCATTGCCTTTTATGACTATGTTGGGGTTGTGATAGAGGATCGTGTGTGTGTGTGTGTGTGTGGCGGGGGTAAGACAATTAGGGAGAATGAAATGCACAAATTAGGTCTGGTAGGCAAAGCATAGGCAGAAGCCTCCATTGGTGCATGTTGGGGGAAGGAGTTGTAAGACAATGACAGGCAGATGCCACAAAGGGACAAGACACAGCTGGACTTGCCTTGAGGGCCAGACAGGATTCTAAAAAGATATCCTGAGAGGTTATTCTTACTCCTTCCTTGATTTCTTAAAAAGGAGTATAAACGACATTTAATTGCCCATGGTTCCTTTTAAAAATAAAGGCATAGTAGCGCCTGGGTGGCTCAGTCGGTTGAGCGTCTGACTTTGGCTCAGGTCATGATCTTGCGGCTTGTGAGTTCAAGCCCCGCATCAGGCTCTGTGCTGACAGCTCAGAGCCTGGAGCCTGCTTCTGCTTCTGTGTCTCCCTCTCTCTCTGCCCCTAACCCACTCGCATTCTGTCTCTGTCTCTCTCAAAAATAAATAAACATTAAAAAAATAATAATAAAAAAGCATAGTAAACACCTTCTTTTGGGGCCATTATCCTCCATCCTGGCCAGTTCCTCCAGGGGGTGCCTAGCATTCCTTGATAGAAAAGCCTTGAGAATTTAGGGTTAGACAGGAAAGTTTGGGTCTGACTGTCAAAAGAAAGTGAAGGGTATTATCCTGTATTGCTGAGGAGCACGAAGTTTGCAGCGGGGACGTGGAATGGAAGACTGTTCCACTCTGAAGAATGCTTTTAAGGTCCATGACCAGAGCAGCTACTAAGCTGTAATCAGTCTCCACCAAAGTTTGAGGCAAGGATTTTAGCATTTCATGGGGAAAAGGGGGCTATTGAATTACTACAATAATTATCTTCATTTTCTTTCTTTCCCTCTTTGTTTGCAGAGAGAGAGATCTGGTCTGCTCAAGTCAATGTGTTCTACATTGCTTGCTGTGGGCTGTCTCCCAAATCCTTAACTCTGAGTAAAACACAGTGATCATTGAAAAATCATTTTGAGGGCCCATACGGGTTTTGTCAAGGTCTTCTTGGTGCTTCTGAAGTGGAATCTTTTCACCTTTCATTAGCTACTTGTTTTCTTTCAATCAATGCCTTAGGAAGTAACACAGGAGACCAGAGAAGAAAATGGCTATTTTATGTCATTCCCAGGTTATAATCAGTTTCTTGTAGGTTGGGATTAATTTTGCATAGTCCTGACTGAAAACAGGATGATGGACAGGATGACCTTTGCCCTCCCAAAATCTGAGCAGGCCAAGGGGCTGTGCAAGGTTTGGGTTCTGGCCAATACTAGGCACAATGAATGAATTGGGTATTTATATACCCAAAACCAGTACTCTGCTGAGAATAGAATTTGAAGGAAGGGCCTATAGTTCTCTGGGTCAGTTGTTCCTCTGAGAAACACTCACAAAGATGTTCTCTGTTTCAGGCAAAACAATTACTCTAGAGACTTTGGGAGTTTCAAGACAACTGAATGCACGATAAGAAAGGGGATATCTTGGAGAAGACAGACTGCTCATCTCTACTGGGATTCTTCTGTAAGTCACATTATTGACTTCAAGAGGCCATGAAAGTGTGTCTTTCCTTGAGACAGTAAACTCTCTGTTTTCTGAAGTGAATGGAAAAAAAGGGGTGTATTGGTTCGCCATGTCAGTTTCCAGAAATGAGTATACTGTACAACGTACTTCATCTACAATGCTACCAAATATAATTTATTGTTACTCAGATGATTCAGAAGACCTTCTGGTATCTCATCAAGGTAAACAGCAAATATTTTGTGCTGCAGCTGTGTGGAGGAGACATTGCCCAGTGATTTCTAGAAATGAGTCAGAAAAATAAAAATGAATGCTTTTCTCTGTTATAACATATTCTAAACCAGTCATTCAATCAATTGGAACTTACAATTTATTTATCATTGTTGAGGAATTAAAAAATAGGTATGTGGGGAATATAAAGAAATGTAAGTAGTGGACCCACTGGTTGCAAACAGAGTTACATCTACAAAAGTTCTTTGTCAGAGCTTAAGACTAGAACTTAGTATTTGGGGTTTGTGATGGGTTTGCTAGATCTGCTCCTACTGTCTATGCCACCTGCCTTCTAATATGCCTTCTTGTACCGTAGTGGCTGAAGGGCCAAACACCGCATTTTCCAGACTACCCTACCCTCAGGGCTCTGGATGTCATTTAAGTTCTGCCATTATGTTGCACTGTGCAATGTTTAGAAGGTAGAAATGAGGCAGAGGCCATGCTTTCACTGCTTCTGTGTTTTCTTTGAAGTTTGGTCATAGAGGCATTAGAATTTTCTTTTTTTTTTAAAATTTTTTAGTTGTTTATTTATTTTTGAGAGAGAGAGTGTGAGCAGGGGAGCGGCAGAGAGAGAGGGAGACACAGAATCCAAAGCAGGCTCCAGGTTGTGAGTTGTCAGCACAGAGCCCAATGTGGGGCTTGAACCCTCCAGTTGTAAGATCATGACCTGAGCCAAAGTCGGACACTTAACCGACTGAACCACCCAGGTGCCTCTCTCTCCCTCTCTCTTTTTTTTAATGTTTATTTGTTTTTGAGAGGGAGAGAGTGAGAGTGGGTGAGGGGCAGAGGGAGAGGGAGACACAGAATCCAAAGCAGGCTCCAGGCTCTGAGTTGTCAGCACAGAGCCCAATGTGGGGCTTGAACTCAAGAACCGTGAGATCATGACCTGAACGGAAGTCGGACACTTAACAGACTGAGCCACCAGGCGCCCTAAGGCATTTGAATTTTCTGCAGCAGCATTAGCAGAAGTGTGTGACTGTCAGGAGACAGTCACAGAAAGCTCATTTGCAAGTGAGGATTAAAGCATGTCTGGTTTGGTGTGGTGGCAGCTTCCTGTCCATGAGGGCCGCTCCACTGTAATGGCTTCCGGACTTTGGTAGTCATAACGTTTAAGAGGTGGCAGTTTCCTAATCTTGGGAGAACCAAGAGCTCCCCTGGTGACCCAGATCTACCATGTAGTTTCGGGAGACATTTCTGAAATGTCAACCTAAATCCTTGACTCTCCTAATGATGCAATAAGCTTTAAAAAATTTTTTTTAAATTATTTCTTTTTAAAGTTTATTTATTTTGAGAGAGAGAGAGAGCGAGAGAGAGAGAGAGAGAGAGAGAGAGAGAATATGAGTGGGGGAGGGGCAGAGAGAGAGAGGGAGAGAGAGAATCCCAAGCAGGCTCCTCACTATCAATGCAGAGCCCAATGCAGGGCTCAAATTCACAAATCCCAAGATCATGACCTGAGCCAAAATCAAGAGTTGGACACTTAACCAACTGAGCCACCCAGGCGCCCTGATTCAGTAAGCTTTCTAATGCCCTATAATAAGTTTTTTCATTCTTCATTTTCTTGCTAGAATTGCTTATGTTCCCTGGAATTGAACCCTGTCCATGACTGTGATTGGTACCAGGAGGGTTATAGGCAACAGACTCTTAAAAAATTGGAAATTTGGATTTTCTTTCATTTGATTGGGTTTGATTTGAAAGCAATGATTATGTTAGCATTAGAATATGGAATACTAGCAGTATATGACACATAGTGGTGAAGTAGTTCCTTCAAATATTGATCACTTAGAATGAAGCGCCCAGTGAAGGCAAAGACTTTGGTAGAGTGCCTGCTGACCACCATGGTGAGAATAAGGAATACAAGATCTGTGGAGTTGGGTGGCTGTTTATAATTACATCGGAGAACTTCAAGAAAGAAAATGATATGATCATTTCATATCAAACTAAGGAGTTTCCACAACTTTCTAGAAAAACCATTTATTTCATGTAGCTGCAGAGCTGATGCATTCTAACATCAAATGCCATTTGATCCTGTGGGCTGATTATTAAAAGATAATCTAAACTCATAAAACCACTAGTTCTTTTATGTAAAACTTTAGGTATTGATTGGGAAAGAGTGGGACCCTGAGAATTGGGACTATTTGGGTGGGTTCAGTTGAACCTGAGTACCAAGTTCCCCAAAACTCCATTGAACCTCATTGCCATAAAAGCATCTTGTCCTTCTCTGTTTGATAAGGCTGGTCAGGGCTTGCTTAGAGACTCTGTAATGACCTTACTGAGATAAGTTCCTTGCTAGGGGATTTCAGTTTTCTTCCTGCCCCTATTTCCCACCACTCATTGTTCCAGATCTATAAGCAGAGTCAGACACCAGCATGTCCCCAGAAGGACAAGTACAATATCTGTCTTATGAAGCAAAGGTTTACACAACTGAGGAATTGCAAGATTTTGCTCATTTATATAGGCAAAAACCTAGGGAACAGGTGTGGGAATGCATTATGAGAATCTAGGCCAGAGAGGAAGAAGCTTAATTTTAAATCTGGCTTAATTTGTTGGTGTGGGTGCATTTCCCAAAGATTCTGGACTCATTGTTCTAGTTGGTGCAACCGGTAATGGTTGTAACTCTTGGCCTGGCTGAATGACTGGAAATGGAACTCAAAGGTGGCCTACATGGAAGGAAATTCAGGTGTCAAAAATCCATGGTATAATGTAGGGGGAGGAATCCTGAGAGAAAGAACCATTGAAGTAGGTATTTCACATATGACGTATGACCCAGTAACTAACTAAAGAGGTCCAGAGGATGCTCTCTTCACCAATGCACTGAGAAACAAAATTGTGAGAAATATATCCTTGGCAAATATTGCAGTGTAATCCTCTCTAGGTCAGGGCAGGGGTAAAGGTGAGAGATGCTGCTATTGAAATGGGAATTTTGATTGCAGTGGGCTTGTTGAGATCCTGGAGTGGCAGAAGACAAGTAGCAATAGTCAAATGCACGATTCAAGGTGGAAGCTGCTTCTGGTAAGGGAGCTGGAATAGTTAATTGGGTAGTTGATTGATCATGAGTAGTTAAGGATCATGATGTTTCCAGGAATGGAATAGATGACTGGTCTGTCAGGATCCCACTTGACATACCTAAACAAAAATACTCCCTTTGGGAAATAGGCCTGGCTTGTTTTTCATGGAATACCAAGTGACCACGTGACCTGAGCTGTCCATGGGCTTGGTGTTATCTGATTAATCAAGCTATAAGAATGGGTCTTCTCATTCTTCATTCTTCAACACTTCATCATTAAGTGGTCTTGAAGGCACAGGTACATTGCCTGAACAAAGGGCTCACACTCCCAGGGTATCGCCTATTGTTGCATTGTCCTCTCCCTTAATCACTACCTATAGATCCTTGGGTGTGGGCCCAATGAATGTGTTAACTGGGTAAAAAAAAAAAAAAATCAAGCCTGGTTTATAGATGTGTTCCACATGACACGCTTGTATCAGCTGGAAGTCAGCTTCTGTAGCATGATAGCCCCACTCGGTGGTAATTTTGAAGGACAGTAGGGAAAGAACAATCTCTTAGTGGGAAGAACTTATCAATATTACCTGAAAGTAAAGATGTTCAGAGGTCCAGGCTGAATCACTGGTGATGGTTAATGGGCACTGGATTAGCTAGATGGTTAGACATACCGAGGGAAAAACATAGGGGGACTGATGTCAAGGACTGAGGAAGAGGTATGTGAATGGAACTGTTAGGATGGTCACATATATCTTCATGTTCAGGATAGGGCGTGTTTTGAGGATTAGTTGCTAAGAAATAATTTGGACACATTGACCTAGTTTGTGGATATCTGTAAGCCTCTTTCCACGATCTGACAGTGTTTCCTCATAATTAGATTCAGGTTATGCATTTTTTGGCAGTAATATCATGTAACTAATATTGGGTCCTCAGTGAAAATACCAGGAGGCACATGATATCAGTTCGTACCATTAAACTGAAATTTGAGATTGCCAGTCACTATTTGGGCACCTCATGCAAATGAACCAACAGACAGAAGAGGGGTCATCATTAGGTCAGCCCTGTTGTCAAGAGGAAATAGGATTGCCATTATACAGTGGGAGCAGGGAGAAGTATTTTTGGAATGGAGGGGATTCTCTGGGGCGTTTCATAGTAGTGCTGTGCCCAGTGGTAAAAGTTATATTAAATTATATTTTTAATGTGTATCTTAAATATATACCTTTAATGGAAGACTACAGAAATTGAATATAATCAGGATCCCCTAGTGTTCAGATTCACTAGGAATAAAGATCCGGGTGACTCCATCAGCTAAATAAGTTGGCCCAGCCGTGATGCTGACTGAGGACAAAAGTAACCTACAATGGGCTGTGGAGGACAAGAGTTGTAAATACCAACTATAGACTTGCACCTGAAACTGGAACTATTATAACCACCAATGATTTCTTCCTTGCTCTGACATGTATATTTTATATAATTAACCATTTCTCTTCCTCCCTTATCCCTTTCATCACAACTTTACATATGGTTTACTGATAGTGGTTAATTTTATAAGTGAATTTATATACAATAAATACCCTGGTGGAATTGAAACTGAACTAGAGAAGGAATGAATATCACTCAAAGATAGATGCAGACTCATGGAACTTTGAGTTTCTTTTGAGGGGAGGTGAGTACATGTTTTTTTAAGTACAGGGACAGTTATGTTATTATTGTTTGGAAGTTTAAATATGGAGAGAATGTAAGTATGGATGGATGTTGACGAGCCGGAGGAACAGTCTATGGCATTTATGGTGGATCGGTGCTCAATATCCGTTCAGGATTTGTTCTGTGAACTTTCATGATCTGCACAAGTTAGAAAGTAAAATACTTGTTGACTCTCTTGCAGCTAACATTTTGGATGTCATTTAGGCTGGGCCAATCAAACACACTTGGGTAAGATTTGGAAGGTGGACGTGGAGTGGAGGCTATACTCTGCTGTGCTTGCTTTTTTCTGAAAAGCAGAGTCATGGGGCGGGGGGGGGGGGATTTATTTTTTTCTGTGGGAGCTTCAAGATAGGTACCAGTGTCTAGTAACCTAGCTGGTTTGAGTACTAAGAGGCAGAGCGTTGGCTCCTCCCTTATGCTGGTATGTATGTAGGCATGATACAACTTTCTGATGTGGCAGCCTTCCCACTGTAGCAGCTTCCTGATCACAGCAGTGCAGCGTGGCTCTGGAGCCAGCTGCTTCCTGCAGCAGAGGCAGAAACTCCTTTGGTGACCTGTTTCTGCAATGTGGCTTTTTGTTCCTGAAAGCTTGAGTTGGAGGCTATATCTTCAGCTTTCCCAATGATTCAGTAAGCCTTTGCAGTGGCCTGTAATAGGTATTTTTCCTACTTAACACAGCTATGATGGATTCTGTTCTTTGCACCTACAATCTGATCTCTATATATACGGGTTTAGGAGACCACTATTGCTATGCCCATACTTTACATGAGGAGCAAGCAAAGTTCAGGTGTGGCTTCTCCACTACTGCTGGTTATGTTCCCTACTTATTCTGGAGAGAAGTCTGTCAAAAATGACATGTTAGCTTATATCTTTTATTGCTTTTTATCTGCTTTTGATTCTAATAAGAAGCAGTGTGTTCTGAAGAATCTGAGACCAAAAACTGCAGAGACACAGAGGGGTTAATGAGAACATATGTCACACCCTTTATGACAGTGGTTCTCAAACTCACATGCACATTAGAATCATGTGGGGAGTTAAAAAAATTCCTGACCTGGGCTGTCCCCAGATCAATTAAGTCAGAATTTCTGGTGTGAGTCCCAGGATTCAGTATTTTGAAAACTCCCCAGATGATTCCAACTGGTGTTTTCAAGGTTGAAGAATCAGTTAAGTCTGGGAAGAAAGAGAGAGGTGAATTTTGGGGTTATGTAGGAGTTGCAGCTGGGGAGAAATAAAATACTAGTAAAGTAGCAAATTTACCATCTCACAGTCAAAAATCCAAAATGGGTCTCACTGGGCTAAAATTAAGGTGACTGTAGGGCTGGGTTCCTTCCTGAAGACACTAAGGGAGACTCTGCTTTCTTGCTTTTTCCAAATTCTAGATACTGTCTGCATTCCTTGGTTCTTGCCCCCTTCTATCTTCAAAGCATGCAAAGGCTGGTTGAATTTTTCTCATGATGCCGTTATCCTAGTTCTGACTGTCTCCCTCTTCCACTTACAGACCCTGTGTTTCCATTGGGCTCACTACAATAATCTAGGGTCATCCTCCCCTCTCAAGGTCAGTTAATTAGCAACTTAATTCCAACTCCAACCTTAATTCCTCCTTACTGTGTAACCTAACATATTCACAGGTTCTGCAGGTTAGGATGTGGATGTCTTTGAGGGAGCCATTCTGCTTATCATAGGAAATAATGGACAAGGACGCTGGAGAATAGACACCCATGGAATTCCTTCCTCATACTTTTGAATCAGAAAAGGTAATTGGAGGGGCCAAGTCACTCAAAAACTATTACAATAAAATAAGACAAAAACAGAGAGGGAGGCAAACCTTAAGAGACTCTTAAATACAGAGAACAGGGGTGCCTGGGTGGCTCAGTTGGTTGAGTGTCCGAATTTGGTTTAGGTCATGCTCTCGTGGTTTGTGAGTTTGAGCCCTGCATCAGGCTGCTATCAGCCTGTCAGTGCGGAGCCTCCCCACCCCCTTTGGATGCTCTCTTCCACTCTCTTTCTGTCTCTCCCCCATGTGCGCTCTCTCTCTCTCTCTCAAAAACTAAATAAAACATTTTTAAAAAGTTTAAAAACAGAGAACAAACTGAGGGTTGCTGGAGGGAAGGTGGGTGGGGTGTTGGGCTACAGGGGTGATGGGCACTGGGAGGGCACTTGTTGCAATGAGCACTGGGTGTTATACGTAAGTGATGAATCACTAAAGTCTACTCCTGAAACCATTATTACACTATATGTTAACGAACTTGGATTTAAATAAAATTAAAAAAAAAGAAAAGATAAAAAAAAACACAAAACTTATTGCAACTCAGTATGGGAGCTATCCATCTTAAAAAAACTTATTACAATATTAATTTGGATGTGATGGGAAGCCTGGTACACTGTATATTCATACTTCTGGAAGAAGCAGGGTTAGCCAGAATGGATTGTTAAGAAATTAGATAATAATTTGGGATTGTTTAGTTTGTCACTTTTCACCTATGTGCAAAATTATATTTCAATGATTTGAAACTTTTGTGCAATCACCTGGATACCTGGCTATAGATAATAGGATAATACAAACATGCAAACCTTCCAGTTTACTGATCTGTGCCCTCTTGTAAGGAACCAGGAGGGGTCTGCCACAAACAGGTGGTCCTGCTAGCTAATTGTTTTTCTCTTTTTAAGAGCCATTTGACATTAACTATTCTAAAATGATAATTATTCTTTTGGCAGATGTCCTCCAAAATTTATTGCTCTGTATCTAGTAACGACTGCGGCAGGCTAATTCGTGTAGTTCCTCTAGGGGCACGTTGTGCAGCTAATTCATCCAGGCAGGTTCACTGGGAAGCTTTTGCGCGTGAGAGCATTTCTGAAATTTTTTTTTTTTTGTCCTTGCTGAATGATTGGTAACACCTGTTTTAACTAGAGTCCATGCCAAGAGCATCAGAGCCACGATCCATGGTATAGAATGCCACAACCTTAGCATTTACTTGTTGCCATGCTAGAGTAGACCATGTCTCTTGAGAAAATTCCTGCCTTTGTGGCAGGTATTCAACAGATGCTTACTTTACCACTTATTCATCTGATCTTAAAAGCATCTGGAAGCACCCTTAACCAGCATGTCGGACTATCTACACACTGGGTCTTTGGAAACTAGTGATCTGTGTTTCCCTGGGGCCATACTAGATGGAGAGGTGGGTGGGGTTGGGTTGAAATAATGGAAATAAAGTTGGATATTTCTGGCCCACTGGCTGTCCCCAGTCCAGACTTGCAAGATCTTCAGCCTCGTCCTGCAATCCCATTTTTGATTCCAGTGGCTCCTGCTGTTTCCTCCTCTCTAGGCTTGAGGTTGGCCTCATGGGCCCTGGCTCCTGGGTTGCTTCTCTGGTTTCCTGGAAACTACTCTCTGTAGCTGAATTTGAGGCACACTCTAGCCTATTAGGTGCCTTGGGCTTTCCTTAGGCTTGATTTTCTGTTTTTATTTATTTTATCCCTGCTGTTGATTCCTTATTCTAATTTATATTATGTCATAATATTATTGTACAGGTTCTTGCTGAAAAGCTCTTCAAGTTTCCCGAGGACTAATACAGGACACAAATAAATATTCAGAACAGTGACACTGATGTCCCTCTCCCCATTGAGAGACTGGTGATGAACGTCATCTGTGTATTTTATTCCTGTACATCAAAAGAGCCTTGGGGATGATGAAATATCACCCATTTCACTGTGTTGATCAAGGGAGGTCTTGGTTGCCTGGGTCAGGAGAGGGGAGCTTTACCTTATCAGGCACATTTTCTAAGTATTCCAGATAGGCAAATGGCCCATGAAATGATCACATACCAGGATTTAGTCTTAGGACTGAGTAGGTAGAAAAAAATTATCACCTGGGTCTTTCATTTTTGTTGAAAAAAAAAAAAAAAGGAAGGAAACTAAATATAGCTAACTGAATTTCCAATCTGGCATAAATTTAAAATGTACAATTTTAGCTCAATTGGCAGCATCTAACAATCAGATTTTAAAAAATGTCATTTTGGACTGTGTGTCTAGGGTAGAAGTTATCCTGGGGAAAACTCACAAAACTTGTCTGTCCGATTCTTGGTCTCTCTTTTTCTCTCCTCTTTCTCCCCCGCCCCGCCTCTTACTGTGCATTTCTCCTCATTTTTCCTCCTCCCTTTGCCTAATACCGTATGGAGTTTCCACACGGGCCCCACTGCTGTGCTTAATAATAGCGGTAGCTGCTATTTATCAAGCCTTTACCACTTGCCAGGCGTCGTGCGAAGCACCCCGGATACATTACCTCACTTGCTCCTCCCCACAGCCCTCCAGAAGGATGGGCATATTTGTGTAATGAGCCCAGTCAGACGTGCTGGTTAATAGCTGCATTATGCCCTTTGTCAGCACTCCAAATAACAGTTATTGGTATTCTTGACTTTTTCATGCTTGGCTTAAAATTTATTGGTAAATATGATGCTGGCTACAGAAAGGAACTAGCAGGTGGACTGTGGGGAATTGGAGTTATGCTTTATATATACTTTTAATCCTTTCCCTGAGCAGTAATCACTGGTGGTAAATGAAAGTCCTGGGAGCTGTCGTTTTATGTTGAAATGGCATTGCTTCTTTCCCTGGAGTTGTTTTAACACTGGTAGGAGTGTGTCAGAGCCCACAAGGTAGGAAAGTGTTAAGTTTTGTACAATTTTTTTTAATGTTTATTTTTGAGAGAGAGAGAGAGAGAGAGAGAGAGAGAGAGAGAGGCAGGGCACAAGTTGGGGAGGGGCAGAGAGAGAGGGAGACACAGAATCCGAAGCAGGCTCCAGGTTCCGAGCTGGCAGCACAGAGCCCGATGCAGGGCTCGAACCCACAAACTGTGAGATCATGACTTGAGCCCAAGTCGGATGCTTAACTGACTGAGCCACCCAGGCACCCTGAAAGTGTTAAGTTTTAAATTAAACTTTCCTAGTAGGCTCAATAGTAACCAACATTTTCAGTACTTAACCCTAAGAGAAAATAAAAGTACCAAGTCTTTGTGCTAGGTATTTCATAGGCAAGATGTTCCAAGCTGTCTCTGGAAGGTTGGAGGCAATGAATCAGGAAAGTGTGGCAGGTCTATGCTGTGGATCCCCAGGCTGGGGTGTTTGTTTGTTTTCCCTTTTCTTGGCATGTACATCACCTTCTTACCTTCCTGACCGTCATAGCGAACCCACCTGTGTGCAGAGTTCTCCAGAGTTCTTCTACTTCACATGTAAAGACCTAAGGTTGCTTTCAAAGTCAGAATCTGGAGCTCTGGGGACTGGCAGATGTTCCCCAGCCAGGCAGCCGGGTTCTCACACAGGGGACAGAGTCAGCTTGTTGGGTGAGAGGGCACCAAAGGAGCACTGTCTTGCATCAGACGCTGTAGGTCTTTCATCATGCTGTTCTGACAATGACAATGAGGCTGGAACAACCACAGCTGGAAACTGATGCAACAGGACGGAAGGGGCTGGTAGCACGGGGAGTTAGGTGGCCCTTGCAGGGGGGAAGATGGGAAGGGAAATTGAAAACAATGTCTTGAGGCACTGAACTTAAATTACTGGCTGCATACGACCTGTGACCATCCCACATCTTTTAAGATGAGGTTAAAGGGGGTACAGTTAAGTCCCTCACAGGGCAAGTGATAGGGATGTGAGAGATTCATCAGAAAATCAGCCTTTCTTCGTTTTGTTAACATGAATAAGTTCTGGGCAACAGTTGGGTTCTAGATATCGTCATTAATTTGTGAAAGGAAGCTTTAATGTTAACCGATCCACAACTTACTGGAGTGGTCTGAACAAAAGCCCCCAAAGATGATTGGTCCTAATACTTGGAACCTGAGACTATTTATTTATTTTTGGAAGATTGTCTTCACAAGTGTGATTCAGTTAGGGATCCAGAGAAGGAAAGATAGTCTTGCATAATCATACTGTAATCCTTTCAAGAAGGACACAAGGGGAGATTTGACATATACAGAAGAGGAGAAAGTGATGTAACTATGAAAGCAGAGATTGGAGGGATGTGGCCACAAGCCATGGATTGCTGGTGGCTACCAGAAGCTGGAAGAGGTGAGGAGCAGAGTCTACCCTTGAGCCTATGGAGGGAGCTCAGCCCTGTTGACACACTGATGTGACCCAGTGATGACAGTGGTTTCAGATCTCTTGCCTCCAGAACTGTGAGGGAATAAGTTTTGTTGTTTCAAGCCACCAAGTCTGTGGTCACTTATTATAGCAGTCATAGGAACCTAATACACTTACCTACCTTGAACCTCGTGAGTTAGAGTCTTAAGTCATAAATGTAGTTCTCTCTACTGAAAAATATGTCAGAACCTGCATGTGCTTGTAGAGAAGGAGATACGAGAAATTGGCAGCCATGGTTGCTTCTGAGAAGGAGAACCAAGAGAATAGAATCTAAAATAAGAGGCAGACTTACTGTTACATTTTATATATTCTGGTTCTGTTTGAGACTTTTTTCAAATGCATGTATTCCTTTTTTTAAAACATCAACTTTTTATAGACATATAGATCAATGGAACAGAACAGAGAGCCCAGAAATAAACCCATGGTCTTATGGTCAATTAATCTTCCACAAAGGAGGCAGGAATATGCAATGGGAAAAAGACAGTCTTTTCAACAAATGGTGTTGAGTCAACTGTACAGCTACACGCAAAATGATGAAACCAGACCACTTTCTTACATCACACACAAAAGTAAACTCAAGATGGATTAAGGACCCAAATGTGAGGCCAAAACCATAAAAATCCTAGAAGAGATCCAAGGCAATAATTTCTCTAACATTGGCTACAGCAGCATTTTTCTAGATATGCTTCCTGAGATTCGGCAAACAAAAGCAAAACAAAAACAAAAACAAACAGCCAAAAACAAACAAATAACCCCCAAAACAAAACTATTGGGACGACTACATCAAAACAAAAAGCTTCTGCACAGCAAAGGAAGCAATCAATAAAACTAAAAGATAACCTACTAAATATGTCTGTAAATGACATATCCAATAAAGGGTTAGTATCCAAAATAGATAAATAACTTATACAACTCAACACCAGAAAAACAAATAATCCAACTAGAAAAACCAGGCAGAAGACGTGAATAGGCACTTCTCTAAAGAAGACATCCAGATGGCCAACAGATACATGAAAAAATGCTCAACATCACTCATCAGGGAAATGCAAATCAAAACCACAATGAGATATCACCTCACACCTGTCAGAATGGCTAAAACCAAAAACACAAGAAACAACAAGTGTTGGTGAGGAAGTGGAGAAAAAGGAACCCTATTGCACTGTTGGTGGGCATGCAAACCAGTGCAGCCACTGTGTAAAACAGTATGGAGCTTCCTCAAAAAGTTAAAAATAGAATTACCATATGATCTAGGAAACGGCACTACTCGGTATTTACCCAGAGAATATGAAAACAGTAATTCAAAAGGATATATGCACCCCTATATTTATTGCAGCATTATTTATGATAGCCAAATTATGGAAGCAGCCTGAGTGTCCATCAGTAGATGAATGGATAAAGATGTGGCATATATACACAATGAAGTATTAGCCAGAAAAATGAATGAAATCTTGCCATCTGCAACAGCATGGTTGGATCTAGAGAATATAATGGTAGGTGAAATAAGTCAGTCAGAGAAAGACAAACACCAATATGATTTCACTCATATGTGAAATTTAAGAAACAAAACAAAGGGAAAAAAAGAGACAAACCAAAACCCAGTCTCTTAGCCATAGAGAACAAACAGATGGTTACCAGGGGGGTGGTGGGTGGGGGACGGGCGTATAGGTGAAGGGGATGAAGAGTAAACTTATCATGATGAGCACTGAGTGATGTACAGAACTGTTGAATCACTATATTGTAAACCTGAAACTAATATAACACTGTATGTTAACTATACTGGAATTATAAATAAATAAGTAAATAATTAAATAAAATATTAAAACCTTTTAAATTTAGGATAGTTTTAGATTTACAGAAAAATTACAAATATGGTTCAGAGGTTCCATATACCTACATCCACATCCTCCTATTACTAGCATCTTATATTATTAATATGGTACATTTTTCACAATTTGTCACAATGAACCAATATTGATACAGTATTTACGTACTTTATTTGAATTTCCTTCATTTATACCTAATGTACTTTTTCTGTTCCAAGATCTCATCTAAGATTTCACATTACATTTAGTTGTCCTGTCTCCTTAGGCTCCTCTTTGCTGTGATAGTTTCTCAGACTTTCCTTGTTTTTGATGACCTTGACAGTTTCAGTAAGTACTAGTCAGTAGTGGCTACTAGTCAGTATAATATCTCTGAATTGGGATTTATGATGTTTTTCTCATGATTAGATTGTGTCATGTTTTCCTTTTTCAATTAAAAACTAGTTAATAGAAAAGGGAATATATTATTAGTACAATAAAAATACTTGTGTAGATTATTGTCAGTATTAAAAGAGTACATATGTGTAGGCAGATACAAATATTGTTTAGGACATTATTTAGCATTTAGTCTATACTGCATGGGTATTATGTATTACCAGAACTGCTATTTTATGAGGTAAAACGTTAAAAGCATACACTCAAATAAATGTTTGGATAAAAAGATGTTACGTAGGATAATGCGGTAAAGTCAGAAAGGTCGATATTACAATCTCAGCCCTATCACTTGGTAGTTCCATGATCTGGGGCAAATAAGCTCTCTGAGCTTCAGTTTCAAAATCTGTAAAATGGGGATAATAATACGTGCTTAGTAGGGTGGTGGTAAATATTAAGAAAAAAAATGTGCAAAACTTGAATGCAGCTACATTAATTTTGTGGTTGTTCTTAAGTTTAATATTGGAAGATAAACTAGATACAGCGGATTGTGACTAATTTGCTGGTAAGACAAGTAAAGTACAAATAAAGCAGCCAAGTTATTGCTTTAAGTTGGCTGTATTTATAAACATCGTAGCCCTTCTAATTGTGATTCATCCATCAAATACCTGTTGTCTATCAGAGGTGAAATTCCGAGCAGCACAAAGTTACAAAAGACAGGGTGCTTGCTTACAGTATAACAGAGCCAGGAATGAAATGACCCATGAGTGCAGAAGAGGAGGGGGTATTTCTGGCAGCTGGGGCAGTTTTGTCTTGAAATACAGGTGGCTAGAATTTTTATACCTTATCTTCTCTTGATTATCAACATATTGGATGCATACCGCAGAAAATTTGAAAAAGTATAGACAAGTAGAAGGAAAATATTCAAACATAAATCTATTTTGGCATAGTTCTTTCTGGTGTGTTTAACCATGAATTTGTTAAAGAATTGCTGAGATCATATTATGTATACCATTTAGTATCCAGTGTTTCCCCATTTACTGTATCATAAACATTCTTTTGTGACATTCAGATCGCTCCTCAAAGCATCATTTAAAATAGTTGCATAATATTTCTGTGTGCTAATAGCAAACAGGTTTGGCTCTTGTGAAAGAGACACAAAATAAGAGTGGGCTCACCAAGGTAGAAATTTGTGTCTCTCTGGTGGCCCTCCAAGCCAGTGGCTCCGAGGCTCAGCTCCTTTATTGTATAGCTCTGCCATCCCCTGGGGTGGCCCTCATCTGCATGATCCAAGCTGTCTCACCACCCCGTTTATGTGAACACAAGAAGGAAGGGAAAGCAGATAGGGAAGACACACCCCTAATCTTTAAGGACACAACCCAGAATGTAGGCCTATCACTCCTGCTCACATCCCATTGACGAGACTGGTCATTTGGCTCTAACTAGCTGCAAGGTAGGACGGGAAATGTATTTATTCTAGGTGATTCTCTGCCCTGCTAAAAACCAGTGTGTCTACTTCTTTAGGTTCTCCTTCTGTAGAAGGAAAAGACTGACACTGAGGGTCAACTAGCAGTTTCTGCCACCCTTCGTGTGGCCACATACTGCTTCTAGACACCACATGCTGTTGCTAGAGGTTTTTGCATTTTCTTTTGCTGTAATGATAACTCCTTAACATTTTTGTGTTTACCAAGTGTCAAGTGTTTCACATATTAGTTCATTTAAGCCTCACAGGAATCTTATGGATAATACTATTATCCCTATCTTCAAATGTGGCAAGTGACGTTCAGGAGTTTGCACAAGGTTATATTACTGGTAAGTAGAGTGGCCAGCATTTGAACCTAGACTCCATGTTCTATAACTGCCACTTTATGCTTCTCATCTTTGACCATTTACTGATGATTTCCTTGAAAAAGATTTCTAGCAGAGGAATTACTGAGTCAATGGCTATGGGTGTTTTTGGGGCTTTTGATATATCTTTCCCAGTTACTTTAACTTTTTTAATGCTTATTTATTTTTGAGAGAGAGACAGACAGACAGTGAGTGGGGGAGGGGCAGCGAGAGAGGGAGACACAGAATCGGAAGCAGGCTCCAGGCTCTGAGCCGTCAGCACAGGGCCTGACGCGGGGCTCGAACGCACGAACCGTGAGATCATGACCTGAGCCGAAGTCGGACACTAAGTGACTGAGTTGCCCACGTGCCCCAGAAGTGCATTCTTGAGTAGAGAAATGAGAGCCGATGGAAAACTGTACAATTCATTTCCAGGCAAGTCGTTGCTCACGCTTGTTCTTAGGTTGTCTCAAGTAAGTTACCATGCAATCAATCCGTGGTCTACACGTGGAGACACCACCTGTGGTATGTAGGGTGGCAGCTCCATGAAACTAACACTCTTGTCTATAGGATAAAATGGGGGAGATGTCTAAGTGACCTCTTATTGAATTGCCCTAAAGTCTCTTCAAAGGCATTGAGACACTAACTGGAAAAAAATTCTTTCTTTTTTCCTCCTCTTCATTTCTGTCAAATTTAATTTTTTTGTTTTCTTTTCCTGGAACTCTAGTAGCTATCAAGCATGTATTGCTGGGAGCCAAATTGGCCATTTTATCTTCGTCCGTTGCAGAACTTTGATTTTTCTTTCTAGGGATAATGCATTTCCACTTAGAGGACAGCTAAGTGAAAATGCACTCCGGAAACAAGATTTGTTCTGTCGGCTTCTTTCAATTTGTCAGAAGGACAAAAATCTCCCCAGCCTCAGTCTGTAATAATGCCCTCAGATTACTTAGCATCATCTTCCACCTGCTTTTCTTATCTGGATTATCTACCACTTGTGGCAGGGAAGAAGAAAATGAACACGTTTAGAATGTAACATTCTGTATATCCGTGTATTGCCAAAGCTAATTGTTTTCAACAAGGTGTCTTATAGCTGATTAAAATGATCAGGGCCTATAAGTATAAAATAAACAATAGTGGAGTTTTACAAGCCTTTTACATAACTCTTTCATGTGCTGACACTGATTTCTGAAACACAAGTCCTGAGTTAAGCCATGATTATCCTTCAAAATAGAAAGATGAATGGCCCATTCATTAAGGAAACTTTTTGAGGTTCCTCCATGCTCTATCCAGTTAGTGAGAGGCATTTTCCCCCCAAAATCCTCATTTGCAGAGGAGGAAACTGAGGCCACTAATCGCTTAAGGATTTTTGCTTTTTCAATCCAACTGGGTATGAGCAATGTTGAATATTCAACACAACTTTTAAGTCTCCTCAATCCCAGCACCATCTTCAAAGCACATAAGGCTTTCCTCTTCAGGCTGGCCATTTGCTCTGGCACAGACCTGATATCTACTGCTTGTATATTTGATGTTAACCATGGATAGTGGAAAAGCAGAAAGAGGTTTTTATTGTCTTCACAGAGTAGGTCTAGTAAAAAAAGAAGGATACTATCTCATGCTTGCCCTGGCCATGTAAGTAGCATTTTCTTTTCTCTGGGTTCCTCCTCCTCACCTCACCCTCCATCCCTATCCTGGGCAGACTCATGGTGACAGTGCTACTGCTGGGCAGTTCCAGTTCACTATCATCTGAGAGGTTTCCTGGAGGTCGAAATCTGTGTCTCCCTCTCTCTGCCCCTCCCCCCCCAATCGTGCTGTCTTTCTCTCTCAAAAATGAATAAACATTTAAAAAAAGGTGTTATGAAGCTCTCAAAGATTGTTTATGTTTATTTTTGAGAGAGAGAGAGAGAACAAGCAGGAGAAGGGCAGAGAGAGACACAGAATCTCAAGTGGGCTCCAGGCTCTGAACTGTCAGCACAGAACCCCATGTGGGGCTTGAACCCATAAGCTGTGAGATTATGACCTGAGCCGAAGTTGGATGCTTAACTGACTGAGACACCCAGGTGCCTCTAAGTTCTCAATTTTTAAAAAAGTCATTGAATTGTTTTTGTGTTGTATTTGTTTGTTTATATTACATATATACATATATATATGTATACATATAATATATGTATACAAATACATACACATCGTATCTGTGCTACTGAAAGTCCCAGAAGGTAGTGCAAAATTAAGCGAATTTTGTTGTTTTTTTTTAATTTCATAAAGGAAAACAGATGGAACACGGTGCCAGGCTGAAAGGAGCTTACCATGATAGGTAACTGACAAGCAAGGGTGTTAGAGATAGAATATCAAAATTCCAGAAACATTGTGAATGCCTGATTCAGGGAAATTATACTCCATCTAGAGTAAAACCACCTCTTAGCTACATTGGTTCTTGACCCAGGGAAGGTTCTTCTTAGGGGGCATTTAGAAAAGTGTGAGGGTATTTTTGGTTGCCACAGCAACAGGAAAGGGAGGGTGGGAAATGGGGAAGGGTGGTGGAGAAGGTAGAGGGGTGGGGGAACAAGCAACATTTGGTGTCAGCAATCTGGGATACCCCACGCCTATAGTTCTGAGGGCAGTCGTTGATGGCTTGTCTCACCGAAATAATAGTAACCTGTCTACGAGAGACACCAAAAGGGAAGAAGATAGTACTCAAACAGATGCTAACACTGGTCATTTGGAATTCATCAAGTTAAAGATGCTGCCATTGAATTGAGAACTTGCTTAGTGTTCGTTCTACACGCCCCTTGCCTTCAGACACTGGACAGGAAACACACTGAGAGTCTCCTGGGCTTTCTCTGTTTATCTCTCTCCTGTGGTTGCACTGTGATGAGTCACACAGGCTGGACCAGCCTCCCTTACCCCCTTGGCCATGATCACCACCACCATCATCAACCACCTGGAGAGGGAGTAGGTCCTGCAGACAGAGACTGCTCTGCCTTTGAGATCACAAGCTAGTTTGGGAGGCTGGAATTGTATGAAAGTCTGAAGGAGAAGTGTGTTCAAGACCAAAGGCTCTAGGGGCGCCTGGGTGGCTCAGCAGGTTGAGCATCCGACTTCAGCTCAGGTCGTGATCTCGAGGTCCGTGAGTTCGGGCCCCCCATCGGGCTCTGTGCTGACAGCTCAGAGCCTGGAGCCTGCTTCTGATTCTGTGTCTCGCACTCTCTCTCTGCCCCTCCCCCACATGCACTCTGTCTCTCTCTGCCTCTCAAAAATGAAGAAAACTAAAAAAAAAAAAAAAAAAAAGACCAAAGGCTCTAGAATCAAATCATCTTAGTTGGAATTCCAACTTTACCATTTATTAGTTTTGTGACCCCAGGCAAGTTATTTAACCTAGTTTTCTCCTCTGTAGAATGGGGATAATGATAATAATCATCTTCAGAGTTTTCATAAAGATTAAATGAGACAATGTGTATAAAGAGCCCAGCACATAATAAGCATTCACTGAGTGTTTACTCTTTTTATAAGGGAGGTGAAGAGCTAAATTTGGCTGAAGGGTTAAGAGTGCGCCTGCTGGACCCACACTGTTGAATTAAAAATGTTAGTCCCACAGCTTGTGGCCTTGGGAAACCTACTTAAACTCACCGTACCTCATTTTCCTCATCAGTAAAATGGGGGATTATAATAGTCTCCACTTCAAAGGGCTGGAGTGACTTGATTCTAACCATGTAGATCTCTTACAACAATGCTTGGCACATAGTAAGCTGTCCAAGAATCTTTGCTATAATTTTAATGGAGTAAGGCAGGCAAGCAATGATAGGAATGAAATAGGAATCTAGATTTTAAAGGACAATTAGTGAGTGCTTTATATAAAATGATGAAAGGGACAAGAGAAGCAATTTTGTTTGAATGCTTAATAAGTACTTGTAACTTAACATCAAAGGAGTTGTTTTGAGCATTGAATAAAATAAGATACCCCCATGCCCACTGTCAGTGGTTGTTTTCTTATCCCAATTTTGCAGCCGAGTCTTACAGAGTTTTACCCAGGGTCTCATGATGAGCGATGGGCCCTTGGCTATATTTGCCTGTAAGCCCCTGTTGTTTTCCTCCTCCTTTCTGTCTCCAGCCACAGAAGGGAGGTGATGCAGGGGGTGTGGGGACATGAGGCATTAATTCAGCTGCAGTTAGAATTGGTACCTGGTTCCCAGGTTAATGCTTTCAAGTTCAAGATACTGCAGTGCCAGCCTCTTGATGACCACCAGATGTCAGTGCTAACAAGGAATTTCTCCCCTTCCTTCTGTTTCTAGAGCTAAGTGCCAGAGTAGACTTAAATCTTCATTTGGCAAGAAGCACCATCAGATATGTCTCTGTAAGAGAAATTTAACCTTGCCATGGAATCCACCTTCAAATTTATCCATGTGTAGAGTGACTTTGGAGGGCTGGGTCAGAGGAACATTTATTAGCGGAGCCCAGAACTGAATTTGGAAAATGGGTAGTGGTTGAACACTTGGATCTTGAAGATAGAAGTCCAAATCATCACTTCCTACGGAAAAACTTGTATTTCAAAGATAAAAGTTCCTTGAGGGTGGTCAGTTGTGGAAACCAAAAGGCATTTAAAACCTTGAATTCATGAGTTACTGATTGGCTATTATTCAGCAAAGTCTTTGAAATGTAGCTTTAAACTTTTAAATCATGGAGTGTAATTTATTCAGGATGAAGGCCTATACACATACATACATGATTAGAATAAAAATTTTCTGAACCAATCCAACATGTAGGACACTCTGATATTTTCTATTCTATTCTACTCTATTCTATTCTTTTATTAAAAAATGCTAGTGGGAATGCAAGCTGGTGCAGCCACTCTGGAAAACAGTATGGAGGTTCCTCAAAAAACTAAAAATAGAACTACCCTACAACCCAGCAATTGCACTACTAGGCATTTATCCAAGGGATACAGGTGTGCTGTTTCGAAGGGACACATGCACCCCCATGTTTATAGCAGCACTATCTATAATAGCCAAGGCATGGAAAGAGCCCAAATGTCCATCAATGGATGAATGGATGAAGAAGATGTGGTATATATATACAATGGAGTATTACTTGGCAATCAAAAAGAATGAAATCTTGCCACTTGCAACTGCGTGGATGGAACTGGAGGGTATTATGCTAAGTTAAATTAGTCAGAGAAAGACAAAAACCATATGACTTCACTCATATAAGGACTTTAAGAGACAAAACAGATGAACATAAGGGAAGGGACACAAAAATAATGTAAAAACCGGGAGAGGGACAAAACAGAAGAGAGTCATAAATATGGAGAACAAACAGAGGGTTACAGGAGGGCTTGTGGGAGGGTGGATGGGCTAAATGGGTAAGGGGCACTAAGGAATCTACTCCTGAAATCATTGTTGCACTATATGCTAACTAACTTGGATGTAAATTTTAAAAAATAAAAAAGAAAATTGGGGTGCCTGGGTAGCTTAGTCAGTTAAGCATCTGAATTCGGCTCAAGTCATGATCCCACAGCTTGTGGGTTCGAGCCCCACATCAGGCTCTGTGCTGACAGCTCAGAGCCTGGAGCCTGCTTCAGATTCTGAGTCTCCCTCTCGCTCTGCCCTTCCCCTGCTCGCTCTCTTTCTCTCTCTCTCTCTCTCACACACACACAAAGAAATAAACATTAAAAATAATAATAAAAAATAAAATTAAAAAAATATGTACATTTTTTGCATTGTTATATTGGCTAGACATCCAAGACAATGTTGAATAAAATAAGTGAAAATAGGAAAAAAAAAATGCTAGTGGGGGTGGCTGGGTGGCTCAGTTGGATTCTTGATTTTGGCTCAGGTCATGATCTCATAATTCGCGGGTTCAAGCTCTGCATCTGGCTCTGTGCTGACAGTATGGGGCCTGCTTGAGATGGTCTCTCTCTGCCCCTCCTGCCCCCTCTTTTTTCTCTCTCTTTATAAATAAATAAATAAACATTTAAAAAATGCTAGTTGGGACCCACAAAACTTATGACCCACAGTTTGAAAAACAGTGACCTAGGAGATTATCCCACAGTGTGTTTCAGATGAAGTCCTGGGTTTGCAATGCTTGACCAGAATTAATTTCCAGGATTAGAGCATTCTAACGGAGAAAGCCACTGCTTGACCTGGACTCCAACTACAACTATTTTGAAGTTACTTATTCTCTGAAGCTCACCTTTCTTGTATATAAAATGGATGTAATAATGCCACCTCACAGAACTGTTGTGAGCTGCCTGGCACATAGCAGGTTTTGAACATATGCCTTCCCCTTCTGTACTGGAAGGGTTTTATCTTCTACCTGGTTAGAGTCCCTTACTGTTAAAGTAAACGAGGGCATTCTGAAGTGGAAGGGGATTATTGCTAAGAGCACTGATTTAGGACTAGAGTAATCCTGCACGTGGAGTTCAGGCACAATTGCATTCAGAGGCAGAGTGCAGGAAACCTCTCGGAGGTTTGGGGAGAGGAAGACGTGTCCGGTTTACAGTGATGCTTTCACTGGAATTCCTCTCTCTGACCTTCTCCTAGTGCTTATTGCATGCATGTTATTACTCGTTTCATGATTTTCCCTGCTAGGAACTGTGCTTGGCTGGTAAACAGTAGGTGCCCAGAATATTGCTGAATTAATGCAAATTATGGGTCAGACTTCTCATCTGAAGAATTTAGCCAAGAACCCCTGTGAGGTACTGAGGGAGGAGCTAGAAAGACTGAATTTTTAATTTTCAAGGTAATGAATAGTAATCACTAGGATGCTGTGATTTGCTTTATAATGGAGCTACTTAGACAGGTTTGTTTTCTGTTTTGTTGTTGTTGTTTTTCAGTCTGTGAGAGCCTCCTACTTCTGTTACCTGAGGAATAGATCCAGAATATGTGGCATAAGAATCCATACCACCATTGGCATTGCTTTCTTGTAATGTATTTCTATTTCTCCTCCCCCATTAGACTGTAAATTCCTTGAATCTGTTTTATGATGATGCCTGTTGTTGTGTGATTACCTGTTCTATGTATGCATGATCATTTACCTTCAAAGCTACCATAGCAACGTAGATGTTGTTATATCTCCATTTTACAGATGACAGGACTGACACACAGAGAGGGTATAACACTTCCTCAAGGTCACACAGTTAGGAAATAGCAGAGCCAGGATTCAAACTCATCCCTGTAAGGCCAGAGCTGGGCACATACCCACAGCACTCATGGCACCTCCCTTCTTCATGGCCTCCACATGCTTGCACTCGATAAATACAAATTGATGGTTGGTTAGTTGGTAGACCCAGGAATTTGTGATCTGATTCCTTACAGACAAGCGGGAGACTAACTTGTCCAGCTCCGGGTTGGAATAGAGCATTTCAGGATCCTGAGCCTGGTCTGTGGGGGCATTGCTTCGGAGCATAGAGCCTGAGGAATGGTGGTGTGAGAGATGATGCTTTAGGGGGACTAGAAATGGAAAACCAGGAAGTCTTTTGAGGCTAGGTGAGACGACTAGGCAGAGGGAGAGAGGATGAGAGAGAGAGGAAAAGAAAGACAGTGATTACATGCAGTCACGGTGATGAGGTTTTGGGGTGATGGGGTTCAGAGCCAACGGCCAAGAAAGAATTCTTGAAGTCATCTTTGGTGCAAAAAGGTGATTTTATTAAAGCACAGGGACAGGACCTGTGGGCAGAAAGAGCTGCCCTGGGACCATGAGGAGAGACTGGTTACATACTTGGGAGTTGAGGGAGATAAATCCCAGGGGAAGTTTCCAAAGTGAGTTTCATATGCTAAAGAAGACTCACAGGATCCCGGAGGCTTGCCTATTGTCAAACTAAGGTTGTTTTTCCCTCTAGCAAAGCATTAACATTAAGACAGGAGGGAGTTCCTGGAGAAACATTTTACTCTGCCAGCCTCAAGTATTTGTCAGTGGGCTGTAGGTTATTAGGAAATTTAATTTCTTCTGCCATTTTCTTCTTGCTTTTGTTTCTCATATCACAATGGAGGGGAAGGTGATGTTGGGGCTCCAGGAAACTGAGTCTATAGGCTTCTGGAGATTAGACTATTGATAAGATTGCCCTTTTCCTTGTAATTTACTAAGATATTGTAAACTGATGGAGACTCACCTCCTGCATGACTATGATCCCTATCAGTTAACCATTTGTTTCCTTTCCTTTGTCTTTGGGCAGCCAGGGGTGCCTGAGGAATATCACACATACCCCATGGAGGTGGGGGGTGGTGTGCTAGTTTGTACTTTGCCCTCAGCCTGCCTTATGCTCGCTCATCAAAGGGAGAGCAGAGGATTAAAGAGAAGTAAGACAGGGAGGTGGAGAAACCCTCTGAGCCTCAGGAACAGAGCCCCAGACTTACTCAAAGACGCCTCGATGGGAAGGAGCAGAG
The DNA here is from genome assembly GCF_022837055.1 of Prionailurus viverrinus. Classification (NCBI taxonomy): domain Eukaryota; kingdom Metazoa; phylum Chordata; class Mammalia; order Carnivora; family Felidae; genus Prionailurus; species Prionailurus viverrinus. Next base: position 211,331,579 of record NC_062561.1, read on the forward strand.
ACCGATGCTTCTGGCTCTGAGAACAGACTTGTGTTACAACCCAACCCTCTTTGGCCTGACTCCATTCCAGCTATAGAGAGAGCATTTTCACAGACCCATGAAACTTTAGAGCTGGAAAAGACAGCAAAGACTTTGGAGATTATTTGCTGCCATCATGTGGCAAGATTCTCTCTCTCTCTCTCTCTCTCTCTCTCTCTCTCTCTCTCTCTCTCCAGATAAAGCCACCCTACACACACTGTATGAAACAAAAGTAATAATAACATCAGTACTAACAGTAGCCAAGGGTGAAAGTAAAACTACTTTACAATTGCTAAAGCATGGATGCTGACTAATCAGAAGTAAAAACAGCAGTAAATAGCTGGAGTGGCTGTCCTGGTGCACTGATTTTCAGCTGTATTTCAGCCCCAGAAATTGCTACAGTGTAGTGAGCACACGTATGTGCTGGGCATCAGCTAGGTATTACCTAATTAAATACCCATAAAACTCCATGATGCCGATGATACTGATGAGGGAGCATGGGGCAAGCTGAAGGCAAAGTACAGGCTAACAGCAACCCGCTCCCCCCCCACCAGGTGGGATAGGTGTGATATTCCTTGGATGCTCCTGGCTGCCCAGGAACAGAGGAAAGGAAAGGAAGCAAATGGTTTGCTGATAGAGATCACAGTCATGCAGGACAGGAGTCTCCTTCAATTTACAGATAACTTAGTAAACCGCAAGAAAAAGGCAATCTTATCCATAGCCTAATCTCCAGAAACCCATAGACTCTGTTTCCTGGAGCCCTAATATCACCCTCATCAAGATGTAAGGGGATTTAAGTGCTTGCCATGGTGATGTGGGAAACAAAGACAAATGAAAAATTAAATTCCCTTACTGCCCACAGCCCATTGACGAGTCCTTGAAAGAGACAGAGTGACTTCCCTCTAGGAGCTCAGGTGCCTTGATGATGACACTTTGCTAGGGGCAAAAGGGAAACTTGGCTTAACATTATCCCAACCTCCAGGATCCCGTAAATCTACTTTAACATATAAAAATTCCTTTGGAAACTTCCGTTATCTCAACTTCCCCAAGATATATGCTGGCAATCATATTCTAAGCTTATGGCCCCCTGATATACGTCTGAAGGGTCTCATGACTGAGGCTTTTCTAAGCAGTAATAAATGGTGTTTTCCTAATAGCAGCTAGCCCCTCGAGGTCCTGGAAACCTTGCTTCCAAAATTCCTTAGAGATTTACACTGTCCCTGACCCCCTCCCAACCTGAGGGTATATAATCAGTTACATGTCACAACCCCAGTGCAGCTCTTTCTGCCCATGGGTCCTGTCCCTGTGCTTTAATAAAAATCACCTTTTTGTACCAAAGGCGTCTTCAAGAATTCTTTCTTGGTGGTCAGCGCCAGACCCCACCAGCACCCCAAAACCCCACAATACTTCACTAGAGGAGGAGAAGTTAGGCTTAGAGAAATGACATTACTGTCCCAAGGGCACATGACACTTAGGTGAAGGAGTCTGGTTTGAATTGGCAAGTCATGGTCAGGCTCAACCACTCTGGGGTGGAGTGGGGGCAGGGGTGGGGGAGGTGGTTTGCTGTCTCATAAGCACAGAGCTGGGACAAGGCAGGAACAAGGGGGCATCTGCTTGGAGTCTGAGAGTTTGAGATGAGTGGGTAAGGGAGCCTTTTCTGTTCTTGGAATGACTCCTTGATTTTTTCCAACAAGGGCTTCTGAGAGATGGTATTGCTCTCTTGGTCTTTGATTTCCATTAGCGCAGGAAACACATAGTAAATGGTGACTTCTTTCCTATGTCAAGGTTTTCCTTGATTTTGGTGGGGGGGGGGGGGGTGGATTAGATTTGAAAAACATTTCCATTATTTATACTTCAAGTCTTCTTTCCACCTCAAGAGGGCTCTTGCCTGAGGGACATGTCTGGACTTGATCCAGGCCAACCCTGCAGGGGCCAGAAGGCATAAGGTGAGTTCCTTTACAGTGGCAGAGCCCTACAACTCCTCAGCTTTTCTCCAAGTGTGGGTCCTTAGTCTTTCTCCCATGGGACCTCAGGGGGCCTCTAAAGTGCAGTGAAGAGGTCCAGGGTGACCTGGGAGTGTGACCTGTGTCTCTCATGAGAGAGACAAATGGAGGAAATGAGGAGAAAATGGAAGAAAAACCAAGGCCAGACATAAGGGCCCAAACTAGTTTTCATTTCATAAGTGAACAAATCTCAGAGGGATAAAGACTTCTTCTTAAGTAGAAGTAAAAAAAATCAGTCTTTGAAAAGGCAGTGGAAAAATCCATCAAATGACAAAGAACCCCAGTGAAGATTTCCCTGCCCCTGCCTCATTTTTTATAATAATAATAATAATGATTTATTATTATTACATAATATTTTGATGGGAAAAATTGACATGATTTTCTCTTTTGCTTTTCTAAGTATATTTCTGTCACTCCAGCCAAGGGCCCTTGTCTGCCTTAAGAAATTAGGGAAGTTACTGCAGAAAGAAATTGATAGTATTCAGATTCTGATTTCCAAAATAGGGTCTTATTTCAAGGTAATAGACTTGAGAACAGGCGCCATGAAGAGAGATTTTCCAAATTCCTTCATTTCCTTCCTCATCTTATTGAGACCAGCGAACAAGGCCAGCGAACAAGACCATAGTGTTTTCATTTGGGAGGTTCATGCAGGAAGAGAAGTGGGTGGCAGAAAACCCATCCTTTCCATCCATGGTGTGGCTGGAAAAAGAAGGGAGGCCATGAGGGCAGTTGTTCCATAAGCTGATGAGAACACCATGGGCAGAGAGCTCTGAGCCCCCTCCTTCATTGTGCTGGGCTGCTCTGCACCAACAGAAGGTGTGGGCTGCACCTAAGACCTCTCTCATTTCCTGTGTGGTGTGCATGTCAGGTTGAGAGCCATTAGGTCTGATGGGGACCCTACCTTAGTGGGAATTCCAGAACTGGGTGAAGAATGTGGAGAAGAGGGGAGAGAATGGGAGGTCTAGAGGACTGCCCTGAAAGATACCAAACATTTAAATTGAAGGTAGCCGAGTTACCCAAAGGAGACTATTTAGATGGGCAAGCACTAGGATTGTTAATCTGAGAGGACAAAGAAGGATCTCCTGCCTCTGAAACTCCCAGAGGCATCCCACCCCACCTAGAATAAAATTTACAGTCCTCACATGGGCTGCAAGACCCAACCAGAGGGCTTTTCCTCAGTCCCTCTCTGACCCCTCCCCTTTGTCCAGCCCTCCTGGCCTCCTGGCTGTTTCTGCCACACAGCTTTGGAGTACACACTGGAGGTCTTTGGAGATCCCCAGTCTTGCTCTCTCACTCCATTCATGTCTTTCCTAAAACAGAGGCTCCTCTGGAAGCCTTCCCTGACCATCCTATTTAAATAGTGGTCCGATCCCTCTCCAGGCTCTTCCCAGCTTTTTCATTCTTCATAACAGTGATTGCAACTTGACCCAATGTCTTTTTTTTAAAGTTTATTCATTTTGAGAGAGAGAGAGAGAGAGAGAGAGAGAGATAGACAGAGTATGTGAGCTGGGGAGGGAGAGAGAGAGAGGGAGAGAGAGATTCCCAAGCAGGCTCAGCACTATCAGCATGGAGCCTAATGTGGGGCTCAAACTCATGAACCACGAGATCATGACCTGAGCTTAAACCAAGCATTTGGAAGCTTAACCAACTGAGTCACCAAGACGCTCCAACTTGACCCTATGTCTTCGCCAGCTTGGGCTACCATAACAAAATACCACAGACTGAGCGGTTTAAACAACAGAGATTTATTTTATCACAGTTCTGGAGCCTGGAAGTCCAAGCTCAGGGTGCCCACATGGTTGGCTCTTTTCCTGGCTTAGACATGGCAGCCTTCTCCCTGTGTCTCCATGGGGCCTTTTCTCGGTGTATGTGCATGGAGAGAGAGGGCCACCAATCCTATCGAATTAAGTCCCTACTCTTATGACCTCATTTAACCTTAATTACCTCCTAAAAGCCCCATCTCCAAATATGTCATATTGGAAGTTAGGGTTTCAACACATGAATTTTGGAGGGTACACTCTTTAGTCCATAGTGCATGTTTATTGGACTATAACTCTATGAATGGAGGGACTTTCTTTGTACATCCCTGTGACTATATTACCCATTACTATGGCTGGTGCTCTATAAATATATGTTAAATAGAGGAAAGAACTTCATTTTCTCTGTGTATTCTAGCGGTACTGTGAATGCATGTATTCCCATTATAATAACACCCCAAACTAGCACCATTTATCAAGCATGTGTATATGTCAGTGACTTTACCTTTGTTTCTTATCTAGCCTTCAACAATCCTAGAAAATAGGATTGATTATTGTGCAAATTGAAACGTGGAGAGGTTAAGTAACTCGCCCAAGGTCACACAGCTCAGAGGCACAGCCAGGATTAGGACAGTCTGTCAACGCCAAAGTCTGTTTATTTTTGGACTCTAGACCAGTGGTTCTCAAACTTTGGTGCACAGCAGAACGACCTGGAAGGCTTATTAAGACCGATGGCAGGGCTCGGTCTTAAACCCTCTGAGTTTCTGATTAGGTAGGCCTAGGGTGGGAATCTGAGAATGTGCATTTCTAGTAAATTCCCAAGGGATGTTGATATTTCTGGTCTGGGGACCACACCTTGGGCATCACTGCTGTAGACACAGGATGCTTCAATTTCCTTTTTTGCTTCAGCTTTCTGAACTATTTTCTGTCTCTGTGGCCCTTGCTTTCGTCACTGAGTAATGAGTTTCAGGCAAGTGCTGTTTCCACGTAGCCTGGTCTGGAGTGGCCACGAGGAGCCCGGAGAGAGACCTTTGCCACGGGGTGGCAGCAGCACCGCAGGTACAACGTCTGTCCTTGCTGGGGCCAGCTCATTAGCACAGCATCCCCTGGGTTCCCACAGAGCCAGGGCCTGACCGCCTCTCTGGTTCCCCTTGGCAGGGAGGCAGAGGATGGAAGGGGGCCTAGCAGAAGGGGAGGTCACTGGCACACAGAGGGGCAGTTTTGTTCTCTGAGAGACTCAGGAGGAAGCTGGGTGGTCTCCTCAGAGTGTCAAATTGTGCCATGCACAAAACCGCCATGCAGTGCAGTGCTCGCGGGAGCCCAGCCTAACAAAAGCCCTCGGAGGAGACTGGCAGGGCTGCTGGTCCGCCCGGGCGCAGAGGCCCCGGCCCCTCCGTGAGGAGGCCCGCGGGTTTCTCATGATGCTGGTTTCCAGGGGCGACAGCCCCCCTCCCAGAAGATGTAGGTCTGCGGCCTCCTGGCCTCCTGGCCTCTGTCCTGCCCACAGATGGAGCTGGGAAACACTTCCCCCTTCTGCAGCGTCACCCCCACTCTCTTCCTCCTTCACTGAGCCGGTTTTGTTCTAAACATCTTAAGAATCTTTCTAAGTGCCAGAAACCGTGCTGGGGGTTTTCTATTATCATCTGTTTCATTTTCCTTACATCCTCCTGAAGACAGTATTCTTATATTCATTGAGGATGAGGAAGCTGAAGGTTAATCTCTCGTGCGTCAAGTTTAGTTGACCCCAGAAGCCCGCTGTGACACCTCTGCCAACGTGCAGAAACTTGATACCAACCTTGCTTTGAAGACTGCAGGTTTCATCCATCCCCCACATGTACAGATGAGGGCGCTGGACGATCAGGTCAAGGAACCACAGGTGGTTAAAAGCAAGTGAGAGACTAAACCTCCTTTTCCCCTAAGTCTGCTTTCCACTTGACCTGTCCAGTGAAGCTGTTCTAGAACTGCCATTACCACGAAGTCAATGGATTACATTCCAGGGTTGACGAAGACGACGATCCTGGGACCCTGGGGAAACTGCTCGAGGATTCAGGTGTAACAAGTGTGGATTCAGCCCAGTGCTGCGGACAAGTTTAGGTTCAACCACCACTCTGAAGCTGAAGGCCTTGGGTTTTAGGACACACGCAGCTAGTTTTAGTCTACTTGTGTTAGTTTTCTAATTCCCACGTGGACTTTCTCCAGTTTGTTTTCTACCTCTTTGGCAAATAGCTCATCATCAACTTAAATGAAACAATGCTTCACAGAGGCCCTGTGGTGCCAAGGCAGTGGGATTTGGTGACAGAATCTTTAAGTGCTAAGTTCTCCCCAGGGCAGACTCATCATCAGTTCCTTTAGTGGCTTAGCTGACTTCCTGGATGGTCTTTATTTTCTCCTGCAGTGTCTGTAAACTCCAGGCTGGCTGCCTTCAGGCCTTCTTAGGATCCCCTGAACCTGCAGAGTTGAAAAAGTTATCTGACACCATCTTCTCTGAGACTCACTGCTATCTTTAATATGTGCATATGCAATTATTGGGAAACAGTTTATGATTTTTAGGGGCATATTTTGTCCTTCTGCAGTATCAGTCGGGCCCTGCTTTTCATATGCTTCAGCCTGGGTTTAAAGAAGGGGCTTTTGTAGGAATGATGCCCATCCACGGATGGGGAAGTTCCCTGAAAAAACCTTTGAGAAATGCCTCATTCCCAAGTTTGCAATGACTGCAAAATGATGGCCTTTGAATAGCTCAATATGAAAAAAATATGGGCGCTTTCCTAAAAGGAGCACCCCAAATGAAAAAAATGTGTTCACCAGTGGAAAACAGTATGTGGATGCCAAATTTTTCAGCCCTGTAATGGATTACAGAAAATATTTTGTTTGGGGGGGGGGAGCGGGTGGTGGTCAGGAGGAAGGATTGAGAAAAAGAAAGGAGAGAAAAAAGGAATGAGAAGAAAAGAAAAACAGATGTGAATCTTAAAATATTTCAAGCATGGATAGCTGAAATACTGTTTAATTTATTTAAGACTATTCTGTGAAGTCTAAAAGGTGATTGATCAGGCTTTTAAGATGCAGCCACAAGATTTACAATCATGTAATGAGTGATAATGTCCCCAAAGCAAATAAATAGTGGGAAATATCCCAGGTCTGGACTGCCTTTTAAAGCGTGTTGTTTGTAGAGAGAAATTAAAGTTAGGATGATTATTTTTAGTAATCACACAAACTTTTATCTGTAGTATCACTTCATTGAGGCAAACATAAACTGTCTTGAATTCTTCATTTCATTTGTATGTAGGGTTATTAGATTCACAAATTGAATTACAGGTTACCCCATGGAATATTTGTGATGTACCCACACTAAAACATTGTTATTTAATACTTATACTAAGACATTGTTACTTTTAACTGGGCGTCTTTTATTTTATCCGACCACCCTACTTGTGTGTGCAGATTCCCCAAATTGAAGGTTGAGACAAAGAGTTCTGTGGTCATGATGAGGAAAGATCAGCTGGAAAATGTTACCATCACGCTTTCCGAGTTCCTTTCTGTGCCTGGGAAGCATAAGTGACGGAAAAGGAAGATGAGAATTCAGAACAGGATGGCAAAAAAGGCGTTGGGAGGGGAGAGAGGCAGGACACACGGAGACCAAAAGGAGAATACCCAGAAAGAAAGGGGTTCCTGGGGGAGAGGCTATTGGAGAAGCAGAAAGACTAGAGCGAAAACAGAAATGGGGGCATTGAAAACTTTTAAACAGCTGGATGACTTTCTTATACTTATCCTCCCTCTGCTCTGTAGACCTTGGAATTCCTTAGGTGCTTATCCAAGCAAGTTCTAAGAGGAAGTTCAGTCCTTACCGCCCCCCCCCCCCCCCCGCGCCGTCCCGCAAAGAGCTCCGGGCTCCCCCTGTTGGCTGTCTTGGGTATCGCTCCCCCAGCCCGGGCCTCTTATACCCCAGAGATTTCTCATCTCCCACTTTCCCTCTTAACAAGCTCCCCATCAGCTTCCTTCGCTCTTCCTGGCTTGCTCTTTCTCCGTCGGTTTATTTATTCATTCGGAGCCTGCTTTCGACGTGACACCTCCCAACTGTTCTGGCGCCCGGGAACAGGCCACACAGAGCTGGTCATTGTTGCCCCAGCTCGGGGGACCACCCGGGTGGGAGCTGAGGCTGCGAGCCCGCGGCGGAGGCCGGATGATTGACAGCAGCCTCGGGTCAAGTGCCCAGAGGCGGCCCGGAAAGAGGGCTCCCGGCCCCCAACCCCCCCCCTTCCTCCACCCCCCCCTCCTTCCTCCACCCCCCCCCCCTTCCCACCGCCCTGCAGGACGCTCCTCACTCGGCTCCCAAGGAAATGAACCCTTCCTCTAACCTCCGTTCAGACCCACGCAATTAGCACGAAAATCCCTGTTTTCGACGTGGTGCCTATGAATAAAGACAACAAAAAAGGATTTTACTTGGAGAGTGAGACTTTTTTAACTTGGGAAAGGGAATCCTGCTTGGGGCAAGACAGTGGTGCTGAAAGGATAAATATGAGAAAGGGAACACACAGACCCCCCCCCCCCCCCAACTTCTCAAAGTGTAGGATTTAAAAACTTTGTTAGAAATGTATTTACTTATCAGAAACATTTTTAAGAAGTTCACCTGAAAAATGTCCAGTTATATTGTGAACAGATCTGTGACGACCACGCCTAATGATCTATGTTTTCCTTCCCCATCATCTTCTGCATCCCCACCCCACCCCGCCCCCCAAAACAGGCCATACAGCCACACCTTGACCGAGCTGCTATGTCTCCACAGACCTCCCACAGGAGGATGACCAGCTTCTCAGGCTTGCACTCTGGAAAGGGTGCAAAACCCAGCTTAGACTGCAGAAGTGAGAAAAAGCCTGGTGATTGCAGCAGGAAGCATTTCCTAGTACTGGATTGATCTTTTGTGGCACTTCCCTGAATGCTTCTGTGCCCAGAATGTCCTCACACATGTCCAGATATGGGTCCCCTCAAGGTGGCCAGCGCTGGTTTGGTTCCCTCCGGCTGTGAACCTCCCCAATCAGCTATGTGAATACCACAGATGCCTTGAAATAAGGATGTATTATTGATCAAACGCTGATTTGTAAATTTTTTGGTCAAAAGAGGCTTCAGAGAAACAGATGGAAATTAAAGTTTCTACCCCAGAAAAAAGAAAATGCACAAAGCCTTCCCTACAATTTCAAGGGCTATGCAAACCCACTGAGGTCTTCACATGGAAACCCATGACCCAAGGGTTTCCAGACCCTACTTAAGAGCCTCTCCTCTGACCCTCCATAATACTGTCTGCCAATTTTTTTTTTTTAATTAAAAAGCCCGAGGGGGAAAATGCAGTAGTCCACAAGTTGTTCTTTATGAAAAGAAGGGTTTACTAGCACGGGGGCTGCTTCTGAAACATCCCTTGAGATCTTATTCAGCTCTTTTCACAAATGGCAGCAGTAATCACATAGATAAATCTACCTAATTTGAAGGCCAGGCAGGAAATTACTTTTTGGGGAGAATCAACGGTGGCATTACACTTTTCTAATCCCCACGTGGAAATGATTCAATTTCTCTGAGAAATTTATGTGGACAAGTAAGGGCGGGCTGTTACTGCAAAGTGCTTCCCTCACCAAGCCTAGTTCTAGGACTTGGGCGGGAGAGCAGGCGTCCTTCCTCATTTTCTTGTGACTGGCTCCCCCAGCTGGTCCTCCCAAGCTTTTGCCTAGTAAAAACCTACAGAGATCTGGAGGGGATCCCTTCCCCGGCATTGCCCTGAGCTTACTGCAATACTTCCATGAATGGGAACTTTATGGGAATAACAACAACATACAAAATTATAATGTAAAACTATTTTTTTTTCTTTATTGAAAATGCATCTACAAAGTAATGTTTCTCAGTCCACATGGGGTGCATGTTATATGCAGAGCCTGTGATGGGCTGGCGAGAGGATCGTCCTAGAGGATTTACTTTCCATAAGAAATGGTTAGTATTAAAAAAAAAGATCACACGGCGTAACAGAATTAATTTGACATGATTAATTTTTGCTCTACTGGTGTCGTGAGACGACAGCCACGTACATTAACTTTCAGAGTGTATCTCCCAAATAAGGCCTCGGCATTAAATGGTTATTCCACCACAGCCTAACGTTAACTTTTGTACACACGTGATGCTCACGATCTCTAGAAAAAATGTCTCTAACTGTATATCAGAGGGTGTATGTCTAGATATCCAGTCTGTTAGCATAATTAAACCCATTCTTCACCATTTTCGGTCAGAGACTCAAACACAGCTGGTATTGTCTGACAGTTCCCACTTCGTGTCTTTGACTGAATGAATACTCCTTAGGGGGTAAAAAATTAATCTCCTCTAAACCTGGGAGCTGCCTCGCCTGAAACTAATGCCCCTGCTGTTTTTTTCTTGGAACCCCATTGACCGTGTCTTTATACTGATTCATCTTCTACCATTTCTCTCAGGGACACAAACAAAATAAAACCAAACCCCACTCCGGCCGAAGGGTTTGAATGACTTGGTATGTGGAATTCTTACACAAAGAAATATCTTGTTTCTCTTATTCTAAGAACTTCTGATTATAGGCAAAAACTTTTTTCAAATAAGAGACCACCCACCCAGCTCACGGACCTCTATTAGAGAGAGAGCTCATTCATTTGACTTCTTTATATATAAGAAGTGACCTCATATTTTCATATGCGGACCTCCTTGGGGGATGATTTTGAACTGAGGAGACAAAGTGTTTCAGGTTAAAAAAAAAAAAAAGAACCTCTCCTTTTAAATTCTTCCTTAAAGATCATCTATAAATCTTGGTGTCTCAAAATCGCCTGTGTAACGTCAACCATGCTCCGTTCTTTCCTACCTGGCTCTTTAGTGTTCCGTAGTAAGACTATGAGCATGCCTGCTGGTTGCTAGTCTTACATTTTACTTCCTAAAAGTCCATAGTCAGTTGAGGAGTGGTGGGAGACATCCTGCCCAGAGAAGTCCCTTCGGTTTGGGAAGAATAGGAAAGAAGGGCCTATTTCCCGTACTGGGAAGGACTGAGCAGAGTTTCGTGAATAATTCCGCTCCCGAAATGGCCTCCAGCCTGATGACTTGCATGACTGATATTCTGGCCACAGGACCTGGTTAAACCGCACAGCCATCCGTCCCCTACTTAGAAATGTTCATTCCTAGTAAACGTCCTTTCTGAAAGTCCCATGGTCCATGGAATCATACCTGCTTGGGACAGGATGTTCCAAGGGAAAATAGAGGGGAGGCTCTTCGTGATGTCACAGGATGTTTGGGCTAGAAGAGACCATAAAGGCATCTGGGGGAACTCATTTGATTTTACGGATGAGAACACTGAGGCCTAGAGAGGAGATGTAACGTGCCCATGGCCACATGGAAATTTCACTTTTCTGTGCTTCCTCACAGGTGCACTAGGTGAGTATTCATATTGTCTTGCTATTAATAAAATCAAAACACAAATCGGCAGAGAAAGGGAACAAACCCTTCTACTGTCCCATTTGATAACCGATTGTGGTTTATCAAGTTGTTTTGTTTTGATACTAAAACTGAATTGTATTCTGAAGGATTTTTAAACTTTGTAGGTTGTACAAAGGTTTAAAAGCATGTTTTAGCCTACTATTTGTTTGACTCTCTACCTTATAAAAGAACCACATTTACAGTTTTGTGTGCCACATAAACTTGTAAGATCTGATCCGACTCGCAAAATCCTCCCTTGTTTTTGGATGAATACTTCCCAATCCTATCAGTGTATTATGCAGGACAAGGGAGGTAAGGGGCTTACTGGACAGAATGAGTTGTAACGAGATGGAAACATTTCACAATGGTTTGCAAACACCTGCTGCTCAAGAAAACATTTGTGTGTTAGTCTACATCTTGGTTTCACTGTCCATGGGTTTCTCACTTTCGCTTTCCTGGGCAATCAGCTGATAGGGTTTCTTCATTTCATTCTCTTCGATGACCGAGTTACCCATTTCTACGTCTCGGTTCTTCAGTTCGTGTCTTGACAAGTGCTCCACAATGCCGGCTCCAAGAGAATCTCCCAGCACGTTGGTGGTGGTGCGTAGGCGGTCCCTGGGGGTGTGGGTGTGGGGGAGGAAAAACGGGGCTCCTGTGAACATCATGTGATCTCAGCTCATACTGTGAACCGGCTGCTAAGTCTTTAGAGGCATCTTTTTAAAATTCTGCTTGGTGTATCCACCAATTGCAGCATCACATAATACACATAATATTTATAATAGTTACTAAAAGTTATAAGGATATATAGATTACCAATCTTCAGTTACTAGTTCCAGTCCTAACAGTGGGTAATGACCCTTCCCTTTCTCCTTTTATTTAAAATTTCTCGTTGCCTCTCTTTCCTACAATTCACCTTCCTTTAAATCCGCGGTTCTCAAAGTGTGATCCAGAGACCCCTGGGGGTGCCTGTGGTCAAAACTATTTTATTTTATTTTTTAATGTTAATTTATTTTTGAGAGAGACAGAGGGGAGAGCACGAACAGGGAGGGGCAGAGAGAGAGAGGGGGACAGAGGATCCGAAAACAGGCTCTGCGCTGACAGCAGTGAGTCCGATTTGGGGCTCGAACTCACCCACCATGAAATCATGACCTGAGCCTACCCAGATGCTTAGCCAACTGAGCCACCCAGATGCCCCAAAACTATTTTCGTCATAATGCTAGATGTTATTTGCCCTTTTTTGTTCTCATTTTTCATGAAAGCCTCGTGGGGTTTTGTAAAGACTACAACATAACACAAAAGATACCACAACAGATTCAATGCAGAAGCAGTTAGGAGACCCCAGCTGTCTTGCATTAAGCCAGACACTAAGGAGATTTCCAAAAATAAAATAAAAGGGCATCATTATTTTCCCAAAATTTTTAGTTTGGTAAATGACATTTTTTTGCAAAAATACTACGTTAAGATGTAATGAATTTATTATAACCTTTAAATGAATTTAGCACTTAAAAATGTCTGTTTTCGGGGCGCCTGGGGGGCTCAGTCAGTTAAGCATCCAACTTCAGCTCAGGTCATGATCTCATGGTCTATGACTTCAAGCCCCGAGTCAGGCTCTGTGCGGACAGCTCAGGGCCTGGAGGCTGCTTTGGATTCTATGTCTCCCTCTCTTTCCGTGCCTCCTCCGCTCGCACTCTGTCTCTCTCTCAAAAATAAAAGCATAAAAAAATTAAAAAACTGTCTGTTTTCCTAATATGATAAATATTGATAGAATCCATATAGATAAAAACTTTTGGGATCCTCAGTAGTTTTTAAGTATAAAGGGGTCCTGAGGCTAAAAGCTTTGAGAATCACAGTTTTACACTATAAAAGTCCTCAAGGAGTTGAGTGCCAACCGTGGGCCCAACAGTAGGCTGAATGCTTTCCGTGCATCATTGCAGTTAATCCTCGCAGCCCCAGGGGGTGGTGGATGGCATTATCATCTCCATTTTATAGAGGTGGAAACTGGGGTGGCTGGTGAGGCTGCCCAATGTCACACCGGGCTGGGATGCAAACAGATCCAAGTGACTGTGGGACTCATGCTCTCAACTGCCTACCCTGCTGCCACCTATTGTGCCTTGAGCACACCCGTCAGCTCCTCGTGACCCTTCTAGTGAAGACAACATACAGTTGACTCCAGCATCTACTGTGTCCTTCTAGGCATTGGCTTTGGGCAGCCTGTGAAAAGATGTTTTTGCAATGGAAAGGGAATTTATGAGAGAAAAGAGGCAGATAATGTCAGCTGGAAGGGTGAGGGGAACATGAGAGAGGGCTGGGTCCCCCAAATTAGGGTCTGAGGGGATGGGGGGTGCCTTTTCCCCAGAGCCAAAAGTCATTTCTGCTTCACTAGTTCTCCCACTGCACGGCTGCCCCTCTCCCCGCTGGGTTCGGATGCGCACATCTGTGCTGCATTACGCCATTGGAATGGGAAGCACAAGGAAAAGGGCCTGAGCCAGTGTGTGGGGCCTGTAGTTCTGTTCTCACCACCACGGGGACGTGTTGTGCAATTCAGAAAATGCCTTGCTGATTTATGTCGGCTTTCAGACAGCCGGTTTCCCAATCGCCGGATGGCTTTATGGAGTGAGAAGTGTAGTTGCCAGATGTGCCCCCTGGGCTGATAAGGGAGCGAGAGCGCTTGGTGTCTGGGACTTGGCCTCCAGATAAGGGCAGGGACCAGGCGGTGAGGACAATGCAATTACACACCAAGCTGCCCCTGCTCTTGGAGCCCTTTTGGCGGGAGTGCCCAGCTGCCAGGTTCCTTAGGAAGACAGAGGGGGTCCCTGCGACAGCAAGCCGGGAGGCAGTCGGAGCATACTCACAGAAACCAGTCCACGGCGATGATGAGCGTGATGTCGTCGGTGGGCAGGCCCACGGATGTCAGCACGATGACCATAGTGACCAGGCCCGCCTGAGGAATCCCAGCTGCCCCGATACTGGCGGCTGTGGCTGTGATGCTGTTAAAAGAATTCCCCAAACGTAAAACATTTGTACACATCTCCCCAAATGATAGGCCCTGGGCGATGTCTGACTTGCCAAGTTAACAGAAGAGGACATGCTTTAGAAACCTTTAGATGAGAGTGTAAAAAACCCACGGAGCTAACAATAACGTTAACCAGTATTTATGAAGAGGTTCTTTTTTAAAAAATTTTATTTTATTTTTAACGTTTATTTATTTTTGAGACAGAGAGAGACAGAGCATGAACGGGGAGGGTCAGAGAGAGAGGGAGTCACAGAATCCCAAGCAGGCTCCAGGCTCCAAGCTGTCAGCACAGAGCCCGACGCGGGGCTTGAACTCACAGACGGTGAGATCATGACCTGAGCCGAAGTCGGACGCTTAACCGACTGAGCCACCCAGGTGCCCCAACTACAGCCATTTTTAAATGAAGAAATAGGTAGTTATGTACTTTTGCACATACCTGAAAATATTTTCCAAGGTCTAAAAGACTGCATAGTTACAATAACAATTTGTTTCCAATAATTCTGTCCAAGTAGAGGATTGTAAAGTTACTGAACTTGTAAGGTTAATGTGGTCAGAAAAACAAATCAAAGTTATTAATGCAAAAGCAAATGATTTATGAACAAAGTTCTGTATGACTATAAATATTTTTTATGGAGGCAGTGTAGACCTGATTTGTAAGTCATACAACCTGTCTAGGACTCTGTTAAATACCTATTTGATTCAGGCTGATGTGACACTGTGGAAAATGTTTTATAAATAGTAAAGTATTACCTAGATATAAAGTGGAATTAATGAAGCAGTACGTCTGTGGAGGAGACTATATGGTTCCCTCATATTGTCCCTCTTCTGTGGTACTAGAGTATTTAGTTGGTAAATGGCTGTTCAGAATGAAGACTACGTTTCCCAGCCTCCCTTGGAGCTTAAGTTCTGGCCAATGAAATATGGATGAAAGTGACCAAGTACCTTGCACTCTATGCCCTCCTCCTCTTCCCAGTGACTAAGATTTGGAGGTGATGATAAGCCATCCTGGACCATTTGGATGAGGGTGACACCCCAGAGACGATGGAAACGACACCCCAGTCCCTTACACTGTAAAACACCTACCAGCCTTGAGGGCTTTGTGGAACAGAGCTGTTCCACATGAGGAAAAAATGCAGTTCTGTCTTGAAGTCACTCTTATTGTTATTATTATTTTTTTACTCTGTCACATGCAACTGAACCTTTGTTTATAACTCAGGGATTTTCAACCAGTATACCAGAGTATGCCCAAGAATAGGTTATGGTGACCTAAGATACTGACTCCCAGTCCCAGTGTGGTCAGACTGTGCTCAGGCCTCCCAGAACCCCCAGGCCACTCACTTCTGGCCATGATCGGCCTCATTTTTTAATCATCACGCATCCTACGGCTATTATTATTTTCCAGTAACTCAAAACATATATATGGAGTCTAACATAACTTATTTCCAAATAGACATATGTGTGCACACACACAAAAGGTGGGGGAATTGAGAGATTGAAAACAGACTAAAATGACATAAAAACCAAATGCAAGCCATAGATATGGATTATATTGTGGTCTAGGGGAAAAAGCTACACAAGATATTTTTGGGGCAACTGGGGAAATTTGGGTACAGAGTGGGTATTCTGGAAGTATTTTAAAGATTCCTACTACTGTGGTTATGTAGAAAATGACTCTTATTCTCAGGAGACCTATGTTGGACTCTGTATATGTGAAATTTAATGAAGGCAGAGAAAGAGGCAAAAAATGGTAAAATGTTAATTGTTGGATTTGGGTAGATGTCTGTCATCATTTTATTTCAACTTTCCCATTTGTAAGATAGTTTTTATAATGAAAAGTGCAAAAACTATTTTGATATCCAAAATAAATTGCTGATAATAATTCACACACACACGCATACACACACACATACACACACACACACACACTGAAGAGGAGGGTCTGATCTGGATTTGAGTCTCTCTTGCAGTCACTTATTGGTCTGTTGTGCATAACTGTCAATGAGTAAAAATGGGGGGTTACAATCACATATGCACGTGGATATGCATGGGCTAGTGCCAGAAGAATATAAAAGAAATTAGCAAGCCACAGTGGTTGCCTCTGGAGAAGGAAACTAAAAAATTAGGGGAAGGTGTGGAAAGGAAAATTACCTTTCACCAGATACCTCAAATGTAATAGTTAAAAAATAGTCCACGGAAATAAAATTCTCAATCTATTTGTCCATGTGGCCTCTCCTCTATTTTATAGTGCCTAAAAATTAACCCAAGAGAAAATGTTAATCCAGTTTTTCAAGTGTATTTTTTTAATACTGTCAGTAAAAGCTAATGCATTTTAATGCTATTTAAAACTGAAGTATAATCTAACATTTTTTTTTTCAACGTTTATTTATTTTTGGGACAGAGAGAGACAGAGCATGAACAGGCGAGGGGCAGAGAGAGAGGGAGACACAGAATCGGAAACAGGCTCCAGGCTCCGAGCCATCAGCCCAGAGCCCGACGCGGGGTTCGAACTCACGGACCGCGAGATCGTGACCTGGCTGAAGTCGGACGCTTAACCGACTGCGCCACCCAGGCACCCCTAATCTAACATTTTTAAAAAAGAAATATCCATACTATGTATTCTGTAGATTTTATTTTTATTTTTTTTATTTTTTTTTATTAAAAATTTTTTTTTAATGTTTTGGTTTATTTTTGGGAGAGAGAGAGAGAGATAGAATGAGACTGAGCATGAGGAGGGGAGGGGCAGAGAGAGAGGTAGACACAGAATCCAAAGCAGGATCCAGGTTCTGAGCTGTCAGCACAGAGCCCGACGTGGGGCTTGAACTCACGGACCGTGAGATCATGACCTGACCTGAAGTCGGCCACTTAACCCACGGAGCCAACCAGGCACCCCATATTCTGTAGATTTTAAAAGAGTTAGATGTTTTATCGATGGTACATTGATAAATAAATCAATCCAGTGGCAAGCAGTATGCATGGTATGATTCCATTAATTACAAAAAAAGTGTGTGTGTGTGTGTGTGTGTGTGTCTAGGCACTAGAAATGGTTTTTGTACCCCAAACATTAACAGTGGTCACCTATGGAAAGATGGGGGGGTGATAGTGGCAGGTAAGTTACACTTCTTACTATCTACATTTCTATATTATTAGAATTTCATTATTAATAAATGTGTACATCTGTAATTTAAAAAAACTAATAAAAATATCTAAATATCAAAAGTAAAGCTATTGCCACAAACCCCAACCTCTGGTTTATGTATGATCTGCTTTCCAATAAGTTTCTTTATCCAATCCCCGATCACTGTCTCATCACGTAAAGTCATTCTTAAGCAAATGTTGTGTAGAACTTTCCTCATACCTGATTGTAATAATCTGTCCAAAGTTCAGCTCAAAGTTGTTAACTTGAGCGATGAAAATGGCAGCCAAAGCCTCATAGAGTGCAGTCCCATCCATGTTAATGGTTGCCCCCACTGGGAGCACAAATCTGGTGACTCGTTTGTCCACACCATTGTTCTCTTCCAAGCACTTGAAGGTGATGGGTAGGGTAGCAGAACTGAGAATGGTTAAAAAAAAAAAAAAAAAAAAAAAAAAGGTGTGTCAGCTGATCGTCCAGATGGTTTAGACCATGACCCTGTGTTTGGTACTCTGGACAGAGTTCCTTCCTCTCCCATGTCCTAATTTAAAGGGAACTAAGTCAGCACTTGTATAAATAGGGGATTAGGGTTAGCAACAGTGTGGGTCCCCTCACTGGGTTATTTGCAGCTCTCCTGCTCCTGGGTTCTTCTGTGAGGCATCACTTGTGATTATCCCCTATCCTCATGGCCTGTGCCGAGTGACTCTGCCATCTTTCCCTCAGGCAAAGGTCAACTGGAAGAGAGAGATGACAGTGGGCAGGAAGGGAATAGCTGATACGTTTGTCTCCCCAAAGGAGAGCCAACCATTCCCTCAATCCCAACTAGGTCTGATTAGCACCTGAGTGAAAAGGCCAATTCATATGCCTGGAAGTGTAAAACCCAGAACCGCACCCCCTGCCCCCCGCCTACCTCCCAGGGTTCTGGATTAAAGTTAAGTTTGAGCTACATTTCTTGATAGGAATAAGCCACACATATATCCATACATACCTGGACGAGGTTCCTAGAGCTGTGATGAGTGCCTGCAGCAACCCTCCAATAAAAACCCAAGGGTTTTTCCGAGTTACCAAGAAGTAGAGGAGGGGCAGGACAATGACCGCGTGAATGAGCAGGCCGACGATGACCGTCACTGTGTACATGGCAAGCTGCCCCCCAATCACTCCCATGTCTTCCATCTCAACAATTTTCCCTGCAATCAGGAAGAGGATGCCCAGAGGGGCGTACCTATGTAGAAGCAACATACGCACAGTCGGAAGCCTGATCTCCAATGAGCTATTCCAAAGAAACTACCACGTGACAAGAAAACGTGAGGGTTATTTCCACACTTTTTGTGCCCAGGAGACTATTAGAACTTGCAGAAACTGTGAACTTCTTTTCTTTAAAATTTATTTATTTTTGAGAGAGAGAGAGAGAGAGAGAGAGAAGGGGGGGGAGACATGGCATGAGTGGGGGAGGGGCAGAGAGAGAGAGAGGGAGACACAGAATCAAAAGCAGGCTCCAGGCTCTGAGCTGTCAGCACGGAGCTGGATGTGGGGCTCCAACTCATGGACCAGGAGATCAGGACCTGAGCTGAAATCGGATGCTCAAATGACTGAGCCACCCAGGCGCCCCTTTTCTTTTCTTTTTTAAATATAAATTTAACTATAAATAGCGCATAATCAGGCTTTCCTCTCAGAATTTCGCTAGGCCACAATTTTTTTTTTCTCCTTAGCCTATGATAAAAGACAGGTACAGAGGTTTTGTGGGTTTTTTATTTATTTATTTATTTTGGTTTTTTTTTTTTTTCACCTCTTTTTCTAGATCATTCTCCTTTCACCTCATCTGAGTCACTTTTGCGGTCCTCAGATGCCACCCAACTCCCCCTGCCTTTTGTTCTCTTTCTAAGTACCCTGCACAGCCAGAATCCACTGAACCAATATCCAGACTTTGGGAGGGTTTCCCACATCAGAGCCTGCATTCCAACTTAAAGCAAGACACACACAATGCCACTTCAGTGTTTTAGATTTGCAGTCATCTCTCTTAATCAAAGTCCGTTTTTGTTACTTTTTCCCCATATTACATACCACTTACACTATCACTCAGTATTAGTCTTCAAATCAGCTTTTAAATAAATTTACTGAGTAAATTTCATGTTATAGTGACAATGGAAAACTAGTACCATTTCCCACAGATCGAAGGCAACCATATAATCAATCCAAAGCTATTCAAATTAACAATGTGTATGCAGGTACCGCCACGATCAGGTTACAGATGTTCTAGTTAAGTAATTGTCACCCACCCACTGCTACTGACATTTGTGATCTTCCCCTGTAGCCTGGCAAGAATGAACAAATGAGACACAAAACAACTTGTATGTATAGCAACCCCTGTTGCATCAAGATCCCTCTGCCCTGCTTTCAACTCCCCTTGTATGCAGTGAACTACACCCAAACTCACGTTACCAAAAACAGAGGGGCCAATCACCCTGAAGGAGAAGGGTCTGCTGGGAACTGTGGAGGTCTTATTTCAAGTTGAAAAATACAATGCTTCTTTTAAACGTCCTTTAAAAACACAGGCCAGGAAATTATAAGAGTACCTGTTTTCAGAAATGTAATAACTCAAGGCTGAATGTGCAGGCAAATGTACAGCTAGAAAAGCTACATGTGAGGTTCATTCAGCAGCCTTGAATGGGCTTCTTTCATAAAAGAGGTGAAAGGTGGAGGCATTTTCATAATATGAAGATAAATGTCCACTTTCAGCTCTGCCAGGATTTCAAAGGAGGGGCCCCAGGATTTCAATCAAGGGCTCCTGTGGAGACCACATTCTGATCAGTCTTCGTGCCCAAGTTCACATCCACCTCATACAAGCTCCTGAAAAATGGATTTCTCTGGGATTTGGAGGCAATAAAGACAAAGGATATTTTTAATCATGTTGGCGAGGGCTTTTCTTAGAAATGGATGCCTCCGTCCCTCCAGTGCCAAGAAGGAGTCTGGATTAAAAATAAAGGCCAAAGGGAAAGTAACCCCTACATGAGGCCTAAACCAATCAAACGGTTCTCTCCCAGCTGGCGAGAATTTACTTTCCAAGGTCAATGTTGCTTTGCAGATTTAGTGTTTTCATTTGTACCCTACTCTCAACTTTATTTGAAGGAAGTTTTGTTATAAACTGTGGATTGGCATTCTATAATGCTTCCCATGGGTCCTTCAGGCGGTCCACCAAATTGCCATTTGATGTCTCTTTCTTAGGGCTGAAACGGAGGAGAGGCAATCTCACTTTTTCTGAAGGTCAAGGGGCCTCTATGTTTGCTTTTCCCTCCACTGGGAATGCTCTTCCCCTGGCACTTTGAATGGCTAGCTTCTCCTAGTCAGTCAGATCTTAGCAACAAAGTCACCTCCTTAGAGGCTTTTGTGCATCATCCAAACCACCCAAGGCAAATTTTATGCTTCTTCCCCAGTTGCCTTTTATCGTATCAGATCACACAAAAGAAAATCTGCTGTTTTATTTATTTTTTCACAGTATTTGTTACTAAAGCACATGGTGGATTTGTGTGTTTATTTTCTATGTCCCTTAAAAGAATATAAGCTCTAGGACATCCTCGTCTGTTTTCTTCATTGCTATGTCCAGAGTACCTGGCATTATATGCTTGGCATATAGTAGACACTTAATGAACATATATTGAATAGATATAGACTAAATAGATATAAAATGAAGGAATGAGGAATGGGATCCCATCAGCACCGGAGTGAAGAAGTAGACACCTTTCAAAAACAAGGAAGCAAACTTATTAAGAGAGGCTTGCAGACAGGTTCAAGGCCACTACAGGCCCAGAAAATCATTGATTTTCTTGTGTTTACCCACGTGGAATTGTTGCAATTGGCTATCCTGCCTGGTGGCATCTTCCTCAGTACAGAACACATGTTGATGGTAATAAGCATCTGGATACAGCATATGTAGCCAATGGAAATACGTACCACATTATCACTGCTACCAATCTCATGATGGCTTCGTTAAGAGAATCAAAGAACTCTCTCAGGGCTTGCCCCTGCTCTTTCATGTTTCCAATCACAAATCCAAAGCACATGGAGAAGACAACTAGTCCAAGGGCATTGACGCCATTCACAGACCCTGGAACTGGGACCAGCTCCTCTGTGATCCTTGTAAGAGTCTCCATGGCCTCCGACACATTGTTTATCACGGCGCTCACAAGTGTTTCATTGGACTGGATGGGCACTTTAAAGCTTCTCTTCTCATAGTTGGTTTTAAACTTTAAAAGAAAAGGCACAACAGGGATTAAAGGTGATTTTTGTTTTCTGTTTTTAACTTTTCTGTTGTCCAAATTTTCTATAATCATATACAATACCTTGCATTCAGAGAATAGTGTTATAGAAGGTATCTATCATCTATCCATCTAATCTGTGACGAACCCCTACCAGTTCCTCAGCACAGACAGACACACACGCACTCAACTATAAAGCATCTTAACAGGAAAGAGGTATCTGGCTGAAGACATTGAAGTAGGGTTGTTTTTTTTTTTTTTTGAAACCCTAATAAAATGACTATAATGGGCTTTTAAGAACTATAAATCCAAACATTCACAATAGTCCCTTTACTGTCTATAGGATCATGCTATGGGATCATGGACAAATCACTGAACATCCTTCAGCTCATGTTCTGCAGCTGTGAAACAGAAAGAACTGTGGTGGTTCTACCTCACAGGGTTGTTGTGATGATCAAATTGAGCAGAATATATGAGAACATCTTGTAAATTTTAAAGTACTACACTACTATTGGTTAATGGTGCTCAATAAAAAAACCCTTTAGGGACTAGACTTAGCTGGGGATTTCATTGAATAGTAAAAATTTTAAATCCCATGTGCACCCCAATGTTTATAGCAGCATTATTTACAATAGCCAAATTATAAAAGCAGCCCATGTGACTGTTTACTGATGAATGGATAAAGAAGATGTGGGGTACATATATACAATGGAGTATTACTCAACCATAAAAAGAATGAAATCTTGCTATTTGCAACAACATGGATGGAGCTAGAGGGTATAATGCTAGGTGACATAACTCAGTCAGAGAAAGACAAATACCATATTATTTTATTCATATGTGGAATTTAAGAAACAAAATAAATGAACAAAGGGAAAAGAGAGAGAGAGAGAGAAACCAAGAGACAGACTCTTAACTATGGAGAAGAAACTGGTGGTTACCAGAGGGGAGGTAGGTGGGAGGATGGATTAAATAGGTGATGGGAATTAAAGAGAGAATTTATCATGATGAGCATTGAATAATGTATAGAATTGTTGAATCACTATATTGTATACCTGAAACTAATAAACACTGTATGTTAACTAAACTGGAATTAACTTAAAAACTTAACAAAATTTAAAACAATTTAAAAATTCCCCAACAAAGGTCTTCTAGGCACTTCTGATAATATTATTCTTAAGAATAGATGTTTCATTAATAGCTGAGGATGACAACCTAACTCTCAGGTCAATAAAGGAACTTCTCTTCGTATTCAAGATCTGGTGTTTTCCCAATAGCTTCTGCATAGATGCCCCAGACAGAAGATGTGAACATATGATTGTGACCATATAAAACAATTAAGCCCATCCATCTATGATTTTAATGAGAGCAGAATTCCTGGCCTTTGTGTTGATGGTAGTCAAGGATCAGGGAGAGTAATAATGTAAGGATGTTGACTGGTTCTCACAGCTGTACATGAAGTGCTGGGCCATTTCTCTACCAAGAGTGAATGGGAGACTTTTTTGTCCAATAGGAAACCACTATTCTCAAACAAGGATGGCCAGCTGTCAATACTGGGGACACATCTCTGAACAACCAGTGATACTGCTTGTAATTCTAAGTAACAAACTGGCCCTTTTTGGTGTCCTATTCCTGTCAACTCTCAAATCTCTATTTCATCAGGATGCCTATGCATTTTATGGATTGTCTAGGGTAGATTTCCAATCCTGGTTAGCCTTTCCTAAGCCTCCAAGTCTTTCCCCTTAGACCCAGTTTGTAGCCTACAGAAATAGCAACCTCGTTTGCATTCTGGCCTAAGACAAATAGATCTGGGAAGATACTTTTGCTTCCCTTTCAAAATCCTGTAAATGCAATCCCAAACCAAATACAATAAATCTGCTTAAGTCTGCACTTTTCCTGGTGCTGCTAGAAATCAGCATTTTTGATGTTGTCCAGTGCCAGCTGACTAACTGGAATAGTCAGCCCCATGGTGCTGGGGTTGGCTTGTTGGATTGAAAGGGGTTTATTATTTATGGTTATTGTTGGTTTTGAATAAAGAAAGTTCGATTTGGGCTTCTTAAACTTTTTTTTAAAGAAAGGATTCTGTTTGAATCTTGCAGCGTGTGCACACATTACCTATTAAAAATAGTCAACAAAAATTTTAAAAAGTGGGGGGACAAAGGGTGACTTGTATGTGTAAAATTTAGTCCTCCACAAGGCTGGGGTTTTATTTTGTTTGTTTTACAGATAGGGTTAGGGAATTACAACTAGGGTCAAGTAACACCATCTGGAGAAATGTTTTGGAACTATTATTTATCCCAGAATGTCTAAGTGTTTTCCTTTTAATGTTTTGGGCCACAAAGCTTTTTTTATTCAGGTGAAGTTAGAATGAACTTTAATCCCTAGCAGCAAAGTATATTTGTATCCACAACACAGACAGCCAAGAACTGTTTGGATATGGGCGAAAAGGAAAAGGAACTGGACCTCACTATAGCCTCCAGGGAGGTGTCTCAAACCTTTCCAGGAAGCAGAATGTAGGAGCAGAAAGAGGATAGAATTTGGAGTCAGCACAGTAGGTTTGGATTCTGGATCTACCATTTATTACTTGTAAGATCTTGTGCCTATTAGACCATTCTGAATTATCATAGACGAGTTTCCTCATCAATGAAATGAAGACAATGATACCCATCATATTCATGTGAGGACTGAATATAACATTAGTGCTTGGCACATAGAATCCATAAGGCTCTTAGGAGACTTTAAAAAAACACACCCATTCACTTTTTACATTAAACCCAGAAACTTGAATAATCTCTCTAATGTTTAAAGCAAATTGTAAATGTGTCTTCTACTAGAATTTGTTTGCTTGGTGGGCTTTTGTGTGTGGAATGTGGGGACAAGAAGAGGGAGGGAGTCTCCTGATTGGCCTTTTTAACAATTAACAGAGACTCGATGAGCTATTCGTATGCGACACATTTAGTACCTGGTAACTAATAAGCCTTTAGTAAGGTAAAGGGTAAGACCTCCCCACACCCTACAAATCCCCCAGAAAACCCTAGTGCTTTCCATCTGGTTGGCAAAAGAGTGTTTCTTACTGCAGAGAAATGGAAAAAAAATAAAACAAAATGGATAAGGAGGTCCCACTCTGTTTGGTATGCCAAAGAGGAATTTCAAAAGCGAATTAGTGGCTATAGAGTGTTTACCTGTTTAAAGCAGGCTTCCACCAGATTTGGAGGGAACATATTCCTGCAAAGAAAATAATGGTCACTTGAAAAAGTTCTCAAATAATAAGTTTGTTTCTTAAACACTTTTTCATTGTGTCTAAGGTAAAGATTGTTTTGAACTAAGTAGCATATGGGAAAAAAAGAAAGGTGTTGGTGAATTTTATGTCTTGTAATGGGACATATGGTCATCCCTAAGTGGGGCCCATGTAGTTCATATTTTCCAGGGAAATCTCAAATTCAACTCCTCTGTCCTTTTGTCAGACAATGGGATTTTTCACTTCATCATTGTATCTTCAAATCCCGCTCCCAGGAAGAACCAAAGTGAGAATGGAAACAGCTTTGGCTACACATGTTCTGGTAAACTGAGGTATTATTGAATAGTGGCCATTTTGGTTTTGTGCCATGTGTCCAGGGACTGAATGTTCTGAATCATATGCCATGGTCAGACTGCTGAATTTTGTTCTCTACAGAGTCCTTCCAAAGGCCCTCTGGGGGATGGGATATTTACTTTGAATTACTGGAGCTTCTGAGGCTCCTTGGTAACCAACAGGGAGACGGCCCACAAAACTTAAACTTGTGGTACATGTGGCAAAGTTTGTCACTTTCTCAGAGCAGTGTTTGAGTTCATGGTAGAGTTCAAGGGACAACAATCTAGCCGGAGAGTCTCTAACCAGCTGTGTGACCTTGGCCAAGTCACTGCACCTATTCAGGTTTTAGTTGATTTATCTGTTGAAGAGGAGACTGGATTAAACTATCATTCGGACTCCAAGGTTGAAGACTGTGGGAGGAGACATGGCCCAGGCAGTTGCAGAGCCCGAGATCCCAGCAGTTGTGTGCTATCAAAGTCATATTTTAAGGTTAAAAACTCTAGTCCCTTTCTTCTTACTGCCTAGACCATCCTATTTGCTTTTCCTTCCTATCTATGCTCTGTGAGTCTGTTTTTATAAATCTTGATAGAAATGTGGGTTCGGGAGATTTCAGGAAAAATGCCCAAGCCAAGTGACTGGGTGGGGATAGGTTAGTCATACACCTGCCTACCAGTGGGGCGGGCAAGGAGAGGCAGAAACACACAGCATTCAGATGGATCAACCAGAATTGAGATGACAAGATCCCAATTCTTTAAACAAGGAGTAGAAATTATACAGAAAGAGAATATAATAAAATACTCCTAACCTACCTAATGGTAAAGTTCATGAAAAAATGGTGAAAAGCCTTAATTAATTTTCTGAACTAAATAAAATCATAGCTATCAGGTAACAACTTGGTATAAAATAATGTTATATAGGATGGCTTCTTACCTTCAGATAATTGTAATTAACTCCTAGAAAGGGCTTTTAAGAAGAGGATCTATGGGGCTGGGTTGTTCTTACAAACAGATGGTACAAAGTCATTCATGGTAGAAATTCAGAAGTGCTGCTGAAGAGAGCCTTTGTTGCTCAAATCTCTGCTAAATCTACCTGCCACAGAGCCATCCCTTGAGATGGCATGTGAAATCAAGTCCCTAGGAAGACTTTCTTTCAGATGATCAACGGGCGACCCTTTGGGGTAGGCATCTAGGATTGGTAAACCAGTCACTTTGTAAGAAAGTTGTATAGTAGGGAGGAAAGGGCCAGGTTTGGGGAGGATAGGTTGGGAAGGCTACATGGTGGAGGAATGCCAAGCAGGTGGGAAATATAGAGGCCTGTGCTGGGGTATCTTCCATTTGTCTCTCTAGACCCACTCTCCATCCTGCTCTGTACTCTGGGAGCCTGGCCCCTTGGGTTGTAGCACGTGGGCTCTCTTGCCTTCCGGCTTCCTTTTGGGTTTGTACAGTGGGATGTGCCGACAGATGACAGGGTAGTGGGACATGGAAGTGGATATGCACATTCTTCAGCTCTCTCTTTGACAGGTTGGGCAGCAGTGCTCTCCCTCTAAATTAGAGCTATTATTCTTGTCACAGGGCCTTTTCCCAAGACCACAGCTCTTCCTGAATTCCTCCCTTTGCCCCTCAGAGCTGGGGTGGCAACAAAACACCTTCCTATTGCCTTCAGTCCCCTGGTGCCTTACCACCCCTTGTAGGCTCCCTTAACCCTGTCTGTACCTTTGCAAAGCCCTCTCAGGGATCCTTTTGAATATGCAATATGCTTCCAGCCAGGATCTGACTGATGCAAGCGAAGGTGTGTAGAGAGAACAAACAGGAAGGTGTCAGGATCAAACCTTGGTTTACTTCACAGTTCTGTGTGAGATGACTCTGCCATCAAGTCCCTTTCAAGAATCAGATAAGACTCATTTGCAATCGGTGTATGGTTTATATACAAAACAATGCCAAAGAAGCCACCCTTTAATCTTTTCTTGCTGCTCTGCCAAATCCTTTCTTCATAAATGGTATAAAAGGAAAACCTTAGAACAAGTATGACCAGATGATCTTTAATTAAAGTCCCTTCTGGACAGAAATTGTTGTGTATAATGGATGATGATACAGATGACAAATTCTAAATTAGAAGAGTCCAATCCACAGGCTATACTTGAACACAAGCTAACCTTAAACAGCAAAACTGGAAAAAAGTAGGGTAAGGCTTATTAATATTCCAAGGTAAGTGGCACAGCTGAAAGGAGAACCGAGGGATCAGAGAACACAGTGATCAGTGATCAGTGAATCCTCAAAACAGGGCACTCAAAATCTATATCCTCTCTCTGTTCTTCTCACCTCTTTCCCATTAGATCAGAAAACAGAAATTTACTTTAATTTCTATTAGAAAGAAGTAAAGATGTGACCTTCATTGCAAAGCCCAGCAAGGCTGGTTCAGTTAGACACCTGTTTTGTGGTTTGATTAGCTCCCCCAAATGAGGGGTTGGGTGGTCAAAACATACCCAAAGGATGAGCTTGCAAGGACGTACCTGATCAGGTCCAGGAAGGCATCCGCAGCTGTCACTTGTACAATTTTGCCTTCTCTGTGCATATTTTCCTTTGTGCCTTTCCCGGGGTGGATGATGATGACAATGATTATGCCAATCACCACGGCAATGATGGTGGTAGTCATGTAATAGACTACAGCTCGCATTCCCATCTTCCCTGACGCCTTACTATCTAGGGCCGCCATTCCTGGTGAAGGCAAACAGAAGGAGATTTTCAGGAAGTCAGTCCAAGGAATTCTCCAGTGGAGGGTAACGGGAACAGTATTTCCTTCTATACCCCCCTGCCCTCATTCCACCCGGCAATGGGATTTTACATAAGTTATGAGAACTTGGCATCATTTTTAGTCAAGGCATCATAAAAGGTGAAAAAAAAAGCGCCATAGAATAGCTAGTCATCAGCTGTGTCAGCAAACACCTGATCACCCTTTTCTTGCCTCAAGAGTTGATTTCACATGGCTCTCTAATAATATGAAAAGGACCTTAAATTGTCTCCTATGTTATTACTGGATGGGGAGGCTATGAGTGTACATAGCGAGTAGCGTGTGTGTATCTGTAGATGAAGAGTTACTTAGAACAATTTTCTGGCAGGATAACTTGAGCATATTTCAACTCACTGTGGTGTCTCGCAAGGATTAACTGGCACTAAATATTCTTCCAAGAATTATTATTTTATATAAGTACTTGGGAGCTCTTTTTTGATGTCTTTATGCAAAATTGAAGCCATTATCCTGATCACCTACTAACTTAGCTTCAACTTGCATTTAAATTAGACATTATGTAATAAAGCCAAAGTTCTCAAACAGTTTCTCTGTGGTTTCATTTCATTTCATCTCATCAAAATTACAAAAAAAAAAAAAATTTTTTTTTTATTTTGGTAGGGTTCTTCTCATGTTTCCACCTCATCCCCTGGGCATGGAGTACCTCATCTCATGTTAAACATCTTCACCCCCTTATTTTCAGGACATTCTTCAAAGTCTACCTCAGACGAGGTGTTATCCTAGGTAAAAAAGGAGGCGTGACTTTCAAGATTTCCCTTATTACTCTAGCAAATGGAACACATCTTAATGCCTCTTGGATGGAAAAAAATTGGAAATGATACAAACCCCTCAGAAGATTAGATTATAATAATATGAGCTCTTCTGTTTCATTAGCTATTTCCCCACTTTTCTTCTTTCTTTCCCCTCCTGAATCGCACTAAAACTCTACAATCCAATTATAGTACAATCCAATTATAATGAATTGGGACTATTTTCTTTACTATTTAAAATTGTGTTTTTATAAATTGTATTAAAAGGTTATACTGTATCCCAATGATCAGTATCAGATTCTAATAGTGGTTCAATCTTTAGGTAGTGACCCTGTTCATACCAACATATTTAGAGTAAGGTAAAGTATTGGAAAAAATAGTATCCACAGTTGCCAGATAACTGGCTGGGTTTGCCCAAAAAAACATGATAGAATGGTAATGAGCTGATGTGGGAATTGAGGCCAGAGCTTTCAATTTATAATTTCATTTGTATTTGAACCCTGTCGTTCATAATAAACACTTATTATTATGCTTATGATACATTCTTATTTTTAACAACAACCTGTAACACAGATTTAAAACACTTAAGTGACTGTCTCAGGTCTTAGTTAACAACAAATAAAATGGAGTGGGAGTGTAAATAATCTTCCTGTACTTTCTGCCTCTGAGAAAACCACTTGCAGCTCCCACAAACAACAAGGCCAACTTTGGCTTTAATGCATGAATTTAACTTCTCCTCCCCATGCATTTCAAGAAACCCAGGGCTGAGTATCCATTTATTGGGATGATGCCACTTCAACACTTTCACCAACCTTCAAAATGGGCCAATCTGTTCTCAAAGTGTCCAGTCCCACCATTTTCATCCTCAGGTCTGAATCACATCTCAAATATTTTGGCTTCCTGTGCCTGAAATAATTTCTCTCAGAAGGGGCCTGCTCTCTTGCCCATTATAGCCTGAGCTTGTCACCACTGAAGCCTGAAATTCTTCTGCAGCAAGTGGTGTGGGCACAATAGGCCGGATATCTCTGCTAGGGGGTACCAGGCAGCAGTATTTTCTTCCTCTGAGATGCTTTCTTTCCCTCTTGCCTTCTATTCTGTAGTCCTGTTCCGTTCTCACGCCAACGCTTCTCTGACGTTCCTGCCCACTATTCCCGACCTATAGCTATTCAGAGAGAGTGCTAAGTGGTCAAGGCAGAGCACTGGAAACCAAAGTGGCAAACAAAGGAGGGGGCTTAAATCTCCCTCCCTCCCACCATGGGGTAGGGGTTGAAGTTATCCCGGAATCCACAGCTACAAGGCTATCAACTCAAAGAAATGAGTATTATTTATAGGATTTTTTTTAAATTTAAAAATGAAAACCAATATAAAAGTATTTTCTCCATACTTTTAAATTCTGAAATAGCTGAAGACAACCACCAAGGCATTTTTTTAGCAGTGAGCCCAGAAGGAGAATCCACAGTCAAATGAGAGGCCTCACCCATCTCTGTATATTGGCCCTTTTCCTTTGAAAGAGGATAAAGCAACAGCTGCTATTATTTCAGCCAAGGAAAGAGGGTTATGTATGTGTTGGGGTGACGGGAGTGTCTTCATTAGCTGATTCTCCAGGTAGGTCCTTTCCCAAAAGGGGGCTTGGCCTTCCCACCTCTGCCCCTGGTCCTCCATCTCCTCCTCACCACCCACCAGCCCTGACCATTCCCCTTCCCCTGAGACAGGCTTGTAAAACTAAAGGGGACTGGGGACAAGGCCACACACCGTCAGGAGGGCAAAAGCAGGACGGATGTGGACAGTGTGCCACACGCAGGGAATAGCCCCGATACTGGTGGAACCAGGAAAATGGAGGACGAGCTCTGGAAGACAAAACCCAATATGGGCAGTGTCACTCTTTCTCTCCCTTACCCAAACTCTGTGACCATCTCTGTCCCCCAGCCTCCTGAAATCTGAGACAAAGCTCTACATCAGAGACTATACACACATGTCAGATCATCTGGGGGCAAGGGTAAAGTACTAAATCACTTTGTAGAAAAGGAAACTCTGGCAGGAAGTGCCCTACATGTCTGGAAAGGGAAAGTTTTAACTGAACCTTGTCACTTCAAAATATGTGGAAGTAAAAGGCACCAGGGCAAGGGAGACAGGAGGTCACTCGGGTATGTAGGTACTGATGGGACTGTGTTACAACAACTATGCGTTTGTCTAAACATACATTTGAGAAACACATTCCTGAGCAAGTAGTAAAGATAATGATCTCAACTGGTCTCTTTTTCTTCATTAGAGCTGGGTTTAGCTAAACCAGACCCACTCAAGACATCTTTACATCTTTATTATGAATGGCAATTCTGCCATCAGAATTGAGACCTTCTTGAAATCCAAGAAATACTATATCGTACAATTGCTACAAGCACCATGACTTGTCTTCTTATGATAAAGACGTGTTTGTTATGTTTATATGCTTTATATATTTTGAATTAACTTTGGTGCTAGTTCACTAACTTACCACAAAACCCCACCTCCAATCAATGGCAGATATTCATCAAATTTCATGTCAACTCTATGTTGTAGATGTCGTTGATATCATTCCGAAGGTAAAGATACAGGAGGTCAGAGAAGTTAAGTAACTTGTCCAGTGTTGCATAGCTAGTAAATGGCAGTGGCAGAATTCGAACCCACACTCCCAAGGGATCACTCTTTCCACTATACCTCTCTTCTTATGGACAAGCGAGGAGTCACCCACATTTCGTTTGCTTGTTATCCATGCTAGCTTTCTCTAACTCTCTTGCATCTGGGTTCAATGTTGAGATGAGCCAACTGGCTGGAGGAAAATTCTGTGGAGGTAGGTAACTGTGGAGACACTCTGGCACGTTACTCGGCATTCCCTACCTTAAGAGGAAGTGGGTGACGCTGGTCACGGAAGGACTAGCTAGAGAATTAATCAATTAGTACACATTTCTCACCATTCCTAGAAAAGCAGCCAAGAGCATGTTCTAATGGAATGTAAAGGGTCATGGATACTTGCTGGCTGTGGGTATGTGAATCCTTTTTTCCTTTCTAAAAACCGACCCATCAAGAATCAGCTATCAAGATAGCAATCCATTGATCATTTCTGCCTATTACATGTTCACCAATGAGGTAAGCATCTAAAAGGGATCAAACGAGGGGCTCCTGGGTGGCTCACTCAGTTGAGGGTCCTCCTCTTGATTTCAGCTCTGGTTGTGATATCACGGTTCAGTTCGTGAGTTTGAGCCCCGCACTGCACTCTGCACTGATGGCTCAGGGCCTGCTTGGGATTCTCTCTCACCTCTCTCTCTCTCTGCCCCTCCTCCTGCTCAAGCTCTCTCTCAAAATAAATAAATGAACACTTGAAAAAATAAAAGAGATCAAATAAGATGTTTTTTAGAATGTAGAAGATTAAGACTTTGCTTTAGATACCTGAGTATTTTAGGCAGCAGTCACTGTGAACAGAGAGGAAGGAAGAAAAGAGTTTCTTAGCAAATAGGTAAATACGCATTTACCTCTTTGTTTATAAAGACAGTCTTTTGGTAATCAGTTAACATTAACAAACATGCACCAAATTCATGGTTTTGGGGGATGGAGGAGGGAGGGAGTATTTCATAAATATGTATGTGGAACTCTATACGTCTATGTTGTAAATTAGATTTCTTTTGGTATATTATTTGGTATGACTTCTTGGATAAATGAAGTATGTATAAAGCCAAGTATAAAGGATAACATATAAATAATGTCAATTCTCAAGGCTCTATTATTTGCATGGATTTTATTCTCCCATCTGCTAAAAATCTGTGTCTTATCCATTCATGTGTCTTTTTATACTGCCCCCAATAACTCCTGTCTCTGCTTTTAAAAACTGAAATTTAAGGCAGAAGACTTCTGTGATGAATTGTCTTACTACTCATTCTCATGGTGTTTCATTGTTCTTCCAGGGCTGCTGGATCAGGCCCAGAAAGAACGGAAGAGGCTGGGGGATGGTAAGTGCTGATTCAGGAATATTGTCTGTTTCAGTTTTTATTTTATTTTAGATGCACTCCTTCTCCACAGTGGGCTTCTCAAATACTCATCTAATGAAAGCCGCCTGTTCTCCATCCTCCTAGAATTTCAAAATGGGCACACTTACAACAAGGAAACCAAGGATGAGCTCCAGCATGTACCATAGTCATTAGACTAAAGGTGATGAATTGTTAATAAGAAAGTTAAATTCTAAGAGCACAATATACTTCATATTTATAGATTGAAAAATGATCTCTTGTGTCATAAAGCAGCCACCCACTGCTGGAGCAGGGGCACGCTGGAACCCTCTGAAAGGAGAGTGAGCAAAAGGGTCCAAAAGCTCAGAGGAAAGGCAGGGAGGAGGTTGGCGGGGGCAGGGAGTAAGGATAAAGTAAATCATTTTAAATCTAAAACTATGTTAAATTTTTCTTCCCTAAAGTATTTCCTTCTGGCCCCTTTACAGACTAGTTTGTTGAAAAAAAAGTAAAGTTCTACGATTCTTTAGGCTCTGGGACAAAAGAATCTTTAAAAGAATCTTTAAAGAATCTTTAAAAAGTAAAAAGTTAAAAGTAAAGTTCTACGATTCTACAGGTTCTGGGACAAAGAATCTTTAAAAGAATCTTTAAAAAGTCTTTTTTTTTTTTTTTTCCAATAAAAGGTTAGAAAAGGTTGGTAATGATTGTATCACAATTTTGAATCGCAACCAGTAATTCAATAGTTCAAACTGCTTAAGGCCAACCTCAGGTATTTTGGAAACATATTCTTTTTTTAAAAAGATTATAGCTCAGTGATTAAGAGTTTAGGCTTCCACGTGAGAAGACCTGGATTTCACTTCTGGCTCTGGTAGCATGTGACCTCTGGAAGCCTCTGGAAGCCTCTGGAAGCCTCAGTTTCCTCAACTGTAGTATGGGAATAACGAAAGCTCCCTTACTGGATTTTCATTGGCATTAAAGGGACTTCCATATTGAAAGCACTTAGCATAGTGCCTGGCACATAGTAAGGACTCAACAAATGTTAGCTGCTATTATTAATTAAGCTTATAAGTAATAAGCAATCTATTCCCTAAGTATTATTTGCTCTCTCTAAGTCTCTATTTCATCTAGGCAAGAAGCTAATAATATTTGTAAAATTTGCAAGCTTAGGGAAAACTTATATAAAGAATCCAGACAAAGCAGCTTCTTGATAAATGCTAGTTATGATCATTATGTGTCTTTCTCTACAAGAATTTTCGTACCAAGAAGGCAGAACCATCTGTTTTATTCACTGATGTAGCCTCAGTGCCTAGAACAGTGCCTGCACCGGAAGGTATCCCATAAATACTCGAACAATCATTCTTATCACTGTTAGTGTTGTTATGCTGGGTAGCGGCCACACACATTTTTTTTTTTTTTTTTAACATTTAGGTTAGGTTACTGTGACTTACAAGTACTAAAGTTGCTTTTTGTTTAAAATACTCTGTAATTCTGATTCATCAATTTTAGTTTCTCTTCCCCCAACTAATCCAAAATAGTGAGGTTCATTCTATCTTGAAGAGGGAGAGACAGATCTGGTGGGGAAAGAGTGGCTGAGTGTTACCTGGGAGCTTCATTTCCAGAACTGGGGGGTCATTCACAGCAAGGTGTCCCTGGGATGGTCAGGAAGGTGGAAGGCTGGCACACCTCTACTATTCACTACCAGGAGCACCCCTCCTCTTTCCCTTCCTCTCCCACTCCTATATAATTTTCCATCTTTTACTAACATGATGCAGTCTTGCAGAGGAGCCTAGATAAGTAACTGCTGAAGTCCTATCTGTCCACATGTTAACAGAACAACGAGTGAATAAAGTGAAAACATAAACATAGAAAAGGGAACGGAAGAGAGAGATGGGGTCTGACAAGTGCTAATGATGCAGATCATGAAATCAATTCAGTGGGTTATGACTCGTATTTTTTTCCAATAGTGAAAGAAGACAGAATAGAAAATATTAAAGGTGTCGCCTGTGATAAAGCTAAGTATTATTTTGTGGATCTTTTTTCAGCCGTGTGTGTGTGTGTGGCCAGGTCCCAATATAAAATACATTTGTATCTTTTCTTCCTGTTTTTTTGAAGGGGGCACCCAAATAGGAATAGATTTGTATTTTATTTGTAGGTTCTAGTAAAAAAAAAAAAAAAGTAGCTTCCAAACATTGGTAGATGCCCCCATTCAGTTAATAGTAGACGTTTAAAAAAGGAGTCAGGACTCCGTCGTTGTCATCTTCACTTCCTATGACCTTGGGCTGCCCACAGCACCCAAAAATGTATGTCATCTTGCTAGTGGAGACGAAGGAGACGAGGGTGCTGATCTCTAACATATGGTCAGTTGAAATGAACAGAAATTCTGCAGACGTTGTTAAGAAGGGGACATTTTTGAGAAGAGATTTAGCTTCATGCAACTTTGAGCAAAGAGGCATTTACTTTCATCGGTGATTCTTAGTGAAGAAGAGTCAAACCACCTCTATAAGCAGCTGAGAACAATTTTGTGAAATTCACAGTCAAGTAAATCACAAGTATCTTCCCAGGGGTTTCCACCTTGGCCGAAGTTTCCTTCCCATGTAGCTGTTCATAATATCACAAAACTTCATATTTCGTTCACTTATAATACCACTTCATTTTATGAGGTTGTATTGCATGAGAATGACAAGGAAGCTTCTTTGCAAATTTATTGCTTGTGATGGCATATAATTTGTCAGGCAAATTGATTTTTAATTCGACCCTTAAAACTGTCAACGAAAGTCTTTCTTCGAGTTCTACAGTTTACTAGTAAAATGAAGTGTGGAAAGGCAAAAGGGAAACGTTCTATTCTGAAAGATGGGTAAAGAGTAAACTCAAAGGAACAGACAATATTATTTAGTGGAAGAAAAAGTCACACAAATCAACTTTTATCCCCAGTCTTCTAGGACTAAGCAGCCATCCCTTTCCTCTGGCTATAGTCATCCTCTGAAAATGAACTTTCATACGGGGAAGCAGTGAGGGGAAATTGAGACCCAGCTTTCACTGCTGCTACCTCCAATATCAAGGCCTGCTTGACCTCTGGTTGGGAATACTTCTCCTGGATTACCAGCTGGTGAGGTCCTCTGAGTGGTCAAGGTTGCTCTTCTCTACACTAGTCTTAACCATCCACCAGACTCTCATTACAGCCTAGCACAGCCCTGTGATCATTCCAGTGACACGGTCTGCCGGGGAACCTGCCATGGGGACTTCCTCTCTCTCTCAGCAAGGTTTCAAGAAAACCTCTGAAGAGCCAGCTCTGAGATTCACTTCTCATAGGCCCACAAGCTGCCGGCACAAGACCCACTGAGAGGTGATTTAGATACCCATTTACCCTTCACATTAGCCCATCCTTTGCTCACAATATTGGAATGTGCTGCACAATATGCTTTTCTGAAGAGGAACCAGGGAGTAATTCATCTTCTTTATGTGTGCTAAGCAGAGCAAGAGGGAGAGGCGAGCAGGACCCATGATGAGCTGGGGAGTAGTGATTAGTAACAGCTGACAGCCTCAGACCAAGACCCTTTCTTTGGTTACCTCATTGTAACAGCCGAGCACAAAGGAATGATTGTCTTCTCGCCAAGATTTAGAAACCCAGGACCACAAAAAATAGCAGCTAAAAGAAAAAGCGTGGGTTGGGCCATGGAGACAAGGGGCTGATCAGACCAACTCCTGGTTATACCTGTGAAGCTTGGCTTTGAAAAGAAACCTCTATCATGTACAAAGATGTGCCAACATGCAGTCAGCCATCAACAGCACCCACCAGGACCACTTATGTGACCAGGGAAAGTAGGTGACTTCCCTCACAGTAGAAAGAGTGTGTGGAGAGCAGCAAATTACTTCAGCTTAATGACAGGAAGTTCTTTGAGGGCCAGAGCTCCAGCCCCTTCTGCCTTTTCCCCAAAAGAATCATGATTTACAACCAATCACTAGATGAGTAGCTTGCAATTTCCAAAGCAGCCTCTTTACTTTGAATTACTGGCTGTGGAAAAGACCTTTATGTCCTGTGTCCCATGTGACTTTCTTCGGAAGATGATGGTCAAGACAGCATGTTTCCCTGCTGGCAGAATGCTGAGTGGGACTAAATTCCACAACTGGGCCAGACTCGTTCAAAGTTAATCAAAAGGCATCTCAAGCTGACTGCAGAACATGTCAGACTCAAGGGGTTCCCTTTCTTCCCACGGAAGGCCTGTCCCTCACAGAAGAAAAGGAATTGAAAGCCGCATGGAAATTGAAAGCAACATATGGACATTAAAAACCAGTTTGACCTGGCCCAGCTTCCCAGAACAGTTGAGGCAGGAGTGTGTCTCCACCCGCTGAAATGAGGTTGGGAAGCAGCAGAGATTCCTGGGGCCAAAGGAGCCATACCCACAGTTGCAACTCGACATCCATCCCATTCCTTGCCATCAAAAGATTCTGGAATCATCACCACTCTGAGAACTTGGAAATGGACCGAGGTTAAGTTTCTTTATTGAAACTGAAATGAACATATTCTATCTAAAAAGATACATTTCTTATATATAAAAAAAGAAATAATTAAGAATAAAATGTGTTCACTTTAGCTATTCTCGAAATTAAATCTAGGATGTAGGACCTTATATACTATATACAAGAATAAATTTTCAAAAATTTCAGTCCATGTTCTGGCCAGTTAAAAGAATGTGACAGTTAAGTCTTTGGGGACAGAGCTGGGGTTGAACAGAGAAGGAAGAGAAAATTATGGAGACAAGGGGTGGAGAGAATGACAGAAGGAGAGAAGAGAGAAAGACGAGAAGGGAGACCACCAAACAGAGAAGCATGGGATGGAGAAAAAGTTCAGTAGGTGCTTTATCTCAGTCAGCATATTTCTTGGGCAGTGGCCAACACACCCCTTTTCAGTTCTGATTAATTTTCTCAGCATTTAAAACTTCATCAGTTGTTCTTATCTAATCTATAAAGGAATAGTCGCACCCAAGGAGGGGGAGATTATGCTCCCGGCTACCTGACCTAAACAATAAAGCAGTATCACTTCACCCAGTGAAAAAGACTGTGGCAAACTCTAGAATGGGTTGGCTTCCCTTACATCTGCCTTAAGTATAGTAAGAGAACAGTCTCTCCTTGAAACAGGAAAAGCTGCATTTTTGCCCCCAGGGCCAAGGGCGACAATGGAACTGAATTATCCCTGATATATTCCACCAGCAGTGGTGCAGGACTTTTGCAGCTTTTCCCTTCTACAAAAGGGAGTTATTTCTGCATATTCTACCTTAGTTTTGCAACCTTTGTACATAGTTTCTGTGTGCTTCTCAGTTTCATATTTTGATGTTTTTTAAAGAGGTATTTAGAAATTCCCACATGTTCTCCAAAGAAAATTAGGGGCAGCCCCTTCCGTCTAACTCCACTTATCCTGAATAGACTTCAGGGATATCCAGGAGGGTGCAGAGACAGGGAGTGGAGATGGTGTGTGGTTGATTTGACACTGATGTTGCATGGATTGGATTGTAAAAATTATTCTTTAACTTGGAAAATGAGGATAGGGTGGGTAACAATGCAGTTGCCAGTGTTTGGAAAAAACAACTACTGGATGGGTCATTGAGTAAAATCTGGTAACATTAGATGGCAAAAAACAAAACACAAAAACAAAAACAAACGAACAAAAAACACAGAGAGAGGGGAGAGTGAACTGGCAACATTGTTAAAAAGGGGGATGAGATAAAATATTTTTAAATAAGGTAAGCGAAAGCAAAGTGAAAAACTGAATTCAATATGGGAAGTCTGGGTGGCTCAATTGGTTAAGCACCCAACTCCTGATTTCGGCTCAGGTCATGATCTCATGGTTCGTGATTTCAAGCCCCATGTTGGGCTCTGCTTGGACAGTGTGGAGACTGTTTGGTATTCTCTCTCTCTCTCTCTCTCTCTCTCCCACTGCCCCTCTCTCTCCCTCCCTCTCAAAATAAATAAATAAACTTAAAAAAAAAGCTGAATTCAAATGAATGATTTCAAATGAATGATTCAAATAGCTACCATGGCCCCATCGCAAATAATGGAAAGAGGTAGCAAGGCAGTGAAGTTATAGTAAGGATAGTAAGGGTATAGTAAGGATAACTTGATCTTACCACCAGGACCATGGTGATCATGCCTGAGAGACCAAGACCTGAGCTGAGGTCAAGAGTTGGATGCTTAACTGACTGAGCCACCCATGCGCCCCATCTTGCTTCTTTTAAAAGTGGCTATAGTCATTGCTTCTACAATTAAAAAAATTTCACTTATTCATGCATTTATTCAACTTTTATGAAAGACCTTCTCAATACTCTGGCCAAAGACATGATTGATAGGGTCCTCATGCATTTTAGTAGATGTAAAATTTTAAAATATATTTTTGTGAAACAGCCCTGAACAAGTAAAATGCATAAATTATCCAGCAGAATGATTTGGAATGGAATTGGGAGGAAAACGGGGAAATCTGTTGGTACATATTAGAAGGAAATGGTTGTAATAAACTCCGGCGTTTGTTTGCTTTGAATCCTGGCTCCATCACTTGTGACTGGTCAAGATATGTAACCTCTCAGTGTCTTAGTAAATGAAGGATAATAATGGTATTTACTTCCCAGGGTCATTCCAAGGAATAAATGAGTTTGATGTACGATGCCTTAGAAAGATATCTGACACATATAAGTTAGCCACGATGATGATGACGCATATGTTTTTGTTTTATAAAAATATTTTTAACTCTGAAGGGTTCCTTGGAACATGACTATAAAATGTGAGAACTCCATCAGTAAAATCAGACCCCATCCTGCTAGGCACCTGCTAAGTGCTTTATCTCATTAAATCCTCCCAAACCCGCAGGGTTAATAATGGTCATAATAATGGTCAACCCCATTTACAGATTAGGACACAGGGAGGTTAAATCTCTTGCTCAGGATCACACAGTTAGTAAAAGTGGCATTGCTGGCATGTGAACTCAAGTTTCCTTGCCTCCAGAACTCTCTGTTTAATCCCTACATTGACAGCCCTGGAGATTCTTTGTGAGATAAAGTCTTTGCACTGGATTTGTATCAATTGTTGACTTGCATTTGATTCACCTAAATGGGGAACTCTGGCAAAAATCTGTTAAATTCATATTTGAATGGAGGCTCTACATCACAACAAAAAAGGATCATGCACATGTTGAAAAGTCAAGCAATGGTGATGAATGGCTACTGTCCAAGCACTGAGCAGCCTTCACTAGAATTAGTCTGAGATCTCATTGAACTGGGGAGTCCTAACATGCAGGCTTTATTCAGAAGTCGATATACCATTGTACATTTTAAATCAAAGGAGAAAGGAGGAACACTCAACCATGGATAATTTCACACTGCAAAGACCTTAGGAAATTCCTAGAACTCTTATGTCTCTTGGTGAAGTTGCGCCCCCCCCCCCCCCCCCCCCCCGCCCATTCCCTTTAGAGTATCAGTTATGGAACTTTCTCTGCGTCTATCCATGATGGCGCTCACCATCTCCTTGGCTAGCTCTTCTCTATTGGGTAGGTTTGAATTTTAAAAAATGGTGGTTAGGAAGAAGCAAAATCTGGTTCCTTATAACCCTTTTCTCTTGAGATAAATTTTCCTTCTGGAGGAATACAGAGCAAGTCTGGTTCACATTTATCAGAGGGACATTGGGCTTTTTCTCCAGACTAAATCCTCATCATTTCTCCAACGGATCCTCATGTACCATTATTTCCAGATGATTGCCAACCTGTAATCCCTCTCACTGCTTACCAGTCAATGCCCTCATGCTCTGGTTCAAACCTTCTTGGCCCAGCTTTGTTGCCTGCCCAGGCCTACCCCATTCTTCCAGGCAACTTAGAATTCTCAGTGTTCCTTAGCTGAGCCTTGAGTTTCATAGTTGATTTTGTTTTACAGTCATGCATGGGGCCTTGAACTCATGACACTGAGATCAAGACCTGGACTGAGATCAAGAGTTGGACCAACTGAGCCACCCAGGCACCCCTACGCTCTCCATTTAAATGTTCAACTCCTTGAGGCTAGAGACTGGCAATGTCTCTCCATACCTTTATTCCCCACATTGGTTAGCACAGTGCCTGCCCAAAACAGGAGCCCAATAAATATGTCTTGGAATGGATTCAGCACCCTCTTAATAGCTACTTTGCTTTGTCAAAGTCACTCCTGAATGTGCTCAGAATTAACAAATTACTCCTGATGCAGTGTGACCAGCGCAGAGTACAGTGAACTATTAATAATTATAACTGAGTAAACACGACTATATTCATTCTTTTTTCGCCACCACATCCTACTGTTGGTTCATATTAAGCTTTTAGTCACATGAACTGGTGCCAAGCTCAGTCTCTCCCCATCCTGTAATTGCACAATTGCCTTTTGAATCTGAAAGCAGAAATATACATTTATCCCCTGCTCAACTTCATTTTGTTGGTTTCCATCCAGCCCTGCAGCCAATTGAAGTCATTTTGAACCATGATCTTAGGCATATGTGGTAGAAGCCATTCTTCTGGGGCTTATGTCATCTGAAAACCCAGTGTAGGTGCCTTCTAGGTCTTTAAGTTGTTGATAAAAATGTGAACAGGAGAGGGCTTTTAAAAAGTACAACATTGCACTTCACTAGGTTTTTCCAGCTTGATATGGGGTCCTAAACACTCTTTAGGTGTAAATGTTCAGCCAGTTTCAAACTGATTTCACTGTCTTACTAGGTCCTATTTTATTGTCAAAAGTAGTACTAGAGATTCAAAAAATTTGAGAACAACCCAAACAAATTGTGACAGGAATTCCACACTAAACGTTATTATAGGAAGAGAGTAATTTCACAATATATTCCTTGTAGAACATGCAACTATTACAAACTGTTTTCTGGGAATCCAGTAAGCCTGACTTCGTAGCTTTAGGAAATAACTCTCTTTTCCTGAAAGGGTCAGTGGTATCAATCTAGAAAGGTATACACTGATAAATATCTTTCTCTACTAAATGGGAATGTAATATTATTTGGGGAGAGATACAAACACACCAAGAATTAATACAAACATGAGTTGTTCATATGAGAAAGATATAATAATTATTTTAAGCTTCAGGAAAGTTTATTGGATAGCTCATCGGGAAAAAAATTCTGGATGTGCTCTACTGACCATCGAAAGGTTCCTTATCTGAGTGCCTTTAATTCATCTTTGTTTTTACTTCTTCCATGATAACATATCAGCTTGTGATTTTCCAGGTTATCATCTTTCAATTATGAATATACACAATGGCCCACATTTATTGCTATATGCCCTGTGGCTACCAGAGTCGATACTCGATAGATATTTGGTGAATGAATGATGAATGACATAGTCTGCAAATTCAGTAGGTGAGAATAAGCAACTGTACTCCATCCACGAATCAAGAAGTTATTTATGTAACATCTACTATAACGGGAGCTCATCACTGCAATGGGTCCTGGGATGCAGATGTATAAACAGTAGTTCCTAAGCCCAAGGAGATCTTCTTTTGAGTAAATAAGTCATATTCTCACCAAATAATCAAATGTTCAACCATATATGACATAAAGAATTAAATGCACAAGAATGGGAAAATTGTGGAAAATGTTCAGTTCATGTAAAGAAAAGACTATATCGTAAGCAGTGAAATTAAGGCAACAGAAACACTTTAGCATTATAAATTGGTCCAGTACAAATGTAGAGGCCACGCTGCAATAGGGGCCACATGGCACTACAGAGAGGGGGCTTTCGTGACAAATGGATCTGAGTTTGAACACAGGTTCAGCTACTTGCTAGCAGGGGAACCTTGGGAAGTTTCCTCGTCCATACAGTGGAGATAGTAGTAACGACCTTGCAGGAGGGATAACAAATATGTGTGTTCAATGCCTGCTGTGTCTTTCATAATCAATAACTGCTAGTCATTATTATGGCAGGTATAATAAAAATTGTCACTGATGAATCAAAGAATAAATCTGCAATGCAGACAATCATTTTATCACTTTAAGGTGAGAGTAAACACAATTTGAAAGATGATGCCAATGTTCTCAGACATTTTCAGCTTAGCGTGTAAACCACACATTATTTAGCTAATTATTGAGGAGTTACCATGTGCCCGGCTCTGTCCCAGGCTAAGTAAACCATGTAGCATTGCCTCTAATTTACACACATCTTAATGCTATGGAAACTTGATTGTAGAGAATGTAATCCCACAGGGGATCTGCAAACAACCTTGGAAACCAAGTCTGTTATCAAAAAGCCAAAATTAAATGCCTAAAACTGGGGCTTAAGTCATAGCTGAGGACCTCCAGGTTTGGTGAGTGAGGCCAAGAAACCAAGATTTATACATGTGAGGTACAAAATGCCATTACTGGTTAGTGGTGAGGCCAGCACAGAATGACAGTTTCACCAGGCCTTCTGTTAATTCGACACGGCTTAAAGCTTTGCCATACAGCACACCAACTTGAAACTCCGTTTACAACACGTCACATTTTCCCCATCTTGGAAGGTCATGACCTTTCTTGGCAAGTGGGTTTTTTATTTTAACATAGAAAATAGAGGGATTTCAATTGCTTACTCAGGCTCACCCACAGGCAGTTTTCTCATTCAGAAACGCAGAGAAGCGTTTGATGTAGGAAGCAGCCAGTCAGCTGAAAAGAGGTGAGGTCACATGTGACAGGAGCTCCGAAACTGGTTACCGTTTAGTGACAAAGCCAAGGTGTCGTGGATGAGGATGTCTCAGGTGACCTGGGCCAACACTGAGGAAACGATCCTCTCTGGGCAGACCCTATAAGCACAAGCAAGGAAGGGCTTTGCACCTGACACTCCCCAGCAAGGAAGCCAAAAGGGCCTTCGAAGTTGATGTTGATAGTAGTGAAGCCGAATCTGAGGGGTGGCGCTCAGTAACAGGACCCTAGTGCCTACAATTCACATAAAGCATGCTCACAGCCACCATCTGAGCCGAGCTCTCCTGGGGTCCCCTGGGTGGCACAGATAGCAAATATTTCTATTACTATCACTACTACGATTTCCACGCCACAGACGAGCCGTGAGCGCCAAAGCAACTTCCCCACAGCGAGTTAGTACCGTGACTGGTATAGAAACGAGTCGGGTAGCCCCAAGGTTTGTGTTCTTGAGAACCACACAGGGATCACCACAAATACATAAAGGCAGAGCGAGGCTCCTCTTCTCTGATCAGACGCTCTGCCCTACTCAGCTGGCCCCTCTTCAACTTCTCAGCGTAAACATTTCGGCCTGGCAGAGAAGGAGATCCAGAGCCCGGGGTCTGCGTGTAACAGCTCTGCGACTGCCTTCGCTGGCACCTAGCACGGCTGACCGAGGGAGCTCAACACTGAATGAATCAACAACCTCAATTCGACAATAGCGGCTGTGCATGACTCGGGAGCACAAATGCCGTGCGGACGAGGGAGGGAATGAAGCATGAAAACATATGGCAGAGGCTGTCAGCACTATTTAATGTGTACGCAGTGAAAGCACAGAACTGTACAAGGCTTGACAAGGGAAATAAAAGACACGGTGCAGTCTGTGCCCCTGTGTATCGATGGTCTTACAGAGGCCACAGCACACGTAAATGCCTCATGAATACTTGCGGAGTAACTCTCCAATGTGTAGAGGTGTAAAATGTTTCAAGTAGGGAGATAAACTCTGCAAAGACATGAGATGCATGGGAGAACCATCCACGGGGAGTTGGGGAGTCGGAATGGAAGAAACACAAACACCCCCCTTCCCCTACCCCTGAGTGTTT
The DNA here is from genome assembly GCF_022837055.1 of Prionailurus viverrinus. Classification (NCBI taxonomy): domain Eukaryota; kingdom Metazoa; phylum Chordata; class Mammalia; order Carnivora; family Felidae; genus Prionailurus; species Prionailurus viverrinus. Next base: position 211,376,069 of record NC_062561.1, read on the forward strand.
TGAGGCATGAGAACATTTTCACCGGCTTTTCCAGCTCATTGTGGATTTTCTATACGCGCAAACAATTTTCTGTGTGCTCCCTAGCAGCCCCGGCAGGGCCGTAAGGACCCCCTCAGAGCTGGAGGCTGACATCAAAGCAGATTAAAAAGAAAATAATGAACATTTTCCTTTCTCTTAGCTAACCATGCTTGGCCAACTTGAGATAAATTTATTGAACACTTAGTAAATGCCAGGCACAGAACTACAGAGGGAAATACAACCTCGTGCTTGCTCTCAGTGCTCACGGGGCAGGCAGGGCAGTGTTGGGTGAGCCTCAGACTGGGGGCTGGGAAAGAAGGGATGGGTGTGAGGCACAAGAAGAGAGGGACCCTGGAGAAAAAGGATTTGGGAAATAGTAATAACCTATAAGCCAGAGTTCTGGCAACACTTAATTTTGCTGTCGGGGACAACTTGAAAAGCACATTTAGGGAGAAGGAGCAATTTTACTGCCAAATCAAATCTGCCCGTGCATGTTTACCGGTTTGGACTCTAAGAGCCAAGGATTTAGTAGTGATGTTGTCAGAACAAATGAATGGGTTAGGAGAACTCGCAAGGGGTAAGTGTGGAGTCAGAGGTTAGGTATTTATGTGAACACTGGAACACATCGAAGGCATAAAGGCTGTTGAAATTCTAATTATGAGACACGAAATAACCCGAATTTTGAAAACGAGTACCCCTCACAAGGCTGCCAAACACCTAGCATCTGTTCAAATCTATTATGAGCCATTCCCTCAGGGAGGGAACGTGAAAGAATTGCCAAGAAGCTGCCAAGAAGTGTGCTTGCAAGGGATGCCACGTTCGTGCCGTAAATTTATGTGTGACCTTCTTCATTAAATAACACCACTGCTGACCACAGACATGCCGCAGAACGGATGACGCACTCGCTCACAAAGCACATGTGAGGTCAATGCTTCTAAGAGGTGGTAAAACAATTTGAGAAGTACATCTTACAAAAGGTACTAAATGCACTAAAAAGCCAACGAGGACATCAGCCTGACTTGTCACATTTGGTTTATGGAGCTGAACCTTTGCTCAATTTTCAGTACCCTCTCCCTATCCATTTCAAAGCCTGCAATTTACAGTAGCTTTGTCAGTTTCCCTAATCCAGCTTTTAGAGGTTTTAACTTCGTTTGCTGGTTCCTAAGAATCGTTTTTGGTGACATTTTCTTCCACTGTGCATCTACTCGTAGACTCACTATGGGAGGAGAATTAAAAAACCATGTGATGCAGCAGTGTTAGTAACACACAGCTATATTGGGTTACTTTCTTTTTACTGAACGTTTTAGGCCCAGTTTTACTCCCTGGGTAACTCTGGGAATTCTCCGGAGGCGTGCAGAAGACGTGAATCTAGCTCTTTGTGTCTGTAACTGTACACCTGTTATTGATGCAGAGGATGAAAAGAAAACACCAAACACACATTGTTCTATTTTTAAGCTGTTGTACTCAGTTCCAGGGGAGGAAAGTGCCCTTTCTCCCCTTGAAAGTTACCAAGAGCCAACTATCCTGCTGTAGTGTAAACTCTATTTCCCAACTTCCAAGATAGAGGAGAGAGAGGGAATATGCAGCGTGTGTGTGTGTGTGTGTGTGTGTGTGTGTGTGTGTGTATGTGCGTGCATACCAGTGGGGGCTGGAGGTGCCAAAATAAATCTTTCCTCACATCCGGAAATGCCTATCAGGGGAGCGAACTAGCTGGCAACCAGAAAAGTCTCATGTAATGTTCACTGTCTCAGCCGGCACACGCTCTCGTGTCCTAGGGCAGAACCACATGCCATGGCGTTAGCAGGCTCTCCACCAAATGTTAACTGAAAGATAGAATCAGTGAATCTTTCCAGGAATAGCATGGCAAAGAACTCTGCCTTTTCAGAAAGAAAGAAAGAAAGAAAGAAAGAAAGAAAGAAAGAGAAAGAAAGAGAGGAAGAAAGAAAGAAAGAAAGAGAAAGAAAGAGAGGAAGAAAGAAAGAAAGAAAGAGAAAGAAGGAGAGGAAGAAAGAAAGAAAGAAAGAAAGAAAAGGAAAGAAAGAAAAGGAAAGAAAGAAAGAAAGAAAGAAAGAAAGAAAGAAAGAAAGAAAGAAAAGAAAGCCAAATTCATAAATTGGCAGTTGGGTGGTGTAATATTTCTCTGTCAAGAGTCCAAATGTTGGCTTTTCTGTTCTGACACTACTCAAGAAAGCAGCGTAATGAGTTTCCGGAACAGCTAGGTCACCTGGGAATTTTGACCCTTCTTCCCTTCTATGTTGACATTTCCAAAAAACATACAGTGCATAACCCTTTTTTCACATGAAAACGGAGACTTTCATGACACTTTCTAACACAACTGAAAAAACTCTGGGATCTCCGAAAATGATTGTTGCCAGCCTCCCGGCGGATGAGGACCAAACAAAATGATTCCTTGCTTCCATAAAACTTACAGTTGGCTGGAGGAAGTGGGGAATGACAGTGGGGCCAGCTGGTCACACTGCAAGGGTAGGAAAGGTTTCTGGAGGAAGTGACATCCCAGGTAAGTCCTGAGGGTAAGGAGGGTGAAGAGGCTGGAGAAGATTCGACACGGGAGGTGAGAAATGAGATGGAAAGGGATAGGCAGAAGCCATAGAAGACATACGCACAACTGACCTTTATTCCAAAAGCAATGTGAGGGGTAAGCTCAGAGTTACTCAACTCTTTAGTTAGACCCTATAGTCTTCATGCAAAAAAGCAGGCAGGGGGACAGAGCAGGGGAATTGATACTGTAGATTAGGACTGAGCCGGTTTTGTCTAGGCTAGGGCGGGGGCGGAGGCCAGAGGCGGAAGTCAGAGTTAAGGAGGTAGAATCCACAAGCCTGGGGATGGGGAGGAACCAGAGGAGGAGACTAAGTTTCTGCCGTAGCTTCTGGTTTCTACATTTCACTTTGATAAAACAACAACAGCAAAACCCCTTTATAATAGTTTTCCTTCTCTTTCTTTCTAAATAGAAAATTGCTGAATTCCCTCTCCAATATTTACATTCTTCCCCCAGGAATAAATTTATTCTACATGAACTCACCATCTTCATAATAATGAACCAGCCGTTTTAAAATCTTAGTAACTTGGAAGGGACCTGTGGGTCCTTTCTAGGCAGAGAGGAGAACTTAGAATTATGAGGTTTTTACTGGGCCTTTAAGTTTATTTTGTATACAATTCTAGTTATGCACATACCTGGTAACTCATTCTGTAGCCTATGCCCATTTTTTTTTAAAGTTTTATTTATTTAGTTTTGAGAGAGAGAGAGGAGAGAGAGCACATGCACACGTTTGTGTGCAGGCGGGGGAGGGGCAGAGGGAGGCAGAGAGAGAGAGATCCCAAGCAGTCTCTGCGCAGTCAGCACAGAGCCCCATGAGGGGCTTGAACTCAAACTGTGAGGTCATGACCTGAGCCACCCAGGTGGCTGAGCCCCATCTCATGCCCACTTTGAAACAAATGAAAGAATCGCATTCTCAGAGGGTAGCCCTGCCTAACTCAATATTCTCTGGCCAACTGAGTTCTACCAGCTCCTAAGAGCTATGGTCACTAAGGCTCTTCAAGGCCTCTATTGTGTTATAGACTTCTAGTGCTTGTACCTGTTTGTGAATCTCTTGACCTAAAATCATGGTCTGAGAGACAGAGAAAGAAGTCAAAAACACTAGACAGATATGATCAGCAAAATTCAGATGTGGAAAGCTAATGTTACATGACAAACAATCTAGTCTCTTCAACAAACAAACTGCAAAAGAAAAGAGTGGGAGAGAGTGAGAGAGAGAGAGGTGAAGAGAGAGAGAGAGAAACTACAGATCAAGAGATTTAAAAGATACAAAACAGGGGAGCCTGGGTGGCTCAGTCAGTTAAATGTCCAACTTCAGCTCAGGTCATGATCTCTGGGCTCCTGGGTTCGAGCCCTGTATCAGGCTCTCTACTGTCAGCACAGAGCCCACTTTGGATCCTCTGTCTCCCTCTCTCTGTCCCTACCCCACTCATGCACATGTGCATGCACACGCACTCTCTCTCTCTCAAAAACAAATAAACATAAAAAACAAATCTAAAGGATACAAAACATTTCCAACATAAGACGTGGCTTGATTCAAATTAATAAGCTGGAAAAAGAAAGGGAGAAAAGAAATGGGGCTATTTGAAAATGGACTAGATAATATTATTAAGAGATTATTGTTAATTTCTAAACAAATGATAATGGGCATTATTATGTTTTGGGAAAAGAATTCTCTATTTAGACATAAGTGATTCTACCGGAAACTACTTTCCCTCACACTATAGAAAGTCCCTATCCTGGGGGCACCTGGGTGGCGCAGTCGGTTAAGCGTCCGACTTCAGCCAGGTCACGATCTCGCGGTGTGTGAGTTCGAGCCCCGCGTCAGGCTCTGGGCTGATGGCTCAGAGCCTGGAGCCTGTTTCCGATTCTGTGTCTCCCTCTCTCTCTGCCCCTCCCCCGTTCATGCTCTGTCTCTGTCCCAAAAATAAATAAACGTTGAAAAAAAAAAATTAAAAAAAAAAAAAAAAAAAGAAAGTCCCTATCCTGTATCAAGGAGAAATGCCTTTCGTTCTCATCCCAGAGCTAGAGGTCAAGGTAGAAAAAGTGAACAAGTTCATTTAACATTTAATCTTATTTCCCCACCTGTCTCTGCACTAAGACTTGCATGCCCCATATAAAAACAGTGAGGTAGGCTGACATTCCTAGACTTGACTTTCAGTTTACCCAGTAGTTTATTCCTGAAAAGAAACTGAAAGTGAAATCAATAACCCTAAAGGTTTTGAAGTAAATTTTAAATGCACTACAGTAATCCATGATGGAGCATTTTATAATTCACTAGTTTTGAAAAATGCACAGTTATTCTCAATTGGGAAGGCACATCTTTCTCAAGGGTCGGGAAGAGGAGAAAGTGAATATCAGGGTATCAGAAAAATCTTTAGGGCCCTTTTAAACTACACAAGTTTACATAGCTCCTTCTGCTCCCCCCATACCAAAAACAGACACAACAAAACAAACAAATATATTAGCTACTATTAATCACTAAGAAGAGCGAGTTTTATCCCTCAAGTAGGTTGGAACTGGACAGATTTTGAGAACCATTCATCTGGACTTTCCTTTAGGATATTTTTTCCAAGTGAACTCTACCTTGATCTTTCAACAGTCGGAAATTGTTTTAGAACAAATCTACTGGAATGAAGTTCCTGAAGAAGATAGGAGGAATATATATATATATATATATATATATATATATATATATACATATACATTTTTTTTTAAACAAATAATGAACTACAGATAGGCTAGAGCCCTGTTCTTTGTGACACTTTTCAGTCTCGATCTTAGGAATCAACAGAAGATAGGATTGTTTTTTTCTTCGAGAATCCTTAAAATAGGAATTTAAGCCAATTGTCCATTATTTCCTGATAGAGATAAAAAATACAGAGACTCTTTTACCCATGAGCTCATTAGATAAGTTCATTCAGCTAGGATTGACTTGGTGACTTTTATAATTAAACACACATAAAGACTATAATAACTGAACTGTACAATTAGGGCTGTTCATTATATGTATGTAAAAGTGTATATTTGCGGTGTTTCTTTTGAATGGTTTTTTGTTTTCATATTTTTTCCTTCTGTTGAAATCTTAGTAACCCTTGAACCACAGGTCATTTATGCAGCTGGAGTCATGAGAGATCAAATCCTGCACTTTCGACATTGCGTCTTTCGACAATGTATGTGGTTGAAAGGAAGAAGAGAGAGAATACTCGTCTGTAAAGACCAGTAACACAGTGGGCCTGCTCATGCTTAAAGAAGTTCTTTTCAAGCCCCTTTCCTGATGAGGTCGCACTTTTTGAATGTGGATTTCAGCTATCTGTACATGTGGGAGGCTGGTATCAGTAGCTCAGTGTCACAAGAAGGCCAAAGGGTTTATCCTCCAAGAATGCCATGATTGTGAACAAACCCATAGAAACCATGAATACTTTCTCAGGGGAACCAAACACTGTAAAAGCCAAACACTCAGATTGCACAGAGGGGGAGACAGTATGAGATACAGTACAGAATACATTGGGAGGTTGTTCTAAGATCTGATTAATTATGGGGAGCAAAAATGGTAGATTTTGCAGGCTCAAATTAATTTAAGAACTGTGTTCCAAATTATATTAGTCATCAGTAAAAATCTCTTATTGACACAAAACTCAAAATTCCTTGAAAAGTTTCTAAATTAAATTTTTGAAACTTAAATTTGTTGCTCAGAGTGGCTAGTCTCGTCTGTATATAAAATGATCAAATATACAGATCTTTTAAAATTTCAACATGGAGACAGTGCATTAATTTTTAGAAACTTAATGATGGAAAGGTATTTAGAGGAATACAATACTATTTCCTACACATCTATGTGTTTGATCCTCAAAATAAAAAAGGATAAATACAAACCAAATGGTAAGTCTGAAGTTGATTAATGCCTTAATTGAAAGAAAATTCTAAGCGATCACACAGAAATGCATACATTAATCCTAATCATTATTATATCATCATTATTATATAATCATCATTATATTATATATAATATATAATATTATTATATATTATATATAATATTATTATATTATATTATATAATCATCATCATTAATATCATACATTAATCCTAATTTTATAACGCTATAGAAAATAATAGACAATTCAAATAGCAGGATTCTAAATGCTCACCATAAACCCATAGCTCTCAGAGCCCATTTTAGCCTTCTCCACATAAAGGCTGGCATAAATTAAAAACAAGAAACAAAAAAAGCCATGAAGTTACTGTGACACATTGTGATAAAAGAAACCACTCTCTTGTACCACATAATAATGGTTATGACTGCTGCCTTTTCTCAAAAACGGATTTCAGTTGTAAAAATAAAATAAAATGGATAATTGGAGTCTGGATGTTGGTTAAGAAAATCGCCTTTTGGTCAAAATTGGACCACAATCTGCCTTTTTCTGGTGCTGACCAAAAATCTCTTTCCATGAAAGAAGCACTGATTTTACCTTAACTTTTATATACTCTTCAGTGTAAGTGGACCAATGGGTAGATTGGCAGGAATACTGTACCAAAGTAAAATTGATTACATTTGCCTTAATGGATTTGATCTCTGTTCCTCTCTCTCTCATCTCTCTCTCTCTTTGCTGAGCAAAGTTTGGAATTCTGAATGCCAAAGAAAATGTTTACTTAACAAAAGATACGTTTGAATTTGAGTATGTCTTGGTTGAATGTCAAAAATGAAAACATTTATTTGGAAGGATTGAGTATGCTTCGCTCCAGAGAAATTCATGGCAGCTAATTTTGCCTTTTGGGCATTAAAATTAATTAAATTATTTCATTCAAGTCCCCTTAAAAAGTTGTATTATGACTGGCATGTGGCTGAAAATGGAAATTGGTTAACAGTGAGTGTTTGCTGAGTACTCACAGGATTCATAAAATATTTTAAGAGGAAAATGATCAAATTAGATTCTTACTTGAAACTACCACGGAAGAACTACATTTTTCCAATAGGCTAATTAAAGAAAACAAATGAAAGTTAAACCTTAGCCATGCAGAATCATGCAGCTTTCTTTGCATCTCTTGTGTGAGTATGATGTGGGCAGAGTCTAATTCCATCACAATTCTTGACAAATACGTATTTTATAACATGATGTCATCTGGGATGTATAGTTTATCAGAATAGATGCATTTTTGGGCTGTGGACAGAGATGATTTCAGTGAGAAACACCCCATGGGACCAGTTCTATCCCTAAGTCTTTTATCCCAATAGCACAATGAACACGGGGTGATCTGTGGTTCTTTAAAATTTTTGCCTTTGCCTCTGCTTCCCTCGCGGACACTATTTGTACTCCCCCTTGCAGGAATTACTTGGACCTGCAGAGTTTCAAGAGATCTTTTTTTCCCTCAAAAATTCCTTTTTTGAGCAGTATTCATGAGTAAAGTGAGTAATTTCTATTTCTTGAAATAAAAAAATTTGAGGTAGAAAGTTTTCAAAGACTTAGGAACCACTCGGTGGAATTTTCTCCTTAAAGAGACCACAAATATGATGCCACAAATTGTTTTCCTTCTAATATCCAATTCCGCTTTCCCAGTAGGCAGGTTAGATTGTCATTGTCAACGTGGACAACTGCTCCACAGCACTGTGTGGGGGAGTGGGGCCGGGGACACCTACAGAGGAGGCTGACTACGCAGCTTAATCAAAGTGGAGGCACACTGTCTGCCTTCATGAAGCTTGCATTTGGAGAGGCCACTCTGGCTCTGAGCCGCCAAAAGCAAATCACAGGGCAGGAGAATAAAGCCAACACACATACCAGAGTGTGGTTTTGTCCAACCACAGGGGCAGACATTACTGAACAATGTCTAACATTTAGATTTCCAAAAAGCTTGGGATATTTTGTTTATTTTTCGAGGGTTTTAATCTTATGCCCCTTGTGTGGGTTTCAACACAGAAAGGATAATCTGAAACAGCAAAATAAACAGAGGAAACCAATTGTTAGTGAAAAAAACCCAGCCCTTGTTATCAAGGATAGTTCATGTAATACTCTATCGGTGTTCTTTACAATTCCAGAGTTCCTTTGGTCAGACCAAAAATCCACCCTGTGTCCAGCAGCAGCACCCATGTTGCCCTTCTTGCTGGTAACTTCAAAAGACCCAACCATCTTTCGTTTTCCTTGAATAATATCGTTTTATTCTTTTGTAAAAAGTGTTCAGTGGCTTAAATTTAACTTACACCAAAGAGTCTTCAGGGGGTTTCTTTAATGAAACACAAAGGAATGACTTACAACTAACTCATACATTATGTCTACATCTGTAAAAGGATGTCAACATCAACACTAGAAGTTGCTTGGGCTGTAACCCTATTCAGGCATAAAAGTTAGCAATAATCAGGATCATGACAAATCAGCTCATCAAGCAGAAGTAAAACTCACTGCTGGGAATTCAAGAAATTAGGTGGAAGCTGAATGAAACAATCCTCCAAGTGATTGAGAATGGCCAGTTGCAAACTTCATTCTGGCTCTTCCAGGTCAAGAGGCAGGAGAAGTAATTCTTCAAAGATGCAGAGTTAAGATTTGGATTTGAGATCTCACTAGTGCTTGACAAAGGGTGGTGCCCCCAAAACACAATTACAGGGACTCTTGTTGCATCCCCCAAGTGCAGACACCTCAGGAGAGCAAACATTTACCTTCTGAATGGAAAACAATTCACCTGGAATTATAGCTCACAGTCAAAAGAATGATAAGAAATATGTAATTCAATAGTATTGTAAAAGATCTGAACAGAATTCTCACCACCGGGGCAGGAGGCCATTCTGTAAATCAAGATGTACCAGGCCACTGACACTAGGGGGTTGTGTCAGCACCCCCGTCTTGGCGTCCGCACTCCTTGAGTCGGTGAGGAGAGGGGTGTGGGGGGGTTGGGACTCGACTCTGTCATCCAGAGGTTCTCTTGCTTCAGTCTGTGTCTTCCTCAACCTCACCCCCAACCACGTCTTCAGCACAACCACTGGGGCGGCTGAGGAATGTGTCGATTTAGAGAGATTATCTGATCACTGCCTTGGAGAACTTACATTCTGCTCACCCAAGTATCTATACTCCATATCTCCAAAAGTGAAAATTAGGCATGGGGAGAAAGTTCTCTGACCCAAGCAGTCTGTTCAAAGCTTTGTGTTAAAACTCTAGCCATGGTAGGTTAGAACAAGGAGCAAACAACCGTTTAGAGTGTGTCTTCCAAAAGAATTGACATTAAGAGGTTACACCTGATTTAAGAAAAAATTTAAATTGTGTTAAAAATCATATAGAATTTACCATCTTAACTCTTTGAAAATGTATAGTTCAGTCGTGTTAAGTATATTCACATTGTTGTGTCACCTGACATTTTAAAAATTAACTTTATTTTTATTCACTATAACTCAAGAAATTAACACATTGTATTTTAATGTAGCCAAAAGTTATAACTGATTAGTCTACATACATTTTAAGGGATTTCAATAATATTTGAACATAGCCAAAGACTTAATATTTGAATTTTTCTCTTTTTGAAATGAAAATGCATAATTATAATGCCCAGACTACATATCTTATGACTTCAGAAGTTTTAGCTAAGATATGAATCTTTACAGGTAAAAGCAAAAAACAACAACAAAAAAACCCCAAAGACAAAAAAACCCAAAAAATCCCACCCCCTCAACCCAAGGAATAGCAAATGCTGACAAGAATGTGAGTAATTAGAACTCTCATATACTGTTGGCGGGGATGTGAAACAGTGCAACTACTACAGAAAACAGTCTGACAGTGTTTCAAAAGATCAAGCAGAGTTACCATATGATTTAGCAATTCTGCTTCAAGGTATATACCCAAGAGAAATAAAAACATATGCCCATAAATGTCGTTAGCAACATTATTCATTATAGCAAAAAAAAAAAAAAAAAAAAAAAAAAAGTGAACAACTCAAATGTCCACCAACTAATAAATGGATAAAGACACTGTGGTATGTCCATATAATGGGATATTATGTGGCCATAAAAGGGAATGAAATACTAATACACGTGACAACATGGACGAACTTTGAAGATATACTAAGTGAAAGAAGCCAGTCACAGAGGACCATATACTGTAAAATTCCATGTAAACGAAATGTCTTGAATACACAGATCTGTAGAGAAAGAAAATAGATTGGTGTTTCCTAGGGCTGGGGAAATGGGATAATTAGGGGATGATGGCTAAGGAGTGTGGGGTTTCTTTTTGGGGTGATGAAATGTTCTAAAATGGATTATGGTGATAGATGCACAACTCTGAATACACTAAAAGCCATTGAATTACACACACAAAGTGCATGCATATGAACTGCATCTCAATAAAACTATTAAAAAAAAAATAGCGCCATCTTAAAAGGGGCACTAGGCTGGTTCAGTCAGAAGAGCACACGACTCCTGATCTTGGGAGTCATGAGTTCAAGCCCCATGTTGGGTGTAGAGATTACTTAAAAATAAAATCTTAAAAAAAAAACAAACCAGTAAGTGTCACTTTGAAATAAGATAAGCATAAATCTACCAATACCAATATGTAATTTTAGGGGCTTCGTAGAAATAAAAGAACCCCCTTCATAAAATGGCTTCTATCATTTTATGTATTTAAGTACGCATGTATGTATGTAATCTCTACACCCAACATGGGGCTCAGACTCACGACCCCCACATCAAGAGTTACATGCTCCTCCAACTTAGCCAGCCAGATGCCCCTAGCTCCTCTCATTCCAAGGAACAAGGAGAAGGTTTGTGGTGGGTGGTAATGTTTTGCAGCAAGAGTCTCTAGCAGGTGTAAGTCTGATAACACGTTGTGATGTAACCGTCGTTCACATAAGCAAAGTGTGCCTACGTGTATATGCAGCACTTCTCAGGCACCTAACCTCCCTTGGTAGTTGTTAAATTACTGTTCAGATGTTTATTTGATAGGAAATTATATAGAGACTTCAAGCCATGTTCCCATTGGATACCTGTGTTGTAAGCTAAACCCGAATGTTTTCTCCTAAAATCAAATGCTGCTGGGTGCTCAATTCAAAGGGAAAAGCAATGAACAGGTTAAAGTCCATAGATTGAATTCTCTCTGTTTTAAGATTTTCCGCCAAAAAGTTTTCTTAAGCCTTTCTTAACTTCTACTGATCTGAATGCTAGCAGATAAAAGGGCTTGAAAACCATAAACTATTATATCTATATGGTATTAGAGGATTTAAAATTGCCAATCATGCTTAGGTTTAGCAGCTTATACTGTACATGGAAATATGTTGTTAGTTTTTTATTTTTATTTTTTATTAAAAATAATTTTTTTAAGTTTATTTATTTTGAGAGTGACAGAGATAGCACAAGTGGGAGAGGGGCAGAGAGAGAGGGAAAGAGACAATCCCAAGCAGGCTCCGCACTGCCAGCACAGAGCCCAACGTGGGGCTTGAACCGTGAGTTCATGACCTGAGCTGAAACCAAGAGTCAGACCCTTAACCAACTGAGCCACCCAGGCGCCCCATACAGTTTTGCCCTTATACTGCATAAGAGTCACACTATCTCATAGTAAATGTGTTCCTATATCATATAGAATTTAATATGTAAACATTTTTCACGTGCCCATAAAAGCATTATGAATTTTCGTTTTGTTATTTCTAAATGTGATTAAGAACCACTACATTGCCTGGCTCTAAAACTATGTTCAGAGTCCATGCCAAAAAGGAATGCTTGCAGATATGTCATTAAACATATGTCTCAAGAGAAGACTCCTGAAGTTGATTCTAAAACAAACAAAAAAACATGGCAAGAGTCCAGGATGGAAGCTACTAATGTTTCCATTTTTTCTTAAATATTTAGTGTGTACGCTGATATTAAGGATTTTTTTCTTGTTATGTATCCCTATATTATAATTTGGGAAACTTTTGTGACATACTTTTAGGTAAATGGCTTTAAAATAATGAAACTTCACCTCTTAGCACAAACACCTTTAAGAACACTGCATTCACATTACAGCTTACTTACAAATAATCTAGTAGAAAAACAAATTCTGGAAAAGTTGTGAATTAAAAGAGTTACCAACAGCTGAGGCACTGTAAGACTACAGTACTTTTTTGAGTTAGAAGGACTTTGGAAAAAAGAACAAACATACAACGCTATGTGTGCACGTATACATATTGTGTTCATATTGTGCTCTAAGGAAAAATTGTGCCCCCAAATTTCATAGCATAAGCATCTACTGCATCATCCCCTACTAAAGACGTGTCATGCTCTGGCTGCAGAAGGGTTTTGGTAATTCACGTAAAACACCGGTAGAGAAGTCTGTACCACGAATGGAAGGAAAGTAAAGAGCTTGGTTGGCAAAACTGTCTTCAAGTGATTGACAGCTCTTGGGGTATATGTGTGTGTGTTGAGGGATGGCATAGGACGTTAAAGAAACATAAAACATGTATCATCTTAAAATATTATACCTGTCTTATGTCTTCTTTGCTTTCAGAAATGTAATGAAATTTCTGGCATGTGCTTCAAAATAATCCAGTAGTGGGACAGAGTGTAGATCGGGGAGGGGATCCAGGGATATTACACATGAAACAAGATTGTGTGTGTATATATACAGATATTTTTTCTGGAAAGTACTGACAAGTTCTGGTAATATGGATGCTGTCTTAGCAGGCTGGATCTAGGAGACCTATCTTGCTCTTCCTATAGAATTCTTCCTAAGACATTAGCCAACAGCTCCTTCTGATTTGTTTACTCATCTCTAGAATCAAAGAACTCAGACACTGGCCACCTTTTCTGCAGTACCCTGTGAAAGGAAACCCCCTTAGTAATTTAGGGGAATTTTCTTTCCTCTGAAGAAAACTTGGGTAGAAACTCAAGCAATTGTTTAAAATACATACATACATACACACACAGATAGCAAAACCTCTTTCCCCACATGAGGAAGTCCTGGATACAAACATTTGAAAACAGTGTTACACAGATATTGTAGATATTGATGGGTTAGTAAGACAAGTGTGATCATGGTTGTGTGCTGCCTTCCAACCTGGGGATCTGAGACTATTGCAAACATTTTCTCCATGAGGCAGCTAAAAAGTTTTAAAAAGGTTTTAAAACGTAAAAACAAATTCTGGAAAAGTCATAAAACTAGATTCCAGCCAGAAACAAAATTGGCTAGATAATTCCGGCAGATCAATCCTCCAGCAGAGAGTAATCCCATCACAAAATCTTCTTTCTGCTTATCAGGAGATGCTCTCTAAACACTGAACAGAGAGATGACAGGATACTTAGCGTGCCCTGGAGACATACAATCCATGACATTGTCACAGAAAGTCTTGTCTGGCTGTAGAAATTCTGTGTGTGTGTGTGTGTGTGTGTGTGTGTGTGTGTGTGTGTGTGTCTGTTGATAGACATTCCAGCATCTTTTTACTTGGCTTTCTGGGACACAGACAAGTCTTTCATAATGGAACACAGGTACCCAAACATTTTCAGGGTATGCGGTTCTCCTAGTAGAAGTCTATTCAAATGAGAATCAATAGACTGAGTGTCTTTGTGTTTGGGAGTACTTTCATGTTTTGCTCTGTATATTTCTATATTGTTTTGCTCATACAAATGGTAAGCATTCATTTTATTTAAATGAGTTTAACTAAATCATATGGAATAAATAATGAACCTATGTCTTTGGGAGCATGTATTAGTAGGGGTGAGGGAAAAACCAGAAAGAGCTTCCTGGAAGATGGTATCTGAACTAATAAGGTATAGCCTCAGTGGTCATACCTGCAAAGAACGATTCTAGAAAAACTGTAAAGCGGTGGTCCTCAACCCTGGGTGCCCAGTAAAATCACCTGGAGCACTATAGAGAAACATCAATTCTCAAGCCCCATTTCAGACCAATTGATTGAAGAATTTGCGGGGAGGGTAGGGGTGGGTGATGGCCAGGGGACTACGTCCCGTGTAGTGTAATTAACCTGGATGGGACAGTACAGACTCTCAGAATGTGAACTGCAGAAGTGAGAGGTGCATAAGATGGCATGTCGCTGTGGACACACCCCTGCCCCCAGCCCCCACCCACGACTTCCAGTCCTTGACCATAAATCTCCAGTCAGCATTTATCTGGTAACTTACTCTCTTGGAAGCCATTATTGATTGCATGAACAGAAGAAAAACATCTATTCCCAACGCCTCCCACAGATCTATAGTTCTACAGTGGCTTGAGGAAATCATTAGATTGGTAATATAAGGGGGAAAAATCTTATTTTTCTTAGAGAATGGTTCAATTTTAAAGGAAGCTTTTAAAATTTCCTTCTTTTTAATTTTTTTTAAGAGATTTTCAAAAATTTCCGACAACACAGAACTGATCAAAACCACAGGTTAAGTTGAAAATGCTGCAATTTATAGATAAGAGCTCCCACCTCATGCAGACCCAAGCCTTCTGGAAAGTTGCATCTGACACAGAGCCTTGAGCCTGTGGCCTCTGATCTTTCAGCTCAAGAACTGTTCCATTTTTACCACAAACATATTTTCACAGGCATTCATTTCTGAGGGGTTAGGTGATCACAGGCTGAACTCTTCTGGGCCAATGGTTTGATACAACAGCTGAACAAAACCCAGCCAGTATGATCAGAGGGTTAGGTCCATGTCCCTGTCCCTACCCAGTCATATGACATGTGGAGCACTGAGTTCAAGTCTGGGAGTGGGTGGGGTCCAAGGGAGGGCAACCAGAGTGGTGAAGAATTGGGACACTTGGCCTGTGTTTAGGGGTCCTTTGACTGGAAGAACTCTCATCCTTCATTGTTCCATGTGGCACAATCAGGACTAGTGGGCAGACCTCACAGGAGACAGATTTTAGCTCAACAGTTTGGACCATCTGAGAGTGGAATGTTCAGGTGGCAGCTGACAGCCACCTTCTGGAGGTGTGGAGGGGGGATTCCCGCCCTGGGTGCCAGGCTGTATGGTGTCCCCTCTGCCTGCCTTCCAGCTAGGACAGCTTCAGGTCTCCTGGCTCGCCTCCCTGTAAGCTGAATGGCTCCCCTCTGAAAGGGAAAGTTTTTGTGGTCAAAACCTTGTCAGGAGACTCTTCTCTCAGACTTCCCATCTGTGAGGCCACATTCCCAGGGGGTGATTTTTTACTGGGAAACCCACAGGGCCCCACCCCTGGCTCTTACTGCATTTAATGGTGCAAGAGTCAGGTGTGAGGAAAACAATGAGGAGCAACAATTAACAAATGCTCCTTCTCTCCGCCTGACAGTTGTTTCCTGCCAGGGAGCACTGGTTTCCTGCTAGGGAGCACTCGTTTCTGGAACACCCGAGAGTCTGGAACAGGGATGCTCCCATTGCTCCCTGCATACTTTGGGCTCATCCTGCCTGGGTCACCACTGCCTCCTCATATTGCAGTCACAAGTCTATCTCCCAACCAGACTTTGAACTTCTTGAAGTCAGGGGCCTTGTCGTCTTCATTTTGGTATCTTTAGGTCCTAGAAAAGTGGCTGGCACATAAAAAGCCTCTACAAATGCTTACTGGATGAAGCTGTCTGTAATAGAAAGGTAGACTTTTTCTGAGGTAGCCAGACTTAAATGATTTGGTCTACATCTCAACAAAATCCCAAATCCACTAACATTTTTTAAAATAAGTTTTTAGGGGCGCCTGGGTGGCGCAGTCGGTTAAGTGTCCGACTTCAGCCAGTTCACGATCTTGGCGGTCCGTGAGTTCGAGCCCCGCGTCAGGCTCTGGGCTGATGGCTCAGAGCCTGGAGCCTGTTTCCGATTCTGTGTCTCCCTCTCTCTCTGCCCCTCCCCAGTTCATGCTCTGTCTCTCTCTGTCCCAAAAATAAATAAACATTGAAAAAAAATAATAAATAAATAAATAAATAAATAAATAAAATAAGGTTTTAAAAATAATTACTCAGATTTCCTTTCAATATGGTGCAAAAAAAAAAAAAAAAAAAAAAAAAAAGGCCAGGTGATCTCTACCCCATGGATGGGTCTTCCCATTATATTCTACCACTTTCTTTTCTAGATGGACATTACTTGCCTACTTTCCAATGTTTCTAAGCAGCTCTAGACAGAAAATAAAGCAGGACCAGCCTATTGGCTTCAGATGAGCTGGGCTGATGCTTCTTTCTGGCTGGCTTGTTTCAAGGCCACCACAAAGACTTCTCACGTGTTGAGACAGAGACTCAGTTTGTCTAAAGGTCTAGTTTGCAGGAAAAGTCTGCTTCCTGCGTGTGGGATTCGCTGCCCTGTGGATTCCAGGGTGTCACACACTGGGCCCCAGTGTCTCAGGAAAGACTGGGATGGAGAGTTGTATAACCAAGGAAAATATTTAGAATTATGCAGCTGTGATAAGGTAATCACATCCCATGCTGCAGGGCAGAAAGTAATCCCCTCCAGCGGTGAGGAAGGAATTCTCTCTGGCTCCCATGTTGTTCCTCGATTAACTTCATGGTTTCTTCCATTTATCTTTATTTATTTATTTATTTATTTTAAATATTTTTTTAATGTTTATTTTTGGGAGAGAGAGACAGAGTGTGAGTGGGGGAGGATCAGAGAGAGAGGGAGACACAGAATCCGAAGCAGGCTCTAGGCTCTGAGCTGTCAGCACAGAGCCCGATGCAGGGTTTGAACTCAAAAGAGGTGAGATCATAACCTGAGCCGGAAGTCAGACGCCTAACTGACTGAGCCACCCACGTGCCCCTCTTCAATTTACCTTTAAGAGGAAAGTGATGGCTGCAAGGATCACAGATGAGGCATGTGCAATCTGGAGGCTTAGTTACCTGCCTCTGAACTGAAACTGTCTCTTCTTGCCCTAGAATTTTGATTTATACAAAGCAGACCACCAGGACAGCTCTCACTGATGCTATTACTGCCAAAAGCTTCCACTAATTGAGCACATGCTATGTGCCAGGCATAAATGCTCACAACATAGGTATCCATGACATAGGTACTGTTATCACCTTCATTTTACAGAGAATGAAAGGGAGGCCCCAAGAACCTCCTCCCCACCCAAGACAGACACTTTTGTTTCTTCTACAAAATGTACGTGTGGGGAAAAAGGGAGACATTTACAGTCCCTTTTCTCATACATTAATGCCTGGGGTATTTCAAACAGGTGTCATCTATACCCAGAGCCATGACAATCAATAGTTTAAAATGTTGAAATTTTCTTTTTAAAAACAATTTTTTTTTTAATGTTTATTTATTTTTGAGACAGAGAGAGACAAAGCATGAACGGGGGAGGGCCAGAGGGAGGGAGACACAGAATCTGAAACAGGCTCCAGGCTCTGAGCTGTCAGCACAGAGCCCGACGCGGGGCTCGAACTCAAGGACCGCGAGATCATGACCTGGGCCGAAGTTGGCCGCTTAACCGACTGAGCCACCCAGGCGCCCCAAAATGTTGAATTTTTCTTAAGTGATTTTGGCTTTCATTTTTGCAAGCCCTTGACAAATCCTTCATATGCCCAAGTAACTGATTAGGCATTGTCTAGCTCAGTTTTAGCCCTCTCATGTTCAAAGAAATGATAAAACTTTAGGTTATTCTTATTGTACCTGCCATTTGTCTGAAACCAAAAGGATATACTTTGAGGTACATTTATCGTTCTTTTATTCTCTCAGGCAAAAGAGTCCTTTGCTGGTGATGGCAGCTTCTTGGCCTTAACTATAGTTAAGTCCCATGTTCCACCAAGTACATTGGTCAACAGATTTGGAAGGATGCTGCCTAAGGAATATGTGACAGAGTTATGTCACAGAGCTTATCACACAGATGAGGAATTACAGGCAGGCAGGTGATGTTTTGTTTTTTCTGGATTTAAAACTACTTGTTTGGGGGGGGGGTGGTGACTGGGTAGCTCAGTCCGTTGAATGTCCAATTCTTAACTCTTGATTTGGGGTCAGGTCATGCGATTGAGTCTGCGTCAGGCTCCATGTTGAGCATGGAGTCTGCTTCGGATTCTCATTCTCCCTCTCTCTGTCTCCCTCTGCCCCTCTCCCTGCTCGCACTCTCTCTCTTTCTCAAAAAAAAAAAAAAAGTTTGATTTTGCATACAAAAAAGAATTGTTAGTTTTCCAAGGACAAATGGGTTCCAAAGATCTTTTGTCCTTGGGAAAGTTAAAAAAAATTTTTTTTACGTGTATTTATTTTTGAGAGACACAGCACAAGTCAGGAGGGGGCAGAGAAAGAAGGAGACACAGAATCCAAAGCAGGCTTCCGGCTCTGAGCTGTCAGCACAGAGTCCAACACGGGGCTCAAACTCACAAACTGTGAGATCATGACCTGAGCCGAAGTTGGATGCTTACCCAACTGAGCTACCCAGGCACCCCGTCCTTGGGAATGTCTAGGCAGAAGGTAGACAATAAATTGGAGGAGATACTGTGAGGCTAGACGGACCAGAGCAGTGTTTTCCAAAGTGGGGTAAATACAGTGGTGTTTATTTGTTCTGGTGGGATAGAAACCCCTCCTTAATTAATATTAAATCACATAGTGAGAAAGTCATTCTTTCAATTCTCTTAGTCTTTGTGTTACAGGAAAGACAAGTGTTATTGTGGTGCTAAAATGCGTTTTAACACCTCATTAACACCCGCCCCCCCCCTCCAAAACACACACCTTTTTAAACAATGAGAGCACAGATCTCAGGTTCCCAAGACCTTTGGCAGGCACAGAAGCAATCCAGAACTTTATTACATTGTAATTTATTATCTCCTTCACTAGACTAGTAACAGGTTTCCACTTTCTGTAATGATTAGAAACATTGGAAGAAAAGTACGCATGTGGATTTCAAGAACATTCTAAGTAAATGAGAATAGGAGTGGTACCCATGTAACTTTGGGATGGAGATGCCATGACTTGAAATATCAGATTTGGAATCATGTTCCTAAAATCAGTCAAATGTCTTTCTCGTTGCCCCAGCTGCCCTCTCTTGTTATTCCACTCCCAGAATTGCACCCAGTGCTCCAGATGTCACGTGACTACGTAGGGACAGTGACCTGGAGCCAACCCTCTGCTAATACGGGCTGGGTTTGGGTCAGGCATTGTATCAGCTGCAGCAAACTGGTGGCTCAGAGTGCAGCCTGTGGCCACCTAACAAGAGGTCACCTAACAGAGGACCAGCCTTACCCCCTCACAGTTGGAATTAGGATTTGCTTACGTATATTGTGTGATTTAAGAGATGCAGGGAAGCTCTCCCTCTCCACCCAACATACATCCTCTTGGGGACGATATCTTTGTATTCATGTATCTCTTGTGCCTGGCTCAGTGTCTGACATAGCAAGAACTCAAAAAATAGCTGTTAATGGACGAATGAGTGTGAAAAGATAAACTTCACCTGTTTTATAATCTCAAATCCAGGGTGTCCTACCACAGGCCCCAGACCCTGCTGCTACTGCTGTTGACATTCCCCTACCACTCCCCTTTACTTACACTCTTACCCAACTCACAGAGATCGTTTGTCAAGTGGTGCTCCCGGCTTCCAGAAAACTGGAGACACAAAAGATTCCCTCCGAGGTAAGTGATTGAGGAGGAAAAGAAGAGATGAGAAAAGAAGAAAGCACTAGGTTTCTGATAGTTATGTCTACAAGGTACAACCTGAAATGGAGTTTAATTATTATCTAGTGAATTTAATCAGGCTAAGGCAGCCAAAGCAACTCATATTTCTGGCATGAAATATCTAGTTGGCTGCCTCTGCTGACCAAATCAATAGAAATTGGTGCCAAGCCCCCATTTTATTGTGTGGTGTGTTGGCACAGACTTACTCTTCCTCTTCAAAAACACAGGTACTTGAGTACAAATCTAGCCATTAGGCTCGCTCCCAGCTTCTCTCTGGCAGCTTCTGGAATTGCTAATACACACCAAGGATATTTGGAACGATTGGAATTTCGAATTTGGGAAAGGAGAACACGGCTTATGGGAGCTTTAGAGTCACAATTCACAAACACAAATGTTTCAAATACGAAAACCTAACTTAGATTTTGGAATTTAATTTTTTTTGATGTTTATTTATTTCTGAGGGGGAGAGAGAGAGAGAGAGAGGGAGGGAGGGAGGGGCAGAGAGAGAGAGGGAGACACAGAATCTGAAGCAGGCTGTCAGCACAGAGCCCAATGTGGGGTTCAAACTCACAAGCTGTGAGATCATGACCTGAGCCGAAGTCAGACACTTCACTGACTGAGCCACCCAGCCACCCCTAGATTTCTGAGTTTAAATGTGACTTTAGCACAATAAAGTGCACAGAGTCTTCTAAAACAGAATACCTAATCCAACACATGTAGTAAGGGCTTCATGCATTTCTATCTCTGTCTGTCAAGACCCTGGGACTTGTTGACTTAAAAACATTAAGTCCATCAAACATTTTCCCGTTGGGAAATACTTTCTGTGGGAGCATCACCCCCGAGTTCTTATTCTGGTGTTGCTATCGGGTGCAGGAAAGATCAGCACAACTGTGACACAGAAGATGGAGAGGACAGGTTTTCCAATAGCTATTTGTTTAAGTGTCAATAAATGTGGTGTTTTGTGACAGCACACTGACTCGAGCTCTGGTGTGAACTGTCAACACTTGAATAAGGCCGTAAGGGAAACCCAGTGAGAGCTCCATGGGTGCCCCAGCTCAGCAGTGCATTTCTTACAATGAATGACACCGACATTCACACCTGAGTTCTTATATTGGTAGCCCAAGAGTTGGACTTGGCCTGCAGAGGAGCTTTGTTTGGCTTGCAGTGTGTTGTTCTGTGAATTGTACCAACATGGAAAAATTAGGAGGTTCTTAAGTTTTTTTAGATTTCTGGACCCTCTTAAAAAAATCAGAAGATTTGGCCCTTGTTGACACAGAGCAACAATCGGCTGAAGCGGATACTTTTCAGGTCACCACAGTCTCCTTGCCTCCCATTGTCTATCCGGTTGTGCAGCTGGATCACTTTCCACTCGTCATCACACTTGTCCCTGTTACTTCCCCTGTCACACACACAAGATATTTCTATCATAGAAAGAAAATAAAAAGTACCCTGAAAGGGCAGCTTCATATATAATCGTCACCTGCTTGGCCACAGGAGGCATTTGAGTATGGCTTTCCATTCTAAAATAATGGACCTGACTCTGTTTCCTCTCTAGACAACACATTCTCCAGGAGCTTCTCCCAACACACACAGGGGTCCTCCAGGGATGTATGTAATTTTTAGAGGCTCCTCCTCCTCATTCCCAATGGGTCATACCCCCTGCTCCCTTTTTGGTTTGGAATCACCATATTTAAAACCCTAAAGGAAAGTCTTATTGAATCAATCGTTCATTTTAATTGATCATAAGTATCCAAAATATTATGTAGCTTGGAAATTAATCTTTGAGATTAATACCTTACAAAGATCTTTGGCAAACTAAATTATATCCCCCCCTCCTTTTTTTCTCTTTTTTGAGAGAGAGAGAGAGAGAGTACACACATTGGGGAGAAGGATGAGGTGGGGGGGGGCGGGGAGAGAATCTCAAGCAGTCTCCACACTCACTGTGGCTTGATCCCAAGACCCTGGGATGATGACCTGAACCGATATCGAAACTCGGATGCGCAAACAACTGAGCCACCCAGTGCCCATATATCCCTTGCCTTAACATAGTCCTGAAAAAGGGCTGAGACTCTCTTATTGGTCCCAAGCGGCAGCATCGCCAACGTACAAGTAGGTTACATTTTAAAAGTTTATTTTATATTGGTTGCTTGCAGCTTATAATTCCTTTCAATATTATAAATGTTGCTAGTTTTTCCAAGGTTTTCCCACAAATTTCTTTTTAACCATGTAAAGAGACTGCATCATGGTTTTTTTTCCTGCACAATTATTCAGTGAAAGCTTGTATTCCTTCAATGAAGCTGACATACTAAGTATTAGAAATATCAGGAAATTCCACTTGGAGGTAATTGTCGAGCAAGATCGCTATTAAGGGGAAATAATATTTTCTCTAATTGTGCCAAATGAGGGCTTTCCTTTTGGAAGGGTAACATGTGGGTTTTCAACACAAATATCAGAAAGCAGAAACCTCTAAATACTGGTCCCAATATTTAGATACTGGGACTTAGATACTATACTGAAAGACAGTATAAAGGAATCCAGAACCCCTCAAGTTTGCATCCATGAAGACTGTAGGGACTCAAGTCAGACACTGGCCAGTAGGGATGGTGAAGAGGGACACTTGCCCACTGAATAAAATGGCACATGTGAGTTCTGTCCTCTAAGAGCTACTGCAAGAACTTGCTTCGCAGAAAAATGTCAACACGTGGATAATAAAATGAGAATGTAAGGTCCTGTCAGCATGAATCTAGCTTTGGTGATAAGAATTGGGACTGCTAGGATTACCCCCTGGTCAGCAACGGACCAGGTTGTTTCAGAAACAAGCATCCCAATCATCCTGCCTACATGATTGCTTTATGGGCAGTTCACCCTCCAATGGGAGTCTCCTGTACATGCAATCACTTGTTTAAAGACCTGAACAAGTGGAAGCCAGTAGAGATCCGCAAGGCATTGGGGGAAGAGCTGATATAGTTTCTGTCCAAGTTAGGCCAGCCCTCGCAGGCATGCAGCAGTCAGAATCTTGCCCTATGACTTTTGAGTCGTGCTATGAAATTCTTACTACACAGAGATCTTGAGAAGAGATTATAAATATCCTTGAGGACTCCCTGGGAGGGGAAAGATGCTTGGAGCCAGCTCACATAGAGGTGGAGAGATGTACCCATGGAGGGACAGTGAGCCACGGGTGGAGAAGAGAACAGGGTCAGTAATACCTGAGTTCTGGGCTTTAGCTACAAACCTAGAAACCATCCTGCTGGACAGTGTCTATGGACATTCTTTCTTCATGTCAGAGGTGTGATGTGGGGAAAGAGAAGAGTGGGCAGGAAGGAATGTATAGTAACCTTTTTTTTTTTTTTTCTTTTTGGCTCCATTTGTATTCGCCAGTCACGTGTACAAATGACTCTTGAAGCATTTCCCATGGAGGAGTCGATTGTTATCTTACTGTCACAGAAAATAGATCCTACCCTGCAAAGCTTCCACTCCTTGAGAATCCAAGTGTCAGCTGACAAAAATATCCAGATGGGGAAATCCCCTGCCCCCTCCCCATTCTCCCACCAGCCTCATAGGTAACGGGGGTGGGGGACAACTGGAGAAGGAAATGAAATCATGCGGGTTCACCAGGAAAAGATAAAGTGTTGGTGGCAGCAGAATTGGTGAGTGCGTTGTGGGTATTACCTCTTGATGAGGCTTCCAAGAAGGCTCCCGCTCAAGTCCTGGTGGCTCTGAGAACAAGCATTCTTGCATCAATAGCTAATAGGCTGTCCAACCAGATGTTATCTGGGTGGGATAAGAGGGTGAGAAAACAGACCTGTTGTACGCTGTTGTCAACTATATCGCTGTGGTCAGAGAAGGCTGGTTGTGTAGGGTTTAGCAGGGTGCCTCTTTTGTAGTGAGGCAGACTAGATTACGTGGTTGTTTAAATCCGTTTCCTCTTGTGATTGGTAAAATACGAGAGTTATAATCATTCATGCATTACTAAAGCCTCCTTTCCATCATTTTTGAAGGGACTTTTTTTTTTTTTCTAGAACAGAGCATGCATCCAGCAGAAACCTAAAGCATTTGCTTTTCTAAGTGATCTTTTGCAATAAGCACACTTAAAAAAAAAAAAAACAACAGACAAACAAACAAACAAAAAAACAACACTGCATATGGTACCTGTGACGAGACTGGAGATTATAAGTGGTAACACCAGCATCTGTAACATCCTCATCAGAAGTTCCCCAGGGAAAGAGAAGTACTTGACTTCTCGGTAGCTCATTTTGTATGGTCGGAGGGTAAATCCCAGGATTGTACCTGAAGGGGGAAAGAAAAGATGGAGAAAATTTGAGCCCTTTTAAAAACTGAAGTAACAGTCCTAGGAAAATGAAGAAGTATTTGGCTGGTGGTCACTCCTGTCTGACGAGAGTACATTTATTTAAGCAGCAAATATTGGTGCTGCTTTAGGAGCAAGGGGTGTGCCTGTCTCTTCCGTAGGCCAGGGTCTGGCTGAATCCAGGGCTTCGAGTAAGACTTAGAGAAAAAACGTCTCTGGCTTTAGCAAATGAAAAATGTCTTTGTCTAACTTAAATGCAGTAGAACCAAGTTTGACGTGGCTCGGTACAGAGTTACAAAGATAGGGGCATAACTGGGAGACAAATCATGTATCCATGAACAAGGCAATGTAGAAAAAAAACCCTTATTATAATGAATTTCCTTTGTAACAACGGATATTAGGACGGCTAGCACAAGCACTTATTAAAGGGCAGTATGATTTTATTTTTTTCCAATTAAAAAAATTCCTCTTGTTCACATTGTTAATCCATTTCCATCACCTCCCTGTCTGTACACCATGCTTTCTGTCTACATGGTCTCGATATTGCCTTGGCAACTGTATTGTACAGACTTGTTACTTGCCGGCAAGAGAAGACTCCAAAATGAGCAGAGACCTTTCTCCAAAAATTTTCCCTGAACACTAATGGCGGGGGGGGGGGGGGGGGGGGGGGGGGGGGGAATAAGAGAAAAAGAAAGCAATTTTCCCCTTCATTTTCCTTCTGCTCCTGGGACTTTAAAATATATTTTAAAAATAACTTTATATGTAAATTGAATTACACACAGTAGCTTTCGAGGTGTTTGGAAATCAACAGACCGACTGAATCAATGTACTCCCCCCCGCCTCTCCCAAATTTACTTTTCTTGTCCAGGAAAATTTATTTATTCCATTACTGTAAATATTTTCTAAATTTTTGCCTTGCTGTTACTAAAACATGTGCCTTATAGAGAGATACTGAGTTATCTAGAAGCTGGAGGTTGGTGTAGGGGGAGAGAACACTGGGTGAACCTACGTTTTTCCAAAGGAAGCAAGCAGTCCTTTAAGGAAACAGGCTCATCCTAACTTCTTATGAAATGGGCTCCTTCTCTTAGGAAATGAGACACAAAGTTCATTTCAAGTATTACAGCAACCCCAATTTCATTTCTTGGGTCTCAGCAACTGTGAAGTATCCATTCTTTGATTATATACTGTGATACTGCAATTAAGAGTCTGAATCTATGTGACTAGAAAATCTGGCTGATCCAGTTTTCAGGGCCTTTAGGAAAATAGTTATCGCTTTTCTCCCAATGTAACAGTAATATGTTCAAGACAGAAAAAGGTGATTTGGAAGATACGCAAAAGAAAAGGCAGAAGCCTGCCTCTGTTGAGTCTCTCACTTAAATAGCAAATAGCTAATGCTTACTGAGCTCTTACCACATGCCAGCCATTGTCAGTGCTTTACTTGCGTTATTATATTTAATCCTCACAAAAACCCCTGGAGGTAGGTACTATTTTACCACCAGTGTACTGATGGGGGAATCTAATTATGGTGAACTTCAAACTTGCTGGACTCCAATAGCCACTCAGTATCAAAGTCAAAAAGTTACTCAAGTGACAGAGCTGGGATTTAAACCCAGGCATTCCGCCGGGGCGCCTGGGTGGCTCAGTTGGTTGAGCGTCCGACTTCAGCCCGGGTCACGATCTCGCGGTCCGTGAGTTCGAGCCCCGCGTCAGGCTCTGGGCTGATGGCTCAGAGCCTGGAGCCTGCTTCCAATTCTGTGTCTCCCTCTCTCTCTGCCCCTCCCCCGTTCATGCTCTGTCTCTCTCTGTCTCAAGAATAAATAAACATTAAAAAAAAAAAAGAATTATTGGGGCGCCTGGGTGGCTCAGTCGGTTAAGCGTCTGACTTCAGCTCAGGTCACGATCTTGCCGTCTGTGAGTTCGAGCCCCGCATCGGGCTCTGTGCTGACAGCTCAGAGCCTGGAGCCTGCTTCCGACTCTGTGTCTCCCTCTCTCTGACCCTCCCCCGGTCATGCTCTGTCTCTCTCTGTTTCAAAAATAAATAAACTTAAAAAAAATTAAAAAATAAAAAATAAAAAATAAACCCAGGCATTCGGACTCAGAGCTCACATTTGTGACCTTCACACGTACTTCCTACGTCTCCAACAGAGCAAAGACAAGCGCTGTTGGTGCTTCTGTGAGTTTCTTTCCAGAATGTTCTCACACAGAGTTAAATATATGGAAATCACACAGAATATACTTTTCCATATGTAGTTATCATAAGCATCACTTTTAGGGTTCATGATACCAGATCTAAAGATTGTACCATAATTTACTTAATACTTCCTTTGTTGTTGAACAGTTAGGTTGGTTAGCATTTTTTTGCTTTTATGAAGAGCACTATGATAAATATATGAAGGCTGTTTTATAACTAGAAATATTTTTTAGTGTAGTTTAGAGAAAGGAAACCAGTGCATTAAAGAATATGACTACCTTGATTCATGTTATCAAATTGTTTTTCTACTGGGTTGGCCCAACAGTTTAATGTTCTGTTAGTGGATGAGAAGGCGTTAATATTATCTATATGGGGAGAATTATCATAACAACTATTAAAACAAATAACATTTGTGAATGTGATGAGTATATAGTATGTATTTTTTATTTCCTTTCAATTTACTTAATATCTAATGACGTTGACCATTTCTCCTAATTGTATTTTCTCCAAGCATTTAAAAATTCTAGTAGTTTAAGAATTTATGTGTGCATGTGTGTGTGTTGTGTGTGTATGTATCTGATATAAATTCTTTACATAATAAAGATAATTATCCTTTGCCTATGTGTAACATATTTGCTATAACTATTTTTCTAATACTCTAAAATATACAGGTATTTTGCATTTTTATAAAATATGGTCCACATACCTTTTTTATTAGGTAATTTTTTCGAGAGTTATAAACTTTAATTTCCCTCCTCCCAAATTTGATAAATATTTCATTCCTTTTTCCTTCTTTGACTGGTCGCTTGCTTTGTTTGAAAATATTGAACCTTTAATCTTCCTGGAACTTGGTTTGAGGTAAGGCATTTAGTTCCAATTTTTAGTGTGCATTATTCAGCACAGTATCCTCACCAGCACATAGGAATTATAAAAGGCTCTGGTAATATCTGGTGCTTTCCTGCCTGTTCATATAAAGGCCAAATCACACTGAAATAAGTGCTTCATCTTATAATAAGTAAATAAATAAATATTTATAAATCTTACTTTACTTCCAATCAAATGTAATGTCACCAGAATTGGTTGTTTTCTGATCTTTTTAAAAACACATTTAAACATTTGTCATTCAATTATAACATAAAATGGGTGCAATAAACACAAGATACTCATTTTGGTCACCTGGAATTTGACCATATCAAGCTATTAGGAACTTTAGACATCTCCCAAATGACAAGACCAGACTTGGTTTTACAAGTTTCACTTCTAAGTTGGCTGTTTGTTATTAGAAATGCATTGACTCAAAAACAACAATATTTCCATAGATGGGTAGGATCCTGGCTAGTCCAAAAGTTATTTATTAATTAAATTATTAAGTTGTTTAAGAAATTTACATTATTTATCATTTAGGAAAAAACCGGTAGAGCAGCTGCTCTATCAACGATACAGGTAGGCACAAGCCAGTGTAGATGAAGGAAGGGATTATTCTTTCTAAACCTATGTGCGTTAGACCCCATTTCCCAAAGTCTAACTCTTGCCAACCTGACTATATTCTCTCTTACAGCCACACCAGCTGTATCCAGACACTCTCTCCTTGGGAGTTCCATGTACCTCCTCCCCTTTTCCCCCATCAAATCCCACATTTACTCAGTGCCACCAATTTTCATCTAGGTGCTAGGAGGGACAGTAAGCCAGCTCAGTGAGTGAGTCCTGGGCAGTGGGCGAATGACATCTCTTAACTCCAGTCTACCAGGGAGATACATGCCTAACAGAGCAGCAGAAAAACAGCCAGGAGGCAAAGTCTCAAAAGGCTTTTCAAGTCAATAAGCTGATCTTGCTTGGAAGTGTAGTTCTGGCATCAGCTCCTCTAGAATGTCTCAGTTTCTTTGCATTCTCTAATACGGAACCCACATTTTCTAAAAGTTCTTCTTTATAGGGGGAAAGCACACAGGAGTCACCATTTATATGGTGAAAAGGGATAGTTTCAGGTCAAAAGCTTTGAAGAGAAGGGTTGTTTAGAGGGATAGCACACTGCAAATACTCTTTGAGTCAGTGATGCCCCTGACTATGTTTTGGTATGTTTACTATCTCGGGGTTTACCAAGTGAGCCATTTCTACTCCTAGGAAAGAAGAGGTTATGTTGGGAGGGGCAATACTGATTGAACCCTTAATGGGCTCAAGGTGGCATGATCCTCATCACAACTTTATGAGGGTAGATATGCTCATGTCTATTTTCAAAAATGAATACACTGATGCTCAAAGCTAGTGAACTTGCTCAAGTCTACAGAGTTAGTAAGTGATTGATTTGGGAATTCTAAAGAAAACCCAGTTCTCTTTCTACTACACTTTAATGCCTCTCAAACACAGACATACCCTTGTAGCCAAGGCCTGACCCTGGCTCCCGGGTCTTCAGCATCTCTAATCCCTAAACTCTAGAAGCACTTGAGTAATAATCTCGGATCTGCTAGAAATGTCCCAGAAGTGCCCAGTACATGTTGGAACCCTTCACAGGTCCCTTTACAATATGGTTACCATAGTGCTAAGTCACTGTGTAAAATGGTGACACTGAATCCCTTTCTTTGGAATGATTTAACTAAACTTATATAAAACTTTTAATTAAAATAGCTTGCCTCTTTTGCCCCACCGCACACATTTTAATCCTTGGAAACCATCAGTAACAAAGCTGGAGAGGACATTAAATGAAAACATGCTTCAGGGTCCCACGCTTAATGACAACAGCCAGCAGTCATTGGGTACATGCAAGATGCCAAGCCCTCCAAGCACACTGCCTCACAGGACCATGGAAGCCAGGACTAATAGAGCCTACACTTCACTTCTCATGAAGAACTGGAGTCATTGAGAGGGTAGGTAAACTGCCGAAACCTCACAGCTAGTAGAGGTAGGGGCCACGGTCAATGCAGGGAGCAGTCAAGCTGCTTCCCCAATGTCAGGGGGATGGCTGAGGTGGACTTCATACCCTGGCTGTTCAGCTCCAAGCCCAGACTCTTACCTACTATGCTGTACTCACGTCCTCTCAACAGTCATGGTACTAATTCAAAGAGCTTAAGTTAGTACACAATATTTTGCCTATCTTTTCATTCCATTTTGAGTTAGTTTAACTGAGATAGAGCCTAAGTTGGGCAAAGGTTTTGTTGATTTTGCTTAACGAAGTCAACATCTAGCTTTTTGCAGTTCATTTGTTGAATAAATAAACAGAAGACATTTTTCTTCAGCTTTTGCTCTGCTGGGCAATATTAGAGGTGAGGCCAGTGTAATAAGGTCAGCCAGCTCTCAGTGTCAAATACAGAGGAAATGCTCTGAACGTGAAGATTGCTTTTTTGGGTAAGCTGTTCAGGTTTCTGATTACACAGCCCAGCAACGATAAAAAGCCTTCCCTGAACCATCCTCACATCCTGAAGAACAGACTTCTCAGAGCCCTCTACTCTCTGCCCTTCTGACCAATTAGAGGTAGCAGGGCGGGGTGGTTTTCTTCGCTTTGGTAAAGCCACTCACTGCCTTTATAGAGCTGAGGGCTCTGCCTTACTTGAAGCCCATTGATTGATGTTCCCAGAGCTAATCAAAACCTTTATGGCCTCCAGACCTTTAATGCAAAAGAATAGATTCTTTATTATTGATTACTCTGCAAAAATAACCATAAAAATCAGAATAACTTCCCAATGGGTTTGTTACAGCTGAAGCAAACTTTGCAATCTGCATCTTGGTGACATTAAAGAAAACACAGATGTCACAATTCAATTCAGATTGCTCATTCTCAGTCAAGAGTCTTCTAGCATTCCTGTTTTGGTATTTTACAAGATTTCTGGAATCTAGGGAATATCTTAACTGGAATGTTTAAGGTGATCAAAATTAACAGTGCTGGTTGAATGCTATAAACCAAGATGCATTTTTATTCAAATACTTTCTTCTAACACAGAAAGCTCAAGAAGTGAGTTCTTCAGGGGTTCACTGTTTCCCCTAGAGAGCCTATACAACAAACACTTCTTTGGAAGATTAAATACCATTTCACTTTTCTAAAGACACAAGGTCCACACTAGAGCCTCAGAAAGAACACCACCACAGGCTTCCTTTTGAAGGCCAAACATGCACAGCACATTAAAAGCTAATGACCTATTTTAAAGAATTTGGTCCATATTTAATCTGATAAAATTACAGAAAATATTAAGCCAGAAAATATTTAAGAGTAGAAAAACGTGGCACAAGTTGAAGTAAAATTCGGACCAATTCACCCAATTTAACTTTTGGTAAATGTTGCAGTTTGAAACAGTAAAATTTTACTCGAGTTTCTACCCTGTTTCCAAACTGTCATGAACAGATTGGCAGACCACAGCTTTCTAGAATTACTACTCACAATACTAAATTCTTCGGAAGAAGATATGATGCCCCCAAAGAGCTCAGATGACAAAAGGGTATCTAAAAGTAACAGTGGCACTGATTTTAGAGGAAGACTTTATGTTCTGAGGCCACCATATGAATACCACCAAATGCCCACCCAGGATGAGCTAACTAGCTCTTCTAACATTGACACTGCAAACCAGTCAGAGGACATTCAAACCCCCATCCAGAATAAGCGTGGCCTGCAGATCTTTAGCCAGAACAAGAACATTTGCCTCCTTGCTGTCACTCCACCACCTCGGACATGATCCCACTTTCTGGCCCTGGTGCTGGCTCTTCTTTCTGCCTGGAATGCTCTTCTCAGAGATTCCCAGGTTTGCTTCCAGACTTAGTGCAAATGTCATCTTCTTATTGGAACCGACCCTGAATTTTTCCCTCAGCTGCCTTAATTTGTTTCAGTAGTTCTTATTACCTTCCAAAACACAGTATAATTTTCTAACTTATTATGCTTGTTGTTCATTGTTGTCTCTGCCTCCTAGAATATAAGTTCCGAGAGATCAAGATTGGTTTTCCTGCTGTATGTTTGTTCACTGATATATATCAAGCCCCTGAAACAGTTCCTGGCACACAGTAGGTGCTCGGTATATTGATGAATGAATAAACAAAGAGCATGACTTAATTCTCTTTCAGATGACCAGTGCCCAGCAGCGCTGGGCCTGGCTCGCGTTGAACCGTGTTGAACACATTTCTGAATGGAGGAATCGCTTCGCTCTGTGCTTTGCAGCAAATGCCACTCCCCACCGCATTCTGTGAGCAGAGAAGCCTACCCTCAGGAACATCCCCTCCTCCAAACGTGATTACTCTGTCGTGACCTATGGAACTGGATCTCAACGGAGCTACGATTTCTCATATGGCTTAGGTTTTTAGATTCACAAACTAGGAGCGATAGCTCCTGATTCCTGTTTCTCTCACAAGGCTTGTTTTTTTGAATATAAAAGACAGTGGGTGTGAGGCGGTAGAAAGTTCATGGACTGAGAATCTGGGATGAGGTTCTGGGCCTGACGCTGCCAGCAAATTATGTCAGTCGGGACTTTAAAGATTTAATCTTCATATCAAAGCTACAGGATTTAATTATCACCATCTTACAGATGTGGAGACTGAACCCGAGAAAGAGTAAGCCACTTGTTCCAGGCGACATGACCAGTAACTGATGTTGGCAGAATGGGGTTTGAAACTTAGGCCATTTCCACAGCCCACATCTTCAAATCATATAATCTCTTTGGACCTCTTTTTTTTTTTTTTTTTTTTTGGTCACAAAACGGGAGGGATAGGTCAGAAAAGGCGGTATCTAAAATCCTCTTGGGGTGTCTGGGTGGCTCATTCAGCTGAGCATCTGACTTCGGCTCAGGTCAAGATCTCGCAGTCTGTAAGTTCAAGCCCCATGTTGGGCTCTGTGCTGACAGCTCACAGCCTGGAGCCTGTTTCGGATTCTGTGTCTCCCTCTCTCTCTGCCCCTCCCCCACTCGTGCTCTGTCTCTCTCTCTCTCTCTCTCTCTCTGTCAAAAACAAACATTAAAAAAATAATAAAAAAATAAAATTCTCGTGACCTTTAATATTCTCGCCTAAAGGTTCTGATTTTACAAGAACCATGTAAACCAAAAGCATTATAAATCTTAACTGCTTTACTATGAATTCATCTCGTTTCTCCTAACTAATTCTAACGTCCTGGATAATGCATATGACAGCATTTTTTAATACATCAAAAAATGCTTTGTCAACTTGGCCATTACAGTTATTGCGGCAGGTAGACAATAAATAATTCTTAAAGATCAAATAAAAGTTTCTATTTTAGAACTTGGCTAGCGTGTAGCCCAAGCTGGAGAAGTCGTGAGTCCGTCTCATGCAAACCTGCTGAAGCTGGTGGACATAAAGTCCCATTAGTTTATTTTTAACAAGAAGGGCAAGGGCATAATGGTGAATTTACCTGCCCAAGAGGTCTGCTGGTCTTGGTCTTCCGTTTCACCCCAAACTTGCAGGCATTTCCTGGTGAGAAGCTACTGGGTTTGAGGCAACCTTTCGACCCTCCCCCACCCCTCTGTTCCCACATCCTTCAGAGAGTTGGGCCCTGGCTTCGTTCAGTCTTTTGTCCTTTGGTATTTCCTGTTGCTGGAGGTGCAAATACCTGCTCCAGCCTTGTTCGGCCAGCGGAGCCCAGACGAACCAGCTCTGGGTAACTAACGCAGACCCAAGTCCACACGGCATACAACTCTGGCAGACAACTGTCTCAGAAGAACCTGAGGAGCTCTGAAAAGCCTGGTGCTTTCTTCCTAAAAGCGCACTGACATAGGCTATGCGAAATGCTAACTAAACTTACAAATAATCCTACAGGTCTTTTAAATGTCCGACCCCATGGTCGTTGGAAAAATATCCCACTAAAATCATTAACACCCGTTGCTTTCCTTTCTGGTAAAAAATAAAATATTGTTATGAGTAAATAGAAACCATGAATGCAATTTCAATTCTGGGCATATACCCCACAGATACACTATACCTGGGGGAAATCACTTTTGTACAGGATTATTCTTTATACCATTTAACAAATATCTAAAAGTTAGAAACAATCTAAGTGGCCATCAATTGGGAATTGCTTCAATAAATGAGGGTACATGCATAGAGTGCGCCCCCAAGAGAGAATGAGGAGGTTCTTTTTGTGCTAATAAGGAATGATGTCCAAGGCATATTGTAAAGTCAAAAAAGTAAGGTATAAAGCAGGCTATATAATCTATGCCAGCATTTGTATACAAAAGCCAAAAAAAAAAAAAACCGGGATATGTATTTATTTTTATACTCATAATTCTAAAGGCACACAAGAAACTGATAGCAAGGTATTTATATCCTTTTGTAATTTTTTATTTTGGGCAATGTAAGTGTATTTCATAAGTAAAATAACAAAATAAATAAGCAAAAAAAGTTGGCTCACATTTTTTATCTTTAAATCTGACTGAATTCAGGGCACCTGGCTGGCTCAGTTGGAAGGGCATGCGACTCTTGAACTTGCAATCATGAGTTCAAGTCCCATGTTGGGCGTACAGATTGCTTAAATAAATAAAAATAAGACTTGAAAAAAATTTTTTGACTGAATTCTAAACTACATCATTTCTGCTGGAAGCCTGGATGTTTCTAAATATTCACTTTGGGTCTGGGTTGGTTTCTCCTCAACCTTGCTTTAATTTGCTCTAACAGTGAGTGTACTTCATTTGGGCCACGGAGAGGAAAGTTGCTAGTTGCGTTCAGATTTCTAGTGAGTGGATCACTTTCTGACCAAACAGTTCTTTTTTTCCTGGAGACAAGGAAGTGAATCTGAAAAAACTTTGAACTCCACCATTATAGGATCATGTCTGCTTCAACGCATTAGCCCTTGG
Source organism: Prionailurus viverrinus (assembly GCF_022837055.1). Lineage (NCBI taxonomy): Eukaryota > Metazoa > Chordata > Mammalia > Carnivora > Felidae > Prionailurus > Prionailurus viverrinus. Next base: position 211,410,401 of record NC_062561.1, read on the forward strand.
AGTTACAAGTACACCAAAGCGGCAAAGTCACGTTGGAAACTACCAGACAAAGGTAACATCCATCATACTGTGTAAAGCTCTTTCACATCATACTCTTTCATCATCCAACATACTGTGTGAAGCATCGCGGTGTCAGAATTTACAAAGTTCACTGAATCTCGGCTTTTTTATATGACTATGTCATTTGCCTTAAAAAAGCAAATTCGAGGAGACAAAAGTAAATAAACAAAAAGATAACTTTGGTCATAGGCAGTCTGTGAAAAGACTCACAGTTTTCTTTTTGATGCCTTTACCTTCACATTCATCAACAAGCTGAAGGTGCCAGCAAGCACACGTATCCCTGGGGCTTTGCCTTACTTGCTTTAAAGATGAAATTTCAAGGGATGCAATGTGTCTAAAGGCAGGGGCCTTCTTTTCAGTATGTGAAGGGCAGCAATTGTCCATTTCTACTCTCATTAGGGACAAATGAGCTTCATCTTACAAGATTCTGAATAGAAAATCTTTCGCTAATAGCCCATTGTTTTCTCTCTGGGAAGCAGAAGCAGTTTATGGCCTGGAATCATTGTTGGAGAACTGGAGAAGTCTCTTTGGGTACAAGAAGAATGGAGTTGTCCCTTCTGGAGACAGAAACTCAGTCTTGAAATTCAAAACTTAAGTGTGCCTTTTAACTAGCTGCTCCTTAATTTACCTTTGACTCTTTGATATGATACACAGAGTGAAAAAGGAGTGCCTTTTCCCTGCTTGTCTTAATTCAAAGGGAATATCTTCCTTTATCTAGTCTTGGGGGTTTTGTTCTTCTCTTTTTGTTTTCAAAACCACTCCAGGACCTCTCTTGATGGGGCATAGTGATGGAAATATTCTTGGGTTAGGGAGTAAGCTCTGGGCAACATTGACAGCACTGAGGCTTGACCTAAAACGCTTAATTTTTATACTTGGTGAGCACAATGGCTAAACTCTGTGCCCTGAAGTGCTCTGTGTGTTTCCTCATCTCGTAGCAATGATACAGCTCACCTAGCTGCCAGACCAAATAGTTGATGAATGATAGCACCCCAGTGTTCCATAAATAAATATCAAGTACTCTAACACCTGGAATGTACAACTTGGAAAAGACAGTGCTTTCGTTCCAGTTGCCTTTTCCAGATACCGCAGGCTCTTCATAGCTCTGCTGTCTCTGTAGCAAGGACAGGGACTCACAGCTCTCCTCCTCTGATTTATGAGAGACGGTCAGAAGAGTGCTGGGCAGAGGTGGCTTCTGCAGGGCATGCCTCATTTGTGTGCTCCGACACGGGTTTATCACACCCAGAGCTCAGGAACTCCAGGGTCCTCAAGAATTTAGCTGCTTGTTGATGGGAAAGGCTGACTGGCGAGGATGGGTTGGGAGGTCAACAGTAGAGGAAAAAGGTCTCTGCCATTGTACGGCATCAAGGAGTAGAAAGGGAACAGGGAACACTGATGTATCTTATTCCCTTCATTCTGCTTTAGAGAAGGGCAAATCAGATGTTCAGTGATAGAACTGTGGAGCTGGAAGCAGACATTAGTCCCAATGTAATTTGCTGATGAGGAAATACGAGGCCCAGCGATTTGTCCTAAATCACAAAGCGAGTGAGTGGATGGCAGAGCTGGCTCTGTCACCAGGACTTTGAGACTCTCTGTGCTTTCTCAGCTGCATCACAGACCTGTGCAGACACTACTCAGAAGGAGGATGGACTGGCCCTGGATTGCGGTGCTAGAGAGAGCACCCTGGAAGCGCTTTGTAAACCGTAACACTGCCGCGGTGGAAGGTGTTATTACTGCAGGTAATTGTTCCGAGCACACCCGCTTATTTGATCAGCTACTTGAAAGAGAAACAAATTTGAAATTGCCTGCTCAGTTTCCTCATTATCTGAACGAACAGGAAGAAGACAGCAAAGTAAAAATCCAGAGACAATCTTAGAACAAATCAAGCCCTCTGCCCCATACTTCAGAAGGACGTTGACCAACTCTGTTAGAAACCAGCAACACTCCTCCCAGGTTTCCAGAAGACTTCATCTGGCCTGCCCAACTCTGGTAGGGGTGGCAGTTAAGGAGTGGCAGACACCAAAATGCTGGAAAAAAGGAGAAACCAGGGAGGTGCCTGACTCTCAGATTGGTCCCAAGTGGCATGAACAAAGTGCGCTACCGAGAAGGTTCAAACATTGACTGAGAACATTTTCTCAGCAAGTTTACTTTCCTGAGAAAGACATCTACTGCCAGGTACTCCCTCCATCGAGCAGTCGGTATTATGATAAGGACTGTGCCAGGGGATTACTTTCTGCTTCAGCTCGGAGGCCAGGTGGGTAAGGGACAGATAATGACAGTATTACTTACTCTGAGGCTTTCAGCTCTGCCTCTCAAAGCCCTTTACAACTGCTAAATCTCTTCCTACAACTCTGCTTGGCTCTCTTCTCTAGCCAAGGAAATAGAAGCCGCTTCTCCTACCCGTAAACCAGGTGACCATCTTCTCCCCCTTCCTAGTCCCTGTCCCCCCACCCCCACCCCCTTCCCTGGGTCTCAGTCCTGCAGCAGAAAGCATCAGCGAATGGGTGTGCATTTCCACTTGGTGCCTGAGCAAAGGCACAGGCAAAAGATGAGGGGTTTACAGTTTGTGTGGATTCTCTACCTGCCAAGCCCTTAGGGAAATTATTAAAAGTTACATGGTTGTAAGCGGCAGAATTGGAACATAAATCCTGGCAGAGAGGGGTTACAATTATTCTATTTTATACATGAAGGAACGGAGGCTCAGTTCCAGAACTGGGACATAAACCTCAAAGTGTCTGACTCCAGAGTCCATAGCTCTGATCCACTCCCCTATACTGTGCCAGACTTAAACCCCAGGATAGGAGGCAGCTCCCTGGAATGCTTTTTGAGAATGAAACTGAGGGCTGGGATCCAAGTGAGCTGTAAGCACATGTCAGGTAGTTGTTATAGCTGCCCCTGACAATTTTTCTGTGTTTCTGCTCCCTGGGGGAGAAGACAAAGCAGAGGAACATCACCAGTCCCTACACCCTATCCGTGTGTCCCTTCTCCAGAGCATGGCACTGTGAATCCACTGCTTCTGAGCTCCTTAGGCCTAACACTTCCCTCCCAGCCCTCTGTCCCCAGGGGTCTCTGAGAGGAGCTCGGCACCCGGGGAGCGCCTGCCTCAGGAGCCACCCTTTCTAGAAGCTTCCTGAAGCTCCCTCTCTCTCTTCTCACTTCCAGGAAGGGTGGAAGGAACCATAAATCCCAGCCGGGGAATCATTCACCATTCTTTGGGTTCCTGTTGTTCAACTGTGTGGAGACTCCCTTCTTTTGGTGAGCCGGGAGGCTGCCCGCACGGGTGCATGGGTGCCGCTCTACACCCGCACCACCCATTCAAACCCTTGGCTCGTTTGGTCCCATCACCGATCACTTGAGCGCAGCAGCGGATGGCTAACCACATCGGTAAACTTGTCTGACTGAACTGGCTGACTCGGCCAGATACTGCGTACCTGTGGAAGGTACAAAATACCTGGCCTTGCTGGGAGGTTACCGCTTTACTCATAAAGAGTTAACTGTGTTCTGAGAATGGTCTCACTTACAGAGTAGCTGATGCAGGAGGATAACCCGATTCATGGATCATTATCCATTTAACCTTCAAAGACAGAACTGTCCTTGTTCAGTCTCGACATCAAAAGAATACCTTCAAAATCTCTACGTACCCTGAGCCTCTTGCACTGTATTCCCGTTGTAACGTTTACATCCCCAAATCAACATGTCCAAAAAACTGAAATCATCCTTCCCACTTTCCCTCAATCTTCTTCCTGTATTCTACCTTTACTGGGAGCACCGGCACCCTCGGTCACCCGAGTCAGCAACTGGACCAACCCAACAGGCTGCAGTCCAGCTCTTCTGTCAATGCTCACGTGCCATCAATCAATCGTCAAGATGCAGGGTGCCCCTGGGACTGAGGTCTCAATTCCATGTGTCCTTTCCATCGCTTTTGTTGTTGGGTCAGTGCACACCCTTAGCTAACTGATGTCATAAAACAAGAATGGACATGCCCCAAGGGCAGGGACCAGCACTCAGAAGAGTGTGGTGGGTAAGAGTATAAAGTTCCAGCCAGAACAGTGGATTTGCATCCCAGTTGGTGAGCTGTTTCCTTATCTGTGAAATAAGAATAAGAATACCTCCCTGCCTTATTTGTTCTGAGAATTAAATAAAGCCAATGTATTAACAGCACGTACAACAGTGCTTGGTACAGTGTTAGTGTTTGCAATGCATATTATATGTGTAATGATAGATGAGGAAACCGAGGCACAGAGCAGTTAAACGCCTTCTCTAGGATCATACAGCTATTAAATGATACAGTTCACATATAAATCCAGTCGATGCTTCATCAAAAGCCATATTCTTTTTTCCCACATGGTACATCTAGGTTGTTAACAAGAAAAGTACAACCTCTAAAGTATCAACACAAAGATCATATATTATATACAACAGTATGGATAATATGATCTCACGTAAAAAATGTTGACATAATTAAAAACCTCACTAAAACAAAAACCTCCTTATTACTACCTCTGAAATTTGTCTATTCCTTTGTCATCCCATTTTTATCTCTTCTACTGAACTACCCGAGGGCAAAGATTCTCTATTGCATAGCACAGACCAGATACCCAGCATTTAGTATGTGTTAAATTGCTGAATAGCACTGAATCTTTCTTTAAAAAAAATTATTCAGCAGATAATAGATAATAGATAATATACGAATGTGGTGAAAAGCCTTCAAACCATACAAAAACTTAGAGGAAAGTAATAGTCCTTCCATCCCATTACCAGACACCCAGCTCTCATCCCAGAAGCAGCCACAATGACCAGTTTCTTGTATATCTTTCAGAGATAGTATCGAATTGTGCTGAATTGTAGTGCCATTTACATTCATTGCCAAAGACTATAAGGTAATGATGAGCAATGCTTTATACACATGTAGCCAGTATGTTTTCTTTTCTGAAAAGTCACCAATTTTTCTCAAACCCATATAGAGGACAACCCAAACATAAAAGGTGCGTGCGTGCATGTGTGTGTGTGTGTGTGTGTGTGTGTGTAGAGAAAGATGCTAGTTGCTGTTTGTGAACTCCCTCAGGTAAAACCACCATCCAGTTCTATGCAATTCTATTTAGTTTCCTTCCCCTCGTAGCTGATGTTATGACCCATTTCTTCAAAAATTTTTAGCCTGAGATTTCATTTTTATTGTGCTTTTTGCTCCCTGGATGTGGAAAGATGGGCATTCTATGACTTAAACATGACAAAGGACTTTCCCTTTCTTTCAGCAAGATGTCTGAGGTCACTCTCATACCACTTACCACAGTTTGAAACGAGAAAGTGCTTCCTGGAGGAAGAAAGATAGTAACCACTCTTCTCAGTGTGGTTTTTGTTAGATGTCTGCAACAGCCCTGGGAGACACTTTATCTAATGCTTTAGTAATGAACCCCCTTAAAGAGACTTAACACTTGGCATTGCCTTCTCTCAGGTTGCTAATTTGCTTTCATTACGTGGCTTTGACATAGCACGGCATATTCGGACTGTGACATCACTTAGAAATGGCATTAGGAATGTCACTTCTTAGACCTGACATCAAACTGCACACATGGTTCTAGGCCTGTGCTTGTAGAGGAATTAATACTGAAATATTTACAATTCTCTACTTTAATCTGACTATATGGTTTCACATGTATCTACTCCTCCTCTGTAATACTTTTCTAGTTTCCACTTCAACATACTAAATGCACATTTATTTTTTTCCAAAAAGACAAAAGAAAACAGATGGAATAAAAAATTTACCCAATATATAGGGCTTTTTTTTGGTATTAAAAATTATTAAAACCTAAGAATTTGGTTCTTCTCATCTCTTCTTTGGGGAAAAGAACTTTTCTTCTTCCTTGCGAGCATCTTTCCATTTTTTTGTCCAATGCTGCAGCAAATGAATTAGAGAGCTGAAGTCCAGACATGCTCTTATTATTCTTTTAGGGCTGATGTAGACATGGTACCCAGTGACAAGCTAAATGGAGCCTTTGTTTTCATTGGGCCCTCAATGGAAGACACACCAAGAGATAACTGAAGGGTTCTTCCTTCTCTCCTAAGTCTGTTTGCTACCAAGTGGTCTATTGGCCATTCCAAGTCTTTGGTGTAGACTCAGTGGTCTCTCTGACTGTCAATGAGCTCTTTTTATTTGTTTCTTTGTTAGTGCCTTCTTCTTATTACTTCTACCTCTTCAGTTTCCATTAGTAAAGCCAACCATGAGGACATCCTGCCAAGTTATCTACCCCAGCTCAGCCAACTCACTGCAATTCTCACAAATCTTAGGAAAGTCCTCGCTGGGCTAGGAAATGATCCCAGAACTCATAGAGAAAATGGACCATTAAGTCCTGGCATTATCTTCCTTCTATTAGAGACATGTCTTTGTAATCAGTTAGGAACTTGCTTCTCCATCAATCTGCTTTCCATGTGCAGGTTTTATTACTTTCCATTCCTTTATTCTTTAACTGAAACATTTCTGTTCTAGAAATTGAACTCTTCTTGTGTTTGGAACACCATGTTGAATAAATGTTTCTGCATCTTTTCCAAACATACTCCAGTATCACTGAGCTCTATTATGATGTGTACAGGATTGTAGAATAAATGAGTATTTGTTAAATGCATGACAGGGATGTGGCTTAATCATTTGTTGGAGAATTATAAGTTTTCTGTGGGTCTGACTGGGTAAATCATATAGTAAAATGACAATGCTATGTGAATGCATGTAGCACTGCTTGCTAATTGGCCTCTACCAAGACATAGCAGCATTTCTCTTCCTGGAATCTCTCACAAGATGCCAACTAGTTTGCAGAGCACAAAGGCAGGATGGCAAAGTGTTTAAGAGAATGGCCCCAGGCCTAGATAGCTTGAGTCTGACTTTGAGCTCTAGCGTTTACTATCTGCATGATTTTGGGCAAGTTGTTTGATCTCTCCATGCTCAGTATTCTCATCTCTAAAATAAGGATCATACTAATCATTCCTGCCCATTCACTCATAGGCTTGTTTGAGGATGAAGTAAGCTAATCTAGGCAAAACACTACTTAAGCAGCTGTAACAGTACTCCATCAGCGTTCACTATTATTATTATTTGGCAGCTATTGTTTGGCTTGGCAACGACTGTAATTCAAAGCAAAAAATGAATTGAGCTTGCCGAGTGTTACATCAACTTCCAAGACAACGACAAAGCACTGAAATACTTCCTTCAGGAATGTATTTAAACCGGGGAACCTACTAAAGAAAGCCATTATGTCCCTGAGTCAATCAGGACATTTTCTCTTTGAACATCTCTAAAATGAACTGAACGGTCATTGATGACCAACAATTTCTAAAAGGAGCAAAAGATATTGAGATGGAATATATTGAAAGTCTTGCGACAAACTATTCTGTCGTATTCCTATTTGCAATGTAAGAATCCTATCTTTTTGAATACAGTTATATTTACATGCCACAAAATTGTCTTAGTTTTTCTTGTCGTTACCTCTTTATATTTGATAGAGACCTTGGCAAACTCCAAGACAGAGATTAAAATTGTACACTAATGCCCCCTCCCCCTTTTGGGTCGGATTAGTAGAAATTTAATTTTTTATAACATGCCATTAGCTTGCATATTTACCAGCCTAAAGATTTCTGTATTTGTTCAGTCAAAATTTCCCAGTAAGTAGTTTTTTCAGCTATCTGCCACCCATAAATAATAAACAATAATTTCAGATTCCAATAAATCAAACAAAACAATGTTTTATTAGTACAGGTTGCTGTTAACAATGCTAAGTTTGTAAGAGGCTGCAACGTTGCAGAGAAGGGATAGTTATTTATGGCAAGAAATGAATGAAAAAGATCTGTGTTAACATTTGTCTCAATTTACCTTTTCCAGTCACTGGATGGGAGATGCAAACACGTAAAAGTCTCTACCTCTAGGCATGATACCCAGTTTCAAGTCAGCACCCATTAGAATGGTTAGAATATAATTACTATTAGGAACCTGTATCTCATGTACTAATTGCATAAATTAGCTTTAAGTGAAAGCGACATTGTATGATTACATTTGGGCCAAATCTAGCATATGTTTGCTTGTTTTTATTGTTATTTAACTGCTCAGGCCTAATGATTAAATTGTCACTCTTTCATGCTTCCATGAGATGGGAAAGCATTTGATTTGTTTCTCTTCTCCACACAATCGATTGATTTGCATAATGCCAAAATGATGCTTCTTTCAGATTCTGGTGTGTTTACCGTATATTGCTTCAAACATGCCAACAGACTGTCATTTAGTGGGAGAAAAAAGCCTAGACTATTATTTTGAATACCTACAATCAGTCCATCTGATAATACGCCCAGGGAGCCAGATGCCCCAGAGAAACAAGATCCTTTTTTTTTTTTTTTTTTTTTTCGGTTGTTATCAAATGACTTACCCACAATGACTGCAGTGACAGTGAGCAGTACAAAAGCATTCCGAAAAAGGTAACTTTTAACATCCTCCTTTGTGATGCTCTGCACTTTCCTCTTGGCCAAGAGTGTGCGCTTACGAACTCCTCGCTGGAATCTCTCCATCCTGCCCCCCATCCTGGGCTCTTCTCCGTTGGTTTTAGTCATATTTTACTTCTGTAGGAATGTCTTTTCTTTGCACTTCAACGTCTCGGAATCACCCCCGGAAAGCCAGACCTCTTTGGTGTTAGAGAACACAACTAGAACAAGGAAAGGAGAGACAAGAGTTACAGCCTGCAGGGGTGAGAAATCAGGGCTGCCCCACAGCAGGGCAAGCTGTTGGCACGCTGCATAATCTCAGTAGGAATCAAGAGCTAGAGAGCCGCAATGCCAGGTTTCAAGGCTGGGTGGGAGGTGCATATTTTACAGGACCACGTGTGAGAAATGTGCATCAATTCAGAATCTACCAGCAGAAATGTGTGTTCTATTTTTAAAAAATTGCCCTTCCTATTCCATTGAGGCTGTAAAAGGGTTCATCGGAGCCGAGTGTGACTAAGCAGCCCCCACCCCCTCAGTCTCCCCCAGAACCAGCCAAGTGCTTTTTGCACAATGTTCACCCTCAATAAATGTCTAATTGAATTGAACGCACAGGAAGCGCTCAATAATTACTTGCTGGCTTATGTTGTGTACCCGGTGAAGGCGTAACCAGGTCAATGAAATGAATTAAGATATTGATATTTCATCCTCAGGGCTTTCTGTTTTAAATGATAAAGATTTTCTTCATTAAGGAAAAAAAAAACCACGATAATATCAGCTATTAAATATGGTCATGAAAAGAATGCAATGAAAAGAACATATGCACAGGACTTGGGAAATGTATTTGACTATTTTGCAGGGTAACTTTTTAATTTTTTCTCTGAAACAAGCAAAGTTCTCTGAGCCTATCTATGCATTATCTGTAATCGTAATTCATTTATTTCCATTTTTATCACAAGTATAAGTACAAAGTAGCATTTGTCTTTGTGGCAATCATATCGGAGTCTCCTGAGGAAACCATCACCGACTTCTGGGTATTTCAAAATTTTAGAATTTCTAGAACAGATGAGGCGAATCCAATTTTCATTCCAAACATTACAGCGTGTGGTTTCTAGTTTCTTTAAAGCGCTCCTAGGCTATTCAAATATCTAAGTCAATCTCTCCCGGGTGGAAATCGGTTCTTTTGAAAAAAAAAATCAAGGGATTCCTCCGGTTGTATAAGGTTTGTAATCCACAATCTTTCCCGAGATCAATCCAAGTAAAAATCAGTGGTGCCTGTGGACGTGTGTATATGGCAACGCCAACAGCCAGCGTGTGCGTCCGCGGGGGAGGTAACTGGAAAGCAAAAGACTCCTCCGGAGCTTTTGGCAAATCCAAGGGTGGAAAAAGAGACTCGTCTTAACAGTTTTGACTTTTAAATAAAATTGCAGCTTGGGGACAGTGATAATAAGACCTACGGCTTGTTGAAGACGTCACGGCAGATTAGAAGTTTAGGGAGAAGTGAGGAAGGGGACAGACGAGAGACCAGTTTTTTTTTTTTTTTTTTTAACTAGTCTCTGGTTCCCTTTCCAGTCACTTTTAAACAGACCAGCTCAGCCTTGATTCTTTTCTAGCTCCCGAACCACAACCTACCCCCAGTCCACCCTGAATGACTCAACTCCGAGTTAAGAGCGGACACGGCATAAGCGGACACCATGCGCTCATTACATTAAATTACTAACGTGGACTTTATCTACCAAAATGGCTAGCTTTTCACTCTCGCTGCTCCTCTGCTCGCGAAACAAAATCCATCGGCGGAGACGTGCATGGAGAGGGGAAGCCCGGCGGCAAGACAGGACGTCCGACTTACCTTTTCGGATTTTGTAACGGGTGGAAGGTACCCCAGGCAATGACAAGGTGAATTCCGCAGCAGGTACGGAAGAGTAACGAACGCCACGAGCCCGGCATGCATGCGCTCTGAAACTGCAAGTTACTATCGGGGCAACTTAAGAAAAGGGGAGGAGTCTGCGCCCGGGACAGGGGGAGTGGGGAAAAATGAAAACACCACAGGGAAGGAGGGCGCAAACCCGAGGTTTCTGGAATACTGATTAATCTTGGCTCACCAGAAGCATGCTTGCTGGCTCTGTTTTGCTCCTTAGACCACTTTCACGCTTTGTCAGTTCACTTTCATTAGGAATGCAGAACCGGGACCAGGAAGAATTGCAAAATAAAGCTCACACACACTCAGAAAGCTGGAAGTCTTGATTAGAACGTTTCAAAGAAGACTCTTCTAAGACGAAATTCAATTATCTCGCATTATTACAGGTTTCCTCCCCCTGAGGGAAACACGAGAGTGCTCTTTTGCCTGGTTGTACACTGTTATGAAAGAGTCCCTCTTTTCAGAATTGGGGGAAATAACTGACATTTCTTGGGAAGACCCAGAACGCAACAAGTATGGAGGGGAAAAAGTGCTTGCTACTATTCTCTAAAGTTGCCTAAAGTTACTCAAAACACAAGATGAGACATGCCTCTATGTTAGCAGTTTAAATTCTGTTATAACAAATCTAATTTAGCTCCAACTTTGCATTGCAAAGACTGAAAAAGCAACGCACAGAGACCAGGATCTTTTCTGAACTATAAAGTAAAAAGCATTTTAGGACCAAGAGTGTAAATGCACACTTGAAGGTTTGTGATTTCAAAAGATAAGTTCCTGTGCATATTGATTCTTCAATTTTAAAGGAAGCTAAACATCCTCCTTGCCCCCCCCCCCACTGCCCCCACTCCCCCCACTCCCCCCACCCCCGTCCCTGCAAGTGCCATTATTTTTAGGAATTAGAAAATTCTCATTGCAGTTTTAGTTCACTTTTCTTAGAAAGAAAAATATATTGTGAAAATAGATCTAAACAAGGAAAAAGCTCAACTCAGCTCCAAAACTTAGAAGTTGTTTAGCATGAAGAAAAAAAGTTTAATAGAGACAAAAATGCATACCAGAAATTGCAGCCAGAGTTCTGTATTCCTGCTCATTAAATCGCATATTCTCCATGCAAGATCTGCTTAGTTCTTGTGTCTGTTATCCAACAGGAAGGTATGTTTTTCCCTCATTGGCAAATCCAGGAGATTTGCTAAAGATACGTCTCCTGCCAACATCAACTGTTTCTTTTAAGCCCTTTCGAACAGCTACTGGTTGGAAAGCAATGGTGAATCATGCAAATGATTTAAAATTACAAATGAGCAGCAATCATAACAACTTTTAAACGTGGCATAATTTTAAGAGTTTATGGAAAATATATACTCTTGACAGTCCCAGCCCACAGCCATTTTTCTCTTCCTCTGATCTCCTAGGTCACTTAGCATCTGTACCACATTGTTTAACACTTAATTACACTCTGTTTTCTGCTAATCCTTTCTTTTTAAAATCATGTTAAGCTTTGGCTTCTCAACTGAATTATAAGTTCTTTGAGGGCAAGAACCAGTCCTATGCTTGATACATAGTAAACATGAAATAGCTCTTATAAATGCAGAACGTAACATAAAAGTATGAAACAAAATGCTTTTCAACCTTCTGTGTTAAAACAAAAGTATTTGTTTTCATGCTGGCGCTTCTGAACTTCTGAACTAGGTGCGTGGAACAGACATCATTTCTTAACACCATGACCACATTTGAAAGCATGTATTTACTACCTTAAGTCCTATCTGAGCCATGGGTTTAAAACTAATTTGTCCATATTTCTTGCGGAAGTGACTTGTCTTTTAAGGGAACTTAAAGGAGAAATCTTTAAATGATTTTAAATGGTGTTTCAAGCCAAGTGGCATTTCCATTTTTTAATTCTGTTTTTTTCGATAGGCAAGTAAAAGGACTAGAAAAACCACACTTAGGTTAGCGTAGAGATAAGAAGGCCCTACTGCCCTTTCTTTTTTTTTCTTCTTCTTTTTTTTTCTTCTTTTTTTTCTTCTTCTTCTTCTTTTTGTTTTTTTTTTCCCCCTAAGGCTTGGTTATAAACCATTTCATTATTTTAGTTTGTGCAGACATGATGGGAGTCTGGTATACCCCTGAGAAGGAAGTAATTCACCACTGAAAGTTTTGTTGGCTGTAATAAAACCCAATGAGAAAATGAGATGCAAAGAGTCTCACTTCAGAGTTCATCTGAATTACAAGGTTTTAAGTCTGGGGGAAATATTGAGAATTGCTTCTTTTAAGTCCCACTTTCTCTTTGGGAAATCTGCAGCAATAATGCCCTTGGGGCAACTTGGGTCTCCTCGGCACATATTTCTACCTTTTCCCATATTTCATAAATAAGACCCTTAAGTGTTAAAACAGCTTTTTCCTTCATAGAAATATGCAATAAGTGAAAGATCAAGAAGTTATGAATAAACCTCTATAAGCCAGATTTCGTTTAAAGCTACTCTGGATAGGAGACACAGAACCAGGGAATCATATTAATTTTGGTATTCCAGAGTGAAAAAGAAACAAACAAACAAACCACATGTAGCAACACCACTCCTTTTGAAAAATCTTCCAGGAATCCTCTTTGAACATACTATTAACAAAGTATGCTATATGTATTATTATTATTTTTTTTTTTTTTTTGAGAAAAATGTCACCGTAACGACCACCAAATCTAACTTATTCTTAAATGGACTGTTTCCATTCATTAGTTTGATGTATGAAGGATCATGACTAACAAGTAAGTGCTGTAACATAGTACAGAACAGTTAAATTTCAGCACTCAAGGAAAGGATATTCTGGAATTTGGAAAAGGAAGTGGATTAGAAAATCTTTTAACCTTTATCAAATGTTTTCCACCTTTATTTATTTATTTTATTTTTTTTAACGTTTATTTATTATTGAAAGACAGAGAGAGACAGAGCGTGAGCAGGGGAGGGGCAGAGAGAGAGGGAGACACAGAATGTGAAGCAGACTCCAGTCTCTGAACTGTCAACCCCAGCTGACGTGGGGCTCGAACCCACAAACCGCGAGATCACGACCTGAGCCGAAGTCGGCCGCTTAACCAACTGACCCACCCGGGCGCCCCTCCACTTTTATTTCTAATTTCATGTTTCATAAGAGATTTTATCATCCTTTATTCAAATAGCTTATGTTTTAAGGATCCTCATAAGGAGTGTCAGTTCTCCTACAATTTGGAAATTATAGAATGTTAAGACAATGAATGGGACCTGATTTAACCCTGGTAGAAATACCAGAGATATAGTAACAGTAGAGGTAGAACTGGTATTTGGTCTTTTGTTTTGTCTTGAATTTTTTCTTTCTTAGGTTTGAATGTAAAAAGCAAAACAACAAAAAAAACTGGTGTGAAGTGTGGTTACTTGGATATTATTTTTAAAGAAATTTTTTAAAGTTTATTTTATTTATTTTTGAGAGAGAGAGAGACAGAGACAGAGGAAGAACATGGGAGGGGCAGAGAGAGAATGGGAGAGAGAGAGAATCCCGAGCAGGCTATGTGCTGTCAGCATGGAGCCTGATGTGGGGCTTGAACCCACGAACTGTGACATCATGACCTGAGCCGAAATCAAGAGTCAGGTGATTAACTGACTGAGCCACCCAGGCACCCCTGACTGGATTTATTTTAAACCCAGATGAAGCCTGAAAAACCCAACTCTAGGGGTGGCTTATAATTAACCTTTATCATATTCATTCATTCATTCAGCAAATCTTGAGCAAGTATTGTGCTCCAAACACCAGTCCCTTTCCTCAAGGAGTCCACCAACACACATGTCTGCAATCCTTATGCAGTGGGCAAGAGGAGAACCCCACAGACAGCTTTGGGAATTCTGTGCTGGGGCCTGTTTCTACCAGGTTCTCCCAAAGAGACTGAGAGCTTCTTGAAGGAGCTGTGCCTGGCTAGTGGTCTGGACATTGTATGTCCAGAAGATCCAAGATGTCAAATTAAAGAACTTGAACTCTATTCCTAGGCAAGAGGGAGGCACAGGATTTAAGCACAAGAGTGATTTTAAATTTTGAGTTGCTCCAAATCCTTTAAGTGAAAAAGACTTGAGTTAGGAAGTGGAGGAAAGGTGGAGCATTTACAAACTGGGATAATTCACACCCACATCAAAAAAAAATTAGATTCCATTGAAAAATACAGACGATCTCATGATACCAAGGTCCTTCAAGGGAAGGCTGGCATTGAGTGAGACCTCCTGCATCAGGTGAGGTATGTACTCCCCCTTCACTGGCCTGCCCACTTCACTTGTTTTAGTTATCTTTAATGTATTCTGATGTTTTGACCTTTGGTGGGGTTTGAGCAAGGGCAGAGGTCTGGAGAACCCCAACATAAAAGGAAGGAAGAACACGAGGAACCCTCTAAATAGACCCACAAACAGTGAGAAGTTATGCCAACCATTTGATCATAAGTTAGCCAAGAGTTGGATATAATGGTGGTTGAAAGAAATCGAACACATTTTCTTTGTACTAAAACTCAAGACGATCTGCTTTTAGTGAAGATTTCAAAAGTGTTATTGCTATTAATTGTGACATATTGCGAAATGGCATTTTCCCCAGTTGCTCACCATGAGCCAAATCTCTGAAGGACCAGAATCTTGGTTTAGTGGAGAAAGATCATGTAGGTTAATTGGAATTAAAGCCTTCAGCCAAGTGCTAGCAACAATAACAGTCAACATTTTTATGGTGCTTTATGGTTTTATAAGTGCTGTTTCATACATCATCTAATTTAATCTTTGTGACAATGCTTTGAGGTACATTCTATTATTACTGGTCTTGTATATCCAGATATTGGCGTGGAGTTTCATACGGATTATGCAGTTTGCTTAGGGTTACAGTCAGCGAGTGACAAGAGTTTGTAACAATTTTCTGAGAACTTTAGTTTCTTGGGGTGCCTAGCTGGCTCAGTGGGTAGAGCATGCAACTCTTGATCTTGGGGTTGTGAGTTTAAGCTCCATGATGGGTAAGGAGCCTATTTTTTAAAAAATAGATAAAGTATTAAAAAAAAATCTTTAGTTTCTCATCTTTTTCTAAAAGAAGTTCCTGGTAGCTTTTATTAAAGACAGAAAAGAAAGTAAAGAACATTAAAAGGAAGGCCTACCCTCTCTTCCTCCTCCAATCTCTGACAGGTTGATTGCCCCTCCTATCTGTTCCCAGGGCTCCCTGGGCTTAACTCTCCAGAGTGATCACCACTCTCTTCTGCAACAGACTGTGGGCTCTTTGAGTGCAGAGCCTGTGTTTATAACCACTGCATACTCGGTAACCAGCACAGAAGGTGCTCAGTGAAGAGTTGCTGCATGAAAAAAGGGACACAGCAAGCCGCAGATAAGAGATTTCATCAATTCACTCCAATCCTAAGACTTGGAGAAAGGACATCAGTAAACATTAAACTTTAAAAAGCGGGGGAACAAAGCCAATGAATTCCCTTTTAAATCATTACCAGATTCAAGTAGAACTGCTCTAATTGAATGGGTAGGAGGTGGGTGTCATAGTCTATCCTGTCCTTCTTTTCTCCTCCTTAGGTAGGCCCCTGAGGCACCTCAGCAAACCATGGATTCCATCCATCATCCTTGAAAACAAGGATGCATGAGGAAGTCAGGTTGGTTTGCGCCATTGTTCTTTAGGGCCAGGTTCAGGATTAGAATTTGGTCCCCCATTCGTGTTCCCATTGTGTCTTCAATCACTAAGCCACATGTTACTCCCCTCGCAATTTTGAATGTCATCTGTAAGATGAGGTTGGACCACATTATTTTTCTCAAGTTGCTTTCCCTATTAAGATTCTGTGATTCTAAATCATGTCATGCCAATAATGGGCTTGCCTTATCCACTTCTGCCTATTTAAAGACACAGATTTTTATATGCACTCAATGATTAATGGCTTCTCATTAGATTTCTCTGCCACAAATTAAACACAAACACATAAACAGTCGCCAAAGGAAGCTTATTGAAGGGCACGGGTTTTATGAAGCACAGTGATGACATGAATCTTTTATAACTGTTTGCTGGTATAGAATCATAATTACAGCAATCAAGACAGATACACATCTTTTGTAAGGAAAAAAAAAGTAATTATAATTTAAAAGCACACAGCTCAAAGTTGCCATCACAAAAACGACTATTATAGCAACTATTTCGCATTTGGACATTTTTTTGGCAGGAGGTCTGGGCATTGTTTATTGTGAGTCAGAAACAGGCACTGAGAAAATATGCAAATTTTTTAAGCAAGAGAAAATGCAGCTTTGAGTTGAGAAAACAGGGTGAATGGTGGAAACTGTCTGGGCCTTGAACACAAATCAACCTTAGCTGCTGAAATCATTTTTGGTCATTGGATGCTGTTCTAGCAATCTGGGGTAAGGTCAGAATAAAGTTATTTTATGCTTTAAAACATACATTCAAGATTGGTGCTGTGCGCCTGAGTGAATATCTGTCTTCTGCTAATGCTGTGTTTATGGATTGATTCTGAGTAGAAAGACTAGGGAGGAAAGCCACCAGAATGCTCATGGATCCCATTTTTCTCGGCTGGGCAGGGAACTGCTGTCACCTGGTGACTTCTATTCACCTGTGGGTCACAGAAGAGGCAAAGGCAAGCCTCCTTCTTTGCCCAGCTGCTTCCCTTCACAAGATCACAGCTGCTGAAGTGAAATGAACTCAGGGTGACCAGTTCATTCCTGTCAACAGGCCTCAGCTGTGAAAAGGTGTTTCTATGAGAATGGCATAAATCCACTAAGTTCTTCCAAAAAAGAAGAAAAAAAAACCCAACCAAAACTCTTAACATCAACAGGTGAAACCAGGGGAGATAATATGGCATTGGTGAAAAATACACTAAAACTGGGGTTGGGCTGTGAAACCTTGGGCAAATATTGTAGTCCTCCCCTCCACATGAAAGGCAAGAGGAGAGCTGGGTTTCAAACTTTTTTTTAACCCTTTGTTCAAGTAAAATCTCAACCATGAAACCAACAGCAATGTGGCACATCAAGAATAAGCCTAATGTGGGGTTCCCAGAGCCACTAGATTGGCCCTTCCTCTTGCTTTCCCTCCCCTTTCCTTGTGCCCGCTGCCAGCATCTGGACCCTGAGTTGGTTCCCAGGGCAAGATATGTAAACAACTAAATCAGGTGTTACTCAAATTCTAAGAATAACACTCTGATAAGCAGGCCTAAACTCTGAGGAAAAGACCAAAGGCATAAATAAGCTCTAAGAACCCAAGTTTTAGTAATGCCTCAGTTAATAAATTTTATAGAGGCTGACTTGATCTAGTAAATTCCACCATAGGTAAGATGTGTAGGTGTATGTGTTTCAGGTCTCAGGCTTAGGTCTAGGGGTTTTGGTGGTGATGAGATTGAACTGACTGAGGCACTGGTCACATTTTTTATGGCCTTGTGACCCAGCTAAGCCCCAGGACAGATGTGAGAAATAAAGGACAGCAAAATGAATGGTTTGCCCAAATCAACCAGGTGAATGTCAAAGTCAAGACCAGAACCCAGTGTTCACTCTTAGCTCTAAGCATTTCCAGAAAAGCATATTGTCCTGTTATACCAATTACATTCAGTGAAAGCCTTGTGTGATATGACTCACTAGTAAGACCAATGTTTTAAAATCCATTGTTATAAATCTGAGTTTTCCAGTATGGTAGCCAC
This sequence comes from Prionailurus viverrinus, assembly GCF_022837055.1. Taxonomy (NCBI): domain Eukaryota; kingdom Metazoa; phylum Chordata; class Mammalia; order Carnivora; family Felidae; genus Prionailurus; species Prionailurus viverrinus. The sequence continues at coordinate 211,428,487 of NC_062561.1, forward strand.
CAGAGACATATAGCTATTGAGCACTTGAATGAGGCTAGTGCAAACTGAGATGTGCTGCAAGGGTAAAGTACACATTTAGCTTTGAAAACTTGATCCTGGGGCGCCTGGGTGGCGCAGTCGGTTAAGCGTCCGACTTCAGCCAGGTCACGATCTCGCGGTCCGTGAGTTCGAGCCCCGCGTCGGGCTCTGGGCTGATGGCTCAGAGCCTGGAGCCTGTTTCCAATTCTGTGTCTCCCTCTCTCTCTGCCCCTCCCCCATTCATGCTCTGTCTCTCTCTGTCCCAAAAATAAATAAAAAAAACGTTGAAAAAAAAAAAAAAAAGAAAACTTGATCCAAAAAATGTTAAAAGTTCTCATTAATAAATATTTATATTGATTTATGCTATAATAATATTTTAGGTATTGGGTTAAATAAAATATATTAAAATCAATTTATCTGTTCTTTTGCTTCTTTTAATATGACTAGTAGAACATTTTAAATTACATATGGGACTCACATTGTATTTCTACTGGACAGCACTGTTATAAAATGATTTTTTTTTATAGAGGAGTCCTTGCTGTTTATGGAGGAGTCCTTGGAATTGGCAGGGCTGGCTGGCAAAATCTCCTCTCTCCTCCCCATTTCCTCCCAATTTATTTAAATAGATTAACAGGGGCGCCTGGGTGGCTCAGTCAGTTGGGTGTCCTACTTCAGCTCAGGTCATGATCTCACAGTTCGTGAGTTTGAGCCCTGCATCGGGCTCTGTGCTGACAGCTCAGAGCCTGGAGCCTGCTTCGGATTCTGTGTGTCCCTCTCTCTCTGCCCCTCTCCTGTCGTGCTCTGTCTCTCTCAAAAATAAATAAACATTAAAAAAAAATTTAAATAGATTAACATAAGATGAGAATATTGGTTTCTGCACAAAGGTTTCATGCTAGTGGTAATACTACTACTAATAAAAACAGCTACCATTAGTTGAGTCTTTTCTATGCGCTGGGCACTGTGCCACATGCTTTACATTTGCCTCATTTGCTTGTCACAACCACTCTATTGTTACTAAGTGTTATTATTCCCACTTTAAAAATGAAGGAATCGAGGTTCAGAGAGAATTAGCAACCAGCCAAGGTCACAAGCTGGTTAAGTGGTTGGACTGGGATTCCACCCCAGGCCACTTGCATTCAAAGTTTAGGCACTTAAAGGCCACACAATTCTTGTTGCTGGAACTTACACTCCCAATGAAAATACTGCCCTCAGAATTCTACAAATTCCCACCATGTTTAAATTTTTTTTTTTTTTTCAACGTTTATTTATTTTTGGGACAGAGAGAGACAGAGCATGAACGGGGGAGGGGCAGAGAGAGAGGGAGACACAGAATCGGAAACAGGCTCCAGGCTCCGAGCCATCAGCCCAGAGCCTGACGCGGGGCTTGAACTCACGGACCGCGAGATCGTGACCTGGCTGAAGTCGGACACTTAACCGACTGCGCCACCCAGGCGCCCCATTCCCACCATGTTTAAAGGCGCTGGAGGGAAAGTGGAATATACAGAAAGGGGCAAAATGGCTGCAGTCCTCAAGGAGGTTACAACACAGTGGAGAAAATAAATGCACAATGAAATAGATGACAAAATAAAACCTGAAAAGATTAAAAATAAATTTCTGTAGACATGAGAGAGATTAATTCCAGTTGTGGAGAAAAAGAGTTTCATGGAAGAGACAGTATTTTACAAGGAACTCTAAAGATGAGGAAGTTTTTTTCCACAGTTAAGAATATCTTAGGAGAGTCATTCTAGATGGAGGAATGGAGGTGTCTAGGTGAAAGACATGGAGTGGTGTGGGGGGCATGAGCAAGGACCTTAGATGGGTGTTCCATGCATGGCTAACGGATGGAGAAAAGACCAAAGAGATATGGTATACCATGTTTTGGACAAGCAGAAAAGTGGGAAGAAAGTAGAAACAACGTGTATACCTTGTGTTCTTGACGATGCACTCAGAGCATGTCTTAGATTGAGAAAGTCTTTAGGTGCAATGTTCAATATCAAAGGTAACTTTGTACTAATGCACTTTGCAGAATCCTAGTCTTTTTTTTTTTTCTTTCTAGAATCTGGCATAACAAGCAGTAACACCACCAACAACAAAATCAGTCCCTAAAACCTTCCAAGAACTACGCAATCTTCATGAGCTAAAAAGAATATACCCAACCATAACAAGACCCTGTGGGAGTTACTCCCTGGTGGCCAACACTCTTCCATATTCCAGGATCTCCATCACCAGAAACAATGGCTTCTCACCCTCCACCCTCACCCCAATCCACATTCTTGTTAAAATCTTGGTTTTCTTCTATTCCATTAGAGGAAGGTCTGTCTCAGTGACAATAGATTCACCAAGAAATAGTAGTTGCTAACATTTACAAGGCAGACAGAAAAGATTAGAGGGGTGCCTGGGTGGTTCAAGCATCTGACTCTCGGTTTTGGCTCAGGTCAAGATCTCATGGTTTGTGAGTTCGAGCCCTGAGTCAGGCTCTGCACTGACAGCATGGAGCCTGCTTGGGATTCTCTCTTTCTGCCCCTCCCCCACTCACGCACATGTGCACATGCGTGCTCTCTCTCAAAAATAAATAAGCTTCAAAAAAAAAAAAAGATTAGAAAAAAAGCAACTTTCACCAGATGTAGAGAAAATGAATGATTTTATTAGGTAATCTGTTGGAATCCCTTTTAAGGTGTCTGCTATGTTTTTCCCATGTGATGTTTAAGACAGAACTCACTCCTCATGGCCTTGACATGGCAGTAGGTGGAGTCCTCCCTCCTCTAGTGCTGCTTATACTTGCATCTTTCCTCCACCAAATCCAACAGGACTCAGAATTTTCGTTCCATTTTCAAATTCTTCCAGGACATTGGAGCCATGAAGCCTCTTGTTCTAGAACAGTTTAGTGATTAAAATGTGGTCCCAGTCTAAACCTAGTCTCATGGGTTAGAGTGTGTGGAGATGGGATTAAGGAAAGGAGGCGTGTTTACCCTAGGTTGACTACCCTTTGTACTTTTCACTATAATCTCATCACTATGGTCCAGCACTAGCAAATCTTACTCCTCCTGGGACTGGCCCTATTCCAGAAGGCAATCCTGTGAATCCTGGAGCTACCCCTCTGGCATTCCTTTTATCTACCAGGAATATGTGGTTTTCCCAACTTCTTTTTTTTTTTTTTTTTTTTTTAATTTTTTTTTTTTTCAACGTTTATTTATTTTTGGGACAGAGAGAGACAGAGCATGAACGGGGGAGGGGCAGAGAGAGGGAGACACAGAATGGGAAACAGGCTCCAGGCTCCGAGCCATCAACCCAGAGCCTGACGCGGGGCTCGAACTCACGGGCCGCGAGATCGTGACCTGGCTGAAGTCGGACGCTTAACCGACTGCGCCACCCAGGCGCCCCCCAACTTCTTTTTTTTAAAGAAGGTATGCCTGGTAATTAGAATTTTAACATAGCAATTTCATCATCAGATCTTTGAAATCTGCTTTTTTTTTTTTTTTTTTGAGAGAGAGAGAATGAGTGGGAGGGGCAGAGAGGGAGGGGGACAGAGGATCTGAAGCAGGCTCCAGGCTCCAGGCTCCACACTGAGAGCTGAGAGCCTGATGCAGGGCTCAAATTCACACACTGTGAGATCACGACCTGAGCTGAAGTCAGAGGCTTAACCAACTGAGCCACCCAGGTGTCCTGCCCAATTCATTGCTTCCTTGCTGACCTTTTAGAGCTGTTTTCTTGGGTCTTCTTGAGATATTGGGCTTTATGAAAGAAGATCCTTCCTATAGACATGTCTTGAGTTGATGAGAGCTGCCTGGAGGTTTAAAAATGCACATTGACTGCATGATGTGATTTGTGTGGTTAGGGTGAGAAAGAGGAAAAGAACAAATGAGAGAATGGACAAGGGCACAGATAATCTTCAAAAGGAATGAGACAGGCTATGGCCAAAGCTGGGATTTTGATTCTCATTATAAAGGGAGTGTAGACTAGAGGAAGGCTCTTTTCTGATCTTTCTCTTGATGTTGACTTAACATTTTCGGATTCCTCAGCTCCACCAGCATGGGCCCTACAGATTTTTCCCTTATTCTAGTTCCCCTTCAGTCTTTATATTTAAAAAGTGTTTACTTATTTGTTTTGAGAGAGAAAGAGAGCAGGGGGAGGGGCAGAGATAGAAAAGAGACAGAGAATTCTAAGCAGACTCTGCACTGAGGGCTTAACCAACTGAGTCACCAAGGTGCCCTTGACACATTTAAGTAAATGTTGACACATATAAGTAAATATTTTCCTTTTAAAATTTTTGAAGACTTGAGTCTTCAAAAATATCTTCTCTTCACAAAAGAGTAAAATATATAAAGTTGTTAGTGTTGCCTTTCTACACTGCTTCACACTCTCAATTTTCACTCCCATTTGTTCACTCTTCATGCAACAAATATTGAGTCCCTGCTCTGTGCCCAGCCCTGGAAAGTCATGAAAAAAAAGAGAGAAGGTTTTCACTCTCATGGAGCTTTACATTCTGGTTGGGAGGAGACAGACCCTATACAAATAAATGCTCGCTGCTTCTGGAAAGGGCTTTGGACCTCACTGTGAGTGGATAGGAAGGCATTTTAGGGCTTAGCCCCATGCAGAAGAGTGATGGCCTTTTAAAAGGCTAACACTGGTTGCTGCATGGAGAATGGTTAGCTGTATGGAGATTAGTTAGAAAGCTACTGGAATAGTCCAGTGAGAAATGATGGTGGCTTAGATTAAGGTCACTAACAGAGACGTGGTGAGAAGTGGCCCTTTTGGGGTTGTATTTTGAAAGAAAAACTGTCAGGATTTAATGATAATTTGGACAAAGGTATGAAAGAAAGAGAGTAGTGAAGGATGGAGGTAAGGTTTTAGGATTGAACAACCAGGTAAATCAAGTTTAATTGAAATGGAGTGGAGAGCCTAAGGTTCAGGTTAGGTGTAAGTGAATGAAGAGTCCTGTTTTGGATCCTCTCAGATCTCCAGATGGAGATGTCTAGGTGGCAATGGCATCCAAGAGAGTGAAAGCTAGAATTCCATTTGGAACTTGTCAGACACATGGAATTAAGAGCTGCAGTGCAGCATAAGCACGCCCAGGGAGTGCGTGAGAGTACGTGAAGACAAGAAGATTCATAACTGAAATGGAATGGAATAACTAAAAATTAAATAGTTGAGGTTATTTTATTTAACATTATACATGCTAGTACACCTAACACTATTACAAAGGCTAGAGTTATATCTAAATGAATCTCTATTATGCTCCCTCATATCGTTAGCCAAATTTGTACAAGCATTTATTGGCTCAAAAAGGATGACACCAAGGTTTTTGGACTGAGAAATTGGACGACTGTAGTTGTAACGTACTGATTGGGGGGAATGATCCAGAACAGATTTGTGTGGGGTGTGGTCAGGGCAAGATATCAAAACTTCAGATAATCAAATGGAGATGTTGAATGGGCTATTAGATAAAAAAGAAGGAATTCAGGGGAAAGGCCTGGTTTGAGATTAAATTTGGTGTTATCAACATCTAGATAGGGTCTGAAGCTATTTCAGCAGTAAAGGAATGGATGTTGTCTACGAGGGGGTGAGTGTAGCTAGAGAAAAGATAATCAAGGACTGTTCCTGTGGGCTCTCCAATGTCTAGAAATGGAAAATATATGGAGGAATTGGAAGAGAGACAGTAAGGTAAGGGAGGAGAAAGCAGAAGTATTATCTAATATACCAAATTACCTTAAATATTACAAGTACTTAACCCATCACATAGTCACAGGTTCTTTTAAAACTTAACACAAGTATAGAGTCCCATGGGTTCGATTTCCATTGTCTCTGAATTTAACTCTAAATCTCTCCAGGATTATAGACACTTGCCTTTGGAAATAATTATGTCATGCAAATAATTTTAAAGTTGCTTTCCCAAAGGACTATTTTGGAATTATGCTTGCTGTTATACGTTTCCAGCTAATTAGTGTTGCCCACCGACCAAAGATTTTGGCAGGGTATGATGTAGAAGCTGCAGACATCTATGCTCCTCACTTCAAAATTGTGTAGTTATTAGACCTGATGCTATATCTGTTTTACTGTTAGTAATGAAGCACAAATACATGCAATTGTATTTCAATATAAATGGCTCCCTTTGTAATTTTTTTGCTTTTTATTTTGTGTACTTACGTTTTTTTAAATTTTATTTTGAGAAGAGACTTTATGAGACCGCCAAAGGGGACAATGGTGCAGAAAAGTGGAGAATCTCTGGTGTCTGGATCTGTGTGGTGCATTCCTTGCATATACTTCCCACTTCTCAGCACCACACAACTCTTAAAGATGGTGTGATCATATGCTACTGGTTATTTTGGGGATTTGACCAATGACAGTATCTTCGTTCACAGTGTCTTTTCTCATCTGAGATTTTATTTTTATTTATTTTTCATTTTTGTGTCATATATATGGAGAGAATGCATGTGGGGGGGGGAGGGAGGGGCAGAGGGAGAAGGAGAGAGACAGAATCTTAAGCGGGCTCCACACTGAGCATGGAGCCCGATGGGGGGGGGGGGGGTCGATCTCACAATTGTGAGATCATGACCTGAACTGAAATCAAGAGTCCTTCACTTTAGGTAGTGAAGTCTGCTATTGTTACTTCTGTCTCCATGGCTTTTTCAAGGTTTTTCTAGGTTTTGAGTATTTCTTGGAGACACTTTCCCCACTCCAAAGTTATAAAAGTATTGTACTCTCCAACATTTTCTTAAAAGATTATTTATTTATTTTGAAAGAGACTGAGAGAGCAAGCAAAGGATAGAGAGAGAGGCAGAGAGAATCCCAAGCAAGCTCAGCACTGTCAATGCAGAGCCCAACATGGGCTCGAACCTGAGCTGAGATCAATAGTCCAATGCTCGCTCAACTGACTGAGCCACCCAGGCACCCCTTCTTCCAACATTTTTATAGGGTTTTGTTTTGTTTTTCATCTAGCACTTCAATCCAATTGGAATTCGTTTTTATGTCTGTTGTGATGTGTGAAACTGAATAATAAAGGGAAACCTCACTGAAAATGGAGTAGGGAGGTTGGAGGAGGGAACTCTCATGCCCTGCAACTTGTTGCCAATTGCAGACCCCAACAGGAAGAGGCCTACTTTCCTGCTCCAGCAGGAGGGAGAAAAAATTTCTCCTTGCCTGGTAACAAGTTCAGCCAATAAGAAAATACTACAACTTAGCCAACAAGAAACTGTCACCACCTGGACTATCTCTTTTTTCCCAATGGACTTTCATCCAAAGCAGCCTCTCCCAATGTCCTCCTTTTCTCTCTAACATAACTTTCTTCTCTTTTGACCTCTAGACTCACATATGGTTTGCCATGGCCTATAAGTCTTGTATTGCAATTCCTCTGCTATGCCCAAATAAATCCATTTTGCTGGTAAAAATAACCGGCTGTTTTACTTTTAAGGTTGACAGATACAAGGATCTAACTTTTTCAAAAAAAATTTTGACGTTTTTATTCATTTTTGAAAGAGAGCGTGAGCGGGGGTAGGGCAGAGAGACAGAGGGAGACAGAGAATCTGAAGCAGGTTCCAAGCTCTGAGCTGTCAGCACAGAGCTTGATGCAGGGCTTGGTGCAAAGCTCAAACTCACAAACCACAAGATCAATGACCTGAGCCAAAGTCGGACGCTTAACTGACTGAGCCACCCAGGAGCCCCTATAAGGATCTAACTTTTTAATTTGTTCTCCTACAATGATAGCTAAATGTTTCAAAACCATTTATTGAACAGTCAATCTCTTTCTCATTTACCATTTTTTAGAAGCTTTACTGAGATATAATTGATATACAATAAACTTATTAAAAATATACAATTGGATACATTTTGACATATGTGTATACCCATGAAACCATCACCACAATCAAGATAGTGAACTACTCTTATTTCTTAATATCTTCAATTTTATTTATTTATCTTTTGAGTAGTTAGCACATTCACATAGTTGAAAATTTAAAGACATAAAATGTTTTATTATAAAAAGTTTCATTACTCATACCTAATTCCAGCCTTAAGTGCTCATCTCCCTCTCTAGAGGCAATCAATGTCTTTGGTTTCTTTTGTATCCTTATAGAGATGTTTATTTATACCTATATTTATTATTTTTTTAATTTAACTTATTTTTTAAGTAAACTCTACCCCCAATGTGGAGCTTGAACTCACAACTCTGAGATCAAGAGTCCGCATGTTCTACCAACCGAGCCAGCCAGGCGCTCCGTCCGGTATGTTTATTATTAAATAGCGATTATACCTTAGTAAAGTTGCTGAAAATATGGTAAGTGAGGAAAAGATTTACTATTCAAAAATAGAAGTATTTATGCATATATAAGCAAATGTATGTATTGTACACACACACACAAAATAGTATATAATACACATTGTTTTTCATATTCCTATTTTTGCCTTACTAATATATTTTGGACATAATTCCATACCTATGTGTATTTATTTATTTTATATATCTGTTAACGTTTATTTATTTATTTTGAGAGACAGAGTAAGAGAAGGAGCACATGCTCACACGTGGGAGGAGCAAAGATAGAGGGAGAGAGAGAATCCCAAGCAGCCTCCATGCTGTCAGTTCAGTGCCCAAGGTGGGGCTTGAACTCATAAACCATGAGATCATGACCTGAGCTGAAATCAAGAGTCAGACACATCAAGGACTGAGCCACTCAGGCGCCCTCTATACCTATATTTAAAAAAAAAATTCTTCATTCTCTTTTGCTTCTTAGAATTCTATTGTATGGATATACTCAACAAATATTTATTGAAAACATGAAGTACTTTTCTAAGCTCTGATATATAGTGAAAAAATAAACAAAAATTCTTTCCCTCACAGAGGTTATATTCTAATGAGATCTATCATAATTTATACGAGTTTCTTGATAATGGACATTTAGATGGTTTTCAATCTTTTGCCACTATAAACAGTGCTGCAGTGAATACTGTATATGTGTCACCTTACGCATGTGCAATCAATTGGAAGAATACAATTCTAGAAGAGGAATTGCTGGATAAGAGCATATGTACATTGGTAATTGATATGATCACATTATTCTTAGTAGAAGATTATCAATTTACACTCCCAGTAATAATGTATTGATTGTGCTGGTTCCTCCATGTATTGTTCTATGTGGATTTTTATTTTCGGCAATTTAATAGGTAAAATAATGACAAGTCATTGTAGAGTTATTTACATGTTTCTTCTGATTAATGATACTGGGCATTTTCTCATATCTTTAAGAGCCATTTCTACTTTTCCTCTTCATCTATTGAGTTGTTAGTTTTTTCTCGCTGATTTATAGAATGCATATATTAGGACATTTTGGCTTTTCTTCTGCGATTTAACTGTCTAAAATTTTGACCAGTTTGTCATTTATCTTTTGATTAAGGCTATTATGGGTTTTGTTGTACATAAATTCTGATATTTATAAAATTGAAATGATCAATATTTCCTTTTATAATGTAGGGGAGATTTTTGTGGTACTTATAAAAGTTTTCCCGGGGTGCCTGGGTGGCTCAGTCGGTTGAGCGTCTCACTTCCACTGGGGTCATGATCTCGAGGTCTGCGAGTTCGAGCCCCGCGTTGGGCCCTGTGCTGACCCCTTGGAGCCTGGAGTCTCCGTTGGATTCCGTGTTTGCCCCTCTCTCTGCCCCTCCCCCGCTCATGCTCTGTCTCTGTCTCTCTCTCTCTCTCTGTCAAAAATAAATAAACATAAAAAAAAAAATTTAAAGTTTTCCCCACTGCAGGATTATAAAAAACTGCAATGATTTCTTCTTGGATTTTTATGATTTCATTCTTTGAATTTAAATATTTAATCTACCCGAAATTATCTTGCAATAAAGTAAGGATTCAACCTAATTTTTTTTTCCATTTGGTTGCCCCAACACTATTTATTAAATAATCTTTCTTTTCTCCATTGATTTAAAATGCTGTCTTTATAACTATTAAATTTTCACATATATTTTTTGCCTTTTTACTCTGCTCCATTGATATGTCTGCATATCCAATGTGTCAATACCACAGTTTGTTTTTTTTTTTTAAAGCAAGGCAATTTATTATCTTTTTTTTTTTTTTTTTTCAACGTTTTTATTTATTTTTGGGACAGAGAGAGACAGAGCATGAACGGGGGAGGGGCAGAGAGAGAGGGAGACACAGAATCGGAAACAGGCTCCAGGCTCCGAGCCATCAGCCCAGAGCCTGACGCGGAGCTCGAACTCACGGACCGCGAGATCGGGACCTGGCTGAAGTCGGACGCTTAACCGACTGCGCCACCCAGGCGCCCCAATACCACAGTTTTAACTACTGTAGCTTTATAATATAAAGACCTTTTTTTCCCACTGCTCTTGTTTTTCATGATTTTCTCAGCTATTCTTGCATGCTTGTTTCCATATATTCTTTAAAATTAGCTTACACATTCCAATATCTAATTATTTTGTTGGGATTTCTGAGGAGACCAACATATAGCATTTTCCCCCCTCTGTCCATGTTTTGAACAAATTGAGAAAAAATGTAAAGAGTTAGGCGTATGGGAAATAAAAGTATAACTTTTATTAGAGACCAAGGCTGAGTTGGATAGCTAAGAATACTTCCAAATAGGCTTGTGAACTGAAACTTAGAATTAGACAGATATGCCCCCCTCGAATCAGAGGTAACCTCTTAAGGTGGGAGCTGTCCCGGTAAGACTTTGGAACCAATGGTCCTGTAGTCTGTTCACTTCCCAAAAAAAAAACAAAAAAAAACAAAAACAAAAGCAAAAGCAAAAAACCAAAAAAACCAAAAAAAAAAAAAAAAAAAAAAAAAAAAAAGGAAGGAAAGAAGCCAAGATTGATTTTATTCTTCTTAAACTTGTCAGAGGACAAGAAGGAGGAGTGACTAAGGGGTTGGAGCAAGACCTTAAAAGTTACCCCTCCATAGAAAAGGAAACTGAAGATTTCCTTTCTAACAATTTGATGCTGGTATGAGCAAATTATTATCCCACTTTTTAAGATGAAAGGCATAATAAGATGTTAAGAAGTCACACAGACATCTTTATCTTCTACCTCAGTTCATTCCATAGGCAAAGCCCTTCTTCCCTTCGACAAATCCCCTACACTAATTATTTTGGAATATTCTCTCACCCCAACATAAATATGAGAGAAATTATAAAGATAAATTTCTCCATTGCTTTGGGTGTATTTTCCTTCATTGAAATGATTTAGAAATAATCTTTAATATACTCTCATGAATAATCCTTAATTCAAACTTCAATTGCTTCCAGTAGCAATTTCAACACTAACTTCAGCTTTTTCCAGGGGTACTTGTTTCAAGATAGCATCTTTCTTGGCAGCTATCCCACAGTTTGGGCTCTGTCTGACTCACCTCAAATTAACTAACCCCAAAGTGATGCCAACCTGCATGCATAGTTCCCTCTCCATCGTGCTTTTCTTTTTAAATTTTTTTGGGGATAGTTAATTTTATTTGTTCAAGGGCTCATATTGCAACCACTAAACCAAGCATGGCTTCAATGCTGTGAGCCCAGATTCACATATTTAGGAGGATAAAAGCAAACTGTGATCCATGTATATGGATGAAAAACTAAAAGCTCATGGTTAATCACATTGTAGTTTTAAATTTCTATGGCTTAGAAGCCAGAAGTCACAGGTCTTTTAGGTCTTTCTGGATGTCTCACAAAGTATTTGCACTTTTCTTGAGCTGAGCAACCTCATCATTTGTCAGCTTCTGCTTGATAACACTGGTTAATCCCCGAGCGTTCAGGATGCGTGAAAGGCTCAGGAAGACTTTCTTCTCAGTGCCATCCATTCCCTTCACCATGGCTGACACTGGATGAATCCTGGATAGATTTTTCAACATGGATTCAGTGAGATCAGCCACACTTAATCCAATAGCCCAGCTGGTATATCCTTTTTAGCTTGATGACTTTGTAGGCACCATCTTAAGCACTTCCTTCCCCAATTTTCACTGTCATTGTCTGTTGCCATGTCTGGATTCAGTTCCTGGAGAGAAATGCCTGCCCCATTCACGCCACTCTGCACAGCCACACTTGAGTCACCATGTTCTCCCAAAATCCATCCATGGAGCTGCTGGGATGAATGCCAAGTTTTTCAGCCATAAGGTAGAGAAATCTAGCAGAATCCAGATTACATCCTTTCCAATCACATGGTGGTTGGGTAGTCCATTTAGCTTCCAGGTAACATATGTAAGAATATCTACTGGGTTGGAGACCACAGCTCTGATACAATCAGGCCTGCACTTGACTATCTGAGAAATAATGAATTTGAAGACGTTAACATTCCTCTGCTCCAGGTTGAGCCGGCTCTCTCCCTCCTGCTGGCGGACTCCTGCAGTTACCACCACAATCTTAGAATTGGCGGTCATGGAGTAATCTTTATCTGCCACAATTTTAGGTGTCTGAAGAAATAAGCTCCCATGTTGCAGATCCATCCTTTCTCCTTTGAGTTTATTTTCCAAAACATCCACAAGGGCAAGTTCATCAGCCAGAGACTTTCCCAGAATGCTGATGGCACATGCTATACCAACTTGTCCAACACCCACTATAGTGATCTTATTGTTTGGGACAGTTGCCTCTTCTGTGACTGGTGCAATCAGTTTTTTCTTAAGAGTTGCCATTGTGCCCAGAGAGAAACGGCTGTAAGAGTCGCATGAAGGAGACAATGTCAGCTGTGTTGTGACTCTCCATAGAGTGTTTTTCTTATTCTTGATGGTGTCTATGGGATTATTGCTGTGGACCCTAAAACTGGGAGAGGAAGACTGGCACCTCTTCTGGTTTGCTGAACTTGAAGTTGGAATTATCCAGGGCCATTCATCTACCCTACACCTGTTCTACAACCCCATGAGATCTGGCTGCACTAAAACTGACCTGCCTTTTGGATGGAACATGTCTCTTCAAGGATCACTGAGCTCCTCCTAATCCACATGTTCTTCTAGGTGGTAGATCCCCCTTAGCCCTCCAACTCTTGTGCCCCACCCTGAGACACATGATTCCGTGGAATTCCAGAGCAGGGGCTTTCTTCCCAAACATATGTTCTGAAACAAAATACTGCTTACTTTTAAATCGCTATGTTAATATGGTAGGTGCCCATAGGAAGAGAAAGAATCATCTTAAATGTACGTCATTACTGGAATCAGAAGAGTGAATTTATTTTTGAATGTGCTGCTGAAAAAGAATTCAGCTTTACTGCATAACCTCCTAAAGAACTAATGCAAGTCATGATTACAAAAATCTTTCATGGCCTTTGTGTGTGTGTGTGTGTGTGTGTGTGTGTGTGTGGTTTTCTTTCCTTTTCTTTCTTTCTTTCTTTCTTTCTTTCTTTCTTTCATTTTAAAACTCATTCTCTATCTTTGTGCTACTGAGTTCAAGCACACTCCACTTAAGAGCTTGTTAATGTTCATCACAGTATCTGTGTTGAAGTTTGGGAGGTCCATGGAACTTAATTAGAAAGAAAGTTGGCTCTAATTTTGTCTTTTAGTACCATACCCCCACTTGAAAAAATAAAGACTGGCTGTTTGAAGACCCTTAAAAAACTATTCTTTAGTTTCCTCTTGATTTGTGTTTACTGCTCAAAGTTTTCCCAGGGGAGGGTGGGAGGCAACCATAGGACAGTTCAGGCGTTCTGTTCTACTCCTTTTCTATCGAAGGGCTCCAGATAACAGCCCCAAAGAAGGGAACACATCCAGGCCTCACAGCAGGATGTCAGTACTTTATAATAACCTCTCCCACAGCCTGAAGCTCCCAGCACTATTCACTTTGTACTAGTACCCTTGACCCAGCACAAAGGAAGACTTTGAAAGTCACTGGACCCCACATCCCTGCTGAGAACCCAGGACGCAGGATGCTACACAGCAGTCTTCAAAAAGCCCCCTAATTTTATTTCCATCTCTGATTTCTGGGCCAGAGTCTTCTGCTTGAACAAGGGGGAGAACAGCTGTGTAAATAAATACAGATAACTGCAATGAGCTGAATGCTTTCCCCCAACTGCCTGCTAAGCTCATATAGGCTCTCAGCTGATTGTGTAGATGGATAAAGACATGGGCCAATAGTGCTGCAATATATGATATTCTTCAGGGAGGAAAGTGGTATTAAGCACCCTGTATAAAATAGGGCTGCTGGGCTGCTGGGTAACCAGAAACAGTTAACTGAATCCTCTTACACTAGTTAGGAACCTTCAAAAAGCCTGTTTTCCTAACACCTATCAATCATCCGTCCAGCAAACATTTATCGAGTATCTACTACATACAAAGCATGTTTCTAAGTGTTTATGGGATCACTTGGAAAACCTCAGGGAGGTCTGTCTGTGCCTTTAGGCATGTGGATCAGAGCAAAGGGATAAGTAGTGATTGAAAGTACAGTTTCTGAAGTCAACTGTCTTCAGAATGAAGTCAACATTCCCTACTAGCTGTGTGGCCTAGGGCAAGTTGCAAACCCTTTCTGAACTTCAGGTTCTTCACCTCTAACATTTGTTTCCTCATGTGCTGCACAGAGTCTGCCACATAGCAAACTTCCAGTGTAAAGATCAGCTGCCTTATAGGGCATCAATTAAGCCGATGCAGAAAACAAAACCCACCCCAAATTCAGTAGCACAGCATGGTAGAGGTTATTTCTCTGTCCAGAGCTGGGAGGTGCAGGGCTGTAAGGGTATTTCTATCACTTTCAACATGTAGCTTCATCTCCAAGACCAAGATGGTTGCTCTGGCTCTTACCACATCCCTGCCAGCAAGAGAAGGAGAAGGTCAGAGGAGAGTATGCTTATTGCTTTTAAAGGTATAACCCAGAAGTGGCACATACTATTTTTTGTTACATTCCATTTGCCAGAACTTAGTCATGTGATTGTGTCAAGCTGCATTAGAAGGGTGGGAACTGTGGTGTCTAGCTGGCCATGTGTTTAGCTAAAACTCATAACTTCTGTTGTGTGAGATGGTGGGCCACAAACCATCCCAGCCACAGCTATCATTATGACCTACTCACAGGGCTCATGACAGTCACTGCTGGAGGAGCCTTGGAAGATCATGGGAGGTAGACTCCTGGACACAGGGGTAAGAAGAAGAAGAAGAAAAAAAACCATTCCAATGGAGGGATAGAGAGCTCAGAGACATCAAAGAGGGGATTTGTTTACAGTATATTGAGAAGTCTGGATTATCTGGGGTGTAGTGTGCAATAACAGAGCTGTGTGGGAAGCAAGGCCAGAGCATAGGTTAGCAGTAGCTCATGAAGGGCCTGAGACATTTGTACTGTATTTTTCCAGTCAGGGAAGAGATAGTACAGATTTCCTTAGTAAGGGAGGGAAAATTAGGCAATGTACTTTAAGAACGTATGTGACAGCAATGAATAGGCAGGAGGTGAATGACCAATTGGAGAAGTCATTTAAATAAACCAGGGATAAGATTTTGAGGGCCTGAACCGGGCTAAAGTGGTGGTGAGATTGCTAAAAGAGTCAGATGGGAGGCACCTTTGGAAATAGAATTGACAGGATATGGGAACCCACTGAATATGGGTGTGAAGAAAATGGGTCAAGAATGACCCCAAGTTCTCAGCCTTTGTTTTTGTCAGGACAGTGATGCCATTAAAAAGGACAGGGAAGGGGTGCCTTGGTGGCTCAGTCAATTGAGTGTCTGACTCTGGATTTCAGCTTAGGTCATGATCTCACGGTTCATAAGTTTGAGCCCCACATCCGGCTTTGTGCTGACTGTGCAGAGCCTGCTTGGGATTCTCTTTCTCCCCCTCTCTGTCCCTCCCCTCCTAAAAATAAATAAATAAACATTAAAAAAAAAAAAAAAAAAAGGACAGGAAAGCCAGGAAGAGGGGAGAGAAAAGCTAGGACAGGGTAATGTCTTGTGAGCCAGTGAAGGAGAGAGAACATGGTACCCATATATTTAAATTTATTTTTTATTTTTTTGGATAATTCTTTAATGTCTGCTCACCTCCACTAGACTGTAAACTCATCTATAGCTGCATAACAAACCATCTCAAACTTTGTGGCATGAAACAAGCAAAAAAGGTCATTTATTACTATCTTTCATGGGTCTGAGGGTTGACTAGACTTAGCTAGGTGATTATCACTCAGGATCTCTCATTCAGTTGAAGCCAGACAAGGGGAGGAGGTGGAATCATCTCAAACACTCACATGTTTGGTATTAGATAGTGGCTATCAGCTGAGACTTCAGCTGGGACTATTGGCCTGGGTTTCTTCACAGCACAGTGAATGGGGTCTAAGAACACATGTCCTAGAGAAAGCCAAGGAGAAGCTGTATTACTGTTTATCACTGAGTCACTCAGAACATTTCTACTGTATTCAGTTCATTAGAAGTGAGTTACTAAGGGGGCACCTGGGTGGCTCAGTCGATTGGGCGGCTGACTTCGGCTTAGGTCACGATCTCGCAGTCCATGATTTCGAGCCCCACATCAGGCTCTGTGCTAACAGCTCAGAGCCTAGAGCCTGCTTTGGATTCTGTGTCTCCCTCTCTCTCTGTCCCTCCCTCACTTGTGCTCTGTCTTGCTCTCTGAAAAATAAATAAATGTTAAAAAAATTTTTTAAAAAAGAAGTGAGTTACTAAGGCTAATCATATTTCAGGGCTTGATGGGAGGAATGTGCAAAAATTTGTGGACATGTTTTAAGCTACCACATTCTGTGAGGACAGGGCCTTAATCCTGCCATTTTTTAAACCACTGTATCACTAATGCTTAGGAAAAAGTAGTGTGTGGTGTGGTCAGTGAAAGTTTGTTGAACAAGTGAATGAAGAGAAAAATCAACATGTTTCAGTACCACAGATTATTCATGATAAAGACTAGGGAATATTGACTTTTATTGTTTGTTACTAGCTGGCCACCTGTATGGCCACCATGTCTATGTGGGCAACTCAATTTTCAGCGGCCGTTACTAACACTACTGGGGGAGTGAGGACATTACAATCCCCTTCTTATAGGGCTATTGGCTCCTGAGTATGGCACAAGTGGATCTGAGAGCTGTTAAAAGATAAACTGAGGCATATTAATAATTTTAAGAGTTTATCTTAAAACTCTGCAAAAATCTGCTTGAATGGGCAACATCCAATCTGGCAGATAGAAAGGAGTTCCAAGGAGCTGTACAAAATGAAAGACTTTTAAGGGCAGAAGGGAGCAGGAAGAAAGAAGTTATATGAAGCACAAAAGCGGGTTGTTTATTGCAAAGTGACTTTCCTTTAGGGTTCAGCAGGGTGCCTTCAGGCAGATTACCTACCTGGTGGCTCATCAGGTGATTCCTGACTGAGTTAAGATTCTACTTCTCAGAGAGCTCAAACTGTAATTCTCAGTTTGGTGACATGGGGCTTAGTGTAAGCTACTCCAGTCTGGTTTCTAAGTCAGACCCGGTCTCACCCTAAACCCGCTCTGGTTCCTAAGTTGGACCCCGCTTGACTCAGACCAGTTTCTAAGTCGGATCCAGTCTGACTCCGGCCAGTTTCCCACCTAGCCCACCTCCAGAGGTAGTGAGGAAGCAGCCAACCCAAGGGGCTCCACCGGTACCTAGGTTTGGTTGCTCTGCTGCTCCAGAGGACCATTAGGGTCTCCTCGGTTCCCTCTTCTGATACCAAAACTGTTAGAAGATAAACTGAGGCATATTAAAAATTTTAAGAGGTTGAGCAAAAATTGATTTGAATTGGGCAGCATCCAATCCATCAAATAGAAAGGAACTTCAAGGAGCAGTACAAAATGAAAAACTCTTATAGGCAGAAGGGAGCAGGAACAAGGGAGTTACCTGAGGCAAAAAGCGGGTTGGTTATTGCAAAGTTATTTTCCTTTAGGGAACAGCAGGGTTCTGTCAGGCAGATTACCTAACTGGTGCTGGTCAGGTGATTCCTGATTGAGTTAAATTGCATTCTGGGAGAGCCCAAGCTGTAATCAAGTTAAGTCTCAGTTTGGTGACATGGGGCTTAGCATAAGCTATTCCACTTTGGGCCTATTGTCTTGTTTTTAACAGAGACAATACCTGAACCAAATGCCTACATCCTGCAAGGAACTATTTTCTGCTTTTACCCAAACATAAAAGGTGAGTGTAACAGTTTTTTTTTTTTCCTGATGCATTAACAAATTACCACAAATTTAGTGGCTTAAAACAACACTCATTTGTTAGCTCATAGTTCTATAGGCAAGAAGTCTTGGGTGCTCTGCTTAGGGTCTTGTAAATCTCAAATCAAGGTGTTGGTCAGACTTCATTCTCATCTAGAGCTTAGGGTCCTCCTTCAAACTCATGTGGTCATGGAAAAATCCATCTCCTTGTGGTTATAATATTGTGGTCTGTTTCCTTGCTGGCCGTCAGCTAAGGGTCACTTTCAGAGATGAGACTGCATTTCTTGCCATGTAACCCCCTCCATCTTCAAAGCCAGCAATGGAGAATTTCTCTCTCATTGAATCCCTCTCTTAGGCTTCAAATCTCTCTCACATTCTGTCTCTGATCTCTAGATCCAGATTTAAAGGGCTAGTGTAATTAGGTCAGGCTCACCTGGATAATCTCCCATTTTAAGGTCAATTGATTTGGGGACTTCATTACATCTGAAATTAATATTCGAATAACTAGGAGTTCACAGTATTAGTGTCTGAATAACTGGGAGGTATGTGTACAGCAGGGGCTAGGAATCTTGGAGGCTATTTTAGAAGTCTGCTAACACAATGGGAAATTCCCCAAATATAGGAAGGTATACAGACAGTTCCAGTATTGGAAATAAAAAATGATGCAAATGTTTACCACAGGAAGAAAGAGGACAAATGAAGATATAGGAAAACTGAAAGGTAAGCATCTGAGATTGAAGTTATCAATTCTACTGAGGAACTACAAATGGACAAAGGAGTGAGGAGCAGTGTTGAAAGCCTGGCTGAAGTTGGCTGGGTGCAGAAAACGGCAATCGAGGCCCTTGATGTTCTTAATTAGTTTC
Source organism: Prionailurus viverrinus (assembly GCF_022837055.1). Classification (NCBI taxonomy): domain Eukaryota; kingdom Metazoa; phylum Chordata; class Mammalia; order Carnivora; family Felidae; genus Prionailurus; species Prionailurus viverrinus. The sequence continues at coordinate 211,447,427 of NC_062561.1, forward strand.
TTAAGCAATCAGCTGCAGCAATGAGTATAAAAAGATGAAGCTGGAGAAATTGAATGGCGATGTTTGCATAGTATGAGGATTGGCAAGGCGAACGGCATTGATCATGGAAGTGAAGGATCAAGGTAGGAGCACTGTTCCAGGAAAAGAAGCTGGAGGTCTGAATTCTCCTTATCTGTAAGGTGTGGGTTGTGCAGTGGATAACGTCCAACTGTCGGTACTGTAGCATCTGGATTCTATGTTGTGGCCACAGGGTCCTGCTGAGTGAGAGAGAAGACAAGGAAATAATGCTAGTACAGATGAAGAATAGAGATTAGAAATCATGATGAGGACGAAGATTAGGTGCGTTCGGATTTGATGCAATCAGAGAGTGTAAGAGGATGAGGTAAAAAGTTGATTTTATGCTACTTCCCATGTAATTTAAAATTTTTATGGCGATATACTTCCTTCCCCCCACTCCTTTCTTTGGTCTATTATTGTAATAGGTTTTACTTCTCAGTAAGGTATAATCCTCACAGTACTTTTTTGTTTGTGTGTTTGTATTAAAGGTCAATAATCATTTAAACACTTTAACAAATGAAAAATAAGTGTCTTTTATAGTTATCTGTATATTTACATTTATGGTACTAGTCATTATTTTATGTAGGTTTAAATTTCGATATATTATTGTCTTTCACCTTGAAGCACTTTTAAACATAGCTTATGGCAATGAATTCTCTCAGTTTTTGTTGTCTGAAAGTATCTTTATTTCAACCTCATTTCTGAAGGATTTTTTAAAAATCTTTTTTAAAAATTTCTTTTAATGTTTTTTTTGAGGGAGAGGGAGACAGACAGAGTATGAGTGGGGGTGGGGCAGAGAGAGAGGGAGACCCAGAATGTGAAGCAGGCTCCAGGCTCTGAGCTGTCAGCACAGAGCCCGAAGTAGGGCTCAAACTCACAAACTGCGAGATCATGACTTGAGCTGGAGTCGGACGCTTAACCAACTGAGCCACCCAGGCACCCCTGAAGGATTTTTTAAAAAAATATAGAATTCTAGACTGGTTCCCCCATCCCACCCACCACCCTCTTTAAACCTTCAAAAATGTTGGTCCATTTTGTTCTGTGAAATGAGAGATAAGTGATAATTTTTGATGAGAAATAAGTGATAATTTTTTTTTTTTAATTTTTTTTTTCAATGTTTATTTTTGGGACAGAGAGAGACAGAGCATGAACGGGGGAGGGGCAGAGAGAGAGGGAGACACAGAATCGGAAACAGGCTCCAGGCTCTGAGTCATCAGCCCAGAGCCCGACGCGGGGCTCGAACTCCCGGACCGCGAGATCGTGACCTGGCTGAAGTCAGACGCTCAACCGACTGCGCCACCCAGGCGCCCCAATAAGTGATAATTTTTATTTCCTTGTGTATAATGGGGATTTCCTCTTCTGCTGCTGCTTCTATAATCTTTCTCTCCATTGATTTTTAGCAGTTTTATTAGATGTGCCTTGGCATGGTTTTCTTTTTGTTTATTCTTTTGGGATGTGTTGGGTGTCTGGGATGTGTGAGTTTATATTTTTTATCAAAATTCATCATAATTTCATCAAAATATAATTTCATCAAAATTTATATATTTCATCAAAATATTTTTCATCAAAATTGTGTGAGTTTATATTTTTCAACATTTTGATCATTATGTCTTTAAATATTTCTTCCATATTCTCTCCAGGACTCAAGTTACACATATATTAGACTATTATTGATATTGTGCTGCATATCCCTGATGCTCTAATAATATTTTTAAGCCCCTCTTAACTTGTGCTTTAGTTTGGGTAGTTTCTATTGCTCTGTTTTCAAGTTTGCTGGTCTTTTCTTCTGTAGTGTTCATCAGTTACTGATCTCTTCCAGTAAATTTTTCATTTTGGATATTGTAGTTTTCATCTGTAGAAGTTCCATTTGTTTCTTTTTTATATCTTCCATTTCTCTAATCATTATGTTCATGCTTTTCTCTAAATCCTTGAGCATATTTGTGATATTTTAAGCAGTTGTTTTAAATCCATCATCCATGAATTCCATAATTTCTGTCATTTTGGGGGGTATATTTCTATGGGTAATTTTTCTCCTAATTATGGGTCACATTTCCTTGTTTCTTTAAATATTTAGTGGGTTTTTTTTAGTTTATTTATTTAATTTGAGAGAGAGAGAGATCACATGTGTGTGCACACAAGCAGTGGAAGGACAGAGAGAGAGGGAGAGAGAGAGAATCCCAAACAGACTCCATGCTGTGCTGTCTGCTGTCAGTGTGGAGCCCTATGTGGGGCACAAACCCATGAATGGTGAGATCATGACTTGAGCCACCCAGCTGAAACCAGCAGTCAGATGCTTAACCTACTGAGCCACCCAGGCACCCCTAGTGTTTTTAACTGGATGCTGGATAGTGCATTTAAGTGTCTGGATCTTTTTATCTTTCTTTACTGGAAGAGTGGATGGATTTGCTCTGTCATGCAGTTAACTTACAGAGTAGTTTCATCATTCTGAGGCTAGTTTTTAAGCTTTTGTTAGGGACAAGTATAGAGTAACTTTTTTTTTTTTTTTTCTAGGATTAGTTTGGCCCTAATTCTATGCCCTGCCCTTTATTGGGTCTTCAGTGGGGAAAAACAAAGAAACAAACAAACAAACAAAAACAAACTCAGGTATTCAGTAAAGTTTCTGTTTTTCTTTGATTGGTCTCATGCAGTATTACCCTGTGCATGCACAAGGTTGGTATTCAGCCAAATACTCAAAGAGACCCCTACATAGATTTCTAAAGCTCTATCTCTGCACAGTTCTGTCTTCATTGCCCTGCAAATTTCAGCCACCTTATCTTATGTAAACTTCATTGAAGATCTCTTCCACTCAGTGAGACCACTGTGCTCTGCTTGCTTTCTGCTTTCATGGCCTGGAGTCTGGTAAATGCCTTCAGAGAAAAATGTTATAGGGGTCATTATCAGAATAATTTCATTTGTTTCCCTTCTCTGGGGAGTTACAGTTTTCTTGTTTATTATTATTTTTTAATGATTATTTATTTTTTGAGAGAGAGAGCATGAGCAGGGGAGGGGCAGAGAGAGAGAGGGAGACACAGATTCCGAAGCAGGCTCCAGTCTCTGAGCTGTCAGCACGGAGCCCTATTCAGGGCTCGAACTCACGAACCATGAGGTCATGACCAGAGCTGAAGTCAGATGCTCAACCAACTGAGCCACCCAGGCATCCCTGTATGTATACATTTAATATAGGTTCAACGTCTTTGGTCTTATACCTTTAAGGTTAGCTACCGTGAGATCATGACCTGAGCTGAAGTTGGACACTCAACCGAGTGAGCCACCCAGGTGCCCCAAGAGTTACAGTTTTCTGATGCTAGTTGTCCACGGTCTAAAAACAATTGTTTCATGCCTATTTCTCAGAGAAGAAAATGAGCAAGGCACTCTTGTGTCTACCTCTGACCTTGCTGGCCTCTTCCATAATACCCCTTGTGCAATCATGTGAAATTCTGAGTACAGGGGCTGGATGAGTTCACGGAGTTAAGAGATCTGAAATGTGTGCTGGGTTCCTACTCTCAGATTAAAAATGCAGCTTAGAATAAGGAGACTTCAGCATTTCTCGTTCAGAGCGCTTCTGGGGAAATTCTTTATGAACTCACTAAGGTAGGTGTTCGGGAGGTTGGTAACATGAGGCAAATAGCTCCTGTCTCCCTCCTTTAGGTCCTTCCTAAGTTGGAAAACTCTCCCTGATAAAGGCAAGAACTGAGCTAGAGCTTGGGGAACAGGCTTGGAGGAGGTGGGAGCAGGGTGCAGGCACCAAGGTGGCTCAGCCTCTCTGGCTTTCGCTTTTTCTAAGGTATCCCCTCTTTTCCTTTTCTTACCCCCTACCCCCACCAAATTCTGGTGTTGTGGTTGCTATTTTCTGAAGAGCACTACTTTAAAATAACTTTTATTGTGTCATAAAATAAACAAGACAAACAAGAGAAATATTTATTCATTGTTGAACACCTAAAAATTACTGAGTATCCTTAGAAAACTATCTTAGATGGTATTTCCTTTTAATGAAATAGGTAGTTGGAATAGCTGGAATAATATAATGCATCAAGTTGTGTGTCCAATTTTTAAAGCCTAGTATTATGAACATTTTTCTAAAAATTTTAGCTCTGCTTTTACTTGTTGTGTTAGCTTGGATAGTTACTTAGTCTCGGTAAACCTCAGTATCCTCATCTGTAAAATGGAGATAATAGTAGTACCTCCTTCACAAGATTGCTGTCAGGACTAAATAAGATAGTATACATCCCACTCTTAGCTAGTGCCTGACTTATGGTAAGCACTCATTAGCTGTTAGCTAATACTTTTTCACGTCATGAATGAGTTCATTATATCATCAAAGTATGACTTTTCAATGAGTGTGTATTATGTCATTGTATAACTGTATCGTGACTTATTCAACTGTTGCCCTATTTTGGACATTCATACTTGGTAAGATTTTTGCGTTATAAGTAATTTTGTGATGAAAGTCCCTTGAATATAAACCTGTCTCCCTTTCATGTGAAGGTAAATCCCTGGAAGTGGAAGGAATAGATGGGGAAAAGGAACGGAACATTAGTGGAGGTAGAGTTTCCTTCATCGATCTCAGCTCAGACTCCTCACATAAGGCCTCTGAGAAAGGAGAGAAGCAGCTTGGAGCTGGCTTCTAGAGGAGCTTGGGCTAAAGGAGAGAGGAAGACCCTTTGGGACATTTATGCCTTCCCTCCTTTTTGTTTCAAATTCTCAGAGGGTTGGGACTCACTGAACTGGGAAGACCTGAGGTCTATGTCCACAGCTCACTGGCCAAGTATGTGACATTGGGAAAGTCACTCAATTTTCCTGGGCTTCCTCTTGGATAAAATGAGGAATTGGACTCCACTTCTAAAGTTCCTTTAAATGCTAGCATCCTTCAATCTAAGACTCTGACAACCTCATATCTAATATCAACAGACTCCACTTCTTACTTCAAGTGGAGAATTTAGTTCGTGCAATCTTTGGTTAATACGTGTTTTCCAGAAGCATTTATCCCACATCTACCATTCATCCATCACAGAGGTGAATGGTCTCCAGTCTTCGAGGAACTCCCAATCTAGTAGGGAAATAGGACAATTATATTGACACACCACGACAAGTTCTATAATAGAGGCTATTGCTGAATCCCATGGAAGGACAGAAGGAGGAGATATCTGTTATGTTTTTAATGGTGCTGAGTGTGTGGGTCAGATTAGGAGTGAATCACCCAGGAAAACAGGCAAGCTGTCTCCAATCTCTTTTATGTATGAGCCTGATTCTGAGTATCAGTGAAAGCTCTCTTGATATGAGATTATTATCTTAAAACATCTCCATAAAGCGAATATTGCCAAGAAATTCCAAGATGAGAGAAGGGAAGTTGACCACAAAAATGAACAAGACATTGTCTTTACCTCCTAAATAGGGATGGGAAAAGGCGGCTATGGAAGTGGTCAGTATGGAAAGTTAAGTATGGAAATAATAATAATAAGTTATTGACAGAGCAATTTTATTCCTGAGAGATCTGGGGTGTTCTTTCTGGCTTGTTGAAAACAATGTTGGCTTTGGAGTTAGAGTGGACAGGTAGCTTCAGGATCTAGGATAGGTTGCCTGATAGCTGTATCAGTAAACAGACCCAGGAACACTTACCTGGAGATAATGCCCCTAGAGCTGGGGTATGTATCAGATACTGAAGAAGATGCTCCTTTCTCCCTTCCTCTGGTCACCAATCTTTTAGTCTTTGTTTACATATCTTAAAGGTGTGAATAGTATTTTCCCCTGAAGGAATATTGATGAAGTAGTGAGTATGAGGGCATTTGGCACATGTTAGAGCATTACTGTGGTTCTGGAAGGAGGATATGAACTAGAGTCTTGAAGAACGGACTTATCCAGTAGATTTTTTAAGGAAGATTTTGGCATTCACCAGGGAGTTGTGCTCATCGGCAGAAGGGCACCATCCAGGAGCAGTTGCTGGCACGGGGCCTAATGCTGTGTGGCAGTGGTGAAAGCTCTCACAGGAGAGGGAAATGGAGCAAAGGGGAAGGAGGACAGGGCCAGCTGACCACATCAGTCCGACTTGGCCAAAGTGCCAGTAGGGAAGGGGTACTTAGGCAGGGTAGGGTCTGGGGGTGGGGTGACTTCTTCTGAAGTGCTAGTCATCTAGCACTATGGGGAATGTGACCAATAGTGGTTAGCACCCCTCCATCTCTGTGCCTCCTTGTTGTGTTCCAAAGGGGAAAGCTACGATGAAAGGACTTAAAAAAAAAGGGGGGGGGGCAGGGCAAGGGAAAGATAAACCAAGCAGGGGTTGCCAGGACAATAGTGAACAGACATCTGGGTTGAGTGTTTGGGGTTGTGCAGTGAAGGAGAAATGCCCTGAGAAGTGCTGGGCTTTGTTTCAGAATTCAGACATAATGGCAAAGGCCAATGAGATCCTCTCCACCAACCCCCCTCCATCCCACCTCCCCCCCCCCCCCCAAAGTCCACCCAGACAGAGAGGGGGAGAGATAGAGAGGCGGGAGATTTATTTTGATGTAGAGAGATCTGAAAGCAATCCAGAAGGGAATGGAAGTGAGCTCAGAGAAGGGAAAATGTAGGATATCCTAGGGCACTTTCACAAGGCACCAGGACAGGAGAGAGAATCCACAAAGCAGTGCGGTGACTGTTATCTCCATATGTACGGAATGCCCGCTCTGTGCCTGCAGTAGAAATCGGCGGCTTTTTTTTTTTAACAGAATAGCATTTGCCGGATTTGGGATGTGTTATCTCAGAATGTGTTTCCTATGCCTGCTCCCTTGTCTCCCAGCATGCTCTGTCCAGCGTAGTGAAGGTGCCTGGTTAGATCACTGGGTAAGGCATGCACTATCTCTCATGCAAGCACAATCACAACATAGCTAGCAGTTAAAAACATGGACTCTGGTGCTACACTCTCTGGATTTGTAATCCAGTTCTACCATTTGGGCGAGAACTTAACCTTCCTGGGACTCAGTTTCCTCATTTGTAAAATGGGATAACAGTAGTATCAGCTGTGGACTGTTAGAGGGTTAGACAGGTTACACATGTGAGGCACTGAGGAGACTGCTTGGCACGTGGTAAGAACTATGAAGTGTTGGCCATCATTATTATAAAATACCTGGTGCTTAGAAGGCATTCGGACAATGTTAAGTGCTGTCAGAAAAATCATCGTATCAAAAGTTCCTGAATCCCTATGTATCCATTATGCTACGTTTTATGCTTATTTATGGTGCTCAACTGAAGACATGTTTTTCGCCTGGTAACTTACTTTCTGGGGTGGATGCACTGATTTGGACACAAAGAATTGAAGAATAAAATGAGAAATCAGGCACAAAAAATAATGCATCAAAAAATAAAGGTGTGGGTCACCCAGGTGGCTCAGTCAGTTGTGTTTGACTTGATTTTGGCTCAAGTTATGATCTCATGGTTCATGGAATTGAGCCCCCCATCAGGCTCCCTGCTGATAGTATGAAGCCTGCTTGGGATTTTCTCTCCTCTTCTCTTCTTCCCCTACCCCCCACCCAATCAATCAATCAATCAATCAATAAAATTAAATAAAAAAAAAGATGTGAGCATAAAAAGCCAACCAAAATTTGTGCTTACTATCTTAACAGAGCAATCTCATTTCTTATTGGTAGGGTTTTAAGATTGGTTGATAAGTCGTGGTGCCTGTGTGGCTCAGTTGGTTAAGCATCTTACTTTGGCTCAGGTCATGATGTCATGGTTTGTGAGTTCAAGTCCTGCATCAGGTGAGCTCGAGCCCCACTTCTTTCTCTCTCTTTCTCTCTGCCTCTCACTCACTTGCACCCTTTCTCTCACAAATAAAATAAAAATAAAATAAAATAAAATAGGTTGATATGTCAATTTGCAGCTGTTAAATAGTCATATGCCTACATGTAAGGAGGTCTCTATTGGGATATCACAGAAATCATTCTTATCCTGGTGAATCGTTTTCCATAATAATAGCTTATTCTTATAATAAATTATAAAATATTTAATGTTAAAGTTATATGTTATAATAAATATCATATTTATAGCAATATTTTATTTTTATAATAAAATGTTGAGAGAATACCAGCTATGATGTCATTTAGTTATCTCAAGGATCCTGTGATACAAAATATTTATTATTATTCCCATTTGACAGATGAGAAGGTTGAAATTGCTCAAGTCCACATAGTTAATGAAGGGTACAGCTGGTATTTAAACCTAGAACCTAGAACCATTTGAATTCAAATCTATATTCTAAATGACAAAGAATCCAAAGGTAATAATTTAAATTATCAAAAAGATTCAAAAGAAATAGAGCTGTGGACTAAAACTAACAGGAGTAGATAAAATAGGGATAGATGGAAAATTCTGAATGTACCTTCATAAAACCAGCTGTTTGAGTTTGAAATGGACAAAATATGGCTTAATAACAGATCATGTGATATATGCTTAGGTTTTCTTTCTTTTTCTTTTTCTTTTTTTCTTTTTCCTTTTTTTTTTTTTTTTAGTTTATTTTGAGAGAGAGGGAGTGGAGGAGAGGCAGGAAGAGAGAGGGAGTGGAGGAGAGGCAGGGAGAGAGAGAGGGAGAGAGGGAGAGACAGAGAGAGAGAGAGAGAAAGAGAGAGAATCCCAAGCAGGCTCCACACTGTCAGCGCAGAGCCCAATGTGGGACTCGGGCCCACGAACCATGAGATCATGACCTGAGCTGAAATCGAGAGTCGAATGCTTAACCAACTAAGCCACCCAGGTGCACCTCTTTCTTTTCATTTTTAGATTTAATTTTAATATGAGCCAACAAATATATAACATGGCTGCCCATAAAAGCTAATTGCTGTGGTTGCAGCAATCTGCAGAAACGCAACCATAACAGGGAGGAACAGACGAATAGAACACTAAGAATTTGTGTCAGTGAAGGGTCTGGAAAATACGTTTCTAACGATTTCAACAACAAGGAATTGCTGAAGGAACCATAGTGGTATTGTTTTCTAGAAAGCAATGATGGTTATTATAATAATACCTAATTCTGATAAAACAGTTTCCTTGACTCAGGCTTATTTATGTATTAACTCTTTTATACCTTACAACAGTGTTATGAGTAGATCTATTATCATTTCACTTTTATGGATGAGGAAAATTTGTTATGCAGCACAGAAAACTAACAGAGGAATTCTCTACCTTGTGCTTCCCTCTGCCCTGCCCCTCCCCAGCCACCACCTTGAGCTTTTTCTTTTCCTCCTGACTCGTGTTTTTAGCTTCTGCCATGGTCACATGTAAGATGTAAGTGCAGTGACAGAGTTTTTACTTTAGTATGTGGCCAAAGCTGACAGAGGACTAATGAAAACCTGTATCTCCTTTCCCAACTGTTTCCAGATGTGATGTAATGAATCCCTCCTTTTCAAGAATAGCATGCGAGGGGCTAGCTGTTAAAAGGAAACAGTTCCACATGTGAGCTAACTCCTTTTACTCTCTGACAAGCTGTTGCCTCTGCTGGCCAGGGTCTACCAGCCAGGTGTCTTCAGATGTGTGCCATGGCCAGCGAGATTCACACAGCCATGAAATTGTCCATGAGTGGGAAACATAGGAAATTACAAGTTAGGGATATGCAAAATCTTGCTGGATGTAAAGGTTGAACAGTCCTGACACAGACAGATATACAGAAAGTAGTATAAACTCTCTTGCTATCATGATTTTGCCATTTGTTACTTGATAACTCTATTTAAAAATTTTGCAGTAAATACTTTCAGCAGAAACAAGCTAAAAACAAAAACAACAGTAAAACAGAACAAAACCCCCAAACCTGAAAGAGTATATTTAAGGAAAAATAAGGTCCTGAATGTTCATTTCTCAAGTTTGTTGATGATGAATATAAAACTTGCACAAAGTGTTTGTTGACCTCAGTGGCTTAGTGATATCATTAAACACATGAAAAGCAAAGACACACATCTGCTGAAGAAGCAACAGCACCTACTTCAAAGTTAGAAGTTATTTTAAGAGGATTGTGTCCAAAGAAAACAACTTAACATGTGCAGTTGCGGAAAGGTATGTTTACACATCACTCTTTGAAGTGTGACTTTTCATTTAGATCAAATGTCTGTTCTTCTAAATTAATTTCAATCATTTTCAATTTCAAGATCTCTTGTGTATTTATAAGACAATGTTAAAGTGTTGCTCTATTAGTAATAGAAGAATTTTGCAACCAGTTAAAATAATTTCAGTTTTCTGTCAGGGTCATCAGATACTTCAAAATAGGAAATCAGACCAGTTAAATTCCCATTAATGATTCAATTCTTTTTCCACCTGACAACTCATGAAGTCAAAGTAAAGCTTCCAGAAGATTTTCTGTTGAAGGCAAAACATCTGATATAATGGTGAATACTGTGATAAATTTAGTAAAAAAGTTAACATTGAAGATTAAATTCTTTTTGCTGTGGAGATATTAATGAATATATGTTTTTGCAGAGCATATCAACATGATAAAAACTGTGTTCTAATTATGATATCTGGGGAGCAGAAATATAATTGGAATGGATTTTGGTCCATGCACAAATCCTAATTGCATTGAAACCAACTTTAATATTTTACCAATTGAAATAGAAACTGATAATGGTTACATTTTACAAATATATACATACACAAAGTAATGGATTACAATTTTTGTGTGTATGTGCAGTAAAGCTGCAAGAACTTCACCATAGCAGTGTGTATTTTCTCTTAGTCACGCATCATCAATTGAATCTTATGAATATTTGAGCTTTTTGAAAAATTACTTGCAAAATCAACTTAAGTATCAACCATGGGGAAGAATTTCTCTAAATTTTGATTGCATTCTATCCAAAATCAGTTGGAAATATTTAATCAAATTATTCAATAAAGGAAAAACCAAGATCTTTAGTTCTTAAAGTTTATAGCAAGCTGTAATTATTAAAATCAAAGCTTGCAAACAGGGAGATATTGATGTTTATCCATACAAAAGCAAGGGAAGAAGCAAACACATTAATTAAAGAAAACTCCAATGGGGAAAGAGCTCCACATGCAGAATAAAATCTTTTGATAAAGATTTGGTTTTTAATTTGGTAAGTTTATATTCTATTCTGGAATGGATTGAAACTGAGAGGACCTGTGATTCTGTATAATCTATGTTTGATGAACTATTTAGAAAAATCATTAAAAACCACCTTTTAAAATGAACTTTATCTTATAAAAAATATTTGTTAAAGAAGATACTCTGGGGAAAAAAAAGTACCTGTAAAAATATTTAAGTTGAAATATGAACAGATCTTAATTTAAAAATTAAAATCTGCGGGGCACCTGGGTGGCTCAGTCACTTAAGCATCTGACTCTTGGTTTTGGCTCAGGTCATGATCTCATGGTTGATGAGTCTGAGCTCCACATCAGGCTCCGTGCTGACTGTGCAGAGCCTGCTTGGGATTCTCTCTCTCTCCCTCTCTCTCTGCCCCTCCCCCACTCGCTCTGCGTCTGTCTCTCTCAAAATAAATAAATAAACTTGAAAAAAACAGATGTTCAAAAATTAAAATCTGAGAATAGGCTCTGTTTAGCAGACTTTGCTCAGAGTTGCCTAGAGAGTGCCCAGCACCTGTACAGAGATTGATCTAGATCTCTTAGATAAAAATATGGTCAGAAGAAAGGGGTCAATTGAAGCTGTCATGAATTTCAAATATATTAATCATAAAATTTGACTATGAATAATACTGAAGGCAAATTTATGAGAAAATTAAAAATAATAATTACATATAAAAAAATCTTTACAAAAATACTAGTGATAGGGTCTTATAGACAGATCAAGCTAAAAAATTTATTAAAGACATGAAAGTGTACTGAGGATAATTATTTCACATTTATTAGTTTTAATGTTCAGATAATTTACATTCAGACTTAAAGTTTATCCTAATATACTCAGGTACATTAATGTTAACTTTTTAAGAAATAATTTTATTTTTGATAATAATTTTTTTTAATGTTTATTTTTGAGAGGGAGAGAGACAGACAGAGCACGAGCAGGGGAGGGGCAGGGAGAAAGGGAGACACAGAATCTGAAGCAGGTTCCAGGCTCCAAGCTGTCAGCACAGAGCCCAACACCTGGCTTGAACTCACGAACTCCAAGACCATGACCTGAGCTGAAGTCAGACACTCAACCAACTGAGTCACCCAGGTGCCCTGAGAAGAAATTTTAATAAAATAATTTGTAAGTTCTCCAATAAAAGAATACCAGTTTGTTGGTCACTTAATATTCCAAAATGTTATATAATTTTAGTTATTTGTCTTAAGTTTTTATTTGGATATAACTTCAAACTTACAGAAAAGTTACAAGAATATTACAAGGAGGTCCATTCCTTCACGTTTCCATTTTGTTCCATTTACTTTAACATTTTCCCTTTTCTCTTTCTCTCTCCTTTATCAGTGTGTGTACATAAAATCTTTTTTTTTTTTTTCCTGAACCATTTGAGGGCTTAAGACACCCTTGCCCTTTTTCTACAAAATCATTTCATGTGGTTTTTACTGAAAGTAAGGATATTGAATTCAGGAAACTCAACATTACTATAACACTGTAATCTATAGTTCATATCCAAAGTTCACCTCTTATCTCAGTAATGTCCCTTGTAGCTATTTTCTTCCCATCCAGGACCCAACGTAGTTAACACATATAGCAGCAGTTGTCAGGTCTCTTTGGTACCCTTCAATCTGAAATAGTTCCTCAGTTTTTCTTTGCCCTACTTAATTAAACTTGACATTTTTTAAAAGAACAAGCTAGCTGTTTTGTCCCTCAGTTTGGGTATGATTAATTTCAGACAATGCATTTTTGGCAGGGATAATGTGATATGTCCTCAGTGCATCACATCTGAAGGCACATGGTGTCAGTTTGTCCCAATATTAGTGATACTGACTTAGATCATTTGGATAAGTTGGTGTCCAGCAGATGTCTCCCCTGAAGGCATAGATATATTTTCTAAGAAGTAATTGGAGGTCATACAAATCAAATTTTTACCCGCTATATTTAGTGTCAGTTGATTCTATTAATTGTCCTAGATTGGAGCAATGGGATTCCTTCAAGCTAGATGGCTCCTTATTCTTTCGGGATGATCTCTTATTCTTCAAACATTTCCTTAATTTTCAGCATGAGGTATTACAGGAAGCCTTACTGCTTCAGGTTTGGAATCAGCCTTTTCTCCAAACATCCATGGCTTTTTAGTAAAGAGTGGTATTTAAAACCAAGATCTGACAACTAGTTGTGCTTCCTGTTACATGTGAATCAATGCTTATAATGGTAGTGCTGATACACACACACACACACACACACACACACACGTATACACAAGCATGTACATATATGAACTTCTCTCTCTCTCTCTGTATGTACGGGTATAGAGCCATGAATTTATGCTCATATCCAATTCAACCCAACACCACAGGATACATTCTAATTTTCTCCCTTCTCTATATAATATACAAGTACTCATTTGTTCATGCCTGGAATATACAGAACGTAGCTTCACAATTGCTCAACCATACTACTGTGAAAAGCAAACTGACTAGCTAGAATTTAATATATATTTATAGTTTTATTAGGTAAAAATATGTCCACTGAAGTGTAGGATCTCAAGTGTACAATGTGATGGAATTTTTCAAATGGATATACATGTGAAACACAATCCTTACCAAGATAAAGAGCATTTCTATCACTCCAGTGAGTTTCTTCTTGCCCCTTCATAGCATTTCAGTTCTTCCTGTAATACACATACTCAAAGGTGATTTTTTTTCCTTTCTGATTTTTAAAAACCACCTGAATTTAGTTTTACCTGCTTTAGAACTTCATACACAAGGTCATGAAGATACTCTCCTAGATTCTCCTAGAAGCTTTATAGTTTTAACTTTTATTGTCAGGTCTATGATCTATATCAAATTAAGTTTTGCAGATGATAAAATAGGAAGGAGTTGAGTGCCATTTCTCCCTCATACATGAATCTAGTTGTTTTAGTACATATGTTGAAAAGGCTTTCCTTTTGTCCTCATTGCATTGCTTTGGCGTCCGTGTTGATAATCAAGTAATTGTTTAAGTGTATTTCTGGACTCTTTTTCCCACTGAAATTTGTCTATATGCTATTATCACACTGTCTTGATTATTGTAGCTGATATTTAAGTCTTAAAATAAGGCAGTGTAAGTGCTCCAACTTTGTGCTTTTTTTTGTTTAAGATTAGTTTGGTTACACTAGTTTTTTTTTTTTTTTCTCATTTGCCATATACAGTTAGCATTATCTTGTCAATGTCTCTAAAAATAGCTGCAGGAATTGTAATTGGGATTGCTGTGAGTCTGTAGATCAATTTGTAGAGAACTGACATTTTAACAATATTGAGTTTTCCCATCCATGAACATAGCATATCTCTCCATTTATGTAGGTCTTTAATTTTTATCTCAGAGTATTTTGTGGTTATGAGTGTAGCGGTTTTGCACATTCTTGCTAAATGTATTCCTAAGTATTTTATGCTTTTTTGATGCAATTGTAAATTGAGTTTTCTTAAACTTTATTTTTCAATTGTTTGCTGCTAAGAGTAGAAATCCTACACAATAGATTTTTAAATATTGACTTTTTATCCTGTGATTTTGATAAAATCACATACAAGTTTTATAGTTTTGTAGCTTCCTAACAGCTTTCAACTTAACATTTGTGATGTCTGTGATTGGGAAGAGTTTTACTTCTTCTTTTTGAATCCTTTTGTCTTTTTTCCCCTTTTACTGGCTGTATTGCAGTGGCTAGATGATGACATAGTTTTTTATCGAATTTGTGTAAGATTGATATTATTACCTCTTGTTTCTGATGAGTAGTCTACAATTATCAATATCATTGTTCTCCTTTTAGTCATATGTCTCTTTTATCTTAATGCTTTCAAGATTTTCTTTTTATCTTTGGTTTTTCAGTTGTTTGATTAGGATGTGCCTGAGTGTGTCCGTGTTTTTCCTTGGGGAGTTGCTAATCTTTTTGCATCTGTATGCTGTTTTTCAAAAAATTTGGTAAACCTTTGGCTATTATTTCTTCAAACAGTCTTTTTTCTTTTATATCATTCTTTTATTTTCTTCTGGGGGCTCTAATTACAAGTATATTAGTCTGGCTGACGTTGTCTTCTAGGTCCCTGATGTTTTGTTCATCTTCTTTAAATCTTTTATTTATTTATTTTTCTCTTTTTATGTTGGATAATTTCTATTGACCCATTGTTTTTTTTTTTTTTTTTTTTTTTAATTTTTTTTTTCAACGTTTATTTATTTTTGGGACAGAGAGAGACAGAGCATGAACAGGGGAGGGGCAGAGAGAGAGGGAGACACAGAATCGGAAACAGGCTCCAGGCTCTGAGCCATCAGCCCAGAGCCTGACGCGGGGCTCGAACTCACGGACCGCGAGATCGTGACCTGGCTGAAGTCGGACGCTTAACCGACTGCGCCACCCAGGCGCCCCTATTGACCCATTGTTAAATTCATTAAACCTTTCTTCAAACTCCATACTCTGATTCCTCAAACCAGTAAGACTGGGACTTTCTGCTTATGCTGTGATTGCTTTAGGCTTGTGTGGACTGGGGAGAAGTCTCAGGCAAAAACTATATAAACACAGATTTTATTGAATTCAGTTCTCTCTCAGAGATTGACTACCATCCAGTTTCTACTGCTTTTGATTGCTCTCCAGGGCCTTTAAATGGTTGTTTAAATTTTTTTTTTCATAACTATCTGTAGAAAACACAAGCTACCTTGTCAATATTAGATATGGGAGTAGGAATACAAATACTATTCCCTAATTCACCCAATAAAGGAAAAATATGTTATATAAATATCATTAACAATTGAAATAGAACAATACATTATAAAAATAAAATGTTTTAAAGATTTAAAAAGGCTTGTATAAATATTTGGGTTACACTTGGCAAACTTAACCTTAAAATATCTCATGTGTTAACCTGAGCCTATTAAATCATCACTAGAATGTAGCTCATGCCACTTGCAATTCACCTGGATCAACAGCTCCTGCACCGCTCCATTTGCTCTCTAATGAACTGAGTCTACAATTATGTACTTGAGTGTTATGGCTGCATCAAATTGCTCTCAAGGTTTCTAAATGCATACTCCAATATGTCCTTGTCTCATGGTGGCTCAGCCACAAATATTCACAGATTGGCATAAGTCTGCAAAATGCATGATGAGCAATGCTGATATACATGTCATTCTTCCGGAACTGTGGATGCACCTCTGAGAAACAGCTGTGCATGATTGTTCAGAATGAGCTAGGTAATGAGTTAAGTGTATCCTTGTTGTGTAGTGAGTACTGCAGACCTTAATCCATCTATTTGTCTATATTCTACCTTTGACAAACTCTTGCCAGACCAGTGGCATAGTTGTGCATTGGGGACCAAGGTCTCTTTCTTCAGAGGATTGGTGGCCAACACAGATACCGTGACCTACCACTGTTTTTGCAGGAATAACCAAGTATTGTATCTCACTATCAAACCACCTGCTTTCTACAGGCACTTCATCATCACCAACTGTGGCAGATCCTGGCACCTGTCAGTGGATGGACTCTTCATGGTTTTCAGTTTTCTTCCATCATGAAGATGGTAATGAGTGGACTGAGTAAGATTCCTTGGGTTTTTTCTCTTGGCATGGGAGGTGAGACAACCTAAAGAGGTATGCATACTTTTTCACAATAGAGGAGTGGCATGCACAGTTATTTAAGTTGAATATTAAAAAAAGACAGTTTTATTTTGTACCCCATATTAGGAAAAATGGACATATAAGTCACCAAAACAGATATATCCAAAGAGGTACATCCTAAACTGCAGACAACAAAGTCAACGATAACACTAGAACTAACTATCTGTGTTATGTTCTTTATAAATACTGATACTTTTAGGGCAGAAAGTTTGGTTGAGAATGCATTGACTAAGTGGACAAAATCCTCATTTAATTTGTGTAAGTCTTTTTCCCAAAGAAGTAGAATTTAGAATGTCCTATTTTTTTGCTATAAATTTGGGCTTGGTTAGATATTGAGACCAGTGATGAAGATGTTTGTGTGGAGAGAAGAACACAGAGAACTAAATTTAACTAGTTTAATTTACCAAGTATTATTTTTGTGATCTGTTTTTACTCTGTTTGGGCCATTGTGTTGATTCTGAAATGTTTATCTGCCCTTGGAGATTTCAGTGATGAGAACATTTTAAGAACTCTGAAAAATTCTGTAGTTCATTAAATGCAATCACCTGTTGGCATGTGGTCAAGACATAATTCACAGGAAAACATTTGTGTTGTGGGATTAGTCCATATCCATCAGGCAAAAGCTTATTTGGTCAGTCATCTTTCCCAAAAGTCCTGGCAGGGAGACTTGGTGTCTGTATTGTTTTATAATGACTCATATCAAGGGTTAAACTCCTTGATCCTTGCCGGGGTCATGTTGTCAAGCTTATGCTGGATACGGTATTTTACATTCTTCACCCACTAACAGCGGCTGCAAGGCTCTCTCCTTTTCTCCCTCCAAAGTCAGGACTAACCTCTTCTTCATTCCTCCACCCCCATTCTTGTTCTCTTCTATCTTTAATTTTTTTTCAACGTTTATTTATTTTTGGGACAGAGAGAGACAGAGCATGAACAGGCGAGGGGCAGAGAGAGAGGGAGACACAGAATCGGAAACAGGCTCCAGTCTCTGAGCCATCAGCCCAGAGCCTGACTGGGGGCTCGAACTCACGGACCGCGAGATCGTGACCTGGCTGAAGTCGGACGCTTAACCGACTGCGCCACCCAGGCGCCCCGTTCTCTTCTATTTTTTAACACTCCACTCATGGACTGCCTGTCTGGATTAGGAGGCAATGGAAGAATTCCACTACCTTCTTGTAAAAATTTTCGGTGACAAGCAAAGAGTGTACAGTCTGACAGGGAAGGTACCTAATTCGAGATGACAATGTGTGAGCCCGATGCTCTAATTAAGGTGAGTGCACACTCTTGTGGTGCGTCTGGGAGGAAGCTTGCCTGGAGAAGGTCTGAGAAGATTTTCTATATTAGAAGATATGTAAGAGAGCACAGAAATATAATTTGAAAGACAAATAGGGGCTAAGTCATAAAAGAATTTGAATGACACGTTAAGGAATTCAATCTTTAGTGTGAATTATGAGGAGCCACAGAATATTTGTAAGTGCCATGTAAGGTTCGTGTCTTTGAAAGCTCTCTCTAGTGGCATTACGGAGGATGAACTGTAGACAGAAGATCTAATGAGACACAACTGAAGAAGAACAGGTGACAAATTGTAAAGGCCTGAAAGTGGGGGCAATGAATTTGTATAAGAGGAGAGAAATACACAAGCTATTTTAGAACTTGGACTCCATAGGACTTGGGACTGGCTTGGATGGAGGGTGGGCAGATGGAATAGGGCTCAGGAGGAGTTAGGATGAGGTCTCCCAGGCTTGAAAGACTGCTGGATAGTGGTGGCACTGGCCAAGAGAAGGAATATAAGAATAGAAACAAGTTAGTCAGCGAGGGACAGTGGGGGGAGGTGTTTAGGTTAGAGATTCTAGTTTAGTTTTGAACACATTGGATTATGGGGAACACATTGGATTATGTTTATGGGGAGATAATAATAGATTTCTAAGCATCGAATAAAGGAGAAAGGTTTTTGTTTTTTCTTCTGACAATTGGTAATTCTCAGTAACTTTTCAGTCCAGTGTATTTTTTTCAGTCATACTTGTATTGTTATAATTTTCTTGATTCTTTTTTTTTGGCCACTCATAGATATATTCCTGGCTCCCTTGCATTAATCTTCTGTGAGTTATTTTTGTATCATTACTATTTTTTATTAGAAATATATTTTACTGTGAAATATGCATTCCATATTTTGTTTGCATTATTGTTCGATATCTCAGTTCAAAACACTTTTTTTTAATGATTTTTATTTATTTTTGAGAGAGAGACAGAGAGCAAGCAGGGGAGGAGCAGAGAGAGAGAGGGAGACACAGAATCCCAAGTAAGCTCCAAGCTGTCAGCATCAGAGCCTGATGCAGGGCTCAAACCTACAAACCCTGAGATCATAACTTGAGCTGAAGTTGAATGCTTAGCCAATTGAGCCACCCAGGAGCCCCCAAAACACTTTTTACATATACATTTTATTTTCCTCTATGCAACAGCGCTACAAGTAGGTTTATCAGATAAGGAAACTGAGATTTAGAGGTGTCAGGCAAGCACCTGGCTTGTGCAGAGAGTTCACAAAAATAAAGCTGGAGAAGTGGGCCTGCTGTAGGTCTGCAGAAGAAGAATAACCAGAAGTGAGGGTCAGAGCTGCAATAAGAAGAAATAATTTGCTGATATGAGAAAATTGGAGGGGTCACTAGCCAGCATTCGAATCAGCAGAATGCTCTAGGCTGGGCTTCTGGGTGTCTGGGTGTCTCAGTAGGTTAAGCTCAGGTCATGATCTTGTGGTTCCTGGGTTCAAGCCCCGCATCGGGTTCTGTGCTGACAGCTCAGAGCCTGGAGCCTGCTTCAGATTCTGTGTCTCCCTCTCTCTCTCTGCTCCTCCCCTGCTTGTGCTGTCTCTCAAAAATAAAACGTTAAAAAAAAAAAGAACCTCTAGACATTTGCATTTGATCTCACATATTAATGGAACATCTACTATGTGGTTGGCACAAGGTTAGGAACTGAGGGTATAACAATTAAATAAGGCATTCCTTCCCCTCCATGGGCTAAGAGTGACATATGTATAAACAGTTGACTATATACAACTGCTAAGTTCTAAAGTAGAGCAAAAAATCATCTACCTTGGGAATAAGGGAAGAGAGAGTAGTTAATATTGTCTAAGAGTTCAGGAAAAGGAAAATGAAGAAAGAAGTTATATTTGAGCCAAAGTTTGAAAAGGCTGGAGAGATGTCTACAGGATTGGAAAGGAGGACAAGGGAGTTCTAAGTACCAGGAAGAACAAGGGCAAAACCTGGGAAGTGTAACAGTGTATGGGGGTGGATATAGGTTGGGTCAAAGGTATTACCTAGGGTAGAGCCCCTCATAGAGGCACATCCATGTGGAAAGGTGGCCATATTATCACCATGCGGTGGAAACTTTTCAAAGGCAGGCTGGGGGGATAGGTGAGGGAGGGGACTCACCACCTCTTTTAGTAGAAGAATCAGCTGGATTGCTGACACTGTGATCTAGATTTTTAAATAATCTCTTATGTCCAGAGGTTCTAGGAGGGGTGAGAAGATTGGCCATGAGTGAAAAGTTTGGTGGAGAATACTCTCCCCTTCTCTTTACCTTGAAACATGGGCAAGGTTTCAGGCAAGTAGTTTTCTACAGGTCGTTAGGTCAGACACCATGACCTTGGTTAACACCAAGGGATTTGGGATTCAGAGGTTCTTTGCTCCCTGCGGTAAAGATATCTATGAAAAACTGGGTAGAAATCAAATGTTTACCAATTCTGGGAGAGAGGGCTGTGTGAAAAATACAGGGCTCAAGTTCACCTTGAGGTGGAAATAGGATGAGCAGGTCCACCCAGCAGAGTAGATAGTCTGTGGAGGTCAACAAGATACACGCTGAAGGAGTGTGTGAAATTGGCCTCCAGTGAACATGGGTATTATGTCCAGGACAAGTCTCATGTCAGTGAGGCTCTTTATAAAGTACTTATATCTGATGTGAGGGGTAGGGAGACACTGCAGGCTTTTTATCATTGGGTAGTGAACACGACCTCTTGGGGAGATGATTCTGATGGATGGAGAGCTGGGAGTCTCTGATTATATGTACATTTTCAATTCCTGGGTTCTTATGAAGTGGAGGGAAGCCTTCATATCATTTTCCTGATAAGCAAACTCATTTGACACCATCAGACTCTTCTTCACAATGGAAGGTTCTGGAGTTTTGGATAAGTATAGGACTGAGTTGAGGAAAAATAGCCCGAAGCCTGCAGTCAGTAGCTGAAACCAGCAGGCATTTATCAGCCCTGTGCCATGTGCAATGGCTTTTCCCAAGTGTTTTTTGTTTTTTTT
Source organism: Prionailurus viverrinus (assembly GCF_022837055.1). Classification (NCBI taxonomy): domain Eukaryota; kingdom Metazoa; phylum Chordata; class Mammalia; order Carnivora; family Felidae; genus Prionailurus; species Prionailurus viverrinus. The sequence goes on from NC_062561.1 coordinate 211,468,463, forward strand.
TAATCTGTGTTTGCTTCAGTCTCAGGGGACAATCTATTCAGTCACCAGAAGGGATACCTTCAAAGAGTTTTCTTGGATAAAGTCCACTCATGTGGTCAGTTGTGACCTCATCTTACTGCTCCAGGGGCCCTTGTTTGGGACTTGATATCTCCAGTTCCTGCTTGAATGGGAAGCAGAGAGGCCTTTCTTTTTAGTGCCTCTCATTTTGGAACACATCAGAAACCACCAGTTAAATGTTTTTACAGATTTTTTTTTTCATTTTTAAATAATCTAGCCCATTGCCCTGTTTATTGTCAAGAATCATTAAAGACAGCCAACTGCTTATATTCTTTTCACAAACACAAAGTGGGAGGTTTGGGGAGGTGCAGGGTGGGGAGAATGGGGCTTTTCACTTTGCTGGCACAAAATTTGGAACTGTAGAGGAAGAAGAATAAAAGTACTGGTTCAGATTTTCCTAAACTAAATTGCGAACTTGATGTTTCTACCAGCGACCATAATACGTATCTCATGGAAATGCCCATATTTCTCTTTCTTAAATGTCTCTTCAAATTTGAAACTGTTCCAAGGGGGCTCCATATTCCCCCATTTTATTTATTCTTGAAAGCAAGGCTCCTGGTCGACTCCCGTAACTCCTTGGAGGAGAAGCTACCCGTCAGAGCGTCTTTCTCCTGCCAGCTGTGGATACAAATCCAAATGTCTCAACTATTCACATCCTGACCCCATAACTCCATGGCTTGTGCAGAGTGTTTGACTAACAGCTGAGGGGGAGGCTGGGAAGGTGGGGGAGGGGCAGGGGGCAGGTCTCTTGTTAGGGCCCCAGAGAGCAAAGCTGTGCATGGGACCAGACCTGCTTCCAGAACAGGCCCCTGCTGCCAGAAACAACTCATTCCCTGAAGAGCCTCTGACTCATGCCTCTAATAGGACTATTATGGTTTCCTGGCTGCAAAGTTGTCCTTTCGAAATGTAGGGTTTTTTTCTTTTTGAAATTTGAATTCTGAGTTATGTGTGGTGGATTAATTCCCCTGTGCCATGGTCTCACAGTGTTTTTTGAAGCTCTCTTCACGGTATCCCTTTACCTGACTAGATTTTAAACTCTATGTACCCAAGGACTGGAGTCTGCTCTGTATGCTACTGTATGTCCAGTAGCTGGAATAGTAAATGGAGCATGGAGGCATATGACAATTGTTTGTTGAATGAATGAATGAAACATTGATGTGTTTTGCCTATGCAGCCCTACCCAGGATAAAAAGATTTTAAGAGGCCTTAGACCTCATAAAGCAATAACAGGGGGACAACTAAGGAACATGTCCCAGAATTTCACTAGGCTTTTTTTGGGGTCACAATTCAACAAGTGTGGTCATCTGGTTTCTATGCTACAGTAGAAATAGAAGCAAATTGGAACAGGGAGGTAGGGTGCTGCTAGAGAGAGGTGACTCTAATAGGAAAGGAGGGAACAGTGGAGCATGAAGCTACTGGTTGAAGGTGACTCTCACCCCACAACCTTCACGAGCGTGGAGATCATCTTTACATTTTACCAAAATGTAATAATTGCACCGGAAAGTGGCGATGTTCAGTTATCTGGGAAGTGTACTTACGTGAACTAGTTTATTTCCAAATGGTGCTGAGCCACTGAAGTATTAGCATGTTGTGGCATGTTCATTTTATTTCTTCGAATCCTGTAGAAATTCCACCACTTTTCTTCGACAAGAGTAATAAGAATTGTGTCCTATTCTGTTTCTACCTCACAAAATAGAAGACGGTCCTCAATGGCCAAAGGTTGGCCCAGGCTTGTGAGGAGGAGAATCTTGTACCTTGTTAGAGTCTTTATGAACATTTTGGGGCACCTGGGTGGCTTAGTCGGTCGAGTGTCTGACTTTGGCTCAGGTCATGATCTCACAATCCGTGGGTTCGAGCCCCACATCATGCTCTGTGCTGACAGCTCAGAGCCTGGAGCCTGATTCTGATTCTGTGTCTTCCTCTCTCTCTGCCCCTCCCCTGCTTGTGCGCACGCTCTCTCTCTCTCTCTCTCTCAAAGTTAACATGAAAAAAAAAGTCTTTATGCACATCTATATTGGAAGTTTCTTTCAATCAAAAACAAAGAAGAAAAAGTCAAGAGGAGCACCTGGGTGGCTCATTCGGTTAAGTGTCCAACTTCGGTTCAGGTCATGATTTCACAGTTTGTGAGTTCAAGCCCGATGTGTTGGGCTCTCTGCTGTCAGTGCAGGGCCCACTTCAGATCATCTGTCCCCCTCTCTCTGCCCCTTCTCTGCTCATGCTCTCTCTCTCATTCTCTCTTAAAAATGAATAAACATTAAAAAAAGAAAAAGAAAAAGTCGAGAGAAGAAAACTATGACAAGAAGCTATCTATACTCAGGGTACAGAGATGCTAAAAAGTACAGTTCTTATTTTGACACAACAAATAAAGGAATAGAAACTTCTAGTGATTTCACAGGAGAGAAAGACAGAGAGGTGAAACCTGGAAGAAACTGAGGAGCTTTTAATCAGATAATGGAGTTTCAGGTATTTGCCAACAGAAGCTGTAATTCTTCCAAAAACTTTTTTATGTTCATGCCACATTGAACAATAGTTGCTTCAGATTTCTAGGTAAGGAGAAAAAATTGCATGACTCAAGCCATAAAAAAGGTGTCCTCATTCCACAATTTAATTTTTGAGGGCACACATGGGTTTCTTTTGGTCTGTGCTTATTCTAAGCAGGCACCAGGTTGTCTAGCTTGCAGGATGCCACTCATTTAACACCTGGAGGAAAATACATGCCAAGCACTAACACTGTCATGTGAAATATTTAGAAGTAGTTACATCCAAGTTGTTATTGGAAAAGGGCTTGAAGAAAAAGGTGAAAAGAATGAAAAAGGAAAGATGAATTCTTTAACTCTTTCTTCCTCTCTCTCTTTCTCTCTCTCTTTCTCTTTCTCTTTCTTTCTTTCTTTCTCTCTTTCTTCCTCTCTTTCTTTTTTTCTCTTTCTTTCTTTCTTTCTTTCTTTCTTTCTTTCTTTCTTTCTTTCTTTCTTTCTTTTCTTGTAGAGTTAACATACACTGTTGGGTGCCTGTGGAGCTCAGCCGGTTAAGCACCCAACTTCAGCTCAGGTCATGATCTCACAGTTCGTGAGTTCAAGCCCTGCATTGGGCTTTGTGCTGACAGCTCAGAGCCTGGAGCCTGCTTCAGATTCTGTGTCTCCCTCTCTCTCTGTTCATCCTCCACTCACACTCTGTATCTCTCTCAAAAATAAAAATAAAGATTAAAATTTTAAAAACCAGTGTTATATTAGTTTCAGGTGTACAACATAGTCATTCACCAATTCTGTACATTATTCGGTGCTCATCAAGACAAGTGCATTCTTAATCCCCTTCACCTATTTCACCCATCTCCCCAACCACCTCCCTTCTGATAACCATCTATTTGTTCTCTATAGTTGAGAGTCTGTTTTTTAGTTCGTTTCTTTTTTTTCCTTTGTTCATTTGTTTTGCTTCTTAAATTCCACATATGAGGGAAATCATGTGGTATTTGTCTTTCTCTGAACGACTCATTTCACCTAGCATTATACCGTCTAGCTCCATCCATGTTGTTGCAAATGGCAAGATTTCATTTGTTTTTATGGCTGAGTAATATTCCATTGTATATAGATGATATCTTCTTTATCCATTCATCTATTGATGGACACTTGGGCTGCTTCTATAATTTGGCTATTGTAAATAATGCTGCAGTAAACACAGAGGTGCATGTATCCCTTTGAATTAGTGTTTTTGTATTGCCCAGCAGTGTGATTACTGGATCGCAGGGTAGTTTTAACTTTTTTTTTATAAATTTTTTTTTTCAACGTTTATTTATTTTTGGGACAGAGAGAGACAGAGCATGAACGGGGGAGGGGCAGAGAGAGAGGGAGACACAGAATCGGAAACAGGCTCCAGGCTCTGAGCCATCAGCCCAGAGCCTGACGCGGGGCTCGAACTCCCTGACCGCGAGATCGTGACCTGGCTGAAGTCGGACGCTTAACCGACTGCGCCACCCAGGCGCCCCTATTTTTAACTTTTTGAGGAACCTCCATACTGTTTTCCACAGTGGCTGCACCAGTGTGCATTCCTACCAACAGTGCATGAGGATTCCTTTTCCTCTACATCCTCATCAGCACTTGTTGTTTCTTGTCTTTTTGATTCTAGTCATTCTGACAGGTGTAAGGTGATATCTCATTGTGGTTTTGATTTGCATTTCCCTGATGATGAGTGATGTTGAGCATCTTTTCGTGTGTCTGTTGGCCATCTGTGTATCTTCTTTGGAGAAATGTCTATTCATGTCTTCTGCCCAGGTTTTAATTGGATTATTTTTTTTTTGGGTGTTGAGTTGTATAAGTTCTTCATATATTTTGAATACTAACCCTTTATTAGATAAGTCATTTGTGAATATCTTCTTCAATTCAGTAGGTTGCCTTTTATCTATTTATCTTTTGATGGCCATTCAGGTTGCTAACACGTTTTAGCTATTGTGAATAATGCTGCTATGAACATGGGTATGCAAATATCTATTTATGATCTTGCTTTCAGTTCCTTTCGGTATATATCCACAAGTGGAATTGCTGGATCATACAGTAATACTACTTTTAATTTGTTTTTTATTTAAAAATTTTTTAATGTTTATTTATTATTGAGAGACACAGAGTGTGAGCAGGGGAGAGGTAGAGAGAGGGGGAGATGCAGAATCTAGAAGTAGGCTCCAGGCTCCGAGCTGTCAGCACAGAGCTCGACGTGGGGCTTGAACTCACAAGCTGTGAGATCATGACCTGAGCCGAAGTTGGATGCTCAACTGACTGAGCCACCCAGGTGCCCCTATTTTTAATTTTTTGAGGAACTTCTATCCTGTTTTCCATAGCACTGTACCATTTTACATCACACCAATAGTGCAAAATGGTTCCAATTACTCTACAACTTTCTCAACACTTATTTTTCAGGGTTTTTGATAGTAGCCACCCATTGGTGTGAGGTGATATCTCGGTGTAGTTTTGATTTGCCTTTCCCTAATGATTAGTGATCTCCAATATCCTATCATGTGCTTATTAGCCATTTGTATATCATCTTGGGAGAACTATTCAACTCCTTTGCCCGTCTTTGAATTGAGATGCTTGTTTTGTGTTGTTAAGTTTTAGAAGTTCTCTATTTATTCTGGATATTACCTTTATTAGATTTGATTTGCAAACATTTTCTTCCATTCTGTGGGTTGTCTTTTTACTGTGTTGATATCTTTTAGGGTACAAATTTTAAAAATTTTCATGAAATCCAGTGTGTTTATTTTTTTCTTCTGTTACCTGTGCCTTGGTATTGTCAGATCCAATGTTGTGAAGCTTTTGCTCTACATTTGTTATTTTTCTAGTTCCTTGAATTATAAAGTTAGGTTGTTGATTTGAAATCTTTCTTGTTTTTTAATGTAAGTAGTTATAGCTATACAAGTCCCCTTAACAGTGCTCTTGCTGTGTCTCATACATTTTGGTGTATTGTGTATTTGTTTTCATTCATTTCTAAGCACTTCCTAATTTCTCTTGTGAAGTCTTCTGTGATCCATTGGCTGTTTAAGAGAGTGCTCTTTAATTTTCACAAATTTGTGAACTTGCCAGTTTTTCTTCTGTTATTCATTTATGCCTGACTTCATCCTATTGTAGTCAGAGAAGATACCTTGTATGATATCTATCTTTGTATTTAATATCAAGATATAACTGAGGTATAACGTTTTACTTGCTTCAATTGTACAACACGATGATTTGATATTTGTACATCTTGAGAAATAATCACCCCCTGTAAGTCTCATTAATATCCATCACCACACGTACTTATGAATTTTTTTTCTTGTGATGAGATTTTTAAGACTGACTCTTTCAAATATATAATACAATACAGCAACTTTCAAATATACAACACAGTACTATTATGTAATGCTGTACATCACATCCTGAGGACTTATTTATTTTATAGCTGGAAATTTGTAGCTTTTGACCACCTTTACCCATTTTGTCCACCCCCCTATCCTCTGCCTCTGGCAACCAACAATCATTCTCTGTGTCTATGAGTTGTTTTGTTTTTTTAGATCCCACATATAAAGATCATATGGCATTTGTCTTTCTCTTCTGATTTATTTCACTTAGCATAATGCCCTCAAGGTACACCCATGTAGTCACAAAGGACAAGATTTCCTTTTTTTAGATTACTAGATAATATTCCATTGTGTATATGTGTGTATGTATATGCCACATTTCCTTTATTCATCTATTGTTGGACACTTAGGTTGTTTCAATGGCTTGGCTATTGTAAATGATGCTGCAATAAACATGGAGGTTCAGATATCTTTTCAAGTTGGTGTTTTCATTTCCTTCAGATAAATACCCAGAAATTAAATTGCTGGATCATAAGGTAGTTCTATTTTAAATTTTTTGAGGAACCTCTATACTATTTGTCATAGTGGCTATACCAATTTGCATTCCTGTACTTTTTCTTGACTAAGTCTTAGTAATTTGTGTATTTCAATGAATTTGTTCATTTAATCTGTCAAATTTATGGGATCCAAATTATTTGTAATATTGCCTTCTTAGCTTTTTAATAGCTATAATGTTTCTAGCCACAGGGTTATCAATTTTACTCTTTCAAAGAATCAGACTTTGTTTTTATTGATTTTTCCCTGTTATTTTTCTATTGGTAATGTCACTAATTTCTGCTTTTAACTTTAATATTCCTTTTCTTCTACTTTGGATTTAATTTCTTCTTCTTTTCCTTGCTTTACTTAAAGCTTTGCTCATTGACTTTAGAAGTTTTTTTAAAATAATTATTTAAACAATTAATATTGTTTAAATTATCTTGTAAGACTGTTTTAGCTTCAACCAACAAATTTTGTGGTATTATTTTTTTCATTTTCATTGAAGTAAAAATATTTTCCAATTTCTTTTGTGATTTATTCTTTTACCTAAGAGTTTAGAAATGTATTGTTAATTCTAAACATTTGGGTATTTTTCATATATCTTCTTTTAATGGTATCTAATTATGTCCATTATGGTCACAGATATTACTCTGTATGATCTTAGTACATTTCATTTTATTGAGCTTTATTTTATAGCCTAGTATATGGTCTTTCTTCATAAACATTCCACATGGGCTGAAAAGAGTACATATTCTGAAATTATAGGATATAACCTTCTATATATATTAGGTCAAGTTGGTTTGTAGTGTTTTCAGCTCCATTTTGTCCTTACTGACTTTTGTTTAATTGTTCAATCAATATTTATGTTTTTCTCTGAAACAAAAGTATTTATCTGATTGCTTAGAGCTACTTTAAATAGATTTGGAGTGTATCACTAATCTTTTTTACATTTACTTTTACCATTTCAGATTCCTAAATTCTGAACTGTTTTGATCTCTTACTTGCATGACTAGATTTCATCATTAAGTAGGTTTTTGGAAGATATGTTTTAAATAAGCCTAAGATTTTACATGTTTGAAAATTTCTGTGTTTTTTGTCTGAGTATATCTGTGAACTTGGTGCACATTATTCCAATGTCTTCTGGAATTAAGTTTTCTAGGTACAAGTCTGAGGTCATCCTGAATTTTTGTCCTTATTGTGACATTTTGTTCCTGTCTGGTAGTCTTCCTTTATTTATTTTTTAATTTACGTATTTTATTATGAAATATGGTATACACTTTCAGAGATACGTTTATTCCTGAATATGTAATGACGTCATATAGTATCAATTTTACCTGGTATGTAGTATGCTCTTTCAAGTTTACATATTCTGTTCTTCATTTTAGGAAAATTTTATATGATTATACATCTCCAAACACATTTTTTTCCTACTATTGTTTCTTTCTTCTTCAAGGACACAAACATTTTTAGGTTGAATTGTCTTTTTCCTTTCTATCATATTGTCTTAATCCATTTCATTTCTTTTCTTTTTCTTATATATTCACTCTTTTTATCTTAAGGTGTTCCTTCCTACTGTTAATTTAAAATTCAGGTATATCTATTTCATCCTTTGCTAGATCTAGGTTACTTATCTGATATAAACGGTGAGGGTTTTTTTGAGTATTTTTAGTATGCTTTAATCATTCTGCCTCCTTTTCCATGCCATGTTGTTATATCATCTTGTCTTTGCACTCCTATTTTATTGAAGCAATACTCTTATTAAATTCTTCTATAGTATACATTCTAAAAGAATCTGCTTCTGTTTATTGAACTCTATTCCACTTTTAGTAATTCATTTGTGTTTTTTTGCACATTTCTTTCTCTTTTTGTATATTTCTTTATCTTCTTTTTGTTGTATCTCTATATAGTTTCTATTGTGTTTCTTTTAATCTTGCTTATGCCTGGAAAGCTTTTGTCCAAATGTCTGTTTTCTATAATATAGCATGAGACTTGACACATATTCCATTTATAGAAGTAATTTTAATACCCCACCCCATGTCCCCTCCTCTCATCTGAGTTACCAGCAGCTGCAGACAGTTCCTGGCATGCTGACCTCTTCCCTTCTCAAGCACCTACACATCTCCTCTTTACTGCCTGGAGCCCTTCTTTGATAACATGGGAGTTGGCTTGATTGTGTACAAGCACAGTCCAAAAGTATGGGTAGAATACTACTTCTAGGGGAAACTTAACTGATAGGGTATGGGAGTCAATGAATAAATGGTCCTCAGGGAGTATCAACCACAAAAACATATACTGAACAAGTGGACATGATAACTCAGTCATTAGAGATCAGCGAGTTTGTCCTCTGCCACCATACTGCATACACAATGGGCCCATGAAGAATTTAGCAAGGGTGTCAAGTATAGATATTCTCTATGGGTCCAACTGTTGTTGGGCTCTTTCTCACTAAGGCTCATCTAGTAATTGCCATTGCTCAGTGTCCAACACATTAGCACAGAAAATAATGTTGAGCACTTGATCTGATACTATCCTTCAAGGACACTAACTAACTAGTTGGTGGCAAGTTGCTTACATCGGACCCCTTCCACCCTAGAGGAAAAGTAATTCTTTCTACTTGAGATTGATAAGTATTCCAGGCACAGTTTTGCCATCTCTGCCCACAATATCTTGGCCAGCACCACTAACTGAAGGTAGAATTTCTGATTTACTATATAAGTAAAGTATAGGATCCTGCCTATATTGCCTTGGATCAAGGGACCAAGACATTTACTTTACCATAAAGAGGTGCGACAGTGGGCAATGACCACGGAATCCATTGGTCCTACCATATACTGCATCACCTAGAAGCTGCTGGCATGATAAAAAATTAGAATGTCTTCTTAAAGACACAGATGAGGTTCCAGCTTGGAGAATAACACCTTTAAAGGTTAAAGTATGTTACATGGTACTTTGTCCCCAATAGGCTATCATATGGTGCTTTGTCTTTGGTAGCTAAAATACAAGGGTGGAACCAAGGGGTGGAAGTTGAAGTGACTCCCCTCACTCTCACCATCACTGTCCCAACTAGGGAGTTTTTATTTTCTATTCCTACAACTTTAGGGTCTACAGAATTAAAGGTCCTGATCTTCAAGGAAGTAATCCTTCTACCAGGGGACACAATTAGGGTTCCACGGAATCTAAAGTTATGACTGTTGCTCTCATGTCAAACACCATCAGGCTAAAAAATGTTACCATGCTGGTGGTGGTAATCGATAAGATAATCATGAGAATCTAATGTTTTCGTTGTAACAGTGGGCATGGTCTGAAAGTCAGTAGATCCTTCAGGGAACCTCTGATAATTCTGTGCCTGAAGGAAGGGCAGTTTCATCAATTAAGGATTGACAAGGTCGGGGCGCCTGGGTGGGGCAGTTGGTTAAGCGTCCGACTTCAGCCAGGTCACGATCTCTCAGTCCGGGAGTTCGAGCCCCCGGTCAGGCTCTGGGCTGATGGCTCAGAGACTGGAGCCTGTTTCCGATTCTGTGTCTCCCTCTCTCTCTGCCCCTCCCCCGTTCATGCTCTGTCTCTCTCTGTCCCAAAAATAAATAAACGTTGAAAAAAAAAAAAAAAAGGATTGACAAGGTCAAGGATACCAGGGATTCAGACATCTCAAAGACCAAAGTCTGCATTGTCTCAAGGAAAACAAGCTAGGATGGCAAAAGTTCTGACTGTTAGATGAAACTAGAATGGATGCAAGGGGAAGGAGGAAATAAAACCAGTTGCTTTGGGCCTAGCTGAAGCCAAAAGAACTTCAGGTTTCCCCATTAACCCTCTTAGCTACAGCAGCAGGGATTTCAGCTTTTACCCCTAAGCATCATTAAAAGAGTGGAATCAGGGTGGGGCACAAGCAGGTCTGGGAACTGCTAAGGATGGTGACTGGCAGATACTGCTAATAGCATTCCCTGTATCCCTTGACCCACCTGGGTTCACCTACTACTGTGGGGGGGGGGGGGGGGAGTTGATACTCTTGATGCCCTAGTCTTGTCCTCCAGTGGGACAATTCTGAGGTGCATTCAACACTATGTCTCAGGAAGTCCCAGATGTTTAAGCTTCAATTGCCTAAAGCAGTAACCTGATCAATACCATTACTTCTTTATTGGGCCTTCTTCTTTCCCTTTTCTCAATTCCCAGTCATCTCCCTTGTGCTTCCTGGGATCATTTTCTAGTTAAACCACCTGTATACAATTACTTGTTCCATAGTCTGTTTTTGGGGAAAATCCAAACTAGAGCATCTCTTATCTGAGACAAGTTTGTGGTTTTCCTCCAAGCTGCACTTTGATTCTTGGATACTACTTTTAATCTATGTTGCTGTGGGCTCCGAAGGGAAGAGTGAGAGTCTTCTCTCTTTTTATTGGCCAGTCTAACTAACAGTTTGTCAATTTTGTTGATCTTTTCAGAGAATCCAATTTTGCTTTCATTGATTTTTTGTGTGTGTGTTGTTTTTCCTGTTTCTATTTCATTTATTTCTTCTGCAAACTTTATTATTTCCTTTCTCTGGTAGCTTTTGGTTTAGTTTGGTTTGCTCTTTTGCTTTTTATTTTTATTTTTTATTTTTATAGCTCCTCAGGGTATAAAAATTAGGTTACTAATTTGAGATTTTTCTTCTTTTTAATGTAGGCATATATGGTAAAAATTTCCTTCTGAACACTACTTTTACTGCATTCTCTAAGTCTTACTGTTTTGTTTTTGTTTTCATTCACCTCAAGATATTTTTAAATTTCTTTTGTGATTTCTTCTTTGACTTTTGGTTGTTGAGAATACGTTGCTTAAATTCCATATATTTAAATTGTTTTTAGTTTCCCTCCCATTATTTATTTCTAGCTTCATTCCATTGTGGTAAGAGAGATAATAGTTTGTATGATTTCAATCTTTTAAAAATGTATTGAGTCTTATTTTGTGGCTTAATAGTGTTCTATCCTGGAGAATGTTCCATGAGCACCTAAAAAGAATGGGTGATCTTCTGTTTTTGTTTGTTAGGTCTAGTTGGCTTACACTGTTAAGTTTTTTATTTCTTTGGTGACATTTGGTCTAGATGTATTATACATATTTGAAAGTGGTGTATTGAAGTTTCCAACTATTATTGTAGAACTGTCTATTTCTTCCTTTAATTCTGTTGATGTTTGCTTCATGTATTTTGGGCTTCTGTTGTTTGGTGCATCTGTTTATAATTATTATATGTTTTTGCTGGATTGACTCTTTTATCGGTATATATGTCTTTCCTTGTTTCTTATAGCAATTTTGACTTGCCTGTTTTGTCTGATATTGGAATAGCCACCCCAGATCTTTTTTGGGTACTGTTTACACAGCATATTTGTTTCCACCTTTTTCTTTCAATCTCTTTGTATCTTTGGATCTAAAACGACTCTCTTATAGGCAGCATATAGCTGTCTCATGTTATTTTGTCCAATCTATGCCTTATGATTACAGGGTTTAACTTAGTTATATTTAATGTGATTACTGATAAGGAAGAATCTACTTCTGCCATTTTGCTACTTGTTTTCTATATCTTAACACCTTTTTTTGTCCTCCATTTCCTCCATTACTATCTATTTTCTGTTTAGTTTGTGTTTTGTAGTGAACTGCTTTGATTTTTTTCTCATTTCTTTTTGTGTATCTTTTTTAGATATTTTCTTTATGATTCCATTTCTTTATGATTACCATTTAGTATCCTAAATTTGTAACAGTCTATTTCAGTTGATACGACCTTAACTTCAATACCATGTAGAAATTTTGCTCCTATACAACTCCACCCTTCCCTCCTTTATGTTGTTGTCCGATGTTTTCCTGAGAGATAATAATTTTCAGAAAAAGAAGAGACAATAGGAGACACTTCACTACCAGTAAGTGGCAAAATAGCCTGTCTTAGAATCCTGTTTCTGTACTTATCCGTGCACTGACCCCATGACCCAAGAAATTAAAAGATTAGTCGAGGAATAGTTATAGTATTAGAGTTGTCATTAACAGTGGTCCAGATTCTGGTACAAGAATGGAGGGCTGGAAGGCCCTGACCCCTAGGATGAGACAAACACTGAGGTATCAGATTGAATCACATATGCTGGGAGGAAGTTCAGTCTGGAGGGTACAGTGTGACTTCTAGGGCATGGTGAATCCAGATGGTGGGTTGATGGGACCAGTATAGTCTGGGTTTCAGAGTGCCGTTCTCAGCTTCCTTCCCACACTTGGGTAAAGTCATAGTGTTCCTATAAAATCCTTCCTCCTATACATTGATATATCCAGGACTCTTTCCACACTTGTCTCAGATTTGTCTTCTCGAATTTGTCTTCTTGGGATTGTTGCAGCAAGGTTGCTGACCCTTTATCTTTCTTTTGGGTCCCTATGCATGTGATGTTTTTTCACCAACTATTCCAAACCTAGGACGCTATTTCAGATTTTAGTTGAATCATCCCTAACACCATGAAGGTAAACTCTGCCCACTTTTATGAGTCAAACTGTGGACTATGAGTCCAGCAGGACAGAGTGGACAAACAGCAGCGGAAATGACTTTGGATAACAGATCAGAATGAGATCCCCAGCTCTACCATTTAATAGTTAGGCTTGCAACTACAAAAAGGGAATGATGATAAAAAATGGCTAGCTATGTCAGGCACTATGGCAAGCACTTTAAGCATCTCATTTAATCTTCATAAAAATTATGAGGTAAGTGCTTTATTATATTTATTTTGTTGATGAGGAAATTGAAGCTTAGGGAAGTTAAGTGCCTTGCTGAAGTTTACACAACTTGTGAGTCAAGGAGTTTGGCTTCTGATCTAGTTCTGATGCTAAAACCTAAGTCATACAGTGGTTACAAATATTATGTAAGAAAGTATATGTGAAATGCTTATTTGCTAGCTATTATCACTGTATTATTACTGAAGACAAATCTCATATCTCTTTCTCTCATTTGTTCATTCATTCTGTACTCATGGAGTCCCTCTTATGTGCTGAGCTAAGCTCTCTGACACGGCAGCCATGAACCAGAAAAGACCCCTGCTCACCTCTTAAGAGGAGGCAAGCAAAAAATTGGATTCAATTATTTCAGAAAGTGATCAGTGATCTAAAGAGAATCAAGGGGGGCGCCTGGGTGGCGCAGTCGGTTAAGCGTCCGACTTCAGCCAGGTCACGACTCACGGTCCGTGAGTTCGAGCCCCGCGTCAGGCTCTGGGCTGATGGCTCAGAGCCTGGAGCCTATTTCCGATTCTGTGTCTCCCTCTCTCTCTGCCCCTCCCCCGTTCATGCTCTGTCTCTCTCTGTCCCAAAAATAAATAAACGTTGAAAAAAAAAAAAAAAAAAAAGAATCAAGAGTGACTAGAATGGTGGTGAAGATTTTTGGCTTCATTACATCAGGTGATTTAGAGCCTGAGGACATGTCATAAGCAGAATAAGGATTCTCCAAGATGTCCCTGTCCTAATACGCAGAACCTGTGAATATATTATGTTAAATGGCAAAGAGGGATTAAGACTACAGATGACATTAAGATAGGGAGACTAGATTGTCAGGGGGCTGTGGGGAGGTGGGGAGAGGGACCCCCTGTAATCATAAAGGTTCTTAAAAGGGAAAGAGGAAGGCAGAAGAGGTCAGAGTGGTACCATACAAAAAGGAGTTGGCTCACCATTGCTGTCTTTGAAGACAGAGGAAGGAGTCTCCAGAAGCATACAGCCCTGCTAGCACCTGATTTTAGCTCAGTGAGATCCATTTTGGACTTCTGTCCTCCAGAACTCTAATACCTTAATACTTGAACTGTATTTGTATTGTTTAAACCACTACATTTGTGGTCGTTTGTTACAGCAGCAATGGAAAACTAAAATAAGAGACATCATTGAAGTTGACACCTGGGGGACAAGAAACTATCAGCTGTGGGTCATAGCATTGCAGATAGATGGAACAGCATGAGAAAAGAGGAATAGAAAAGAGACCAAGGAGTGGAACCAGAAAAGGAAGAAAGGGAATGGTAAAAATGAGTTTGGAGAGATAAGTAAGGGCCAGTCATATAGGACCTTGTTGGCTGTCATAATAGATTTGGATCTCATTTTAAGAGCAATTGAAAAACTTTGGAGGGTTTTAACTAAATGAGTGACATACCAAATTTATGTTTTAAACATAATTGTCTGTATGTAAAACAAAACTGGTGGGCAGAGGACCAGGGAGAGGAATTCATGCAGTTTGAACTACGCAGTAGCAATGGAAATGTGGGATTGCAGGTATACATGGGATATAGAGACAGGATTTGCTATAGGGGGGTGAAGAAAATAGAAATTGAAACTAGGGGTAGACTTCTCATGAAGTTAATGAAGGCTAAGTGTCAGGTATCTTCACCTGCACGGGTCCTATACCTAATTTTTAATTCATTATTTTGTATTATTTTTCATAAAGACAACTCCTGTGATTGCATCTGCTTCAAGTCCCCACAAAAACAAGAGTCTGCTTATGGGCTTAGGTGGGACAATGCAATTTGCTAAGCTAAATCTCTTTAAAATCTTTCTGTCTAAGGCCAGAAGTGGTCCAACCCAGAGCAGGATGGGTATGCAGGTGGAGGCTATCAGACTTCAGTTGGAGGGAGAAGAGAGCCTAGAGTTTGGGGACCAAGTTGGGCTTAGCACCTTTGGGGGCATGGGTGTGCCACTGGAGACCACAGCCAGACTGGGAGACAAGCCTCTTCTCTCATGCAAAGATATGGGTTGGGAGCTAAATGTAGGAGCCTGTCTTTGTGGGAATCAAACTTGTCATTCATAGGGAAAGTTTATTTAACAGAGCTCTACCAAGAGGGAGCAATCAAAAGTGACTGAGATACATTTCAATTGGTTGTTAAAAGTCACCCAGAAAGTGATGCACACGAGGATTTTCCAGTGTCTATGTTATCTTCTCGTGATGCTTTCTCTGCTTTTTCATCTTTGCCCCTTTCCTGTTGGCTCTGCATTCCTTTATCCTTGGCTATCTCTTATACCAACCATTTATGGCCAGGTCTGTCCTGTCTTACACCTGGTTTGCTCCATCTTGTTAACTATCTCATGATCTGCCCCCCTTGTCCTGCACTAGCTGTCTTGTTCTTGAGAGTTGAGGTCATGTTAGCCTGCAGGAGACTGTCTTCTTTTTTCAGCAAATACTTGGGTCCCCTGTCCACGGGGGGCAGCACCTTCATTGGCCACATGTAAGGTCATAGTCCTATCCACTTCACTGATCCAGCCCAGCTCAGGTACCTTCTGTCTGCAAGAGCTAAGAGCAAGAGCTTAGTTTCCACATTGCTATCTCTTAGTCCTCTGCCATTCCCCTGGTATTGGACTTTGGCTCACACTTCTCAGGGCAGTTCTGGCATCCTTTTTCTACCCCTCTGGGACTTGGTGCTGGTAAAGCCTGTGACAGAACTCTTGGTTGATGGATTGAATTCCTGAAGTAGGCTCTGTTATTTTGGGTTCCCCCTAAGGCAGAGCCTGACACAGCACTTTCTGTATCCTTGAGTATACCTCTTGCTTAGGGAGCAGGATGGAGGGAGGTGGGGATAGTGAGACAGGGAAGGAGGAAAAACCAATAAAAATGTGTATCATCACAGTTGCTTCTGTGGATGGCAGTGCTTGATTCTGCTGGGAGCAGCTCCGCTGAGGAGCATAGAGAATGCTTGTCAGACTGTCTGCCCGAAGATGGAGAGTCTAGAACATTCACCCAGCCCGCTGTACCTTGTGCCAAATTGGCTAAAGGTTGCCCTTGGGGGCATCAAATTCCTGCTCTCACAGACTGCACTGGCTTGTCCTATGAAGCTCTGGGCAGAATGCAGAGGGACTCAAATCCAGAAAGGCTATGCAGTAGGCATGAGGTGGGGTACCACCAGTTCAAGGTAAGTCTGAGTCTTCCAGAACTGTCCTCTGCAGCTATAGGTGAAATCAGAGGTGGACCAAGGGTATGATTCTTGTACCAAAGCCATCTGTTACACATGCCTCCTTCCTTCCCCTGCTGTCCCTGGTTCCAGGCTCTCTCCTTGCTTCACATCATAGTATAATCTATCCAAAATGATAGCCCTCATCATCAAGCATGTATGTCGGTGGGAATGTAAATTGAAATAGCCACTATGGAAAACGGTATGGAGGCTCCTAAAAAAAAAAAATACCTTAAAAATAGAACTACCGGGGCGCCTGGGTGGCACGGTCGGTTAAGCGTCCGACTTCAGCCAGGTCACGATCTCGCGGTCCGTGAGTTCGAGCCCCGCGTCAGGCTCTGGGCTGATGGCTCAGAGCCTGGAGCCTGTTTCCGATTCTGTGTCTCCCTCTCTCTCTGCCCCTCCCCCGTTCATGCTCTGTCTCTCTCTGTCCCAAAAATAAATAAACGTTGAAAAAAAATTTAAAAAAAAAAAATAGAACTACCATGTGATCCAGCAGTCCCACTTCTGGGTATATATCCAAAGGAAACAAAATTACTATCCTGAAGGGGTAGCTGCACCCCCATGTTTATTGCAGCATTGTTTACAATAGCCAAGGCATGGAAACAACCTAAGTGGTTTCTTTTTGTTTTTGAAACAAATGATATACAAACTTTTATTCAAAGATATTCAAGAAAGACATGTTTTGGTCATTTTATTTTTATTTTTAATTTTTTAAAAATATTATTTATTTTTGAGAGAGAGAGGGAGACACAGTGTGAGCCGGGGAGGAGCAGAGAAAGAGGGAGACACAGAATCAGGAGCAGGCTCCAGGCTCTGGGCTGTCAGCACAGAGCCTGTCACGGGGGCTCAAACTCGCGAGCTGTGAGATTACAACCTGAGCTGAAGTTGGATGCTTAACCAACTGAGCCACCCAGGCATCCCTGTTTTGGTTATTTTAAAGTGAGATTAGTGAGGGAGGGAAGATGGCAGCGTAGGAGGACGCTGGGCTCACCACGCGTCCTGCTGATCACTTAGATTCCACCTACACCTGCCTAAATAACCCAGAAAACCACCAGAAGACTAGCAGAACGGAGTCTCCGGAGCCAAGCGCAGACGAGAGGCCCACAGAAGAGGGCCAGAAAGGATTGGCACAAGAACTTCAATGTGCTGAACAGAAAAAATATGCAGCCGAGAATCCTTTATCCAGCAAGTCTGTCATTTAGAATAGAAGGAGAGATAAAGGTCTTCCCAAACAAACAAAAACTGAAGGAATTTGTCACCACTAAACCAGCCCTACAAGAGATCCTAAGGGGGATCCTGTGAGACAAAGTACCAGAGACATCGCTACAAGCATAAATCATACAGACATCACAATGACTCTAAACCCGTATCTTTCTATAATAACACTGAATGTAAATGGATTAAATGCGCCAACCAAAAGACATAGGGTATCAGAATGGATAAAAAAACAAGACCCATCTATTTGCTGTCTACAAGAGACTCATTTTAGATCTGAGGACACCTTCAGATTGAGAGTGAGGGGATGGAGAACTATTTATCATGCTACTGGAAGCCAAAAGAAAGCTGGAGTAGCCATACTTATATCAGACAAACTAGACTTTAAATTAAAGGCTGTAACAAGAGATGAAGAAGGGCATTATATAATAATTACAGGGTCTATCCATCAGGAAGAGCTAACAATTATAAATGTCTATGCGCCGAATACCAGAGCCCCCAAATATATAAAACAATTACTCATAAACATAAGCAACCTTATTGATAAGAATGTGGTAATTGCAGGGGACTTTAACACTCCACTTACAGAAATGGATAGATCATCTAGACACATGGTCAATAAAGAAACAAGGGCCCTGAATGATACAGTGGATCAGATGGACTTGACAGATATATTTAGAACTCTGCATCCCAAAGCAACAGAATATACTTTCTTCTCGAGTGCACATGGAACATTCTCCAAGATAGATCATATACTGGGTCACAAAACAGCCCTTCATAAGTATACCAGAATTGAAATCATACCATGCATACTTTCAGACCACAATGCTATGAAGCTTGAAATCAACCACAGGAAAAAGTCTGGAAAACCTCCAAAAGCATGGAGGTTAAAGAACACCCTACTAAAGAATGAGTGGGTCAACCAGGCAATTAGAGAAGAAATTAAGAAATATATGGAAACAAACGAAAATGAAAATACAACAATCCAAAAACGCTTTGGGATGCAGCGAAGGCAGTCCTGAGAGGAAAATACATCGCAATCCAGGCCTATCTCAAGAAACAAGAAAAATCCCAAATACAAAATCTAACAGCACACCTAAAGGAAATAGAAGCAGAACAGCAAAGGCAGCCTAAACCCAGCAGAAGAAGAGAAATAATGAAGATCAGAGCAGAAATAAACAATATAGAATCTAAAAAAACTGCAGAGTAGATCAACGAAACCAAGAGTTGGTTTTTTGAAAAAATAAACAAAATTGACAAACCTCTAGCCAGGCTTCTCAAAAAGAAAAGGGAGATGACCCAAATAGATAAAATCATGAATGAAAATAGAATTATTACAACCAATCCCTCAGAGATACAAACAATTATCAGGGAATACTATGAAAAATTATATGCCAACAAACTGGACAACCTGGAAGAAATGGACAAATTCCTAAACACCCACACCCTTCCAAAACTCAATCAGGAGGAAATAGAAAGCTTGAACAGACACATAACCAGCAAAGAAATTGAATCGGTTATCAAAAATCTCCCAACAAATAAGAGTCCAGGACCAGATGGCTTCCCAGGGGAGTTCTACCAGACGTTTAAAGCAGAGATAATACCTATCCTTCTCAAGCTATTCCAAGAAATAGAAAGGGAAAGAAAACTTCCAGACTCATTCTATGAAGCCAGTATTACTTTGATTCCTAAACCAGACAGAGACCCAGTAAAAAAAAGAGAACTACAGGCCAATATCCCTGATGAATATGGATGTAAAAATTCTCAATAAGATACTAGCAAATCGAATTCAACAGCATATAAAAAGAATTATTCATCATGATCAAGTGGGATTCATTCCTGGGATGCAGGGCTGGTTCAACATTCGCAAATCAATCAACATGATACATCACATTAATAAAAGAAAAGATAAGAACCATATGATCCTGTCAATCGATGCAGAAGAGGCCTTTGACAAAATCCAGCACGTTTCTTAATAAAAACCCTTGAGAAAGTCGGGATAGAAGGAACATACTTAAACATCATAAAAGCCATTTATGAAAAGCCCACAGCTAACATCATCCTCAATGGGGAAAAACTGAGAGCTTTTTCCCTGAGATCAGGAACAAGACAGGGATGCCCACTTTCACCGCTGTTGTTTAACATAGTGTTGGAAGTTCTAGCATCAGCAATCAGACAACAAAAGGAAATCAAAGGCATCAAAATTGGCAAAGATGAAGTCAAGCTTTCGCTTTTTGCAGATGACATGGTATTATACATGGAAAATCCGGTAGGCTCCACCAAAAGTCTGCTAGAACTGATACATGAATTCAGCAAAGTTGCAGGATACAAAATCAATGTACAGAAATCAGTTGCATTCTTATACACTAACAACGAAGCAACAGAAAGACAAATAAAGAAACTGATCCCATTCACAATTGCACCAAGAAGCATAAAATACCTAGGAATAAATCTAACCAAAGATGTAAAAGATCTGTATGCTGAAAACTATAGAAAGCTTATGAAGGTAATTGAAGAAGATATAAAGAAATGGAAAGACATTCCCTGCTCATGGATTGGAAGAATAAATATTGTCAAAATGTCAATACTACCCAAAGCTATCTACACATTCAATGCAATCCCAATCAAAATTGCACCAGCATTTTTCTCAAAACTAGAACAAGCAATTCTAAAATTCATATGGAACCACAAAAGGCCCTGAATAGCCAAAGTAATTTTGAAGAAGACCAAAGCAGGAGGCATCACAATCCCAGACTTTAGCCTCTACTACAAAGCTGTCATCATCAAGACAGCATGGTATTGGCACACAAACAGACACATAGACCAATGGAATAGAATAGAAACCCCAGAACTAGACCCACAAATGTATGGCCAACTCATCTTTGACAAAGCAGGAAAGAACCTCCAATGGAAAAAAGACAGTCTCTTTAACAAATGGTGTTGGGAGAACTGGACAGCAACATGCAGAAGGTTGAAACTAGACCACTTTCTCACACCATTCACAAAAATAAACTCAAAATGGATAAAGGACCTGAATGTGAGACAGGAAACCATCAAAACCTTAGAGGAGAAAGCAGGAAAAGACCTCTCTGACCTCAGCCGTAGCAATCTCTTACTCGACACATCCCCAAAGGCAAGGGAATTAAAAGCAAAAATGAATTACTGGGACCTTATGAAGATAAAAAGCTTCTAAAGGAAACAACCAACAAAACTAAAAGGCAACCAACGGAATGGGAAAAGATATTTGCAAATGACATATCAGACAAAGGGCTAGTATCCAAAATCTATAAAGAGCTCACCAAACTCCACACCCAAAAAGCAAATAACCTAATGAAGAAATGGGCAGAAATCATGAATAGACACTTCTCTAAAGAAGACATCCAGATGGGCAACAGGCACATGGAAAGATGTTCTGCATTGCTCCTTATCAGGGAAATACAAATCAAAACCACACTCAGGTATCACCTCACACCAGTCAGAGTGGCCAAAATGAACAAATCAGGAGACTATAGATGCTGGAGAGGATGTGGAGAAACGGGAACCCTCTTGCACTGTTGGTGGGAATGCAAATTGGTGCAGCCACTCTGGAAAGCAGTGTGGAGGTTCCTCAGAAAATTAAAAATAGACCTACCCTATGACCCAGCAATAGCACTGCTAGGAATTTACCCAAGGGATACAGGAGTACTGATGCATAAGGGCACTTGTACCCCAATGTTTATAGCAGCACTCTCAACAATAGCCAAATTATGGAAAGAGCCTAAATGGCCATCAACTGATGAATGGGTAAAGAGATTGTGGTTTATATACACAGTGCAGTACTACATGGTAATGAGAAAGAACGAAATATGGCCCTTTGTAGCAACGTGGATGGAACTGGAGAGTGTGATGCTAAGTGAAATAAGCCATACAGAGAAAGACAGATACCATATGTTTTCACTCTTATGTGGATCCTGAGAAACTTAACAGAAACCCATGGAGGAGGGGAAGGAAAAAAAAAAAAAAAGAGGTTAGAGTGGGAGAGAGCCAAAGCATAAGAGACTCTTAAAAACTGAGAACTGAGGGTTGATGGGGGGTGGAAGGGAGGGGAGGGTGGGTGATGGGAATTGAGGAGGGCACCTTTTGGGATGAGCACTGAGTGTTGTATGGAAACCAGTTTGACAATAAATTTCATATATTGAAAAAAAAATAAAGTGAGATTAATCGAAGATCTCAGAAAAATTTTATTTGATTAATGCACATGGCCACTCGCAGAAAGTTCTCTCTTCTGTTAATAGCAGCTAAATCTATACACACAGAAAAAAATTCTTAAGACCATGCAAATTCAGTTGAATTCCATGCATTCATTATATTCATCGAAAACCTGTAGTAATGTCCACGCCAAAGTGTTACTTTAAGAAAAAAACTAAAAATACACACTAAAACATGACCAAGATTAAACTGAAGAAAACAGTAAATAAGCATAATTTATGTTTTATTTTTAAAAGTATGGCATCACACATATTCAAGTGTGTTATACCAGGTTCATTCCCCAGAAGTGGCATTTTAAAGTGTTAAGCATTGTTAAATATCAAAAAAATATGAGTCTACCCTTACAATGTAGTATAATTCATTGTGGCACAATTCAAAGTACTGTGCCAATAATAAACAGTATAATCAAGTTTCAAACTTCTTTTCAAATATATTTAAAGGAAAGCATATAGACACACATTTATATGTACACAATTTATTATACTCAGGTAATTAAAGATATTTTATAAGAGTAAACAGTTTTACCCCTCAGCTTGTTTGTACACTTATATAGATTTTTAATACTCGTTCAAAGACTTTCAATTCCTGTGTATACAGATTTTCATGAGGAATAAAGATAAAATTTAATTTTACAGGAACACACATTGTCTTCCTTCACAAAATAACCCGTAGTCATTCAAGGTTGATAAGAACTAATCTTTAAGAAAGCAACTGTTGTTGGGCCCCCTGGGTGGCTCAGTCAGTTAAGGGTGGACTTTGGTTCAGATCATGATCTTGCCATTTGTGAGTTTGAGCCCCACAGTGGGCTCTGTGCCGACAATGCTGAGCCTGCTTGGGATTATCGCTCTCTGCCCCTCCCCTGCTTTCACTCTCCCTGTAAATATATAAAAGCTGAAAAAAATAAGTACTGCCACCCAGGTTCCTTATTAAAATGAAGTGTTACACAACCCTCCCCCCCAAAAGAAGGAAATTCTGCCATTTGTGATAACATGGATGGACCCTGAGGGTGTTATGCTAAGTGAAATAAATTAGACAGAGAAAGACAAATACTGTATTTACTTGTATTATTCACTTATATGTGGAATCTAAAAAAAAAAAAAAAAAAACCCAAACTTACAGATACAGAGAATAGATTGATGGCTATCAGGGTGGGGAGTCAAGCGACAGGAGAGCTGGGTGAAGGTGGTCAAAAGGTACAAACTTCCAGTTGTGAGATTAATTAATTCCGGGGATGTAAGGTATAACATGCTGACTGTAGTTAATAATACTGTATTATTTATTTGAACATGGCTAAGAAAGTATATCTTAAAAGTTCTTATCAAAAATTGTAACTGTGAGGTGATAGATTTTAACTACGCGTATTGTGATAATCATTTTACTGTATACACATATATCAAATCACTATGTTGCATACCTTAAGCTTAGATAATGTTATATGTCAGTTATATTTCAATAAAACTGGAAAAAAATAGAAAAGAAGGGAAAGGTCAGCTGGTGCTCCACTGACTTAGTTTACCTAGGTAGCAGCAGCAGAAGTGATGTAATTTGAATAATGTCCCTGATTACAAGGTCATAGGTGAAAAATGCCTCCCACAGTGATATCCTTAAAGAAAGACATTTATCTCCAGCTCAAACTCGCTAGCATTGATTCCGTGGCGTGTAACAAAGAACATTGGCTGATAGAGCTCCATGATGCTGGATAAGTGACATTTTGCTGTATGACATTTGGTTTAATGTTATCGCAAGGAACTAAGCCCAGATAAACTGAAGCCGTAAGAGTGAACTTTAAGATAATTTGTATAGGGCGAAGTACGGAGTTCTACAGGAAACATTCAAAATAGAAATTTTGTTTCTTTCTACGAAGGGTCTAAAAACTCAAAGGTGGCCTGATCACTGTACACAGAAAGGAGGTTTGGGGGAACCTAGGTGGATCAGTCGGTTAAGCGACTGCTTCTTGATCTCGGCTCAGGTCATGATCTCATGGTTCATGGGATCAAGCTCCACATTGGACTCTATGGTAACAACATGGAGCCTGCTTGGGATTCTCTCTCTGCCTCTCTCTCTCTCTCTCTCTCTCTGCCCCTACCCTGCTCATGTGCACGCTGTCTCTCTCAAAATAAGGAAATAAACTTTATTTATTTATTTATTTATTTATTTATTTATTTATTTATTTATTTAAATGTTTATTATTTATTTTTGAGAGAGAGACAGAGTGCAAGCAGGGGAGGGGCAGAGAGAGGGAGGGAGATACAGAATCTGAGGCAGCCTCCAGGCTCTGAGCTGTCAGCACAGAGCCCCACGAGTGAACCATGAGATTGTGACCTGAGGTGAAGTCTGACACTTAACCAATTGAGCCACCCAGGTGTCCCAGAAATAAACTTGAAAAAAAAAAAGGGGGTTTTGTTTGTTTGTTTGTTTTTAAAAGAAAGGAGGTTTTTGGGCACAGGACCAGGCAGTTTTTTGGTTTTTGTTTGTTTTGTTTTGTTTTGTTTATGAAATCGTTTCTGCCCTTACCATTTTGGCTCCTTATAGCTCAGATCAATTGTTTTATTTATCAGTATGTGTCAGGCATACCAGACAAAAGGTAAAATGCAGCAAAACAAGTCAAAGTAGAATGGTCTCCTTCGTAGAAAACGTATACTCTGCGGAATTCTGACTGGTGTCCTATGAGCTCAGGGTTCCAGACAGCAACCAAAAGTAAATAAATACAACCAAGTAAAGCTGATGATCTAATTGGTGTTATTAAGTGATTCACAAATCAGGGCAACATCGGGTCCAGCAGGTAGAGGGGAGCTCCATTCAGCTAAATGAAAGAAAGATTTTTAAAGGCAGAGAGAGGCATAACAAAAAGAAGAAATGTATTAGCAAGGAATGCATTCTTTAGCCAAGGTTGACCTCCTGAGGGGAGCCAAAGGGGTCTACCAGCAAACTCTCTAGTATTGACCAGGAAATTTCATGCTGACTGGTTAAAGGTTACATTCCTGGAGGTGTTGAAACTGGAGTTGGGTTAGGTGTTAAGTCTGGGTTTCCTGACTTGGGGCCTTAACCTAAGTGATATCATTTTGGGCCTATGGTTTTCTTCACAGTTCCCTCCTTTTGATCAGACTTCCTCTAACTCAGACATGTGATCAAAATTTAAGACATTAGTGCCACTCTCAGCTACCTCTTGCTGGTTCTCTCAGGTTTGCTGATCCTTCGCTGGCATTCGCGGGCCGTGACGTTTTGCTTCATCTCTGTACGTTATGGCTTTAGGTTCACATTCCTTAAGTCGGTCATCTTCTGTGTGCCTTTTCTGACGTTCCAGTCTTAGGGTGATCACTTGCTTGGTGGCTAGCAGCTGTGAACATCCATTTAAAGCTTTTGGATGATAAAAGCTGACATGCAGGCTTGACAACCTTATTTACATTTGCCCCTAACCGGGAAATAGGGACCTGCCAGAGGGAGTAAATCCTGAATCATGAAAGCTTCCTGCAACATCCTTTTTAACTCAATAATGTGAATTTAGAGGAGTCGACCAGTGAGATGTCTTATTTTGCTTGTGAAAAGTTAGGGGCACAGGTAGATTTTTTTCCCTAGCCTTAAATAAAACATTGTTCGAATTGCAGAGGTTACCCCCACCCCGCACCCTCAGTAATGGCCTCGGAGGTGAAGATGAGGCATTATCTTTCTAGGCCAATGCCAACAGAAAGGAAAGGAAAAGAAGGAGACAGGGTTTCACGTTCAGTTAAACTGTGAACTCTTGATCTGTCGTCTTGGGCAGAAAGAGTCTGCCTCAATGTCACTACTGCTTTTCCTCGTCAATTTGATTTGGAGGCTCCAGCCTCTATATAGGACCAGGTGCCACATGCAGCCTTCTTTAGCTGTGTGATGTGAGCCCAGGGCTTGATACATTCTAGCTCTGTAGCAGTGTCTGTGGTCAGCAGAGCTTGGTAAGTTCCTTTTCAGTGGGGCTCGAGAGCTGGTTTCCTCTGATAACATTTCCAAAATACCTAAACACCAGGCTCTAAACTATGATCAACAGAATCCTTTGTGGGTTTTTTGTTTTATATATATATATTTTTAAGTTCTTTTTAATGTTTATTTTTGAGAGAGAGAGAACGTGCATGTGCGTGTGTGGGGGAGACGTAGAAAGAGAGGGGGACAGAGTATCTGAAGTAGGCTCTGCACTGACAACTGACATGCAGGGCGCAAACCATGAGATGGTGACCTGAGTGGAAGTCAGACGCCTGACCGACTGAGCCACCCAGATGCCCCTCAGCGGAATCCTTTGAATTGGGACCCAAGAAGGCTTCTTTCATCTGTTGATGACAGGCTTGAACATATGCATTAGAGACTTACAGTAGGTGGCCACACTAGCATGAGACAACAGGGATCAGCCGAAGGTTGTACACTGGCAGAATTCCAAGAAGTCTGCAAGGTTTTGTTAAGACTTGTATGATTTGCTCAGTGAAGTGGATGCCTTGATCACTGGAGATTATAGAAGGTATATCATATCCTAAGTGGGAAACACATTTTTGAACGGCTTTTCTTCCTATTTTCCTACTGTGAGAGCATCAGGAAAGGCTTCAGCCCATCCAGAAAACATGGTAACAAGAACATATTGATAATACTTACAAAGTGGCATCTGTATGAATGAGGTTAAGCTGTAAGTGTTCAGAGGGTCCAGAGGGAATAGGTCTGAGGCCTCGGAGACAAAAACAGTTTTCAGGATTATGGACCTGCCAAATCACACTTTTTTTTTTTTTTTAAAGAAGTTTCCCACTAATGTCTATTTATAATCTGAGTCCTCTGAAACGCACTGTGGTGAGTGAAGGAATGCAAAAACTGAAAAAGGGGGTTTGTCAGGGAGCCGGGAAAAACCAAACAGCCCTCTGGGTTTTCTCGCAGCCCTGATGTTTCATTTAATGGTCACCTGCATGTGTCACAATCTTTATAGAATCTGTTGCTGCTGCCTTGTGTGGAAGTCCGGCCGATGACATTATTAAAATTTCTTTTCAAGGATTTCTTTTCCACAAACCTGTAACTTTCTTTTTAAATTTAGATTTTGTCTTAAGGTTTCCTTTTTTATTTTATTTTATTTTATTTTATTTAATTAATTTATTTATTTATTTATTTATTTATTTATTTATTTATTTATTTAATATTTTATTTTTAGGGGCGTCTGGGTGGCTCAGTCAGTTAAGTGTCAGACTTGGGCTCAGGTCATGATCTCACCATTCACCGGTTTGATCCCACATTGGGCTGTGCACTCCCAGTGCGGAGTCTGCTTGGGATTCTCTCTCCCTCTCTCTCTGCCCCTCCCCCACTCATGCTTTTTCTCTCTCTCAAAATAAATAAATAAACTTAAAAAAAAAAAAAGATTTTGTTTTTAAGTAATCTCTGCACCCAATATGAGGTTCAAACTTACAACCTGAGTTCAAGATTCCCATGCTCTACCGAGTAAGCCAGACAGATGCCCTGAAAGTTTTCTCTTTGAATAGCCAGTCTTATTTTAGGACAAAATTACTTTCTTTTTCCTCAACAAAAATGTATTTCTATTTGTCGTGCTTTTTCTTACCAAAACTTTCCTGCATATAGAATTGTTACCCTTATTATTTCCAGTAGTCTTAATTGCATTTATTAGAATTTGTAACTCCCAGAATTCTTAATTTTGAGTGAAAGCTTATAAGTAAGCAATTGTGAACTGTTACACCAGTATTCTTTAGATTGCAAATTTATGAATAATTTTTAGAAGTATATGCCTTTTTCATTTTTCCAATGTCGTGCTAACACATCTAAAATATCTTTTAGTTTCTTTGCAATAAGAAGCCAAAAGTAGAAAACCTGTGTTCAGTAATTAATGTTTTAGTATTTCATCTTATTTGGAAATGATCTGGATATTTAAAGAACTTATCATTTGACCTCATTCAGAAAAACTTTTAAGGTTTTAGGTTGCCCACAAAGCTTTAGGAAAGCTATTTAAGTAGACATAAATATTGCTGAAAAGTTCCTTTTTAAACTTTTCTTGCTAACTTTTACTTAATTCACTTCTGTTCAGTAATTATGTTTAGATTACCTACGAAAATTTCATTCAACATTAGACAACTTCAGCCATTATCCTAAACTATTAATTTTTTGTTGACAAATCTTTTTTTTTTATAATTTATTTATTTTTTTAAAGTTACATCCAAGTTAGTTAGCATATAGTACAACCGTGATTTCAGGAGTAGATTCCTTAATTCCACCCCTTACCCATTTAGTCCATCCCCCCTCCCACATGTTTATAAATCTTGTATGAGACAACATGAGCTTATTTGGCTAGTAAATTCAGGTAGAATAAAATTTTTGTATTTAATGCTGATAACTCTAAAGACATGTCTGTTTTAATTAAACCATCAACCTTAAACTAGCTTTACATATCAAATATTTTCCCCGTTCACATGCACTTGAAAAAAATTGGGGTTAATTTCTATCTTTTTGAGTATTTTAAATTGCCCAGTCATTACAAGTGCTTGTCCTCAGACCCACTGAATAGAGCTCTTTTTGAAATTAATTTTAGCAATGTCATCTGGGGGTAGAACAGTACCTCACATTTGTAACATAAACACAAACACACAGGCGCAAAGACCTCATAGTTACTAATATTTGTGGAGAAGATTTTTAAGATTTGTATTTGTCCCTGAAATTAATGTTAAGGGACCTGTGCTAGAGTTGGGAACAAGTACCCTTTTAGTGGTTTGTATTTTTAAAAAAGGCCTCCTTCTCTTTCTTTTAGTCTCAGGTGATTGTGGGCTGTGTTTACATTTCAAAGACATGATAAGATGTTTAACTTCAAGGAACAATGAAAGAATGTAAGTTTCTGTAAGGAGGACTTTGGTTTCCTAAGGCCAATGATTTACTAACCTTTTAAGATGAACAAAAGGAAGTTTGGGGATTGGTAAGAAATAGATAAATTTAGAATTGCCTCTGGAGCTGATTTTTGTTTTCCAAAAGATTTGTAAGCTAAGGACAGTTGCTCTTACTTAAAGAATTGAATTGTCACTTGAATGACATCATAGGTTGATCTACCTTTCCTACTATATTATCCTCAATTTGTTTCTTTCCCTCTGAGTACATAATTAGAATTTTAAATCTTTTTAGCGGTATTGAGTACCCCTCCCCCTTGCCCTGCTTGGGTGTAAGACAGGTCCCCAAAGAGGGTGCAAAGGATATTACCGTCCCCAAACTCCCAAAGACAGACAAAAGAAAGACCCGATGAGTGGGGCTGTCCCAGGCAGGCAGAAAGCCAAGCCCAGTTATGCAAAATGAGTCAAGCAAGAAAGCAACTGCTATCTCTGGGAGAGAGAGTGTTGCAGGCTGCCTGGGTAGGAGGACCCAGTAGGGGGTCTGCAGGACCAGCCAAAAGGGCCCTTGGCTTTGCACGGAATAGAAATCAAACTCCCAGGGAAAGTGAGAGCAGAGTTTGCATAATAGTATAAATGATGGGGCGTAGCAGATGGAGCATCTGGGAGACACGGGGAGGATAGGACACTCTTGTTTCTTCTGGGGGTCTGGGGTTTTTATTGAGGATGCTGGTCTTGTGAATGTGTCCTCTCAGACATCTAGGAATGGTCAAAACAAGGACAAGTGCTGAGGCGTCCTCCATAAGTCACTGATGGCCTGGAGCTGTGGGTATTGGTGTCTAGGTGTGTGGAGTCAGTGGTATTGGGAAATGGTACCTGATGACTCTGCCTGGTCATTCCTTAGATGTTATCTATTGTTCTGGAAGACTCCAAAAAAATCAATTTCTTGACCTTTACAAAGAGGACATACAGTATCTGAACTATAAGGCATGTGAAAAGTTGGGGTGCAGGTCCTAGCAAGAATAGCAGCAGGAAAAGGAGCAAAAAAAAAAAAAGTGTTTTTCATGGGGTCCTTCAGTTTCCCTGTCCCAAAAGGATCAATAACCAATGGGTCTGGATTTGGAAAGGCAGGGACAGTGTGAAATTTTATTTTCATCTCTTGACTGAGCACTACAGACAGAGATTCAGAAGAACTGATTCTGTTAAGAGTTTTCATCTTTACTGGCTTCTGCCAATTTTTCCAGGATCCCCTCTGCAGGCTCTAGTATCTCTGAGTCTCCCCAAAATGTCTCAGTGTCGTGAACTCTGAGGGGCCCATATGGGGGGGCTCCTTTGAAGGTAGATATGGGGGTATCTGTAAGGCCATTGACTTGGAAGCATTTTGTTTATATTGTGTAGTCTTTTCAGGGTGGAAAAATAATTCAGACTAGGATGAGTACTCAAAGGAAGAAAGAAGAAAGCAATAGTTCTGTCAGTCTTATAGTCTTTTCTTTTAGGTACCTCCCACATCTTTAATTTTTCATTAGCTTTTGCAACAAAACTTTCAATGGAACGATTTTGGAATTTTGAAACCTTTTGGAGGTTTTTGCTTGCCAACTAAAATGGGTATACTGTTCAGTTGAATTGGAGAACGCTTTCTCTCAAATGAACTTCTCAAATGAACGATTTTGTCTAATCGGAATATTCCCCATATTGGTCATTGTGATTCCATTTTGCTTTCAGTAAAATTTTGCCATTTTTATAGGTATTCACAGCTCCCTGCCTCAGTTTTTGGACATGAGATGACTTCCAGGTGTGCTGGGAGGCGCTTGCCAGACCTTTTTTTTGTTTTGTTTTTGTTTTTTAAGTTTATCTATTCATATTGAGAGAGGGAGAGAGAGCATGAGCAGGGGAGAGGCACAGAGAGAGGGAGAAAGAGAATCCCAAGAAGGCTCTGTGCTCTCAGCGCTGAGCCTGATGTAGTGCTCGATCCCACGAACTGTGAGATCATGACCTGAGCTGAAATCAAGAGTCAGACACTCAACCGACTGAGCCACCCAGGAACCCCTGCACCAGACTCTTTAGAATTTAAGGATCCCATTAGCTAAGACTTTATTTACACAATACAAGAAAAACAAACATATGCTCCTTAACACATCAGCAGTAACCAAAAGATGTTATTGCAGACTGGCCAAGAGAAGGCTGTGTGCACCATCAGCAATTTCCAGAATAGACTAAGTCAGCAAAGTCCAGCAAATACAGAATACAGGTGGGAACTGGGGAAGGGACTCCAGTGTGGAACTGTGGACTGAACCAAGGGCCAAGGGCAGGTTCTCTGTTAGAGGCTCTTATCAGTCTCCACTGACCCATTAACCTCAGACTGGAAAGCCAATTAAGTTGGTAGCTTGAATTCAAAAAAGAGCAGAGCTCAAACCAAGAGGGACTCACCATTGGCCCTCAGAGATGGTGAAAAAAAAAGACCGTGAACTCAAAAGGGTTTGCAAGGCATCATGTTTGTTTCTTATTGTCCCTGAATGCTGTCAAAAGTTCACTTTGGATCCCATCGTTGCCACCAAATCTGTTAAAAACCAAAACTCAACCAAGCAAATCTGACAATCTAGTTGGTTTTATTAAACGACTCATGAATTAGGCAGCATTTCATCCAGCAAGCAGAGGGTAGCTCCAGTGAACTACACAGAAGGCACAGAGAGGGCACAACAAAAAGAAGGAAGGAGTATACTAACAAGGAATGTGTTGCTTTGGGAAGGTTGCCCTCCTAAGGGGACCCAAAGGAGTGTTTCAGTAAATTCTCTAATATTCACCAGGGAATTAATTCCATCCTGACTGGTTAAAGGTTACATTCCTGGGGAAAGCTCGCGTTAAGATATTACGTTAGGTATTAAGATTAGGTTTTAAGGTTAGGTATTAAATCTCAGCCTACTGACCTGGGGTCTTAACCTAAGTGACACCATTTTGGGCCTGTGGTTTTCTCTTAAATACAAGCTTAAAGCTTGAAAACTAGAGTGTAATCTTCTCGTTTCACAGATGGACAGAGTCCCAGGGAGGTAAAGTGACTTGCGTAAGGTTTCACAACTAATTCTAGACTGAAGGGCAGCAGAAATGTGACAGTAGTTCAGGACAGGCTAGCCCAGTATGCTTTATTATGTTCATCATTTTGAGCTGTAGTCACTTGAAAAACAATACATGCAGGAAAAGGCTTTCCCTGATTTCCCCTTATCTGCCAGAGGACAGGTCAGGCAATAGGAACTAGGTTGTCCTCAAGCCCCTCCCTCCCTGGGAATGTCATTAACTGGGGAAGATTGATCACAGGAGAAGAGACTAGAAATTAATACCAACCCTAACAAACTTTGTCGCTGTCTTATCTCTCATCTATACGTCTTTCCCCCAAGAGTAAATGATCTGCCTCCCTCCCTCCTCTTTCCCTATTAAGATAGTATTTAATCCCGAATTCTAAAGCCACCTCTGGGTCTTACTCATTTTCCTTGCATATCTCCTGTGAATGCATAAGGTATATACATGCTAATGATGTATTTCTCCTGTCAGTCTGCCTTTTATCTCAGCTTAGAACTCAGAAGGGTAGAGGGAAGATGGTGTATTTCTCCCCTAAAAGGCAGATCTAGATTTTTATTAAAAAACAAAACAAAAACAAAACCCTGGTGTGCCATTCTCTCCACAGATGGATGCATCCTCCATTGTAAGAGAAACCAGCGCTGCCCCATGTAGCACACCCGGCCTCCACCTAGCCCGGGTCTTTGTGCCCGTGGCTCCCTCGGGAGGGGTTTTACCCCTGGAACAGGTTGACAAAGAGATGGAATTTAAAATGGCCCTTGCTCTTGGGGGGGGGGGGGGGAGGGAAATGTGCTGTGGGGGGCGTCGGGTTGTTTGCCTGGAAGTGGCTTCCACCTAGCAGGAAGTTTCTTTGCCTTGCTGCCTCCTTCCCTGAACTCCAGATTCAGCCGCATTTATTTTTCCTCGGGGTCCTTTCAGTTTCTGCCTAATGAGACCGGTGGCAGCTGAGTGTGTGACTGACACTCGGTATGTACAGCTTGTATTCATCTTCCTGAGAAAGGGCATTGCACAATAAAGGATTGCCAAGGGCAACAGCGGTGGCATTTCGGAGAGCCCCAGCCGCCGCCGTGCACCGCCCCGGGGGAAGGAAACAGCGCGCGCAGAACGAGCGAGCGGGTGGAGGGAGGCGGGACTTCTAAAGTAATTAAAATATTCATATGCAGGGGGACCTTGAGTTCCTTTCTCTTTGCCCATTAGACCTCTTTACTTTTTACCCACAGACGGTTCTCTTGATTTCCAGGGCACAAAAGCCAAGTCGAGGCTGGAGGGAAATACTTTTGGAGTAAAATCAAATCAGTTGCAAATGAGTTACAACATCTCAATTGCCTTAATAGATCAAACAAGACTTCTCTGTGTTACTCCAGGCACCAGAACCGAAACCCTCCTTGGAGTTCCCCAGCTAAAAAACCCGTAAATCTTTGGCCTGCCTATAGCAAGGTCCCAAGCAATGCCCTTGATGGCTCACCCAGGGCACAGTGACTTGGAAATAGAGTTTGCTGAGCACGTGGCTTGCCAGGATGGTGTAACTAGCAAACTAGCTGGAATGAGCACGCCAGCTTCAGGCCAGTGAATTCTTCTGTCAAGGCCAGAAGTAGATTTTACTTACTTTGCACCCCGTGTATTGCCTGGGGAGAGGGTGGGCAAGTGAAGCGGGTTTTTTTTGTGTGTGTTGGTAGCTCAATTGATAATTCCAGCCAGGCTGGCTGCCCGTACCCTCCCTGTTCCCCCATTCCACCTTCTCTCCCGGTTCTGTCTTCAGAACAGAATTCTGTGTACTGCACATAAACGAGCATCGGATAGGCACACACCTCCTTGCTTCAAGTGGGTCTCTTTTTTAATAGAGCTGGCTGGTGCTTTAAAGTCTAACTTTAAAAACAGGTGGATTGAATTGAGATTTATAGATTTCAAGTTGAAAAAAACAAACTCAGTTTTATTGATAAAAGTAATTTACCAATTGACATAAAATAAACTGCGTGTACTTAAAGTATATAGTTCGGTAAGTTTAGACATATGTATACACCCATGAACTCATCACCATAATCAAGATAATGGACATATTCATCCCCTCCAAGAGTTCCTTCTTGCCCCTTTGGAACCCATCCCTCTCCCCTCTTCCTGGCCCCTGCCCACACGGCTCCTACACTTCAAGCAACCACAGATCTGCTTTCTTTCATAATAGATTTGTTTTCATTTACTAGAAACTTATATAAATGGAATCACACATGTGTACTCTTTTTTGGTCTGGCTCCTTTTACTCAGCATAATTATTTTGAGATTTATCTATGCTGAGTGAACTTTTGTTTTGTTTTATGTCTGATCTTATTTATTTGTTACTCTTAGAAAATCTCATTTTTTTTTTAAAGAAATGGTTTTTTTTTTGTTTTGTTTTGTTTTGTTTTTTTTTAATTTTTTTTTCAACGTTTATTTATTTTTGGGACAGACAGAGACAGAGCATGAACGGGGGAGGGGCAGAGAGAGAGGGAGACACACAGAATCAGAAACAGGCTCCAGGCTCCGAGCCATCAGCCCAGAGCCTGACGTGGGGCTCGAACTCACGGACCGCGAGATTGTGACCTGGCTGAAGTCGGACACTTAACCGACTGCGCCACCCAGGCGCCCCAGAAAATCTCATTTTTGACTAGACTCAACTTAGAGGTAGAAGCTTCCAGAAAGAACAGCCTCTGTGTCTTGGCAATCTGTTCCCGGTGTTTCTCTTTGGCTTTCTTCATTCCCTTGGCCAAAAGTTTAGTATATTTTGCAGCCTCTTCCTTTTTTTTTTTCCTAGTATGCTATTTCTTCAGAGAGAAGATGTTTGTGTCACATGACATGTGGAGGAACAAGATGTTGAATCTTGGGCACTTTGTTTCTAGGTTTCTTACTGTCTTTGTTTAGGCTCTTTCTCACAATGTACTGGTAGACATAATCTTCTTTAGAGAGATTGAAAAGATTTCTGCTAGCTCTTTTGGGTCCCAGGAGACAAGGCACAGTAATATCAGTGAGTCTAGGAATATCGCCTCCCTGTTTTTGTTTTGTTTTGTTTTGTTTTTTTACAATAATCAAGTTGAGAACACTAAGATTGACATCCACAGTCCAACCTGGAAAAGATTTGTGCTTTCTTTCTTCAGTCCTCCTTGGTCTGTAACGGGAGTGCCCCTTACACAGTAGCAGGCAGACACAGTCATGGGTCAAGACACCATGCCTCAGGGAGAATCCTTGTCTATAGTCCCCACCACTGATTGGGACCATACAACCCTTCCATTCCTCAGTCAGAGCATCAGCAGCAACTTCTGTGGTCATATGCTTCTCATAAAAGGTATGAAATTTGCATTTATTGTCCACTCTGATGAGTTTCTGGCAGCCAGTAGCTGGGAAAGAGAGGTTCAGCTTCACCCGGAAGCAGCCGACCACCTCTAAGGTGCCCTGAAAAAGAGCTGTGTTGGGGCGCCTGGGTGGCTCAGTCAGGAGGGCCTCATGACTTTGGTCATGATCTCACAGTTCATGGGTTTGAGCCCCGCATCAGGCTCTGCGCTGACAGCTCAGAACCTGGAGCCTGCTGCAGATTCTGTGGCTCCCTCTCTCTGTGTTCCTCCCCTTCCTGTGCTGTCTCTCAAAAAAAAAAAAAAAAAAAAAAAAAAAAAAAAAAAATTAAAAAATTAAAAAAAAAAGAGCCATGTTGAGTGAACTTTATTAGTCTGTAACTTTCAAAGAATTGGTCCATTTTAAAGTTGTTAAATTTATTGGCATAAAATTTCTTGCTCATTTATTTTTTTAAGTTTATTTATTTATTTTGAAAGAAAGCACAGGTAGGGAGGAGAAGAGAGAGAAGGAGAGAGAGCGAATCCCAAGCAGGCTCTGCACTGAAAGTGCAGAACCTGATGCAGGGCTTATACTCATGAACCTTGAGATCATGACCTGAGTCGAAGTCAGACACTTAACTGACTGAGTCATGTGGACCTGGCATAATATTTGTAGAATTTAAGGTACATTCACCTCTGTCATTTCTAATATTATTAGTTTTTGTTTTCTCTGGTTTTTTTTTTTTCCTTGATAATTCTATTTGGAGGTTCTTCAGTGTTATTGATATTCTCAAGCAGCTTTTGGTTTCATTGATTTTCCCGACTGTTATTCTGTCTTCTGTTCATTGATTTTTGCTCTGATATTTATTCCTTCCTTCCTTCTACTTTACTTTAATTCCTTGGCTTAATTTGCTTTTCTTTTTTTAAATTTCTTTAAGTGGAAGCTGAAGTCATTGATTTGAGAACTTTTTTCTTTATAATATAGATAGTTACTACTATACATTTATCTCTAAGTACTGCTTTAGCTGCATCCCATATGTTTTGATGTTATTTTTCTTCTTTTTAATTAAAATTTTTTTAATGTTTATTTATTTTTGAGAGAATGAGAGACAGAGCATGAGTGGGGGAGGGGTAGAGAGAGAGGGAGACACAGAATCCAAAGCAGGCTCCAGGCTCTGAGCTGTCAGCACAGAGCCTGATGTGGGGCTTGAACCCACAGACTGGGAGATCATGACCTGAGCCAAAGTCAGACACTTAACTGACTGAGCCACCCAGGCTCCCTATTCTTTTTAATTTTTGAATACTTCCTCATTTCTCTTTGGTTTCTTTTTTGGTTCATAAGTTTAGAAGTTTATTACTTCTACACTTTAAATATATACAATTTTGTGTCAATTAAATAAAACTGTCAAAAATGTGTATTACTTAGTTTCCAAATATTTGGGAGTTTTCCAGATCTTGCTATTATTCGTTTCTAATTTAATTCCACTGTGGTCACATGAAAAGATGCTCAACGTTGCTCCTCATCAGGGAAATACAAATCAAAACCACACTCAGATATCACCTCACACCTCAGAGTGGCCAAAATGAACAAATCAGGAGACTATAGATGCTGGAGAGGATGTGGAGAAATGGGAACCCTCTTGCACTGTTGGTGGGAATGCAAATTGGTGCAGCCACTCTGGAAAACAGTGTGGAGGTTCCTCAGAAAATTAAAAATAGACCTACCCTATGACCCAGCAGTAGCACTGCTAGGAATTTACCCAAGGGATACAGGAGTACTGATGCATAGGGGCACTTGTACCCCAATGTTTATAGCAGCACTCTCAACAATAGCCAAATTATGGAAAGAGCCTAAATGTCCATCAACTGATGAATGGGTAAAGAAATTGTGGTTTATATACACAGTGCAGTACTACATGGCAATGAGAAAGAATGAAATATGGCCCTTTGTAGCAACGTGGATGGAACTGGAGAGTGTGATGCTAAGTGAAATAAGCCATACAGAGAAAGACAGATACCATATGTTTTCACTCTTATGTGGATCCTGAGAAACTTAACAGAAACCCATAGGGGAGGGGAAGGAAAAAAAAAAAAGAGGTTAGAGTGGGAGAGAGCCAAAGCATAAGAGACTTGTAAAAACTGAGAACAAACTGAGGGTTGATGGGGATGGGAGGGAGGGAAGGGTAGGTGATGGGTATTGAGGAGGGCACCTTTTGGGATGAGCACTGAGTGTTGTATGGAAACCAATTTGACAATAAACTTCATATATTGAAAAAAATAATAATTCCACTGTGGTCAGAAAAATACTTTGTATGACATGAATCCTCTTAAATTGACACAGATTTGTTTTGTTCAGAATATGGTCTGTGTTCTGCATGCAATTGAAAAGAATGTGTAGTCTGTTGTATGGAGTGTTCTAGAAATGTCAATTAGGTCAAGATGATAGTGTTATTCAAGATGTCTGTATCTTACCTGATTTTCTGTCTACTTTTCCTATCAATTATTGAGAGATAGATATTGAAATCTGCAATTATAATTATAGATTTGGAAAATTTGTTCTAAAGTTCCATCAATTTTTTGTTTCATGCATTTTGAAGCTCTGTTATTGGAAACATTCATTTTTGGAATTGTTATGTCTTCTAGAAGAATTGACAGACTCCTTTATCATTTTGTAATGAGCTTCTCTAACCCTGGCAATATTCTTTACTCTAAAAACTGTCTGATATTAAAATAGTCACACTATCTTTGTTTTGATTAGTGTTAACATCGTACATCTTTTCCCATCTATATTAGTTTCCTATTGCTGCTATAACAAGTTACTACAAACTTAGTGGCTTTAAACAACAAAATTTGTTATTTTATAGTTCTGGAGGTCAGAAGTCCAAAATCAGGTTTGTTGGGCTAAAGTCAAGGTATCATCAGGTTTGGTTCCTTCTGGAAGCTCTGGGGAAGAATCCATTTCCCCGCCTTTTCTACTTTCAGGATGCTTTAACTTAGGGCCCCTTCATCCTTACAGCCAACAGCATAGCATCATTATATTTCCCTTAATTATCTCTGCTTCCATTGTCACATAGCTTCTCTGGCTCTGACCCTCTTGCCTCTCTCACATAAAGACTCCCATGATTACAATAGGACCACTTGGATAATTTCCTCATCTCAAGATCCTTATTCACATCAGTGAGATCCCTTTTTCCATGTAAGGTAATGTGAACACAGTTTCCAGGGATTAGGATGTGGTTATCTTTGGGGAACCATTATTCAGCCAACTATACCATTCTTTTTCTTTTAACCTATTTGTTTCTTGTATTTAAAGTAGGTTTATGGTAGGAAGCAGGTTCTTTTTTTAAAAAATTCTTTTAATTATAGTGTTTAGGCAATTTATGTTTAATGTAACTATTGATAAAGTTGAGTTCAAATCTTCCCTTTGCCATGTTTTCTATTTGTCTCATCTGTTCCTTGTTCTCTTTCTCTTCTTTTGTGCCTTTAGTCTGCTATAACAAAATGTCACAGACTGGGTAGCTTATAAACAATACAAATTGACTTTCAATGATTCTGGAGATTGGAATTCTGAAATAGGGTGCCTGCATGATTGAGTGAAAGCCTTCTTTCCAGTTGAAGACTTCTTGTGTCCTTACCTGGTAGAAGTAGATAGAGATATCTCTAAAGTCTCTTTTCTAAGGGCACCAATCCCATTCATGAAGGCTCTGCCCTCATGATCTAATCATGTCTCAAAGGTCTTACCTGCCAATACCATCAACTTGGACATTAGGATTTCAACACATGAATTTTGGAGGGATACATTCAGACCATAGTATGCCCTTCTTGGGATTAGGTATCTTTGATGATTGCATTTTAACTCTGAATTTGGATAATGGCTATAAAGCTGTTGTATTTTTTTAGTGGTTGCTTTGTGGTTTATAGTAAACATCTTTAACTTACCACAATATATCTTCATGTGATATCATACCATTTCAAATACAGTATTAGAACCTGATTCTGGTGTACTTTCATTTCTTCCTCCTGATCTTTGCACAATTATTATTTACATTCTACTTTAAATACATTATAAACCTCACAACAGGTTCCCCCCCCCCTTAAAGTGAATTATCACTCAAAGAGGTTTAAATAATAAGGAAAAAATATTTGATTTATATTTACATAGTTACACTTTCTAGTACTCTTGTTTTCATGTGTATATCCAGATTTCTATCTAGTACAATTTTCTATCTGCCTGAATTACTTTATTTGATATTTCTTATAGTTATGGTCTGCTGGTAATGTCTTCTTTCAGCTTTTATATCTCTGAAAAAAATAATTATTTCACACTTTTTAAAAAGATATTTTTGCTGGGTATAGAATTCCATTTCATTACTTTGAATATGTGCCCTAGTCCCTTCTGACTTGCATTCTTTTCACTAGGAGTCTGATATAATTATCTGATAAATTATCTTTGTTTTTTTGCAATAGGCCATATGATGACATCCCTACATGCTTTTTTTTTTTAAGACTTTATTTATTTATTTATTTTGAGAGAGAGAGAGTGGCAAGTGCACACAAATAGGAGGGAGGCAGAGAGAGAGAGAGGGAGAGAGAGAATCCCAAGCAGGCTTCAAGCCTGACCTGGGGCTCGATCTCACAACCAGAACCATGAGATTATGACCTGAGCCAAAATCCAGAGTCTGATGCTTAACCAACTGACTTAATCATTTAATCATTTCTTCTTGTTTCTTATACTTGGATTTTGTTGAATTTCTTAGATCTGTGAGTTTATAGCTTTCATTAAATTTCTGACCATTATTTCCATTATTATTATTATTATTTCTTCTTCCTACTTCAGGAGCTCCAATTCCCTATATATCAGGCTGCTTGAAGTTGTCCCAGATCTCACTGATGCTCTGTTCATCTTTTTCTTCAGTCTTTTCTCTATTTTTCATTTGAATACTTTCTATTATAATATCATTAAGTTTACTAATCTAACAGTATGATCCTTTTGGGTCTTTCTTTTAGATTTTGTTAGGCAGCTTTTAGATTTTGTTAGGCAGGATCAGAGCAGTTTTTAGTTTAGGGCTAATTTTCCGCCATTACTAAGGTAAAACTTTTGGATATATGCTAGCTGACAACTCTGAATTAAGAGGTTTTCTTCTCTGGTTTGTGGAACCAGGAACTTTTTTTTGGCATTGTGTGACCTTTGGTTATTCCTTCTACTCTCATTGGATATCCCCTCCCCCCAACTTCAGCCTGCCTCAGGGTCATTTCCTGACATACAAATGTTGCTCAGCACTCTACTGAAGACTTGTGAGTCATCTGCAGATCTCAAGAGCTCTCTGAGTCCTGTTCTCTCCAGCACTCTCCCATACAGACTCTAGCTATGGGGAGACCAATCTTCTCAGACTCTCACCTCTGTCTCCTCACTCAGGGATGATGCTGGCTCTAGTTAGGTTTTTCCTTTCTCTTCCACATCCTGGAAACTGCTCTAGGCAGTAAGATGGGACACATGTAGATTCATTTCATTTGTTTCTCCTCTTTTAGTGTTCATTGTCTTTCAATACCTGATGTTTAATGTCTTGAAAACCATTGTGTCATGCATTTTGTCTGGGCTTTTTAGTTGTTTCAGGTGAGAGAATAATTTAGTCCATGACATTTCATCTCAAATCACAGAAGTTCTGCAACCCTTCACTTAATTTTTTTTTTAAACTATTGTGTTTATTCAAGTAGGGACTCTACAATTAGATTTTAAGTGTGTATTTCCTTGATTAAGGGCCTTTCAGAGAATCAGGTAGCTAGAACCTGAGAGGTAAAATAAAAGATATCATTTCCCAAAATGCAAGTGAAGTGCCTCTGAAATAAAAATGGAAGTCATTTAGAAATTAGAGTACTGTTTATAAGAATTAATGTAGTCATCTACATTTACCTACCTATTACATAAATATTGAGAGATAATTATCTGATTCTCATGTTTCTGCATTTCTTTGTTTTGGACTATCTTCTCAAAGATGTTTATATAGCAAATAGCTTGGAAGTTAGAGATAGAATCTTGTAGAGCAGAAGACAAGATTGCCTATAAACCTGGTATAAAAAAGATTTCTCCCACTGGAGCCAAGGTCAGACTTTTTGCTTTGTTTGCTTTTTGGCCATTATAAAGGATTCAGGTTCTGTAAACTCTCCTGTAAAGCAACCCAATGCAAGTGTGGGTGTCACTTGGTCCTCTTTTCATTGCCTGTGGGAATTTGGGCCTGAAAAACTGGTACAAATATTTTGATGCTTATGCCCTTTGCTGTGCTGTGAGTAATAAAGTCTTTTGTCTCTGACCCAGGAATCTCATATCTTCTGCCAGCATCCATGGATCTGTGTAAAGTTTGTTTGCTTGCAAAGAGGGTAACATACCAGATTCTTTACAGAGTTGACAGTGATAAAGAGCATATTTACCTAGGCTGCTGGCAATTTGACTATGTTTCCTTATACCAAATAGAACCAAACTTACAGAAAGTGGCAGAGATGGAGGGACGAGGACTATATGGGAGGAATCAAGATGAGTGGCAGCTATGGTATGACCATGTTCTGTGGCTTATAAGAAGTAATGCATCATAGGGGCGCCTGGGTGGCGCAGTCGGTTAAGCGTCCGACTTCAGCCAGGTCACGATCTCGCGGTCCGTGAGTTCGAGCCCCCGGTCAGGCTCTGGGCTGATGGCTCAGAGCCTGGAGCCTGTTTCCGATTCTGTCTCCCTCTCTCTCTGCCCCTCCCCCGTTCATGCTCTGTCTCTCTCTGTCCCAAAAATAAATAAACGTTGAAAAAAAAAAAAAAGAAGTAAAGCATCATAAAGAAGTAAAGTAAAATACCAGGTGGTGTTACTGTATTATACTTATTAAGGGATCTGAGGATATTCAGCTTGGAGAAGGGAAGACTAGGCAGAGCAAGATAGCCATAATCAACTATGTGAAGAATTTTGAAATAAAGAGTAGAAGTATGTTTACTTATTAGTGAGACCTAATCCTCTTTCTAATCTTAGGTCGGTGTTGCCCCTATAAGAGATGTAATCCACAGTTAGTGGGAAAGGAACTATTGCCAAAGACAAATCATGTGCATATCACCAATAGGCATTCTGTTTAGGATAAGAAAGATAAAAATGTACAAGTTCAAAGGAAAGAATCCCCAACCTTGGGCAAAGGGCCAAGGTGGGGCTTCAAGGGGTTACTCCTGTTGTGCTGTCCTATCCCCTCTGGCCTTACAACTGCAGTGTCAGACTTCTTACATCCTAAGGCTTTCTTTCCTTAGGTGAGAAGTGCCTGAGGCTTTATTTAATCTCCTACACCCAGAAGTCTTCAACCATGACTGATGAAAACTGGTTCATAAATCTTCAGCTCCTTTGCATCTTGGGTTTGGTAGCTTCAAAGCACAAGTTCTAACTGATTCTTTGTGTTCCCAAATTTATGCTCCAGTTATTTCCAGCAGAAATGGACTCTATCATGCACTGTTTATTTGCTGCCTTCTTTTTCCTGTCTCATTTCCCATCTCTTTATTGGAATCACCTCTCCTCCGCCCCCTCCCCCGAACTCCTTGTACTTGAATCTTTTTATCAGGCTCTGTTACCAAACTAAGCAGGTAAAGGGAAGGGGATATGGACACACTGAAATAATCACATTTGACGAATCATCCCACTGAAATTTGTACATTAAGAAGTTGATAATCCCCTCAGTGAGGCTCTGCAGCTAAACTGTAATGCAGTTATTGGCAAGAGGAATGGGTTTTTTTAAATGTCCCCTAGGACATGTCCCCTTTGAAGGAGAAAAATGTCCTGAAAACCGTGGTGCAATGCCTGCTCAGGAACATAAAACAGATGTCTTTAAAACCCTATCAGTGAGGTTGGGAGTCCAGAGGGCTTTGATGGCTCCAGCCTTGTGCTTTATTTGCTTGCAAGATATTTTAGATTTGCCAGAGCTTCTGGGGTTGCCATAGTATTTGTAAACAAAACTCTGCGGTCAACAGACTCTGGGGTGGTACAACAATGCTAAGGGAAGTTTGGGGAAGGCAGGGTGCTCTTGCTGGGAAAGAGTCTTGAAAAATGACATCTTGAAAAGGTCATAGAACACAAAGCAATGGAACTGGCTGCCTCCAAGATTGGGATCAG
Source organism: Prionailurus viverrinus (assembly GCF_022837055.1). NCBI lineage: Eukaryota > Metazoa > Chordata > Mammalia > Carnivora > Felidae > Prionailurus > Prionailurus viverrinus. The sequence continues at coordinate 211,511,555 of NC_062561.1, forward strand.
TCACATCGACTCGGTTCACTCCCTTTCTTTCCTCTTCTGGGTTCTTCTCAGCAGCTGCTTCCATAATGATGGGAAAGAAGTTAAAATCATATGAAGAAATTTCCCAGGTGCCATGGAGGGTGTGGTGAGAAAGACCTCTGGGTTTCTGATAATTAATAATCAAATCTCTGCTGAGGACCTCATAACTGCCTGCTATTCTCTCTTCTTTGAAAGATATTAGTTGCACAAACATTTATCACACAATTGCAAAATGCTGAACTCTGCAACAGATAGTGGGGAATATAAAGATGATTAAGATACAGCTCCTGTCCTCAGGAGGCCCCTGACCAGCAGGGGACACTATAGGGTGATGAACATGATCACAGCAGCACCATTCACAGTGGTCAGCAGAGGAGAGAGTGGATAACTTAGCGGTGGGTTGCATCCTCCTTGGAGGGCAGGGTGGGCCAGAGACCATAGCTTTTACTGAGTATTTACTATGTGCCAGGCACCATTCTAAGTATATACATGTATTAGCTAATACCAAACTGCACAAGTACTTTTATCCCCAGATAAGTGAACTGAGAAGTTAAGTAACATGCTTAAGGTCACACAGCTAAGCCAGAATTCAGTGCCCCAGACTTTACAGTCTTAACGACTACATGGTGCTGCAAAAAAAAAACCATTTCCAGGGCTCAGCATAGGAAAAATTGATGTATATTAGTGATCTTTTTCTTTTTAAAGTTTATTTATTTTTAGAGAAAGAGAGAGTGCAGGCAGGCAGGGGAGGGGCAGAGAGAGAGAGAGAGAGAGAGAGAGAGAGAGAGAGAGAGAATCCCAAGCAGGCTCCATCCACACTGCCAGCACAGAGCCTGATGCAGGGCTTGATGTCATAAACCATGAGATCATTACCTGAGTTGAAATCAAGAGTTGGACACCTAACAAGCTGAGTCACCCAGGCACCCCAAAGTTTGTGATCTTTAACACATTTTACAGGTGTTCTGGTGGACTATAAACTAGAGTCCCAGATGTGAGACTAGGATCTAGGATTTCCCAGGGCATTAGAGTCCCTATCAGCAAAATGACCACAAAGTTCCTATTTCAGGAAACTGCTTCTAGGACCTGTTTAGAAATCCCTCTTCTCCCAGGGCGCCTGGGTGACTTTGTCAGTTGAGCGTCCAGCTCTTGATTTCAGATTGAGTCATGATCTCAGGGTCATAAGATCAAGCCCCACATCAGGTTCTGTACTGGGCATGGAGCCTGTTTGGGATTCTCTCTCTCTCTCTCTCTCTCTCTCTCTCTCTCTTAAAAAAAAAAAAAAAAGGAAAGAAAGAAATCCCTCTTCTCCCAAAGATGGCGACTAGGGTTCAGGCAGGCTGCCAGAGGTTTATGCATTAAAATGCAAACACGACAGGATCCTGAGAGTATGAAGAACAGCTTTATACTGTTCTTTATACAGTATAGAGAACAGTCCATAAGTCTTCCCAGAGCCAGATCATTGTCATTATCTTGATCAAGATCATTATCTTGAAAACAGAGACCCTTAAGAGTTTTGGAGCAGAAGAGTCCCAAACAGGACCTAGTGTGCTAGGGCTGGCCTGAAGCAGAGACAGAAAGAAGCCATTTTGCAGAAGGAAAAATGCCTAGAAAGAATGAACATATACGTAATCCAGAATAAGCTTTGTGATGATGGGGAGATCGGGTGGACCCCAGGCAAGAGGAGCCTCGATAAGAGCAAACAGAAATGACTAAGAAAAAATGGGCTTCTAATACCTAGGTGGTGAATACTCTGACTTGGCTGACTTTGGTTTCAATGAGGAGACCTGGGCCAGAGTGGGAAAGGGCCTTCTCCTTCAGGACCAGGAGGAGCTAGAGGAATGACCTCAGCCTTTGCTATAGGTATAGAACTCAGGTGTGCTGGACAGCAAGACAGTAACCTGGAGGGTAGGGGCCTTGTGCCTGGCAGGAAGAAGGAAGACAGAGAGAGCCTGGATGGACCTGTTTAAACTCTAGCCAAGCTACTGAGTAACGTGCCACAGTGTTCAACTGTTCTCAGCGTGAAATTTCCTCATGCTGTGGCAGAGTTCATTTGGGATCTTGAGCTGACTGCATGTGCTAGACTTTGAAGGGCTAGATTCAGAGAGGAGAGAAAGAGGGGAAAATTGGCCCTGGACATGCTTGTTAATAGAGAATGCCTTCTACCCTCCTTCCTTCCCTACCTTAACTAAGAAAAAAAAAAAGTAGTAAAATGCACATAGTTTTAAAGGTCACAGAGGTCTATAAGATTAGTTAGGAGAGGGGCACCTGGATGGCTCAGTTGATTAAGCATCCAACTTCGACTCAGGTCATGATCTCACAGTTTTTGAGTTCGAGCCCCGCGTTGGGCTCTGTGCTGACGGCTAGGAGCCTGGAGCCTGTTTCGGATTCTGTGTCTCCCTCTCTCTGTGCCCCTCCCCTGCTTGCGCTTTCTCTCAAAAATAAATAAACGTTAAAGATTAGTTAGGAGAAAAGCAACAAATTGTATAACATGACTGTCCTGGGAGGGATGTTGGGGGTCTGGCTCTAAAATATAGTCTTTAACCAGTCCTGTTTATTTCAGCTACCCTGTCCAGCTCCCCTCCTTCTAGAGGTACCTGCTGCTAATTTCCAAAACTTTTGAGGATTTCCTGGTGCAAACCAAATTGTTTCTCAGCTTTCTGGTTTAGGGAATACATTCATGTATTTTCTGTCTTCCAAATTTTTGCTCTTAGTTCCTTCTATCATGGACTACTGGCCTTTTAGATTTATTAATTTTTTAATGTATTTTTTAAATGTATTTCTGAGAGAGGGAGAGATGGCACGAGCAGGGGAAGGGCAGAGAGAGAGGGAGAAAGAGGATCCGAAGCAGGCTCTGTGCTGACAGTAGACAGCCTGATGCGGGGCTCAAAGTCACTAACTGTGAGAGATCATGACCTGAGCTGAAGCCAAAGCTCAACTGACTGAGTCACCCAGGAGCCCCTGGCTTTTTAGATTTATGTCTTAAGAAAAAAATAACCCCCTAGGGGCGCCTGGGTGGCGCAGTCGGTTAAGCGTCCGACTTCAGCCAGGTCACGATCTCGCGGTCCGTGAGTTCGAGCCCCGCGTCAGGCTCTGGGCTGATGGCTCGGAGCCTGGAGCCTGTTTCCGATTCTGTGTCTCCCTCTCTCTCTCTGCCCCTCCCCCGTTCATGCTCTGTCTCTCTCTGTCCCAAAAATAAATAAACGTTAAAAAAAAAAAAATTAAAAAAAAAAAAAAAGAAAAAAATAACCCTTTATTGGCATTTTTAAGTGTATTTTGGGAGGAAAGTAGACAGTTGTGTCCCATCTGCAGATTTTGTCAGAAGTAACTTACTTCGATTTTTTAAATCTTTATTTGGTGACTATGAAAAATCAACTGTATGAGTCACTATGCATGGGAGTCTCTCTAGTTGGTTAGTCAGTCAGTCAGTCAGTCTGTCCATCAGTGTCTTATCCCATGCCCAGGGATCCATCGTCTGTGTTATCACAATGCTTTTGGCTGATCTTGGTTTCAAAAGAGATATTAAATCAGATGGGAGGTGGGAGTGCAGAAATAAGATCACCTCATCATCTTTTAGGAGCAGATGGTAAATGCCTAGGCTCTCTTGTATTTTGAAGCAAGCCTTCCTCACTGATTATCTAGATCCATACCTGAAGATTCATATCATCAAAGAGACAAGCCATGGAATCTCCAGGATGTAGAGTAGTGGGGATAAAGCTATCCATTGGATAGATGCCTCCAGCTGGAGACCCAACAGGAATCTCCCTTCCCTAGGGCACCTGAGTGGTTCAGTTTGTTGGGTGTCCAACTCTGGATTTCGGTTTAGGTCATGATCTCAGTTTGTGGGATGGAGCCCTGTAGCAGGCTCTGTGCTGACAGAGCCTGCTTGGGATTCTCTCTCTCCCTCTTTCTGCCCCTCCCCTGTTCTCTCTCTCTCTCTCTTAAAATAGGTAAATAAACTTAAACAAAAAAAAGAACCTCCCTTCCCACATTGATAAACTGACTCTCTGTTATCACTTAGGCAAAGCCAATGAGTGGTGACAAGAAAGGGGAAGTTTTTGCTTCAGTATATTGGAGAGAGCAGAAATTCTCATCTGTGTGCTGACAGGAACTTAGAGAAAGGAAGAAAATGCCTCTACTCTCACATTTTCCATTACCAATGGCTCCTTGTTTGGGGACACAAATATACTTGAGCGAGGACTACATCATGTGCCCTGAAGGGTCTTAGTCCATAGTGGACGCTTGGTGGTCAGTCTGCAGGTCCCGCAGGCATAGGATCCAAGACGGTGGTGGGGGAGGGTGCGGAGAGTATAGATGCCAAAGGAAACTTGCCTAGCTTCCCAGGTGTGTTGACAACTGGCAGGACCTATTAGGTGTCCATAGTACCAGGGCAGGGAAGCTTTTCCTTGGGGCAGTGGCATATGTGATTTGACTCACAGCTTAAAGGAGTGGAACCCCAGGAAGCAGCACTTAGAATATAGCTTCTCTGGACACTAGCATTCCTTGGCTTGTCTTAGCCCCTCATGCCATGTGCCCCACTTTAGAGCTTTCACTGCCAAGACTTGGAACAGCTTAGGATTGTCCCTTCTCAATTAGTCCTTCTCAACAGCCACCAGGAAGTTCAAGCAAGAGTGTTCATAGGAGCTGGAGTAACACTACCCAGGACTTATCCTCCATTCTCTGAGATCATTCCAGACATTTGGGGCAGCATTTCCCATGGAGTAGCAAGACTGGAGGAACAACAGAGGGTGCTAGTTAAAAGTGAATATCCCAGGACTCACCCCAGGTTTTCCAAGTAGATAATTTCTTGAGTTAGAGGGGACACGCCTAGCCATATTCATTTCTTAGAAACAGAGTTCTCAGTTAATTCTTCTATACGCTAAACATTTGGGAAACTTTAGGCTGTTTTCCAACTTGATAAAAATCTCCTATGTTTTAGGCTTCTTCCCCCAAGATTTGATCCAGAGCATCTGGAATGGAGTGTGGGACTTCGTATTTCCAGCAGGTATCCCATGTGATTCTTACCAGAAAAGTTGGAGAAAGGCTAAGGGATGTAGGAGTAATGAGAGACAGGCCCAGGTCTTCTCTGCCTGGCTAATCCTCAGAATTACCTGAGGCATTTAAAAAAGGTACATACAGGTGTCCCTTACTTTTCAAAAGTTCACAAATTGCACCCCCTTGGTGTTTATGAAAGACCTACATTAGTACCGTACCTGTTTTTGCTACCTGGAAGAAATCCAGAGATAATTTGCACTTTTATGATAAACAACAAAAGCAAAAATAGCATTGAACATTTATTTCACAGCAAGTCGTTATAGAGGCAGTGCACCCCCAGCAATGCGGGTGGCTCCACCAAGCTCCTTCTCTGGTAACTATACTTAGTATCTCAGCATCAGGCTGCCAGAGCTTTGGACTGTGCGAGCATCTGTACTTGAGCTCTATTTATTTTGTGTATCTGTCAGCAAACTGTGTCCTAAGGTATCAAAAAAGCCTAAGGGAGGTTATTCTTTGGATCTTGGCACTAAAAATTTTCCATATAAATTAACGATACTTGCTTCTTCACCTTACACCATTTTGGCTTACCAAAGATTTCATGGGAACATTCTACTTTTGGACAGTGGGGGAAATGGGTACATTTAGCCCATTCCTGATGACAGATTCAATAGGTTCTTATCCATATAATTATAATTATTATGCACACACCTGGGCTAGAAGTACCACCTATGCTCTCCGTCAAGCTGGTCCGGTTTCCATGAATTCCATGAATGCTTCCAGAAGGAAGCATTTGAAAAGACCGTCTTTTTTCTTCTGGAATAGGAGTTCACTCAAGAAATGATGATAGAAATTTACAATTGGAAATGGAAACGATGGAAATGATGATGTCAATTTACAATTTACAATTTACATGCTTTATCGAATTCGATTGCCACATTGTACGGTTATGACATAGATATTTTTATTCTGTTACCTTATGGATGAAGAGCATGAAGCTCAGAGAGGTTCTATAACCTGCCCAAAGTCCCACAGTTTGTGGGGGAGTAGGTGTGGGAGCAGCAATTTGTCTCTAGTCCCATTTAAATAAGTAGATGAGGCAAGAAAATTAACAAAGGAGTATTTGCCCAAGGGATTGGGGTAGCATTGGTGTGGGTCTCCTCTGTGGGTGGAAGGCTCTGTGAGGCTTGGCCAGAGAAGAGGAGGAAACAGTTATGATGCTAGTGTGCTCACTTTTATTTGTTCCTGGTGCCACTGGTAGCCTTCAGTGGGATGTTGCCATTGAGGTCTCCCACTTCTCTGTCTCCCAGAGTCAACATGACCTAAACCGGCCTACACTCTGCTGTGACCAGACCGAAGGCCACACTGCAAACCTTGACCAAGGACATGGGGAGTCAGGGCTACACAGCTTATTTTTCTTTATACAAAGGCTGCTGGCCCTTTGAGGACTAGTCCTTGATGTCATTAGCTCCAGTGAATGTGACCAAGTGGACCTACCCACCCTGACCATAATGACAGTGACATAACAACCACTGACATTTCACAACTTGTCAAATGCTCCAGAAGTCAGCAAGCTTTGTGAGAGGTGGACTTCTTTTTCCTGTGGCTCATCATTGGAACCCCCACCAAACAACTGCTAGATAAGTATTTATTAACTGGAACAGGGACTCTAGCAAGATCCTGTGCTAGGGCCTAACTCACAAGGGTTAAGACCAAGGGATAAGAAGACCCTCTTGTTCACATGACTGAGACTGGATTCCATTGGGCCCCGCCTTGTAGTCTTATTCACAGGAGAACAATCACATCAATCCCAGCCCTCGAGGTCCTTGGGGGAAGCAAAAGGTTCAGAGAATAAAGAGGAGCAGGGGCCTCAACACCCTGCTTGTTATCTGAGCATAATTTGCTTGCTGTTGTAATGAAGAAGAAAACAAGAGGAAGGGGTGAAGTGTGAATAGGAGCAGGCTGCAGAGTGATCCAAGAGTAGCTGGCTCCCTGGAAGGTTCGATTGTATTGGCCTGTATTTCATTGGCTGCCAACTTATTCGGATCCAAAAATGGCATGGGATTGTTGGCACTAGAATCCTCCTTACCACACACTAGGAAATAATCCCAAATAGTTGGAGCAAAATGTGAGGGTGAGGTTTGGCTAGGTAAGGGGATAGAAGGAGGAGAAGGGTGCAGGGCAGTGAAGGAATTCAGAGTCCAGAAGAGACAATATTTGTTTTCCTATCTCTTTCATCAGTGAAGTCACAGGTCCCTGAGCCGGCATGACAAAGGGAAGAATGAGGGTAGAGGCAGAAAAAGAGAGTGAGAGCAGAAGAAGAAAAAATCTGTAGTAAGGAAACTGACCCTGAGGAGAGAGGACGTGGCTTGGCTTCTGGGCATGTGTTGAGTGGATATGTGTGTGCACGTGAACACACAAACACAATACACACACACCTACCTCTTTGCCAGCTCCAAGCCTGCAAGTTAGCCAAGAATGAATTTTTAGATTACTCATCTTAACCATCCCCTTTTATTTTATTTTGAGTTTTTTTAAGTTTATTTATTTATTTTGAGAGAGACAGAGACAGCGTGAGCAGGGGAGGGGCAGAGTGAGAGAGAGAGAGAATCCCAAGAAGGGTCTGCAGGGTCAGCACAGTGCCTGACGAGAGACTAGAAGTCACAAAGTGTGAGATCATGACTTGAGCCAAAATCAAGAGTCAGATGCTTAACCGACTGAGCCATCCAGGTGCTTCACCATCTTTTAAAGTATAATTAGCATTAGGAACATTTTTTTTGCCTTTATGAGTCCTTTCCCTTAAACCACATTAATGTATTTGTATCACATTAATAGATAATTTCATGTTTACTTATTTTTTTTTAACCTCACAGCCACACTTCTGACCTCTAATTGAACGTAAATACTTTTCATGGGCAGGCAAAGTATCGTTTCATTTATTTCCTACTCCACGCCCCGGAGAACCTGCATGCTCCTCAGCATATGTCACGTGCTTCATAAATGCCTAATTGGTGACATCTTCACCGGAAGGAAAGATTCATGGCTTTCCTGGGCGGTGTCAACCAGTAGCAGTTCCACCAGGGTGATTCTTACTCTGTATTCTGGAATGTTCAGCCTACTTTACAGTTACTTGGTCCCACAAGGTTCAGCATCTTTTCTCATGGTGAACCTCCCAACCTAGCATGGCTGTAGCTTGGAACCCTGCTATATGACTGGCCTTGAGATATCCTTTCCAGGACCATGTTCTCAGTGACACGGTGTTCTCACACAGTACTTCTGGTACTTCGGCTAATCTGACTTCTTTGGCTGGGGCCCAGTGAGGGCCTCTGTAACCCTGTTTCTGAGCCAAGGAAAGTCATGTTATAGCAAAGATCTCGTGAAACAAGAATACCCAACTACTCTTTGAAAAGAATTTCAGAAAATTCTGAGTCAAGCTTGCCATCTGCTGAAACTTTTTTTTTTCATCAGCCCCACCCACATCGATTAATGAGATCCCTAATCCACTCAGAACTTCATGCCAGCCTCCTCTCCATCTTCTTAAGGGAGAGGGAACATTCACCTGCTTGGAGTTTATACTGCAGAGAATTCCTAAGGAAACCTAACAAAAGGTAAATGAAAGGAGAGGCTCAGGCAGTTGGATCCTTTCAGACTCACCACTGAAATTCTTCTAACACAGGAGACGGCCATATTGGTGCCTCTACAGAGGACATGGAGAGACCAGGGTTGTTGGTTCTGGGAAATGAAAAATCCCAGTGCTGCTGGAAGAAAGCTGAGTCAGATTGGCTAGAATGCTGCTCCTAAAGATTCTGGCTCAGTAGGGCTGAGGCCCACCTGGGAATCTGATGCAGAAAGTCTATAGACTGTGCTGTGAGAAACCCAACATTTGTAAATCCCAAGGGCAGACGTTGGTCCTCAGCTCCTTCCATCACCCTCACTGCCATCACTACCACCATCTAGGAAATATTTATCATCTGATGGCCCAGGTTCGACTCACTGCAAAGCTAGCACATTCCTTGCTAGACCACATAAAATTCCAGGGACCCCAGCAGCTGCAATATACATGTATGCATGTGCACCTGAAATGCAGTAGTGAGACTGAGGAACTGGAAATTTCATGTTATTGCTTTTTAACTAATTTTAGTTTAAATGTAAATAGCTACATGAGTGCAGTGTCTACCATGTTACATAGGGCAGAATTAGAGGCAGGGAGGAGGAACCTGATCAGCTCCTGGCTTTGGATCAGATCACTGTTTCCAAAATCAACCCATTGGAAAGTACCAAGTCTAACAGCTGGGAGAATCTGGACATACTTAGAATAACTTGGATGATATGTGCGAATTGACCATTTCTCCCACCCCTCCCAGTACACAGCATGGTATGACCTTGATGATAACCAACCTCCTTCCACTCATGGAGGTCCTATACTGGAAGGGTTATGTTGCCTTTTTCAGTAATCCTAGGAGAGCAAGGATGGGACTTTGTGCTACTGAGAATGGGGAAAATTGAGGGTGATAATGAAGCCAACCCTTTGGGCTACTATAGCTGAATTGTTTGACCAAACCCCAGCAGTGTGGTATAGTAGGGAAGGGTCTGGGCCCCAAAGCCGGAAGCCTGGGTTGAACCTTACCTCTGCCACTTGACATCTGCATAACCTTGACCAAATTACTCCTTAAACTTCAGTTTCTTCATCTGCAGAATGGGAATGATAACAATAGTTCCAGCTTCATGAAGTTGCAAAAGTTTAGCAGTTCTTATATTCTTTAGTCTTCTGACCCTTTTCCACTCTGAAAAACTGATGACGACCCCCCCCCCCCCGCCACCAAAAGGACAGTTTTTGAGTTAAATCTCTACATAGTATTAGAAATAGAAATAAGAACATTAAAACATATTAATTTATTTAAATATAAAACCATTACATATTAGCATAACTTATTTTTGTGTTATTTTCCAAAACAAAAGTAGTGAAAAGTGTGACATTGTTTTACATTTTTGCAGATCTCTTTCATGTCTGGCTTAAGAGAAAACAGCTAGGTTCTTATCTCTCTGCTTCTGTGTTCCTTCTGTGGAATGGTTATGTTATGTTTACACTGTATTGTTTTGGTCAAAGTATATGGTGAAAATTGGCCTCACTCGGGTTTTTAATTGGAAAAGAGAGAAGTATTTTTATAGTGTTTTCAGATAATTGTGGGGGGTTTTCCTTTGCTAAGTAAAACTTGAAAATTGAATGGTTTTTAAAGATTAATTGCAATGTGGAATCTGAAACCGTCAATAAACTTTCCATATTTTTCACACTAAAATCTATTGTTTTAGCATGTACTTTTAATGCATCTTTTACCCATGAGTGATCTCATAATATCATGAATTAGTCACTTGGGAAATATTGGCTCATTAAGTTATGCTGATTTTCCAAATGTTATATTTTATTATGCAATATCAAAAAAGCATAGTTGATAATCTCACCTCCAATATCATCAGAAGTTTTTAAGTATTGGCAATCTTCTAGGGCAGTAGTGTTTGCATTCCTCTTGTGGCCCACAGATCTTAGGTTTATCCAAAGAGTAAAACAAGATGAAGATGGCAATTAATGACATTGTATTTTTTTTTAAGTTTATTTATTTATTTTGAGAGAGAGAGTGAGTGCAAGTGGGAGGGGCAGAGAGGAGAGACGGAATCCCAAGCAGACTGCACCAGTGCAGGGCCTAATGCAGGGCTTGAACTCACTGACTGTGAGATCATGACCTGGGCTGAGATCAAGAATCAGACACTTAACCAACTGTGCCATCCAGGCACCCCTAGGGTTTTTGTTTTTGTTTTTTTAATCTCTCTCTGATTGTTGTTTTTTCCAGTAATTAATTTTGTTATATTTGGTATGTTTACATTTTGAAAAACCTTATGGGAAGATTGTCCATTTTTTATTCAGTAACCCGGGATGTTGGAGTACATACTTCTGTCATTTCTATACAGTCCAGAGATGAAGGATTCAATGAAGAATAATCGGATTTATTATAGAGGATATCTTGGCACATAGTTAGAATGATTTTGACTTCCATGTAGAAAAAGAAGTAAGATGATTTGTTCAGTAGCTAGGTAAGTGCTATGCCCAAAACTCTAGGCATAACAAATCACCTCAGATCTAAGTGGCTTAGTACAAAGAAAGCATTTCTCATTTCTTGTGCTTTCCGTAGGTCAGGAATTTGGGAATTGCGCAGCTGGGCTGTTCTGGCTAGGGGGCTGTATAAGGTTTCAGTCAGACGCTGGCTTTCAGCAGGAGGCCCCAGTCCTTCACCATGCAGACTTCTCCATAAGGCTCCTTGAGTGTCCTGATACATGCTGACTGGCTTCCCCCAGAGCAAGTGACCCAAAAGAGGGTAAGACAGAAACCACATGTCTTTTATGCCATAGCCTCAGACGTCACATGTCATTTCTGCAATATCCTATTGGTTATACAGATCAGCCCTTTTTAATGTAGAAGAGACTCTACAAGGGTGTGAATATGAGGAGAGAATTGTTGGGGGCCATTTTGGAGGCTGACTATCACAGGCTATTTTAGGTATAGGGTTGCCTTTTCCACCTGTAGAGCCTTTATCTAGGCTTCATTACCAAGGAGCTTACAGAATACCTATTCAGGAGCATAGAAACCCACACAACTTAGTGTCAGACCAGGGGACCCATTTCCTAGTGAGGGAGATGGGAGCAGGGCCATGATAATGGGGTCCATTTTTGTATCGCATACTGCACCATCCAGAAGCAGCTGGTGTCTTAGGTGGCACCACAGTCTTCTAAAATTGCAGCAGACACTCCAGCTCAGAGCTAATACTTTGGGATGATGGTCTGTCATCATTCAGCATGTGGTATGTATATTAAGCAATAAGCCTCTATATGATGCTCTGTCACCAACAAGAACAAATGGGTCTAGGAAACAAGCAGTGGAAACAAGAGTAGTCTCACTGGTGATTTTTATGTTTCTTGTCCCTTTAAGTCTATTTCTGTAGAATTGAAGGTCTTGATCCCCAAAGTAGGAACATTTTTGCAGGGTACACAGCAGGGTTCCCATTGAACTACAAGTTACAGTTGTGTCCAGGTTCCAGTAGGCAAGAAGGAAGTCCTCATACTGACAGTGGTAATTTACTATTAGTCTAGGTCCTCTGAAAAGCAGACATCATGGCAGGATTAGACATGTAGGGATTTTATTGGAGCAAACGCCAAAGGAAGAAAATGAATCATGTGAGGTTGGGAGAGTGGTCAGACTGTGATGCAAGTCTGATCCGAAGGAAGTGGAGAGGAAACAAAGGTTGGGTAGGAGGGTCCTAGACTGCTGTGCAGTCTTCAGAAGTCTCAACAAGGCCACTGGGAGCCCTTAACCCAAAGTCAGCCACCATAGGAGTCCCATGTCTCCCAGGAAGGGCCACCATAGTATCCCCACAGTGCCCATTCATTGGCCAGGAGCAGCCTGTGGGAAGTGCAGCCTCAGATTTCAGAGCCAGCACCTGGGGCCCTTGGTCAGTTACACTCCCTATAGTTGGAGTTCTGCTGAGTGCATTCTCATGGCTGCCATACTGATCCTGGTTCACAGGAAATGGTAGGACTGCTTTTATACAAGGAGGAAATGAGGAATGCCATGTATAACCTCCTGGCACTTCCTTGCCTCATTACAACTGTGAATATATGAATATGTGTGCATATTATCTGCATAGGATTATAAGACCAGGAAGAAAAATATGGGAGGCTACAAATTAACTTGTGAACATGGCATGGAAGATAATATTGATTTGTTGATAGAAGCCGTTCTCGATCCCCTTTTCCATAGCCACTTTCCAGTCAGGGATGGCCATGTGACACAGTTCTGGCTTGAGAGACATAAGCACAATTGTACTGGTTGTCATGTCTCCACTCCCTCACCCCCCACCCCCCGCCCCCAACACTGGCTTCCTCACCAGGATATGTGCTCAATGCGTGAAGCTGGAGCAGCCATTTTGAGGCAATGAAAGAAAGGCCAAAAGAATTGCCAGCAGTAGAGTATCTTTAGAACTCATTATGAGAACAAACTGGACACCTATGTTTTACTCACAGTAAATATGTATTCTATCATATAGGATACTTTTGGTTATGTGAATTCATGTGGTGAAGGGTGTAAGTAAAGGCTTAGAAAAGCAAATATAAGTAAGACCCACTTAAAAAAATCATACATATGATCACATGTAATCATTTACATGCATAGGTCTATATATGTTTTGATAGATGTAAAAGCCAATAAAATGATTAAATATTAAAAAAGTAATAATGTCAATTTAATCTATTTTTAAACTTCACTGGCATATAACTTATATATTTAAATTTTCATTATTTTAGTTATACCTTATTTAAACATTTTTAATATAGTACATATTTTTTCTTTGCCAGATCTTGATTTTACTCATCTTAAACAAAACAAAAACAAAAACTTAGATTCTGTAGACTTTCTTTACTGTTTATTTTCTAATTCATAAAGTCTTTCCTTTGTCATTTCTTTCCTTCTACTTATTTTTGGGATACTGTGTTCATTTTCTAACTCTTTGAGTTGAATGCTCAGCATTAATTTTTAGCTTTTATGTATTTATTTTTGAATGTAATAAATCCTGGCCAAAATATGAATGTTGGTCTAACGCAATTAGTGATGGGCTCCCATTTTCTGTCCAGCCCCTATTCTTAATCAGGAGGCAGATTGAAGTTCTCATCCTCTTTGTAGGTGGGAGAGGGCTGGGCAAAGGTGAAATGGCAGGCAATGGAGACAGGAGGTGGGTTCTCAGCCAGTTACTCCCCCCAGAAGTCTTGTCAGTAGCAAGCTCCAGTAGATGATCACCACCAGGTGGTGCCCAACCTCAGTGGGGACCATTCAAGAAAGGGGATCTTTAGATCTCCTTGCCCATGGACTTCTTTTTCTTTTCTTCTTTTTTTTATCCTTTCTTTATCTTATTGTATTGTTTTTATTACACTATTCCTCCTTATATTTCAAATATTTTACTGGTTACAGTAAAAGTTTTATCGTGCATACTTCACTAGTTATTCAATCTTTATTTGTTTTCCTTCCCCAAATACAAGGATTTAAGATACCTCCTCACATTTCCCATGCCATTGTTCTTTAGTATTTCCTTTAACTTGCTTTTGGCTCTTCCAAATTAGCTTTTATTTTTGTTACTGTTGTTTCAACTCAATGCTCATTTCTCTGCTCATTTGTTTATATTTATTTTAAGATTCAACTTGTGTTTCTTTCTAAAATACATTCAATTAGTAGCTTTTCCAGCAATGGATGTCAGGGATAAATTTCTTTAGGCTTATTTTTTAAAATACCTTTATTTCATCCTCATTCAGGAACAACAGCTTAGTTGGGTATAGAAGAGAAACTCTTCTATTTTTGCTAGTGATAATTTTGTGGTCAACCTACTTGTCATTTCTTTTAGGTTTTCTGTCTTTTCAGGAGCTGTTAAGTGTTTTATTTGTTTGTTTGTTTAAAAGTTTGGCTCCAGGGTGCCTGGGTGGCTCAGGTCATGATCTCACGGTCTGTGAGTTTGAGCCCTGCATCAGGCTCTGTGCTGACAGCTCAGAGCCTGGAGCCTGTTTCAGATTCTGTGTCTCCCTCTCTGACCCTCCCCCGTTCATGCTCTGTCTCTCTTTGTCTCAAAAATAAATAAATGTTTAAAAAAAATTTAAAAGTTTGGCTCCAATGTGTGTATCTGTATGGCTTTTTTGTTTATTTTCTTTTATGCTACTTGGGACTCAATGGCCTTCTTAAATTCTGGAAAATTCCCTGCTATTATTTCTTTGAGTTTCCTCAAACCCCCTTCCCTCCATTCTCTTCTGTAATTTATATTTGATTTAGATTTAAAAATCCAAATATATCAGTCAACTCTCATGGTTTCTTAAACTCTCTTTGATATTTTCTGTTCTTATTTTTCTGTGTTTTATTCTGGATGATTTTCTCATCAATCTACCAGTTCACTAGTTCTTTTTAAGTGCATCTCCTCTGCTATTTAATTTGATTTAAAATTTTTAATGATTTTACTTTTCAGTTCTAGAAGTTCTACTTGATTATTACTCAAATTGCTCACTTAAATTTTTGAGTCCTATCATTTTGATTTTTGTTGTGCTTTCTTCTATCACCTCAGTTTAAACATACTTATTTTGCTGTGTCTTTCAGGTTATTCTGTTATTTTAGTTCTTCGGCTCATTATTCTTCCATGTGTTGTATCAGCTGATACTCCTCCCTGATACATTTTCATCATGTGGTTAGTACATTTTTACTGTAAGCTTTTACTTTTCCCTTTGTTAAGAGTTCCATTCACCGTGGATTGTGGATAATTCTTTACACAGCAGTTTTGTATTTATTTCACTCCAGGTTCCCATGGTTTACACTAGCTTAAATTCATACCCCATACTCAGGTTTGGGATTTGGGTTTGGTACTTTTCACAAGATGAATATTTTTTCCCACTTGAGCCCAGAAAAGATAACTTGCTTCCTTGTTGTTGCTCTGGACAGTAGACAGAGTTCTTGAAGTACTCCATTCAAGTCCTGGGAGGATTTTTGGAGTCTCAGTTTCAAGCAAAGATCTCAGTTTCAGCCTGAACAGCCTCCAGGCCAAATTTTCTGTGGGACCTGTATCCAGTTCTGATTCTTTCTTGGTCCCTTACATGTCAGCTGGAGCCCCACATCTCTGGTTTTGAATTTCCTTTTGTTTCTGGCACCCGGGAACTGTCTTGGCCTTTTTGAAGCTGTGCATTTTAGAGTTTTAAAATATTTATCCAGAATTCCATGTATTTGTAGTGGGGAGGAGTCTTTGTTGTCAGGCTGCCATTTTGCCAGCACTGAAGGCCTTCCATACTCATGTGTTGGTTATGCATTTCTCACTTAAATTAATCTGGACAAATTCCCCTGATCTGATCTCACACCCCAAAGAAGTTGGATGAACCAGGAACATAGAGTGGCCTACTTGAGTTTCCTTTTCCATTTCATTTGCATTATTTCTCAGAAACAATCAAAGAAGGATGGAGCTGGGAGGGACCTCTCATCTGTATGCTCATTATCAGATGAGGAAGCAGGGCCTAAATGGAACTCTGGATTTTGGATTCTATGTCTGGAACACATTCAAATTCGCTAGCTGGAGCTGAGTGTAGAAAAAGGGGCTCTGGACTTGGACTCAGAAAACGGAGATTTGCAGCCCAGGTTTGCCACCTGACAACTGTAGGATCTTAGACAAGCCACTTAGCCCTTTGAGACCCAGTATGTTATCTTTTAGATAGAATAGAGGCAGAGTACATGGGATTTTTGATTCAGCAAGTGTGAAAGGTTTTGGGATGTAGTAAGCATTAAAGAATTCTCTCTTCCTTATGGTTAAGATACCCCCATACCCTCTAAGAGATATCTCTTTGCAGCTGTTCGTTTTCACAGAATCTGCCTGGAAAAAGCAGATTTATCAAACTGAAGGTGTAAAATTGGGAAACAGGAGGTTATTTTCCTGTGTCTCTTTTTTTCAACTCCTGAAACTTCATTCCTAAAGGCTAAGCAAATCTGTCTTGAAGAGTTATATACAGGCTATACAATTGTTAGTGAAGTCATTTCAATCTTAAAATGATTTTCATTTAAAGTTTCACATTCACTGGTTTCCCATTCATTGGCCCATGGCTTTCTTGTGGTGATCACAGAGTGGATTCTACACCAGGGGTTGTTAGCAAACTTACTCTGTAAATGGCCAGATAGCATATATTTTAGGTTTTGAGGGCCACAAATGTTCTCTGTCATGTATTCTGGTTTTGTTTACAGCCCTTCAAAAATATAAGAAGCATTCTTACATTGTAGACTGTACAAAAACAAGCCATAGGCTTGGTTTGGCCCACGGGACTGGCTGTAGTATGGAAGCCTGTTGTGGACTGACATAGCCTTCTGACCAAGTCCATGAAGACTTGACTTCAGCAAATCTCACTCAGCACTTAGGGGCATTTAGCCTAATTACCCTACCAAGTTTGTGCAACCATCCTTTGTCCTGCACCCTCTTTGTCCTCTACCCCACCAGCTCCTGGTTTTTTAGACTAGTTTCCTAGAGGAAAGAGAAGGACTGCTCATTGGATCACTCGTTGATTGGATTTCTATCTGTCCAATCAATGACTTTTGCTTTTTGATCAGAAAGTGATTTCCTAGGTGGTTAAATTAATGCTTCTTAACATTTTCTATGACATGGCACATTTGGAAAATGATAGTAGTTTGTACAGCTCAGGACTGTGGGATTTGGGGTGGGGTGGGGGGAAGTGAACAGAAGAAGGTTGAACATGTCCAGAGACAACTCATGTCCAGAGACAACTGGGCTTCAGGACTCCAAATGCCCCAGGAGATCTGACGGGGTTAATGTCTCAGCAAAGCTATCAGGAATATAGCAAAATAGTGATAGGCATAGTGAACTTGGAAATCAATCCCATATTTAAATCCTGGCTTTGCTTCTTGCTAATGATATGACCTTGGCAAACTTTTTAATGTGCTCTCTCTTAATTTCCTCCTCTGTAGAATGATAATAATAATAGAAGTACCTATTTGATAATGTCTATTTTCATATAAAAATGTGTATTATATATCCATGTAATGCCCTTAGCAAGGTGCTCAGTTATTAATCCTAAGTAGAATGCATTCTTCTTCTAAGTCAACAGTAGTTTTGCATTAAATGAATTTTATTTATTGAACAAAGTCTCTAGGAACTAATAACTTCTAGCCCTTTGACTTTAGTTTAAAAACGAAATAGTTTAAAAACTATTGTTTTTATTATAAAGGTTTTTTTTTTTCACTTTGTCTTCCAAATTTAAGCCTTTGTGGTCTGCATTTTTTTGGTGAATCTATTTTTATTGTTCAAACACTCAATGTCAAGGAGTTCCGGCCAGTGATGTACAGAGAACACCATGATAAGTAGCAATCTTCAGTTCTTTCAGGCCAGCCTCCCTGCTTTCTAGACACTTATGTACAGTGATCCAGAAAGAGTTAAGCAATCATATAGGGTAAGAATTAAACAGAAAGTATGAGATGATATGAAAAAGTCTGGCACATGGCGTGGGTTTGCTATATATCGGATAAACACTTTAAGTAAAACTTTGGGTTGAGGAGTGTGCCTTTAGAGCCAGCAATCAAGTCATTAATAACCACAATTTGCCAATGGATCTGCAGTGGAGCCACCTGTGGGTAATCAGCCCTTGGCCATGTCTAGAGAATGTATCCTCTGTCTCTGAGGCAGCCAACCCTTCCAGGGGTCCTGGGATACAGCTGCCGCCATAGCAGTAAGAGAGCAACAGTGTCAGGAAGTGAAAGATCACCTTACAAGTGGAAACCACAGGAATCCCGGGCAGGCAGAAGTAATCAGGAAAGTTGTGTTTTGGCAAGGTGACATGGGTCAGCTTTCCCGGCCTCAAGAAGAGTGCTCTGAGATCCGTGTGACTTTAATCACATTCAATCACTCTGTGGTTATGGGATGGCTGGTTGCAAAGTGTTCACAGTGCATTTTGCTTCATTATACCTAGTACTTTGTGGGGGTGAAAAAGCAATGGAAGAGTTCATTCCTTCACCTAAGGCCCTAAAATTGGCTAGTAGGTCAGACTTGACATATATACAGCAGTTAAAGATACAAGTGATGGGGCCCCTGGGTGGCTCAGCAGGTTGAGAGTCCAACTCTTGATTTTGGTCATGGTCCCAGAGTCCTGGGATGGACCCCCATGCCAGGCTCTGTGCTGCGTGTGGAATCTGCTTAGGATTCTTTCTTAGCTCTCCTTCTGCTCCTCTCCCCCGCTCGCATGTGCTCTCTTAAATAAGAAAATATTTTAAAAATTTTAAAAATTAAAAATTAAGATTTTTATTTAAAAAATAATTTAATTTATTTTATTAAATTTTTATTTAATTTAAAAATTAAAATAAAAAAATATATATGTGAAAAATCTCCAGAAACAGGAACTCTAGGCTATATAGGTCCTCCAAAGTTCTCCAGAAAAAAACAGTAACAATAAGGATCTGCGATAAAGAAGGTTTGTGAAGCTCCAAATACTTCATTCTCTCCTGAAGAGTCACAAAGATGCAACCATGTTAAAGGGTCTTAGAAGTCCTGCAGTAAAGAATACAGTGTAGCTATGTTTAACAGAGTTTCACAAATGTAATTGACCTTGGTACCCACCTTCCCACTACCTGCAGTGATCTGGAGTTCTTTGATTCTTTGGTTGAAAGGAGATACCAACTCTAGCTGAGAAGAACAAAAGTAATTTTCTGGAGAAGTCCTGGAAGCTTATGGAATTGTCAGGAAGACTGGAGAACCAAGCTGCCTCCTCATGTGGTTGCCTGAGAGCCAACATGACTTAGATTTACTACTTAAAACTGGATCACTGTGAAGGCTGGAGGGAGCCTTAGATGTATGTCAGGGACTTCACAGAGGAGGAATGAGTACTTTTACTCATAAAAGTACTCATCGTGTACTCATCCTAAGAAAGTAATTATGTTGGTCTTTTGAAAGTTGATAGTTTCTTGTGGTCATGGTTCATCTGAGGTTAGAGGTTCAACAGTCATTGCTTCCCTCTCTTCTCTCCCCATTACTCCGAATATGGAGTAAAAGTACTCACCGTAAAGACTCAACTTCTCTGTGAAACACATTCTGCTACTTCCTTGCTCTCCTCATCTAGAATTGCCAGATTAAATACAAGGACTCCCAGTTAAATTGCGATTTCAGATAAATGATGAATAATGTTTTAGTAGAAGTGTATCTCAAACGTTGCATGAGACTTATACTAAAAAAGTGTTTGCGGTTTATGTGGAATTCAAAATTAACTGGGGATCCTGAATTTTTTGAAAGTTTACTTATTTATTTTTGGAGAGAGAGAGCACAAGTGAGGGAGGGGCAGAGAGAGAGGGAGAGAACTCTGACAGCGCAGAGCCCGACACGGGGCTCAAACTCACGAACCCTGAGATCATGACCTGAGCTGAAACCAAGAGTCAGACACTTAACCGACTGAGCCACCCAGGTGCCCGGGATCTGGTATTTTTACTTGCTAAATCTGACAAGTGGAGCAAGGTTTTCCCTGGGCGACACCAATGGGATTGCATCTTGTCTTGTCTCCCTTCTCTGACTGTGCAGGCAAAGCTCTCAGCACTGTGTCTGGCAAAGATATAGCACTCAATAAGGGTTAATAACTTTTGTTATCACTGTATTCTGCAGCTACTTTCGCCTTTGTTCTGGTAACACTTTTAACACTTTCTTATCCTTATGTGGTTTCATTTTGCCTTCTTTATCAGTCTGCAAATCTAATGACAGGAGGAACTGTGTTTTTATACCTTAGCAACTGGATATTGTTGGTGCTTAATAAATGTTGAATGAAAAAAAGAAGGAAAGAGAGTCACTTGCACAAGAGGTGATAGAAGAAATGCTATAAAGGGAATATTGAAGCTACATATCAAATAAATAGTGTTTTTCAGTCACTTTTGGCATCTGACAGTCTTGATGTAAAATCTTAGGTCCGCCACTTAATATTCATCTGATCTGGGACAAACTGTTTGTCATTTTCGAGATTCTAGTTCCTTATCTGTGAAATGGGGATAATGCATTTTCCCAGCACTATGAGACTGTTCTTGACTCGGCCACTGAGAGAAGAATCAGTCCCAGTGCCCCTTGCAGTTTTGGGGGGACTTCCACACGTGTGGGACCTCACCTGCCTTTAGCCAATTCGCCACATTGATGCGGTATGAGCTGGATGCAGACTGATTCTTACAGGGTGGTTTCCTAGAGGAACAGAACCTACCTTTTAAGGTACCCCTGCTTCTCTCTTTCATCCGTTTCCGGAGAGAATCTTCATATACTTGCTTCTCTGTCTTTTTCTGTCTTCTTCTCACACTTGTGTTTCTTTTTAATTTTTTGCCTTTAGTGAGCAGTGACAGGCCTCAAGTTCCAGAGTCTCCTTTTTTTTTTTTTTTTTTTTTTTAGCACCAAGCAGTGTTTATTTCTTCTTTTCCCTGCCTGTGTGAGAAAGGAAAGGCTAGAGGGCTGAAGGTTTTCTGGCTCCCTCATCTGGGGGAGCCCTCTCTCCGTGTGTGGGTTTGTCACTGGGGTACACATCCTGCCTTCCAAAACATTTTGGACAGAATGCAAGTCTTTTTTTGGTGACTCCGAATTATCATTATGGACGGTGGCTTTGCAGAGACCTGGGACTTTGAGATTTTGACTAAAAAAATCAATTTATCACAGAAGGAGGAAGAAAATTTCCCTGCTTAACTAAGTGGGAGTTACTGTAGTTTAATCAGAGACTTTTAGCTCCCTTCACCAAAGGAAGACTTTCACCCAAGAGTGGGTGGTCCGTAGGTAATGCAGGACCTTAGCTCAAAGAGACAGATTGTCAGAACACGGTCAGCACCCTACAGAAGTATCCCAGTTTGAAAAGGGATAGCTGTGCTCTGGGAATGAAATTTGCCTTGAATCTCCCACCAATGCAAAAAGGCAAGCCCAGAGGGAAGTGGTTAAAAGCTGCGAGCTCTCAAGAAACTCTCTCCGTCCCAATCCCAGCTTTGCCTCTTACTAGCCGTAATATCTTAGGAAAGATGCTTAACTGCATCTGTAGGATTTGAAGAATAACAGCACCTACCACACAGGGTTCTTACGAGGATTAAATGACATCATGCAAACAAGCAAGGATGGCGCAGAGGCATTTAATAAATACTAACTCTTACGACTCTCATTTTATGAATAAAAATGAGTAACTGGTGGAGTCAAAATTAGATTCCAACTCCCACTTTTTTCCCCCCATTTCAGCACAGGGCCACTCCCAAAAGGAGAGAGGGGAAGTGGAATGTGGGGGCATCAACAGGATCCCCAAAATTATATCCCTACTTACAAATTTCACTATTTGGCTAGGATGTAGGTCTTGCTGCTAAAAACCAGAATATCAGTGGCTTAAACAAGACAAATTTATATTCTTATCAAGAATCAGACCAAGGGGGCGCCTGGGTGGCTCAGTCAGTTGAGCGTCTGACTTCGGCTCAGGTCATGATCTCACAGTTCGTGGGTTCAGCCCCGCGTCGGGCTCTGTGCTGATGGCTCGGAGCCTGCTTCGGATTCTGTGTCTCCCTCTCTCTCCGCCCCTCCCCCGCTCATACTCTGTCTGTCTCTCTCAAAGATAAATAAACATTAAAAAAAAAAAAAAGAACCCTTGCCTATTTAATAAGTGAAAGTCACATTTCATTGTTACCTCAAATGTGCATTTCTTCGATTATTAACTTTAAAAAAAAAAAAAAAAAAAAGAATCAGACCAAGGATAAACAGTATAAGGTGATGTGGCAGCTCCATTGCATCAGTGACCAGACCCTTTCTTGTTGTTCTGTCATCCTAAATATGTGGTTGTTTGTCCCAGCTCTGGACACCATGTCCACACCCAAGCCAGCAGATGATGAGAACAGAGAGCATTAGACTTCCTTTCAAACACGGGCGTGACCTGGAAGTAGTATATCACTTCCATACACACCCTATTGGCCATACCCAACTGGGGGGAGAATAGCATAGTCTTTGTTTTGAGCAGTCATGCACTCAGCTATTATACTAAAATAAAATAGGAAGGATGGCTATTGGGAGCTTAGGTAAAATAGTTCTTTCTTTCTTCATTTTTATTTATTTTTTTATTTTTAGGGAGAGAGAGTACGAGTCGGGGAGAGAGGCAGAGGGGGAGAGAGAGAGAGAGAGAGAGAGAGAGAATCTGAATAGGTTCCACACCCAGTGTGCAGCCTGACGTCGCAGGGCTTGATCCCGTGACCCTGAGATCATGACCTGAGCAGAAATGAAGGGTTGGACGCTCAACCAACTGACTGAGCCTCCCAGGTACCTCTAGATGCAATAGTTCTTTCAACTGATTTATTATCTTTGTCCTGTTTTGAAGCTAACTTGATCATTGGTTCCACTCCCACTCTAAGGTAGAATAAATGGGTCTGTTTATTTCATCATTAAATATCCTAGACTTCAAGGTTTCTTGGATTCCCCTTTTATCATGTTTTTACTGCCTTTTTAATTTTCTCTCTTCTTGCCAAGCTATCCGTTGGCGTTTTCCTTGGCAGGCAGGGCAGCCATTGGAGGCTCCCCTCTCCCAAACCTGTTTCGTCCTTCCCTTTCTTTACACACTTATATGTTTGACATTTGCACTTGTTTTTTTTTCTAAACAGAACTGTATGTGGTGCAGAAGGAAACCGGTATGAGTGAAGGCTAAGATATGCCCACTCTTGTCCTAAGTCCATGCTGGCTATTTGGGAGTGCTGCTTGCTTGCTTCCTGGTTCTCAGTTACTAGAACAGCTGAGATTGCTAAGTAAGCAAGGAGTCTCTGTGTTAGAAGAGAGGAAATTCGAGGAGACCAGTGATGGGGGAGAAAGAAGCAATCAGAAAACAGCTCTCCTCCAGGGAATTTTGCCAGGATTAAAAAAAAAAAAAAGTAAGAATAAAAAGACGGGGCAGATGAGGAATATAGCAGGCATAACTATGGGGGAGGTAAACAAATATCCAGAGATCAAAAGCAGCTTTCTTAAACTTTGAAATATAATGATAGTTCCTGAATGTGGATGTCTGGAGTGATCCTCGCTACCAGGGTTTGTTCTGATTTGAAGCACGGTCTGGGGGTGGGGAAGGGTCTCTGGTTTGTTAAGACTGTGGTTGTGTTGGGGAATGCAGGATCTGGAGCTAGCGCGGTTCATCATCATGCAGGCTGAAAAGAAGGCCATTGAGATGCTGGTCACCAGGGACTCTGGCGAGGAATAATGGGGGAGCTGAATGCTGGTCTTCGCGCTGGCCATTCTAATCACTGATCCTCTTTGTAACGGTTGATTTACATGTTAGAAGATCTAAAAGGCAGGAAGCATAGAAATGGGCTTTGAATTTTCTTCCTTAGAGTTTGTTTCCAATTAATCTTTCTGAGACAAGAATCGCAATCCACCGCAGACTGTTTTGAAGCTTTCAAGCGCAGGTTTTGCTACTTGGGACAAGATGCTAACATATTAAAAAGGAAGCAAACAACTTAGTGTTTGGTTGGGTGTCTTCCCCCCAAATATGAAAAACGCCTCTCCATATCAATAAAGAGGCAGTACAGAAATCTCATGTACGCTGAACTTCTGGCAGCTTTCTTAGAATCACAAAGCTGGAGAGAAGTGGCCAGAGTTTTTAGAAATGAAGAAACTGAGGTCCAGAGGGGCCAAGCCATTCTCAGAAAGTTGCTCAGCAAATGAGTGGTAGAGCAGGAACTGCAAATGTTTCCGGACCTTTCACCAAACCCTACTGGCGCTTCAGCAGAATTTATCTGTAGCGAACAGAAAGGGTTGCATCCCAAGCCTGATTAGTTTCTTTGACATTTCTTTAAAGAGCCTACACCTTATATGAGTGGAAAGGTTTTGTGTTCAAAGAGAAACGGTGCAACCCAGAGAAGCTGCCCTTGATCGATTGGCTATGATCTCAAAGGTGATAACAGGACATTTCCTGCCCCAGAGTCTTTCCTACTTCTCTTGCCTCTGGCCTGAAAACTGTCCTATTATTATATCCCAAAGCAAAGATATTTAACAGATGGTGGTCTCTCCTTCACACTTTGGTTAAAATGCAAACATTAACTGGGAAGAAAACCTCCTACAATTATCAGCTGTTGACATTCGCCATCAGGGGTTTCAACCTTTTCTGGGGTCATAGACATATTTTAGAATCTGAGGAAATCTATGGCTCTTTTCCGCAGAAAATACACAAGCAAAATTATAATGTCTTAGGGTCTTCACCGACCTCTGAAGCCCACCTTTAGAACCAGGTAAAAAACTCCTGTTTTTAAGTAAATTAGCTTGTCCTAATAGCTGGCTGGTCTTCACAAGCAGAGCCTAATGGGCATGGAACTAAGTTTCCATGGGAGAAAAGAGCCCCAAAAGGGCTTCCCTGAAGCAGTGAGTAGCCCAGATAGAGTCCTGAGCAAGTTCGAGGGAAGCGGACAAAGGAGAAGAATCAAAGAAAAGGGTTCTCAGGGAGGTTTGGAGAGAAGCCAAAGATAAACTTCTTGACTTCATCGCCCTGTCTAGGGTTGGCATAATTATGATTTCCAGGCTTATTTAACTTACTTAGCTGACCTCTGTAATTATTCTAAAGTCACACATCTTCCTGGAATCCTTCCCCAATACACACTGACTCAAAGGCAGCCCTGTGCTGGTGAATAAGATATCTAGCTGAGAGCTGAGTCCTTGTTTCCTGGCATCTTGCCATTTTATGCTGCTCACGGATCTTTTGGATCCCTACAAGAGGTGGGAAGTTCCTTGCAATAAGCCATGGGGAGATGATGTATCACCAAAACCTAGACACGATCTTGGCAAGCTCACCAGGTAGTGATGTATTGATAAACATCAAAAGAAGTCATGAATTCCAAGAAAGAAAGTGATTTGGAGTAACTCCAGTGAGTCAGATTTTTTTTTTTTTTTTTTAAGACAGAAGTTGATTTGTATTGCCCAGCAGGACATGGTTGAGAAATGTGTTCAGGCTCCTCTGAGCAGTGGGAAGCCACAGAGAGGGACCTAAGCTGCCAGGACATATATGTGCCCTGGAGTCCCTAGCAGTTCCAAAGAAGTGAGTCTGGGATGAAGCTTAGGTGGGAAGCAGCCATTTCAAAAACTGCGAACAGTTGCAGCAAGTCATGGGCCACTTATCAGGACTCCACTGATGCCATTTCAATGGCAGGTTCTCACAGACTGGGAATCCTTACAGGAGGAAAGGCAGAGTGTGGGAATCCCAGTTAAAAGGAGCTGGGAAAGAAGACTGGATACTGGGAATCCAGGTGGCTGGCTGCTTAATTTATGCAAAATATTCTATAGTCTCTATGCCCATTGGGTAGCCAATAGCCCTGTATGGCTTTTAGTACTTGAAATGTCACTAGTGCAACCAAGAAGGATAAAATCTACTTTCACAAAGTGATCCTTCCTGTTAGGACAGACCATTGTCCCCAAGATAACAATGCCTCCCCAAGAGGCAAAAGTAGATAAACTAAAAAAAAAAAAAAAAAAAAAATATATATATATATATATATATACACATACATATATATATGTGTATATATATGTGTGTGTGTGTATATATATATATATATATATTAGAGAGCTGTGGACATGAATAAATTAAATTCCAGAATCAAATTCCAGAAACAGATGAGTCCTAGGTGAGAAGAGCTGGGGGGTGTCTAGGCACATTTGTAAATCAGGGTATGGCAGTAGGAACACAAAAGTGTCATGCACAGAGGGACTCTGTGGGGCATGGAAAAGTTCCCCAAGTTCTGCATGCAGAGGATTCTATAACATCTGAAAACATATCTCACTCTAGAGACATTTGCACAGGTCACAATAATTTATTTTAATTTTCTTAATTTTAAAAAAATGTTTATTTATTTTTGAGGGAGAGAGAAAGGCAGCAGGAATGGGGAGGGGTAAACAGAAAGGGAGACACAGAATCCAAAGCAGGTTCCAGGCTCTGAGCTGTCAGCACAGAGCCTATGTGGGGCTCAAACTCAGGAAGAGTGAGATCATGATGTGAGCCGAAGTTGAATGCTTAACTGACTGAGCCACCCAGGAGCCCCTTTAATTTTTTTTTAAGTTTATTTACTTATTTTGAGACAGACTGATACAGTGTGAATGGGGAAGGGGCAGAGAAAGAAGGAGGATCCCAAGCAGGCTCCATGCTGCCAGAGCAAAGCCAGATGTGGGGTTCAAACTCATGAAAATGAGATCATGACCTGAGCCAAAACCAAGAGTTGGACGCTTAACTGAACTGAGCCACCCAGGCACCCCAGTCACAATCATTGTTAAAGACCCATGTTCTTTCTGAGAAACATAAAATGGGTGTAATCTTCCAATAACTGACATTTCAAGGTATGAAATATAATAGTGGTCATGGCTTTTTCTTCATGTAAGAAAGAAATTAGGTATCGAGATCAAGAAATTTGAACAATTCAACTAAGGCTTTTCTCTTATTTCTTGAGACAAGGCTTTGAGAAAATGCTTTGATAGATTTTGTGGCACAAATACAGTGGAATATGAAATAGCCACTACAACTCTCATTAGAGTATTTTTATGGTCTAATTATTTATGATAAATAATTATGATAAAATGTTAAATGAAAATATAACACAAAATGCAGTGATTCCTTGAATAAACTTATATAAAAAATTATGTACCCATGGAAGGAAATTTGGAAAAATATACCAAACATTATCAAGAGGGGCAGAATATGATTTTTTTTTAATGTGTATTTAGTTTTTAGAGAGAGAGAGAGAGAGAGCATATGAGCGGGGGGGGGGGGGGGGGGGGGGCAGAGAGAGAGGGAGACACAGAATCCAAAGCAGGTTCCAGGCTCTGAGCTATCAGCACAGAGTCCGACACAGGGCTCAAACTCGTGAACTGGAATATCACGACCTGAGCTGAAGTTGGATGCCTAACCAACTGAGCCACCCAGGTGCCCCTAGAGGGACAGAATATGATTTTAATATAGTCATATCTGTGTGTGTATATCTATCTATACCTATACCTATATCTATATATCTGTATTTGTATCTGTATCTATCTATATCTATATCTATATCTATATCTATATCTATATCTATATATCTATATATCTATATCTATATCTATATCTATATATCATCTATCTATATCTATATCTATTTATATCTATCTATCTGTATATGTGTTATGTTTCAGTAAAAAGCTTTGAGGGGTGCTTGGGTGGCTCAGTGGGTTAAGTGTCAGACTCTTGATTTTGGGTCAGTTCTTGATCTCACAGTTTGTGAGATGGAGCCCCACATGGGGCTCTGTGCTGACAGTGCAGAGAGCGTGCTTGGGATTCTCTGTCTCCCTCTTTCTCTGCCCCTCCCCTGCTCTCTCTCTCTCTCTCTCTCTCTATCAAAATAAGTAAATAAACTTAAAAAAAAAACCTTCTTTGAAAAACTTTTAAATTGCAATCAGATATTGAGGGGCACAGAGCGTGCTTCTGGGAAGGGAGAGCACATGAGCAACGGTGCTCAGGGTGCAGTGTGCAAGGCATGCTCTTGTGCTGGCAAGCACAGGGGGACCCCCGTTGGCACTTTGGATGAGCTCAGCTGAACCACGGGTAGGAAAACACATAATGTTGTCATTTTTCACCTGTGATCATCTGCCAAGCCCTGGGGGAAAAGAGTATGTGTCCAGTCTCTGGCTGAGCATCCCAAAGGCATGTGGGCTAACTGACGTTGCTAGAAGACAGCAGAAAATAGAGGACTTGTGACTGCCTGAGGCACCCATGATAAAGACAACACTCTCAGCAGGGAAAAGCGTCCCAAGTGTCACAGCAGAGTCATATTGTAGCTTTGTCTTTGTCCATCAAAGTGAAAATGAAAGAGAAGAAAGCAAGCAAGTCAGATAAAGCAACGATCAATAACATCAACCATCAATGAGAAATACTTATCAAGCATGTATCTTGTATCCGACACCTTCTAGGCACTGGGCCATCCCATAACTGATAAGTCTTCTGTGGTCCTCTTCCAGGATCGGAATAGCACCATCTGTTGTAATTCCTACTTATCTTCCAGCTATATCACTACAGTGCCTACCACATGGGAGGCAATCAAAAAATATTTTTGAATGACTGACTAAATAAATAACTCCATTAATGATTTAGTGATGAGGCTGGTCTTGTGTATCTCTCAGTGTCTAAACAAAAGGCACCTCCACCTCCCTGTGATGATGCTGCCCCTGTTCACCAGGCCCTGCCCTCAGCAGACACGGGGATGCTGTCTGGGCTTAGCCCAGAGAAGATGAGGACTCTGGACCAGAGCCCTTATACCATCTCCACTGGGAAAGCCTGTTGTGCTGAGGGTGGGGCTTCCCTCCTCCACTCCCTGTCCTCCCTGACACAGTTAGCACAGAAATTTTTGTTTAGATGTTGGTGTTCTATAGTTTCAAACGCAAGAATCAGGCAAGTCTCCTATACCTTCATGTGGCGGTCATTAGAGCTTTTCAAATATATTCCCTCGGTTTTGTTGTTGTTATTATGAAGATTTTAGGGTTGTTTTTGTAGCATAATCTAACCTATCCAGACGTGTGTGTGTGTGTGTGTGTGTGTGTGTGTGTTTATATGTAAACACACTATATTTGTAAGTTTTGCGTAAATATTTTTAATAAATTTTTAAATTAATTTTTTTGATTTGTTTTTACTATCAACCAAATCTAAACTATGCCTTTGCCTGATCATTATGTACCTCTGCTTAGATAAAAATAGCACCACAAGGATCAGCCTCTCCTAATCGGCAAGAGCACACAGAAATCTGTGTCTACACAGATTTCTTATCAACTAACATTATGTCACACTGTTAGCTCAACTTAGGGCTCACCACAGTCTTTTATAATTTGAAGGCAGTTATAGCTTTTGTGCTTATTTGCATTTTTTTTTTTGCACCCTCCATATAATATATTCTTAAGATTCATGGGAATTCCATTCCCTGATTTCTCTTCCTTTTCCCTCCTAGTCTTAAGTCACTAGGAGAGCAATTGATCAGTACATTCAAATGTACTTGTTCAGTTAATTCTTAATTATCGAGTATGAGTGGAGGTATGGGTTACTTCATACACAATGGAATATCATTCAGCCTTAAAAAAAAAAAGAAGGAAATTATGCCATTCGCGACCACATGAATGAACATGGAGGACGTTATGCTAAGTGACATAAGCTGGACATAGTAAAACAAGTACCGCCATGTCCCATTTATGTGGAATCTAAAAAACTAATTGAATCCATAAAAGAAGAGGGCAGAATTGTGGTGGCCAGGGGCTAGAGGAGGGCAGGGTAAGAGTGACTGTCCATATAAGGGCAAACCCTGGGACCTGGCAGAGCAACGAGATACAAGGAAGTTGGAGTCCTGACCCCTGGACAGGATCCACCACACCAGGTCCAACTTCTCTGTGACAGAGAGATGAGTTTTTCTGTAGTGTAACCATTATTACTTTGGGTCTTCATCATAAGCATTTGATTCTGTCCTAACTCAGTGGTCTTAAAAGTGAGGTATAAGTTTCCCTGGGGGATAAATATCCTCCACAAGACGTACAGACTCATAGTTTTAAAAGAATCAAGTTCTGAGGGTGCCTGGGTGGCTCAGTTGGGTAAATGTAGGACTCTTGATTTCAGCTCAGGTCATGATCTCACAGTTATGAGTTCGAGCCCTGCATCGGACTGTGTGCTGATGGCATGGAGCCTGCTTGGGATTCTGTCTCTGCTTTAGTATCTTAAGGAGACTTTTAGACATTTTTTCCCAATCATTCCATCACAAAATTTTAATTCCACATATGTATGCCATATATCTGTTCATGTTCTATATGCATATGTGTACTTCATACACTAAAAAAGTAAGATTTTTATCCCTTAGGAACCAATTTTTGCCCCCATCAAGAAAGCATACCTTAGAATACAAAAATCTGTAGGGCACCAAAGGGCTATTTGAAATACTGATATTGGTGTGAGAGATTAAATGACTCTGATTGCATATTGAATCTTTTACAACTCATAAAATTTCTGATTCTTTGCTTCAAAACATGCAAGAATGTAACAAGATGTCAGCCGATAAACCATTAAAACGAGCTCAGGAAGGATTTAAAGAATTGAGTGACACTGCCATAACAAAACTCCTTTCATTTCTATGTAATTATTTATATGAATAAGATATATCAGGACTTTCATATATAAAAATGGAATACAGTAATATAAGTAGGCTGAGCACTGACTCATTCTGATGTTAAGTATTGTCTATCTGTAGAAATGATTAGAATCACTCCTATTTATTTAGAGATGCACTTCTAATAAAATTCACCTTTTATATTTAATGATTTGTAATATATTTATGTTAGTTTTACCAAAATTACAGTGATAATGAAATTCAGAAGACATCTTTTGACTCTTAGATCTTTTTGGCCATAGGAAATTATAAAGAGCATATTAAATGCCAGGCTTTACATGTATCTATATATCTACATCTAAACATGTCTCTATCTATAGGTGTATCTGCTATAGTAGAGAAAGTATGATGGCATGGTCGTAAAAGACTATAAGAATAAAAATATAATAGGTTAAAATTACATGGAGGAAGTCAGATGGAAATGTAAGTCCAAAAGGAAAATGAATTGCTATAAAATTTCTTACTATTAAAGAAGGACTTGTTCGTGTATAGTTTAAATAAATGAATGAATGATGGTAAGTACCAATCGTAATAGCTTCTAGATTCCATTTAATACACTTAAAGAGTCATGTAATGGTTCAATTAAAAAATGACAGGGGTGCCTGGGTGGCTCAGTTGGTTGAGTGTCTGGATCCTGATTTCAGCTCAGGTCATGACCTCACGGTTCATGATATTGAGCCCCATGTCTGGCTCTGTGCTGAGCACAGAGCCTGCTTAGGATTCTCTCTCTCTCTCTCTCTCTCTCTCTCTCTCTCTGTCTTTTTGCCCCTCTCCTACTCGTGCGATTTCTCTATCTCTCTCAAAATAAATAAACATTTAAAAAATGTCAAAATACACAACATGCCAGGAAGTACATACTTTGCAACAATTTAAACTTACGATGAAAAATGTTAGATGTCTACTTAGAAATGAGTGAGGTTGCTTTAAAGTTTATTTTGAGGGCTGCCAAGCCAAAAATGTTGAGGATTCGAGGTTCAAGTCTGACAGGTAACTGTGACGATGTTACCAAGCCACCCATGGGAGGAGCAGAGTTTGTCCCCAGCCCAATTCTGGTTGCTAGTTTAGCAACTGAGAGTGAGCCTGAGCTCACAGGGCAGGCAGGAGATGGTCCTCAACATGAGGGGTGCAAGGGAGTAGAGTCTGGGAAGTCAGGTTACTGCTGGCTGCTTGGCACAATACCTGCTTCTCCCTCCTTCTTTGCTGCCTGGGTTCAAGTGGTGAACAGTAGCCCAAAGGGGAACCTGCAGACCTCAGGATTCTCCATGCTCTGAAGCCCTCCCCTCCACCGAAGGCCTCCAGCCCAGGTGGCTACATATCACCAAGTTCCCTGGGACCCCCTTCCCCACTCTAGCTGTTTTCAGCTCTTACTACGCTGACCTTCTCTTTCTCCAAAAATGTGGTCCACCTGTGTCGAATCACCTGGAGTCCTTGTTAAAAGTGTATGGTTTTTGGTCTCACAACAGACCCATTGTATTGGTATCCCTGGGGGTGCGACCTGGGATTCCACATGATTAACTCTTCAGAATAAGATTTACCTCTTTACGTTAGCTCTTTGTGTCCAGCAAATAATGGTAAGTTTCTTTGCTTACGATGGAAACTTGATATTGAGAGTTTGGATTTTAAACACTAGCAAATGGACACATGGATCTGAAAAGATTTCAGCCTGTTTTATTCTTGGATGATAGCAGATACTGGGGACTTCTTGGCTTTAAACCTGAAAGAGCAGGAAGAAAAGAATAATGTTCGGAGCAAGATAAAATGCATGTTCAAAAGAGAAAAAAAAACGAACAGGAAAATCACAAAGCAAGCTGTATTCTAATCTGATTCTTAGGACCATGACATTGGACAAATGTGCAGCACTGAGAAAAGAGCAGATGGTCTCCAGCACTGTACCTAACGCAGAGTTGGATGCCATCCCAGTCCTGGGGTTGGATCAGAGTTTGGACTAGACCAACACAATCATAAGCAGAGGCCAAGAATGGGTGCTCTGTTCCAGGGAAGCATAGGAAGGAACCGGGAGCCTTGGGGTCTGTATTTAGCAGTGTCAGATTCAAGGCCAGCTGATTCTGTGAGGGAGCCTGAAAGAAAGGCCCCATGAAAAACAGAGCTGGGCAGATGGATCCCTTTGATAGCACAGAATGGGGCTTACCTAAAGCGTCTGGAGAAATGGAGTGAGGCAAACAGGAGCTTCCTCCAATTTTCTACTTTTAAAATCCAGCAACTATCTCTGAGTTAGCATGTTCAAATTCTCTGCTCAGCTACTTAAGCCAGCAGGCCACAACCCTTGGTTTTTCCTAAGTTTATTACATGGTGCCTTGTGACAGTGGCCATCAGAGTGATGTTTTCATTATTTAAAATAATTCAGGCAATGCACAAATGTTTGCTTTCTGCCAGATCCAACATGTTTGGCTCCCTTCTTCTAGCACAGAAGACTCACCTCTTTGTGCTATTGAGAAGGGAAAAATTAATCCCAGGAGGAGCCATACAAGAATGGGATAAAAAAAACTTTTTCCTGCGTAGTTGTAGCTTTGGGGAGGGTGGTATTCTCAGAAACAACCATCTGTCTGGACTACAGAGGAGTTTTGAATGTTTTTGGAGAATTATCTTTGCTTCTTTGATTTCACAACACTCCCTTCTCTTTTACCACCTTGGTTTTATAATAATTTAGTGAATTAAAATAGGTTGTTTTGGGAAACCAGGGAAGAATTTTGTGACACTTCTGGGGGGTGAAATGGAAAGCCTTGTGGCTGATAGAACCAGGAACGAGAGTCGCTACTCTTGGACCAGAAATATCTGAGAGTGGTCTACAAGGTTCTGAGAGTCTTCAGCCTTGAACCCTGGGAAGGTAATACTTGGGTTTCTAACCCAAACACACAACTTGTTTCTAATCTTTTTATTTTTATTTTTTTGTATCTCACTTGCATATGTAACATTCTTTCCATTTATTATGTTTACTTAAGAATTGTTTTCACCCACCAAAGCGAATGGGTAGATCTAGATATCTGCTGCAATGCTTTATTTTTCTTGTTTGCTATTCACTTCTTTCCCTACTCACTTTAAGAAAAGAAAAATCAGTGTTTTCTTACCTATTTGTCCTTCTCAGTCTGAACCACTTATGCCTTGTTAGATCATGGATTCATTTACTCAGTTGACAGATACGAATGGAGCACCTATTATGTTCTCAGAACCGGGCTAGGTCTAGGATAGAGGCAGATGTGTTTCCTACCTTCCAGAAGCTCTCACTCTCCTGGAATTCCCAATATGTTTCTCTCAGGAACTCTATACAGACTTCCTGGGCGATGACATTCTCTTATGTGTCATCAAGGCATGCTGGGGGCATTTCTTGGCCTGTACTTTTTTAATTCTGGCTCTTTTTCCAAGGACCAGAGGCAATGCACCTCAGCCCTTTCCTTTCTCCACCAGGAATGAGGCTTGATGGATCCTCACAGTTTTTTCTCCCCTGTCTCACAGGGATGCCACAGAAGAGTTCTGGAATGCTTGGAAGCTGATGAAGCACCTTAAATAAACAAAAGCAATCATAGTTATATCCCTGGGGGAGATGGAGACATCTGACTACAGCCAAGTAGATAAATATGTCCTTTGGTGTTTAGCTGCAATCCTGGGGATTATTGAACAAATCTCCCTTTGTGGGAGTGGCTGTAAATCAAATAACATAAGGCCTTCATGACACAAGGGAGATAACTCTGCGTTACCATATGGGTTTGAAAACATCCCAGCTCAACGGGCAATAAGAGCTCAGATAGTCAGCCTGGCGCTACACGTTTGTGGGCCTTCTGGCTCCACACTCCTCGCCCTCAGGCGGCTCTCCTCTCAGGCAGCTGTGAGGGAAGGGACTCACTTGGCTGACTTGATGAATGTCTTTCCTTTCTCAGGCATGGAGAGTTGAATCGATTGTAATGTTCAGCTCGTTGCGCCCCTTTTATCCTTGTCAGTACAGAGCCCCTTTCACCGGTTCGGTGTTTGTTTCCCCTTATATCTCATTCCGTACACTCGCTCCCCTTTCCCTCCAGGCATTCGTTCTTACAAAGTGTATATTGCTTGGTCTGCAGGTGTTCTTTCCATCTTTTAATTATAACCATATTCAAACACAGTGGAAAGTTGAATGTACACGTACCCTCCTATACCAGCCGCCTAGAATCAAACATTTCCTAATGTTTTGCTTGCTTAACTCCATATGAGCATTTGAAAGTAAGTTGTAGATATCATAAGTCACCCCTAAATGCTTCGGTATCCTTCTTTTAAAGGCCATTCTCCTCCGGAAAGAAAATATCTGCACATCTACGCATGTTAATAGTGATTATATAATCTAATATCCAGTCCATATTCAAATTGCCCTAATTACTAAAAATGTCCTTATAGTTTATTTTTTAGTTTTTTTATTTGTTTATTTTATTTTATTTTTTTTAAATTTTTTTTTCAACGTTTATTTATTTTTGGGACAGAGAGAGACAGAGCATGAACGGGGGAGGGGCAGAGAGAGAGGGAGACACAGAATCGGAAACAGGCTCCAGGCTCTGAGCCATCAGCCCAGAGCCCGACGCGGGGCTCGAACTCACGGACCGCGAGATCGTGACCTGGCTGAAGTCGGACGCTTAACCGACTGCACCACCCAGGCGCCCCTTTATTTGTTTATTTATTTGTTTGTTTATTTGTTTATTTTGAGAGAGAAAGAGCAAGAGAGTGTGTGTGCAAGCACATGAGAATGGGGAAGGGGCAGAGAGAGAGGGAGAGAGAAAATCCCAAGCAGGCTCCACATGGAGTGCAGAGAACAACATGGGGCTCGATCCCATGACCATGCAATCATGATCTGAGCCAAAATGAAGTTGTCACTCAACTAACTGAGCCACCAGGGCATCCCTCTTACATTTTTTTTTTAATCAGAATTTGATCAAGGTTTACGCATGGTGTCTGATTAAATATTTTTCATCTACTCTGGAATGGCCTCCTTCTTTTAAAAATAACATTGACTTTTTGAAGAGATGTGTTCATTTGTCTTGTAGAATGTCCTCCATTCTGGATTTGTCTGATTGCTTCCTCAAGGTGTTTAATTTTTTCCCTTATGTTTTCTCATTCTTGTAAACTGGAAGTTGAATCTAAAGACTTGATTAGCTTCAGGCTAAGTTTCTGACAAGCATACTT
This sequence comes from Prionailurus viverrinus, assembly GCF_022837055.1. Classification (NCBI taxonomy): domain Eukaryota; kingdom Metazoa; phylum Chordata; class Mammalia; order Carnivora; family Felidae; genus Prionailurus; species Prionailurus viverrinus. The sequence goes on from NC_062561.1 coordinate 211,547,442, forward strand.
TATATGTGATTTTGGGTACTTAACATTGAATCCTATCAGGAGGTTCATAATTTCAAAATAGTCCATTGTCTGACTGTAATGTTAAATTTGATCACTTGGTTAAAGTGATCACTGTGAGATCTTTGCATTGCAAAAGTACAGTTTGCCCTTTGCAATTTAATAAAAAATGTGTAGGGATGGTACTTTGGTGCACTTGAACATCCTAGTCTCCAATAACCTCTCCCTTAATAATGATCCATCAGTGATTCTTGTTTGGATAAATGATCTTATTGGCAGTTGTAGAATTGTGATATTCTACTGCTATGATCCTTTCTACACTTATTTGCTGTAATTGTTCTATAAAACAGAGCTTTTCTTTATTGACAGTGGACAAATTCATGTCTACTACTTCATAAAAAGGTAAAGATACTTAATTATTTTCCTTTAACAACCAGATTTTGGAGTAATGGGTTATGAGTTACCTCCAAAGATGAAAAATGAGCTTTTTCCTCTCCTTTTATTTTACTTCATAATTTGAATGTCAGTATAAGCTTATGGGTATTTTTTATTCAAGATTTTACAACCAATTATAGTCATTTTTCTTTTTAATGCTCAAATTTGTGTTTCTTGCCAGGACTCTGATTAATAGACAATATATCCTGGACACCACTCTACACCACTACATAGAGATCATCTTCATTGTTTTATATGGCTGTGTAGTACTTCATTGTGTGGATGGACCAGAGTTGGCTCACTTTTTGTGGGCCAACCTTGACATCTCATCCCTCCACCCCAGGAGTCAGTATGATTGGAATCACTTGCTTTTTCTTTTCTAGTGGGTGACATTAAGTAATGTCACTTAACCTCTCTGTGCTTAAAGATTTCTCATCTATAAAATGGAGATAATAGGGTTGTTGTGGAGATTTAATGAGTTAATATATGTGAAGCTCTCAGAATAGTGCCTAACGTATATTAAGTATTCAATAACTCTTAGCTATAATAATAATAGCAATTAGGATAATGTGATATTTGCCAATTATTTTTTAAATGTTTATTTTGAGAGAGAGAGAACAAAGGAAAGGGTCAGAGAGAGGAGAGAGAGCATACCAAGCAGGCTCCGTGCTGATAGTGCAGATACTTAACCAACTGAGCACCCAGGTGCCCCTATTTGTCGATTATGATTATGACTATTAATTATAACCTTCATGTATTCTCTTCTTCTGCTTGCTACAAGCCCCTGGGAAGTGTGAAGATGAACAGAAGCTTTTAAGGTGGGACAGTGTGATTTAATGAAAAGAGCACTGGGCTTGGAGCCCTGAGATCTGGATTCTAGTCCCTGATTTACTTCTAACCACTGGGGTAATCCTGGAGGAGTCCTGAAACTCTCCTGATGTTATCTAAATCAAGAAGGAGCTGGAAAAAGGAGCTTAATTCTCTCCCTGCTTTCTGGTCTGTGTATTCTACTGGATGACTTGTTTCGTATTGGCCAGAGGAGAGGAAAATCTTCTGCTCTGAAAACTGGGACCCCAACTTCCCCCCCACCCTGCCATCTGTCATTCAAGGATCCACAAGCCCCTGGCTTTCTTCCATTCTGTGGTCTTGTAATGCACCAAAAGTAGAATAAAGATTTCTCGAGATCTTTAGTCCTGGAAGGAAAGGAGGGAAGGAGAGAGACAGGAAGAAAGAGGGAGAGAAGGTGGAGAGGAAGGAGTAGGAGGAGGAAAAAGGAGGAGGAGGAGGAGGAAGAGAAATTTAGTTTCTCTTCAGTTTCTTGGCTGTAGGGTGCTTTTATTTTTTCCTTGAATGGGTGATATGCCTTCCTGTACACAATATGAACATCTCTGAGTAAAGTTACTGTTCAAAAAAACCAGTTAAGTCCTGAGCTTCTTATCTCTAAAAAGGTGCTTTTTGGAAAGTTAATCCTTGAGATTTCCCTAACATGCATGCGCCTGGAACATTCCAATCTTTTGGCTGTCCAGTCCCAGCAGTAAGAGCAAGGTTTGGGTTAAACTTTTAAACTGCAAGGAGTGTCTCAAGGCCGTCATTTTTGTGGTATGTGGAGCAGTGTGTGACCTCTATCTCTGGAAGCCCAAGCATAGAATTAATGAGAGGTTTCATAGGCGCCTAAAAGAAAGTCTTACCAAGAATGTATTACTCTCATTTTTGTATGTTCTCTTGAGACCCTTCAAATTGGTGGTGAGATGGAAAACTTCAGAATTTCCTTTAAAAACTCTGCCTGGGCAATGAGAAAGAATGAAATCTTGCCATTTGCAACAACATGGATGGAACTGGAGGGTATTGTGCTAAGTGAAATAAGTCAGTCAGAGAAAGGTAGATATCATGTGTTTTCACTGCTATGTGGAATTTGGGAAACTTAACAGGAAGACCATGGGGGAACAGAAGGGGAAAAATAGTTTCAAACAGAGAGGAAGGCAAACCATGGGAGAGTCTTAAATACAGAGAACGAACTGAGGGTTGTTTGGGAGGGGGGTGAAAGAGAGGGAAATGGGTTATGAGCATTGAGGAGGGCACTTGTTGGGTTGAGCACTGGGTGTTGTATGTAAGTGATGAATCATTGGAATCTACTCCCGAAGCCATGAGCACTCTGTATACACTGTATGTTAGCTAAATTGACAATAAGTTATATTGAAAAACAAACAAACAAACAACTCTCCCTGGGGCTTGGACACTTCTTTGTATGTGTGTTATACTTCAATAAAAATTTTTACGAAGAAAGAAAAACAACAACCCTGCTTAAGTCTTACTTTCTCTAGGATAAACCTAATGTACCCATCATTCTTTATCTTTACCATTTCCTCAAACACCCAGCACTTAAGAAGTCTTTACTTCGATTTCCAGAATTGACAAACTGTAGTTTAGTGAAAAGAGCCTTCGGTTCTGAGTCAGCATCCCTAACTCCAGAACTGCTTGGTTCTTTCACATAGGAGCTGCCCATTGTTGGGCAGGACCCTTGACCTTGTTATGGCTCCATTCTCTCACCTCTGAGACAGGTGTAATATGGATTGCCACAGATGTATTGTCATGTAGATCAAATAAGACAATGGATATAAAAAAAAGCTTCATTAACTACAGAAATGTAAAAAATTTATAATTAAGGTGTATATGTTTTTGTTATTTTTTTTCTGGTCTGTTATATTATTATCTGGTTTCCTGGGTTCCACTCCCTGTTGCCCACAGTTCAATTTCCACCCAGCAGCCAGAGGGGTCCTATGAATCCATCATGTCTCTCTTCAGCCTCAGTGGCCCCATTTCTCTCTATGCCCTCTCTGCTCCTAATTGCCTCTCTGACTTCAGTTCCTATTATTGTCCCCCTGCTCATGATCTCCCAACACGCTGGATTTCCTGTGAATCTTCAAGCCTCCAATTTTGGTCCTGCCTCTGAGCCTTTGCAATTTACATTCCTGGGAATGCTTTTTTCCCAGACTTCCTTCAAGTCTTTGCTTTTCATTGAGGTCTGTTTTGGCCATTGTGTTATAGTTGCAACCCCGGCCCTCCCTAATCCTCCTTCCTGCTTTATGTTTTTACATTGCTAATAAGCTTCTAATATTCTATGTATAAATAATACACTTATTTATTTTGATTATCATTTGTCTTTCCCTACAAGACATAAGCTCCATGAGAGCAAGAATTTTTGTCTGTTTTATAAACTGATGCATCCTCAGCACCTAGAACACAGCTTGACACACAGTAGGCTTTCAATAAATATTTGTCAAATGAATGAATGAAGACAGTTTCAGGCTCACAATTGGCCAAGGATGGAACTTAGATTTCTGGATAGTTTCCCAGACATAACTAGTATGAGTGAGCCCTATTGGAAAGTCTGTGTGCCTTCCGTACCTTCCCCCCAATCTTGACCACCTGGAAGGTATTTGTATAATCTCTGCATGCTTCAAAATCAAGGAATGCTGTTTCTATTCCAAAGACCTGTGGAGAGGCAGTAAATGCCACAGAGATATTCTTTGGAGAAATAGAACCTGGACCCTATGAGGCAAATTTGACCCGAGGCACTGATCTATTCTACGTTATTATTTCCCCATCCGGGTTTGTAGCATTTTCTTCAGCCTGTAATTTGGTCTTGCAGCTTCTTAGAAGGCAGAATGATGAGCTCATAGCATTCCCCAATGCATTCCCAATAAGTTCGAGGAAATGCTTATCTGAGTTCAAAAAAGAATAAGGGCTCCACAGTTCTGATTCATAGTACATATTTGCGTGTTAAAGGCTCTGAGGAGTCACATAGCTTAATATAAATAAAGGATGGGTGGCCTGCTTAATACTTATTTATTGGACTAGGGAAAAGCTTTTTCACTGTATACCTGTTAACACTCTACCCCACTCCTAGAGAATATAAAGGAGTACTAACATTTACTGAGTTTTACTTAATATTTTGTTAAAAGATGAGGCACTAAAATAACATGTGTACACCAGATCCATGACATCACGCCAGATTATTTTTAAAACCTAGGCAATATTGAATTCTGCTCCAGTATATTCATTTATTTGAAATAACACAGTGATATTAAAAGACCTTACCTATTTTGTGGCCATGATCAAAACCTTCCAAACTTTCATTTCCCACAGATCTCATGGCATCTCATATACATTTTATTTTGCCACTGAGTCCTGTTCAGTACTCTGCAAGCTTACCTAAGGAACAAACTCCATGTATGGAGTACCTATTATGTTAATGATATATTGTCTGTGGCCCGGCGGGTCTTTTTTTTTTTTTTTAATTAACTTGTTTTATTTTTTATTTTTTTAAATTTGCATCCAAGTTAGTTAGCATATAGTGCAACAATGATTTCAGGAGTAGATTCCTTAGTGCCCCTTACTCATTTAGCCCATCCACCCTCCCACAAGCCCTCCTGTAACCTTCAGTTTGTTCTCCATATTTATGAGTCTCTTCTGTCTTGTCCCCCTCCCTGTTTTTATATTATTTTTGTTTCCCTTCCCTTATGTTCATCTGTTTTGCCTCTTAAAGTCCTCACATGAGTGAAGTCATGTGATTTCTGTCTTTCTCTGACTGACCAATTTCACTTAGCATAATACCTTCCAGTTCCATCCATGTAGTTGCAAATGGCAAGATTTCATTCTTTTTGATTGCCGAGTAATACTCCATTGTATATATATACCACATCTTCTTTATCCATTCATCTATCGATGGACATTTGGGCTCTTTCCATACTCTGGCTATTGTTGATAGTGCTGCTATAAACATGCGGGTGCATGTGTCCCTTCGAAACAGCACACCTGTATCCCTTGGTTAAATGCCTGGTAGTGCAATTGCTGGGTCGTAGGGTAGTTCTATTTTTAGTTTTTTGAGGAACCTCCATACTGTTTTCCAGAGTGGCTGCCCCAGCTTGCATTCCCATCAACAACCTGCAGTTCTTTTTTGATTTCTTATCAACGAAGAATGTATGAAGCTCTGCTCCTTACTTTATGCCAAGAATTCTATTAGGCACAGTGAAGACACCAGGGGAACAAAACAGGACTAGATCATGGAGCTTGCACTCTGGTATTGCTAGGCAAAGACAAATAAACTTACGAAATAATCAAATGTTAAGATGAGGGTTTTAAAAGAAGAGAGGAAGTAGAATAAGGTGTGTGAGGGTATTTCCTATCTGTGGTGAGGTGACCAGGAGACAAGGATGCTCTGAGGTAAGGACATTTAAATTGAGGTGTAATGATGATAAGGAGCTGGACATGACAAGCTGGGGAAGAAGAACATTTGTTTTAGGCAGAGAGAGTGGCAGGACTAATGGCTTAGCCACAGGAAGCAACTTGCTAACAATTGAAAGAAGGTCACATGGTTGCCCCCTAGTGTTCATGAGAGCCGCGTGATGAAGGGAAGTTGGCAGACAATGTATAGGGGCAAATCACCCAGGGCTTTTGAAGGCCATGGATTGGACTTTGAGAGAGCAATATGCTCAAATTTGTATTTTAAGGAACCTTCCTCAAAGGAGAATATACCCCAATAAACTAACATTTTTGCTAAGTGAACAATGGACATTTTAGAATGCTTTTAACAATCTAAAAAATGCAGATTATATATTTCTCTTTCTCTTTATTCCAAACACACAATATCCTCCAACCCTATGTGAACCATTGGGTCTTGGTGAAATCTTATTATTCCTCTCTGTGTTTTATTTAAAAAATTTTTTTTAATTATTTTTAAAAAATTATTTATTTTTTAATTTACATCTAAGTTAGTTAACATATAGTGCTATAATGATTTCAGGAGTAGATTCCAGTGATTCATTCCCTATGTATAATACCCAGTGCTCATCCCAACAAGTGTCCTCCCTAATGCCCCTTACCCATTTAGCCCATCCCCCCACCCACATTCCCTCCAGCAACCCTCAGTTTGTTCTCTGTATTTAAGAGTCTCCTGGGGCACCTGGGTGGCTCAGTCAGTTGAGTGTCTGACTTCGGCTCAGGTCATGATCTCTCAGTCTGTGAGTTCGAGCCCCGCATCGGGCTCTGTGCTGATGGCTCAGAGCCTGGAGCCTGCTTCGGATTCTGTGTCTCCCTCTCTCTCTGACCCTCCCCCACTCATGCTCTGTCTCTCTCTCTCTCTCTCTGTCAAAAATAAATAAAATGTTAAAAAAAAATTTTTTTTAAATTTAAGAGTCTCTTACGTTTTGTCACCCTCCTTGTTTTTATATTATTTTTGCTTCCCTTCCCTTATGTTCATCTGTTTTGTATCTCAAATTCCTCATATGAGTGAAGTTGTATGATATTGGTATTTTCCTAACTATTTTCGCTTAGCATAATACCTTCTAGTTCCATCCACATAGTTGCAAATGGCAAGATTTCATTCTTTTTGATTGCTGAATAATATTCCTTTGCATCTATATACAACATCTTCCTTATCCATTCCTCTGTCGATGGACATTTGGGTTCTTTCCGTACTTTGCCTATTGTCGATAGTGCTTCTATAAACATTGGGGTGCATGTACCCCTTCGAAACAGCACACCTGTATCCTTTGGATAAATATCTAGTAGTGCAATTGCTGGGTTGTACGGTAGTTCTGTTTTTGATTTTTTTGAGAAACTTCCATACTGTTTTTCAGAGTGGCTGCACTGGTTTGCATTCCCACCAGCAGTGCAAAAGAGATCCTCTTTCTCCACATCCAACATCTGTTGTTGCCTGAGTTGTTAATGTTAGCCATTCTGACAGGTGTGAGGTAGTATCTCATTGTGGTTTTGATTTGTATTTCCTTGACGATGAATGATGTTGAGCATTTTTTCATGTGTCTGTTAGCCATCTGGATGTCTTCTTTGGAAAAGTGTCTATTCATGTCTTTTGCCCATTTCTTTACCATATTATTTGATTTTGGGGTGTTGAGTTTGGTAAGTTCTTTAAAGATTTTGGATACTAACTCTTTATCTGATATAACATTTGCAAATATCTTCTCCCATTCTGTTGGTTGCTTTTTAGTTTTGCTGATTATTTCCTTCACTATGCAGAGGGTTTTATTTTGATGAGGTCCCAATAGTTGATTTTTGCTTGTTTCCCTTGCCTCTGGAGACATGTTGAGTAAGGAGCTGTTGCGGCTGAGGTCAAAGAGGTTTTTGCTTGCTTTCTCCTCGAGGATTTTGATGGCTTCCGGTCTTACATTTAGGTCTTTCATCTATTTTGAGTTTATTTTTGTGTATGGTGTAAGAAAGTGGTCTAGGTTCATTTTTCTGCATGTTGCTGTCTGTTTTTCCCAGAACCATTTGCTGAAGAGACTATCTTTATTCCACTGGATATTCTTTCCTGCTTTGCCAAAGATGAGTTGGCTATAGATTTGTCGGTCCATTTCTGGGCTCTCTGTTCTGTTCCATTGATCTGAGTGTCTGTTTTTTGTGCCAGTACCATACTGTCTTGACTATTACAGCTTTGCAATACATCTTGAAGTCTGGGATTGTGATACTTCCAGCTTTGGTTTTCTTTTTCAGAATTTCTTTGGCTATGCGGGGTCTTTTGTGGTTCCATACAAATTTTAGGATTGTTTGTTCTAACTCTGTGAAGAATGCTGGTATTATTTTGATAGGGATTGCTCTACTCTGTGTTTTGTACATGAGTCTCCACAGCTAGGCTTTCTATGCCTCTCTGCTTTAAAGAACACTGATAGCCTGGAGCATATGTGAGGATTTTTGAGGTCAAAGTCTACCTTCTACAGTCCTGGAGCTTGTTTTGGGGATCTACCTGTACCATGACCTTTCCTTCTTCCAAGTCCCCAAACCTTCCTCAGATCTCCATTCTACCCATTCTTGAGCATAGTTCATGTAGAAATCCAGTTAAAGTGTTAATAGGTAATGATCATGTTAAATGAAGTACATTGAAGTGTGATCTTGACCAAAAGCATTTGTAATTTTGAAGACAATTCTTTAGGGCAGTCTTGGCACCTAAGGCATAGAGACAAAAAGCCATAGGGTAAGTGGGTGGGGCAAGGGGGACTCCTGCTCTGGGTGCTTTTAGAGGGTTCCCATAATAGAACGACACACAAAATAAATTTATTAAGTCATACACAGGTGTGAATGCCTTGGGATTCTGTGCTCAGTGTTGGCACAGTATGATCCATAATCCTAAAAGTCCACTATCATTACTGACACCATTCAGTCCCCAGGGAGATACTTCTCTGCATTTCTCACCCTGTGTTCCTGAAACATCAACAGCTAGACCTAATGCTTGTGGGTTATTTCACTGCTGAAGTCAGAGATAGACACTGCTTTCATATGTAGGAAGGATTTGAACAATGGAAGAACTGAAGTATGGCAAAACAAATTAATCAACTTTTCAAATCTTTGCTCTCAGTAAGCATGAATTCAAGAGGTTTCTGGGTGGCTCAGTCAGTTGAGCATCTGACTTCAGCTTAGCTCATGATCTTGAGGTTCATGAGATCAAGCTCTGCGTCAGGCTCCATGATTACAGTGTGAAGCCTGCTTGGGATTCTCTGTCTCCCTCTCTCTCTCTGCCTGTCCATTGCTCGCATGCACGTGCTCTCTCTCTCTCAAAATAAATAAACATTAAAAAATGAGGTTTTACTTTTCTAAATATTTTGCATTTACTACAATTTATAGAATTTGATGAAAGCCTGTTTAAATTTTATAAACTTTGAATTTTAACTTAAAATATTTTAATCTTCTAGATTATTGAGAATGAGTGCAAATTGCAATTGTGATAAAAATTAAAAATACGAAACTCCAGGGGCACCTGGGTGGCTCAGTTTGTTGAGTGTCCAACTTTGGCTTAGGTCATGAACTTATGGTTCCCTTGTTCGTGTGTTTGAGCCCCATGTGGGGCTTTGCACTGACAGCTTGGAGCCTGCTTTGGATTCTCTGTCTCCCTCTCTCTCTGCCCATCCCTGGCTCTCTCTCTCTCTCCTTCAAAAATAAATAAGCATTAAGAAAAATACAAAACTCTACAAAAGCGGAGTTCAGAGAAGAGAAAAGGCTATAAAGGAAAAATAAGTAAATCTACAAAGAGGCCATCTGCTTAAATTTTTAAAAACTGTTAAAAAGTGAGCAGGCTTCTGTTACTCTGACCCACAAAAGATTGGAAAATAGGACATTACAAATTCTTTTTAAGTCAGGTTTTTGAGGTATAATTTACGTGTAGGAGCAGTCACCCTTTTTAAGTGTTCAGTTTTATGTGTTTTGACAAAATGTATCCTATCACGTAACCATGACCCCAATCAAGATATAGTGTTTTCCATCAACCCAGAAAGATCCCTTGTGCCCCTTTCTGGTCAATCCCTTTGCTCTCTTCTCCCAGCTCCCTGCTCCCAGAAACCTTTGATCTGATTTCTGTCCCTATAATTTTGTCTTTTTCAGAATGTCATGTAAATGGAATTCATACAGTATATAATCTTTTGTGTCTGGCTTCTTAGCATAATCCTTTTGAGAGTCATTCATGTTGTTGCAAGTATTGATAGATCATTTTCTTTTATTGCTGAGTATTATTCCATTACTTGGAGGAACTACAATTTGTTTAGCCATTCACCAGTTGATGGACATCTGGGTTCTTTCCAGTTGGGGAGATTATGAACAAAACAGCTATAAGCCTTCTACACAGGTCTTTGAGTGGATATTAAGTTTTCATTTCTCTTGGGTAAATACCTAGGAGTGGTTTGCTGGGTCATATGGAAAGTGAATGTTTAACTGTGTGAGAAACTGCCAAAGTATTTTCTAGAGTGGGTGTCCATTTTGCCCTCTGCCAGCAGTGTATGAGAGTTACCCTCACTGTGCATCCTTGCGGGCACTTTGTAGGATAAGATGTTCTCTCTCTCTTTTTCTTTCTCTCTCTCTCTTTTTCTTTCTCTCTCTTTTTCTTTCTTTTCTTTCTCCCTCCCTCCCACCCTCCCTCATTCTTTCTTTTTCTTTCTCTCTCTCTCCCTCCATCTCTCTCTTTCTTTCCTCTTTCTTTCTTTCTTTCTTTCTTTCTTTCTTCCTACTTAGCCATTTTAATAGGAGGAGCATTCTCTAATTACTGATCAAAACAGTTAAATTGAGCAAAAAATGATTCTCATCAACAACACAACTCAAATAGGTCAGATGAAATCTTGCAGTTTCATCCTACTGGTTGAAATGATAAGAGAATATGTGCAGGCCTCCACTTGTTTTGTTGCCCAGGGCCCACAAATGGTAGCGGTGAGGCCGTACTCCTTATACCCTTTCCTTTCCTTCCAAAGTTGACCCTTAGAGGAGGTGTGTTGCTCTGGGGTCTGAGACCCTTCCTGGTGAAGGACAGCCACCACCTCACTCTGCAGCACCCCCTGGTGGAGGTGGAGACGTCTGGATTCAACCTATGCTCTCACTGTCCCCTCTACACAAGGGGTGAAAGAGGAGTCACTATGCCACTCTGAGAGGCTGTGCATAAACTTAGACATAATATTTGTCAGTTAGTAACTTACAATTTATCTACCAGAATATTTTATGCAAACCAGGCTTTGAAACAGCCTGAGAAGTATTTGGAAAAAAAAAAATCGAATTCTTATCATTGTGATGTAAACAAGTAAAACCAGTTTTCGGTCATATTTTTGAGACGTGAAGTAGAGATCTGTAGTTATGTAATGTGACAATCGAAAGAATATTAAAATTAAATTTTTGTGCAAGGTCACAAGTATCACTGGAAGTTTAGGTACACATCAACCAGGAACTTCTGTCTTCGGGGTGGCCAACACGCCATGCCGAGAGGCTGCCGGCCCCTGGTCTAGAAGACAGGACTTGTGTTTAGGTAGCTTTCTGTGGGGAATGCAGTGCATGGCTCCATGGGGCACCTAATGGAGTAGTGAGTGATGCTGTGAACAGTCGGCGAGCAGTTGAGCCTCCATTCCCCCAACTGTCATGAGAAGACTTGTGGGATGCAGCAAATGGTAGCATGCTCCATTTTCCCATCACTGGTGAGACCTTGAGTAGAAGCTTCCAGTCAGTGAAGAATTCAGCTTTAGGATCCCCAAATCCTGGAAGCGTGGCATTGGAAAAGGCTGGCCTGCAGTGGACATTGGTCGGCCTCTTCTAATACGGGAGAGGAGGGGAGTCTGAGGCTATCTAATTTACCCTGACTCAAGACTTTTTAGTAGATTATAAAGAACAACACTAGGAAAAAAATGTACTTCCTTCATTTTCAAATTCAGCAAAAAAGGCACTCAATAGATCAAGATGTTGTCTCTTCCTGACCACAAGAATGTGTCCCCACAGGAGCCATGGTGTTTTGTGATCTACCAGCAGCAGGCTGAAGTATAATATCTCTTGACTTGGCATTTGGGGAACCTTCACATATTTAAGGGCACTCGTCTCTCCTCTCAGTTATTTCTTCCTTTGGGGATCACAAAACCTTGAGAAATGTCAAGCTTTCTTCTCATATTTTCTTTATTGAATGCAAGATCTCAACTATTTTTTAGCCCTTCTAATGCATTTGGGCTATCATCTAATGTCCATTACACTGGCAAGCCAACTTTTCTAAAGGGCACTCTGTGTGTAAGATATTCTCAGTCGACTAGGAGTTACTTACATATTTTTTATTCATTTAAAATAACTTAGAAGTTGACCATGCAAGCTGTGGAATCAGACAACGTAAGTCCAAACTGTAAACTCAACTACTTAGCCAGCTATTATACCCTCTTAAAATTCGAATGTGCTGTCAGCCCACTTCCTTATTTATTTATCTTTGGCAGTTCTGTTTGTGTTATTACCTTCCTGTCTACAAGCAGGACTTATAGACAAGTCCTTTGAAAGTTAAGAACTTTCAAACGTTAGTGAATTTACACAATTGGTCTCAAGCAACTTTTTGCTGCATTTTATTCTTGCAATAAAATGCTGCACAACCTTGGGCAAGGAACTTCTCCTCAATGACATTTTTTCTTAAAAACAAAACAAAGCAAAACAACTTTTGAATTGAGAGGTAGCAAACATAAAGGGTATCAATCTTCATTGCACAGCTTGGTGAGTTGTTGTATACACCCGTGTGATCGCATTAATTATTGTTACGTTTTGTTCTTGGAAAAACAAATAAACATTTAAACCTCAACTGGCTGGGGCTCAATATGCAAAGCACACAAAGAAAGTGTGACTGTAAGTCACATCTAGAATACTTAAGTATAAATGAGAGTGAATATTCAGATACTAACAAAATTCCCTGTGACAAATTTTGTTTGTATGAGTGATAGTGTTACACTAATTTTATGCGATGTTAACGATGTGATCTGGCGACTGAGTGTACTACAAACTTGAAGTAGCTCTCTTCATATTGTCTGTGTTGTGCTGCTCAAATATGTGATCTATAGTCCTAAGTGCTACTACAAAGCCATTGTCGCATCAAATGACTCAACAGCTCATCTTACAATGAAAAAAAATATAAAGGATTGTCTTAAGTCCTCCCCTCCAAACAGCCACTTAATCAGTGGGACTTAGACAACGGTGAAGATCTGGATTTCACAGAATAATGTGAAAATATTCAGGCTGATCTTCTCATTGTTTAGGCAATGAAGGAGGGTGAGAAAATAAAAATTAGCTTGGATGGTAAGATTCTTTCAACTGACTAGAATAAAAAACACAGATAAAGCTAGTTGCAGAGTTAATAGAAAACAATATTTCCTCCAAGCACATGCTTCAAAGCGTCACAATAACTCCTTTCTTTGAGTGACCACTGCTTTCTTACTTACTAACTTTACTGTGTGAACTAAAACTGGTTAAGAATAGTTTTATTACTCTTGACCAGAGGATTTAAGTCACTTTGACATAGAGGAGTAGTCTTGGTTTCCAATCCAGGAGCAGAGCTTGAGATAAGAGGGTTTAGATCCAGCATTTCACATCCATCTTAACTTTGTAGTTGCCAAGGAAACAAGACCCCGCTTTCACTTTGCAGCCCACACTTGATGTTGACTTCTTTGAGTCTACTGCCATACTACTTCGGTTAAATTTTACTTACTTCTACCTTTTCCCCAAACCCTAGAATAAACCTATCTTTTCCTTTGTTTGGTGAGATATCCCATGATTCTCTGGTGTGTGGTTTCCCTCTTTTGAGTGGACCAATAAATCTGCTTTAGTTGGCCTACCTGTTTGCCCTTGGAATGCACAAGCTAATCACGCTAGGACAGTAGATTTTATTATTCCTGTTTTTCCAGGTGAAGGAGCTGAGGGTCAGGGAGATTAAATAAAATATATATGGGGTCATGGATAAGTGGTCACAGAATTACAGAATTCAGACCAAGATCTGAATGAAGTGTGATGAAGTCCAGTCATTTCCCACCATACCACGCTGCCCTCTACGTTTGCTTAACGCCCCCACCCGCTGTGAAGCCACATAACCCACTTATGCCACTTTTCTCTTCCCCATCATAGCTAGTATCCGATTCTGATACACACCTCTGTTCCTCAAAGTATGGCTTCAGCTGTATAGTGTTCCTCTTTGCCAGGAAACTGAATGATCATCCAATACTTACTTTCAAGTTCCTTACTTTCTCTGCCACACCTATCAGCAAATATTTCTTTTTTTTTTTTAATATATGAAATTTATTGTCAAATTGGTTTCCATACAACACCCAGTGCTCATCCCAAAAGGTGCCCTCCTCAATGCCCATCGCCCACCCTCCTCTCCCTCCCACCCCCCATCAGCCCTCAGTTTATTCTCAGTTTTTAAGAGTCTCTTATGCTTTGGCTCTCTCCCACTCCAACCTCTTTTTTTTTTTTTTTTTCCTTCCCCTCCTCAATGGGTTCCTGTTAAGTTTCTCAGGATCCACATAAGAGTTAAAACATATGGTATCTGTCTTTCTCTGTAGGACTTATTTCACTTAGCATAACACTCTCCAGTTCCATCCACGTTGCTACAAAAGGCCATATTTCATTCTTTCTCATTGTCCTGTAGTACTCCATTGTGTATGTAAACCACAATTTCTTTATCCATTCATCAGTTGATGGACATTTAGGCTCTTTCCATAATTTGGCTATTGTTGAGAGTGCTGCTATAAACTCTGTTGGTGGGAATGCAAACTGGTGCAGCCGCTCTGGAAAACAGTGTGGAGGTTCCTCAAAAGTTTAAAAATAGACCTACCCTATGACCCAGCAGTAGCACTGCTAGGAATTTACCCAAGGGATACAGGAGTACTGATGCATAGGGGCACTTGTACCCCAAGCTTTAAATCAGCAAATATTTTTAACGACACACTCTGAGTTTTCACACTTGCATGCCTGCCTGTCCTTGTGCCATTCCCTGACCTTGGAATTCCTTGCCTCCAATTCTCTGCCTGTACAAATCTTTTTAAAAAATGGTATCAAGGCTTTTACCGCAAACATAAGAAACCACACTAGTTTATTTTAGCAGACGAGTAATTTATAAAGACTATTAGGCACTTCACAGAAACTTTGGAAGGACCAGCACACCTGACTTGAAGCCTACTCTACAGGGATGGTCCAGGGTAGCCTCCCTGCCACCACAGGACACAAGGAACAGAATTTCCATCTCTGACATTAAGGAGTGCTAGACTCTCTCTTGCTGCTGTTTCATAAGCTGGGTGTCTGCCAACACCCTCATCGGGACTAGTGAGGTTGGTGCCTTATTTACATCATGAGCCTCCAATTACATGGCTGGATTTTCTAACCATTGTCCATGTATGCTTGCTTTCTCAAACATCAACCATCCAGGAGGGTTGTGGTCCGTTGTGGACACACACTACTGAATGATGCAATTACTCTGGGCCCTTCAGGGTTGAGTGACCTGCCAAGACCAAAGCCCTTGTACAAAATACCTCATGAAGAATGCTGGGAACAACCAAGGGGATCTGCCAAACCCTACAGTGGTCTCCTGCATCTTGGACCCCCAGATTGCATCCATGCCTGAATGGAGGAATCTCTTTCCTGGCCCCTTTCCTTGTCCCATAAGATGGGCTCCTGATGCGTAGGACCAGCTTTCATATGAGTGGTCTTTTGCTTGTTTTATGCTTGAGGTTTTGGTTTTGAAAATAGGCCCAGTGTCTTAGGCCATTGGGTATAATTTCAATGGATTTGATGGATATGACAAATAAAAGGAATGATGAATATTATGTAACAGCTGGCAGACTCCGAATGGTTTTTGCTGTGATTCTGGAAAGAATGAGGAAGGGATGACACGAAAAGGTGAGATTTGAATGGAGCCATCCTAACTTTCCTTTGGACATCAATTTTCCAGCAGGAGGTTAAAGCAGGATGACACGGAGGCCAATGCAGTACTTCTTCCCCAGGCTCCTGCCTCTAGCACGGTATTGAAGAAATTCTCAGGCTTCAGACATTCTTGCGTGTTTCTGGCAGGACATCCCTTCTTCCCTAGCCACCAACACCCATCTCAGTGGCATTATCTTCCTCGAGACCCTCTGGATTGACCTTCCTCCATGTAATTCAGTTACCACTAGACACCCAAGACTGCCTGGTCATTCCTCGTCTCCCAGATTCTCATTTCTGAAAAATCTGAATATCTTGAGTGACTCCGTCTCTCATCCTTTTTCCAGAAATCAAAACTCTTCCTCTGTGCCCCTGGAACTCCGTGTATACAGACAGGAAACTCTTCTTCCTCATGTCCTTTTCCCTTTCATTTCTAACTGGCTCTTCCCTAAGGACACTGCTCCCACTGCAGTCGCTCATAGAGGTAGCTGGTTTCTCTCCTACATCTCTGGCACCGCTGGGCCTGGCATAGGATCGATGTCCTCTTTGCTTATTGCTGCTCCCAAGCCATTGTCCCATCCTTTTCCAAAAAAATAAGCAGCACTGGAATTCTTAATATTGGACTCTATATCATTTGCCACCTTCCTTTTGACAACCACTAATGACTCCAGTGTCACTTCCCTTCATTCTTGGCTCACTGTCACTTTCTCCGACACCATGTCTACTCTGTTCTTGGTGATTTCAGTATCCACATAGGTGAGTCTTCCAGTATACTGGCCTTTCAGCTCCTTTACCTCCTCCCCTCCAAGTATCTCATACTCCATCCTACCTCAGCCGTTCACTTGCATGGTCATGGCACATGACCCTGTCCTTACCAAGAATCTTATCCCCTCTGCGATCTTAATTTTAAGCATCCCAATATTTGAGCACCACTTTTTATTTTATTTTATTTTCATCTAACTATGTCTTCCTTCTCTATCCCACTTCCTTGCCTCCTCTCCATGAGTATCCATAAGCCCTAATTTTGCATTTTTAATTCCCCTGATATTTATTTATTTATTTATACTTCCCCTGATATTTAAAATGGCTTTATCATATATGAATATATTCCTAAACAGCATGTTGCTTACTTATTTTTCTTGAATTTTATATAAATGATATCATACTGCATGTAGTGATTTGGAGTTTGCAATGTATTTACTATTCTATGCATAAAATGTCTCCATATTGTGTGCAATGGCTATGGTGTAGTCTTACTACTGTATAATATTCTGTGGTGTGAATATACCAAAATGTATTCATTCATTCTTCCCAGCTTTTTGATGTCATTATTTCTGCTGCTATAAATAGCTTGTACATATCTTCTGGCACATATTTGCAAGAGTTTTTGTAGGAGCAGAATCGATGGGTTCAACTTTACATGATGCTATGTTTTTTTCTAACGTAATTGTATATCACTTCCTATTATTCCTCTAGGTCCTGATTTTAAAAACTTTTTGCCATTGCTAGGACCTGTAACAATTGAGCATACTATCTTCTTACTTCCTTCAGTCTCTACTTATCCAGGCCATAGTCTGTGGTCTGTCATAATATTCATTCCTTTATATGTACCTTAGTTCCTTTGCCTCCGCTTTCTTTGTCATGCTCATCTGGCAAAACCCTGGCTCTGACCACAGCCAAACCTCTGTACGTATACCCCTGCACGCGAATATGGTTGCAGACAACACAGCTGAGCTGGCTGTTCTTGCTTTACGTTCATACCACTCATCTCAGCCTGTCAGTCATACTGTACTTCCCTGGTCTATTAACTCTCCCATGCTTCTGTTTCATACCTTCTCTTCTCTCCTCAAACCTCTATTATCTCTTGCTGCCTCCTCGCTCTCAGCAGATAACCTTCTTCACTGAGAAAATAGAAGCAATCAGAAAGGACCCGCCATTGGCTCTCACTTCTGCAATGCTCATCTGTGCTCATTGTATTATCCATTGCTAGGTAACAAATCACTCTGAAACTTAGTGGCTAAAACAATGACATTTGTGATTTCATAGTGGGTCAGAAACCGGGCACAGTTTTGCTGGGTCCTCTGGCTGTAAATCTTCTAGTATCCTCCTTTCAACTGCTAGTATACCTTGATCACTAAATAAATGGGCCAGTTATACCCTGGCCCTCAATGACAAGTACTTATATTACTAATAACGAGCTGGATGAGAAAGGCCACACACACCTTCTTCCTCTTCCCATAGAACACACACTAGGCAAAATAAATTTTGTACTATTAGTAAATTGTAAAACTCTCTAACATTAAACCATTTTTTCCCTTAAATTACCTTTATGGTATTAGAATAACTAGCAGACATCTGGAAAAGAGAAGATGGAATTCTTGGCTCACCTAAGACCAAAATAATTCACAGATGGACCAATGATTTAACTGTAAAGAAAATAAAATACCAGGAAAAAAAAGAAAATAATTTTTCTTATTATCTCACAATAAGAAGGAAAAATCTTGAATGGAGTGCAAAATCCAAAAGTCATATAAAAAAAGATGGGGAAATTTGATTCTATAATAATAAAAATGTCTACAGGGTGAGAAAAATAAAATGAAACGACAAATTACAAACTAGGAAAATATCTTCAACTTATATCATAGACAAAGGATATATTATATATATATGTGTGTGTGTGTGTGTGTGTGTGTGTGTGTGTGTATACATAATTTAGACTTTAAAAAATGTTTATTTTTCAAAAAGGGAGAGAGCAAGAGCACAAATGGGGGAGGGGCAAAGAGAGAAGGAGACAGAGGATCCAAAGTGGGCTCCACGCTGACAGCAGCAAGCCTAATGTGGGTCTTGAACTCACAAATCATGCGATCATGAACTGAGCTGAAGTTGGACTCTCAGCCAACTGAGCCACCCAGGAGCCCCTATAATTTATACTTTTCAAAATTTTTTTTTAACGTTTATTTATTTTTGAGACAGAGAGAGACAGAGCATGAACGGGGGAGGGTCAGAGAGAGGGAGACACAGAATCCGAAACAGGCTCCAGGCTCTGACCTGTCAGCACAGAGCCCGTCGCAGGGCTTGAACTCACGGACTGTGAGAGCATGACCTGAGCCGAAGTCGGCCGCTTAACCGACTGAGCCACCCAGGCGCCCCTATAATTTATACTTTTAAAGCACTTGATAAATCAGTAAGTAAAAGATCAATAACTTAGTAACAAAATAGGCTTAATAACAAAAGATTCTCAAATTCACTCGAGAAATGCAAATTACAGCTACAATGAATACATGTACGTTGTGTTAGATACCATGCTTTGCATAGATTATATACAAACATGTACTTATATATTATATATATTTGACTCTTTTACTCTCTTCTCAACAATCCTATGAACTAGGTACTATTATTATTCTCATACTGTAAATAAAGAAACTGAGGCTCAGCAGTTTGGCCAAAGACAGCTAGAAAGTGGCAAAACCACGGTGCTTCTGGTTTATTTGCGTGTGCAGAAAGTGATACAAGTGCCAGGAGAGTCACTGCAGAGCATGGCGCGAGACAATCACTGGGTAAGTGTTGGCTCAATAAGTAAATAATAGCAAAGACTGGAAACAACCTACCTGCCCCAATAGGAAACTGATTAAATAAACAGGGTACAGTTAAAAGAATGAAACACTAAGCTCATTGATAGGGAATAATCTCCAAAATTGATAACTAAGTGAGAAAAACAAGATACAGAAAAGTATGGATGACAGGCATATCAACTACGTAATATAAGGGATAGATTTGTAAATGTGTGATCTATGTCTGGAGATATTCACAAGAAATCATTAAGAAGGTTTGCCTCCAGAGAGAACAAGGTGGCTGGCTGATAGAGGAGAAATGAAGAATACTTTTTATTATATTCCACCTCCTACTACCTTTTTTTGTTTTCATGTGTGCATCTGTTACCTATTTAAATGAATGAAAAAAATTAAAAGTGAGGTCGTGACAATTTTAAAAGAAATAAAATAGTCTATAAGCAACGGTATAGAAAAATATACTATTACCGAATGAGCTGTTACTTACTGAGTATATTTAAAAGAACAGGAAGGAGTGGTTTTATGTGCAAAAAATAGACATGGTCCAGGGATGTTAATATAGCGTAGAAGCCAGATATTCTGGATTCATCTCTTGCTTTTGACTTTGGCTGCTGGTGCTGGAGGCAAGTGAATTAAGCCAGTCATATCTGGATAATAGTACTTAATGATCAACCTTACCTATGCATTGTGAAAACCACTTACTTGATGTTGGTGAAACGCTTTGAAGGTGCAACATTCCAGGGTGCAAGGCAGAGCCTGTTCAGACCTGTGTGCTGTCATGGGAACTGAGACTCTATCCAGAGTCAAGTCTTTAGGGAGACTTCCAATCACTATTTAGTTAAACAAATGTTTCTAAAGTGCCAGTGCTTCCAAATGTTTCTTAAATGTGTGTGCCCAGAGAATCAGACTATTTCAGTTGAGTTTTTGTATTCCTGTATTACATTCCTACAACACTGCCAATGGTCCACTAAGTACATTTTGAATATGATGATTTCAGGAAAATGAGTTCTTTTCAGAGAAGGGAAGTACAGCTTAAGACACATCGTGGTGTACAATTCAATAAGGAAATTGCAAAGCCTTTAGAAAACTAAAACGAGTTAGGGGCTAATAATGTTTTTTAACAATGTATATTAATTAATTGAGAAAAATATAACATCCACAAGGAGAAATGTATAGTCTAGGGGAAAAATAACTAACAGGAATGAGAATGTTGGTAGACAGTTCCCCATGGGTCTCTCTCACTTTTCCACACCTTGAAAGCAATGCATCAACTGTCGTTTTATCTGGAGTATCTTTTCAAGGATGTTTGCATAGTTAACACCCTTGGAAGACAGAGATAGTGTTTTCCTCCAGAGCAAAGGCAGGTTTGCCAACTGTGCTTTATCAAAGATTGAAGTTCTTCAAATTCCAAGTTCCTCTCTGTTAGTGCAATACAGTATCACCTAGCTCTCTTCACATCATCCGTGGTAACTGGGGCTTGGTGAGCTCATGCCAGTATGCTGATACTTTGGTTACTGCTGTCACTGTGAGTAATAAACTATCCTTTGTCTTTGAACCTGGAGTTTCATATCTACCAGCATCCATGAAACTGTGGCCAAATGACTTCTTAGCTTGCAAGTGGAGTAATATCTCAAACTCTTCACAGTTCTTGAAAAAGAAGTGTTCTCTAGATCACTGCTATACAACAGAAATGCAATGTAAGTCACTCATGTGAGCCACATACATAATTTTAAATTTTACAGAAAGCACATTAAAAAGCTAGAAATAATCCCAATCAAAATTGCACTGGAATTCTTCTCAAAGCTAGAACAAACAATCCTAAAATTTGTATGGAACCACAAAAGGCCCTGAAGAGCCAAAGAAATCCTGAAAAAGAAAACCAAAGTGGGAGGCATCATAATCCCAGACTTTAGCCTCTACTATAAAGCTGTAATCATTAAGACAGTATGGTATTGCCACAAAAACAGACACATAGACCAATGGAATAGAATAGAGAACCCAGAATTGAACCCACAAATGTATGGCCAACTAATCTTTGACAAAGCAGGAAAGAGTATCTGATGGAAAAAAGTCTCTTTAGCAAGTGGTGCTGGGAGAACTGGACAGCAACATGCAGAAGAATGAAACTAGACCGCTTTCTTACACCATTCACAAAAATAAACTCAAAATGGATAAAGGACCTGAATGTGAGACAGGAAACCATTAAAACCCTTGAGGAGAAAACAGGCAACAACCTCTTTGACCTCAGCCAAAGTAATTTCTTGCTCGACACGTCTCTAAAGACAGGGAATTAAAAGCAAAAATGAACAATTGGGACTGCATCAAGATAAAAAGCTTCTGCAATGCAAAAGAAACAATCAACAAAACTGAAAGGCAACAGACAGAATGGGAAAAGATATTTGCAAATGACATATCGGATAAAGGGCTAGTATCCAAAATCTGTAAAGAACTTACCAAACTCCACACCCGAAAAACAAATAATCCAGTGAAGAAATCTGCAGAAGACATGAATAGACACTTTTCCAAAGAAGACATGAAAAATGCTCAACGTCACTCATCATCAGAGAAATACAAATCAAAACTACACTAAGATATCACCTCACACTGGTCGGAGTGGCTAAAATTAACAACTCAGGAAGCAACAGATGCTGGCGAGGATGTGGAGAAATGGGAACCCTCTTGCAGTGTTGGTGGGAATGCAAACTGGTGCAGCCACTCTGGAAAACAGTGTGGAAGTTCCTTAAAAACAAAACAAAACAACCCCCCAAAAACAGAACTACCCTACGACCCAGCAATAGTCCTACTAGGAATTTATCCAAGGGATACAGGCGTGCTGATTCATCATAAGGGCACACGTATCTCAATGTTTATAGCAGCCCTTTCAACAGTAGCCTAATTATGGAAAGAGCCTAAATGTCCATCAACTTATGAATGGATAAAGATGTGGTTTATATATACAATGGAATACTACTTGGCAATGAGAAAGAATGAAATCCTGCCATTTGCAGCAACATGGATGGAACTGGAGGGTATTATGCTAAGTGAAATAAGTCAGTCAGAGAAAGACAGATATCATATGTTTTCACTCATATGTAGAACTTGAAAAACTTAACAGAAGACCATGGGGGAAGGGAAGGAGAAAAAAATAGATACAAACAGAGAGGGAGGGAGGCAAACCATAAGAGACTCTTAAAATCTTTTTTTTTCAATATATGGAATTTATTGTCAAATTGGTTTCCATACAACACCCAGTGCTCATCCCAAAAGGTGCCCTCCTCAATACCCATCACCCACCCTCCCCTCCCTCCCACTCTCCATCAACCCTCAGTTTGTTCTCAGTTTTTAAGAGTCTCTTATGCTTTGGCTCTCTCGCACTCTAACCTCTTTTTTTTTTTTTTTTTCCTTCCCCTCCCCCATGGGTTCCTGGTAAGTTTCTCAGGATCCACATAAGAGTGAAAACATATAGTATCTGTCTTTCTCTGTATGGCTTATTTCACTTAGCATCACACTCTCCAGTTCCATTCACATTGCTACAAAGGGCCATATTTCGTTCTTTCTCATTGCCACGTATTACTCCATTGTGTATATAAACCACAATTTCTTTATCCATTCATCAGTTGATGGCCATTTAGGCTCTTTCCATAATTTGGCTATTGTTGAGAGTGCTGCTATAAACATTGGGGTACAAGTGCCCCTATGCATCAGTACTCCTGTATCCCTTGGGTAAATTCCTAGCAGTGCTATTGCTGGGTCATAGGGTAGGTCTATTTTTAATTTTCTGAGGAACCTCCACACTGCTTTCCAGAGTGGCTGCACCAATTTGCATTCCCACCAACAGTGCAAGAGGGTTCCCGTTTCTCCACATCCTCTCCAGCATCTATAGTCTCCTGATTTGTTCATTTTGGCCACTCTGACTGGCGTGAGGTGATATCTGAGTGTGGTTTTGATTTGTATTTTCCTGATAAGGAGCAATGTTGAGCATCTTTTCATGTGCCTGTTGGCCATCTGGATGTCTTCTTTAGAGAAGTGTCTGTTCATGTTTTCTGCCCATTTCTTCATTGGGTTATTTGTTTTTTTGGGTGTGGAGTTTGGTGAGCTCTTTATAGATTTTGGATACTAGCCCTTTGTCTGATATGTCTTAAAATCTTAAAAACAGAGAACAAACTGAGGGTTGATGGGAGGGGGGTGTGGGGGAGAGGGGGAAATGGGTGATGGGCATTGAGGAGGCACTTGTTGGGATGAGCACTGGGTGTTGTATGTAAGAGACAAACCCCGGGAATCCACCCCCAAAACCAAGAGCACACTATACACACTGTATGTTAGTCAATTTGACAATAAATTATATTAAAAAAAAAACTAGAAACAGGTAAAATTAATTTTAATAATATATTTTATTTAACTCAATATATCTGAAATATCATCTCAACATGTCATCAATATAAAGTTATTAATAAGACATTTACATTCTATCTTTAGTACAAAGTCTTTCAGATCTGGAGTGTTTTTAATACAGTATATCTTAATTTTTACTAGCAACATTTCAAATGCTCAGTAGTTATTTAGTGGCTTTCATTTTGGAAATGAAACCCTAGACTGTAAAATATGGCAAAATGAAAGTAAAAGTTTTCAAGACTGAACTAGATTTTTCTTTAAACAAATTAAATCCAGGGTGTGAGTAATCACTTACTGGACCTGTCACTCCAGGGACTCTGAACCATGTCCTGCATGTTCCAAAATTTAAGTCTGACAAATCTGTCAGAAAATCCTTCATGCGTTATTTAATCCTCCTGTGCCCTTTAAGCTACATTCAGGATGGTTGATTCTTCTGCAGCTGCATGTAATAAGATAGGAAGTTAGGATAAGAGTCACTAAAGACAAAGTTGCTACCAATCAAGCCATACCTTGACCTCTTGTTTCCAGAAACTGAAATTTAAATGTGTCTTTGCTTTTTCCTTAATTTTCTCCTTGGAGAAGTTTATCTGCCTAGCTAGAGGAAGGGGGAAAATCCCTAACCTCAGCCTGTATCATTTTACCATTGGAATAGGAGATGGGCACACACAATTTTGACGAAGGAAAAATGAATAACTTTAGACAGACCCACTTCGCCTCAATTTGCTCATCTGCCCTGCCCAGTTCACAGGGTTGCCATGTGATCGTATGGAATAATAGCACCAATGAGGTGTTGGCAAAGGAAGAGAGAGTGCCTGAGACGTAAGCTGTGTTGATATGAATATAATGATCTGTCCCTTACTATAAATTTTTACTCTAAACAGCATTCTTCAGACCTCAGAATCTTGCATGGGTTTGATTATGGTGAAATAAAGCAGGTAACTGCCAAAACTTTTGATCATTTGGGGCTAAGGAGATTTAACCCAAATAATACTGAGGTTTAAAAACAAGAAATATGAGTTTACAAGAACATGCACACTGTTCTTCATACAGCCTCAAAGCCTCCATGTATGGGAAACTGTAGAAGTTAAATGACTTTATTTTAATGCTCTAACCTCACAAAATCCAATGTTTGAGAAAAGGACTCGAATAAAAGTATTACAAGATTTCATTTAAAGTATATATGACAGAGTCCTTTTTGGAACAAGGAAGACACTTTAGTTCACTAAATCAATCAACCGACCTCTTTGGAAGAGTCCTGTAACATTGGCAGTGGATGAGTTAAAAAATGACATAAAATGGCCCAGTGTGGTCGGGCACCCTAGGGAATAGTGTCCATCCTCAGATCCCAGACCCTAGACAACCCAGGAGAGACATTCTGAATCCCAATGTGAGCACAGGGGAGGATTCACCTGCACGTAGATTTTCTGTCAACTGATGACCTGTTGTTACTCATGTCATTCTGTTCCATTATGTGAAGCTAGCATTTGGTCTGAGAACTTCACAGAGGTTCTGTGGCTCCTTCATAATGCTATTCAAGAACTGCTACTAAGATGCCTCACTGGCATTGTGCCCTTCTCTTTTGTATGCCTCCTTCTCTTTTATCCATCACCCTGACTTCCCAACCCTCTCCCCAAGAGTCTCCTCATTTCTTCTATTGCTGTGTTTCCCAGTAACACCACACTTTGGGTTTCATACCTCGACTTTGGCCAGATCCTTCCCTGGTTTGGGACCTCACCCATGTTGACACCTGGTTCCTTCCAGACTCCGCTTTCCCTACTTAAAATTTGGTTTAGTTGCTACATCTTTGGGTAATAGGCATCTCACCCTGCATCACAGCCCAGTTGGGTACTCTTTTAGGCAGCCATTAACTTTGCTGGCAGTCATTTGTTCCTTGTATTAGACAATTGTTTACTCTCTTTTCCCCTTCCTATTCTCTCTTCTCTCCCTCCATTTAA
The DNA here is from genome assembly GCF_022837055.1 of Prionailurus viverrinus. Lineage (NCBI taxonomy): Eukaryota > Metazoa > Chordata > Mammalia > Carnivora > Felidae > Prionailurus > Prionailurus viverrinus. The sequence goes on from NC_062561.1 coordinate 211,572,979, forward strand.
ATGACAGTGAGCTATACTAAAAAGTCTATGGAATTTGGAGTTAACAAAAACTCCAGATTGGATTCCCAGTGTAGGATTCCAAGGTGCCACCTTGCTATGCAACCTTGGCAATACTTATATCTAAGCTTGGCTCTTCATCTACAAATTTGGGATGATAACAATCAGTACGTAATTATCTTATGATGATAAAAAGACGTGTGAAGGCCAGTGTGCAAGAACTGACATAAACTGACACATGGGCATGGCATGTTTGAAGGACAATGAGTTGAGTTCTAAAATCAACTGACTTCTTGTTGGCCTGGCTCTTTCTGCATGAATTGGATTTTTTTTTTTTTAACATAGATATATCTTGTAACTCCTGCTATATTACACTACATCTTTGACACGGAACGCTTTATCTTTTGTATTCCTTTCAGTAGTGCCTTGGCCATAACAATTAGGTATTCCTTTGCTTGGGTGAAACAGAGAGCTCCTGCTCAAATCATGGTACATAAACTACCCAAAAGAGGGTTTTCAAATATTGGGAACCCTTGTAGGTTTTTGACCGGGAAATCATATCATGAAAGAAAGTTGTGGGAAAGCGTGATACCCAGTGTAACAGAACTGCTTGGAAGCAGGGAGGCTAGTGGTCAGAACATTTGACAGATATGAGACTCTATGTCCTGTTGTCTGTGAGGTGTTGAACAAATTGGCTAGCTTTGAAGCTTTAGTTTCCTTGTAAGTACACTAAGGATAATGATAATATTTTCCCCACAGCATTGATAGGAGAATGTATTCGAGAATCCATGACACTGGATTATCACATGTCTGACATGTAGGACCTACTCAGCACACATTAACTATGATGATTTTGATGTTTCCTTTAAACATCTTCCAAAGCCATTCTCAACCAGAGTGATCCTATTTAAAATGCTGATCAGGTCATGTCATTCTGCTGCTCAGAGCCCCCCAATAGCCCCTTCCGTTCAGTGTGAAAGTCATGATCCTTACAGAGACCTACCCAAATGCACTATTTCCTTTCTCAGCTCTATTTCCCAACCCCCACCCCTGAGCATGTAAAGCCTCTTTCAAAACATTTAATTTACTTATTTGGTATGTTTATTGTCTATCATTTGTCTCTCCTTACTAGACTGTAAGCTCCATGAGACAGGTCTATTCTGTTCACTGCTATACCGATGCTCTAGAACAGTGCCCGGCCAGTGGAGGTGCCATTTGTTAAAGCAAGCAAGCAGGAAGGAAAGGAAAGGAAAGGAAAGGAAAGGAAAGAAAAGGAAAGGAAAGGAAAGGAAAGGAAAGGAAAGGAAAGGAAAGGAAAGGAAAAGAAAGGAAAGGAGAAAAGAAAAGAAAAAAAAAGAAAAGAAAAAAGAAAAGAAAAGAAAAGAAAAAAGAAAAGAGGGAATGAATTTCCCATAGTCAAGATAGTCTCTTCTAAGTTCCTATATTACTTTGATGGCTATTCTCTTATGCTAGTTCTTACAGTCTAAATTATGCTCTATACTATTTTGGGATTTGCCTTGGTTCCTTAACCAGAGTATAAGCTTCCTGATTGGGAATGGGGTCTTTTACCATTTTGCATTACCCCCAAAGCCTGGCACACAGTCATTAGTGCTCTTACCTAGGGAGAATACCTCTGAAATTCTGGACAATGTTCTCTGTCTTCCCCCCACTCCTGTCTCCCTTTTCTTTACTAATATCAAACTTTACTGCTAAAAATTAATTTGTTAAGATTTAGCCTTTAAATTTCAAAAGCAAAATGAATCTAATAAACATCACTTAGTAAAATCCCTTAATAAGGGTCAGCTTTACTTTCTGAACATAATCCTCACAGTTTCTTCTCAGGAGAAATAAAGCCCATGTTCCCACCCCCTCTGTAATGGCGTGGTCAATATCAGCGTGACGTGGATGCGGTGGCAGAAGGCGCAGTGGACTCTGTCTCCACCTGCTTTCGCTTCCCTCGTGTGGCCACATCGTACAGTAATGGCAATCTGCTGCTTCACCTTCTCCTTCCTCTGGGCCTCCTTGATGCCACCTCCTATCATAAAACACTGTGGCTTTAGGGCAAAATCAAAGGAAGTAGAAAAGAGCCATTTAGGAAAAGAAGCAGACAAAAGTACAATTCTCCTGCTCTCTCTTTTATTACACGGGGAATTACAAAAATGTGCTTAACTGGCCATTTCTCGTTTTTGAGTGCTAAACTTCATCAGCTTTTAGCCCAACTCGTGATCCCAGTAACTGATGTCTATTAAAATTTGGGCTTGTGTAAATCTAAGGAAGAAATTCCTGAGCTTGAGATCCCCACACAGATAGCATGAATAAGCCCTCACTCAGCGCCTGGCGCCTTGAATAAAGGAGAGAAGCCCTGCCCCCAGACTCTGACTTAGGCACAACGGGAAGCCCTGGGGGCCTCCGGGAAGGCGCCTGAGCCCTATGACAGTTATTAAGCTGCTGCACGTCTTTATTTCTCCACCTGAAGCCCTGCGACTTTTACTTGATGTTTCTTTTTGAAACTCTTGGGTTCCCTCAGGACCCCAAATGGCACAGGGAGGTCTGCGTGTTTCTCATGGCCCCTCAAGGGTATGCTGCCCTCTGTGACAGGCTCAGGGACCCACATTTGGAGCAACATATATTTCCCAGGCTGCTGGGCAGACAGACTGGCCAGAGGACTGCAGGCTTCAAAGGCCCGGATGAGCCCCTGTGGCAGGTCAGCCCCTGGAAATGCCTCTGATGTGCACAGACACCTGGACAAACACAAAGGATGCAGGGGGGCTCTTTAGTCCTGCTACACATTTCCCGCAGCAAAACTTGTCAGAACTACCTTCTCATGGCTCACAACATAAAGAGGCTTTTGTGTTGCTGGGGGCTGGGGAAGACGGTGCGTGTTGGATTAGAAGCTTCTTGGAGTGAGGTCTTTCATCTTTCGCCATTGAGCCAGCCAGTGCATCTGGCCCTTGCTGTGTCCAGTGGGGGTTGGCACCTCAGTGGTCCCGTGCCCAGTCACCGCTAAGTCGGCCTGTGGTGGGAGATTCGCAGCCAAATAGTCATTGACTGATCTTCCACAGAGTGTGTATGTATAGCTTTTCAGGACTGGGCTCAGCGCCTGATCCCGTAGGGACACAACAAATATTTGTTGAACGAACAAATGAGATACTGAATGAAACCCTGGAACAAAGCTATATTTTTAGGAGCTGAACCATTTGTCTTAGTTTGGATTACTAACCCCTGCCCCCTGACCTCCCAAGAAGCAGACTCTGAAACATGGGTGTAAGTGGGAATAGTTCATCTGGGAAGTGATTCCGGAAACACCAATAAGAGAATAAGGAAGTGGGGCAGGTGAAGGAAAGCAGCCAACAGGGGGTGTCTCCTTTAGCAAATTACCTCTGTGGGCAACGAGGTATAATCCTGCTGGGGAGTGCAGGGAGCCAGGGAGGGACACCTGCCTCCGAGGGACCTCACCCAGACAGTGAAGGAGCCCAGGTGTGTAGGTATTATCCATCAGCTTTATCAGGTATTGATGAAGCACGGCTCTCAGGAGCATCGTTAATTCCAACCTGCAATGTGCCCAGGGAAAGGGCTGTGGGGGCCACAGAAAACCTTCTAGTGAAGGTGTGCACTACACTTGTAAGTCAGATTGGCCAGTGCACAGATGGTAGGGGGCATTTGCAGTGTATACGATACCCTTCTGCCCTATTCCAGTTTCCTTTCCCTTTATTTCCTCTGTACAAGTTGCTGTCAGGGGACCCTGAGGGTCACTGGCTCCTGCAGCCCTAAAGACAATAGTAAGTTCCAGAGACTACAGCTACCAGAACAAGTCACCTCCACGGTCTCATTACGATCAGTGGGGTGGCTAATATGCATGTGCGTTTCAGCAAAGCACAGGCTAGTCTTCCTGCAGTGTGTTTGGTTTGTGATGCTCTTGTGCTCATTTCCAAATCTCAATATCTGTGTCTTAGTACTCATAGAATTGAAGAAACAATGCTTGTGTTTAAAATTTAAGGGGTTGGGGAGTTCAAAAAACAGCAGTGTTATAATCCAGAGGGATTGAACATATTTAATAGCATTACATCATTTCTCCCCAAACCTGACATATTGGACCCATGGGAAACCTTAAATATTACTTAAATGAGCTTATTTTATTGACAATGAGACCAATGAGCAGAGAGGTGAAATGATATGTCCAAGGTCACATGGCTGATTATAGGCAGGACAAGGTGACGGCCTCCTAGCCCCTGTCCCTATCCCCTTGCCACACTTCTGTTCACACTAACCATCCCCAGGGTGTTACTCTTCACAAAGTCTCTGAAAAGTAGTTGTCATAGTGTAGTCAAAGTCTATACAAAAGTAATTTCTTTGATTTTTTAAAAAAATAACTGATCTCATCTTGGTCCTGGGACTTCATTCCCACTCAGTAGCAGGAAATTAAACACACATGCACAGACACGAACTAAAGTTTCAATGTAGAATAACTGAGCTGCCTAGGGATTGACTCACGAGGCCAATAGTTTTACTTTGTCAACAGTGCAAGATGAATTACAATTCTCATGTTCATGAGGAGACTCCTTCACTGGCCTCTGGTACAGCAGGGCAGCCCTGGGCATCTAAATGTTGGCAGCATTTAATCGGAGTGTCTTCCATCCCCATGGATGTTCCAGGTATCTCTTCTGGTTATAACATTGGAGATCTCTTTAGGAGACAATTATAGCTTTTGAGACAGTATCATGTTAAATGATCATCACCCTGTGACACATCTAAAAAAATAAGTTGATCAGTTTGGGCCAAGTAGAGAGCTGGCTGTGGAAGAAATAGGAACCAGGGGAAGAGCCAAGGTGTTGGGGGAGGCGGGGAAGAGAGAGCAAAAGGAGGTGTGGAGAGGATGCTCAAAGCATGAGAGACTTCCAAGAAGGGCAGGCATGGCCAGGGCTGAGCAGCAACCCAGTGTGAGGGCCCTGGGAGCTTGGGGAGAGGAGTTTCAAGTAGGATGGTGCCTAAAGGCACGTAGCAGAACCACCTGCTATGCTGTGATAACTGTTGTGTGTGGGGGGGTGATGCTTGGACGGGCAAAGTGAATATTGAGGCTGGTGCTGACCATCTTCAGAGCCAAGGGATGGCCTTCTAATCCTGTCTGCACTCGCATGGGAGCCAGAACCCCATCTCCTGACCCCTGTCCAAAGCTCATAGTACCAGGCACAGACGGCATTGCCCATCAGTGCCCAAGGGCCAAGGGGTAAGTTTCAGGGCCTGTGCAATCCTCTCTGAGCTGTGATTTCCTTTGATTCTGTTGTTCTTGTTCTATCCGAGTGGGACTTCTGTTCCCATTCTGAAGGCCACTGTTAAGTCCTATTCACGCTCAATGGCTCATTTAGTTCAGTGGGGGTTTGGGTTTTTAGAAGGTTTCCTCTTTTAAATTCTCTTTTTTTCTTTTCCCCTTTTTTAAAAAGGGGTCATAAAGAGCTTTAAGATGCCATGCATGAAAAGCTCTGGATAAATGCAGCTTGTACTGGATTGTAAAATACTGTATTGTTCCAAGCTTAATTCCTTGTGTGAGACTGGAATCGGTAATTTCCTCGTCCTAAGAGCAGCAGGCTGCAGACTGTGGGGATGGGCGCCCCTGGGGGCCGCAAGGGAGAACCACAAATCTCCCAGAGAAATTCCCCTTTTGGTCCAGACTTGCTTTTCCTGACTTTTGCATTAAGGTAATTGAACATTTTTATGAAAAAAAAAACAAAAACAAAAACAAAACACAGCTCTGCTCTCTGAAGAGAGAGCCCCCTTTAGGGGCTGGATCGGCTGCTATCTAGGGTCACACCAAGTTCTAAACCACAGAAACGACCTCCTCCCAACCTTCCTCCTCTGCAAACTCTCCCTGTCTGGTTTATGATCATGTTTGCACGTGTGGGGAGTCCCGCATCTCTGAGTTATGAAGACTGTTGGCCCTGGCCTTGACGTCCAGGTTAAGAGGCTGCCCAGTTGCAGATGAGCAGGACTAACTTCCCCCACATCTGCCATGCTTACCCCTGCCTCCTTGTCACCGCCTCACTTGGTCCTTGCCTGGAGTCCTCTTCCCAGCTTCCTCTCTGCCTACATTGTGCCTCTGTGCTTTCAAGCTACCCTCCTCCATAAAACTCTTCTTCCGCCTCTACTGGGCTCCCTCTTCTCTGATCTCTGTTGTAATCATAATGATTGCACATTTTAATCCCTTTTGGGCTTCCATTTGGTGCCAAGTTTAGATGGTCAGCTGCTTGAAGGTCATGCCTTTCCCACAGTTTGTATCTGTCATATGTGCTATGGTATGTGTCCAGTGTGAAGCAAGAACTTATTGAATTCCCCCGGTTTTTTTCTTTTTTATTAATTGGTTTGTTGGTTGATTGATTGATTGATTGTGGCTCAGACACCTCCTAATCAGATGTTAAGTGTTTTGCTCAGTTGACCCCAGATGTCAGCAAAGGTCTCTGTCGGGCTTTCGTATCCACACAGACTGACTCACCCCCACTTCTTCTCAGGAGCAAGACTCAGCCTCTGCTCCAGTTTCCAGAAAAAAAAAAAAAAATCCACTCATGCCAAATGTCCTGTGAGTCTTGGTAGACTTTCACTAAGCATTTGGGGATGGTAGGAGGGCTATTTTGGCAGACTTCTGCGTTTCACCATCTCCTTGTGTCCATGATACAGAATGACCAGAGAGTCCCTGTGCATGAGTGTGTGCACCAACAGCTGCTATAGAGCTAAAATGTCTACTGGTGACTCCACTATGGAAGATGTCTAGAAGGACAAGAAAAAACTAAAATTTACTGGGAAGATGAAAAGAGACATCATGGATAACGTCTAAGTTTATTGATTCATTTTTTTGAGGGAGACAAAGAGAGTAAGAAGGGGAGGGGCAGAGAGAGAGGGAGACAGAGAATGCCAAGCAGGCTCCACACTGTCAGCACGGAGCCCAATGCAGGGTTTGAACTCATGAACCGTGGGATCATGACCTAAGCCGAAACTAAGAGTCGAGTTGGACACTTAAGCAACTGAGCCACCCAGGTGCTCTGAGACAGCATGGATAACTTCTTTTTGTTTTTAATTTTTATTTATTTTTGAGAGAGAGAGACAGAACGAGGGCAAGGGAGGGGCAGAGAGAGAGAGGGAGACACAGAATCAGAAGCAGGCTCCAGGCTCTGAGCTGTCAGCACAGACCCCGATGTGGGGCTTGAACTCACAAGCAGTGAGATCATGACCTGAGCAGAATTTGGATGCTCAGCTGACTGAGCCACCCAGGTGTCCCTGCATGGATAACTTCTAATCAGCATACAGGGGATTTTAGCATCTCTACCTCCCATTAGAAGCAGCAAGAATTTCTTCCCCTGGCCCTTGCGTAGCTGCTTATAGAACATCACTTGCGACTTGAGGGTGTCTCGTTTAGGGTCACACTTTCCACCTCAAGTGATATATTAACGTGTTTCTTCTAAGCAAATCCCATGCTTTCTCCAAGAATAATCCCAGGAATTCTCTTTACCCTCCTTATTCTCACAGTATCCATACTCAGAACGGTTGAGTTTGTCATCTCTGGATCCAATTATTAAAAGCGTCCATTGGAGAAAGCAGCCACTAGTTCAGGGTCAAAGAGGGTTCAGATCTCTCCTGCCCCCAGCTTTAGCACCATGGGATACCAAGAGTGAGGTCTGGGCCCTCTGGAGGTCTGGGCATGAAAAAGTAAACAGACACAGAGCTCCCGCCGGCCTCCCCATCAGGAGCTGTTCACGTGGGGTGTCGCTGGCCAGGGGCTGCTGCTCTGTCCCAGCTTCCGGCAGCTTGATTCAACTCCTTTCCAGGCCTTCTTCCTGCCTCATGGAAATAGCAGCTTTATAGTCATGTAATTTTGGCACAGCAGAGATTTCATGTTAAGAAAAAATAGAATTGGTGCTGGGTCATTGCTATTGAAACTACCACACCGGTTTACACTTGCTCTGAAAAAGCCCTCCTCTCAACTCCCGCTCCCAGGCTCCCCTCTCTTGTGTAGCCTTTTGTGCGGCTCCTTTGGTTTTTCTGCTCTTCAGATGTGCACACAGTTTAAATAACATTCCTTCCTGAATTTGTCCCTTCATTTCCCCAGCTTCTGTGCTTGGGGGCTCTCCAGCTCCCATCCTTTTTCTTTCTTGCTAATGTTCCCTTCTCCATCCTTTGTTGACAGGCCAATTTATTCAGCACTAGCCTCCCCCTTCCTCTCCTCACTGTTTTCCATTCCTCGCACTTCTCTTGACAAACACTCCCCAAATAGTGTGTGTGTGTGTGTGTGTGTGTGTGTGTGCCTGGGATCTAGGAAAATAAAATCTATTTTGTCCCCATATCCCTGAAGAGGTGGGGGGGAAGTATCTCTTCCTCCCCTACAAATTCTACTAAATCTCCAGTGTGGCCAGCCTGGAGACAGGCTCAATCCTACGCATAGGTTAAGGGCCGTGTGACTTGCACGGTGCCAGGAAGGCCGCTGCAGCAGCCACTTCCGGTTGCCTGCCCACCGGCCATTTCTCCCTTTCTCCTTAATAACAGTACCTGGACTTTGTTTGGCATGTGCCTCCTGCTCAGCCATGTGCTCCAGTGGAGGTTGGGCTCTAGTCTCATTTCCCAGCTGCGAATCACGATTGGTCTAACTGATCTTGAGAGTTCGCTTGTCTGTGATTGGTGTAGGCATGGGTATGTGAAACAAATCTATCCAATGAGAATGAAGAAGCAAGCTGGGGCGGGGGCTTCTGGGAAAGATCATCCTCTATCTTTAAAAGATAACACGGAGAAATGAGAGTCCTGAATGCCGGTAAATTGTCTGGAAGATGTGATGTTGAGGGCTGCTGCAGCAATCCTGAAAACATGAGCGGACAAGCCCCAGGGAGAAGCCATTCTGCTGAGAATAGCAGAAAAGAAATATGAAAAACAGTTGAGTCCTTGACACTCTTGTGCTGCTGAAGCTGTCTTCACTATGGACTTCTTGTTTTTGAGATAATAAACCCCCTCCCTTTTAAGCCATTTGTCTTTAGTATTTGCTGTTCCTGGCAACTTAAAGTATTTTTAAAAACCTAGCTTTTCTGACCCCAAATTGTTCCTGTCTATGTATACCATCTCTTCCCTGCTTTGTTTGTGTGTGATACACAGATCATCATAATAACAATAGCAAGCAATTTCATATGCTTTGTTCATGTGCCAGGCACTGTTCTGAATGTTTAAAATAAAGTAATTCGTTAAACCCTTACAAGAGCCTATAAGACAAGCACTCTTATTATTCCCATTATACAGGTAAAGAAACTGAAGCACAGAAAGACTGAGAAAATTGCCAAAGATCCCACAGCTAGTAAGAGGCAGTGGTGGGGTTGAATCTGGACTAGGGGCTGGTACCAATAACTCCATCGGCTTCCAGGAGTTGAATGGACTGGCAGTTCTGGCCCCCGGTTCTCCTGGGAGGGGGCACATCTAAGTGTCTCTTCTCCAACGTGAGGAAGCCCATGATAGTTTTGTTAGAGTCAAGATTGGAGGCTGCCTCATCGCCCTACCCTTGAAGGTGGTGAGGCCAGTGCCGATAAGGTGTCTGGGAAATGTGATCCAGAGGCCACCATTATTATGCATACTTCAGTGCTGTCACCAGGATGAGCTGAACTGGACATTGGACAGCCTAAAGGCTAGCCCAGAGCCAGAGCTGGGCAGCCTTCTCACTTTCCCCTGGGCCTCAAGCTCAGATTCTTTCAAGTCCCCTCTGTAACTTGGGGACCCCTAGCTCTTTACCCCACTCAGTGGCCCCACTCTATAGGACATGGAGATTTGTTATTGAAGGGCCTGTAAAACCCTCCTGGTCCCATCTCCTCCCACCTTCTCTTTATCACTCAGGGTCCAGTTAGGAGGCAGGAGTTACACCAACTATTTTAGAAGAGATAATTTAATATAAATAATTGTTATCTAGGCTTGAAGAATTGAAAAGGCAAAAAAGAGAACATGAAGATATCACAGAGCAGCAACTGCAGGAGGCAGCTACTGTCCTTCTGACTGTGGATCAAAGGAAGAGGTTGGAATTACTAAAACTTAGAAACTTAGAGGAGGGAAGGGGCACCTGGGTGGCTGAATCAGATGAGCTTCCAACTCTTGATTTTGGCTTAGATCATGATCTCAGGGTCGCGGGTTTGAGCCCTATGTTGGATCAAGCCCTATGTTGGGCTCTGTGCTGAGTGCGGAGCCTGCTTAAGATGCTCTCTCTCTGCTCCACCCCCCCCCCCCCAGCTCACTTGCTCTCTCTCTTTCTCTCTTAAAAAAAAAAGAAAGAAAGAAACCTAGAGGAGGGGGCGTTGCTCTGCAGCAAATGATGAAGCAGGGAAGTGTTTCTAGGGTGCTGAGACAGGACCTTGAGGCCCATTGAAACCAAAAAGCAAATAGGAATGAGTGAATCCGAATCCATTCTGCCTCCTCCAGCATTGCAGTTGGCCTCCAGTGCTCTCTGTGGTGGAATCCAGCCCTGAGCCAGATGACAAAGCAGCACACAGAGTGTAGAAGGGAAGTTTGAGCCCGAAAGACAAAAGCTAATTCTCTCTCTCTCTCTCTGTCCATAAGTGTGGTGAACAGCTCAAGGGAGTGCAAGGCAGACATTCATCAATGGGAATTCAATACAGTAAGGAATCTTTAATTTCACCTGCATCCCATTTGCATTGGATGTACAAGATATAAGTGAGGGGGCAGCCACATGAAAAAGATAACACTCGAGAAAAGTCAGTGCAAGAGGCTTAAACGCCACATAGTAAGAAGACGCTGATAGATGATTTGGTGTAGGAAAATTTACCGTGTACTGATGAGGAGACATTTTCTAAATTTTAGGTAAAACAAAGGAAAGAATTAGATAATTAAGAGTTTTGATACCTTATTAATGTCACAGTGTTAATAGTGTCCTAAAGATCTCTTCTCTCTGAAAAAAAAAAAGTTGTCCTCACCTCTTGGATCTCTGAGGAGCCCCCAGCTCTGCTTATGGGGGGAGGAGTGATGTGTTCCTCGCTTAATGAACACTTATTAAGGACTTCCTATGTGCCAGACTCTTTTGAGTACTTTTGCCACTTTCCATCTGTGTAACTCTGGTCCAATTATGTTACTTCTTGTAAGCCCCAGGACCTAGATCTATGAAATGAAAGTAATGCTATTTCATAGAGCTAGGAAGATTAGGAAAATACTGGAAAGCTCTTAGCCTGGTGTTTTTCATACATCGTTTCTCATTGTTTGTTTGTGTACTTTACCCTTATATATACACTTTAGAATCAGCTTGTCCATATTTATAAAATATTCTGGTGGTTTAATCTTAAAAAATTGATTAATATGACCACATTTTTTCTGATTAAAAAACAAACAAGCAAACCTCAACAAAATAGGAACAGAAAAGAACTTCTTCAACCTGATAAAGGGCATCTGTGAAAAACCCTCAGCTAGTATCAGACTTAATGGTGAAAGACTGAAGGCTTTTTCCCTTAGATCAGGAACAAGACAAGGATATTTGCTCTTGCTACTTCTATTCAACGTTGTACTGGGCAATTAGGCAAGAAAATGAAATAAAAAGCATTTAGATAAGAAGAAAAGAAGAAAATAACCTTTATTTCCAGTTGGCATGATCTTACATGTAGAAAATCCTAAGGAACTTATTTAAAATTTATTAGAACTAATAAACAATTTCAGTGAGATTATAGGATATAAGATTAATAAGCAAAATCAATTGTATTTGTATATACTTTCTGATACAATAGCATCAAAAAGAATAAAATATTTGGGACTAAATTTAACAATAGAAATGCAAGATTTGTATACTAAAAATTACAAGATGTTTTGGAAACAAATTTTAAAAATCTGAATAAAGTATATCTCATGTTCATGGACTGAGAGACTTAATGTTGTCAAAAATGACAACACTCTCCAAACTCATCTACAGATTTAACACAATGTCTATCAAACTCCCAGCTGATTTCTTTATAGGAATTGACAAGAGGATCCTAAAATTCATATGGAAATGCAAGAAACTCAGAACAGCCAAAACAACTTTGAGAAAGAATAAATGTGGAGAACCATCACTACCTGATATCAAGACTTATTATGTAGTTACAGTTACCAAGACAAGGAGATAAAGATAGATACATAGTTTGATGGAATAAACTAGAGAAATCACCACATATAGTTCTATATATAGAGAGAGAACTGATTTTTAATGAAGGGCAAAGGCAATCTAGGAGCAAAAGGAAAGCCTTGTCAACAAATGGTGCTGAAACACATAGATCCCCTTAAGCAAAACAAAAACAAAACACAAAGTAAAAACTTAGATAGATAAATAATTAACAAAAATTAACTCAACATGGATCATGTACCTACATGTAAAATGAAAACTAGAACATGTCTAAAAGAAAGCATAGGAGAAAAATCTTTGTGACTTTGGATTTCATAGATATAGATTGCATAATTGATATTAATAAATGAAACTTTATCAAATTAAGAGTTTCTGTCTTTGACATAAGAGGACAAAAAGACAAGTCCCAGCCTTGTGAGAAAATATTTACAAATCACATATCTGATATTGGATTTGCATCCAGAATATATAAAAAAACCTCAGAACTCAAATATAAGAAAACAAACAACCCAATTTAAAAATGGGCAAAAGCTTTCAATAGACATTTCACCAGAGAAGATGTACAAATGCCGAATAAGCACATGAGTAGATGCTCTTTATCATTAATCATTAGAGAGGTGCAAATTAATACATACATAGCACTATGTATGTATTAGAACATCCAAATTTAAAACACTGACCATAGCAGGATTTGGTGAGGATTTAGAGCAGCTGGCGCCCTCATACACTGCTAGTGGGAATATAAAGGGGTCCAACCGCTCTGAAAAACAAATCTGGCAATTTCTTACCTTAAGCATACAGTTACCATGTGATGCAGCTATTTCGCTCCTAGGTATTTACCCAAGAGAAGTTAAGGCATATGTTTCTACAAAAATTTGTAATGAATGTTCAAAATTTTATTTATAACAGCCCCAAACAGAAAACAACCTTGTGGTATAGTTAAAAAAAATATATATATGTATATATATAAGATATATATACATATATATAAATATAAATATATATATAATATATATGTATATATATATATGTACACATACATCTCTCTATATAGATATCTATATAGATCTATATAGATAGATATATGACTTTGTCCCTGGTTCCTGGCACAGAGATCCTAAAACCCTTGGAATTTCCTGAGTGATAGGAGTCTCTTTTGTTATTTGTAACAAGTCTCTTTAGACCATATCTGAGTTTATGCTAGTGAGGTACATCGCAGTGAGGTCCCTAGATAGTTTCAACATGCAGACAGGCCACCAGGAAGACCAAGCATTAGCACTTTTCAGCCCTCCTCCCTGACCTCCCTCCTGGGAGTGGAGTGGGACTGGAGATTGAGTTCATTCACCAATGGCCAGTAATTTAATCAATCATGCCCGTGTAATCAAACTATCAGAAAACCCCTTAAACAATGGGGTTCGGAAAGCATCCCAGTTGGCAAACACATGGGCATGCTAGAGGGGGCATGGGAGATCTACACCCCTCTCCCACCCATACCTTGCCCTATGCATCTCTTCCGTTTCACTTTCTGAGTTGTATTCTTTAGAGTAAATGGAGTTGTATCCTTTATAGTAAACTATAATCATAAATAAACAGCTTTCCTGAATTCTGTGAATCATTCAAGTAAATCATGGAAACTGAAGAAGGGTTGTGGGAAGCTCAGAATTAGTAGTCAGCTGGGCAAAAACATGGGTTGCCCTGGGACTCCACTTCTGACTGGTGTCTGTAGTGAGGATAATCTTTTAGGACTTAACCTGTGGGGTCTGTGCTACCTCTGGGTAGTTAGTGTCAGAATTGAATTGTCAGACACCCAACTGATATCGGAGAATTGGAGAACTGGTTGTTGGTGTTGGAAAAAAAAAGATATCACAAACCCAAATATCCATTGGCAGATGAAAAAATTGCTATATAAGCATTTAATAAAATACTACCCAGCAATAAAAACAAATGAGCTATTAATACAGTCTACAATGTGGATGAATCTCAAAATAATTATGCTGAGTGAAAAAAACAAAAAGAAATATATGTTATACGAACCCATTTATATGAACTAATAAATGTAACCTAATCTCTTGTGGCAGATATCAGACTGGTGTTGGCTTAGGAGTGGGGGACAGAGAAAGGAATTACAGAGGGGCATGGGGATTCTGGGGTGATGGCAGGCAATGGACATACTCATGTTGATTGTGGTGATGGTTTCACACACACATAGACACACATACCTGTGAAACTTCTCAAATTATACATTTTAAATATTGCATTTTATCGTATGTCCATCATGCTTCAATAAATCTGTTAAAATTTTTTAGATGACTGGAATAAGATATTCAAATGGTTATCTCTGGGTGATAGATTTTGAGAGTTCTGTTTACTTTTATACTTTGTTACCCTTATACTTTCCTCTAGTTTTAAAGTTTTCTGCAGTGAGCTTGTATGGTAGAGAATGAACGTATACAGGACCAAAACAAAAACAAAATGATATAAAAATATTACACAGGGCTAAGACAACATGATTAACTTTACAGGAACGTAGTGAGTGAAGTAGTCCTTTGTGGCTCATCTGGGAACCCAGTCACCATTTATAATGAGGCCACTGTGAAAAAATGTGCTCTCCTTCCCAAACACTGATTTTAAATTGAACTTTCAGAAGAGTTGTATTTTTTTTTAAAGCTCTTTCAGCAGTGAACTCCTTTGTTTCAGGTTTTGTTCACAAGAGTTGCTTTTATTTTCTTGAGGATATTTCTTTCACACTAGAGTAAAAAGGTTCTTTAAAAATTGCAGCAATATTTGGTGTGGGAAATGTCCGTGAGGACTAAGGCCAGAGAAGTTTTCTGCTGAACACATCAGGAAAAGCTTTCAATGTGGTTACGCTCAGAAACAAGTCTATAAATATTGCACCTTGTTATGGCAAAAGCCCGTCTCCTAGTTTATGTGGCCCCTGTGACTGAACTGCTTGGTGAACTGCCTTCTCTCCCTACACACCATCTCCGGCATCCCCCGGGGCCCCCTGCAAATGACAAGCCTTAAGTCGGGCTTCTGTTTCAGGACAGCTTCTGTCCCATCAGTGGCCTCTATTGAGTCTGTCTTACTGTCTCATGAGACCTGAACGAACACTTGTTTTCCAGTGAAGTTCTCACCTTGTGATCTTTTTTGCAGACAATGATGCATAAAGCAAAAAGCAGGCTGAGAACTTCGGAATTGGTGGGACTCATCCCAAGTCTTAGGGGAGGGAGACAAAAATCAATCCAACTGAATTTAGACTTGTGAGAGCCTAACTAACCACCACTCTTTGGTCTCTTCAAAATAGGAAACTTCAGGAAACACTAAGAAAGCTTTGCACAGAGTTTGGTGGATTTTCAGACTCGCAAAGTAGAAGTCTGTTTCCCACTATTTATCGCCTTGGAAACTTTGCACACTCTCTAAGACACAACCTGACCTCACACCTTGGTCTATTGAAAAGAACTCAATCCAGACATTATACGGTTTTCTTGAACAACCCAGAATAGGCTCAGCTATTCTCCCTTCCATAGGTGCTCTTGTCGCACTCAGCATTGTAGCGCTCAAGCAATTTCTTGCTTTTCTCAAAGGGAAAACCACTCTCTCTCTTCTGTGAATCTGCCCCGACGTCTAGCGGAGTTCCTGACACATAGTAGGCACTCAAAAAATGTATATGTGACTTACCCATACTGTTTTATCAACAAATTCCAAACTAATGAGGCTTAAATAAGTGCGTTATTTGAAGGTAACTGATAGAACAGTGTAGGGATAACCCAAGAGGTTTCTTGTGATTTAATTTCACTCTTATTGCTGTTACTTTGTACGTTTCTTAGGGTGCTAAGAGAAGTCCAGTAAATGAGGGGCATTAAGTTGTGTGATTTCGTCATTCTGTTACCCTCTCCCCCAGCACAGCTGACTCTCCAAGAAGTCTCCTCTAAGTCATTTGACCCATTCAAGAGTAGGGTTTGTGTCAGTCAGCATTTTAGTTGCAAGCAACAGAAACCAATTTTAGGTAATTTAATTAGAAAAGGGACCTATTAGAAGATATTGGTAGCTCACAGAATCTTGGGTCAGGTCAAGTAATCAGTCAGCATAATGCTTCAACTGCCACAGTGAACCTGTTTCCTGAAGACACCAGCGTCTCTGTTACTGGGGCATCTCCAGCATCTCCAAGGTAGACCTGGGCACTGCCACTGAAATGGTTGACACTGTTGGCTCCAGAGGTGGAGTGGACCTGCTGTCACTGTGGCCTCCCTTACCAGAATGGGTTAGTGGTACTGTTCCTTTGTGTCATCAGTTTCCGATTGTGCAGAAATGAAACTGAGGTCCAGACCCTAGATGCGCAGGTGTTGGGACGGTGATTATCTGGTGTGTACTCTGGGAAGAGAAGGTCTTGTCTCTGTCTCAGATGCTGGGGCCATGGATATCCTTTACAAGGCTGTCTTGTCATTACTCTCTTAAGGATGGGAGGCCAGGAAATATCTTTAATATACAGCTGCTGAGAACCATCAAATACTATCTTTGTGACGATGACACAAGAGAAAAATCAGTGAGACTTAGCATGTGTATAAAGCATTGGACAAGCAAGCAGAGAAATCAGTGGGTGGATATTAGGGCGTCTGTGAATGCTCTGCAATTTTATGCAAAATTAGGTGTATTTTGAAGGCATGCATTGTGCAAAAAGCTTAAGAACCTAGATCCAGATTATTGTCTAAACCCATCACTTGGTATATGAGACTAATAAACTGAGGCCCAGAAAGTGGCTTATTGGAGGAGGTATAGGGTGTCCTGGCAAAATAAGGACTAGAACTTATGCCTCAAAAACTTGCCTGAAAAACATCTTCCAAGTGCAAGGTGCAGTTTAAGGTCATAGATGTGTTTGTTTTAGAATAACCGTGTCAATTTGGACTAAAGTTATTACATGTTTTATGGAAACACAGAAGTCTGATCCCAGGCTTCAATTTCAGCTTTGCTCGTCATTAGGTTGTCTGGTATTGGTATAAATCTCACCTGCTTTCCTTGCATTCCCTACCGGTGACCTAGACATATCACTTGCCAGAGGAGGGAGGTGAATCAAGGCAGAGGGTGGAAGCCCCCAGGTCAGACCACCCCAGCAACTCTATACTCAGGCTTCTGAAGGTCTCTTCTAAGCTGAGACTTTGTGCCAGCTATTCTGGACTTATCACAGGGCTTTCTTGCCTGTGCTGAAACCGCCCAGCCCTCATAGCAAATGGGCTTCCAAAGAGATTCTAATTGCACTGTCCAGCCATTTATCTACTAGTCCTTATGCTGAGCACTCAAAGTTCTATAGGGGTCAAACAAGTAACAGGAGTGAAGCTGTTCAAGGTAAGCCACTAGGAAGTGGTGGGAACTGTAGTAAACTAGGTACAGTAGTGGGAAGAAAAATAAAGTCAGATTCTTCCCTGACTTTTTACATCAAAATAGATGGAGGAGTAACCTCAGTCGATTCACCATATGCCAACCAGATATATGTATTAGATCTCAATAACTCAGACAAATAACTAAGTCTTTTATAAGGCCTACAAAATGAAGATGCCCACAAGAAGATAAAACTGTATTACGTTTTTTTTACCCAGCAATATGTAAAAGATCACCTGCCATACTTCAAGCAATGCAACAGAAGGACAGGGACAACTGTCCAGTCTCCTGGAGCAGATGAAACAAATTTCAAAGCAATAAGGGGCTGACCCGACTGATTTATGGATCAGGCAAGATCATCATTAAGGCACGGTGTCATGATTTTATTGGGATTTTTTCTTGCTTAGTGAATACAGAATAATGGTGCACCTTGCGGTTGATGGCATCTTAGAAATACAGCATATATATTTGCTTGTGTGTGCATATAATATCTCCGGAAGAGCAACCAAGAACCTGTAGCAGTGGTTGTCTCTGGGGAAGCAGCACTTGGTGTTAGGGGACAGCGTGTGTCTTTTGAACTTTGTAAGCAGGTACAAGTATTATATATCAAACAGCAAATAACAATTAAAAAAAATAAAATGTAGCTTTTTACATGCTAACATGGAAGGAAACCCAAGATATGGTGTCAAATGAATTAAATAAGGAAATGCATAGAGTAGGGGGTTCTCAGATTCAATCCATTTCGCTATACGGGAATGCAGACCCACTGTTCCCAGATCATCTGATTTTTCAAGAAAAGCTTGAAATCTCAATTTTGTGTGAAATTTCCTAATTTTTAAGGTTGAAAAGCAATTTAAATTCTTTCAAACATGATTAGGGCAATAAAACCCATCTGTGAGTAGGCTGGGGTCCACAGACTGTCACTTTGGAATGTCCACGTTGTTCCTGATGGTGGCCCTGCCACACACAGTTATGCACATTGCTTTGAGGCACCTGCCAAGGGGTTGAGTGGGGGCTGATATCCAGCCCTGTTCCCTTCCCACTGAGCCATGGGGCCTGGCACAGAGCTGTGTGTTCCTAGAAGGAAGGCCACAAAGGTACCATTTGCTCACTAAGCACAGTGCCAAAGTCACCAAGGTTGTCCATGGGTCACCTTTTTCTAACTCAAGCCAAGGTGGTCTACAGGTTAGCGATGGCCCCACCTGAAGAAAGAAAGATCAGTGGCTTTAACTTTGTAAGGTGAAACTTAAACTCAGATCTGTTTTTTCTGCCATAAAATTGATTACTTTTTGCCTTCTTGGTTTATGAACTATTTGAAGTGAAGGGTTTGCTAGCTAAGAAGGCCAAGTGGAATGAATTCACATGGTTGCACAGAACTCTGAAGTCCTGTGACTGTCTTGGGCAAGACAGATATGGCAGGTTGTCAAGGATACAGTTCTATTTGCCTTATTTGGTTAAAAAAAACCAAACATTTGTCAAAGCTTTTTGTAGTTATTCCTCCTTTCTGTAGATGAACACACAGCTCTTGGCTGTAATCAATATTCACCCACTCATAAACCAATACATTATATTGAAGCTGAGGAAAACAATTTCAGGTATTAGGGATGTTTGTTGTCCTGAGAACTACTTGAGATAATACATTCAAGGGCTTAGCAGAGTGTCCAGCACCCAGTGAATTCTCAGTAAACAATTGCTTTTTTTTTTTAATAAATGGTAATGTAGAATTCATATGTAAAGTCCTAAATATCTTCATAACTGACCAAGTTAGAAGCAAAACACCTTTCATAGTAAGATATCCAAGTCCTAGGGAACCATCCTGGACCCCTCTAAAATAATGGTCATTACAAAGTATGAATTCAATGAAATTTAGCTTTCGTCTAAATGCCCCTTGTCAGCACTGGAAAGCAGGAGAAAATGAGGGACAGAAAAGTCATTCCTCCTGCTGGCTTTTTTTCTCTCTGTTCAAAAATGTCGACTCTACCGAAGTGTTGCTGAGATTTTTAAGAAATTGGCTGTTGTGTACATTGGGACCTTGACTCTGATTTGGGACAAAGCAATCCACATATTTTCCACACACTGCCTGCCCCTGTTCCCATTACATTGACAGGGTTAAAACCAATCTGGGATATATTATACTGGTTTCAAGTCTAGGTCTGTTTTTTCATATAAAAATAGTGATGATTAAAACTGATGATGATGATAGTACCTACTCATAAGGCTGTTTTAAAGATCCAATAAGGTAATATCTTTGAAGTGTTTGGCACATTCCCTGGTACACAGAAGTGTTCAGTTAGTTTTGGCTATGATTAGGCTCTGGAAAGCAGGACAATGAAACTTCATTTATTCATCATGTACTTATCAAGTGCCCTATCTGTCTATCTGTCTCTGTCTCTGTCTCCCTCTCTCTTTGTCTATCTCTGTCTCTTTTTCTTTGCCAGGCACTGTGCCAGAAGCACACTCAAAGACAGGAGGACTGAGCTCTCGAGAGGTTTATGTTCTAATAGAATGATAATTTAGGACTGGATGAAAGAGAGAGGACACAGTCGCAGAGTGATAAGAAGCTACCCAGAGGCAATGGGAGCCTGTCCTTCCAGAAATTTTGTGTTTTGCATAGCATACTTCAATCTTGCCACTGCCTGCACCATAGCTAGAACTTTGTTTTCCATGTGGAGACAAACGGGGTCAATAATTGGGTAATGTTGACAAAGCCGTGACTCCTAGAATGAAAAGAATCTTGGCTTACCTAATTCATCCCTTGCAACAGTCTGCAAGAAGGTCAATGCCCAAATAATCCAAGATATCCAGGTCTTCCCTTTTCCACATAGGACCTTTAGTGGTAGAGACTTATCAGTCTCTCTGGAGAGGCACCTGTTTAAAAGCCTTCTAATCAAGACTGCTTCTTTCTCATGTACAACTTTGTTTTCTGGCAGTAAATCAAGCAAATTCTCTCTAAATGAAGTTGAGTGAGCCAGGCAGAATTTCTAGGTCATGGGCAGCTCATTACCCTTTCCACTCCTGCTGATATCCATCCTCAAGAGTTGTTCTTGGCCATATTCTGGTTTCTCATTGGAGGAGGCATTAGAATGCCATTCTGCTGCATTCCTCAGGGAAAGTATTCGGTGGAAGGCCTTTCTGAGAACCTATGGTTAAAGTTTAGTAAAACTGGAAGTACCCTATTACTGTTCAAGAAGTTTTAGTAAGTTCCACAACCTGGACTGGAATCTGGAGTATGTTTTTCTTGCTTTTTACAAAAGTTTCTGTGACATAATTAGGGCAGCACCTGTAAGAGTTGAGGGCCAAAGGTTAAGGTGGCCCCAACTCACCTGTCTGTACCTCACTGGAGAAGCTCATCTCATTTCAGCAAAAATAAATTGGGCACCTCCTGTGCACGAGTATGATTATTTAGAAGATCATAGAGTCTTGTGGGTCTGTAGATACCACTCAGCACAGCTAAACCTTTCAAATCTACAGGTATATCCATCTGCCAAACATAAATTATTTAGCTCAGACTTAAACAAGATTATAGCTGGAAGAGACTCTAGGAATTTTCTAGTACTCAGAGAAGGATCCCTTCTCTGGGATCCCTAGTATATGACTGTTCTGCTTGAGCCCGCAATCTCTTGGGAGGGGGAAGTCACTCCTTCCAATGAACATTGTTCCATCTGCCACCCAAAGCTTTTTTAGAAGAATTAAAGTATTGCAAATAAGGAAACCAGAACATAGTATTCCCTTGACTAAATATTCTTTTACTACTAGGTTGGAAAGTTCTTCCCGAAACTGATCTTAATACAACCTCTGTCCCTTCCATTCATTTGGTTCTCACTTCACCTTCTAGGTCAACATGAGACTAGTGTACTTCCTTCTCTGCATGACAGTCCTTGAAGCATTTGGAGATAGCTGCCTTCTATCCCACCCTCTCTGGCCTCATCTCATGCTCCTCAATGTCATGACCTCAGAGCAGCCTCCCTGACAGGTTCAGCCACAACAGATCCTTCTTTCCAGTCACTCCGTCAATCACCTTGTTTGTCTTCTTCAAGCATTTTTCACAGTCTGAAATTATCTTGCTCCCGCATTTGTTTATTTCTTTATGGCTGACTATAATATAAACACTTTGAGGGCAGGGATCTTGTCTGTCTTACTCATCACCAAATTGAGCGTGCCTAGAACTGTAACCAGCAAGTACTCAGCAAATATTTGCTGTTTATTAGTTGAATGAGTAAGTGAACAGACCTGAAACCAGTCTTTCGATAATTCCCTATAAGATTTTATTCCTTAAAAAATTTTTTTTAAATGTTTATTTATTTTTGAAAGAGAGAGAGAGAGAGAGAGAGAGAGAGAGAGAGAGAAAGTGTGTGTGTGGGGTGGGGAGGGGCAGAGAGAGAGAGACACAGAATCTGAAGCAGGCTCCAGGCTCTGAGCTGTCAGCACAAAGCCCAGTGTGGGGCTTGAACTCACAAACTGAGAGATCATGACCTGAACTGAAGTCAGATGCTTAACAGACTGAGCCACCCATGCCTCTTGATAAGATTTTATTCTATTTATTCAATTTCTTTGGCTTAGGTAACCAAATAGGTCTATCCTATAGACGGGAATGAAAAATAAAGAAGCCACATTAGAGCAAGGAACATCTACAAGCCACTTCCTTTTCTTACTCCTTTGAATATGGTGTAATACTGGGAGAAAAGAAAAAGCTGTCAGGACCTGGATTCTTATTTGATATCTGCTGGTATGTTACTGTGTGGCCTTGGAAAAGTCTCTCAATTGTTCTGAACTTTAGTTTTCTCACATGGAAAATCTGGAAGGTGGCCTGGGGCTCAGAAATATTCTCAGTGGAAGTATTAATGCCAAAAAAAGAAGCCTCAGTGTAGTTCAGGTGCACTTAAGACCTGGTCATTCTCCATTAGCAAAGAGTCAGAGGTTCCCAAGCCTGGATGTATGTTCGAGTCACCTATGAAGTGTTTGATTAGATCAACTTTATTGAAGTATGATTCATATGCAATTAAGTGCACATAATTTAAAGTATTCTCTATACACACACACTGTAAGCACCACTCCAATACAATATATAACATTACTCTGGTTCTGGAAATTTCCTTCATGCCCCTTTGCAGTTAATCTACATAACACCCTGCCCTACGTAACCACCAGCCTGATTTCTATCACCAGAGATTAGTTGTGTTTATTTTAGAACTTTATGCATATGACGTGTGTGTGTATATATATACACACACGCACATAATCATAATCATACATGTGTATTCTTTTGCATTTGGCTTCTTTTGATCAGAATATTGTTGTTGAGATTTCATCCGTGTTGTTGCTTATATCAGTAGTTTGTTCTATTCATATAGCTGAGTAATTGTCCATTCTAAAAAAAGCTTTTTAAATGAAGAGTCTTGGGCTCCACTGATCTTCATATTTGGATCTCTGAAGTCAAAGTCCAGAAATCTATGTGTTTAACATGTGCCAGACAGAATACTTTTGCAGAAGCTGGGTTTAGGAAACTTTTAATTAGCAGCTGTTCCCCTCAAGTGCAAACAGTTCCCACAATGCGACTGGTATGGCTGGAAGTAAATTGGTCACAAGTTCTGTGCGGGTCTGAGAACCCTCATTCCTGTCGGACTCTCTCCGCCAGATCTTGTGGCCTTCCATAGCTCATGAAGTTCCTGGTGCTTGTAACAAAGCCCAGAGTCAGCCCTGCAAATATTCTTTCAGCTCTAAGGCACCTGTAAACTGAGTTATGAGTCTCAGTGTTCACAGGTAAGTCTATAATCTTAATCTATAAAAGCTCACCCCTGCCACGGAGAACCAGAGGTGCTTACGGCAGCCCTTCTATTTCAGCCCAGCTGCTGAATTACTCATGACAGTTTTATGAGTTGTTTTACTGTCTGGTAAACTTTTTTCTTTCCTTTTTTTCTTTCTTTCTTTCTTTTTTTTTTTTTGGTCTTAATTGAGGGAAGCGTTCTTTGACCATAGTACACAAACGCCACCTTCAGGCAGAAATTGTAACATTCTTTTGAAACCACAGGGAACAGTTTTCTTAGAACTTAAAAAAAAGTCTTGAGAGCAACATACAGTTTATATTTTTTCACTTTGGTCCAGACTTTTAAGAATGAGAATTTATTTTTTTTAGAGAAGTTTTAGATACACAGGAAAAATGACCAAAAGGTATAGAGATTTTTCCATATATTCCCAGCCTTTTTATCTGCACATCCCACACCAGAGTGGCACATTTGTTATAATAGATGAATCTATATCATTACCTCTCCAAAGCAATAGTTCATATTAGGTTTTAACTCTTGGTATTGTACATTCTGTGGGTTTGGCCAAGTGTATAATGATGTGTAGGTACCATTACAGTCACACAGAGTATTCTCGCTACCTTGAAAACCCTCTGTGCTCTGCCTACTCATCCTTCTCTCCCCTCTCACCCCCACCAATTACTGATCCTTTACTATTTCTGTAGTGTTACAGAATGTCATATAGTTGAATCATATAGTATGTGTAGCCTTTTTATATTGGCTTCTTTCATTTGGTAATGTAAATTTAAGGTTTCTCTATGTCTTTTCATGGCTTGACAGCTCATTGCTTTTTAGTGCTGGATAATAGTCCACTGTCTGGATGTACCACAGTTGATTGATCCATTCACTGACTGAAGGACATCTTGGTTGCGTCCAAATTTGGGCAGTTATGAATCAAGCTGCTCTAAGCATCCATGTGCAGGATTTTGTATGGCCATAAGATTTCAACTTCTTTGGATAAATACCAAGGAGAGGGATTCTGGATCATATAATAAGAACAGATTTCATTTTGTAAGAAACAGACAAACTGGGGTGTCTGGGTAGCTCAGTCGGTTAAGTGTCTGACTTCAGCTCAGGTCATGATCTCATGATTCATGAGTTCCAGCCCTGCATCGGGCTCAGCACAGAGCCAGCTTCGGATCTTCTGTCTTCCTCTCTCTGCCCCTCCCCTGCTCGCATTTTTTTTCTCTTTCTCCCTCAAAAATAAATAAACGTTAAAAACAAAACAAAACAAAAAAAGAAACAGTCAAAATGTCTTCCTGTTTGTCCACATTCTCGTGAGCATTTGTTGGTGTCATCCTTTTGGAGTTTGGCCATTCTAATAGGTGTGTGGTGATGTTTCATTGTTGTTTTAATTTTCCATTCCCTAATAACATATGATGTAGAGCATTTTTTATACACTTATTTCCATCTTTATATCATGTTTGGTGAGGTGTCCATTCAGGTCTTTTGCCCATTTTTTAATTGGGTTGTTCATTTTCTTATCATTGGGTTTTACAAGTTCGTTGTATGTTTTTGAATAACAGTTCTTTTTCACATATGTCTTTTGCAAATATTTTCTTCCAGTTTGTGTCTTGTCTTTTCATTCTTTTGACAGTGTCTCTTGCAGAGTAGAAGTTTTTATTTTAATGAAGCCTAGTTTATTAATGTTTTCTTTCATGGATCAAGTCTTTTGGTGTTGTATCTAAAAAGTCATTGTGCCCAAGCAAGGTCATCTAAATTTTCCCCTATTTTACCTTCTAGGAGTTTTATAATTTTGCACTTTATATTTAGATCTATGACCCATCTTGAGTTAATTTTTGTAAAGGTTGTTAAGTTCTGTATATAGATCCGTTTGTTTTTTGTTTGTTTATCTTGTATTTTAGTTTTATTTTTTGGTATGTGGTTGTCTACTTATTCCAGCACCATTTGTTGAAAGACCATCTTTTCTCCTTTGCATTTGCTTTGCTTCTTTGTCAAAGATGGGTTGACTATGTGTGGGTCTATTTCTGGGCCCTCTTATCTGTTTCATTGATCTATTTATTCTTTCACCAATATCACGCTGTTTGGATTATGATAGCTTTATGGTAAGTCTTGAAGTTGGGTAGTGTCACTCTTCTGATTTTGTTCTTCTCTGTCAATATTCTGAGTCTTTTGCTCCTCCAAATAAACTTTAGAATCAGTTTGCTAATATCCATGAAATAACTTGCTGGGATTTTGATTGGGATTGTGTTGAATTTATAGATTAAGTTGGGAAGAAGAGACCTCTTGGCATATTGAGTCTTCCTATCAATGAACATGGAATCTCTCTCCATGTATTTAGTTCTTTGATTTCCTTCATCAGAGTTTTGTGGTTTTCCTCATATAGATCTTGTACATATTTTCTTACCTTTATACCTAAGTATTCATTTTCTTGGAGGGCTAATGTAAATGGTATTGTTTTTTTAATTTCAACTTCCATTTGTTTATTGCTGGTATATAGAAAAGTGATTGATTTTTATATATTAAACATGTATCTTATATTCTAGCTATAATTTCTTATTATTTCCCAAGTGTTTTTGTTAATTCTGCCAGATTTTCTGCATAGATAATCATGTCATCTGTGAACAAAGACAGTTTTGTTTCTTTCTTCCCAATCTGTATACCTTATCATATCTTATTACATTACCTAGGATTTCCAGGACAACTTTGGGATGCCTGGGTGCCTCCGTTGGTTAAACATCTGACTCTTGATTTTGGCTCAGGTCATGATCTCGCGGTTTGTGAGTTCAAGCCCTGAATCAGATTCTGCACTGAAAATGCAGAGCCTGCTCGGGATTCTCTCTCTTTCTCTCCCTCTCTCAGCCCCTCCTCTATTCTCTCTCTCTCTCAAAATAAATAAATAAACTTTAAAAAAAAAGCAACATCCTTGTCTTGTTCCTGATCTTAGTGAGAAAGCTTCTAGTCTCACTATCAAGTGTGATGTTAGCTGTAGGTTTTTGTAGATATTCATCAGTTCATTTAAATCTCTTGCATGTATCTTAAATCTTTTGAGATATTACTAAAAAATGAAAACGGTGGATACTCATGCAACAACTGAACCATGAAAGCAGGTTGATGAGACATTCCTTTTATACTTTAAATTGTTAATTGTGCTTTAAATCAGTTAGCCAAAGAAAATTGTTCATAACTAGTTTCACATTAAAATCCAGAAAACGTGTTCCACTGGCTGGTCATTTAATATCTAATCATGTCTCTTGTATTGTAAAGAAATCTATCTGAAAATCAAAACTAATGTGTCAATTTCTCTTTAGGCTATGTATTGGTAAATGAATTCTTTCCTAATTGGCCACAATTAAATATTATGTATTCTACCACTATGGTCTACATTTTGCTGTTAGTTTCATGATGGTTTCTTTCTTTTTTTCTTTCTTTTTAGGTTTATTTATTTATTTTGAGACACACACACACACACACACACACGAGAGCAGGGGAGGGGCAAAGAGAGAGAGGGACTCCCAAGCAAGCTCCATGCTGTCGGTATAGAGCCTGATGCAGGGCTCAACCTCATGAACTGTGGGATCATGATCTGAGCTGAAACCAAGAGTTGGATATTTAACTGACTGAGCCACCCAGGCACCCTTCATGATGGTTTCAATCATTTATTACATCTTCAACATCTGTTGGATGGCTAGTACTGTAACAAAAACACAAAGAAGTTTAAGTCACAGTTTCTTCCTTCCGGGGATTTAGGAATCCATTAGGGAGTCAAAATAGATATTAGAAACAGCCGAGATACAATACAAAGCCAAGTGTACTTATTCAACAAAATGAGTGATGTTGGCTATAAGTATAAAAGGAGCCAGGGATTTGGCAGACTATTGCAGATTGGTTGCTGTGGAAGATTTTACAGAGAAGGCAAGAACAGGTTAGGCCTGAGTGGGTAGGTTGGATTTGCAATGTGAAAGGGAACAGGCAAGGCATTTCTTCCAGGAATCTGGTCAGCTTGAGCAATGGCTTGGAATTGGGAATGAGCGTGGTATGAGTAAGCATAGTGTAAGCAGACCATGAAAAGAATGGTGTTGGGGCTTAAACTCCCTGAGGTGTGATTGTTCACAATGTTATTTTCTATAATGACAAAGGAGGAAGATTTTAACACTCTACAGAGCAAACAAAGCAGTGATTCAGTTTCACAGTTTATGTTGCTCACATAATTGTAACTTTCAGAAATATGATAGAATGATTAAAATCCACCTCCCCACTCCCACTGATGTTGGGATACAGCATGCCCTTCCCCTCCCCACCCCTACATTTTTGGGAGGCAGTGTAGGAACTAGCCTGGCTGGCTGGAGCCATGGGCTGTTAGATTGTAGGTAGGATGGGGGCTGATCTTAGAGCCCATTAATAATGGCTGGCTTCCATTATTTGACTCTCTGTCCTGGACCCCTCTCCCCCAGAGTAAGGGGCTATTCACCCAGAGAATGAAACCCCTTTACTATCGCTATAAAGACAGTGATCTTTTGCAGTGATCTATTGGTTGCTGCAACCATAGAAAAAAATGTCTAGTATGCCTAGCATGAATAGCTTTGGATTTCCTGTTGCTTTCATTTGAGCCCCAGTTCTCCATTTCCCTAATCACAGATTTCCTGTGCATATGGCTAGAGGGAGCCTGCACTGTAGAGCCTTGTGGTATTAAGGCTAGAGATTGCCTCCGCTACCCCTCTGAGGAGTAAGGTGGTAGGTTGCAAATATTAATGTTGCTCTTTGGGGGCATAGGTCACAGGGGTATGGATCATCTTCCTAGTTCCTATCCTACCCTCAAGAAGCCTAAGAGTCACGGCAGCAATTACAAAAGCCATATAAGATTTCAATGTCAATTTTCCAAAGCCAGGTATTATGAGTTTCAAAAAAAAGGGCACAGTGAATTTCTCTTTTTCTCTTCAGAGTATCAACCACTTATAAAATCCCCCACTCTGAAAGACAGTGGTGTATGTATATTTTCTCTTGAAGAGCTTTGTTGGTTAATGTGGAATACGGCTGTCATCCATTAATATATTCAGCAAGTGTTTATTGAACACTCACTTTGCAAAATGCCCATGCTTGGGGATAGGGATACGGTGGTGAACAAAACAGCTAGTCATTGCTCTTAGGGTATTTAGAGTCTTGTAGGAAAGGCAAAGAATAAACGATAGCAATGAAATGCATTGAATGCTCACAGGAGAAGCGTACACGGGAGCATATAGCAATAGAACCTAACCAAGTTGATAAATTGGAAATTAGCCGGGCACTGGGAAGAGGAAGAGTGTTTCAGGAGGAGTGACAGCCTGGCAAGGGCTGGTGGTACTGGAGGAGAGAATGGTACATACTGAGACCAGAGGCAGAGGCAGGGGTCTGACTGTGATGATTTCTGGAAGTCCTCTTCAGGAGTCTGCATTTTATGAAAAGTGCATGGGAAACCAATGAAGAACTTAAAGCAGAGGAGCAAAGAGTGCATATGAAAAAAAAAATGTGCCTCGTACCCCCTACTGAAATACAGAGATTCAGACAAAGGCTTGTTTATAAACACTAAGCAACAGGAACCCTCGAAATTTACCCCCAACTCGGCTACCTATTCAAATAGTCACCTGTTAGCATTATTTTTCATTTTGGGTGAGGGTGAAATATGGGAAAGGAAATGAAGGATAGTGCTGGCACTTTAGGTTCTCTAGGATGCAGAGGTTTTCGTGAGCTAGGATGATTTAGAGATTTTCATGAGCCAGGATGATTCAGGATAGGACTGACATTTCAAAATGATGGAGAAAACTGTTTCCTTAGTGTCAGGATCAGAAAGTGTGAAAGGAATAGTCAAAACATTGACAGTGGTTATCTCTATTATGAGTGATTTTATTTTATGACATTTTTCAGTAGTCTCCAAATTTCTGTATTTATTTTAAAATCTGAGGAAACATTATTTTCAATTTAGAATATAATAACAAAGTTAAACTTTACAGAATTTTCTCTTCTTTTCTTTAATCGTCCTTCCATCTTTGCATGTCCTAAAGGTCACGGAGAGCATGTTTTGATTCATTATTCATTATTCAGGATCCTGGGGACATGGAGGAAAAGGCTTGGGAGGTGAGACTTGCACAGAAGTGATAAATTCCATTTCACCATTGATTTTTACAGCTGCTGTGTTTCTTTCAGCCTCTTCTTGCCCTAAGCAGTATTAATAATGGATTTCATGTCTTCTTCCAAATTTAATGTTCAGCCCTAGTCTGTCACTGAAGCAGGCTCATGCAATGAACACTACTTTCCTTCTGAAATCTGGAATGTCTTGAAATAGCTCAGAAAGCACATGTAGAGGTGAGGAGATGTGTCATCAGATGTGCAGCTCAACGGAAGGACTTGGATGATCCGGTAAAGGGCTTACATGAAATTAGTGATGGGCTCTCTCATTTTACTAGAAAAGAAACAGGCCCAGAGACATTAAGCAACTTGACCAATGCCATGTAGCTAGTTAGTGGCAGAATTGGGACAAGATTTACATTTTCCTATTCTTAGGATGTTGTTCTCACTCCGTCCTCTTGCCTGACCATTAATGGTGTCACCTTGGAAGAAGGTATTGGAGCGGGAGAGATGAATGCATAGTGAGCTATCAGAGCAGGGGCAAAAAAAGATTGGGGAAGGAGAAGGATGGAAATCAACAGGACGGGAAAACAGGGGGTATGCCAACCTCAGGGCAAGGCTCAAACAATCCAGTCCGATCCAAATCAGGCTGGCAAGCTGTCTTTGATTGGTCCATCCGGCTGAGTCCTTCAAGCTGTTATTCCCTGAACTGTGCCCAGCTGGCAGGATGAAAATCATTTGAAAAATATCCGGAAATCGCTACTCACCAGGGAGCATCTGTGAAAAATACTGACCACAAATGAGCTGGCAGGGGCTCGGTGACTGCCCAGTCACCACGGCGAGTTTGTCTGAAGGGGTTCCGGAGTTATTTCCCAGATGGGCCGCGCAGCTGCCGTAAGTGGCTGGGCCTTGTGAAGTGTTTCTCATAATGCAGGAGCTGTTTTCTTGAAGAGCTGTGAGCAGATCACAGTTTTGTACCTGGAATCGTGCTTTTCAAAGGCGCTCATTAAAAATCCTGTGACGACTCTCTAAAGTGAAGGAGTTTTTCACAAATAATTTGCCATTTTGTATATCTGGATTTCTTAGTGTAGAATCTACCCAGGGTCATCCTAATGAAGAAATTCTAGAGCACGGGGACATAATCTGTATTTTTGCACATTGTTGCTGTGAATGGCAAGCAAGAAACAGAGTTAGACCCTCTTCCTCGTAGCCGGAGATCCTGGGACCTGGTCCGCCCTGCTGGAAGTTCGCCCAGCCTCTGATACCAATGCCTCCATAAGAAATCAAAGTTAGAAAAACCTAGTCCAACATTTCAGCTCATCCTTTCCTATCGCAGGTTGTTTCTAACATAATTCAATGAATGATTTTTCTTGTCTCCTATACATTACTGTCCTTCTCAAAAATGCTGATGTTCTCAGCAAGATATCATGTAAATATTTTAGTTTGAGCTCAGAGTCCAGGCTGTTTGATCTCATTTGGGAATGAGACCACTTGCTGACACCTATTGACTGTTTTCTATCTCCTGTGGTCTTTTCATCTGTGGGGTAGGATCAGTAGTTCACCCAAAAAGGGTACTCTGAGTTTCAATGAAGCAGTTGAAAGTAAGAGACTAAGATGTTTGCTTATCATGTGTATTAGTCCATGTTCTCCTGAGAAAAAGAATAGATATGTAAAGGAAATTTATTACAAGAATTGGCTCACACAATTGTGGAGGCTGAGAAGTCTCACAATCTGCCATTTGCAAACTGGAGAACCAAGAAAGCCAGTGGTGTAATTCAGTCTGCGTCCAAAGTTGAGGAAAGCCAATGGTATAAGTCTGGTATAAGACCAAAGCCAATGGTCTTTGGACCCAAGAAGACCCAAGAAGCCAGAGTGCTGACGTCCAAGGGGAGGAGAAGATAGATGTCCCAGCTCAAGCAAAGACAGCAAATTTTCTTTTCTGCTACCTTTTGTTCTCTTCAGGTCCTCCACAGATTGGGTGATGCCTACCTTCATTGTTGAGGGAAATCTTTATTTAGGGTGCCAATTCAAATACTAATCTCTTCCAGAGACACTCCCACAGACATACCTGGAAATAATGTTTTACCAGCTGTCTGGGCATCTCCTAGCCCAGTCAAGTTGACATATAAAATTAACCATCACACCTTCCAAATCAAATACACAAACTGTTCTGTTTATGAACTTCTGCCCCCTTGGCCAGTCACGTCACTTCTATCTATTCAAATACATGCAAGCCACTACATGCTGAAAAGGAAGAAAACAATGGGGAAAATTACCTCACAAAGAATAAGACCCATTCTAGAGAACTTGGAAACGCCTCAGAGAGGTCACACAACAGCTCTCAGAGCAGAATTCCCAGGAATTCAGGACATGAGTTTTTCAAAGGCTTTGTCTTGCGGACTCCCTTCTCCTGCACTTGACCTTTCAGCCCCACAAACACAGAGGCTCTCTGGAGAGAGAAGTGAGAATCAGGGTGAGGAAAAAGAGACTTTGGGCAGCTAAGAAGCATGAGGGAAAGAACAATTAGAAAAGTGATTTTAAACAGAATCCTATCTTCCCTGGATTCCATCTGCTGGTACAGGTGACCACCTATGTTATCTAGGCCAGCCCTGTTAACTAGAGGGCCCTACCTTTTTTTATCATGATTTTATATGTGGTCGCTGCTAAACTCCCTTGGCAGATGCCTTTGCTTTTCTCATATTATATAAATATTGACAGCCTCACTTAAAAAATATTCCTTATCTATGTGGCTGCCGTCCACCAACAGGGACTGCACTAAAAGGCAACTTCCATGTCACTTAGACATGTTGTTACTTTGGTCCGAAGCTTTAGGCTTGGGTATGTATTAGAATCACCTGAGGGAGGGAAGGCTCATTAAGAAGTAGGGATTCTGGGTCTTATCCTAGGAATTCTGATCTAGGGGCTCTGGAGTAGGCCCAGGAGTCTGCATTTTAACATGGACTTCCAGTGATTCTGTTGTAGATGGGTCCTGACTGCACTTTGAGAGAAGCCAATAAATGTACTTTCCACAGAGCCCATTCAGAGGCATCTTGTGAGTCACCAGCCGCCCCTAGGCCTGTACCCTGTGGTTGCTAGCCTAAGTGAGCATTTGCAGAGAATATGCAAGGGCCAGGGAATTTCACTGCCATGTCTTGATACATAAAAGAGTGCCGGGTCTAGATGGTCAGGAGCCCAAAAGTCTTCTGGCTAGATAAGGCCAAATGCTTCTCAGGAAAGGATTCATAACTGAAAGATTAAAATAGGGCTTGCTTTCTGCTTCTTGCAGTATTTGGTCATTAAAGCATGGGAAGAGAACTATTTGTTGAAGGGGGAGACACAGTGATTGTCTTCGTAAGTTAAGGATTTGATTTTATGGAAAGGAGATTACAGTTTTCCCGTGTGGCTCCAGAAAAGAACCAGGAGTAGTATGTGGAAGTGTAGGAGGCCGAGTTTAGTTCAATAAAAGGAAGTTAATAATTAGGGATCTGGAAAATGAAGTGGGTTCTGTTGCGTGGCAGTGAGAGCTCTACCATTTGAGAGTCATGATGAAGAGGCTAGGTTAATTAATCAACAAATTTATGTGTTCTACATTTTTTAACATAATTTAAAGTAGTGGAAAGAGTCCTGGATTTGGAATCAAGCCTAGATTGAAATGCCAAATCCCTCATTTGCTGTGTGACCTTGGGAATATAATTTAACTTTCACAGGATTAACGTGGTATGAGTAAGATAGAGCAAGTGCCTGGCACAGAGTAGGTGTTCACATGTATTTTCTCCCTGTCCCCTTCTTCTGTGTCTGCCGTTGTTCTAGATATCAGAAAAGCAGACAAGTAAGAGCCTGTGTCTTCCCTGCAGGAGCTCCCTAACTAATAGTGGGAGACAACGAGAATCATAAACATGATGCACGCTGTAATAGTGACAAGTGAAGGCTAATGGAGGCCCAGATCGGAGAGAGACTTCCATCTCTCTACAGGAGTTGATACTTCCTATGATCTCAGGTTCTGGATGTTGTCCTTTGAGCTCTACTGGACACAGAGAGTGGTCTTCCATCTTGAAAAAAGTACTCATTCCTGGGAAATGCTAAGGGGCAATGAGAAATTATGCTATGAACCAAAGGTCAAAATTCCCCTTAGTGCTTTGATTTCTTTGGATCCATTAATCCAGAAAACATTTTTTGAGCTCCTACCAATTCTAGGTAGGGGGCTGTCAGCTGGGGATATAGAGCTAATAGGAGTGGTCCTTGTCCACACGAGGTTCACAGTCTGTGGAGACAGGCAGAGATGAATAAATACACTTCACAATACCCAATATCCATTTCAACCAACAATGTCTTTTTTTCTCATTTTTATATATTACAGTTATGTTTATTTTGGGCCAGTAAAACTTACTGTGGCCAACATGGCCCTCCATTCTGTAGTGACTGAACTCACAATAGAATTTTTTTCAAATTTCAATTCAAAAGTTTAATTTTCAGAACTTCAAAATAGTGATATTCAAACTCGTTTGATCACATGTTTTTATTAGTAAATCATTTTTGAACTTATATGTATATAAATTATGTACAGTTACCACTATTATTAACTAATTTCTCAAGGCACAATCTACCTTATGGACAAGGCTATCATTAATAACAGTGTTTACAAACCCATACATTAAGTCATCTGGGTAATTTCAATTTGGGGGGATCCAATTCATTATCATATGTGATGAGACAGTAATTTTTCCCCTTTGTATTATTCTTGAAGGGTCATATTGGATAACTGCCATTGTGTTTGTATAGATTTTTATGTTTGTATTATTGCAAATATTATCTTCAACACACAGCTCATGTGGAAGTCCATTTTGTGAGGGCAAGTTTAGTTAAAACTAGATAATGTCATTCATGAAGCCATTTAACTGGGCACCCCAAAACTGTAAATGTCCCTGCCCTAAACAGAGGGAGATGGGCCCCACTGCTTTGTGGAACTTCCTCACCTCTCTGAGGACACCTCCTGCCCTTCATGTGAAACTGACCTTCTGACATACAGACAGAATGGCAGTGCCAGGGAAATATTGTGAAGTTCATCTCTTTTCAACTTTCTGCTTTCCACTGGATCACTTTGTGTTCCTTTGAAGTGTATACCATGCACTTGGAAGCCATGCAGACTTGACAACCAGGGCTCCAGTCCACTCTGTTCCAGTGAATGGCCCCACACAGCCTGCAGTACTGGACCGTGACTCCTTTCCTTGATCCAGGGGTGTTCCTGAGGCTCTTGATATAGAAGCATTTCAATGAACAATTGAAAATTTGCTACAGTATGTCCTACTTACTCTCTTTTTAGTTGCAATTCAGTGTTCAGAACACATGGCCTGATATAAAAATTAAAACAAATTTTATAGTTTTAGAGAACTAAACACACACACCACTGTGTGTGTGTGTGTGTGTGTGTGTGTGTGATTTGAGGGAGGAAAATAAAGGGAGAAGCAGGGTTTTTTTCACCACAGTCTTAGAGTCCAGTCTCATGAGAAGAAAAAGAAAACAAAGTTTTTTACACTGATGATTAATACGATGTCAAAATGGTCTTTTGTTAAAAAAGAAACTCTTGTCATTTAACTCTATGCATAAGAAACTAAAAATCATTATTTTAGTGAAAGAGAGGAGTCGTTCTCATGTTTTAATCCTTCTCTATCCCTTCTAGAATGCATCTAGAACATTCTCTTTTTTAATATAGTTGACAGTGTTATATTAGTTTCAAGGGTACAACATAGTGATTCAATGATTCTACACATTACAGAGTGCTCACCACGATAAGTGTCATCACCATCTGTCACCATCCAACATTATACAGTGTTATTGACAATATTCCCTCTGCTGTACTTTTCATATCCATGACTTATTTATTTTATAACTAGAATTTTGTTCCTCTTTACCTATTACTCCAACACCCTCCCCCCAAACCTGGCAGCCACTAACTAATTTGTTCTCTGTATTTATGAGTTTGTTTCTTGTTTGTTTTGTTTTTTAGATTCTACATGTAAGTGACATCATATGGCATTTTCTCTTTCCGTCTTGACTTATTTCACTTATCATAACACCTCGTATGGTGTTATGGACCTGTAGGTCCATCCATGTTGTCATGAACGACAAGATTTCACTCTTCTTTTATGGCTAACATTCCATTGTGTATATACACCACCTCTTCTTTACCCATTAATTTATTGATGGGCACTTAGGTTACTTCCATATCTTGGCTGTTATAAATAATGCTGCAATAAACATAGGGGTGCGTATGTCTTTTTTAATTAGTGTTTTTGTTTTGTTTGAGTAAATATCCATAAATAACTGGATCATGTGATATTTCTATTTTTAATTTTTTGAGGAATCTTCATACTGTTTTCATAATGGCTGCACCACTTTACATTCCCACCAACGGTGCATGAGGGTTCCCTTTTCTCCACATCCTTGCCAACAGTTGTTCTTAGAACAGGCATTCTTTTTTTTAATTAAAAAAATTTGGGGGGGGGCACCTGGGTGGGTCAGTCGGTTAAGCATCCGACTTCGGCTCAGGTCATTATCTTGCAGTTCGTGAGTTTGAGACTTGGGTCGGCTCTGTGCTGACAGCTCAGAGCCTGGAGCCTGCTTCAGAATCTGTGTCTCCCTCTTTCTCTGCCACTCCCTCACTCATGCTCTGTCTCTCTCCATATCTTAAAAATGAATAAACATTAAAAAAATTTAAAACATTTTTTTTTATTTTAGAGAGAGAGAATGAGTAGGGGAGAGGGGCAGAGGGAGAGAGAGAGAGAGAGAGAGAGAGGGAGAATCTTAAGCAGGCTCCACATTCAGTGCAGAGCCTGAGGTGGGACTCGATCCCATGAACCTGGGGTCATGACCTGAGCTGAAATCAAGAATGAGACCCTCAACCAACTAAGCCACCCAGATGCCCCAAAAGAGGCATTCTTAATATCTTTTATGCCATAAACTGTTAGCTGTTTGGTGCAAACTATAAGCACTTTTCTCAAAATAGTCTATAAAGGTATAAAATAAAATACATGGAATTTTATGGGAAATCAATCATATTCAAAAATCAAAATTTAAAAAGCAAATGTGTGAGATAGTAACACATATGTTTATTTACTAACACATTGAATAACCAGATCTGGTGGCAAGTCTATTGTGATTTCAAAGTAATGATGAGTGTAAACAATACTTTGAGGCATCTGTAGTAACTCGAATGTGATTCAAAAAATACCTGTAATTTCTCCAGTTGACAACTTACTAGTAACACTAATAGAGCTCATTACATATATTCATATCCGAAGAAAGTGCTAAATTGAAAATATCAATTAATGGAAATAGAGATGCAAGGTTTCCCCCATCAAATTCCATGCAGCTCTGAATCCTATCCAGGGATCCTATCCTGGGACCCACCCTACTGCCTCTGACAAGGGAAATACCTGTGGGTGTAATGGTCACAGGCTGTCCAGAAGGTGTCAGGCTTGCATTTCTGAAGACTGAAATCTGGTTGCTGCTATCCTCTCCCCAAACCAGTCTCCTGACTCAACTTTTAGGGCAGATAATCCACCAAAAGTGCTGATTTCAAAAGAAACAAAGAGCTTCAAGGGAACAAATTCTACAAGGACTAACAAAGTGCTGTCTGAATTAAGAAATTTTATGGCAAAAAAAAAAAAAAAATCTGAAGAAAGCGAATTGCTTTCCTGTCTTTTCAGTATGAAGACAAGATTTGTTGTCAGCAAGGATCAGACACTGTGAAATTTTTGAAAATACATCACAGTAGACGCTTGGTTGAAGTTGGATAATTTATATCCTCACAGAGGATTCCATAAAGAGGAGGATTATAGAACAGAAGAGATACTGAAAATCCAGCCTATAAACAGAGTCTTCTGGGTACAAAGCAAGGATTAGACTATAATTCTTCCTTTCATCTGAGTTGTACCCCTAGAATTCTTCAAAGTCTCCAAGAAAACAAAGAATTTGTTGGAAATCTAGTGCACTGAATAAAAGATGTTTCCTAGAGAAGTCATTGTTCACATAGGGACTGTATGGGCTTCTCCACATCTAACACATAAGTGTTTAATTATTTAGTGGATTTTCTTATGTGAATGTTTCATTAATGGATCGATTCACCTTGTATTCATTGAATTTTGGGGAATTACTTCTCTTCCCCCCTGATTTTCATATAATTTCTCACTGATCACCATTAGAAAATAACCCCCTGTAATAGTCTGCATTATTTTCCCCAATTGTCCTCCCTAGAAAGGACTAATGTCAAATTTGGCCAAGTGACTTACTTGTATTAGTGAAATATTAGATGATATATATCGGGTCCAAGCAGAAATTTTAATAGCCACTGAGTGGTTCCACATCTTTTTCTCTTTCTTTTGCCTCAAGAGTGATATGTCCTAGATCAGAACTCTTCCTAAAGCTTGTATTGCAGAAGAAAAAGACATGTGGAAAAGACTGTCAGCCTACTGTGGCTGAAGTAACAGAAGTAAGGAAAAAGTCTTTATTGCTGCAAGCTACTGCTATTTGGAGGTTGGTTGTCACATAGCAAAACTCAGTGAAAGCTGACCAACCCAAATTCTAGGTCTTTAAATTTTCAATTTTCTTTTTCCCTGCTGATGGATGCTTCTATTTAATGACCACTCCTAAAATAATTGAGAAAGGAGACAAAACCTTATCTGTTTCTATCTTTAATCTATTCCTCCTCCACTTCCTCCTCCTCCTCTTCTTCCTTCTCCTCCTTCTTCTTTTTGTCTTCAACTAAATCTCATTTATCAGTATCTGCGGGCTACGGAACCTTTCTAGATTCTTGCCGAGAAAACACAACTATTGTATTTGAGGACAAGTTGCTAGTTCCCAGGAAAAGCTTCTGGGTCTCTTGGGCTGGTCAATCATGGCTTTGCTCTTTCTTCTGATGGAGAAAGTATGGAATCCAAAGATAAACTTTGTCCATAAAGAGACAACTTTACGTTGACCATATGTCATGGATTTTGAGGTAGTCCCTATTTCAAATATCTACTCTCATTAACTCAGTGGTATGCAAAAGTACCCAAATTCTGCTTCTAAAAATAGTTATCTTAAGAGAATGTGTGATTTTATTTGTATAAAGTTCTAAATAGACAAAACCAAACTACATTGTTAAGTCAGGGCAGTGTTTATCTCTTGGGGGAAAAATGGAGTGGCAGTTAGGTAGAGGCATGAGTGGGGCTTCTTTGAGGTCATAGTGTCCTGTCTCTTGTCTTTGATACACAGATGAGTATTCACTTTATGATTATTTGTTTAAGATTTGTATATTTTTCTCTATATATGGCACTTCACGATAGAACAGTTTAAAAAATCCTATTGCTGTAGCCATAGCCTATTCAAAACACATATGACATTAAAGGCTTAAAAATTAACAAACTTAGAAGACCCACTTTGTTGTGTAACTAAGAAAAAACACTCTCCCCATTCATTCTGGCTTTCCTGGGCTAGGAACCAAGGGCAGTTCAATTTAGCACTTTTTTTTCTCTATTGAGTGTTCTTGTGCGTGTGTGTGTGTGTGTGTGTGTGTGTGTTTGACATATTTTTTTATAGCTATCAGGGGAAAATGACATTAATTAAGTAATTGTACAATAGGTAATTATATATTACAACAGTAATTATATAATTAAGTAATTATATAAGTAATATACTACACTGCCATAAATACTATTAAAAAGTACAGGATGCTAGGAATATTAAACTTTATCTCTGCCATGCTGTTATCAACCAAGAGAGGAAATACTGTATCAGATACAACTCTCCAATCTAGAAGAGGAAAGCAAGTGATAATAAATTAGCTCAGCAGGTAACAATTTCAGAGACAAAGCCAGTGATGCGCAATAAGAGTGTGCAAAAGTAGATACTTCACTTGCCTCCAGCTGCTCCCACCATTGCTATCAGAAGTCATCCAGTTCCAGGCAGCATATCTGACTCTTCAGGGCTCCCTTTGATCTTTGATCCTCTTGTATCTATCTTTTCACACAAGCCTCTTTAAACACAGCTTCAGACACATTCCTAGAGCCTTCAACAGTGACATACTCCTCTCTACAACTAAGAAACTGAGAGCTGATCCTCAGATTGGTGTCTCCCTTGATATGACCTCAACCACCGCTCGACTTTATGGCCAGATCTGCAAGGCTTCTGGAATTCTCTGACCCAGAGAGCTCGGCCTTGGGGGCTCTAAGATCAGAGGAGAGGATGAAAATAAAGACCATCGAGGGAACTGAATTCTGCTTCCCACCTCCCGAAGACAGCTCAAGATACATTTCCCAAACTCTGCTCCCCACCAACCAAAAGTTAAAAAAGAAAAAGAAAAGAAAAAAAAAAAAAAAAAGGAAAAGAACTGTCAGACCTTGATTTTAAATGACTTCAACTTGGGCCCATGACAGCCCATAGGAAAAACTATATTTGCCAGTCTCCCTTGCAGTTAGTTATGGCCTTGTGACTAAATTCTGGCCAATAGGATGAGCGCAGTACAAATGCAACTTCTCATTTCTATCCTTTCTTCCATCCTGCTGACTGGAATGTTAGGTGCGATGGCAGACCAGCTTGTCTCTGACATAGGGAACATCCTACGGACAGCAAGTTAAGAGGAGGCCAGGTGTTTGCTAACTTGGCAGAAATACCTTAGCAGCTCTGACTTTCATATGAGAACAAGACATTCCTATCTTGTATCAGCCTTGTTATTTTCACTCTGAAACGTGAAGCCAAGCCTGTATCTCAACTGTGGCAGAGGCCGTCTATCCCAGGGGTTCTCCAAAGAAGCGTTGGGATTCTTCCCCCACCTGGGAAGCAGTTGGCGACGTCTGCACACATTTTTGGCTGTCACATTTGTGGGTGTGGGGAGGAGGTTGCTGCTGATATCTAAAGAGTAGAGGCCAGGGATGCCACTAAACACCGTACAATGCGCAAGAAAGTATGCAGCCAAAATATCAATGTGCTGAGGTTGATAGTCCACAAAGCACTTAGCAGTGAAGAGAATCTAAGGCACAGGTTGGCACCACACAAGTTTGTAATTGGGGTAAGGCAGCTGTCTAGTTCCGATGCTCCGCTCATTGCTTTTTTATTTTTAATTGTAACTATACCATTTCACCACCCCAAAAACCAGATCCATTTTATCCTCTGTCTTCCATATCTATTTATTGGGAGAATAAAAAGGGAGACATGGAGTGTGAAACACTAACAAAAGAGGCACACCCATTTTCTACCTAGAGTCAACAATGTCTTGTCACAAACTTTTATTGAACAGCTATTTGCTGTAAATCCCTAGGCTGGATGCCAGTTTTAAATCTAGGTAGGGAATTAGGGCATATGTAAAAAGAGAGGCCAAGCAATGCAACGGAGCACATGGCAGAAGCCAAGAGGGGCCCCTGCAACAGGTGGGTGGAGATGGGGAAGGGACATCACAGTGGACGGTGGTGGCAGTGTGGGTGACAGAGCCAGGCCTTCCAGCCCTACAGACTTCCACCCGGATGTGACGGGTTTGGGACATTACAGTCCTCACCCAGGTTGTAAAATGATCTCTGCACAGCCCCTGGGCACACGTTCCTTCCCTAGGAGTTGGTAAAAGACATTGGTTATGTTGGACTACTCAGCACCCCTCTTCTCCTTTCTCACGGTAGCAGCCTTCTGCTTTTCCTTTGCAAAACTGCTCTGCTCCCATTCTGTGTGATCCTGGCAGGGATTCCAGTTACAGTACTCTACTGGCTATATTCTAGTTATCTCTTCAGATCCTCTCTCTACCTATCCTTCTCTGTGTCCCAGAAGCCTAGTGACGGTAGCTTAGGCTGACATAATGCTTCGAATGCCCCATGACCAAAAAGTGTCTCCTCCCTGCTTAGCCACAATCCACCCGAGACACAACAGCTGACCTGACGGGTATGAGGAGAGTGATGAGAGCTGCCCTGGGGAGCAGGAAAAAAAAAGAAACAAAACCCAACAGAAACAAAACACTAACACCCAGGTTGAAAATCCACATTCGAGTTCTGCTTTTTTTACCGAGTCACTTAACCTCTCTGACCTTCATTTTTTTTTACCCTCTGGAAAACTGAGATCAAGTTGACTCCTGGAAATGGGTCTGGAAGGGGAAGGATTTAGGTTTACC
This sequence comes from Prionailurus viverrinus, assembly GCF_022837055.1. Taxonomy (NCBI): domain Eukaryota; kingdom Metazoa; phylum Chordata; class Mammalia; order Carnivora; family Felidae; genus Prionailurus; species Prionailurus viverrinus. The sequence goes on from NC_062561.1 coordinate 211,614,446, forward strand.
TGGGTGGTGGCAGTGGTGGTGGTGGGTGAGTAGTTTTTTCCTTTGGTGGTGAAGGGAGGTCTGGGGTCGTCTCGGAAAGGTTAATATGCTGGCCCACTGACAATTCCAGAACACAGGCATTTCCTGTCCTCCAGCAGATGAGTCTGATTCGATTTTGAGGAAAGCGTGAAGCCCAGTGGTGACAGAATCTGGAGCACTCCCCCAGGGCCCTTCTTGTTCAGTCAACTTCTCTAGCTACTGCTTCTCACCCTGGGATGTGCTCACATCCTGAATGTGCTTCCAGGGAGGCGCCCTTGTTGTGACCCTGCAAAGTTGGCCTCGGGAAGGCCCCCTCCACCAGGAAGGCTTCTGGCCTCCCCTTGGACTGCAGGGAGTCTTGTCACAAGCACAGTGAAGCTTTGAGAGGCGGAAGGAGCCCAGCGACTGCCTGACATAATCGTGTGTGGTGTTGTAAATAAAAAGCCTGAGTGAAAGAGTCCAGAAGATGTTTCAGGTAACACTTGCCCAGAGAGAAAAGCAGAAAGTCTCTGGACACTACAAGGAATTCCCGCAGAGATCAAGACAGTCGCACCAGCAGGGCAAGCAGGCGTCTTCCTGCCCCTCCCTTTGTCTCTCTTTCTCCCGTTAGCCAAATCTCTCCACCCCAGATTGATCCCTGGGTTAGCCCTCGACAGACCAGCCCTTGCAGTTTCAGGATGTGCCATCTGTCCACTCTCTGCCTTGCCCACACACCTGCAATTTAGCTGTTCAGCCTCCCCTGGCCTGTAGAAGAAGGGTGGACACTCAGCGAGGCGTCCCAATTCTTCTCACCCACACTTACTTTGATATTTAAGTTCTGCAGTGTTTGTTTTAGTGATGCTGCTTCACGAAGAGCATTTAAATGTGCCATATTGGTATGCCTACTTCCCAAACATGACTCTCCAAGGAGAGGGGTCATGCTGTTTCTTAATTGCAGGCCATGACCACTCTATTTCTATCCTTTATGTGGTTGACCATACATTGTTAGTCCTAAAGCCAGGCTTTGTAATTAGTTTTGAGGCTTTGGGAGCATTGCTTCTTTTCTCTGTGCCTCAATTATGTCATCTTTAACCCAAAAAATGGGGGAGGTTGACTTAAAGGTTTTTTTTTAATTTTTGAGAGAGGAAGTGTAACCGAGGGAGGGGCAGAGAGAGAGGGGGACAGAGGATCCAAAGCGGGCTCTGCACTGCTGACAGCAGTGAGCCATTTGTGGGGTTCAAACTCCCCAACCGTGAGATCATGACCTGAGCCAAAGTCGGACACTCAGCCGACTGAATCACCCAGGCGCCCCAACTTAGATGTTGTTTTAAATCCCTTTCTGCTCTAAGGGAGCTTCTGTCATTCTTCATAACCTCTCAAATGTCCTGGGTTAATATTTCCTTTGTTTACATGCATCAGTATATATTTTATTGTGTCTTTCTTTTTTTTTTTAATTAAAAATTTTTAACGTTTATTCAGTTTTTGAGAGACAAAGCACGAGCAGGGGAGGGGCAGAGAGAGAGGGAGACACGGACAGGCTCCAGGCTCTGAGCTGTCAGCACAGAGCCCGATGCAGGGCTCGAAGTCATGAACTGCGAGATCATAACCTGACCTGAAGTTGGATGCTTAACCAACTGAGCCACCCAGGCGCCCCACTTTTATTGTGCTTTTCTAAATAACTATTTCATTAACAAGGATCACTGATAATGTCTTTGCAACGGGAATGTTAATAGGTCAGATAGTGGGGGCAAGGCCACGTACAGCAGGACACTGGTTATACAATGAACAAACCAGGAGAGGGCCCTCTGGTGACTCCAGAATGCTGGAAGACAAAGAAAGCTGGAAGGAAAACAGAACATGACATAGCACTGCAAAGGATTTATGAAGAGCAACACACACACACACACACACACACACACACACACACACGTGGAGACAGCTCTTCTCCATGTATAGCCCTTTCCACGGCCAACAAAACAGGCAGTGGAAATTTCCAGCACAACAGACAAGCAGGTTCCAGTCATTAACTCTCTGCTTCCTGAACTTTTGCAAGGCTTCATGGTATTTGTAGGCTACCTCTGACCTTTGCTTTAGAAATTGTAAATTTTCCATGCCCCTTTCTCAGCTGAGTGTTCTTTCTCTTTGTTAAATGATGGAAAACTTCCCAATATTTAAGTTCAATTGTTCATTTCTTTTTGAGACCATAATGAGCTAATTGGACAGATTTTTCAAAAATAACATTTTGAGAATACTAATGGACGGTACCAAATAGCAAATAAAAACATGTGCCCTGTGGCTCCCCATATTGATGTCAGTTTAGAAATGAGAATGTTTACTTTTGAACCAATGAATAGACTTGGATAAAACATGCACAATTATCATTCAGCCTGCTTCCCCAGTGGGAAATGAAGGCTCCCTGAGGTTTTGCTGATGGCTTTTTTATTTCCTTCTTTCCAAGCAAATAGCAGCTTGGGAGTAGAAGTGGTCTGAGCCTTGGTTCAAAGAGCTTCTGACTTCAGCTGATACTGTCAAAGCCTCATGACAAGAAATAGATGCTAGTGACAGTTGCCCCAATACAAACTATTAAAAATGGCAATGACTGAATACTTCCTGTCTGCCAGGTGCTGTGCTAAGTCCCTCATAAAGGAAATACTATTATTCTCATCCTTGTTCTACATCTGAGGAAACCAGTTTAGAAAGGTCAAGTAGCTCGCTTGAGGTCTTGTGGCTAACAAGCACAGAATCTGGATTGCATTCAGGTGATGCCAACGCCAACGTCTGAACTTTTTTTTTTTTTTAATTTCTTTTTTTTTTTAAGTTTATATATTTTTGTGTGTGAGAGAGAGAGCATGCGCAAGTAGGGAAGGGGCAGAGAGAGAGAGTGTATGCATGACAATCCCAAGCAGGCTCTGCACTGTCAGCATGGAGCCCAGCACGGGGCGTGAATCCACAAACTGTGAGATCATGATCTGAGCTGAAACCAAGAGTCAAACGCCTAACTGACTGAGCCACCCAGGAGTCCCCAGAGATTGAATTCTTTTTTTTTTTTTTTCAATGTTTATTTATTTTTGAGACAGAGAGAGACAGAGCATGAACGGGGGAGGGGCAGAGAGAGAGAGGGAGACAGAATTTGAAGCAGGCTCCAGGCTCTGAGCCATCAGCCCAGAGCTCGATGCGGGGCTCGAACTCACGGACCGCGAGATCATGACCTGAGTTGAAGTCGGACGCTCAACCGACTGAGCCACCCAGGCGCCCCCAGAGATTGAATTCTTAACCATTCTGCTATATTACCTACTTGGAAAGCTTTTTTTTTTTTTAAACCTATCAGTAAGAGATTTTCAGCACTACCCCCTCTCCTCCTACACCCAATAATACCATTCAATTGGGCTACGAATGAGGGTTAAACCAAACAAAAAATTCAGTTCTGTTTAATAAATATTTATGGAGATCCTACAGTTTGGGGGGCACCATGCTAAGCTATGCCATGGGGACGACAGAGATAAATAACCAAGGTCACAAAATTTATGAGGAAAATGTATTTATAATTATAGCTGGAATGACAGCTCTAAGCTGAATGTGATTATATGATAGAAACACCAATAAGGGATCAAGGAGAGCAAGAAATACATTTAAATGGAAAGTCTGTGTTGTTTTCAGGGGATTCTTGAACTGGATTTTAAAGAATGGGTGGGACTTTAAAAATTAGGATTGCATATGGGGCACTCTGGTGGTTCAGTTGGTTAAACGTCCAAGTTCAGCTCAGGCCATGATCTCACGGTTCAATGAGTTCAAGCCCCACATTGGGTTCTGTACTGACAGTGCAGAGCCTGCTTGGGATTCTCTCTCCCTCTCTCTCTCTCTCCCTCTCTCTCTCTCTCTCTCTCTCAAAATAAATAAATAAACTTTACAAAAAATTAAGATCGCATAGGGAGGATATTCCAAGGACAGGAAACAGCAGGGACAAACGTGGTGGGACACAGCTAGGTCCCTGAGCCTACAGCTGGGCTATCCTTGCCTGGGTTGGTCTCCTGAGTAGGTAAATGAGGCAGTAACCTACAAAACTATATGGTGGACTGGCATAGCCCCCCCACGAGAGAGAAGATGCAATGATTATGCAGCAAAATGCCAGACTGATGGAGTCAGGAGGATCTATGAAACTCTCACATAAAGGTATCCTCAGAAGGGTGGGGCTCAGAGCACAGTTTCCTCTTCCCATCAAGAGCCACAGCGATGTAGGGGAGCCTGGGTGGCTCAGTCGGCTAAGCATCCAACTTCAGCTCAGGACGTTATCTCAAGATTCATGAGTTCCAGTCCCATGTGGGGCTCTGCCACGACAGACCAGAGCCTGGAGCCTGCTTCAGATTCTCTGTCTCCCTCTCTCTCTGCCCCTCTCTCCCGCTTGCTCTCTCTCTCTCTCTCTCGCTCTCAAAAATAAATAAAAATATTAACATTAAAAAAAAAAGAGCCACAGCGATCTATGAATACTACTCCTGTGTGTGGTGGGCAAAGCCACAGAGCCCGCCAAGGTGGTAAATCACCTTGGTGACCAGCGTCACACAGGCCAACTCAGGGGCAAACAGGCTGCTACTTGTCACGACACACCTGTCCGATAGGCCAGGTACACCTGCTTCAGTTATACTGCTGGCGGCTATTTTGAGTGGTCTAGCCCTGGAGATACTGAGTTTTAAATACTTTTAAAAAGGAGAGGTCCCTTTTAAGGGGTCACAATATCTTGAAGCAAAGGAATCTCATGTAATTAAATTTGTTTATTATTTGTGGCTTTTGTATACATATTTATGCTGAGTTTACTGCTCTTAAACTGCTCGTAGTTAATTCCATTAATGCATATTTTGCTTTTTGAAATAGTTCTTCTTGTTGTCTTCATAGAGTCCCAAGTTAAAGAATCCCTTGCGGGGGAGGAATAGGAATTGTATTATATGTTCCTTTAAAAGGTCTGGAATAATTCATAAGAACATAACAAAAGGCAGTTAGTTGATGGGGCTTGGGGAAGGGGTGATGTAGAGGGGGAAAATCCATGGAGATGGCAGAGAAAAGGGTTGGATGTGTGACTTTTCACCGATTATCTTTTATGATTGTTATATTTTGACCCATGTGAATGTGACATCTCTGACAAAAACAAGCAAATAAATCGATAAAAGGACTTCAGATAACCGTGTATTTTTGAAAATGCATAGACTATCTCTGGAAGGAGGACACTGAAGAAACTGATCACAAAAGTCACCTCCAGGGAGGACAGAGTGGCCAGGGGCAGGAAAAGGAAGGAGGCTTACTTTACTGCCTCACACGTGAATACTTTGAATTCTGTGCTGTGTATAAAGATGATCTGTTTATGAACAAATGGCCCGAAACTAGAATGACCCTTCTGATGACCCACGTGAAGGATTCAGAGCAGAAAGCCCAGCAAGGAGTGACCTGGACCTTGGCAAAGCCTACTCCTCACACTGGAAAGACCTCTTGGCCTAGAGCAACAGTGTCCCCTCTGAATGGCTAATGCCTAAAACCCTCAGATTTTGAGTTTCACTTATTTTAGAAATGGTTTTCTCCCTGTTTTTCTAGGAAGGATCACAGCTTTGGGGACCATTCCCAGCCTAGCAAACATGTAAATGTCATAGTGAGAAAATCCAAGGAAAATAGAAGTAACAACAAGAAATCCCTCCACCCCCACCCCCACCCCCGCCCCCCATCCTTTTGAAAAAAAATTAGGGAGAAGAAGAAAAGAAAAGGTCTTAGGAAGGGGTTACATTGTATTCAGTTTCCCGGCTTTCTCCCTCCTCCCAGGTAAACAACTGTAAGCATTGACATGAAATAGTTTATTAGATCCTTTTCGGGATAGGGTTTAAAGCAGTAGGGAAAGAACAGAGGCCACGGGGCTCCTGGGTGGGGAAGGGGCCCTCTGGAGACACAAAATACGAAAGGGGGAGGGGTTTACCTTGGGGCAGATCAATTGTGCTGTTCTGAGAACACTGTAACTAGAGAACAAGTACACTCTCTTCTTTGGGCCAGTAATACAGGAAAAGCCTGTGTGTGTTGGGGGCAGCGGGAGGGCAGCGGGGTGCAGGGGGTGCTGTGCTTACTGGCAGGTAGAGACTGCTGCTGTTAACAAGCCCCTGGCCGGGGAGGAAAGAAGTGGCTGTCGGAGAATTAGTAATGATCACAGTTGACCGGGAACATCCTTGTGCCTGAGATGAAGTTGACATAGCCTTGAGTATCTAAGAACGTACGTTTTTCTCAAATACTAGATGGTCTCATTCTTTAGTCCAGGAACTAAAGAATTTAGCTAGGAAGAGTGAATTCTTCTAAAAGCTTGGACTTCCTAGAGGGCAGAGGGGTGCACGCCTTCAACAAAATATGCTGGGTTTCTCTTTAAGTGACTTAATTTTACACAAGGGAATGATAAAGGGAAATGTAAAAAACAAGCCTAGGTTGAGTGATCTGACATGTTTTGTTTCTGGATTGCAAAGTTTAATAGCTCTAAAAACAGTTTTAACTTCAGTTTTGTGCATATGCCTGGTTTTGTGATTTCTCTCTCTATGGCTGAAGCAATCAGCAGTATGAAAATGTGGCTTTCATCTGGTCACTCATCCTGAGCAGGAAGCTTGAAAGATGCTCTCATTCCTACCTAAATCAGATTCACTGCCCTTCCTTGCTGGCAGTGTCTTCTGCAATAGGGTCCTGAATTTACTCAGCCTCATTCCCATGACTCCACAGCAAGCCACCCCTGCTTTATTTGGGCTTGGTCTCCTCACAGTCTCCAGAAAACATACTTTCTCCCATCTCCTCTAGCCTTCTGACCTATTCACTTCCTTCCTTCAAGAACCAAGCCAGGGACGCCTGGGTGGCTTAGTCAGTTAGGCGTCCGACTTCGGTTAGGTCATGATCTCACAGTCCGTGAGTTCGAGCCCCGCATCGGGCTCTGTGCTGACAGCTCAGAGCCCAGAGCCTGTTTCAGATTCTGTGTCTCCCTCTCTCTGTGCCCCCCCCCCCCGCACCCTGTCTCCCTCTGTCTCAAAAATAAACATTAAAAAAAATTAAAAAAAAAAAAAGAACCAAGCCAAATTCTAATTTCTATGAAGACTTCCTTAAGTGGTGAAGCCTTTATTGATATCTCCTCTGAATAGCACATGGCTTGTGTGGCACTTATGGGACTAAGTCATGTCTACTTCTGGGATTCTGACACATCTGTGTATACAAGTGAATAGATCTATTTGCATGAACTGAAAAGCTGTTGCCCATGACAATAGGGCTGGAGCCTCCTGGTAAAGACACATCCAAGCTAGAGTCAAGGTGGGCAGACAAAGTTGGCCAAACTTTGGCTTCAGAGGGAAGGGGCAATGCTGGGTGCATCATAGTGTCTGTCATTCACATTATCTTCTTCTACCCACAGTGCCACTTTCTTTGAGATTCCATTAATAGAGTGTAAATGAAAGGTGAAGACAGGCATTCAGGTAAAGTATCTCATTTAACATCCCGGTGATGTTTTGGCACTTTGAAGACCTGAGGCCATTAATTATGAATTCCTTAGGGAGATATTAGTACCTGGTGAAAGCTGTGGCAGTGCCCATAAAGAAGGGTTGGATGCCCAGGTAAATGTAAATTTCAGATAAATAGCAAATAACTTTTTAGCATATCCCATATAACATTTGGAACATATTTGTACTAAAAATTATTTGTCATTTATCAAATTCAATTTTAATGGGGTGTCCTATATTTTCCTTGGCAAATGTGGCAGCCCTACTATGAGGGACAATGGTGCCTGAAAGAGGGTAAAACGTCCACTGGGGTTCAATAGAGCCTACAGGAGGGAGTTCAGATATGATAACTAGGCGGTTGGCAGGCTTCCCTTTCTGAATAAAAAGACAAAGCGTTGAGAAGAGAAAGCCTTTTGAACCCTTCCACTTGCTTCATGTCTTTGAATGACTCATGAGGCCTGGAGTGGTGACAGCCATCTAGAGGTCATGAGCTATAGGCAGAAGGATGAAAAGCCAAGGTACCATGAAGAGTGAAGCAAAAGGTTGCAAAGAGCATATGTCTTTTTTTTTTAATTTTTTTTTAATTTTTTTTTTAACATTTATTTATTTTTGAGACAGAGAGAGACAGAGCATGAATGGGCGGAGGGCCAGAGAGAGAGGGAGACACAGAATCTGAAGCAGGCTCCAGGCTCTGAGCTGTCGGCACAGAGCCTGATGCGGGGCTCGAACTCATGGACCGTGAGATCGTGACCTGAGCGAAGTCGGACGCTCAACCAACTGAGCCACCCAGGCGCCCCAGAGCATATGTCTTTTAAGACACTGTTGAGGTCCATCCAGGGAGGGGTAACCTTCCCTGAGACAAATCTGGGTTGGTTCAGTACTTGAATAACATTCGAGTTATGTTAGGAAGGAAGAAGGAGGAAATGGATGCTGGGTAGGCCATCAACACTGTCACTAACAATGTTTCCAGCAACTGCATGGATAGTAGTCCATCTATAGACATTGTTATTTTAGGCTTCCATTACGGTCCACAGCATACTAGGATTCTGAATATAGGTACAGAAATTAGAAGTCTAGGGGGCACCTGGGCATCGGTTGAGTGTCCGACTTCAGCTCAGGTCTCATGGTTCGTGAGTTTGAGTCCCGCTTTTGGCTCTGTGCTAACAGCTCAGAACCTGGAACTGTTTCAGGTTCTGCAGCTCCCTCTCTCTCTGCCCTTCCCCTGCTCATGCCCTATCTCTCTGTCTCTCTCAAAAATAAATAAACATTAAAAAAATTCTTTTAAAAAGTCTAGGAAGAAAATGAAGATAGAAAGTATACTGCAGTAAGTGTGCTGGTATCTCCCTTTGCTGTGTGTGTGTGTGTGTGTGTGTGTGTGTGTGAGTGTGTGTGTGTGTGTGTGTGTGTGTGTGTTCAATAGACTACCTGCATGGTTGAATGTCAACCATAGTTGACATGTTTAAAAAAATTATATGACTTGGTAACGCAAGCTGGTGTAGCCACTCTGGAAAACAGTCTGGAGTTTCCTCAAAAAACTAAAAATAGAACTACCCTATGACCCAGCAATTGCACTACTAGGTATTTATCCAAGGGATACAGGTATGCTATTTCAAAGGGGCACATGCACCCCAACATTTATAGCATCACTATCAACAATAGCCAAAGTATGGAAAGAGCCCAAATGTCCATTGATGGATGAATGCATAAGGAAGATGTGGTATAAATATACAATGGAGTATTATTCGGCAATCAAAAAGAATGAACTCTTGCCATTTGCAACTATGTGGATGGAATTGGAGGGTATTATGCTAAGGAAAATTAGGCAGTCAGAGAAAGACAAATATCATATGACTTCATTCATATGAGGACTTTAAGACACAGAACAGATGAACATAAGGGAAGGGAAACAAAAATAATGTAAAAACAGGGAGGGGGACAAAACATTAGAGACTCTTAAATATGGAGAACAAACAGAGGGTTACTGGAGGGGTTGTGGGAGGGAGGATGGGTTAAATTGGTAAGGGGCATTAAGGAATCTACTCCTGAAATCATTGTTGCACCTATACGCTAACTAATTCAGATGTAAATTTAAAAAAATAAAATTAAAAAAATTATATGACTAGCTTATTCCCTATAAGATCCCTTCACATGTAGTCTTCTTTCATCCACATGGGGCCACTCAATCCCTTACCACCATTACTCCCATATCCTCTTACATGTACATCCCTACCTCAGTCACTAGAAAATATCTTTTCAGTACTCATGGAGAATTTAAGGAGCCATAACTCAAAAACACAAGTGTAGCAAACTTTGCCATTTATCATTCTCTGAACTCATACTAAGCTTCACATCTGACTGCCTACCTCTAGATTTCTCAGCGTTGTGAAACATTCATTGTTTTTGTTGCCTAAGACACTGTCAGGTGTTCTGGACAGAAGCATCCCTAATCGTTAGAAAAGCTGACGTGTTCTTATTCGTGAGCACATGTGAATCATCCTTTACCAACTTCCAGAAATATTTAGGGGAAGCTTTCCAGGAAAGTGGAGTCCTAAATTATCAGGTCATGTAACCAAACATGGGTTACATTTAGCATCTCTATTGAAAAGTTGGTATTGGCTATGAGTGAGCATAAAGCCTCCATGTGGACTTCAACTCTTGAGAGCCCAGAGACTTTCCTTTATATTCCCATTCCTCAACTGCATGACTCAATACACATGTATTAATTGACTAATTAAAGTATTTAACTGGGGGCGCCTGGGTGGCTCAGTTGGTTAAGCGTCTGACTTCGGCTCAGGTCATGATCTCACGGTCTGTGAGTTCGAGCCCCGTGTCGGGCTCTGTGCTGACAGCTCAGAGCCTGGAGCCTGTTTCAGATTCTGTGTCTCCCTCTCTCTCTCTGCCCCTCCCCTGTTCACGCTCTGTCTCTCTCTGTCTCAAAAATAAATAAACGTTAAAAAAAAACTTAAAAAAAATAAAAAAATAAAGTATTTAACTGATTTATGGAGGATTTCTAACTTAATCTAAACCTGGAAGGGAGTATTTGAAAGATGGTGTGGAGAAAGAGTATTGAGGGTTAGGAAATATAAGAACAGAGGTCCTGGAATAAGAAAGATGGTGTGGAGAAAGAGTATTGAGGGTTAGGAAATATAAGAACAGAGGTCCTGGAATAAGTCGTTAGAATAGCATTTTTGGTACCTAAGGATTAGATCCCCCAAAAAGGATTAGTAAGAGTTTTTTTTTTTAAGTTTATTTATTTATTTTGAGAGTGAGAGAGTGGGGGAGGGGGATAGAGAGACAGAGAGAGGAAGAGAGAATCCCAAGCAGGCTCCACATTGTCAGTGCACAGAACCCAATGTGGGGTTCGAACTCACAAACCGTGAAATTATGACCTGAGCCAAAATCAAGAGTCAGATGTTTAACCAACTGAGCCACCCAGGCGCCCCAGATTAATAAGAGTTTTATGACTAGGAGGAACAAATGCTACCTCTAGGTATATTGGTAGGTGTTTGGGGCTGGGGCAGTAGGTCACTAGGGACCAGAGCAGTCCTTGAGCAGTGGAGGAACACAAGGAAGAAATATCATAGGGAAGTTCATTAGTCAGCAGCCTGTAGGACCTATTAAGAGAAAGACATTGGTGACATAGAAAGGCAGTTAGGAAGTTCTTATGGTAATTGAGGGATAAATTACAATGGTGATAAGGAAGGGGAAAAGTGAATCCTAGAAACAGTTTGGTTGAAGAACTGATGGAAGGCAAGAGAAAAAAAGTGCTAACATTTGCTTGGTGCCTACTCCATGCCAAACACTTCACATACACTGCCCCATTTAGTCATTGTGAGTTATATTATTGTACTCTCCACCCAGTGGGGGGACCCAATCTGTAAACATGTAATGATTTTACAGAGTAACAATTGTTCTAATAGAAGTATATATAAGAAAGCTATTGGGTATCCAGGAAAGAGGCATGGACCCAAGGAATGTCTAGAAAGATGCATGGAAATTTAACAGAAAAAGTCCGTGGAGAACATTCCAGACAGATGGTATGTGCATAGGCATACTTTTGGCAAAATCTGTGTCTGCGGTGTCTTCTGGAGAATTCATTAGTACCAAGGAGTTTCTCTGAGATATTCGAGTGAGATATTTGCAGGCCAGGGCAGGGGGGGGGGGGTTTGGGGGGCCCTTAAATAATACCATGTAGTTATCTGCCAATTTAGCATCTTAGGAAAACTATAGCTATAGCCAGTAGTGGAAACACCTCCAGAGATTTCTGCTGGAAGTAATGCTCCATGATGTGGTGATGGAAAAAGGTGGGAAAGTATTGAAGTTCTTCCATGTGTTCATCTCTCCACCATTCCTGGATTCTCCAGGGCCACCGGCCTCTCCCCCTGATCCCCACCCCTATTTGTTCTCCTGTCCATGCTAGAGACTATACATATTCTGAACACAGGGAGCTAGACAGCACCCTCTACGTCCCTCAGCGATTTGCTCTTAGAGCTGATTTTACACCCTCCTCCTCTGCTCCCTTTCTGAATATTGCAGACCATCCTTCTCATAACATGCTGTGGCAGTGGCTTTCTGATATTTGGCCTGTAACCCCTGGGGCATGACAGCAGAGGCCTCCTGCTCAAACCTTCCAGTGTTCAGGACATTATTTGCTTGCTTGTTTGTTTTTTGTTTTCTTTTCCTCTGATGCCCTTGGAGATAGGCAGGAGACCTCAGATAACCCTAATATCAGGAGGGATCACTGCAGTCTCAGAAAGCAAATGCTCTAGCTCTGGGAGGGGTGGGTTGTCTACAGATGCACTCCCTGTCAAGTCTCCTTGCTTGACCAGTTGGGACCTCACTCTGTGGCATTTTGAGAAGATAAGGAGTCTTCTACAGCTTGTCCAAAATGTTAGCAAAGACTTCCATGTTTCTACTCTAACTCTGCGGCCACTTCAAACCTATATTTCAAAGCATCACAAATATTAACATTCTCGTCATGTTACTCTTCCTTCAAATAATTTCTAAGGAATGTGTCCAAATGGCACAGGAGTAGGAGTCAGGAGAACCAGCAGTCTGTAGACCTAACTTTTGGGTTGAATGGAGCCTCTATCTATCCATTCTATACCCTCGAGCAAGACATCACTTTTTCAAGCCTCATTTTCCCCATTTGTTAAAGGGGCGCAACAGAGTTTGCTCCCTCTCCTTAGCACTTCTGTGAGGACTGGATCTGGTTATATACATTATAGTGATATAGGAAGTATAAAGTATGATAGGTTGCATTATCACCCTACAGCAGGACAAAATAGCTAACGGCAGCAACTCTGGAGCCAGACTTTCTTTAAAGCCAGTTTTTTCCTCTGGAAAATGAGGATAATCATGCAGCCCAAAGCTCTGAAATCTCCGAAGCTCGGAAACCCAAAATTTCTTATGAGCGAGGCATCTGCCCTTACTGGGTGGCAAGATTGACCTGAGGGTTTTGATGGTCTTTGTCCAGCCTATTTGCTGCAGAAAACTCAATGTGCTTGTTTACTGAGTGCGGGAATCATTACATAGCATGCAGTACATCCACTGCGCTATGTTTTCTAAAATATGGAAAATTCTGAACTGGAAACACATTTGGCCTCAAGGTTGGTACCAAACTCATGGGGCTAACGTGATGATTAAATAAACAGATTCAGGGGCGCCTGGGTGGCGCAGTCGGTTAAGCGTCCGACTTCAGCCAGGTCACGATCTCGCGGTCCGTGAGTTCGAGCCCCACGTCGGGCTCTGGGCCGATGGCTCGGAGCCTGGAGCCTGTTTCCGATTCTGTGTCTCCCTCTCTCTCTGACCCTCCCCCGTTCATGCTCTCTCTCTGTCCCAAAAATAAATAAACGTTGAAAAAAAATTAAAAAAAAAATAAACAGATTCAGGTAAAGTTCTAAGCATAGTGCCTGGTCCGCAGTAGGCGCTCAGCAAATGTTAGCTTCCGTTGCTCTTCCCTCTGTTACTGCAGTCCTCAACATCCTTGAACAATTTCCACCATTGCTCTAGACCTGTTTCCCTATTTGTGCCTGTAACTACTAATGTCTAAAATTATTTCCATTCAAACACTCAGCACTTGCCTTTCCTGAAGCTCCTGTCTTCCCAACTCTCTGCCCAAATGCTCTCCTCATTTAGGACAGAAAGCTCTCCCTGTAGCCACCTGATGTCCTCTCCCTCTGCCTTCTCGGTAATTGGTAGGATGGTCTGCTTGCAGGTGAAGGAGGCTGGGAGAGGGTTCTGGGAAGCATCCCACTGGTTCAGACCCCTAGCTCACCCTGACATCCTTCCCGGGGGCTGTGTGGCTGGGGTCCTATTTGGGTGTATGCAGCTCCTCCCCTTTTGGAAAATTTACTTCCACCTTTCTGGACTTGAGTTTCTCATGGGTAAAGCGCAACAGTCAGCCTAGATGAAAGCTACAAGCCTCATAGCTCCCCTGAATCCTACCTCCTGTGATGCTGCCCTAGAGCTGTTATCTCTGCACTTGGAGGAACCACATCCTCCACACTCTTTCAGTAGTCAGGTGATGTCAGAGGGGGAATAAAGGCTGCTTGCCTCCAGCTCCAAGTACATCCAACCTCAAGAAGGGCCAAACGCAAAGCGTTTGCAAACTTTGTGACCAAGGAAACTAGATCCTCTTTTTCCAGCTGTCTGGGCACTGAAATTAACCTGACTGTAGGAACGGGCTCTGGCTCATCTGGACAAGGGTAGAGATGAATTGGACAGTCTCAAGTTCAAGGAGGTCCAGCCTGGTAGCGAGGGGACTGCACGCAATGTTGCCATCCATTGACCGATGCCAGAGGTCGAGCATCACAGTGACCAGCACTGGTCAATAGACAGAAGGACTCTGCTAGCGGTGAGAGAGGCTGATGGAGAAGCGGGAAAGTGATGTTGGGAAGTGGTGAGGCTTCAGGTCAAGACTCTAGTGCCGGAGGGAGACTGAGGGAGGAGGGAGGATGGGTGATAATGGAAGCCTGGTGCTGTGGACTGGGCCACCCAAGGGTGGAGGTGACACGCCATAACCCTCAGGGCTCTTCCCTGGAGCACCATATGCTGTCACTCTGCAGCAAGACACTGTTAACTGCAGCCAGACATTATTCTGTTTATCATTTTTCATTTTATCATTAGGAAGGGGGCCCCAAGTTTTGTTTCAGAAACAGCGCGATCACCTAGAAATACTAATATCCCAGGGTCCCAGTTGTGTTTTGGTGAGATATCAGCAGAAATCACTGGGAGGAGCTGTGGGAGAGCCTGTGCAAGGGGTCACTTCAGCTGGCACATGGCATTTGCCCATCACCCTTTTCCCCTTTTTCTGCCTGAAACTCAGACAGGACTCTGGAAGAGAAACAGCCCTCTGGTGACCAGTAAGCACAAAGCCACAGGCGAAGCTGGGTGGGACTGGAAGCTGAAGGAAGCCTTAGAGCTGACAGCGTGGGGAGCCCCCAGAGAGCCCTGAATGGTACTGCAGCCTCTTGTCATGTGAGAAAAATCAGCTCTTGTTTGGCTCATCAGCTGTTGTTGGGCTCTGTTTTGTGCACACAGACCCAGTCCTAACAGGCACACGTATCTGCCTTCCTGGGTGGCTGGGAGGATGAGATGAGACGCCTCAGGAGACTCTGAGATTAAGGTGAACCCAGTGGATAGAGCTGAGCACTCGGAATCCAACTTTGGGACCTTGTCCTATTCTTAAGCCCCTGTAAGTGGTGGACACCTAAGCCACTGATATACTTCCTGTCCCCAACTTGATTAACTCCAGACGTAGTAGGCAGATTACTGAAAGTCCATCTGCATTTCCAGAAAGAATTTCTCTGCTTATGTGTTATCAATGGTGGTTCAATAGCACCTTCTTCACATTTAGAGTAGCATTCATTCATTGGCCACATTTTTCCTGGGAGCTTACATTGTGTCAGGCACTGTATTCAGTCCTGGAGGTACAGAAGCGAGTAAGGTACAATCCTTGGACTCCAACATCTCAAGGATCTTCTCTGGGTACCAATTTTTTTTTTTTTTTAGAAAAATGGGGCCAAAGATGAACAGTATGTTTGGGCTAAATATGAGGGAAGAGAAAGCTCTGAATACTGATGTTGTTATCATTTTGTATCCTCTGACCGATGCTACAAGAATAATGCACACTGGGTTTTGGGAGGTGGGGGATATTCCAATCCAGCTTGAAGTGGAAAGTTACTGGTATGCTCAGAAGTAAGCTTCCATAATTATGGGCTGAGGTCAGACAAAATATAGAGAGTCCTTAATTTCAAGCATTTCCTTGGGCTGTGAGTAAACTACCACCCAGGTAAGATATGCTATCTCCTTAAATGGAAAATACCCAGATGGTGGAAATTTTATGTTATTTACAAATGGGAAACCATTGGGTCTTCAGTGATAACCCCTGCTCCACACTCTGACCAGCTGAATGGCTGTACCAACCCACCATTTTTCATTTTTAGCTGCTCCTAACCAGACAGATGTTAGGGTATGCAGTATAAACCATGCATCAGAATGCAGGTTCTGGGGTAAGAGCACCCGACTTTGAATCCCAACTGCTCCTTACCAGCTGGTGAGTATCCATGTAGTTACTTGACATCACTGAGTCAATAATTCCTGCCACTTAGGGTCGTCATGAAGATTAGAAATAACATACAAAGGTTGGAGAGTGCTTGGCACTGAGTTACAGCTCAACACATGGTAACTATAGGGGAAATGAGATGGGGAAGGGGAGAGAGGATCTCTGTCCAGACACAGCCCATCCTCATCAGACCCCAGAGCCAGGTCAACCCTATGCTGCAGAATTCTGCTCCAATCACCTTCAAGCTGCTGGGGACTGGGGGGTTGGGGGGTGCTTTCCAATTATTTAAATGAAAGCTGTATTTTGGTGGGTCTGCGAAATGAGTAGGTTCTGATAGTCCACTGGACGATTCTGCTTTGTGAGGCTAGATGAGGGTTTTCCTGAAAGCCTTCCCCGTGTAAAGACGTTCATTTCCTCATCTCTTCAATGGAGGTAGTTGTCCTGACCTCATGTAATGGTGGGGGGAATTAAACCAAATGACAAGCACCTAGCATGATAACAGGAGGAAGTAGGAACTCCAGAAAGATTGCTCCACCCTCCTCCATGACCCCACCCTGCTCTCATACTGTCCTAAACTGAGAGTATGACTGACAGAGAGCTGAGGACACGTGGCGGGACGAATATAGGAATCCACTTTTAGCACCCTATACTTTAGTTGCAATTTGTTTATCAGACCAGCTAGGCCATTCCCTAGGCCAGTTCCGTTCAGCCCCAGGGCGCACGAGAATTGCTGGGCAGCATTGTAAAATTTATTGATGTCAAGCATGAGTTTCCTCCCCCAAGAGATTCTGTCTTAATTAATAGCTCCTTGAAAGAATGAGCACCTCTCTGGTTTCGGTTTGTTCCTCTGCAAATTGAGAGGCAGGGAAGTGGAGTAATTCTGGGTGTTGCATAGCTAGAGAAGGCCCCAGGTCTGCTGAAGCCTGGCCAAGGGCAATCACCCCAATAGATACTGTCTTTAGTTAAAATTATGATATTCTGTCCATCACGAATTGTTTTCAATAATTTCAAGTTTTAAAATATTGTATTAAAATAGTATCTTGATTACTGAGGGGTGACTTTTTTTTTTAACACCCTCTTAAATTTTGTACTCGAGGCCATAGCCAAATGATGGGGAGTGTTTAAGAAAACCTCACGTCACTTCCCTGGGTCGAGAAATTGCATCTATAAAGGAACATGAACTGGGCATCCTGTCCTTTTTCCTTGCAAGGTCATGCTCAGCTCTGGTTTTGCGCTGTGTTTCCAGGAGTTGTGACAGTCAGTCACGAGGATAGGGATGAGCTGCTGGTCTGTGGCAGAGCTGGACAGAGGCCAGTGAGTTTCTGAGGCTTCTGTACAAGAAATCAGTTGAAAGTCATTTTAAGACTGGTTAGAATTTGGGGGCACCTGGGTGGCTCAGTCGGTTAAATGTCCGACTTTGGCTCAGGTCGTGATCTCACAGCTGGTGGGTTCAAGCCCAGCGTCGGGCTCTGTGCTGACAGCTCAGAACCTGGAGCCTGCTTTGGATTCTGTGTCTCCCTCTCTCTCTCTGCCCCTCCCTGGCTCTCTCTCTCTCTCTCTCTCAAATATAAATGAACATTAACAACAACAAAAGACTGGTTAGATTTTGGCTGTGTCTCTTTTGCAGCCTAAGCAGCAGATGAAATTCCTCCAGGAAGGAGTATACATTATTTAACATGCCCCTAGCTTATAGTTAAGCTTTTGACTTTGGCTAGCTTGACATTTTCAGCCCATACTAATCTGATTTAGGTAATAAACGAGTGACAAGACCTGAACTATGCCCTCAGATACCATTAGACCAAAAGATAGTTGATTTGCCTGGAGGGAGCTCTGTGCTTATCAGGTCAGGAGACACGTGAATGGTTTGCAAAGGAAACATTTAGACAAGGTGGAGCCGGAGATCCAGGTGAAAAGTCTTTTCCTGAGATGGTAGGCAGAGACTGCTGCTCACAGGTAGTCTTACCTGTCTGGCTGCATCTGCCTCTGGGAGGTCTGCAGTCATCTTAAGGGACAACACTGAAATCTCAACAGTTTCTCCAAACTCAACTTTACTCTTATATCAATTCCCATCAGAACAGAAGCTCCATAAAGACAAGGGTTGGTGTAGGGTTTGTTCCATGCTATATCCTCGGCAATTAGAATGGTGCTTTACCTAAATAAGTGCTGATGATCACGTCACCCTCTTGATTACAGTTCTTCAATCTCTCTATTTCTGTTAGAATAAACACTGAAGGAAGCCCTTATGTGGCCTACTTGATCCGCCCCCTGATTACCTCCTTAATTTCAGGTCAAGCCACCTTTTCTTCATTCACTATGCTCCAAGATCTGCCCTACCAGGCCTTGGCAAATGTTTTCTTCAGCATGGTGAACACACACACACACACACACACACACTTCCCAGAAACAACTGCTTCCCAACCTTCATATTATCTCAGTAGAAAGGTCCTTTCTTCAACTATTCTCAAGGTCTTTCTCTGTTCTTATCCATGGAGAACCTTCTTCTGCACACTCATCTCCATGTCATGTTTTCCTCATAGCGCTTTTCTCAACTGGTAATTAAATATTTTTAAAAAATGTATTCCACTGCTTATTGTCTGTTTCTATATTAGACTTCAAAATCCATAAGGGACTGAATATGACTCTGTTCCAATATATCCATATTCCTCTGAAAGACATAGAATAGGTACTTACAAATTACTTGTTGAATGAACAAATGAATGTCTTTAATATATATGACCCTGTCCTAGAACAAAATATAAAAATGATGTTCTCCATCTCTCTTTTGTCTGCTCTCTTCCCTTTCGGTGCTCTCTTTGCTTGTCCCAGTGGCTAAATATAGCCTGTTAGCTGCCCAGGCTGCCTTATATACCTGAAGCTCAGGTCTGACAGTCTAAACAATGCTCCACTAGGAAGTTAAAGGCTGGAATGTCATGATGTGCTGTGCATAATATTTAGTTGTTAACAGAAATGCATCCCATTCTAAATATTATGGGAGTTTAGGACATAGACAGCTTACAGGGAGGAAATTTATGCGAGGACAGGAGGGCCATTCACTCCACAGAGGCAGCCAGCTGGCCCGTTGTCTATGCAGACAGATCTTGACATAGCTATCATAATCAGTTAAAACCAGGTTCATCTGGGATTTTCATGCTATTCTTTTGATCATTCTAATTACATATTGGCTACCTTGCATTATTTTCTGTCTTTACATAAAACTGAAGAGAAATCATAGAAAGAGTATCATACACCACAATGTTAACAATACTTATATTTAGATATTGCAATATGAGTATTTTTAGGGTTTTTCCCCATGTTTGTCCATTTAACAATTTTTTTAAGTTTATTTATTTATTTTGAGAGAGAGAGAGAGTACAAGTAGGGGAGGGCCAGAGAGAGAGGGAGAGAGAGAATCCCAAGCAGGCTCTGCACTGACAGCATGGAGCCCGATGTGGGGCTTGAACTCATGAACCGTGAGATCCTGACCTGAGCTGAAACCAAGAGTCAGACGCTTAACCGACTGAGCCACCTAGGCATTCCTAACACTTTTTATTTATTGGCATTTTGTTACTTCTATAATTTTAGAATACGTATTTCATGTGCTCTACTCTGGGTTCATATATATAGTATCTCAGTTGTATAGAGCTATGCTGTCTAATATGGTAACCATTAATGTCATGTGAATATTCAAATTTAAATTAATCAAAATTAAAGTTGATTAAAAACTCAGTTCCTCACTAGCCATATTTCAAGAGCTTAGTAGTCACATGTAGCTAGTGGCTGTTGTTTTGAATAGCACAGCCCAGCTATAGAACATTTCCATTATCAGAAAGTTCATTTGGAAAATACTGGTATAGAGTATGTAGGTCTTAAATGTTTGAATATAAAAAGAGTCTTACAGGTGTTGAAGAGTATTGTTGATGCACACAAAAGTTTGAAAAGATTGACCGTCTGGGTTCCTTGTGATCCAAATGCAGTAGTATTGATTCTTCTCTGAGAAAACACCCTGGTTTGTTCACCAGGGTCCTTCAACTTTTATAGCTGCGGAAGCCAGCTGAGTTTAGCCATCTGAGAATTTTTCCAAGGTAATCTGAAAAGGCTGGACAAAGTGCCCACCATGATGTTTCAGTCTCTGAGGCTGTTCCTAGAAACCATCTTCTTATGGTAAATTTTCATAAGCGTACTTGAGATCAGATGCCTTATTTCCCTAATTTCTATTCCCATTAATAGGCCTTTAGTATCTTTTCTTGACTGACTCCTCTTTAATGAACTGTAAAGCAACCTAATGCTGAGGTAAATTTATTATGCAACCAGCCCAGGAAGTCATGCTCAGCAAGTGGCCAGGCTCTTCCTTGAAAGGGCAGGGACTAAGTGACCTTTGACACAACAGCGCAAGATGTGAGCAACTAATCTTTCTCTGTAATTGCCAAAATTTGTCTGGTGCCGAGATGAATTCCCAAACTCACACTCCTGGTGGCCTAAGCAATGTGTCATGTCTTACTCAGCCACCATTAGCAAGAAAGACCTAGGTTATTAGCTGAGAGGTGTAAGGATGTAGTCATTCATAGATTTTTTTTTTTAAACAAACCTTCAGTGAGCATCTACCATGTGCTACACACTGAGAATAGAACAGTAATTAAGGCAGACCTGGATACTGCCTTACAGAGTACCACCTCAAATTATTATAACACCAACCTTATTAAAGTCAAGGATAATCTTAAATAACCAGAAATGAGCTGACACCAAAGAGTCAGGAGTGTCTCCAATGTGCAGTAAAGGTAAAACTCTAGCTACGTGTGTAAATCAGGAAAGATACCGAATGTAGGAGTGTGTTTTATATCAATTAGCTTCTCAAGAGACCCCTTAAATGTCATTTAGCTGTGCAAGAGGAAAGAGACAAAATGTTTCTGTAATCGGGTCCTACAGGAGACATTAATCACCATAGGAAACAGTGCTAGGTAGTAAACTGCCAAGACCTGTAATGTAGTTCACTGGACTTTCTCTAAGCACCCCGGGTTAACATGGAAAAAGGAAGATCTATCAAAATGTTGGTTAAAGTACATGATAAAAGGTCATTGCCTTAAATAACTAAGATGTGGAGCATGTGTGGCAATGTGGAAACAGAAGTACAGAATAAAAAGGGAAAATGTCTTCTTAAAGTGTCTTCTTGCAAGAAAAAAAAAAAGGAAAGAAAGATTTGGATATAATCCTAAGAAAGAGGCACTCAGCTGACACCCCTGCAGAGCATGCCTAATTGCCCAGAAAGGGTAGACTAGTAAATCTTACTGTAAATCTCTCTTCTCTCATGGCACAAACTTCTAGATCTCACACTAAGATGTTGTAAACATATCTGATTGAAGTTCAAGGGTAGGAGAAGAAGGGAAGGGCATGCAAAGGCCTCCATGCTCCTGAAATAAAATTATCTGAGGAAAGAAAACTTAGAGTGATGGTCAGAAATCAACATAAGGAATTGTGGTGGAGAATTATAGCATAACATGTGGGTGTTGCTAGACGCCTTTTCAGACCAGTCCACATTAGCACTGTGGTTGTGTTTTGGAAAATATTTGTTGAGTACAAGAGTGCATAACATTTGAGCCCAAAAACATGTAGGAATCATCAGTAGTTGTTGATTGTTAAAGAGCATGAATGAAAATACTGGACAATGTAACATGAGGAGAGTGGGGGCCAAGCATGAACACTTGGGTATCCCCAAAGTTTAAGGTCAGGACAAGAGATAAGGAATCTATTAAAGGAATAGAAAATGAATGGTCAAAGGGAACCAGCAGATTGTTGCCAGAGAAGTCAAGGAAGTAAAGAATTCAGAGAAGAGATGCCTGCTTACACACAGTTGGAAGTACAGCCAGCTAAGGATTGTAAACTGTCCATTGATTTAGCAAGATTTGCCAGAGAAGTCTGAGTGGAATGGGGGGGGGGGCATAACACAGGTTGTAAGAGACTGAGAAGTGACAGGGAGGAGAGGAAATGTGGATGGGACCAGCCATTATTTTGAAGGATCCTAACATGAAGACCCACGTAGACATTGCTCATAAGCTTTTATTCCTGAAGAGTCTGGCTTGTTAAATTGCTGAGGTTTAATCTCCAGAACTGACCTGCCTGGCTACAAGGGTGGGAAACAATCATATCTGAACTTTTGATCGGAGGAAGAATCCACATAACAGAGCATTCTAAACCTGATTCTTCTCTGATTATTGTAAACATTATTTAGCCCTTAGAGAAATAATGCTTTTGAACATTTTCTCCCCAGCAATTTTTCTTGCCCTTCTCTATAGTATACAGATTGCCTATAAGATTTAAGGCTGTGGAGTTCAAGAAAAATCCATTGGCATCCCTTCTTTTGAAAAGTGAGCTGTGGGGGTTAGTCACACTGAGCCCTGCAAAGCACTCACCATAGAGGCAAAGAAAGGGTCTCCTGGTGTGCTATCCACAGACACTAGGTCTATGCAGCCTTTGGGTAAACAGAGATGATTTATGTGCTTCAGATCCACCATGTGGTCAGTAGACTTTGCATAGAGAAATTCCCTAGAAGTGTTGGAAGGCAGACCCTGCCTCTTACTAACAATCATAGCCTCAAAGTTGTTCATATAGATCAGCCATAAAAATGCCAAGAAAAATATTTCAATGATTATTTGTTCTACTTCACAAAGCCAAGAGTCCTAGGTTATCACAACATACTAGTGTTTTCAAACTTTAACTCAACATCAAGTCCTTTTCATGAACTAAATTGTTCACTATATATATCAGATAAAAATGCTGGACTACTATGGTTGAAGCTGAGTGACATAGGGCAAGGCTACCTCCTTGGAATTCAAGACACAGGTTGAAAGCATTAGCCCCAGAAAAGTGGCTCATGACACTGGCTGCCTATTAGAATCACCTATGGACAAATCTTAATGCATTTAGAAATCCTGATGTAATTAATCTAGGGGGAAGACCTCTGGCATGGTATTTTTTAAAGCACTCCAGATGATTCTATTATGCAGTGAGGGCTAAGAACTGGTACCCTGAAGGGATAATGGGAGGCTCCATTCTACCACAGAAGATAGAATTTATGGGAAAACTGCTATCAAAGCAATAGTTAGGGAATACTCTGCTGTTGGTTAATCAGATATCTTAGTTGGTGAGTGTCAACCAGTTTACCAATAGAAATCAATTCTACGTGAAAGTAGAATAAAAGGATGCATACATTACAAAAGTCAGACTGAGTAGCCCATATACCAATATTTAACCAGAAATCATTTCTTGAGTGCCTATTATGTGGTAGACTTTATGTAAGAGGCTTAGAGAGATATTTAAATTATTCTTCTCCAGACCTTACTCCCAAAGAACTGTAAGTCTTCTGTGGAAGATATAATGTTTGATAAGCTCTGGACTTGCTAGGTTGGGAAATTTCTAGCCTTTCCATGTGTCAAAAGACTTTCCAAGTTAGAAATGGACTCACGGTAAAGGTCAAATCCAGAATGCTGCTGGTAAAACCTGGACCCAAGTTAAGGACAAATCAAGGTTGTATGACCTTGATTTGTGCTTGTGAGACCTTTTGTTGACCTCAGAAAGATGCAAGAGTCTTAAAAGCATTGCTCCGCAGCATCCTGACTTGCAATCTAAAGGAAAGAGGGGCCTGCCTTGAAGAATTTTATGGGTGTGAATTTTATTTAATGAACTGAATTTGTAATGTGATGCATAGAAAGCATAAAAAATTTAAAGAGAATTGCACTGGCAAAAGTATGACCAGATTGGACTAAAAAAGATAGGGTAATACAAAATAAAATGAGATTCTGGGCTCCCAAATTTATATAGACAGAAAATAAGCAAAGAAAGAAACTCACTGGGGGCACCTGGGTGGTTGGTTAACTGTCTGATTTCAGCTCAGGTCATGATCTCACAGTTCGTGGGTTGAAGCCCTGTGTCAGGCTCTGTGCTGACAGCTCAGAGCCTGGAGACTGCTTCGGATTCTATGTCTCCCCTCTGCCCCTCCTTTGCTCACGCTCCGTCTCTGACTCTCAAAATTAAATAAACGTTGAAAAAAACCCCAAACAACTCAGTTGTAAACTGGACACTTATCTTACAGAAAAGAAAGGAGTTCTCAGGTGAGAGAGCCAGGATGCAGAGGGTAGAAACAAGAGCCACCAAGGACAGTAGGCTGGATGAAGACTCTGAGAGGGCAGAACTGGACCCTAATCAAGGAACATTCCCTGCACTGTAGTAGGAGACCCTACTGCCCAGGTGGATTTCAAAATTACTATGAATCAGGGAAGCTATGTACTCCTGTTTTCTCCCCTTTTGAATGGGAGTGTCCAATATTGTTATTCTTTCCTTGTCTCACTTTTGTGTGTTGGGTGTTTAGGGAGGCAGATAACTTGTCTGTTCAATTAACAGATCTTTGCATAGCTAGGAGCCATACTGATTGTCTATATTCAGGGGACTGTAACTTAGGAGGCTCATTCATATCTGTACCTGATTTAGATGACAAAATCCTGGATCTCAAGTCTGGGCCTGATCCCATAATGGAATGAGAATTTTGTAGGTTTTTGGAAAGGATTAGTATATTTTGCATATGGGAGGAAAATAAATAATTTAGAGATTATTAAGGATAGCCACAGATTCTCTGCTTTCCTTCCATCAAGAGATGGAATTTATTTTCCCTCCCGCCAAATCTGGGTTGGCATTGTGTGTTGCTTTATTCAACGTAATGTGGCAGAAGTGATGCTAGTCTAGTCTAGGCTACACTTTAAAAATTGGAAGGCTTTGCTTTATTAGTGTCTTGAGACATCATGTCAAAAAGTCCAGCTACCTTGCTGAAGAGACCACATGTCCAGCCCCCAGCTAGTCCAGCCATCTCAACCAAAGTGCCAGACATGTCATAAAGTCATCTTGGAATGCTGCCTTAAGACTACCATGCTGTGAGGAAGCTCAAGCTCCCCTATGGAGGGAACACATGGAGGAGAATTAAGGCATGATAGTTCATAGCTCCAGCCTGGCTGCCATCTGAATGTTGTTATAGGACTGACTCAACATAAGACTAAAAGAAAAACTGTTCTTTAACCCACAAATCATGAAAAATAATAGATCATTATAATTTTAAACCATTAACTTTGGGAAGGTTTGTTTTAGAGAAATAACTAATTGACACCATTGTGAGATACAATTGGGGCATTTAGTTATGCCAAAGAATTTTCAGATAGAGAATCTTAGGTAGTAGTTCCATTAAACTTGCTATTTTGTATTAGCAATTTTCAAAAACTGCATCTTAGGGTGACATCAACTAAAGCAATCCTAGAATGCTTACAAATAAGTAAACTAGAGTGTAATACAGCCTTGATTCCACATCTAGTTGGGCAAAGTGTTGGGAAAATTCCTCAACAGATATTTATCAAGAACCTCCTATAAATGTCAGACAACCTAAGGAGAAAAATCTTATTGCCAGTTTCTAAGGAAAGACAGGATGCAAACACCTAAATATCCAAATAGCAGCCAATTTCCGACCTTAATTAACTCTGAACATTAGGGAGGTATTTCTTTTTCTTCTACTATTTTTCTAGAAGAGATTATGTAGGATTGTATTGTTGTTAATTATTTATTATATATTTGGTAGAACTCTCCAGTGAAACCATCTGGACCTAGAGATTTTTTGTTGTTGGATTTTTGAAATTATGAATTCAATTTCCTTAATAGTTACAGGACCATTCAAATTATACCTTTCATGTTGAATGAGCTATAGTAATTTGTGCTTTTCAAGAAATTGGTGTATTTCATCTAAGTTGTCAAATTTGTGTGTAGATTTGTTCACAGTATTCCCTTATTACCCTTTTGATGTCTGCAGGGTCTGTAGTGACAAAACCTACTGCATTTTTTATATTGGTAATTTGTCTTTGCTTTTTCTTTGTCAGTCTTGCCAGCATTGTTCAGTTTTATTGATCTTTTCAAAGCACCAACTTTTGGATTCATTGATTTTCTGATTTCAGTTTTAGTGATTTCTGCTCTTAACTTTACTATTGCCTTCCTTCTGCTTGCTTGAAATAATTTTGCCCTTAGTTTTCTAGATTCTTGAGGCTTTTTATTCTACGGGAAAATTCTACTTCAGTTTATCGTATATGTTTCTGGTTCACTAATACAGTATATTTGTTAGATATGACTATTTAGTAGCTGTTACTTTCATAGAGCATATATAACATGCTTCCTTCATGTTCATGCGGTGCCACCAAGGTACATCGGAAAACAATAGCAAAATTCACAAAATGTGTGTCAGTTTAAAAAAAAAAGCCATCAAACAATCAGTACTAGCTGATATATCCCCTAGTGTGCTTAGAAAGGCCAATCAAGATAAATTATACCAGTAAAAGGAGCAGACTATCAATGTTTTTTCCTGCTGCTCTAAAATTTTCCCCTAAGCAGTAACCTAGCAGTGGAAAATCCCCAGCACGAAGGTTAGAGGAAGTGTGGTAAACATGTGCTGGTCACTAGATTTATCTTTCATGGTATTTCCAATAATAAATGGCTCTCTGAACAAGAAAGAATCCGAGTGGGAAAGGCTCAGGTTAGCAGCCGAGCTAAATAAAGAACAAACTGTGGCTCAAAAGAGATAATTTGCATATTTTCTTACATTTGTATTGGTAGCCATTTGGAATTACTTAGTATATTCTTAAGAGGCAAACAATAAACCAACCAACTGAATTTTAAAATCACACGATTATTCTTAGAGATGTATGGACCCAAGGAGGAAATAGGCACCCAGACTGATTAACTGATTTGCCCAAAATTGTTCAGTCAGTCCCAGAAGAACCTGAGCTCAGACTGCCCACCCTGTTCCATTCTTTATTTAGTTAACAAATATTTATTGACTGTCTACAATATGTCAGGAACTGTTCCGGGTGCTTGGATGCAAAGGAGGCAAGAGTCCTTGACCCCATAGAGCTGGCAGAGGGACAGAGATAATAAACAACTAATGAATTAACAAAGTGAATTACATAGTGCATTATGCGGTGATGAGTGCAATAAAAAAAGAAAGTAGAGCAAGGGAAGCAGAGTCAGGAGTGCTAGCAGAGGTGACAGCAGGTGCAATTTTAAATAGTGTGGTCAGGGAGGCCTCATTGAAAACACTGGGAGAAGACAAGGAAATTAGCCACGGAGGCAATTGTCTGGGAGAGAGCATTTCAGTGGGGAAGAGTGGGCACAGAATAGTTTCTAAGATGCTCCTGCCACGCTTGAGGAATTTAAGTCCTCTGTTAACCATCTGCATCATGTTCTCTAAAAATCATGGAACCTATAGACTTTCAGAGTTGGGAGAGACGGAAAAATTGTGCAGTCTGACCTCCTAGCCATGCAGGAATGTTCAGCACAGTGGACCAGATCTATGGTTATCCATGCTCCAAACAAATCTCTCCGATCCAAGATCTTACTGGGTCACAAAGCAGCTTGTGCCATTTTTTTAGCCACTTCCAATGGTTAGGAAGTCTTGTCTTTGTTGAGCTGAAATCTGCCTCCCTGTGGCTTTACCTTGTGATTCCACTGCTACCCTTTGGAGCAACACAAGCCCCCTCCTCCATCTCTCAGCCATGACATATTTGTCTTCTGTCTTCTTCCTTTCAACTGTCTTCTATTCCTGGCCAGCTTTGATGTTCTTCTCCAGACCACTGCTTTCTAAACATTTTCATTACTCATTCTTATCAGAAAAAAAAAAAAAAAGAAAAAAGAAAGATGGATGTTTATTTCCCATATATATCTATTAGCTTTATTTTTTTTTAATGTTTATTTATTTTTGACAGAGAGAGAGAGAGAGAGAGAGAGAGAGAGAGACAGAGCATGAGCGGGGGAGGGGCAGAGTGAGAGGGAGACACAGAATTGGAAGCAGGCTCCAGGCTCTGAGCTGTCAGCACAGAGCCTGACACGGGGCTCAAACTCACAGACCGCGACATGGTGACCTGAGCCAAAATCCG
Source organism: Prionailurus viverrinus (assembly GCF_022837055.1). Classification (NCBI taxonomy): domain Eukaryota; kingdom Metazoa; phylum Chordata; class Mammalia; order Carnivora; family Felidae; genus Prionailurus; species Prionailurus viverrinus. The sequence goes on from NC_062561.1 coordinate 211,642,447, forward strand.
ACACTCAACCGAGTCACCCAGGTGCCCTATTAACTTCTTTATTTTATATCATGTGTATGTACTTCTGTACCAACACATCATATATATTATAAAACAGACAAAAAGAAACTAAACAGTGATAAATTAAAAAATAGAATTTGAAATATTTCTCCCCACACCTCATGAATCATCTTGCTTACTTTGGACATCTACTCTAGGAAAATTTTAGTTTCTTTGTGTCCCCCCCTAAGTGGTGAATGGAAAACCACAGTCTCGGGAGAATATTTACATATAACATAGTGACAAAGCTCAGGCTGAAGAACAGAGAAAACACTGTTCCATCTGAGTTCTATCATTGTCAGTTGCACGGTTCCATACAAGTTACTTAACCTACCTATGCCTTAGTTTCCTCACCTCTAAAAATTCAGTGAATAGTGTTGTTACGTAGGGGGTCTAATGCCTTGCAATGTTGTGGGATACAAATGGGATAATCAACAGAAAGTACTTAATACAGTATCTAGTACAAAGTAAGCGTGAATAACTGTTAAGTAGTTATTGTTATACAGTTTTCAGAAATGGCATCTAGGTCATACATGTCAGTCATTGGGTAAAAACTTCACCTCCGGTAACCCGAATTACTTGATTCTTACTTTAGTAGTAATTTGAAAGTCCTTAATGTCACAAGTGAGTGGTGCTATCCAGATGCTTTTTGCCATTTCATTCCAATCATAGCGGCTTTCTTTTAATCCTTTGTGTACTGTGTTTCCTCATACTACCCCAGGGCCTTTGCCCATGCGGTTTCTCTGCCTGGGGTGATGTTCTGAGCTATTCTTCACTTTGTTGACTCCTACTTTTCTCAAGGATCCTTCCTCTATCATCCTCAACCAACTCTACTCCTTTGTTGTTTTGGATAACTTAACGAAGGTAGACTGCTTGAGTGAACAGATATCCTTCTTTCAACCAATGTGCGTTATTTCTTTGGCCAAGGACACCTCTCAGACAGTTTGGCACAGAGGAAAGAATGTGGGCTCTGAAGGCAGTAGGGGCTGCAATTCAAATCCAATTACTAGCTGTGTGACCATGAATAAATTACCTCATCTCCTCAAACTTTAAGGTAAAATTGGGAAAATACCTTGTCCCAGAGGACTGTTTGGGACATGGGAGACTACATACATGTGTTCAGTAAATGGTAGTTGTTGGCATATTTTTATCTGAAGGGTGAGTTATCTTTCATTTATACTCTATCTCCCCTGCTAAACCAGCTCAGAGTAGACAGCTCTGTAAGCAAAATTTGAATTCAAAATTCCCTGAACTCTTTCTACCTGGGCTTTTGATGTATTTGCTGGCCTTAAGGAAAGTCATGGGCTGGAAGTTGATTATCGGTGATGAGAAGCACATAAAACCAGCCATTAACTTGTTTCAGGAGTTCTGAAATGAGGAAACAAAAACCAGTGAGGAAGAAAAAAGCCTCGTGAATAAAAATGCTGAAAAGTAAGCTGCTTTGTTACTAGTATACACTTGCATATAGTATATGGTATGTTACCCCTAGAGAATTCCCTAGGGGTAACATGTAGGCAGCGCTACTGGGCACCCCCAAACACAGACAATGAGTCAGAAGCATGAGGTGTCTACCCAGATGCCCAGGGCAATTCCCTGCACACTAGAAGGTCTCCTAGCCACCCTTGCTACCTAATTTCTTCTAGAAACTCAGTTATGAAGTCCACTGAGGCATTTGAAGAGACAATATCTTAGTCGGGATGAAGTAATGAAAGATGATGCATCTGCAAATAACAAAGTTAATAACCATTTCCTGGGTGTTGGACACTGTATTTATAAATATTGCCTCTCCTGAAAAAAATAATATGCTCGATACAGCCTTGGTCAAACCGTCCCTCCAGGAAGTAGAAGCCAGTAGTGTTAAGACAAAGTTACTGATCAGCACTGCATCTTCTTCTTTTCTTCCTAAATCCCCTCCAATCATCTCAACTTGTCTCTCCATTGGGAAGATTATCAAAATGAGTAGAGCAAGGCTGAATTCAGGCAGGATTAAATCAACACATATAGAACCACGTGGCAAAAACAGACATGGCAAACACTTGCCATACTTACATATGAGCCTTGAAAGACAGCAATGAATTTAAGTGACTACTCATTCTAAAACTTTCCATGTGTCAGGTACGAATTGGAAAATCACAAAACAGTGATGTGCAAATGTGGATCTCATTCTATTTTTATACCTTTGACTAGCCATATTCCTTTGACTAGCCCCCATATTTCTCTGGCAACTGGAGAACTAAATTGAGGACAATTTAGAGAAGTCAGACCAATCCTCTAAGTTTTTTAGCCTCTTTTAACTGAAACATAAACTCCCTTCAGTATGTATTCCGTCAAATACAATCATTATCTCTATTATCATGATCGGTTTTCGTCTAGTTCAATACTCTCTCCAAGCTTCTGCTCGTCCCTTCTTCCTGTCAGACTATTCCTGGCAGTCACAGCCTCACAAAGAGAAGGAAGAGGCCTCAGGGCACCTGCCTGAGTGTTGGTGATGGAAGCCTCTGCATTTGGTTTGTGGGGACTCCTTAGTTGGCTCCAGCCATTTGTATCATTGTCTACTGAGAGTCCTCACGTATGGTGCATTCGATGTGACCTTCTGCATAGCTCTAAGTGTAGATATTCCCACAATGATGTGCTTTCTTCCTTTCACCCAGAGGCCCATCTCTAGTCTCCCATGACACTGATCCTTCTTCAGGCTACATAGATCTGGATGGCAAGTCAACTTCTGTGCTCACAAACTTCCAGAACTCCTGCTGAGCCCATGGAAAACTCATACACCTTTGTCACACCACAGAATGGTGACTTGGGCTATCCCCAGACACCTTCTCCTTGTCTCTCACCTGTACTGGCTGTTGTGGAGCACCTCTGTGCATTACTGACCCTCCAGAGGGCTCCAGATGAGACATCAGCCCTATCTTTCAGAGTGATTCTTTCAAGAGTCACGGGGTGGATTCTCTGACCGTCTTCTTCCATAGCACTGGAAGGTTCCACAAACTCTCACTTCTCCAAAAAGAGCCAGTCTCACTTCCCCCAGCCTTTTTAATATCTCCTCGTGGCAAAGGTCACAAATCAGGTCTGGTTTGCTCAAATCAGTTTCATCTAACACCTGGCAAATTCCCCACCGAACCTGGCTATGGGCAATCTATTCTCTTTGTTCTTGGCAGTCATGATGGAATGGCAGGGTGGGGCTGGGGAGTGATGACGATGAAAGCAAAAGAACAGAACCCAGATTCTGGTGTCATTGCCATATGTGATATGTGGTATGCTGCCCCATTTCATATACCTGCACTTTCCTTTTCCTACTACAGTCATTATGGTCATAGACTCATCATGGTTATGGACAGCATTTTAAAAATATTTTAGAGATAATTTTGTCCAATCCCTTTAATTTGCAGATAAGAAGATTGAAATCTACATGCATGCAAAGATGAAACTTTTATTTTCTCCCATAGCTTGTTCTTTGTGCCAGAAATTCTGGGAATTTCAAGTAGAAAAAAATAGGTGCCAGCTATTTCAATACAACCTACAAATGCAAGATGATTAGAATCGCAGTCTGAAATATTTTAAGCGGTGCTTTTAAACTCATTATTTCCAAGTTCCTTAACAAAAAAAAACCTCTTAAATTCAAAGAATTTTTCTGACTGCTACATTTCCTTTTGAGGAAAATCTTAATTTGTCTGATCGAAGTAGCAAAAAGTACTTGGAAACTCAGACAGACACAGACACCTCTGTCTTCCTATTTGGAGAAGGCTAGGAAAGGGAGGTGTGGTTCATTATTAAAGGAGTGTGGTTAACGTGGTGGTTAGTTATGTGTCCACTTGGCTAGGCTACGGTACCCAGATATTTGGTTAAACACCAGTGTAGATGTTGCTATGAAGGTATATTTTTAGATCTTATTGACATTTAAATCTATAGACTGAAGAAAGCAAAGTGACCTTTGTAACATGAATGGTCCACACCAAGACAGTTGAATATCTTAAGAAAAAGAGTGAAATCTCCCTAGGAAGAAGGAATTCTGCCTCAGAGTTGAATTGCAACATCAGTTCTCCCTGGGGTCTCTCAGCTGAGGGCCTCGTCTGTAGAATTCTGACTTGCAAGCTTCCGCTCTTGCATGTGCCAAAATAAATCTCTCACTCTCTCCCTTCCTTTGTCTTTCTCTACCTCTCTCTATATATTATATTTTATATATTATATATGTTATATTTTAATTTGTCATATTTTATTTTATTTTAAAGTTGATTTGTTTATTTTGAGAGACAGAGAGAGAGAGAGAGAGAATGAGCAACGGAGGAGGAGAGAGAGGGAAAGAGAGAGAGATAGAGAATCCCAAGCAGACTCCATACTGTCAGCACAGAGCCCAATGCAGGGCTCAAACTCACAAACCATAAGGTCATGACTATATATTTTATATTTAACAAATTACATATAGATATAGAACATAAATGTGTGTGTGTGCATATATATATGTGCGTGTGTGTGTATATATATGTATATATATATATATATAGAGAGAGAGAGAGAGAGAGAGAGAGGAAGAGAGTGAAGGAGGAAGTACACACACACACACACACACACGCACACCCTATTGGTTTTGTTTCTCTAAAGAATCCTGATTAATACAGGTGGTGTCATAGCAGCTGATCAATCTGCGGTGATTCACACTGATTCACACTGAGCCTGACAGTGGCCCAGAGAATGGTTCAGCCCTGACAATTATCTTCACCCAGAGAGACTCTGACCTTCTCACCAAGGCCAGCAATGAGAGATGCAAAAGACCAAGCCTGAGACATACTGCCTGGCCAGGGTTCGCTGGGGAACCCGAACACCATGTCTCATCTGCTTCTCTAAGTGCCAATGGGACCTTCAGGGCCACGGGGGTTTTTCTGCCAAGCCACCAATCCTGAGGGGGGAAAGCCGAGGGAGCAATAATGACAGGTCTGGAGTTAATATTTTCTCTCTTCAGGGTTAATCTGTCCTCTCAAAAGGAAGAAGAGGCCCAGAGCCACAGCAGCAGGACAACAAATACCCTCCAAATATCCCAGCAGGTAGTTACTTATGTCTCATTGGCCAGAACTTGGCTGTCTGGCCACCTAGCCACAAGCGAGGCTATAAGCGAGGCTATAAACAAGCCTATAAGTGAGGCTGGAAAATATTTGGCTCTTTCGGTCTCCGCGGTAGAAGGAAGAACATCACAGTAGAGCTGTGTTTGATATGAATCTGAATTCTGTGTTTTTAAAGCAGTGCAATAAAACATGCTTGCATATTGTGGGAAATTGTTGATATACCGCGACTCCCCCCAAGATGAATGTTACTTTGAGAGTCACCTTACAGGTCAGTGTTCTCCAAATTGTGAGTTATGGAATTTATTTAGTGGGACTCAACTAAGTGGAGGAGGAAGAGGAAGAGTAAAGGAGGAGGAGGAAAGATGGTGGGAGAGGAGAGAAGGATGAAAAATAGAAGACAATAGAATAGAAAATATTGGGGTGAAACTTTTGTTTCAGTTAGATGTTTTTCTCACTCTTGGTTGTAGTCAAAAAGTTTGAAAGTTACTGTCGGAGAGCATGTGATTGACACGTGTGCATGGCTTTGTACGACCCTGACCAGAGCAAGCTTATGAGTAGTGCACTGCCTCTGCTCTCATTTAGCATCTTTATTCTTGGTGTCTTCCCCACCCCCCTTCCCAGCCTCCAAGCGTGTCTCTCCTGCATAATAACCTCTGCTTGTGTCTGCCACTCCTTCTCCACTTCTCTATCCTTGAGTTCCACCTGGACCCAAGTAGACTCCATTTACAACATCCATTTTTGCTTTCATCCCCCCTAAGAAATTTGCTCCAATTTCCCACACCCCCAATCCTCCAATATGCACCTTTAAAAGGTCAAAATTGATATCTTTAATGTCAAATTCAGCTTTTCTTGCTGACTGGCCAAAGTTTGTCATCACTCTATGGAAGTGGGTGTTTTTGCAGGTGCTCTCCCTTTCCCTCTCTGAGAACTTACGTCTCTATCATAGATGCAGTTAGCATCACCTTTATGTCAAAGGTTAGACCACTGTATTTCCAGTCCATCCTGTCACTCCTGTCCAGTACTCCACTCTTGCAAGTCTTGAACTCAGAGTATGTGAAATGAGATGAAGCACATCCCCGATCAAAGGTGTTTTTTCCTCCCAGTTTCTGTATCTCTATAAATCGTGCAATCTCCCAGTGACCCAGGCAGGCATTATAGAAGCCATCTTTTCTTCTTTGCCCTCTTTATCTTTCACATGTTCTTAAAGAACAATCCCATGCCCTGGGGCATGGAGTAAGTTCTACTCAAGACTTGTCCCACCCACTGGTAGGGTGCAATCAACTGAAAGGACACTTAATTCCTGGAATTTGCTTCTTCAAAAAGAATCATTATTTTTAAAGTTCCAGATGTAAAGTCAATGTTTTTTTTAATGAAGAAAGCATCAATTTGTATTTTTTTAACATTTATTTTTGAAATTTAAAACAATGCTGAGAGGTATTTAACATGTTAATTATTACTCTCCATTTAAGCAATTATTTGGCAAAGCATCTAGAGTCATGAAAACACTTGTCCCATATGACATAATAATCAAAATTCTAAGAAAAGGCTAGAATCCAAAGGTGTTCACTCTAAGTCTATGGAAAAATAGAAAGTAACCTAACTTACTTTAGGAGAATGGCTTGGTAAATTATGCTTAAGAAAATATCAATTTCAGGGGCACCTGGGTGGCTCAGTTGGGTAAGCGTCTGACTTCCACTCAGGTCATGATCTCACAGTTCATGGATTCAAGCCTCCTGTTGGGCTCTTTGCTGGCAGCTCAGAGCCTGGAGCCTGCTTCGGATTCTGTCTCCCTCTCTCTCTGCCCCTCCCCCACTTGGGCTCTGTCTCTCTCTCTCTCTCAAGAATAAATAAACATTAAAAATTTTTTCACAAAAAAATGATCAATTTCATTAGATGTGATGCAGCCATTGAAATGATAATGTAGCAACCTGGAAATACACAGAAAAGAAGCAGCTATGATTACAGCTAAGTTAAAATCAGGGATATATTTGGCAAAAACTGGAAAGAAGTATGGAAAAATAATTTAAGATGGTTGAATCTGAACCATTTTTAAAATTTTATTTTCGTTTCTTCGTTTATTTCCAAAGACATCATGGTATAGGTAGGTAGTGGCTTTTAAATTTTTTTGACTATGACTCGTGGTGAAAACTACATTATATATCATCAACTAGTATGTGTGCCCACCCACAGACACACTTACACACTTGTGTAAAAACTATCTTATTGTATTATCTTTGTAAGATACATAATTTTTCACATTTTAACATCTCTAGATTGAGATGTGCGTTACAGTTGTTGAGATCTGGAGTTTATAATTGTAAGCATTTTTATTTCTTTCTTAGAGGTACATAAATTAAAGGTGCATCTCATAATTAGTGTTTTTAGGTGTGATAACATATGGTAACAAACCGAAGTTTCACAACACAACTACCACATGTGATGTATTGTGATATTTTTTCCTTTCTATTTTGAATCTTTTTAATTTTTTTTTTTAATTTTTTTTTAACGTTTATTTATTTTTGAGAAGGAGAGAGACAAAGCATGAACGGGGGAGGGTCAGAGAGAGGGAGACACAGAATCTGAAGCAGGCTCCAGGCTCTGAGCTGTCAGCACAGAGCCCGACGCGGGGCTCGAACTCATGGACTGCGAGATCATGACCTGGGCTGAAGTCGGCCACTTAACTGACTGAGCCACCCAGGCGCCCCTTAATTTTTTTTAATGGTGGAAGCAACTCACTAAATTGAGTCTTACAATTCCTTAATGCAGAAGCCGACAAACTGGTCATGTTTTTGTGTGGCTCATGAGCTGAGAATGGTTTCTACATGTTTAAGTACTTAGATAAGACAAAAAGAATATTTCATGATACGCAACAATGAAAAGAAATTCACATTTCAGTCTCATAAATTTTTCTTGGAACCCAGCCACCCATTTGTGTATTATTTACAACTACTTTTACACTGCAAGGGCAGACTCAAGTAGTTGTGACAGAGACCATATGGTCACAAAGCCTGAAATATTTATCATGCAGCCCTTAACAAAAACGTTTGCAGCCCCTGTGCTAATGGTTTGCAATTCGCTGTTTAAAACACTTCTAACGTCATGGCAGGAACACAGAAATGGTAAATCTGGGTCCAAATTCTGGCTCCACCATTGCTACTGCCTCCGCATTTATAAATGGATACAATGCCTAGCTGATAGTGCTACTGGGAGTTTTGTGTGATCATTTATCTAAAATGCTTGGTCCATGGTGGGTGCTTGAACAAATGTTAGGGGTTTTTTCTGCTTCTCTTTACATTCTGCTTAAGCTATGGCCCCCACTCTTCTCCATTAAGGTCACCGATGAATACTAACATGCCACCAGGGCAGTCTTAAGGGCAAAGTCCAAAGTGGTCCTCCACAAATGTGAAATTTTTGATGTTTCACATTTATCCTAAAAATTTGGGGAGATGTTAAAATTCTATTCCGAAGTATGCTTATATTTGACTCAAAATAAAATTAATTTTTAGGTGGAGCAAAATGGATATTCCTGGAAGACCGTCTTTGTCTGGTGGCTTTGCATCTGTGCTTTCTCAGTTTGAGAAGCACGGGTTTATGCAATGGCGTTTGTTGTTGCTGTTGTTGCCATTGTTTAAAAAAGAGCTTTCTTTTCCAGGACTCACCTTTGTCATTTGGTTGTAGTTATACAGGACTGGAGAGGAGCTATTTTTAAAGGAGGACATTTGGGTTTGGCCTTAGAATGGAAAGTATGAGTATTTAGGAAGAATCATTAAAACCCAAGATCAGTCCTGAGCTTGCAAGTGCAAAGCTGATTTTTTTCCAGAGTTCCCTGAAGTGGTTAGGATTAGCTGGACTTCCTCAGCTGATGAAGCTCATAAGAGACTCATGCCAGAAGCTAATTTAATAATTTGCAGAGATAAATTATCAGGTGCATTGGAAGATTGTCATCGCTTTTTTCCCCTACAGATAAAGTTATATAAAAAGCCAAATCATAGCCACCAGTCTGCCTGCTGAGCATAGAATCACAGGAGTACAGGCAAAACTCACAGATCTTGTGGACTTGGTTCAGACCACTGCAATAAAGTGAATGTTTCAATAAAATGAGTTAAATGAAGTTTTGATTTCCTGGTGCATATGAAAGTTATCAAGGGTGTAATAGCATTGTGTCTGAAGGAATAACATTTATTCCTTAATTAAAAAGTACTTTACTGTTAAAAAATGCTAACCATTGGGGCGCCTGGGTGGCTTGGTTGGTTAAGCATCCAACTTCGGCTCAGGTCATGATCTCACGGTCCGTGAGTTCGAGCCCTGCATCGGGCTCTGTGCTGACAGCTCAGAGCCTGGAGCCTGTTTCGGATTCTGTGTCTCCCTCTCTCTCTGCTCCTCCCCTGTTCATGCTCTGTCTCTCTCTGTCTCAAAAATATAAATAAACGTTAAAAAAATTTTTTAAAAATTACAAAAAATGCTAACCATCATCTGAGCTTTTAGTGAGTTGCAATCTTTTTGTTGATGGAAGGTCTTGATTTGATGTTCAATGTTGCTGACCGATCAGGTGGTGGTTGCTGACGGTTGAGGTGGCCGGAGCAATTTCTTAAAAATAAGACAACAGTGAAGTTTGCCACATTGATTGGCTCTTCCTTTCTCGAACAATTTTGCTGTACTATGAGATGCTGTTTGATAGCATTTTACCCACAATAGAACTTCTTTCAAAATTGGAATGAATCCTCTCAAACCACTTTATCAGCTAGGTTTACGTAAATCCTTTGTTGTCATTTCAACAGTCTTCACAGCATCCCCACCAGTAGATTCCGTCTCAAGAAACCATTTCCTTTGTTGATCGGCGAGAAGCAACTCTTCAGCCGTTAAAGTTTTGTCATGAGATTGCAGTAACTCAGTCCCATCTTCAGGCTCCACTTCTAGTTCTCTTGCTATTTTTTTCTCTGCTGTTTTTTCTCCGCTGAAGCCTTGAACCCCTCAAAGTCATACATGAGGGTTGTAATCAGCTTCTTCCAAACTCCTGTTCATGGTGATATTTTGAATCTCTTCCCATGCATGATGAATTTTCTTAATGGCATCTAGAATGGTGAATCCTTTCCAGAAGGGTTCCAATTGACTAAGCCCAGATCTGTCAGAGGAATTACTATCTGCGAAAGGGGTAGATTTTCAAAATGTATTTCTTAATAAAACTTGAAAATTGAGGGGCACCTGGGTGGCCCGGTTGGTTGAGTGTCCGACTTTGGCTCACATCGTGATCTCTCAGTTTGTGAGTTCAATCCCCACATCGGGCTCACTACTCTCAGCCTGTCAGTGCAGAGCCCACTTTGGATCTTCTGTCTCCTTCTCACTGCCCTTCCCCCACTTACGCTCTCCCCCAAAATAAAATAAATATTTAAAAAAAACAAAAAACAAACCTTGAAAGTTGAGATTACTCCTCGATCCATGGACTACAGAATGGATGCTGTGTTGGCAGGCATGAAAACAGCATTTATCTCATTGTATATCTCCATCAGAGCTCTTAGTTGACCAGGTACATCACCAATGAGCAGTAATATTTTGAAAGGAATCTTTTTTTCTGAACGGTAGGTCTTAACAATAGGCTTAAGATATTCAGTAAACTATGTCACTAATAGATGTGCTGTTATCTGGACTTTGTTGTTCCATTTATAGAGCACAGGCAGAGTGGACGTGACATAATTCTTAAGGGCCCTAGGATTTTCGGAATCATAAATGAGCACTGGCTTCAATTTAAAGTCACCAGCTGCACCAGCCCTTAACAAGAGAGTCAGCCTGTCTTTTGAAGCTTTGAAGTTGGTCATTGGCTTCTCTTCTCCAGCTATGATTAGTCCTAGATGGCATTTTCTTCCAACATAAAGTTGTTTCATCTACAATGCAAGTCTATTTTTTAGTGTGGCACCCTCACTAATAATCTTAGCTGGATCTTCTAGATAACATGCTACAGCTTCTATATTGGCTCTTGCTGCTTCATCTTGCACTTTTATGTTATGAAGACAGGTTCTTTCCTTAAAACTCATGAACCAACTTCTACTAGCTTCATACTGTTCCTCTGCATCTTTGTCACCTCTCCCAGACTTCACAGAATTGAAAAGAGTCAGGGCCTTGCTCTGTACTAGGCTTTGGGTTAAGGGAATGTTGTGGCTTCTTTGATCTTCCATCCAGACCACTGAAACTTTCTCTGTATCGGCAGGAAGCCTGTTTCACTTTCTTATTCATGTGTTCACTGGACTAGCACTTTTAACTTCCTTCAAAAACTTTTCCTTTGCATGCACAACTTGTTAACTGTTTGGCACAAGAGGCCTAGCTTTCAACCTACATCAGCTTTCAACATGCCTTCCTCACTAGGCTTCATCATTTCTATCTTTTGATTTAAAGTGAGAGACGTGTGACTCTTCCTTTCCCTTGAGCACTTAGAGGACATTGTAGGATTATTAATTGGCCTAATTTCAATATTGTCATTTCTCAGGGAACGAGGATGCCTGAGGAGAAGGAGAGAGACCAAGGAATCACTGGTTGGCACAACACAGGACACCAGAACACACACAACATTTATTAAGTTTCCAAACACACACAACACTTATTAAGTTTGCCATCTTATATGGGCATGGTGCATGGTGTCCCTAAACAATTATAATAGTAACATCAAAGGTCAGTGATTACATTTGTCAAGTCACTATGTTTCACACCTGAAACCCATATAACATTATATGTCAAGGGTACCTCAATAAAAATAAATCACTGATTACAGATCATCATAACAAATATAATAATGAAAAAGTTAGAAATATTGTGAGAATTACCAAAATGTGACACAGGGAATGAAGTGAGCAGATGCTGTTGGAAAAATGGCACCAATAGACTTGCTCAACGCAAGGTTGCCATAGACCTTCAATTTGTATATTAAAAAAAAGCAATATCAGGGCACCTGGGTGGCTCAGTCGGTTGAGCATCCGACTTCAGCTCAGGGCATGATCTCGCGGCCTGTGAGTTGGAACCCCGCGTCAGGCTCTGTGCTGACAGCTCAGAGCCTGGAGCCTGCTTCCGATTCTGTGTCTCCCTCTCTCTCTGCCCCTCCCCCGCTCATGCTCTGTCTCTCTCTGTCTGTCAAAAATAAATAAACATTTAAAAAAAGTGAAAAAAAAGCAACATCTGCAAAGTGCAATAAAACAAAGTATGTCTATATGTGTATGATCTTAATGGCTATTGTATCAAACGAGAAAGGAAGGGCATTTCCACCTCTATCAGGTGCATGCCTACCAATCAAACCGAGATTCATCAGTCTGAGTCTCTTCTATCCAGTGCTAAGCGTAGCTGACACATTCTTAATCTTGGGGAGTTTCCCTTTTCTTGATTTCGTGTCAACCTCTTTCTTCCCTCTCCACATAGTTGTGCTTACTCATTCTTTCTTCAGATGTTAAAGCCATTCATTAGCCTTTTTTTCAAAGTATATCTTATAAAATAACAAGTTTGCTTGGAAACTTTTGGATTAAGTTAGACTGTTTCTCCCTGTAGGACTTCTCAGAGGCTTTATGTATTGATGTGAATCATGAGCCTCCAAGAAGGGAATCTACTATGTGGTGTATCTCAGACTTATTTGAGTACTTTTTATTTCTCAGAACGTCTCTCAGGACTAATAGAAGTGGAAAATGCTGGACTCCAGTTCTCTTGCCCTCACACTTATTCAAATCTTAATAACATTATAGGTCCTATTTCTACATTCAGCCTAGGAAATGCCACCTCGTTACAGTGACTTCTGCAGAAAGATAATCTTATCTGTTTCCTATGGACTCCATTTGTTTGAATTTCCCAATTGTGATAGGGTGTGATAGGCTCAGATAATGTATCTATGTACCAGCTATACATTATCTATAATTTTATTTTATCTTTTTATTTTATATATAAAAAATGTTTTTTACTAAAAAGGTAATAATCACTTTTGAAAAGTCAATGAACTAAAGAAAGGATTACCTATATCCCCACCATCCAAATTCAACCATGTACAAAAAATCTAAGGACTTATTTTGTATGCTCTTATAGTTCTCCTGGATAAATCATTCAAAAAAAAAATAGCTTACTTCAATTATTCACTTAAAAAAATGAAGATCAAAGTTATTACTGTTTTGATATCCAATTTGTAACTGAACGGAAGTCAGTTTGCTCCTTGGTGAGTCAGAAACTACCAGGTTTAGGTGTCACACAAAGAAAACTTTATTTGCAGCAAATAAGATCACAGGGAATGGCTTCCAAAGTGGTGACTCCCCAAGAGAGAGTGAACAGGTTCCTTTCATTTAGGATAGGATAAATATTTAGATAGGGAAGCCTTGTCATCCTATGTAGTGGCAGGCCTAAAAGGAAACATGTCTATACACCTGTTGTATGTTATGTAAATGAGGCTGAGTCTCCTCCTTGGGCAGAGATTTTAGCACTATAATGAAGTAAAGGTAGTTGTACAACATTCCACAGGTCACTCCATGGCATTGGTATGAGTTGGATTTAGCACAAATGGTCTGGATGGTCTGGGCCTACTGGAGGTGTCAGGGCAGTCACCTGACAGTCACCTGAAGAGGTGGTTTCAGGTTTCATTGCCTGAGTTAAGAGGAAAGCCTGAAAGAAGAGCTTAAGGAAAAATGTAAGACAAAGGTTAGTGAGTACAAGCAGGTGGGCAGTAAAGTCTAGGTCTTGGGGTCTAGCTGGTGACAATGCCTTGCTTTAAAATCATCCATTTAACAGGTGCCTGGGTGGCTCAGTCAGTTAAGCATCCAACTTTGGCTTGAGTCATGATCTCGCTGTTTGTGGGTTCGAGCCCCGCAATGGGCTCTGTACTGACAACTCAGCGACTGGAGCCTGCTTCGGATTCTGTGTCTCCTTCTCTCTCTGCCCCTCCCCCACTTGTGCTGTGTCTCTATCAAAAATAAATAAATGTAAAAAAAAAATCATCCATTTAAATCCAGTGAAGAACATGGGCAGAAGACATGAATAGACTTTTCTGAAGAAGACATCCAGATGGCTAACAGACACATGAAAAGATGCTCAACACTGCTCAACATCAGGGAAATACAAAATCAAATCCACACTGAGATACCACCTCACGCTGGTCAGAGTGGCTAACATGAACAACTCAGGAAACAACGGGTGCGGGAGGACAGGAAAATGGGAGATGGACCTTGAGGAGGGGGCACTTGTTGGGATGAGCAGCGGGTGTTGTATGTAAGCAATGAATCATGAGAATCTACTCCCGAAACCAAGAGCACACTGTATACACTGTATGTTAGCTAACTTGACAATAAATTATATTTAAAAAAGTCATCCATTTAGAAATTCCAAGAGGTTGTCTAATCTTTTCCCATACATGCAGAAAGTATAATGATCAATCTATCTGAAATATGATCACCTGCTAATATATTAAAAGACATTTACATGAAAGAGAAAGACACAATTTATTGCCATCAGTTATCCTTTCTTGTATCTGCCTATCTCCTCCCCCGCAATGGTTATCTTCCTTCCTGTAGTATTTGGGGGAGAGGGGAGTGTGTCTCCAGTCTACATCTAAGTAACTCAGTGCAGCTTGTCTATTGTTCTCTGGCTCCTAATCACAGCTCCTAGGGCGAACTTGGGCCTCCATTCATTTCACTATTGGTCACCGCCTAGAAATCTGGTAGGCGGTATCAGCTGATTTCACCAGGGGGTCAGGTGGCAGAGGCTACAATCCCCTCCATAGAATCTTATTAAATGTTTGTGAGTTTAAAAAGGAAAAAGAAGAGAAATTTCGGTTCAGCATAAAGCAGGAAACAATTTGAAATTTATAGTTTTATTAGACATTACTCTTCTTATGTAAACAATCACTGGGAATTTCTCAAGCCAGGCCTGCTGCCATGGTGCTGGGAGCTGCGTCTCCTTTTTCTCTTTCCTTAGATGCCAGCAGCATCTCCAAGTTTCTGTTAATTTCCAGTGCAGAGCAGTTTATCCATCTAACTCAGTGGTTCTCAACTGGGGTCAATTTTGCCTCCCTTTCCCCAGGGGACATTTGTCAACCTCTACAGACATTTCTGATTGTCCTGACTAGGCAGGGAGGTGCTGCTAAAGGTCCTACACTGTACAGAACAGCCTCATAACAAAGAATTATCCAGCCTAAAATGTCAGTAGCGTAGACGTTGAGAAACAGAGAAACTCTGATCAACTCCCACCCATCCAACCAAACTAGAATAAGGGCACACATCTGCAAATCTGGATACTGACTAAGGTATTCTGCTGAACGGTGGGTCATTTACTCCAAGACTCCACTCCTAGCAACACAAAGAATCAACAAACCTTACAAACCTATAGTGCTTTCTTGAGCATATCTTTGAGTTTTGAGCAGAATTCTATCCCTACTAACATTTTAGAAGTAAGAGGAGCAGTAAAAACATTTATGCTTCCCCTGTTAGGAAAAGTCCCTTAAGGTTAGGGATATTTTATCTCAGTTATAATTATGTCTAAACTGCTTTTCTTCTGTGTAAGTGTGAATATTCCTTTTTCTGAAGCCTTACTCATAGAGATACTGAGTTGAGCACCAGTTGAGCTGGTGACAGAAAAACCACATACCGTGCCCATGACCGCGGGCTCTACAACTGCAGAAGACAGGAGTTTAGTCCTGTGGTTAGGAAATGGCTTGCTTTTGTAGTTTATTTCACTTGGGTATTGTGCATATCTCACCAGGATGCTTGCCTTGTACTAGAACTTTCTAGGTACCTGTAAGACTCCAAAACTGCCCCCACCACACTTCTCTTAATGTATGAGATCCTTAAAGTCATCTCCCATCTCAGAGCCATGACTGGCCCATAGAAGACCCTCAACAGTTGTTTCCTAAATAAATACATGAATATTGGCTCAATGGAATCAGGTAGAAATGAAATAACATAGTCCAGATTAAGGCTGAGGTATAAAGAAGGACTTGCATTAATTATGCAAATGTGGACAAGATCCATCATTAAAGCTCCTGTCACATGAACATAAAGTTTGAAAATACTAATTCCTTTAGGGGTGTCTGGGTGGTTCAGTCAGTTAAGCGTCCGACTTCAGCTCAGATCATGATCTTTTGTTTGTGGGCTCGAGCCCTGTGTCAGGCTCTGTGCTGACAGCTTGGAGCCTGGAGTCTGCTTCATATTCTGTGTCTCCCTCTCTCTCTCTCCCCTTCCGCCACTCCCCACTCCCTCTCTGTCTCTGTCTCTCTCTCTCTCCAAAATAGATAAACATTAAAAAGAATTTTCAAAGTACGAATTCCTTTAGGGAGTAATTTTTTAAAAAGGGATTTCCTTTTAACAGTTTCTCTCATTCCATTTACTCAGAGAAACAAAAGAATACTTCTTTAAAAAAAATGTGTGGTTACACATACATACATACATACATACAAATGTATTTTAACCAGATTTGAGACCTATAAGAATCTCAAACTTTAGTGTGTATCAGAACTGGGGAGCCATCAAATTCCAGGTCCCAGCAATAATAGTAATGCACATTCCTAGACTTCAGCCTAGTTCATTCTCATTCACTAGTAAAACATGACTTTTAGGAGGGCTGTGGCTAGAGTTTCTGAAATCTTGTCCACCCGTGGCCTGAATTGGCCCCATTCTGGACTGGAGAGGGGATAAGTGCATCCACAGGTTAGTTTAAGTGGCTCAGCTTAGGGCCAAGGAAGCAGCAACAGAGGTACAGAGAAGCAGAATTAAGTACAACAAGATGAGAAGGCCTATGGGGGCTTCCTAGAGGAGAATTCCAAGTGTCTTCAAGGGCTTTGTAGAGAAGTTGCTGTCAACTGGGTATTAATTTTAGCTCATTTTATTTCAAAACACAGGGTTTTACTTGGACTTAATGAGATGTTTTATTCATATTACTCTTATGTACAAAAGTCATCAATAGGCTTATTTTTTTAAGTTTATGTATTTATTTTGAGAGAGAGAGAAAGAGAGAGAAAGCACAAGTGAGGAAGGGCAGAGAAAGAGACGGAATCCCAAGCAGGTTCTACACCACCAGTGCAGAGCCGGATGCAGGTCTCGGGCTGCAAGATCATGACCTGAGCTGAGGTCAGACCCTTAACCAACGGACTCACCCACCCAGGCACACCCAATAGGCTTATTGAGATGAAATGAAGAGGGAAGTGAAGAATAAAAGAGAAAGCCAAGTTTTTGTCCAGGAATGAGGCAGGGGCTAGTAGATGGAAAGGGAGGTGAGACACGATGAAAGAGAGTCTGCCTGGAGCAAGAGAGCGGGAGCCCAGACATGGATCCATGTTGTGACTTCTAACCACCAAGTGAAACAGCATCAGAGAAGGTGGGACACCACCCAGGTCCAACTCACTAACGGGTTTATCTGTCAGCCTCCCTGGGTCCCGTCCTTTACAAGGCTCCCCAGGGTAGGCGGGGAGTTCCTGAGGACCTTTCCTAGCCTATGCTCATTACTTTTTCTTTCACTTCATGCTCCTCACCTGGCATAAGCTCTGAAGAGCAGGGGCTGTTCTGCTCACTGCTATCTCCTTATTTGTTTTTTTTTAAATGCTCAAAGACATAGTTCTTGATGTTTGGAATAAAAGAACATATAAACAAACACCAAATCCAACATCTCAGGATCCCACAGGCAGGAAGAAAAATGTTGTTCCAAGCTACAGGCAGTAAGTTCTAAGAGGGGCAGCTGGAAAAATAGTAAAAAGACCATGGTCTTCTGGTAAGTTTTATTTTTCTTATTTCTGGTATAAGCACACTTATTTCGATAAAAACTGAATCCTGGTAACTGTAGGTAAATAATATGAATGCATGTACAAACTTAAAGGGACAAAAGTTGGTGCACCTGGGTGCCTCAGTCAATTGAGTGCCAGACTCTTGATTTCAGCTCAGGTCATAATCTCAAGGTTGTGGGTTCAAGCCCTACCTCAGGCTCTGCACTGAAAACATGAAGCCTGCTTGGAATTCCCTCTGTCTTCTTTTCTCTCTGCACCTTACCCACTCTCTCTCTTTCTCTCTCACAATAAATAAATAAACATTAAAAAAAATAAAGGGACAAAAGTTGTCATATATGTATATGTAATATGTAATATGTAACATACATATGTAATATATGTTAAGGTAAAGGCAAAAGAGAATAACAAATCATTTCATTAGAATGTTTTCATGTCTTTGAATTTGGAAAAGCTGAAAATCAAAATAATACTTGAAAAGTGAACTTCATAAAACAAAAGACAGAAAACAATGACTCATTCAAATACCTCATCCTCAGAGATTATTTATAATTGAGGATATTGACATTACTCCTCCTAGAATGGATTTATAAGCCGTCTTTGAGAAGTTGTGTGGGAAAGCTTTCCCAATGAAACGAGAATTTATTTGGTCAAATATATTTGAGTAGCCCCCTTTCTTCAGCACTAGAAATCCATTAATTTTTAAAAATTTGCTCATGTATCTCTGTATTTCTTGGTTCTGGTTAGGAGCCAGAGAAAGATGGCAAAGAAGAGACAGTCCCATCTGAAGAAGATGATGGGTATGTCAAACTGTGTAAAATTGCATGCTTCACCCAACAGTATTTCTAATTTATTATTTAGAATCCGTTTCATTGAGTTTTGCAATATTATGCAGGCTTGCCCTTAATCTTATTAAAACAAGACAAAGGCAAATATGTTTATTTTTCAAGGACAAGAAAAGATCTGGAGAAAGTATACTTAAAGATTTTAAAGATATGATGAAAAAGCCTTAACTGGAACTGGGAATCGAAATTCAGCAAGTGATGCTAAGACATGAACATATATATTTAGTATTTTTAAACAAGGTGAAAAGAACTTAATATTCTAAAACTTATTCTTTCCAGTAGAATCAACGATGTTGCATGAGGGTTCCTTCATAGATTTGGTATTGTTTTAACATACAAAGTAGCCAAAATCTAAGTGTTGTCTTAAACTTCTGGAACTCTGTACATTTCCATTTCTTCTTTTGGGAGAATTTGACCCTGGTTCAACCAGAAATGCTTCAATCTCTTGTCCAATAGCTTGCTGCACCTGGCGAGCCCCTGCTGAGATTCACAAGCATGATCGTGTATGAATCCCTTGAAGCTTCATCAGTTTAAAACATTTGATGGAGGGCTTAAAAAGTTCTTGTGTCATTTAAGAGCGTAGGAGAAACAGGTCCCCCCTGGACCACTTAATCCGTTAACTGAAGACCACAACTCATCACAGATACCCTAAGCAGTCAGAAGTTCTGGCTAGAGGATTAAATTTTGACTTCTTAGTTCATAGCATATGATTTCTCTCTCTCACTCTCTTTCTCTCTCTCTCTCTCTCTCTCAAATATATATGTATATATATTATATATGTATTATATATATGCATAATATATACATATATAAAATACATACATATATACATATGATACAAATGGCATACATATTTGGATTGCTGTAAGGTTTTTTATTCTTAATATATGTGATCACTATAAAGTACTATAGAACTACCCGTTTTATTTTACTGAGTAACTACATATTTCTTTATTTAGTTTTAATTCCAGTTCTAGATGTTATATATCTATCTTCTGTAGCCACAGTGTTTGAAAGTTGAGGAAGAGTTTATTTGACAAAAATTCTAGTTCCAAATTATGTCTTTTCCTAAAAACTTATTTAAAAAAAGCCTTATTGGGGCGCCTGGGTGGCGCAGTCGGTTGAGCGTCCGACTTCAGCCAGGTCACGATCTCGCGGTCCGGGAGTTCGAGCCCCGCGTCAGGCTCTGGGCTGATGGCTCGGAGCCTGGAGCCTGTTTCCGATTCTGTGTCTCCCTCTCTCTCTGCCCCTCCCCCGTTCATGCTCTGTCTCTCTCTGTCCCAAAAATAAATAAAAAACGTTGAAAAAAAATTAAAAAAATAAAAAAAGCCTTATTTTGCAAAATTGAAATTAATCCTAAAACGGTAAAAATTGACTTGTTTACTTGTTATTAAACTTTAAGAGTTCCTTGTTATATTCTGGATACAAGTCCTTTATCAGATATTTTCTCCCAGTATGTAGTTTGTCTTTTTATTTTCTTAACAGTGTCTTTTGAGGAGCAGATGTTTTTAATTTTGACAGAATTCATTATATCACATTTTTCTTTTATGACTCATGTCTATGACAGTATCATATATCATTTATTAATGGCTCATGCCTATAAACCACTCATATGCTATCTATGAAATCTGTATCTAATCCAGGTCACAAAGATTTTTCCCTATATGTTCCTCCATAAGTTTTAAAGTTTTGAGTTTTACATGTAGGTCTACAATCCGTTTTGAGTTCATGTTTGTATATGATGGAAGGTATAGATAAATCCAAAGTTCAATTTTTTTGCCCATGGATATTCAAATGTCCCAGTACCATTTGTTGAAAAGATTATCCTTTCCCCCACTAAATTGCCTTTGTACATTTGTCAAGAATCAGTTGTATAGATGTGTGTTCACCTATTTGGGGGCTCTTTATTCTTTTCCATTGATCTATTTGTCTATCTTGATGCCAATATCTCAGTGTCTTGATTAATATAGTTTTATAATAAGTCTTGACACAAGTAGCGTTAGTCCTCTGATTTAGTTCTTCATTGTCGAAGTTATTTGGGCTAGTCTAGATCCTATGCATTTCCATGTACATTTTAGAATCAGTTGATCAATTTTTATTTAAAATTCTGCTAAAATTTTGATTGGGATTGTGTTCAATCTATAGATCAATTCAGAGAGAACTGAGATCTTAACAATATTGAGTCTTCTAACCCATGAACCCAGTAATATATCTCTATTAATATTGGCCTTCAATTTTTCTAAGCAAATTGTTTTTAGTTTTCAGATTTAAGTTTTTCACATATTTTGTCAGATTGATTCCTGAATATTTCATATTTCTTGATGCTATTATAAATGGTATTGTTGTCTTATTTCTGTTTCTGATTGTTTTTTGCTGCTATATAAGAATACAATTTAATTTGTTTATCAATTTTATATTCTGCCACCTTGCTAAACTCACTTATTCATTTGGTTTATTTTGTAAATCCATTAAGATTTTCCATTTAAATGATGATGTCATCTGAGAAAAAAGATAGTTCTATCTCTTCAGTCTGGATGGATTTTGCTTGCCTTATTGCACTGACTAGAAAATCCAATACAATATTGAATAGAACTGGTAAGAGTGGATGTCCTTTTCTTGTTCCTGATCTTAGAGAGATTCATTGATTTTTTTTTTACCAGTAAGTATGATGTTAGTTGTAGGTTTTTTACTGATGCCCTTTATAGGGTTCAGGAAGTTCTTTTTATTTCTAATTTACTAAGAAGTTTTTAATCAGTATAAATGAAAGTTGGATTTTATAAAATGCTTTTTATGGGTATGTTGGGATGCTCACATGGTTTTTCTTCTTTGTTTAATATAGTGAATTACATTAATTGCTTTTCAGATAATAAAACAACTTTGTTTCTATGGGATAAATCCAACCAGATCATGATGTATTATCCTTCTTACATATTTTTGGATTTGATCTACACTTTTTTTACTTAGAATTTTGGCATTTATTTTCATAAGAAATATTAATCTGTCACTTTCTTTTCTTGTAATATCTTTGGTTTCGGAATCAAGGTACTGCTGGCTTCATAGAATGAGTTGGGAAATAGTCCTTCCTACGTAAATTTCTGGAAAAGTTTTTATCTAATTGCTATTATTTCTTCCTTTAACGTATGGTAAAATTCACCAACAAAGCCTTATAAGATTTTTTTTTTATGTGTGAAAGGTGCTTAACTTCAATTTTAATTTATTTAATACATATAGGGCTATTCAGGTTATTTATTTCTTCTTAATTGAGCTTAGTGGTTTGTGTTTTTCAAGGAATTTGCCAATTACCTGTAAGTTATTAAAGATTTTGGCATAAAATTGTTCATAAAATTTCCCTATTATCCTTTCAATATCCATCTATTTGTATTGATGTCACCTTTCTCATTACTGATATTGGTAATTTATATTTTCTTTCTTTCCTCATCAGTGTGCCAAGGGTTAATAAACATTATTAATTTTTCTCAAAGAAAAAAACAGCTTTTGGTTTCACTTTTGTTTTTGTTTTTTTCTTTTGTTTTGTCTTCTATTGTTTTTTAATTTCTTTTCTGATTTTTGTTATTTATTTCCTTCTATTTACTCAGGGTTTCACTCTCTGTTTAAAAATCAAAGGGGCGCCTGGGTGGCTCAGTCGGTTGAGTGTCCGACTTCGGCTCAGGTCATGATCTCACGGTCCGTGAGTTCGAGCCCTGCGTCAGGCTCTGTGCTAACAGCTCGGAGCCTGGAGCCTGTTTCAGATTCTGTGTCTCCCTCTCTCTCTGATCCTCCCTGTTCATGCTCTGTCTCTCTCTGTCTCAAAAATAAACATTAAAAATTTTTTTTAAATAATAAAATAAAAATCATAACTTTAGGTAGACTTAGAGGTCATTTATTTGAGACTTTCTTCCTTTCTAATGTAGACATTTGCTGCTATAAATTTCCCCCAATATATTGATTTAGTGGCATTCCACAATTTTTGAAGTGTTGTGTTTTCATTTGCATTTAGTTCAAAATACATTCTAATTTCCTTTTGGTTTCTCTAGGGCCATAGGTTATGTACAAGTTTGTTTCTTAGTTTCCAAATACTTGAAGATTTTTCAGATATCTTTATGTTATTGATTTCTAATTTATTTCCTTTGTGGTTACAGAAATACTTTGTATAAGTTGAATAATTTTAAATGTATGCATATTTATTTGATGCTCAGAATATGATCTTTCTTGGTAAATGTTCTATGTACTCTTGAAAGGAATATGTTCTGGGTTGTTGAATTCTGTAAATGAATCAGGTCAAATTGTGTGATAGTGTTGTTTAGGTCCTTTATATCCTTACTGATTTCTGTTTACTTATTTTATTAACTATTGAGAGAGAGGTATTGAAATCTCTGACTATAATTGTCTATTTATCCTTGAGATTCTATCAGTTTTTTCTTCTATATTTTGAAGATCTATAATTATGTGCATAAATATTTAAGATTATTATGTTGTCTTTGTGAACTGGCCCCTTTAACATTATGAAAGGCTCTTCTTTATTCCTGGTAATAGTTTTTTATCTGAAATGTAATTTGATAGTAATATCACCACTCAAGCTTGCTTGCTTGCTTTTTTTTTCTTTCAGTTTATTTATTTGAGAGAGAGAGAGCGTGAGCACGAGTACAGGAGAGGCAGAGAGAGAGGGAGAGAGAATCCCAAGGAGGCTCCACACAGTCAGTGCAGTGCCTGACATGGGGCTCGATCTCAGGAACCATGAAATCATGACCTGAACCTAAATCCAGTTGGAAGCTTAACCAACCGAGCCACCCAGGCACCCTTCAAGCTGTCTTTTGATTAGTGTTAGCATGGTATACCTGTTATATTGTTTTACTTTTAATTTGTTTGTGTATTTACATTTAAAGTGGGTTTGTTGGAAGCAGCAGAGAGTTAGTATTACTTTTTAATTTAATCTACAATCTCTGACAGGGTATTAGACCATTTATATTTAGTGTGATCATTGATATGATTAGGTTCAAATCTATCATCTTGCTAGTTTTTCCTCTGTGTCCCATCTGGTCTTTGTTGTCTTTCATTTTTTTCTGCCTTCTTTTGCATTGAGCATTGTTTTTACTGTTTGTTTTACTTTTATTTTTTTAATTATTTTTTTAAATTTTTATTATTTTTTTTTAACATTTATTTATTTTTGAGACAGAGAGAGACAGAGCATGAACAGGGAGGATCAGAGAGAGAGGGATTCACAGAATCTGAAACAGGCTCCAGGCTCTGAGCTGTCAGCACAGAGCCCGATGCGAGGCTCGAACTCACGGATGTGAGATCATGACCTGAGCCGAAGTCGGACGCTTAACCGACCAAGCCACCCAGGCGCCCCTTGTTTTACTTTTAAATAGACTATATATTTTAGAGAAGTTTTAGATTCACATCAAAATTGAGTGGAAGGTAAAGAGATATCTTATATACCCCTGCCCGCACACATGCACAGCCTCTCTATCAACATCCTGCACCAGGGTGATATATTTTTTAAAGTTGATGAACCTATATGGATACATCATTATCACCCAAGATCAATAGTTTACATTAGGCTTTACTCTTGTTGTAAATTCTATGGGTTTTGACAAGTATATAATGACAGGTATCAACCATTATAGTTTCATACAGAATAGTTTCACTATCCTAAAAATCCTTTGTGTTCCACCTATTCATCCCTTTTTCCCCTTTAACCTATGTGGCAACAAGTGATTCTTTTACTGCCTCCAGAGTTTTGCCTTTTCCAGAATGTCATCATAGTATGTGGTCTTTTCAAATTGGCTTTTTTCACTTAGTAATATGCATTTAAGTTTCCTCCATGTCATGGCTTGATAGCTCATTTTAAAAACACCAAATAATATTCCATTGGTTAGATGTACCACAGTTTATTTATCCATTCACCTACTGGAAAAACATCTTGGTTGCTTCCAAGTGTTGGAAATTATGAATAAATTTTTAATAAACACCTTTGTGTAGGTTTTTGTGTGGATATAATTTGCAACTCCTTTGGGTAAATACCTGGGAGTGAAATTGCTAGAACATATGGTAAAAATATGTTTAGTTTTGTAATCAACTGCCAAACTGTCTTCCAAAGTGACTGTACCACTTTGTATTTCCCCCAGCAGTGAATAAGATTTCCTGGTACTCCACATCTTCATCAGCATTTTGTGTTGTCAGTGTTTTAGTTTGGCTATTCAATAGGTATGAGTGGTATCTCATTATTCTAATTTACAATTCTGTTCAACAATTTTGATGTTGAACATCTTTCCATACATTTTCTTGTCATCTGTACATCTTCTTTGATGAGGTGTCTGTTCAGGTTTTTGTCAATTTTCAATTCATATTGGTCATTTTATTATTGTTGAGTTTTTAAAAGTTATTTGTATATTCTGGATAACAACTGTCTTTTATCAGGTATGTCTTAGGCAAATATTTTCTCCCAGTCTTCAACTTGTTTACTCATTCTCTCAAAGTATTTTTTAAACTATAATCCTTTGTTGTCTTATTAGCTCTACTTTTTGTTTTCTTGTTTCAAGGGTTTAAGTTACACCTTTCACTTATCACAGCTTACCTTGAAGTACATTGTAGCACTTTACGCATAGTCTAAGAACCTTAGAAGAGCATACTTTTATTTCTTCCCTTTTGATCTTTGTGTTATTTTTGCCACAGATTTTATTTTTGCAAATGCTATAAATCTCACACACCATTGTTAATATTTTTGTTTAAACAGTTGTCCTCTAAATGTATTTAAATAATAAGAAAACATCTTATATACTTACCTATGTAGTTACCATTTCCAGTGATATTCATTCCTTTGTATAGATCAACATTTCCAACTGAGGATAATTTTCCTGTTGCCTGAAGGACCTCCTTTAGCATTTCTTATAGTGAGGGTCTTATAGTGATTAGGTTTTTTTCAGCTTTTTGTGTGTAAAAAAATTATTTATTTTGCCTTCATATTTGAAAGATATTTTTGCTTGGAGTAGAAGTCTGGATTGACAGTACTGTTCTTTCCATACTTTCAAAGATGTTGCTCTACTGTCCTCACTTGCATTGCTTCTAATCTGGAATCTGCTCTTAACCTTAGTTTTCTTGTGCTGTATATTACATGTGTTAGACACATGTTTTCACTAACTGCTTTTAAATTTTTTTTATCATTGGTTTTGAACAAATTGATGTGACTTGGTGTAGTTTTCTTTATCTTTCTTGTGCTTGAATTTATGGGCTTATCATTTTCATCAAACTAGGAAAAATTTGGGCTATTATTTAAAAAAAAAATTTTCCTGACTTCTCAACTCTCTTATCTCTTTTGGTGACTCACATTACACATATATTAGTTCACTTGAGGTTGCCTAACAGCTCACTGATGCTCTGTTCATTTTTTAAAAATCTCTTTTCTCTATATATCACATTATTATTTATTTAATTATTTTTTTCATTTTATTTACTTTAGAGATAGAGTGAGCAAGAGTTAGGGAGGTGGCAGAGGGAGAAAGAGAGAGAATCTTAAGCAGGCTCCACCCTCAGCATAGAGCCTGTTGTGGGGTTTGAACCCATGACCCTGGGATTATGACCTGAGCTGAAAATGAGTCTAGTTTTTATATCTTTCACGTCTCTATTTAACTTTTTGAACACGAGGAATATACTTATAATCACAGTTTTAATATTTTTTGTCTTCTAATTCTAACATTTATTTTGTTCTGAGTTTATTTTGATTATTTCCCTTACTATGGGTTGTATTTTCCCTCATCCCTAGTAATAAGTTGCATACCTGGTAATTTTTTTTTCAATATATGAAATTTATGGTCAAATTGGTTTCCAAGTGCTCATCCCAAAAGGTGCCCTCCTCAATACCCATCACCCACCCTCTCCTCCCTCCCACCCCCCATCAACCCTCAGTTTGTTCTCAGTTATTAAGAGTCCCTTGTGCTTTGGCTCTCTCTCCCACTCTAACCTCTTTTTTTTTTCCTTCCCCTCCCCCATGGGTTTCTGTTAAGTTTCTCAGGATCCACATAAGAGTGAGAACATATGGTATCTGTCTTTCTCTGTACGGCTTATTTCACTTAGCATCACACTCTCCATTTCCATCCACGTTGCTACAAAGGGCCATATTTCATTCTTTCTCATTGCCACGTAGTACTCCATTGTGTATATAAACCACAATTTCTTTATCCATTCATCAGTTGATGGACATTTAGGCTCTTTCCATAATTTGGCTATTGTTGAAAGTGCTGCTATAAACACTGGGGTACAAGTGCCCCTATGCATCAGTACTCCTGTATCCCTTGGGTAAATTCCTAGCAGTGCTATTGCTGGGTCATAGGGTAGGTCTATTTTTAATTTTTTGAGGAACCTCCACACTGTTTTCCAGAGTGGCTGCACCAATTTACATTCCCACCAACAGTGCAAGAGGGTTCCCATTTCTCCACATCCTCTCCAGCATCTATAGTCTCCTGATTTGTTCATTTTAGCCACTCTGACTGGCGTGAGGTGATACCTGAGTGTGGTTTTGATTTGTATTTCCCTGATGAGGAGCGACGTTGAGCATCTTCTCATCTGCCTGTTGGCCATCCGGATGTTTTCTTTAGATAAGTGTCTATTCATGTTTTCTGCCCATTTCTTCACTGGGTTATTTGTTTTTAAGGTGTGGAGTTTGGTGAGCTCTTTATAGATTTTGGATACTAGCCCTTTGTCCGATATGTCATTTGCAAATATCTTTTCCCATTCCGTTGGTTGCCTTTTAGTTTTGTTGATTGTTTCCTTTGCTGTGCAGAAGCTTTTTATCTTCATGAGGTCCCAGTAGTTCATTTTTGCTTTTAATTCCCTTGCCTTTGGGGATGTGTCAAGTAAGAGATTGCTACGGCTGAGGTCAGAGAGGTCTTTTCCTGCTTTCTCCTCTAGGGTTTTGATGGTTTCCTATCTCACATTCAGGTCCTTTATCCATTTTGAGTTTATTTTTATGAATGGTGTAAGAAGGTGGTCTAGTTTCAACCTTCTGCATGTTGCTGTCCAGTTCTCCCAGAACCATTTGTTAAAGAGACTTTTTTCCATTGAATGTTCTTTCCTGCTTTGTCAAAGATTAGTTGGCCATACGTTTGTGGGTCTAGTTCTGGGGTTTCTATTCTATTCCATTGGTCTATGTGTCTGTTTTTGTGCCAATACCATGCTGTCTTGATGATGACAGCTTTGTAGTAGAGGCTAAAGTCTGGGATTGTGATGCCTCCTGCTTTGGTCTTCTTCTTCAAAATTACTTTGGCTATTTGGGGCCTTTTGTGGTTCCATATGAATTTTAGGATTGTTTGTTCTAGCTTCGAGAAGAATGCTGGTGCAATTTTGATTGGGATTGCATTGAATGTGTAGATAGCTTTGGGTAGTATTGACATTTTGACAATATTTATTCTTCCAATCCATGAGCACGGAATGTTTTTCCATTTCTTTATATCTTCTTCAATTTCCTTCATAAGCTTTCTATAGTTTTCAGCCTGCAGATCTTTTACATCCTTGGTTAGGTTTATTCCTAAGTATTTTATGATTCTTGGTGCAATTGTGAATGGGATCAGTTTCTTTATTTGTCTTTCTGTTGCTTCATTATTAATGTATAAGAATGCAACTGATTTCTGTACATTGATTTTGTATCCTGCAACTTTGCTAAATTCATGTATCAGTTCTAGGAGACTTTTGGTGGAGTCTATCAGATTTTCCATGTATAACATCATGTCATCTGCAAAAAGTGAAAGCTTGACTTCATCTTTGCCAATTTTGATGCCTTTGATTTCCTTTTGTTGTCTGCTGATGCTAGCACTTCCAACACTATTAAACAACAGTGGTGAGAGTGGACACTAATTTTTTTTTAAGTTTATATATTTACTGAGAGAGAGAGAGCAAGTGTGATTGGGGAAGGGTCAGAGAGGGGGGAGACAGAGAAGCCCAAGCAGGCTTTGCACTGTCAGTGCAGAGCCCCATGCAGGGCTCTATCCCACGAACTGTGAGATCATGACCTGAGCTCAGATCAAGAGTCAAATGCTTACCTGACTGAGTGACCCAGGTACTCCCCTGGTAATTTTTTATTAGATGCCAGTCATTGTGAGTTTTACCTTGATATGTGCTCTACATTTCTTTTTTTTTTTAATATATGAAATTTATTGTCAAATTGGTTTCCATACAACACCCGGTGCTCATCCCAAAAGGTGCCCTCCTGAATACCCATCACCCACCCTCTCCTCCCTCCCACCCCCCATCAACCCTCAGTTTTTTCTCAGTTTTTAAGAGTCTCTTGTGCTTTGGCTCTCTCCCACTCTAACCTCTTTTTTTTTTTCCTTCCCCTCCCCCACGGGTTCCTGTTAAGTTTCTCAGGATCCACTTAAGAGTGAAAAAAAAAAATATGGAACACTTCACGAATTTGCACGTCATCCTTGCGCAGGAGCCATGCTAATCTTCTCTGTATCATTCCAATTTTAGTATATGTGATGCCGAAGCGTGTGCTCTGCATTTCTATAAATATTTTTGTACTTTGTTCCAGGGCGCAGTTACATTTTGTGAAAACAGTTTGATTTTGGGGGGTCTTGCTTTTATGATTCATTAAGATCAGAACGGTCCTCAGTATAGGGCTGATTATTCCCCACTACCAAGATGACACCTTGCTGAGTACTCTACCTACTGCTTTGTGAATCATGAGGTTCCCAGTGTGAATTCTGGGTGCAAACACTATTCTGTCTCTGTATGGGTGCTTGGTACTCTTTCTCTACCTTTCCAGGAGATTCTGTCCCTGGTCTAAGGCAGTTTCCTCAAATGAATTTGCTAATTAGTACTCAAGTGAAAATTCAAGGGAAACTCTGCAGATCATCAGGTATCTCTGTCTAGAAAGCTCTTTTTCTCTCCAGTATTTTTTCCTCTGACCTCTAGCCATCTTGTTCACTGCACACTTACAGCTCCGCCTCAAGTCAGGGAATCACCCAGGCTCCACCTGTGTTCCCATTTCTTGCACTACAGCCTGGAATCCCTCGTAAGACAGTATGCTGGGATAATCACAGGACTCACCTCATTTGTCTCCTTTCTTTCAGAAGTTGATATTCTTCATTTCATGATATCCCGTGTCTTGAAAACCACTGTTTCATATATTTTCTTCACTTATTGATTGTTTAATGTGGAAATGTAAATCTGGTCCTGTTACCCCACCTCGGCCAGAAGTGTAATTCAGTTTCCAGCATATTTATTTGGAGAAGAATATACTTCTTCATAGGTACTATTCACTATTAGGAAAGAAGGGGGGGGAAGGAAAGAAGGAAGGAAGGAAGGAAGGAAGGAAAGAAAGAAAGAAAGAAAAAGAAAGAAATAAAGAAAGGAAAACTTGGTTTTAAATAAATCTTATAGAAAGAGATTATTGGGGGGCCCCTGGGTGGCTCAGTCAGTTAAGCATCTGACTTTAGCTCAGGTTGTGCTCTCATGGTTCGTGGGCCCGAGCCCTGTGTCAGGCTCTGTGCTGACAGCTCAGAGCCTAGACCCGGCTTCCCATTCTGTGTGTGTGTCTCTCTCTGCCCCTCCCCTGCTCATGCTCTGTCTCTGTCTCAAAAATAAATAAACATTTAACAAAAAGAGAGAGAGATTGTTGGGAGGTAGCAACAATCTTCAGCAAGAATGTAGAGTTCTTGATGAAGCTAATTTTTTTCATTTAAATGTCAGTTCCTTATGCTAAGGTATATATTTGCTACTTTTGTGTGTTAAAAAGACTTTCATCTGGTTTTGTTTTTTAACTTGTAAAATTAAAACTTGCTTATCTTCCAACTAAAAAACATACTGGCTTATCAAATTCTAAAGTCTGGAAAGGAGTGGTAAATTTTGGGACTAAAAACAGGTGAACTTCAGATGGCTGGGAAATAATTGATTTTTTAAAAATGTTTATTTATTTTGCATGGACACAGGCAAGCAGGGGAGGGGCAGAGAGCAAGGAAGAGAGAGAATCCCAAGCAGGCTCCACAGTGTCGCACTGTTAGCACAAAGCCCAATAAGATCTTGGCTTGATCTCAAGAACCATGAGATCATGACCTGAGCGGAAATCAAGAGTCAGATGCTTAACCAACTGAGCCACCCAGGTGCCCCTTGATTTCTAAGGTGGCAAATAAAAAACTGTGCGCTCTTTGAATGTTGAGAGTGTATCTTCATTAAACATTTTGTTTCCAGTATCCAGAACATAGCTGCTGCTCAGTATATGCTTATTGAATGAATGAATGAATGAATGAATGAATTTGATGTCTAACCACATAGTACCTAAGGACTGCTGGTCTGGCTGGCCCAGGAATTTTCCAGTGTAGCCCTCTTCTTAATTGATCTGGTTCATTAAAGTGGAAACAGTGAGACTAATTGGCTTTGACACAGGCTAATTTCCCCAAGTCAGTGATGTGGCTGTCACACACACTGTAAATAAGCTGATACGCAAGGCACCTGAGGCACGGGACCTAATCAGTTGGCAGGATCTTGGACCATGACAACCTAGACAGGGATAGAAGAAACAGTATAGCATTAACTGGTGAATCTGCCAAGATTTGGGAACAAAGACACAAAGAACTGACTAGGAAGATACCTGCCCTATGGAATATAGTCCTGGCTGCTCTCTAGAATCACTTGAGTTGTGGTTTTTTTTTTCTTTTTAATATTTATTTATTTATTGGGAGAGTGCAAGCGGAGGAGGGACAGGGGGGTGCAGAGAATCTGAAGTGGGCTGTCTGCTGACAGGCCGACAGCAGCGACCCCGATATGGGGCTAGAACTCACAAACCTCAAGATCATGACTTGAGCCGAAGTCGGATGCTCCACCAACTGAGCCACCCAGGTGCTCCTTTGAGTTGTTTTTATAATATACAGATACTAAACCCTATACCCAGAAATTCAGCCTCAATTACTCTGAAGTGGGGAAGGAAATTTGAATATTTGTAAAGCTCTTCAGGAATTTCATCATATAGCTAGGGTTACAAATTCCTGTGTCAAGCCAAGAAATTAATAATCCCCATCTTTTTACCTTTGTTAGTCTCTCCCATTCAAAAGGTGTCCTATTCTCCAGAAAGATGCTACCAGTAAGAGTTATGCATTAGAAAAATGCCAAGTCAGATGTTAGCAGATGTGAAACTCCCTTTATTTTGGTATCGGTGCCCATTTTCCTTTTCCAAGCCTCTATTTCTGTTCTGCAGGAGGAGAATATAATTCAGTGTAATTAGGTAAGCATCTGTCTAATTTAGTATATCTGTAATCATATTCAGGTCAAACCATTTCAATTACTATCCAGTTCAAAATCCTTTCTCCAAACTGCCTTTACTCCCTACTCTTACTGAATTTCCAGGGAAGAAATCTCATGCTTGACTTTTGTGAAAGCAGCAGGGAGATGAAGTCAGGGTGAGTGAGCTGACTGGTAACAGACCAGTGGGGCAGACAACTGAAGAGCTAATTCCAACTGCCAATGTCATCACCCCATCTGGTTGTGGGCATCTTCTTGATGGCTCCGCAATCCCTGAATTTTCCTAGCTTTATCCCCAGATTCACTTCTGCTTTATCCCCAGAGTGCTGGTCTACGCTGAATCTCTGCTTGTGGGGTTCCTTCATGACTACCCAACCTTTTTTTTTTTTTTTAATGTTTATTTACTTTTGAGATGGAGGGAGACAGTGTGTGAGTGGGGATGGGCAGAAAGAGAGGGAGACAAAGAATCTGAAGCAGGCTCCAGGCTCCAAGCTGTCAGTACAGGGCCCGATGCAGGGCTTGAATTCATGAACGGTGAGATCATGACCTGAGCCAAAGTTGGATGCCCAATGAATTGAGCCACCCAGGCACCCCAACTACCCAACCTTTTTAAGGCTCGAGGCAAATAGAGGTCCACATATCTTAAGTCTATATATTTAAAAGTTATAAATCAGATCAATAAATTGCTAAATGAAATACGTTCTATCCTCCTAACTTGAAATATATACTTTGTAAGGACACATCAGAAAAATATATATAAAGCTGAGAGTTAGCAAAATATCACTTGACTACAACTGAGTTTAATTTGTATTGCACACGCCAGAGCATTCTCTTGATGGGATGGCAATGTTTGGATGAGTAATAGTTCAGAAATTAGTATATATTGGTTTCCTGGAATCCAAATTTTTGGCCATCATTTCAAGTAAAGTCACTAATTATGGTGATATAATCAAAATTTTCACATATAACTTGTTTTCTTGTGTTCACTAATGAACACATGGATTAAAAAGTAAAATGTAACTATATCCAAACTATAAAATTTGGGTAAGGTTTTAAGAAAATTTAAAGTAAGTGTAAACAAATAAAATTGTTTTGCCTAGATTGTTAAGTAAGATTTCTTCTAAAATATTTAAAATCATTGGGATGCCTGGGTGGCTCAGTGGGTTAGGCATCCAACTCTTGGTTTCGGCTCAGGTCATGATCTCTCGGTTTGTGTGTTTGAGCCCCACATAGGCTCCATGCTGACAGTGCAGAGCCTGCTTGGGATTCCCTCCCTCCTTCTCTCTCTGCCCCTCCCCCGCTCATTCTGTCTCTCTCGCAAAAATAAGTCAACTTAAACAATTTTTTTAATATTTAAAATTACCTATTAAGATTAAAAGGCAAACTACACAGTACAATGAATATCAATTCATTTTTTCACAAAATTTTATATCAAAGTGATTCATCGACACTATAAATTTCAAAATTTTAATTCTTAGTAAATATTTTTATAGAAACAGAACTATTTGTAATTCTAGCATTGAATGCCCATGAAATTGCCAATATAAAGGAAAGTGATTGTGCTTCATGCCTGTTACACTAGACCTGCACTATACATGCACGTAAGGATAATATGAATAATACTGTAGCTAATTCTCAGATACCAGGTTAACTGTTGAAAATCGTGAGCACTGGGTAGTGTATGGAAACCAATTTGACAATAATTATATAAAAAATAATAATAAAAATAAAATAAATAAAAATGGGATGCTTAAAAATAAATAAATAAGCCAGTTATATCTCTTTGGTTTTTCTGGGTAATTGTGACTTAATTGAATGTAGTATTTTCAGGAAACGTGATCCATTAACTGTATATGCATATATATATATATATATATGTATTTATTTTATTTTTCATTCAAAAAAAAAGAAAATAGTGGGCAAATTCATGAGCACCTCTGCAAGTACAAAAAATAAAATAAAGAGAACAAAGAAAACGGACAGTTGGCACCATAAGGGAATTGCTATTTCATTATAAAAGACACTTCTGAATTCACACTATTTGAGAGGAAGGATTCACAAGTTAATTAATTTGGTTTTTTCCTCCCCAAAGTGTTGTCACCAAATGCATGGCTGAAATCCTCCCCATGCTCCCAAGCAGCATCGACACAAGCGCAGTCCACAAAACTCTGGGCTTTGGACACAATTGCCTTTTGTTTAGGATCTAAGGGAGTGCAGAAGCTTTCCCTGGGGCCTGAATAGTGTCAGTCGGAGAGCAAATATTTAGGGTTTTACGTTGGTCTGTGCCGCCTCTGACCTTGGATCCTGAGTGGCAGCATGTATTCTTCAGCAAACGCACTTGGTGATCAGCAGAGCCCTGTAAAGATCCGGTCCAGGACAGGGGTCCCTCTTGCCGAGACTAAGCGTGGTCCTGGAACCTTTGCTTCCTGTGTGTCTGGGCAAAGAAGATTTGCGGAGCCAGCTGACCTGTGCTTCCAACCATCTTATTGGACCTCTGGGGCCCTGGGAAGCTTAGACTCCTTATTAGAACCGTCTTGGCTCTGTGGAACACTGGGGGGTAATTTGTGGCCATTCCTGGCTTGTTCTGCCCTCTTTCTGATCCCACTGCTTGTGTCCAAAGCCCGCTGGTGTCTTCCGCCCGTGCCCTGGCAGCTCTGGACGTGCCCACGGGTTCTGCTGGTACCAGTCTCTATGTTCAGATGTATCCCTGAACTTCACAGGCTATTCTCTGGGGATCCTCTTTATAGGAAACCATGGCAAGTGCTCCCCTTTCTCAAGAGTGTGAGGATGTGGAAAGAACAAGGCTTCCAACTCTAACACTCCAAGATCTCTTTAAGAAGTCTCCCCAGTCTTTTTCTTGTATCACTCTGCACACCACCCTCTAGCGGCGGAGTGAGGCATCTAGTTCACTTCTAAGTCACTCCATTGTTTTTGTCTCACGCCTGACTGGTCTTCACTGAGCCTACACATCTGTCCTTGAGTCCGGTCTCTGACCCAGGAAGGAGTTCATAGCAAGGGGAAAAAAGTAAGATGTGTAGATTGCCATTTTGAAATCACCCCAGGACTGTTCACCAGCTGGCTGTGGTGAACTAGGCTTTATGCCACATTGCAGGTTGGAGGACATCACTTTTTTCATGACTTTAATGACTTCTTTTTGCCCGCGGGTATAACACCAGGTTGACTCCAGGCTGTGAACCAGCTTCCCAAACCACACAAAGACTTTCAGAAATCTCTGCCGTGTACTGCTAGACAATTCAGGTATCTTAATTTTCTGTCAGTCTTAGTGTCTTTAAACTACAAAATGCTTGCCTCCTTTTAAACTCAAAATGAAGTTTATAAAGTTTGTTTCAAATGAGCTTCAAAGAGGGAAAACCAAGTATTTTTATAAAATAATTTTTAGACAGCTCCCACTTACATACTTAACTCTATTTCATAATACTAATTCCCTTAAATGAAATATTATTTCTTATACCAAGCACAGCTGGCCCTCTGAAATGCATTGTAGATAATTCCACTTGGTATCTGCTATGTTTGTAATTTACTGGGTCTGCCAAATGCTGACAAAATAAATCATGTTAGCCGACTCCCAGTGGGGTGCTCTTCTTCAGTTCAGACTGGGCAGCTATCTCCATCTTTCCATCATATCTAGTTAACATCTTCTGTGCTTTGTGCATTTATAAACAGTATTTTATTTAGAACTTTATAAATCATAAGAATGATGTAATTTTAAACATTGCAGTTCACAACCCATAATAACAGAGTAAGGAAAAAGAGAAAGAAAAATATCTGTTTTTGTTTGTTGGCTTGTTGGTTTGCTTATTGGTTTGTGTTTTGGGGGTTTTTTGAGGGCGAGAGTGGAGAAGGTTTCTAATGAAGCTCTCGCATGCATCTGGAAAATT
Source organism: Prionailurus viverrinus (assembly GCF_022837055.1). Lineage (NCBI taxonomy): Eukaryota > Metazoa > Chordata > Mammalia > Carnivora > Felidae > Prionailurus > Prionailurus viverrinus. The sequence continues at coordinate 211,678,238 of NC_062561.1, forward strand.
CTTACAGCTGAAAGGTTGGCTGTTTCTCAGCCATGGAGCTGAAAAAGGTTTCCTTGCACTGAGAGAAAATGGCAATGCGAGGAAAGTCAAGGAAGAATGAAACCCTACTTCTTTTGTGTTTGATGTTATGCAGGTTTTAAAAACATGTTACAAAGAAAGATCCTGCCAGGAGTTCTGGGATCTTATGTTGATACAAATTGTAACAATATGGCTCAGATGAGACCTTGAGAGTGATTTCATGAATTCGTTCTTCCAAAGAAACTCATTGCCATCTAGGGTGTGCCAGGCTCTGTGCTCCATTCTTGGGACCCAAAGTTGAACTAGACATGTTCCCTGTCCACAGAACGTCTTGATGTTCTCTTGTTGAGACCCCTGCATTCCACAGGCCTCAAATTAGGTAACTCAAATTTATCAATTTGTCCAAGAATGGTCATTCTATAGAGAGTTGACTCATCCTAAACAAACCAGAACAGTATGTATATATTCATGGTAAGAAATATATATATTCTATATATATTCTATATATTCTAGTCAGTACTTGCCATGTATAAAAAGATGCTAACATCTAAACATCTAATTGGCTTGTGCCCAGAATTGAGCTAGGTACAGTTATCTCATTTAATGCAAACTGCATATTAATCATATAGGTGTTATTGTACTCATTTTGTGTGATGCAGAACTGGAAGCTAGAAGATGGGAAGTTGCTCAAGGTCATACGGTTAGCATAGGGTGAAGCCCAGATTCCAGCAGGCCTGCCTGATTTCAGAGACCTTCCAATGTTATGATCTTGATCTCATTTAATGGTATAAAAGCCTGTCTTTGGTTCTTAGGTCAGTGGCACTTTATTCTTTCTATTTATTATGGATGTCAATCACATAATGAATCTATGTTTCCCAAATAAATATTTTTTTTATTTTTTTAATGTTTATTTATTTTTGAGACAGAGAGAGACAGAGCATGAATGGGGGAGGGTCAGAGAGAGAGGGAGACACAGAATCTGGAACAGGCTCCAGGCTCTGAGCTGTCAGCACAGAGCCCGACGTGGGGCTCGAACTCACGGACTGCGAGATCATGACCTGAGCCGAAGTCGGATGCTTAACCAACTGAGCCACCCAGGCACCCCCCAAATAAATATTTTTAAAAATTGGCTGCAATGTTTTCCATTTTGTTTCTTAACCATGAATGGAGCAGAAATTTTCCCAGTTTGGGGAACCATCTGCTAGGATCTAAACATGACACAAGTTGATTATTTCATCATGGTCTCATTGAGAAAAAAGAAAGAAACCATAACACTTTTCTTCCCTTCCTCCATCTTTCCCTCTCTTTTTTCTTATCATCTCCTTTCCTTTCTGCACTTTATTCCTATTTAAAAGTACCATATATTCAGCCCAATTTACTCATATCTTAGTGGGAAGAAACATATGTGTATGGAGAATTATCAGGAAATACGCATTATACAATAAGAGAAATATAGCCAAAATATAGGTCCAGCCCAGAAGAGAGTATGGTTAACTCTATCCTGAAGACGGTGGGGCCACAGAATCTTTCACCCAGAAGACGCTTGATGTTGATGCTTGAAAAATGAAGAGGCAAGAGGAAGAGCAGCTCAGGGAGAGAGCACAGAGTATGAAAAGGCCTGATGTGTCTTTGTTGGCTACAGATTCCTGTACCAGTGACTACTCAGTGCAATATTAAGAAGAGGAAGGGAGATGCAGAAAGGTGGAGCCGAGCAAGTATTGTGTTGATATTGGCAAAGTGTGGTTTCCAAAGACAAGGGTCCTGCTGCTCCGAGCATTGTTAGAGTGGAAGGTGAGGCAGCTGCAGGGATGGCACCGAGCCAGTGTTGATGGAATGACTTCTCTCTCTCCTGGAAATTATGATACTAAATACTTCATTTTTTTTAATGTTTATTTTTTTTGACACAGAGAAAGAGAGAGTGTGTGTGCGTATGCAACTGGGCAAGGGACAGAGAGGGAGACAGAGGATCCGAAGGGAGCTCTGTGCTGACAGCAGAGAGCCCGATGTGGGGGCTCCAACTCATGAACCACAAGATCATGACCGGAGCTGAAGTCAGATGCTGAACCGACTGAGCCACCCAGGTGGTTTTTCTCAGTACTTTTCCTGTTTGTTGTAAAAGCCATGTGACATGATACAAATTATTTTCTTGGAAATCTTTAATGCAAGGAGAGTGGGGTCTATGTGATGATTTAGACCAACCCGTAATGACAGGGATGAGGCCCGCCTCTCCTGAAGCACATAGCTGCACAATGTCAGAGTTCTGTCAACATCAAGGAGGGAGGAAATCACTGCTGGGCAAGCATTCAACTATGTCTGCTACAGAGCGAATGAAAAATGAAAGGACAAGGTGATTGACTTTGCAGTTAAGTACAGATACTTAATTGGTACTCCTGTACTAATGAAGAAGGAGCATTGCATATTTTCTCTCTTTGTTAGCACCATCCACATCATTATAGGTCATATATAATGGTCTGTAGAGAAGTTTTGTTAGTTTTTGTTTTGTTTTGTCACATCTTTATCATTTTCAAAACAGTGCTTTATAAAAGTGCTTTGAAATATCTATCCATCATCTGCAAGGTGCAGGAGATTTTAAATTGGCCTTGATTCATTCGATATCGGAATACGTATAGAAGGCAAGGGATTTGTTTTCTTGTGAAAGTAGTCTTTTCTAAAATCAAAGATGGTAAATGAAAATGTTTCTTCTGGAACAACAAAATAGAAGCCACCAGAGATCCTGGATGATCTCAGGGAAAGCCACGTACCTAGTCTGGACCTCTTGATCATCACTGGACTATTATAAAAGAAAAAATTCTATCTTCTTTGAGGCACTGCATTTTAGAGTCTATTTATTATTATTTAAAAAAATTTTTTAATTTTTTTTTTTTTGAGAGACAGAGAGACAGAGCACAAGTGAGGGAGGGGCAGAGAGAGAGTAGGAGACGCAAAATCCAAAGCAGGCTCCAGGTCTGAGCTGTCAGCACAGAGCACGACGTGGGGCTCGAACTCACAAACCGTGAGATCATGACCTGAGCCAAAGTCAGAGGTTTAACTGACTGAGCCACCCAGGTGCCTTAGAGGCTAGTTATTACAACAGTCTATCCTAACACACTCGTTACCTTTTTTGAAGAGGGACCAAATCTTCCAGTTTTGTCACAAGAATGTGAAATTTAGAATTTTGTATAAAATCTACAGGTCTCTCTTTTTTATTAAAGGTTACTTGTTAATTCAATATTATTTGAAGCCCCATTTAGGGAAAAACCACATGTCCACACATCACCACTGCCTCTTTGGCATGGTTTCTTGCCTCCAACACTTCTTGGCTTTATGACTGGCTGCTTGTGTGTTTTGACTCTACCACAGACGCAACAATATTTGCGGGGAGGCAGAGAGGGGGGTCCCTGGCCAATATTTGAAAAGAGAGGATGAATGGTAGGTTGTGGACTCTCTATGTCCCTTATTTGGTACTTTATAAAGAAATTAATTTATCAGGTGAAAGTACTACAGAACATCCAGCTCCTCAAATCAAGGATGTAGTGGTAGATGATGGCAAACGGAAGGACAGCCTACAGCGGACTGCCGAGGGGATCAGATGGGTTAACATGTGTAAGGACTTAAAACAGTGCTGGAAAACAGTAAACACACACTTAACACTGGGTGTTAGTGTTATGCAACTTGCCCAAGGTCACAGCTAGTCAGCTGAGGAGTATACATGGACCTCCTAAACAGACTTTTCATGTTTCAACTTGTTCAAAATTTTTGTCATTTTGCTCTGTGTTCTCAAAATTTCCATTACTTTATCTTCTATATGACTAATTCTATCTTTAATCAGGTTCATTATTTAGTTCACTTTTTATTTTTTTTTTTAATTTTTTTTTCAACGTTTTTTTTCAACGTTTATTTATTTTTGGGACAGAGAGAGACAGAGCATGAACGGGGGAGGGGCAGAGAGAGAGGGAGACACAGAATCGGAAACAGGCTCCAGGCTCTGAGCCATCAGCCCAGAGCCTGACGCGGGGCTCGAACTCACGGACCGCGAGATCATGACCTGGCTGAAGTCGGACGCTTAACCGACTGCGCCACCCAGGCGCCCCTGGGCAATCATATTTTTAATTACCAAGAATTTTTCTAGTGTCCTGGCAACTCAGTTTGTGATGGCAACCTGTTCATATATTATGGACGTAATATCCTTTCTGTTCTAAGGACACTAACAAATTATTTTTTTAAGTTCTCTTTCATTTCCTGCATTATTTCTATTTCGTTTTTCCAAGGTCATCTATTCTGTTTGCTCATCTGGTCCTTTTCCTTACTTGTATTGGTTTTCCTCAAATATCTAATGATCTTACATTGGTCATTCACATTTACGAGTGAAGGTTTAGGTTGACTTGTATGGAGACTTAGCATGATTTTCCTCTGTAGGTGTGTGAGTCTTCTTTCCCCAGCAGACTTCTCCTAGGGGTTGACTGCATGCTTTGTATAAGTGCCCTGGTTGTATTGACAGTCTTTTGGGTTCATGGATATAAAGCAGACAGGCAGCCTGAAGATATCCTCCAATTACCACAAAGGAGGACTTTGGCTATGGAAGGCTTCAGTACATTTCTTTCCAGTCTCTTTCTGGGTGGAAGGGGAAAGGGGACGGTCTCAGGTTACTTTCAGCTCTACTTCTCTTTCTGGGCCCTGTTTAGAAGACTTTTCCAAGCAGATAACCTACATTCTTAAATTATCAGGATTTATCCTGTGGATAAACATTACTCTTCCACATGCAGTTTTCTCGTTAATACATGCTGGTTGTCCGTGTTACTCATCTTTATTGATGCCAAATTTCTCTTACTATGGTTTATTCCACTCTATTGTTCAGATTCCACCCCCCCCCCCTTTTTAAATCTTCTTAGAAGTCCTCATAATTTTTCATCCAACGATGGCATGTACATAAAGGTGACACTTTAATGAGCATCACCTATATTTTTTACTTACCCCTTTGTATGACTTTTCATATTTTCTGAATAGATTTTGAAGTGTGTGCTCAGCTTGTTATTTTAATTAGTCTTTTTTTGTAAGTAAGTTTAAAAGTTCCTTTCTCTATTGTCTTCTTTAAATGTTTTTTAGGATTTATTATCTACATGGGCTTACTTTGGAAAGCTGACAGTGAAGAAGTGTATGTTTGCTGACAGCTGATGTATGTAATATACAAGAAAACATACCAGGAGTTTTATTTAATTGTACCAATAACACTTAAGTCTAGGTAGACTGCAGAGTTCCTGGGAGAGCTTCAAGCTCCTCTGAATTGAGAAACAATTTAAAAGATCAGAAGTAGAAGGTTGATTCTTTCTTGATTTACCCAACTGGACCCCTGAGACAATGAGCAGGATCCTATATTCTGACCCTTCCATCTTCTTCAACCTCAGTCGCTTTGGGTCCTCACTGTGCAACAAAGGAGTGGCTTTGGTGGCCCTGGTTCTGACACAACTGTTCAGGGAGTCCCCACCCTACAGCTCACTAGGTGCTGTTGTTATTTGAAGCTACATATCAATGAGCTACAAAACCTGATCCTCACATGCCATTCATGAATGCCAGAGAGATAAGGAGTGTGTGTGTGTGTGTGTGTGTGTGTGGTTTGGGAGGCAGGAAGTGGTTGTAGTCCAACAGTCAATATTTATTGACTATCATGAGCAGGCCTCTGAAGTCATATATGTGGGAATATAACGAATTCCTAGATACCTTTTCTCCAATGCCCCGCCAAGGAGCTGAATTTATATTAAAACCTCTCCCATTCTTGAAAATACAACCTGTTCCGGACTGAATGTTTGTGTCCTCCCCAACCCCAAATTCAGATATTGAAATCGTAACCTCCAATATGATGGTGCTAGGTGGAACCTCTAGGAGGTGATTAGGTCATGAGGAAGGAGTCCTCCTGAATGGAATTAGTGCCCTCATAAAAGGGACTCCAGAGAGGTCTCTCACCTTCTTCCCACTGTGTGAGGACACAGTGAGAAGTCAGCAGCCTGCAGGCCAGAAGAGAGCCCTCACCAGAACCCCACCATGCTGGCACCCTGATCTTGGACTTCCAGGCTCCAGAACTGTGAGAAATGAATTTCAGTTGTTTATAAGCCATCAGTTTATGATACTTTGTTACAGCAGCCCCATAACACACAACCTAATTGCTTTTTTAATCGAAAGTTTAAAGATAAAACAGTAATAAATTTTTTTAAGTGGTATAGAAGGGAACATCTGTACGGTTGAGAAGTAGTGAGTAAAATGACCATCTGGTCCTATTTAAAAATGAGTGTGGCATCTTCACGTAAGGCCCAGCCTTACGTGGCTCTCCTCTGCCACAGAGGTCTCTCTGAGCTTAATGATCATGCCCCTTTGTCAATAGCAGATGTTTCTGAGTGTAGCCCAATGTGGGTTTGTTTGTTTGCTTATAAATGGTATTCATGTGCTGCTCCACAAATATAGTATGAATGTTAACATTTTCCATCTTTGTATATGTTTTATAACATAGAGAGTAAAAAGTTAAATAGGAAAAGAAATGTGGAGAGCTTCTCTCCACGTCCTAATAAATCACATTGCCCATTCCTTGTATTCTTTCAATCAGGTTCATTAAAAGTAACTATATTTAAAATTTTTAATCATGGAAATTAAATATATATATATATATATATATATGTAGGAATATATAAATGAAGGAATAATATGTCTCATGTGTTCACTTAGTTTTAATAAATATCAATTTATGGCAAGTCTTTCTTATGGGCAGGGGGTGGGGAATTCCAAGAGGCTTTTATTGAGATAAATTGACAAAAACCAAGATTTTATCAACCATTTTTTTCTGAACCTTATAGACTCAGCAGAGACTCTGGTCCATATATGTGTACACACAACATAATACATCCCAACAAAAACAGAGTCCCACTGGAACACTTGCCAATTAACAGAAAGCCAAATTTCCCTGGCCCCAAATGTTTTTAAAATTTTGAGTCCCCACTGTACACTTTTCAGTGGAACTGATCCCTTATGGCTTAGGACATTGGGATTCTATTCCTATTTTTACTGAACAAAAAATACATTTTTCAAATTTTAGCCTTATTTGAAGAAAGGGAAGTGACTTTGTTTTCTCCAGGCACCTCTCCCCTACAACCACTAGTTAAAATACAGTAGAATTTATGGCAAGTCTTATTTTGTCTATACCCTCCATATCTCCCTCACTCAAATTATTTTGAAGCAGATTCCAGACGTATATTATGGAATATAATGCATTATACTCCATTTAATTAACATAAAAGAAAATGAGTGAAAGAAGAAATAGAGAGAAGGAAAAAGAAGAATGGAAGGAAGGAACCAACAAACAAACTAATGGAAGAAGGAAGGTATGAAGGAGGTAGGGAGGGAAAAACATAGTTCGGTGATTACTTTATTCCTGTGAATGTAAATTCATATCAAGTAACAAAAGTTTGGTCTGGTGCAAGTTAATTTGCTTTATTTTGGAAATGATCCCAGTTAATGAGTGTTTACCTTCAAAGAGTTCAGTTCTGTTGCAAACCCATTGACCTCATGCCCATGTACTTCAAACATTTTTAGGTGGAATTCAGATTCTGTAGGATCATTTGATCCTACCCAGATGGTGGACATTATGGAACCAGAACCACCGTACTCCAGTTTCCTTGCCACTTAAAACAAACAAAATAAAACTCTGCATTTTTCTGCCCTTTGGTTTTATTTTGTCTTGTTTTCACTTTGGCTATAAAGACAGAAAAAATGTACAGCTACAGAGATTAAATACCAGCACATAGCAACCCATAGGAGAATAATCAGGTAACTTTCCTACAACTTCAGACACAGATAAGCATTTCCTGAGCTCACTAATACAAGACCCCATTCTGAAGACATGGGTTTATTTTGTGCTGAGGCCAAGGCTATTTTGCTAACTGACCTTGGACTCTGCTGACCTCCAGAGGGAGCCCTGTTGCAGCCAGATCTGAGGCTCATCTGTGAAAGGGCCAAAATTAATTTTGCTTCAAATGCCAAGGCAATGTTTATGGAGTGAGGCAATATTTCTGATAACCAAGACCCGAATGTTGATGTTCAATGGATTAAAGATCAATGGTGGCAATTTCAGAGTGTGAGCACCTTGAATAGGTAAGCAGTTTGGTGCTATGCCAGTGTCACCTCCTCAATTCATAGAGAGGAACAAGCGTTCAAGCAGAACAACCTCTAATACAACCATTTGCATCTCCCATGTTTTAACAAATAGCAATTATGGGAATCCAGCCAACTGTGCTACCTGAGAAATTCTTTGAGCTAAAAACATACAGTGACTTAGAGTAACACAACTCTAGACAGCCACAAAAGCCTGCCTTGATGAGCTTTATGATAAGCATGTTACATAAGCCATTGTGAGAGCCTGAAACTCTACATTCTCGTCCACAATGTCTTTGATGGAAGGAAGCGTGATCTTAAAAAAAAATCTACCATGGAATGTTATAAAGGAGCAGAGGATCTGTTATTTAAAATCAATAGAAATTCTAAAGTCGTAACACTAGTTCATGAGTACTGAACTAAAATGGCCATGTAATAATCCCTGCAGTGCTTTGGGGGTTGTAGTGAGGCTCTGGCCAGGGCTTCATGGTTTTCATGTTTGCATGTTAGGGGTCTTTTATCCTATTCTTTGAGGATAAGAGTGATAAATGTAATACTGCTGCTTTTTACTTATACTTTTCATTCAAAGCACTCTGAACACTTTCAAAGAGTAGATATACACTATCATAAACACTTTTGAAACAAGGCAGGTTATTAATTAAATAACTCACTTGCATACTAATGTCCAAGGCATATGTTCCTGCTTCTTAAATATGGTTCAACTGAAAAAAGAAAACTCGCCTATAAACTTAGGACCATTCATATTATTTAACCAAGCACTATGCTTTCTGAGCTATAAGTTCTAATCATAAAATATCATTTTTCCCAGTATCCATCCCAAACGCAGTCGTTGAGAAGATCAATTATTTACCTGTAACATGCCATTCAACAGTGGCATCTTTTTGACATCACAGCGAGTTGGTAAGGGAATAAGCTCGAGTTTCATAGAAATTCTAACTCATCTTTAATCAAATTGCAAATAAAAAATGCCAAATATTATTCACTTGTTTTTTGACCCAACCAGACTTCACTTTCTACACTCTGACTCTTTGCTTTTATTTACAAGCAAAAAGCAAAGTATAATATGCCCATTATGAGCTACTAACTTGGTAGTGTTTCTGAAAAATAAGGGTATGGCTTATTATAACTGATTCTAACTATGGCTGATAGAGCTGATATTATTTTACATATTCCTATTACATATTACTTTCATCTATCCTGGCTTTTTTCCAGTGGAAATTGGTGAGTCAAAACAGTCTCCTCCCAGAGCAGAAATGTGACTCGATATGCTGTGTAAGAACCCAGGAGTCTTTGTAACTCAAGTAATCAACCACAGGGTCACTGCCCAGGGCTGACTCAATAATGCACAACAGTGGGACATAGAGGAACCAGGCAGTAAGTCTCCCTGGGGATTGTCCCTATTCCCTAATGTTGTGGCACTGGAAACTAAGTTTAAAGCATTCTTGTTTTTGGTGTCATCAGCCCTCAGGAGAGATATAATGAATGAAAGAATGAGCAAAGCAGACTATTTAAGCAGGTTATGCATGTTTACCTGGACAAGAGGACTTTATAAATATTCCATCTAAAAAAATCATATATTTATATAAAATATAAACCATGTTTAAATATATATATGTATGCATATATATATTTCAGACACCACCCGTACCTCCAACATTGCAGCTGGGAGTCAGGAATCTCTATGACATTCCCAGAGTAATTACAGTGCTCAGCCAGGTTGGAAAATCAAGGGCCTAGATTTTCAGATACACTCCCAAATCCTACTCATATCTTTTGTTTTAAATCTATTTCTTTCTCCTCAGGCTATAGCCAAAGACAAAACAGGAATCTCCTTATTTTCTCAAGTCTTTATATTCACAGAATAAGTATTGAATAACCTCTTGCATTGTTTACCAAACATTTGTTTCATTTGACAAATGAAGACACAAACTCAGAGATGTTAAGTACCTGGTTCAAGGTTACACAGTCCACTAACGGAGCACCAGGGCTGGAAGTTAGCTGTTTTAGCCTCTGTGGTCAGCTGACCATTCCTTTTCCCCCTTCTCTCAGCTTTACATCCAAGCGTAAGAAGAATGGAGGCATCTAGGGGCTTCCTTGAAAAATCAGGCATAAATCAGGGTAAATGTAAGATATTAATCCCCATGCAATATTTTCTCTCAGACAGAATCCTACACAGTGAAAAAGACTTATGAGACATATCAACCAAAGACCATGTGTAGACCTTTGGGTCCAGTTTGAACAAAATGTAAAAATGTTTTGAAATTATTGATAATGATTAAATCCAAGTGATGGGCACATAGGGCTTATTATGCTATTCTTTCTACCTATTCATATATATATATATATATATATACACACACACACACATATATATACACATATATATGCATATATATATACACATATATATACACATATATATATACATATATATACACACACACATATATATATATATATTTAAATTTCTCACTATAAAACCTTTTTTTTAAAAGAATCCATTTCTCTCAAGGGCTGACTTACAGTTTTATGGGTTATTTGACTTACCTATATAATAATATGCTTATCAGTGAGGTCCGCAACTTGATAGAATGTTGATAGCTTTATGTCACTCTGGAAGAAAATGCTTCAGCCTTCTGCCATGACTGCTGTGAAGCAGGAGATAAATGCCAACCGTTAAAGCAGAAACTATGTTTCTCTAACAATTGGAATCTCTTTCAAAGTAGCTAAATACTTCTATAACCTGTTGTACTGTGAGGGGCCCAAAACAGGTAGACTATTAAAATAATAAAGGTGGTTTAATAAGTCATGGCAATGATGAAAGAACAATCACACATATCACAAGGGTTTTTATAAGTCAGAGTATGTTTGGGGAATTGTTCATCGCTCAAAGTGGAAGGAGAACACCCGTCCAGATCCGGCAAAGAGGTAACCTTCTAGTTAGGGTTTCAAGCTTAGCACCAATTTCCAAGTGCGCCCAGGAAGCTGTGGAGCTCAGACTTTGAGGCTAAGCACTCTGCCTTTCTCCTTCATCCTGGCCCACCACCTCCGTTCAGAATCTACAAAGAGCTGTGGAATCTTGAAGGGCAGCATCTAGTAATGTTCATTACAATTTCAGGGGTAACAGCTTGAGTTAAATGAAAGGTGTTTAGGGTTTGTTTTTAAACAGTAATTAACTATGCTATTATTTCAATGAATATTTCAATGAAATATGCTATTTCAACACAAGGAACCACTGGAAATCTCTTTGTTTTGTGACCTATAAGTAGACATGGAGAGTCTAAAGGGAATCAGAGGTAGATTTCTGGGAAGATAATGTTTTATGTGTTTATTTGTCTTCCAGAACTCCAAACAGTTGTGTTGGCAGGCAGGCTGCTCTATAACTGCCCCCTTCTGAAGACTCAGAGGTGTTTACAGAAACTGAAAGTCCCAGCAGTATATTTCCATGAGCTCATTACCAGTTCCGCTTATACCCTTCAGATGTTGCATGTGCAAATGAACATCCATGCAGTATAAACCCCTGCCTTGAGCTTTTGTTCTAATTACAAAGTAGCACAAGTCAGAAACGTGGTGACTATAACATCAGAGCATCTTTTTAGAATCTGCTTTGGTCACTATTATTCAAAGCAACTCCAATGCCATTTCTTGCCTGCCTCTTTATGCTAATCAGCCTAGCTCCCTCGGCCCCTCCTCCTTCAGCTTCCTTTAAGAACTGTTCACTTTCAGCTGTCACAGAGGGTAACTCAGACCAGGCTTGGAAATCACTGGATTTAACTCAGCAGCACTTTTTAAATTTTGTGTATCTTATTCTAGCAGTCCTCTTGAAATACTAGAGGCATTAGGTTTCGTGTCAGCAGATGGGTCAAAACATTGCCAAAACTGTAATTGGTTAGAAATAGTTACTTTGTAGGATTTTATACTGTAGAGGGGAAAGCTTCAAAGTACTTTGAAATGAAAGACGAATTAAGCTGTGCTTTTATCCAAATGAATTGGCATCTTTGTATGTAGGGGAAGTTATATTGGTCAATATTTATTTCAAGAATCATGACTAGAAAGCACTTGGAAGTTTATTAGAGAAGTAAATGTTTTACACTCAAAGACAGGATCTGCATGTACCTCTGTGGCTCTGGGTGTCTGGTGAAGACCATTTTAGGTGACTAACCAGGGGAAGGAAATGTCCTAGTGATACTGGAACCACAGCCGTATTGCCAGCACCATGTCTACTGCACAGAGAAAAGACAGCAGGCACCTGTTTAACAGTTTTTATACCTGTAAACTGAAGCTTCCAGAAGACCAGCAACAGCAAGGTGAGTCAGCCAGGCTAACGCGTTCTGTGACCTGGCCATTTGCATTCCAGGAGGAATGGTAGGCTGGGGAAGTGCCTGGGGAATCTCTGGTTTGCAGATGCTTTATAATTTTTGATTTTTTTTTTTAACTCTGAGAATAGACATAATAGTAATGCATTAGGGTGAGTTAACTTGGGTTCACTCCTGGTTTTTAAAGGACTATGGGAGACTATCAAGAATGCTATTCCTTGGACTTGTCCTTCTGAGGCTTATGTGCTGAGACTTCCAGCCACTGTTGTTTTTCTAGAGTATGCTATATTTGTGTAATTCAAAACACCCATCCAGGGAAGGCTAAATCAGCTACAAGGGGAATTTGCTGAGATTAGCTTTATGTTACACTGGAACTGTCTTCCCTGTCCTGCCACTAATGGCACACTTTTGGATTGAAAGTTGAAGCCTAATTTTGCCTGGATCTCTGACTCACTCACTTGTGGGAAAAATAAATATATTCTTGGCTCTTTCCCTGTTACGATGTAGGAACAGCTGGAGAAAGACAGTGAAAAGTGTCACATTTCACATGATGGGCACTCATTCAGACTAAGCTATCTACCTGGCAGCCATTTTCACCATCAGTCTTTTTTAAAATTTCAAATCCACTACCCAGCCAGCTGCATCAATTAGTGGCAGATGGCTGACATGAATAGACAAGATGATCTTTCCAACCCATTCTGGCACGGACAGCAAAGGACACTTGAAAAAAAGGCAGGGTGCTGTCACAGATGACATCATCACTCCCCAGAGGTTAAGGATTGGCCCCGGACATTTCTAACTTGCCCTTAATAACCACTGATGGATCTGTCTATGTAGGGATCTAGGCTGCCAGCTCTTTATTTACTTTTCCACAGACACGGTTTTAGATTTTAGTGGTGTGGACAGAGCTGGCTAACGGGCTGAAACTCCCATTTCCAAGGTGGCACCTGTGTGCTAACATTTGCATGAAGGTGTCAGGCCACTTTCTTGCATTAGTTCCTGGACTTCACGCTGTACAAGGCTTACCATAGTGGGGGCAGAAAATACTTTATAATAAATGGAAACAGCAAAAACTTTTGAGACCGTTCGGTATCATCAGGGCTGAAATAAGTCATTTTAAACTAACTGCTTTTGCATGTAAAGTCCTGGAATGTGCCAGAGTTTAATCATAGCACTATAAAAGTTTTGCTCTTCTGTTAGTAAACCCTAGTCCATCATAGGTTTTTGTTGGCTGTTCATTTTGTTTGAAATGTTTAAAGCTACTTCCCCACTCCAATTGCTAATGTAATATTCATTATATAAAATATGCCAGGGGGAGCATAGAGGAGATGGTTAAAATCACCATCCAGACAGTGTTGTTCTTAACCCTTTAGTGCATAGTCTTCCAGCCTTTTCTTCTGTGCCCATGTACAACGTACTCTTTTGCTTGATTTTTAAACAAAATAGAGTTATTTTATATATAACATTGTATGAACTGCTTTTTAATTTAATAATTGATTATGAACAAATTTCCATGTCATCATTCATGCGCATATATTCTTCTACAACCTTATTTTAGCTATTCATTCATTCATTCATTCATTCATTTAAATTTATTTTTGAGAAAGAGAGAGAGCATGAATGCATAAGCAGAGAAGGGGCAAAGAGAGAGGGAGAGAGAGAATCCCAAGAAGGCTCCACATTCAGCATGGAGACCAACACTGGGCTCGATCCCATGACCCTGAAATCATGACCTGAGCCCAAATCAAGAGTCCAGTGCTCAACCGAGTCACCCAGGTGCCCCTCTGCAGCCTTGTTTTTAGCAGTTGTATGCTCTTCCTTAAATGGATGTAGTAAAATTCCTTTAGGCAATTCTCTATGATTAGACATGTATTTTATTTCTATTTTTTCCCTTTTACAAACAACATTGTGTTTAACCTAAGCAAATGGATAAATCATTGCAGAGGTAAGATTATTTTCTTGGGATACATTCTTAGTGGTGGAATTGCGAGGTCAAAGGATATATATGTTTTTTTAAGATTTTTGTTGTTGTGGGGTTTTTTTGTTGGTTTGTTTGCTTATTTTTTGACAGTTGGCCCTCCAATCAGCAGTATAGGGGTATATTCTCAGTAATATTGGGTATTATTTTTATTTTTCCCCAATTTTCAAAGTGGAAAATACTATGCTGCTGTGGTTTTAATTTAAGGCAGGCTGTCTTAATGTTCTCTTCCTTTATTGGCCATACCCAGAGGAGACTGGAAAAATCATTATGATGACATACTTCCCAAAATACCAAGAAGACTAGAAGTCTAGTCTTTTTTTCTCAGACTGAAGCTTTTGCCTAGAATATTTTGAAAGCAACCATATTCTTCCACAACTGAGTCTCAAAATATCAGTCCCCAGAAACCACAATCCATAAGGTTGTAAAGCACGTGAATGCAATTGAGAACAGCATTCAACAGCATTGACTGCTACAAGAACTGCCATCTAGAGATCTGAATTGACAAGTGACACTGGGCAGTGTTTGCCATGCTGCTGAGTAGCATTCAGTTACTCTTCTGGAGTTTAAAAGTATTCATTGAGTATAGTGGCCTTGATTTTTTTTCCTCCAAGCTACATTTGCACCTTGCTGCTATGCAAAGTTCAGCAGAGGTCCAAGAAAGCAAAGCGATTGGTTTCAGAGAGTGAGGTCTGGCTATGGATTTGTTTATGGAGGCATTCTGAGTTTGTGGCTTTGGCCTACCCCTCCCCCCAAACCACACCAAAGTTCCAGCTTTTTAATATACAGACCATGATTAATTGACATTTAACTCCTCAGAGGGCATAACCAGATTCAACACATAGGTACTTTCTAACCCTCCCTGCTATATGCTGAAGTGCTTTATGTTATAAAATTGTACTTTTGGGGTGATCATTTAGATAAAAGTCACTTATTGTTTAGCAACCATCTGAACAACGACTATGCAAAGCACTGTGCCAGACATGGTACATCAGTTGAACCAAGCCAACTAAACTATGGTTTCCAGTCCCCATAGTATTTACATTCTACAGCAGCAGATGCTAAACAGTCCAGCACAGGAATCCAGTAGGCTTCTCTCCCTACTTGTTGCTGTCTTTATAGATTCTTCTGTGATAGTTCAAATCCATTTATCTGTAACATTGATCTGAGATCACATTTATAAACATTAACTTATATGTCTACAAAGCCTCAACAAAGTTCAGTTCACATTACATGTGCTAGGGAGTCTTAACCATACTTATGTTTTATAAACCATATTTATGTTTATATACTTTAAAATTCACAAAGTAAATGTTTAGAATGCTTTAAAAAATTACACAATTCTCAATACATTATCTTATTTAACTCTTACAATAGTCAGGTGAGGTAGTGTATTAGTCAAGGTTCTCCAGAAAAACAGAATCTCTAGGATGTGTGTGTGTGTGTGTGTGTGTGTGTTTATAGATAGACCAAAATTTATTTTAAGAGATTGCCTCACACAATTAGGGAAGATGGCAAGTCCAAAATGCACTGTGTGGGCCACCAGGCTGGAGTCCCAGGCAAATTGCTGACCAACATTACAGTTGAAATCTGAAAGTGGTCTGCTGGCAGAATTCCCTCTTGCTCAGGGCAGGTCAGTCTTTTTTATATCCAGGCCTTTAGCTGATGGATGAGACCCACCAACATTCTAGAGGGCAATCCGCTTTACTCACAGTCCACCAGTTTAAATGTAAATCTCATCCAGGGGCATCTGAGTGACTCAGTTGGTGAAGTGTCCAACTTCAGCTCAGGTCACAGTCTCACAGCTTGTGAGTTTGAGCCCCGCATTGGGCTCTACACTGACAACTCAGAGCCTGGAGCCTGCTTTGGATTCTGTGTCTCCCTCTCTCTTTTCCCCTCCCCTGCTCATTCTCATATATAGCTATCTCATAAAATCCATGATTTTTGAGATACAATGTTTAACTTTTTTTTATTGATCCATATCAGAGAAACTTCTCTGCAGATATTCAAGATGCATTAGTGTTCCTTCTGATTTTTCTTGTTCTGACACCAACTGGGTGTACTACAATTTAATTAAATTCTGTCATTATCCAGAGTTAATGAAGACTCCAGAAGTTAAGGGCTCAGTCTCAAGAGACCGATCCACTTAAATGCTAGCTACAAATTTCAGGTGTCTCCAAGCCACCTCCATTTCTGCCTGGATGACTACAAATTTAAGGCTTCCCACAACTCTCCCAGGTTTGAAAATTTGCTGGAATGACTCACAGAACTCAAGAAAGCCCTATACTTATGATTACCATTTTATTATAAAGGATACAAATGAACAGCCAGCTGAACAGATACATAAGGCAAAGTGTCGGGTGTTTCTGAGCACATGGAGTCAGGGTATCCCACTCTCTCAGGATATCAGTAAGATCATCAGCCAGGAAGCTCCAGTAAGCATGGTGTCCAGAGTTTCCACATGGGATTTCACTACATTTGCATGATTGATTAAATCAGTGACTATGATTGAACTCTGGCTTCAATCTCTCTTCCCTCTCTGGAGGTTGGAAATGGAAAGTAGGGCTAGAAGGTCCAACCTTATACAACCTTGTTCTTTTTGGTGTGGCCAGCCTCTCCCTTGAGTTTCTTCGTTAGCATAACAAAGACAAATGGCCATCAGTTAGGAAATTCAGAGGGTTTGTCAAGCTCTGTGCAAGGAATGGAGAGCTAAAACCAGATCTATTCTTTATTACATCACATTTTGGCTGTCATTTTCAGGATGAATTCTTTTCTTAATGTTAAGACAGTTTCCTGCAAGTCAAGGAACACAGATTAACGCCCTCAACCACTTATTTATTCAGTACAGTTTTTACCAAGAGCTGGGAGCTATATTAGACACCAGAAATGCAAGTTTTTCTGCCCAAGTTTATTTTCTGTCATGTGCTTTTTTGAGGAATTCAGTAATAAGAACTCAGCTAATGATACTTTTTCAACTTTTTGGGTGAAAGAAAAAGTGATTTGACTCCATAATATTGTGACCCTGCTGCATTAATCCTCATTCTGTGTATTTTGGCCACACTCCTCTTGAGGGTTCCAGAAGGCACTTAATTTAGCTTTGAACTTAGTAAATATAAATATAAAGGCTAAGTGGGGCATGTTTACTGTGAGACCAAATTTGCTCTGAGTCTAAACCATAAAACACAAATTATATTTAGGTTGCCGCAAATGCACTATTTCCCTTGAAAATACTCTGTGAACATTTATGAATATACTTAATTTAGAACACTTAAAAAATTTAAGTGCTAAGGAATGAAGATACAACCATGAGAAAGGAAACCCAGTGGTGGCAAACAATGAAATAATGCCTTTTATATGAAAAGATAATGTGAGATACACACATTATGCTTCTCAAAATAGATTTGTATTAGCTTTCCTTCTTTGTGATTCTAAAACAGTGAAATGGCATAGACAACATGACATCTTTTGGGTGATACATGGCTAAATAAACCAGGATCAGAGGAAGGAACCCTGCACATATTTCTGTTTTTCTTCCACCAAAAGGGAACCTCAAAGTGGCTCAAATGAGTTTTGTTCTATCTACAAAACCATTACTCACATTTAAAAAAAAAATTTTTTTTTAACGTTTATTTATTTTTGAGACAGAGAGAGACAGAGCATGAACCGGGGAGGGTCAGAGAGAGGGATACACCGAATCTGAAACAGGCTCCAGCCTCTGAGATGTCAGCACACAGCCCGATGCGGGGCTTGAACTCACGGACCGCGAAATCATGACCTGAGCCGAAGTCGGCCGCTTAACCGACTGAGCCACCCAGGTGCCCCCCCATTACTCACATTTAAAGGCACAAATTGGTGGAAACAAATCTAGACCATTTAAAAATAACTAGAAAGGAGAGAACTCATTCTACTAGATTTGATTGTATTCAAGCTCCCACTCAGTGCAGGAATTCTTTCCACTAAGCTTTCTTAATAGATGGCACATTTATGACGATCTGAAATATATATATACATATATATATAATGGTTTAAACTCCATTTTCCCACTTCACACTCATTAGGATGGCTACTATCAAAAGAAAAAAAATAGAAAATAGCAAGTGTTGGCAAGAATGTGGAGAAATTAGAACTCTTATACACTGCTGGTGGGAATGGAAAATAGTGCATCTGCTGGAAAATAGTATGGCAATTCCTCAAAAACTACAAATAGAATTACCATGTGATCCCGCAATTCTACTTCCAGGTATATCCCCCAAAAAAGTGACAGCAGGGAATCAAACAGGTACTTGCACACCGATGCTCATAGTAGCATTATTTACAATAGCCAAAAGGTTAAAGCACATCTTTCCATTGACAAGTGAATAAACAAAATGTGGTATATATATATATATATATATACACAAGAAAATATTATTCAGCCTTAAAAAGAAAGTAAATTCTGATACATGCTACATCATGGATGAATCTTGAGGACATTATGCTAAATGAAACAAGCAAGTCACAAAGAGATGAATACTATACGATTCCACTCATATGAGATTGCTAGAGTAGTCATTTTCAGAGACATAGAGCAGAATGGGGGTTGCCAAGGGCTGGGAGGGGGAATAGGGAGCTATTATTTAATGGTATAGAGTTTCAGTTTTGCAAGATGAATACGTTCTAGAGATTGCACAATAGTGTGAATCAGTTAGCACTATTGAACTCTGTGCCTAAAAATGATTAAGATGGTAAATTTTAATGGTATGAAAAAAAATTTTAAGCCATTACTGGCCAAAGCCATCCCTAATTATGTTTCTGAATTTGGGCTTAACAAAACAAAACAAACAAAACAAAACAAAACAAAACAAAAACAAAAACAAAACAAACCTTCATTTTTCCTATTCCTAAAATAGGAACCAAAACTAGAAGGAAATATTCTGCTCATCTCTGATTCCCAAAAGCTATTTCTTTGAAAACATTAATAAAATTAAGCTCCTAATTTTTACAAAAAAAGAAACAAAACATTACCAATATCAGGAATGATATAGAGTGTCATTATAGATCCTACAGCTATTAGAGTGATAATAAAGGAATATTATCAATAACACTGTGCCAGAAAGACACCAAAAAAAAAAAAAAATTCAACAGTCACTCACATAAAAACTCCAAAAGGATTTAGAATAGAAAGGAACTTCCTCAACCCAAAAAGTACATTTTCCAAAAAACTGACAGCTAGTATAGTGCTTTCATTGTCAATGAAAGACTTAATACTTCCCTACGAAGATTGGGAAGCAAGAAAGGATGTCCACTATAGTCACTTCTATTCAACATTATGGAATAGGACTGAAGGTCTTAGCCAATGTACTAGGTTAAGAAAAAGAAATAGGGGTGCCTGGGTGGCTCAGTTGGTTGAGCATCTGACTTCGGCTCAGGTCATGATCTCATGGTTTGTGAGTTCAAGCCCTGTGTTGGGCTCTGTGCTGACAGCTCAGAGCCTGGAGCCTGCTTCTGATTCTGTCTCCCTCTCTCTCTGCCCCTCCCCCACTCATGCTCTGTCTCTGTCTCAGAAATAAATAAACATTAAAAAAATTTTTTTAAAAAAAGAAAAAGAAAAAAAATAAAAGTTTTATATTTTGGAAATAAAGAGGTAAAACTATATTCACAGATGAACAATAGTTGGTATAGGAAAAACTTTAGGAATCAATTAAAAGAAAAGAAAATACTACAACTAATAAGTGAGTTACCAAGATCACAGATAACAGCATACAAAGTCAGTATACTAAAAACAACTATATTTCTATATATTAGCAAAGAATAATTGGAAGTTGAAAACTTTTAAGTATTCTTTTAGTAGTACATTTTTTATAAAAAAATAGTAAAGGAGTTATTAGCAAAAGATGTGCAAGACCTGTACACTTAAACATTGTAGAGAAAAGCTAAAGAAGATTGAACTAAATACTTAAATTGGAAGGTTCAATTTATTAAGATATTAACCCTCCCCAAATTGATCTAGAGAGTCAAGGCCATCTCAATCAAAATTCCCGCAGACTCTTTTTTCATTGACAAGCTAATCTTTAATTTATAAGGAAATGCAAAGGACCTAAAATAGCTAAAATCTTGAAAAAGAAGAACAAATTTGATAACTTATGCTTTGGATTTCAACATATAATAATCAAGATGGTATAATATTGGTATAAGCATAGAAAATTTATTATTGAAACAGAAGAGGGAGCCCAGAAATTGACTCACTCATTTTTGGCCAGTTTTTGACAAAGATATCAAGATAGTTCAAAGAAGGAAAAGATACTATTTTTTGTAATACCCCTGGAACAAATAGCCCTCATTACCCACCTCACACAAAAATTAATTTGAGATGAAATATGAAAACACAGAAGCTTAATCTGTAAAACTTCTAGAGGAAAAACACGGGAAAATATTTTCATAAATTGGAACAGGTAATTTTTACAGACACAGAAAGTACTAACCATAAAAAATAGATAAACTGGACTACCAACATTAAAAATACTTGTTTTTTAAAAGATTACATTAATACAAGAAAAGAGAAACTGGGAGATGAGTGCCTGAGTGGCTCAATTGGTTAAACCTCTGACTTTGGCTGAGGTCATGATCTCACAACTCGTGAGTTCAAGCCCCATGTAGGGCTCTGTGCTGACAGCTCAGAGCCTGGAGTCTGCTTCAGATTCTGTGTTTCCTCTTTCTCTGCCCATCCCCCTGCTTGTGCTCTGTCTCTCTCTCAAAATAATAAACATTAAAAAAAATTTTTTTTAAAGAGAAACTGGGAGAAAACATTTGTGATATATAGATCTGGAAAAAAAGCTTGTAATCAGAATATGTAAAGAACTCAATATAAACAATTTGATTAAAAAATAAGCAAACAGTCTGTCAGACACTTTACAAAAAGGACATATAAATGTCTAAGAATCACATCAAAAAACGCTCAACATAATTAGTCATCAGGGAAATGTAAATTAAAACCTCTGTCAGATATCACTTCCCATTCACTAGAATAGCTAAAATTAAGAATGCCAATGATACTGTGTTGCAGAGACTGTAGAGCAATCAGAACTCCTATGTATTGCTGTAAAGTGATACGACCACTTTGGAAAATAGTCCGGCAATTTCTTTTATCGTTAAATCTACGCCTACCCTATGATAACCAATCACATTCTTAGTTATTTTCCCAAGAGGAATGAAAAGCAAAAAGCTTAGAGAAGAATGTTCATGGCAGATTTTATACCTATGAGCTCCAACATGTGAACCACTCAAATGTACATAAGCCGGTAAATGGATAAGTCAACTGTGGTATGTCTGTAGACTGGAATGTTATCCAGGAGTAGAAAGCAGTAAGTTGCGGTTACACATAACCACATGGATGAATCTGAAACTGTACGACATTTGGGGGGTGAAGCCAAGAGGCTGGTCTATGGGGTGAAGGACCAAGGGCTTGGCACATGTGCAGCTCATACAGCAGTATGCTGCCACGCATGGGCTGGTAAACTCTGGCAGTAGCATAGACTCTAACCCTTATGCTGTGTGATGGAAGGCCATCTCCTGAGGATGCTGTAGACATCTCAGATACAAAATTCTGCTAGGGCAACTTCAAGATCCCTTTCAAAACCAGGATTCTGTGGTTTGCCCCCAATTCTTTCATTCATTTTGATGTCTCCTCAACGGTGTTGTGCAAGTTCTTTGGGAGCAGTAAACTGGGTTTATACTGGGAACCACTCACAGCACTACATGTCACCTGTAAACAAGTCATATTTTGTCATATGTCATCCTAACCCAAAAACTCCAGAGCCTGTGCTATAGCCCGAGTTTCCTTCCTCTCATGTGGGCTCATTTAAGTACCTGGAAACGATCTGAGTGATGGCTGGCCCTTGAACTCAGTTTGTCATTCAGTTTTAAATGTGTTGCTATTCGAGTCACCAATTGATCTGTATGTAAACCGCTCACCACATCCAAATGTCTCCCAAAAGGGGTATTTAACTCTAAAACAATAGGTAAGAAAATGCAGCAGTATCAGTGCAAACACATCAGATCAGAGCAGGTGGCCTGCTTATTGGGCTAGCAGTTTTCACTGAAATTTAAATATTTGCATGATATATGTTTCTTGAACTGCACAAAGTGTGAAAGATTGCAATGTACCACTTTTGGAACTGGGCCAATACGGCCTTGGAGAGATGATTTAGATTTTAACAAAATAAATAAGAAGTATCAAAAACTCCAAATTAAACAGAGGCTAAGCAATAGTCATTATTATAACTCACTTTTTTATTTAAACTGGGGACTCTATTCAGAATAAAGTGCTGGCTCAAAGTGATCATTATATTAAATCATTAACTTGACTTGAAATATTAACATTTAGGCCAGGTAAATTTCACACCTGACTTGCTTTTTAATGAAATCTATTGGTAAAGCTAGCATAATAACCAAAGGCAGGATTCAAAATGCAGTAAATACTCATATCCAGTAAAAAGCTGCATTCCTTCTACCCAATGACCAGATATCTCACCCTGTGTAGATGGTCAATAACTAAGCACGAGGTCATAAGAGTGAGATCTAGATTACTGACAAGAGATGATGATAGTCAGAAGATATCTTTTGATACTAAACCAACATCAAAGAGCATGAAACATGCATCTGTGAATTGGGCCAGAAGGAGACAGAGGCTAAACTGTAACTGATGAAATGGAAACTGACCTATATACTCGAACGGGAGAGCGAAAAGATTTTTGTAAGTCTCCCGTATCACTGCAGAATAGGCTTCAGGTCCTGAAAGAACCCACAGCTAACAGGACACAAGTTCCTTTCCCTCAGCAGATGCAGAGAAACTACCAAGTCTCCAGACATGACAGCTTAGTAACTGGATTGTCCCTCTTGAGTAGGAATCTGTAATCACTGGTTTCAATAATGGGCTCCAAATCCTTTCTTGTTCTGATAAAAGGAAGTAGTTCATAACAAGAAGGTATGTTACCATCTGGAGAAAAAAGAGTAAAGCAGGGAGACTTGATGGAAAAGGACCATTTTGGTCTAGGCCTGTCTGTGTTAAACTGTAGTTGACTTGCAGAGAAATGAAGTCACAGATAAGGATTTATGTGTATGTGTGTTTTTATAAATTGAGTGTGGGTAAGACATATACCAGAGCTATAGATTATGAGGGTCTGTTCGTTCAACAAGACTGACTTTGTCATAAGGAACTTCATGTATGAAGTATGGATTCAAGTGTGGATTAGTTTTGGTATTAGTTGCCATTTTTCTTCCTGAAAATTGAATACGCTAAAATTAATTAGTAGAGGTGATTGTTTGATCGTAGGATGAAGCAAAGTAGATTTTGAGGGACTTGCAGAAAGCTCTAGCTACAAATAAAAAGAGAAAAAAAGCATAAAGATTTAGAAAACAAATCTTCAAAAAACACCCATAATAGATGTGCCGATGTCTTTCTAATTTTGTAAACATTTCTTACATTTGAAGGTTTAAATTCACAATATTGTTATTGTCTTTTACTTTGCTCGTAGCAGGCTATTAATGTTTATTTAGTAAATCAATACTTTTTCCCCAAAAGTTCATCCAAGTGATTAATATTCCCAAATTACTGAGTGTTCGAGCTTTAAACTCCACTTAGGGCAATGGATCTTCACATAACTGAAAGCAGAGGAGAGAAGTGACTTACTCAAAGTTAATAGCTAATGCAAAGAGCCAGTACTATACTTCTACATTTGTTTGAGAATGTTATGAAGAAAGGGCCAGCATAATAAAAAGTATCTACAATGCATTAAAAAAAAAGACAAAATAAACTTGAGTTGTACCTTATTTAAAAATACCCACAGAAAGAGTATTTACTTGTGTAATAATCTTAGTATTAAGCAGGTAGAGAAAATGATGAGTATATGAGGGAGGGGAAGGAGAAACAGGAAGAGGGAGGAAGGGAAAAGCGCGGAGAAGCAAGGAACCAGGAGCTAGAGAGAAATATGCAGCCAATTGAGAGCAAAGAAAGGAGAAGAAGCAAATGAAGAAAAGCTGATTTAAAAAAAAAAAAAAAAAAAGGTCCAAAATGTGCTACATACATACACTGGGATATTATTCGGCCTTAGAAAGGAATGAGATTTTTCATACATGCTACAGCATGGATGAACCTTGAAGATATGCTAAGTGAAATAAGTCAGGTACAAAAAGACACAGATTGCATGATTCCACTTCTACAAAGTGTCCTAGGGCAGGTGGATCCACAGAGTCAGAAAGCAGAGTGTGGTTTGGTGGGAATGCAAGCTGGTGCAGCCACTCTGGAAAACAATATGGAGGTTCCTCAAAAAACTAAAAATAGAACTACTCTACGACCCAGCAACTGCACTACTAGGCATTTATCCATGGGATGCAGGTGTGCTACATATGCACCCTCATGTTTACAGCAGCACTATCAACAATAGCCAAAGTATGGAAAGAGCCCAAATGTCCATCGATGGATGAATGGATAAAGAAGATGTGGTATATGTATACAATGGAGTATTACTCGGCAATCAAAAAGAATGAAATCTTGCCATTTGCAACTACGTGGATGGAACTGGCAGGTATTATGCTAGGTGAAATTAGTCAATCAGAGAAAGACAAAAATCATATGACTTCACTCATATGAGGACTTTAAGAGACAAAACAGATGAACATAAGGGAAGGGAAAAAATAATATAAAAACAGGGAGGGAGACGAAACAGAAGAGACTCATAAATATGGAGAACTGAAGGTTAGTGGAGGGGTTGTGGGAGGGGGGATGGGCTAAATGGGTAAGGGGCACTAAGAAATCTACTCCTGAAATCATTGTCGCACTATATGCTAACTAATTTGGATGTAAATTAAAAAAATAAAAAATAAAATTAAAAAAAAAAAGAAAGTAGAGTGTGGTGACACAGGCTCTGGGGAGAGAGACATGGGGAAATAGCACTTCGTGGATACAGAGTTTCAGTTTAGGATGATGGAAAAGTTCTCAAGATGGACCGTGGTGATAGTTACGCATCAGTGTGAATATACGTAATGTCACTGAACCGTACATTTTAAATGGTTAAAATGGTAAAATGTTATGTATATTTTCCCACAATAAAAAAAAAACACTTAAAAGAAATGAATTGATTACAGGATCTCCTCTAATCCTTTCTTTTGGACTTATCACAATAGTTCACTGATCATGCAAACTTGAAGGAAAGAAAATGAATAGATTTAAAGACTTGGTCTCAGTTTTCTTGAGAATTCTTCAAGTCGTATACATTTGAAAAGTGAAAGTTTTTCTCTTATAGTTTTCTTTAGCATGATGAACAAAATGTTTCTGGTAAGGCTTACAAATTGCTACCTGGCCTTGACTTCTGCCAAACTAGCTCTCAATCAATGCAATAAGGTATCTGCGGCCCCGGCATTGCTATATTCCTGCTCATTTCTGTGCCTGAGGGCCAGCAGGGCATTTCAGTGACGATGAATGGCCGCCTGCCGGCTTCTGTGAATTCCCAAGAAGAGAATGAGGTCTGGGCCTTCTGGGCTTGTGAGCGCCTTGGGTGGGCGGTTCTTGCTCCTTTCTTCTGGCCTAGGCCTCCAACATCTTGTTCTCAGGGGAACAACATCCATTTAGTCTTGTGGAAACGAGAAAACAAGGAGCCTTTTTTTTCCTGCTTGCTCAAAGCCTCAGGACAAAGAGGAATAAGGAAAAGAGATTTGGAATTAGAAGAAGCTGCAATCAAACTTCTCCATCCGGCCTGTGTCCTTGGAATCTAGGAAGGAATTTAAAAATAGTGTGTTTCTTTAGTGAAGAGGAAGAGCTTAAATTTATCTGAATTCAATGTATGAAGCTACGCTTCAGCCATATTGATTTATTAATAGTCTATGTGAAGAGTCACTTCTTACTAATATGGTATTTTGTGTCAGAATCACCTCTTTAATTTTAGCAGTACAGAAATGCTAGAGAATTACTTAAAATAAAGAGATACCATTTTAAACCTGTGCATGTGCCTGGTCAATATTAATCTTCAACATGTCATAAAACCTTGACTATATTTCTGTTCCCCCTCCCTCAGCAAAATGGAGAGACCCATTTCTAACATATGGAAGCAGTTTCACACTGCAAGTTATTCCGAGGGGAAAATATGTGATTCATAAATGCTGTCAAATGAAATATGTATTTCCAAATGGTACCAAGTTGACCAAGCACATCCTACGACAGATTCCACATCTTTATTACCCCATATGCATAAATGAAAGAACAGTTTAGAGAAGGGCAAACAGCCCCTTGTAGCATCCTCCATCCGGAAGTCCCATGTTTGTTGCTGGGACACATATTCAAGTAATCAAAGATTGCAAGTAACCTTATCACAACATAGCTTTATTTATAAACAAAATAGCACCTTCAAATTATGGAGAAATGGGTATGCTCTGTCCAAAGTAATACATTCGTCTGGGTTATTTTCGTCAGTGGCTGAATATATATATATATATTGACAAGAAGATTTTAGATGGCAAGGTTCACCATGCCATTTGCCTGCCGACATTCCAAAACAAACCTCTTTGGTCAGAATACGAAGAGAAAATGGTGAGACCAAGTGAAGCATCTTACAGTGTTTACAGAGGGCAAAACCAAAGTGCAGCTAGACTGACGCAGTCTGTGGCCACATCTCGACGAGGCTTTTACAAACCATGGAAACAGGAGAACCCTCAGAGCCCAGGCACATCACAACTTCAGAAGAGAGGAAGCTGTCAAGTAGTCATTTAACTCACAATGGAAGCCAGGAGGGACCCTTTCTTACAGGAAAAATCTCTCCCGTGCTTTAGTCCCTAAATATTAGCTGTCTGGTCTCAGGCACATCCTGTAATTTTAGAGGCTTTCTTTTCTCATAAGCACAAGGGACTAATAACCTACTTTTTGAGAATCCTATAATGCAGTAAGAGCGGCAGCTTACTGAGCATTTCGTACGTGCCAGGTGTTTTACCTCCGTTACCTTGCAACTCTGTGAAGTATGTTTTATTATCTCCATCTTACAGACAAGGAAACCTGGGCTCAGAAGCATCAAATGCCCTGCCCTGGCTTATTATTAGTAAATTCAGGAGATGGAATTTGAATCCAGGTCTCTTTTCCACCAAAGCTTGGATTTTTTAAAACCACGCATTCTGGACCTTAGTAAGCATTCATTGAGTCACCAAAAACCAATATATTTAAATCTGTCTTACAATAGGTAAAGTAGGATGGAAATGGAAGTCTTTAAATTACCCCAGTGCATAAAAGAAGCATCATGGGAGGTCACCAAGGTCCAACCTTTTATACTACTTCTTAAGGTCATATTAAGTTAAACAAAAGGCATAAGGATAAAGATTAGTCGTGACATGCATAAGCATATCATATAGTAGCTACTGTCTTTAAGAATGAAAAAAAGAAATAATTTAAAAAGTCGGGGTGCCTGGGTGGCTCAGTCGGTTGAGCATCCGACTTCGGGTCAGGGCATGATCTCGCAGTCTATGGGTTCAAGCCCCGCATCGGGCTCTGTGCTGACAGCTCCGAGCCTGGAGCCTGCTTCGGATTCTGTGTCTCCCTCTCTCTGCCCCTTCCCCACTCATGCTCTGGCTCTCTCTCTGTCAAAAATAAATAAAATATTAAAAAAATTTTTTAATTAAAAAAAAAGAATTTAAAAAGAAATGAAAAAAGAAATTTCTTAAATTTAATAATTTAAGAAAGAAATTCCAGTTTTGACACTGGAATAATAGTAAAATTTAATGGCGTATGCTATGCTACCTATTGAAAAGGTCACCACTCACCCCCAAATATAAAGCATACTACACATGATGACCGTATCTTTTGGGGTCAATTACAGACACTCTCAAAATTATAAAGCCATTTTTTCCCCTCACCATTGTGTTTTGATTGACAGAGTGATTTTGCCAGATGTTCTATACCACATGACTTAATTAAAATTATTTGTTTTTTAATCTGTCAACCTCTCTATTTATACAGGCATTAGTGAAGTGATTTTGAAAAGTAAGAAATTTTCTTCAGTTGAATTACTGCTGCTATAAATCTCCAGATTCTAAAATGCAAGTGAAATTAATTCACTGGCTATCACCCACTACCGCACATAACTGGATTATAAATTAAGCAGCACAGTTTAGAGGTGAGGTTGGGTGAATGCATTCAACACGGAACTCTGAGGGCTTGGTCCTACCTCCAGAATGGTAGCAAGGGCCATGTTTGACACAGAGTCTGAGTCTTTTTGCTTCTTGCTCACATCAAAGACTTTTATTATCTCTATGCCTTGATTTTCCAAAGTTGGTCTGTGTATACATCTAGACCGATGTACAAACCAAGGGAGGAAAGTGTCTAGACTCTTTAGAACTTATGATGAACAGATCCCTTGAACACTATCAGTATGAGAAGCAGATGGGTTCAGAAAATAGGATGGATTGGGCAAACTCTGGGTGATGATGGTTGTGTTCAGTGGGTTGAGAGAGAGTTTTCTCATCTTCTCCTATTTCCTGTTATGAAATGATTCCCATTCAGAAAATGAGTGATTTCTTTATCAGCGTGGTATTGACGAGAAGAGGAGTAGCTTTCTTTTTCTGTTCTAATGTTGATTTTTTGTCTCTAGTGTGGGCTTCTCATAATGAATCAAAACTAGAAATGCTCGATTTCTTAGAGTTGGCAGTTTAATAACTTCATCTTCAACAAGAACTTAAAGCAGCTCAAACAAATTAGACATTAGTTGAAAGGCTGAGTGTTTTTCCCTTCTACTTCATATACTGTACTTACTATAACAGTTTTATATTTATAGTACACAGAATTGGTTATTGCTTCAGCAGCAATGACCAGTACTGGAATGCTTCCAGCAGGATCCATTCATCCTGTGTCTCAAGTTGAGCTAGTAGCTTTGTGAATCAGCCTGGAAACTTCCTGTGTAAACTGCCTCTATTTTCCTCTGGGGTCCTGGTTATTTTACTTTAACTCAGTACAAAACATCTCATAAAATAGAACCAAGAGTGTTCGGTCACAGTTAATAGTGTCACTCTGTGGCCCTACCACCCCCTCTGTAAAGACATAGTTTTTTATATGATGGTGGGTAATTTGTTATATCATTCTTCTTGCATTTTTATTGAGCTCCTCCGTGTAGGGCTAGAAATAAGTACAGAATATCTCATGCTAGTGCTTCCCTCATAAATTGGCAGATTCCTTTTTCTTCTGGGGCTGCCACTTGCCCTTATTAAAACTGTCTTGGAGGGGTTCCTGGGTGGCTCCGTTGGTTAAGCCTCTGACATTGGCTCAGGTCATGATCTCGCGGTTCATGGGTTTGAGCCCTGCGTCTGGCTCTGTGTTGACAGCTCGGAGTCTGGAGCCTGCTTTGGATTCTGTGTCTCCCTTTCTCTCTGCTCCTTCCCTGCTTGTGCTCTCTCTTTCTCTCTCTCAAAAATAAATAAACATGAAAAAAAAATAAAAATGTCTTGGAATATTTTAATATAATGTTGAGGTTTGTTTTTTCTTTTTACAAAAATCAAGATTATGATTCAGACCCTCTGTGTCTCTTCTTTCTGGGGTTCCATACAGAGACTAAGGTCACTTGCTATGATTTGCCTATTTTTTCTACAGAAGGTCTCATTTTTAGAGTTGAAACTTCAGAGGTTTCAAATTTTTGGTGAAGAATCCTAGTACTATGGCAATATTTTTGATGTAGTTTACGCTTCCAGCCTAATTTTTTGCCTCGCAGAAATGAACATTTTAATGAACATTTAATAATTTCAAGCCAAGACACTTTCCAAAAACATTTTTTTTTCAGGGACACCAAGGTCAGATTTCAGACATATCAAAACAGCAAACAAACTTTTGCATTTGAGAGGAAATCATTAATGGCTTCAAGCAAAATACCTGAATGACTGATTTCAGCATCAGTGTCAATATTTTAATATCCTTACTACCGAGATTTCTTTTGAAGTCTTCTGAGTAGCCCTTAACTTCACCTTACACTGAATCATAATCATAGTATGGGGTTTGAGTAGCAATCCTTTTCTCATTAATTGTCAGGTTACTCAGAACATCTGGAGAGTTAGTCACTGATTCCAGAAGTCTCCACTGCCATCTTCCTAAATGTGGTATCAGGTGACAGAGACCTGGAGGTGCTCTCTAGGACTACCTCTTAACCATATGTATACATCACCTAGGGATGGTGTCAAATACGGTCATTCTGTAGGTATGGGGTGGGCCTGAGAGTTTCTGTTTCTAACAAACACCCAGTAATGCTTCTGGTCTACCTGGACCACACTTTGACCAACAATCTCTAAAACTCTGTATGGACCACAGCCTGAATTCAGAAACTTCCTGACATTAAAAGAAGAAGAAGAAAGATAGGGGCTCGATGAAGAGAAATGAGGAAGAAAACTAGGGGTAAGAACATGGTAATGAGTGAAAGGAAAGAGAAAGATCTTTGAGGAACAATGAGGCATTTCCCTCAGACTAACAAGAGTCACAGGGTACCCACAGGTAATATCAGACTGGAGGGGAAGAGGACAGGGAATCTCACTTTTATTGAATGTCTCCTGTGCAACCTGTGGTCTGATATATTGCTATATGTTTATGTATGTGTGGACAGATGATGCTAGATAGATAGATGATAGGCAAATAGATACTGGAATGTACTGTAAATATCTGGATATATAGAGAGATGTGTGCAAATACAGAGAATAGATAGATAGATGGTTCTGCTTTGTTCCAAATGGGTTTGAGGAGGAAGCTGTACGAGATGCTTCTATATGCATACATTGATTCAAGCCTCATGACAAGCTTTTAAAATATATACACAGAGACATAGATCATAAAACTGAGGCTTGGATTAATTAAAAAAAAATACAGTTCTAGGACTATTTGACTTCCGAGCTCCCAAATCTATGCTTTGACCAGTTAGAGAGCTGGACACAAGTCAAAGAGGGTGGAGAGGACAGGGGCATAATGAACAATGTTGGAGCCTGGACTAAGACAGTGCACAAGGAGAAGAAATTAGAGAAGAGGATGTGGCGGACATGTGGATAGGTCCAGGAAGAAAGGGAGAGGAAAAGGCAGGACCTGCCAGGGCTGCGGCCCAAGTGGATAATTCCAGTCCTAGTAGCAATTAAGAGGTGACCCATTTGGCATCACCTGCCTCTCAGTGGGAGGGGTTGTTGCCGCTCTCTTTCCTGCCAAGTCTGTTTCCACAACCTTTCTGGCCCCGGCTAGGGCAGCCTGGTTCTATCCAGTGTGGAGGATTCAGTGTTCACCTTTCCCCAAATCCCAACGCAGCAAGAGGCGGTCCGCAGGACTCTGCTGTGTAGTAGAAATTTGGGGCCCCTAAGGATGCCGGTCCTGTCCCCGCTGGGACTCTGAGTTGGGGGTGCTCCGTGCTCAGTGTCTTTCTCCTCTTCTGGATCTGCTTTTGGCTCTGCAGATCCTTTTGAACCTCCTTCTCTGAGATGATTCATTGGGAAAATCCTCCAGTTACGTTTTGATGAAACATATGAAAATAAAGGATAGGGACAAGGCCTTATGACCCACCTAAAACTGGGGGAGAGGGAAATTATGGTACATATTAGAAGGAGGAAAAGTTCATATTTACTCACCTTCAGCCTCATCTTGTACCACTGATCCTCTCTCTCTTGCCTTGCAAGGTGGCTTGTACATGGTTAACCGTCAATACATATATTTTTTTTAAATAAATGGATTGATTAATTAATACATTATACACTTGATCTTAGACAAAAGGCTGAGAAGTGATTAATGAATACATTATAAAGCAAAAAAGCATAAACTTAAAATTAGACATTCATAAGAACCTTGCTTTTATTTTGAAAATTTCCTACTGGGTTAAGTAAAAAAAGTGTTATGGACCCGATGGCTGGATAAATGCTTACCTTTGGCTTTGGCTTTGGAGCCAAAAGAACTGCTTGGAAGAGGGGAACAGAATCCAGATGTAAGAGGAGGTATGGAGATTATCTGCTTTGCAACTTATGTGCTGGGCGGAGTCAGGGAGAGAGGGTGGCTATGCTGAGGCTAATAAACCTTCAATCAGACAATGTATCCTTACATCCCAGCACATTGCCTGGCACAGAAAGGATGCCCAACAAATATTTGTTGAATTAATGAATAAAAGTGACATTCTTACTTTATCATATGTTCTCCAAGCTGCAAGTAACCCTTTACGATTTCCTCCTTAATGCTGCATTGAAGAGTGCTCTTGCCTGTGTTTAGCTGAATGTTTTGATTGAGGGAAAGTCAACGTGTTACTTGTCTAGAATTAGGCCTCGTCATGCTATTTTAGGCATAACTATCCTAAGTTTGGTTTAGAAGAGGCTGATTTATAATTCCATTGCATAAGTATTCCCCTACACATTCACGAAGCCTATTTTCTTTCAAAGTCACTGGAGTTCTCATTTCTTAACTCTAATGTAATTGCTGAACAGGAGCTTGAGGAGGAATAAAGAATTGAACCATAGTTTCATGTGGATGGGACTGCCAGTATGTTCTTGAGTATTTTCTGCTGGGACTCACTTGGCTCCAAGGACAGACAGTGCAGTAAAAAACTTGCATGAAAAACTGAGCAGGTTATCTCCGTGGACCACAAGAAGTACCCCCAGGTCATAGGGCCCCAGGAGCTTGGCAAGAGTGGCCTGGCAGAGTTTTGACACTGTCTTACGGGATTCGAATATGGGAAACTGGAGAACCCCTTTCTGGCATATAACAAAATGTAATTGGCAGTTTCTTGAAACTCCTCAGTGAGAGTTTTATTTATTCATCCCAGGGATGGCAAATTACCTTGGCTTGTATGCCAGGACAATATACTGGTAATGGCTATTGAAAACCTATAATGAGAAAAATTCTGAGATCATATTTGGGCTCATTAAGAAAGTGTCATTTTTACTTCAATTTAAAAAAAGAAAGTGTTGTCTTAAGTGGTCAATGTCAGCTAAGGATTGGTGGCGTGCCATATATTTAATATTCTTTCTTTAAAGCTTTTTTTTTTGTCTTGTAAAAATCTAAGCAATTATATCTAAAAATCCATTGCCACATACACTCTGAGAGGTAAGTACTGTTATAATCTTCATTTTGTTTTCAGATGAAGAAACTAAAGATACAAACATATTATTTCCCCAAGAATTAGTGCTACACAAGCCTCCCTAACTACAGAGCCCAAGCTCTTAACAAACATGTCATTTTCCCTAAGAATTCTGGAGTGCTGATATTTAAATCTGTTATCCCTCATTTACACCCTAGAATAAATGAGTTTCTCTCCATTGTCTTACCTAAAATAGGAAAATATAAAAGATTAATAAGGTCAATGGGGCTGAAGACAAAGTTTATCTACTTTACAACACTGTTTTAGACTGATTTTTAGGGGCACCTTGGGTGGCTCAGTCGGTTGAACATCTGACTCTTGATTTTGGCTCAGTCACGATCTCACTGTTTATGAGTTCCAGCCCCACATTGGGCTACATGCTGACAATACAGAGTCTGTTTGGGATTCTCTCTCTCTCTCTCCCTCTGCCCCTCCCCTACTCTCTCTCTCTCTCTCTCAAAATGTAGAAACATTTTTTTTTAAGAAGACTGATTCTTAGTTTAAATATTTAAAACATGGCAAGTATTTTCCTCTAATCAAGGAAGTATGAGTTATTTCTGGATTATTCTAAGGATCTACTTGAGATCCAACCCAAGTAGAACTGTTCTTAGATGAGATTTTTCAGCCCTTTGTGGTTTTTCATTCTAAAAGTAAACATGTTAATCATTATGCCCTAATGATATTCTAAATGCAGGTAATTATACTTTGTTTTCCTTAAACACTTAAAGTGTGTTCTTTAATGGGATGAGCTCACTATTTGTGGAAACACATTATTATCACTTTCCCCAACTATTTATATCTGTAAATAACTGAAAATCATTTGTAAATATGCAAGTTCTAGTGTCCATGTAAACACAGTTTGGATTTTACCTAAAGGCAGGGAAAAACACAAAACAAAACAAAAAATCTTCAAATACTCGTAGTTGGTGTTAGAAATGTCAGAATATGATTTGACTTTTTGCCTGTTCTTTTCCTTTTACAGAAAAATCTGTTATTGCTCAGCCAATATTTGTTTTTGCAAAGAGAGAACAAACTTTTAAGGTAAGACCAAGCTACTTTTCTTTGTTTGATTTTCACTTTGACCAAGAAAATTATCTCTCAAGAAGCTGCTGTTACTAAATATCATTGCTGCCTTAGTTTAGGCTCTTGTTCTTTACTTAGCAGAGTAGTGCCTCCAGAATATTTATATAGTCGGTTTTTACTGGCAGCAATTTGGCTGAAATGGGAGGCCAGAGGCCTTGTCTTGAAGCTATGAATAACATACCATTTTTACCAAAATTATAAGGTTTTTTGGAGTGACTTGGAAAGGGGCAGGACTGAAAGAGGTCGGGAGGACTGAGACTCCTTGTGGGTCTCCACCACTGACGTAGCTTAAAACTGGGTATCAGGTAAGTTCTAAACTCTGATACTTGATTTAAAAGGGATCTTGAAGAATGTAGCTGCCTTTTCAGCCTCGTAACTAAAAGCACCTGCTTTGAAGGACGAACGATAAGATTCATGGCTTTTCTCTTTAGCTTGATTAGGATTTTCTTGTTATTCGTTCTTGCTTATGCTGGGTCATTTACCCTACCACCCACAAAACTAACTAAAGAAAAGCTCAACCTCAAGCCCTTGTCGAAAAGTCCCTTTCCTGGGCCCCACCCCAGGCCAACCGCTTCAGAATCTTGAGAGTTGGTGTTTCAAAACCAACCAACTTTTAAATCAGTTCCCACAAGCAATTCTGCAGTCACTGAAATACAAAACCCCTCTACGAAGACTTTGCTTTTTCTTGAATACATACCTAGTGAGCAAAGGTGAGTGGCTTTAACCTGGCCCATCTGAATAGACCTGGCTTTTGAGAATTCTCTGATCAAGTGACAGGGTGGAATTCTGACCTAAAATCAGGAAGTACTCAGCTCTCATTGACAGCTTTGCTTCTTTCCAGAGACCTGCAGAAGACACCCTGTACGAAGCAGCAGAACATGGTAATGACTTACATCCTTATTTCAAAATCAATCTTCATACAAAGAAAATAAGCAGGCACAAGCATGTAGACATGTGGCAACAACTGTGTAAAATGTAATGGTTTTTCTTGTGTTTAAACATGAAAGGAAAGTGGCTTTTGTTTTGACAGATGACACGTAGGTCCTGAGAACCTGACCCTAGTGACACTAAACTCCCTTGTTTCTCCATTGCCTGTGTCTCAACCTGCCAAAAACATTCTCTGTACGATCTCAAAATTCGTATGCAGTTTCTTGCTGAAGCCACTTTTTTCTAATTGTTCTTACTAGGATGATATGTCTACTGCTTTATAATCACCAAGCTGTTACCCCCAGTATTTAAACTTGTGCTTCAGGAGTTAACATGTTATCAGATGATGATCTATGTAGGCAAGAGGTAATTCTATTTACCTTTCCATATCTTTGCTTGAGGATAATTTGTTATCCAAGCAATTTTACCCTTCACATTGAATTTCTTACAGAGTCTAATGGTTTTCTGAGAAAGCGCGTAAGGTCTTCATCTTTTACTTTGCATACTACACATCTTCAATCTCAAGGAGGTAGGTATAGACCTGACTGTTGGCCGTTCACTGTTACGTTTACTCCGAGTGTGAAATTACTGAGAAACCTTCCAGATGGAAAATGTTTTAAAAGTCTACCCATCAGATAATGTTTATGATAAGTTGCTGTATGAGGGGCCCCTGGGTGGCTCAGTCGGTTAAGTGTCCAACTTCGGCTCAGGTCATGATCCCATGGTTCGTGTGTTCAAGCCCTGAGTCAGGCTCTGTGCTGATAGCTCAGAGCCTGCAGCTGCTTCAGATTCTGTGTCTCCCTCTCTCTCTGCCCCTCCCCAATTCGTGCTTTGTCTCTCAAAAATAAACATTAAAAAAAAAAGTAATAAATTGCTGTATGAAAACAGCAGTCTAACAATGGATTGTATAGTGAGTCACTATGTACAAATTCAATTTATCAACATTGGATGAAAGATGGAAAGGACATAAGCCACAATGTCAGCAGTGGTTGTCTTAGGTAATGGGATTACAGGTGATTTGGGGTTTTCTACCCACTCCTTATATTTTGTTGTGTTTCCAAAGTGTCTGCATTAAGTATGCATTAGCTTTGTAATTAGAGGAAACTGCCATTTCTCCCTAAGTAACCACCTACTTAAACAAACAGATGTTTGCCTTCAAAAGAACACTTTAAGAACTTCATCGTGTATGTATTTGGAGTAAATCCATAACTTAGTTTGCCCCTCTTCTCCACTCAAAGCTCATTGGTGATCCCTTTTATAAATGACCGCATTGTCCCCTGCCTTGTACTACAGCTATTTGTGTGCGTGTCTGCTTCCCACTGTGAGTTCCTGGGGGTCATCTTCTTGCCTGATAGAGTGTCTTACATGTGCTGAGCACTCCAATATTTATTGGTCCAAATAGAAATTAATTTATAATTCTCACCACAGCCACATTTTATTTCTACTGATAAACATACAAAATCTTGTCTAAATTAGTGATGTAGAAATTTTTCTGAAACAGCAAAAGTTCAAATAAAAAGACACACAAAAACCAACCTCCTTACTGACTTTAGTTTGCAATTTGCTTCTAGCATCAACCTTGTCCCAGAATCGAATGAGATCATCATCCTTCACTGACCTCCCGACCTTCCCTCCTTCTGGGCTGGGTAATAAACAGCTTCTGGAACTTCAAGCCTGACACTCTGGTTTTTCAAAATCCATTCTCGTTGATGGTGAACCTTCTTACTCAGCTATTATAAAATGCCGGCATTTTAGTGGAAAATAAATAGAGGCCTTAGCCAAGTATGATTAGAAGAATGCCTTAGGAATCCCAACTCCACAAATCCTGTTTGTTTCTGGTAGAAAGTTTGAACTTGAATTTTTTTAGGATTTCATGTTTATGATAAAAATATTTTCTGTAAGGCAGCCATACAGAGTAACTTGTTTTATTTCACTTATTATTGTGCATCTGTATGGTCCATGGTACCTATGATACTCAAAATATACAGCTATGCTTCAGATTCTTATTCTAAAGTTTATGCTTTAGATGATATTCTAAGGTTTAGAATATGATTCCTTTTGAACTTTTCACTAATTAAAACATTACTTCTTTTGACTTGGAATTTGTAGTGCTTTGCTAAGTAGATCTATTTTATCATTACAAAATATTTGAGATGGTTGGAACATTCTCTACATAAAAATTATGATTTATATTCTTTTTGTGTTTGTTTCTACTGAACAACCAGCTGCCTTTTCCAAGTTAATCTTGCCACTAAGAAACTAAAAAAATACAAACTATTCACTTCCTTTCAACTGATCCCTCCCTACCTGGGAGCCACAGAGTTCTCAAACTAACGAATTTATATTCTTATTAATAATTCCAAGCATGGCTGAGCAACATATATGTCAGATACCTTTCAACGTTTATTTATTTTTGGGACAGAGAGAGACAGAGCATGAACGGGGGAGGGGCAGAGAGAGAGGGAGACACACAATCGGAAACAGGCTCCAGGCTCTGAGCCATCAGCCCAGAGCCCGACGCGGGGCTCGAACTCACGGACCGCGAGATCGTGACCTGGCTGAAGTCGGACGCTTAACCGACTGCGCCACCCAGGCGCCCCGTCAGATACCTTTCAGATACAGAAGAAATACTTTCTAGCTTAATATACCCCATTTAAACCTCACTGACAAGTTACAGACATTAAGAGGAATTGGGGTCCTAGCCTAGAGAATTTGTTTTATTGTATTTGTGTATAAAATAAAGGGATGGCTGTAAGTATCTGAATAACTGTTTCGATTTATTAGTATCTTAAGTTAGACATACATACACAAAAAGACTAAAGAACATTGATATCAGTAAGCATCATTCCATTTTATGTTGTGCAGTATGTTGGTGGTGTTGGAATGGAGAAAAATAGGACAACTTTATACGGCCCTTTGGTGCTTGTTTTCAATAATAAAGATCATAAACCATTTAGTTGCACTTTGAATTAGAGAAGCAATTCTACCCCAACATTTATAATATGTTATAATACTTAGAAGAAGCAATTCTTATTCTTTTCTCATTTCCACTAATCAAATGCTCGAAGGTTGCTGTTTCTGCAGTTTGCAACCAAGAGATGATCTCTTTGAAATGTACAGTAATTCTGTATTTGCAGCTACCACCATATTCTTCATACTATGAACACACCTCATAGAAAAATCACCTAGCATAACAGTCATCTTCTGTCTGTAGGTATCACCAGGGTAGAGAAAGGGGCAGAATTTGCTAATAGGTTCATAACATTTTATAAGAAATACATATTAACGTACACATAGGGATCACTATCATCAGATTTCATAATATGTACTCATTTCAGTACTCGTTTTTATGATTCTAGAGAAGACCGCCTATTCCATTAGTGGCCCAATTTTCACTTATATTTCTGAACGTAAACAGAACTATGTGGCAAAACTCACTGCCATCAGTCATTGTTAGCCCACCTGCCTTCTCAGCACACTGCCAACAGTGACATCTACTGGTGAGCTTAAGACAGGACTGTTAAAACCCAAATGATGTAGAAACTGACACTCTCTTAGATTTAAATTTTTCTAAATTGTTTTTCTTACAGTGAAGAAAAACAATGTTTTTATGACATCAACTCATGTGCAAAGGAATGTTGATATGAACAGTGCAGAACAAGGTATGTAGTTTATTACAAGAACCTCTGAAATTTTACATTTTACCATTTATATTTTAATTTGGTGTGTGTGTGTGTGTTGGGGTATGGAGGTAGGACCCAGTGACAAAATATGAAAAAATGTATTTGGTAAGCCAAGTACCATGGTCAAAATGGTTATTGGGTAAAATCTAGGCCAAAAGTAAGCACTAACCAATTCATTGGCTATTTTGACTTTGGTTAGTTAACATTAACCCCTCATTTAATGATGACTTTAGAAAATAAGCGTTACATTGGTCAAAATATGGAGGAAGAAGTATTTCCCTAAAGATATATTGACTCTTGAATCCCGTTCTTTTAAGGTCCCGTGAAACATTCCGAACATGTTCTAAGACCTGCTATTTTGCAACCACCTCAAACTCAAAGGTGTGAAAAAGCAAGAAAAACATTTGGACACGATACCTTGGAATCCTGCAAGATTAAAGACAAAACGAAAAATGAGGTAAGGAACCTCCAATGTCAGGACTGACACAAATTCTCCGTCTTTCATTTAGTAGATTGCTGTGGGCCCTACATCCAAAGTTAGGGGCTGCCTGACTTCTGTTCTGTTGCTGAGGTTACCGCCAGGCTAGAGAAACACCCCAGACTATAGCAAAAAGCCCTCAGTAACCTTATTCAACTTGTCCTCTTAAACTGGAGAGTAGTTTCTAGGAACTAGTTTTGTGGTCTCCCCTAAGCTGCAAAACTGAGTCCCTTGGGGTAGAAACTTCCGGGGTGTTACTCTAGTGCACTGATCCCATGTGAGAATAGGGGGAGCAATGAGGTGGCCAGCTCCAGGAGTCAGAAGTCAAACAAGGAACATGGGCTTCCAGCATCTCCAGCTGGTTGACCACCTAGTGTGGCTTGCCAGTTGAGGTCACACCAGGTATCCATCCAGACCCACCTTCATGGATAATGGGAGCAGGGAACTACCCCCACAGGGTAGGGAATTGGGAGGGCTGGGGAAGCTTCTGAAGACAGAGAAGAAGTCTCTCTTCCAGTTGTTGTGGCTGACTGAATTCCTCAGTGTGGGCCTTTCTAGGGAGATTGTCATTTTGCTCAAGCCATGCAGATATGGGTTTGGGGATATTCTGTTGCTGTGTCTTCCAGAAGCCAATAGTTGAGAGGAATGGTACCAAAATCAGTAGGTTGGAATTTGAGAGTAATGCCATCCTTCATTCATCTCCAGCTAAACTGTTGAGGGTTGGTCACTTGTTTTGTTTTGTTTTGTTTTGTTTTGTTTTGTTTTCCATACTGAACATAAAGAGAGTGACACATGGAAGCTGATAATAGCAGCCATTTCATCAATGCAATGAAAAAACATCAGATGGGTAGTAATCCTACCTCTGCCACTAACTATGTTTACATTCTTGGACAAAGCACCCAATCTTCTCTATCAGTGAAGTGAGAGAGTTGAACTTGGTCAGCATTTGACAATATTTTTATAATTTCAAATCCTTTTTTTGTAAGATATGACTTCATGAGACCTATTTTGAATTTTAAAAATCATTTAATCATTTCTGCATGGTATATGGTATGAGCTTTAAGTAAACCATGTTTTAAATTTCAAACCAGGGTGCCTGGGTGGCTCAGTCGGTTAACCTTCTGACTTCGGCTCAGGTCATGATCTCACGGTTTGTAAGCTCGTGCCCTGCTTTAGGTAAAAACATGAGCCCCACTTGGGTGAGCTCTGCTTCTCTCTCCCTCTCTCCTTCCCTCTTTCTCTGCCCCTCGTGGGATTCTCTCTCTCTCTCTTGCCCCTCGCTTACTTGCACCCTCTCTCTCAAAAAACTTTCAAATCAGTAGATTGTTAAAAGTTTTCATTGAAATATAATCTAATAATCATTACCATATTACATAAATTCTTACTTTTATCCATTTAAGAAATGATGCATGTTGTTTAATTTGTGTTAAAGTATGTTAAAAAAGTATGATATGTTGACTAATTTCTAAATGTTATTATATTGCATATGATTTTGGAACAGTATATACTATAAATTATGGATTAAAATTTTTGTTACATGTTATAAATCAATATTTCTTATTTGGCATGGCTTATTGAAATTTTGCATTATGTATTTTATTTTTTTATTTTTATTTTTTTGCATTATATATTTTAAAAATAAAGTTTATTAATATTTTTCTTGTATTTTCTCCCTAAATGATAAAGAATAAGAGAAATTTTCAGGCTATTGTTTGCAAGCATTTCTTCTTGAATAAATGTATTAAGCATAATGATGCAATGTAAGAATTCTGACAAAATGTAATTTATAGATCTAGTGAAAATTATCTCTCGGTGGATTTCATAGAACTATTATTTTCATGTTTCTTATTAACTTGTATATAAAATCAGAGCGATTTTCATTCATTCTGTCATTAATCAATGGTCACTTATGCACTATACATATAATATAGCATATGTACTGTTTTACATATGAGTATATTTTAAGTACATAAGACTAAAAGTACATTTTGGCTGAGAGTTAAGTCATTTGAGTGACCGAGTCACGAGGCATGCACTTTGATCTTTGCTTGCCAACAGCATGTATTCTCTTCATACATATTTCTCAGCTCTATAAATTCTGTTATAAAGGGAAAAATGCTCAAAATTATTTTTATTGATTGATATGAAATTGAAGTGGAAACAGACCCTATCTACCTTTAAAGATATGAACTCCTTGCACCTGGGTGGCTCAGTCGGTTAAGCGTCCGTCTTCGGCTCAGGTCACGATCTCGCGGTCCGTGAGTTTGAGCCCCGCGTCAGGCTCTGGGCAGATGGCTCAGAGCCTGGAGCCTGCTTCCGATTCTGTGTCTCCCTCTCTCTCTGCCCCTCCCCCGTTCATGCTCTGTCTCTCTCTGTCTCAAAAATAAATAAAACGTTAAAAAAAATTTAAAAAAGATATGGAACTCCTTGCAACATCTTTGCAAATCCCTGCTGGGGGAAGGGTGAGGTGTAGAAAACATTGGAGACACTCTATCAGATAACTTATAGGGCTCCTTCCGGTTCTAAAATTGCTCATACCTGGGGGCACCTGGGTGGCTCAGTCAGTTAAGCCTCTGACTTTGACTCAGATCATGATGTCATGGTTGCTGAGTTTGAGCCCCATATCGGGCTCTCCTGCTCTCAGTGCAGAGCCTGCTTCAGACCTTCCATCTCCCTCTCTCTCTGCTTCTCCCCCACTGGCAAGCTCTCTCTCTTTCAAAAATAAACATTTAATAAAAAAAATTGCTCGCACCTTCATCTATACATTAGTCAGGTAATGTGCATATGTATATACATCAGACAAACTAGTTGATTAAGTTACCAGTCAAAAATTTCTAGATGAAGAGATGATTGGGATTCCCTCCAACGTTTGGTGGCTGTGCTGATAAAGCTCTTAGGGTGTTTTGGGGGGTTAAACAGTCCTGAAGGATATATCTGCTAAATTAGAAATGAGAATTAGCTCCATGTGGCTAAAAAGATAAAAGTAACAAAAGGAGGTGGGATTTCTGAATATGATGGCCAAGTATACAGTCTGGTGTCAGACCCTGGCTCTAAGATCAACCCCATTCCTGGCTGCCCAAGCCTAGCCACGTTATTTAAACTCATTAGGTCAGTTTACTCATCTGTAAACTATAAAATGTGGATAATAGACATACAACCTATAGAGAGATGTTGTGAGGAGTAAATGAGATAATGTACCTAATGCTTAGGGTAGTACTTGAACACAGTAAATTTTCAATACATTTAACCGTAACTATTGTTTCCTTGTCTGATGCTCCTTTTAAGACAACTTAAAGGAACTTTCTGATGGATTGTCTTTCAGATTTCTGAGGGGAGCTCCTGTTTGCTAGGTGAAAAATTACCCAGCACCAGAATTTCAGTCCTGCTGACTACTAAACAGAATTGTTTAGGTGCTACATCAGTAGGGTAAGTTAATGCTGAGGACACAGAGAGGATATCCTTTTATTCTTGCTTTCTTTTACCATTATAATCATTTGTGGAAAAATAACTTTCTGATACTGCGCAGATAAATTGTCAAGATTTCTGTTTGAGATTTTATAAAGACCATAAGTTTAAAATGCTTTTAAAATAGGATAAAAAGAGAGAGGGAGACAAACCATAAGAGAGTCTTAAATACAGAGTACAAACTGAGGGTTGCTGGAGGGGAGGTGGGGGGGGAATGGGCTAAATAGGTGATGGGCATTAAGGAGGGCACTTGTTGGAATGAGCCCTGGGTGTTATATGTAAGTGATGAACCATTAAATTCTACTTAGAGATCATTATTACACCATATGTTAACTAACTTGGATTAAATAAAATTAAATTAAAAATAAAATGCTTTTCCCAATATCTCTAATATATAAAGATTATCCTATTAATATTGGATTATTTCTACTTT
Organism: Prionailurus viverrinus; assembly: GCF_022837055.1. NCBI lineage: Eukaryota > Metazoa > Chordata > Mammalia > Carnivora > Felidae > Prionailurus > Prionailurus viverrinus. Next base: position 211,721,858 of record NC_062561.1, read on the forward strand.
TTCATTGACTTGGGTGAGAATATTTCAAAACTGTGTAGCTAAATTTTTATTTAGTTGGGAATTAATTATCTGACTGCTAGCTTAGCCTTTTCTACCTTTTCTCTGATGTTCCCCTTTTTAAAATTACTTTGAATATTAAATTATTATTCATTATTTATTGACATACATTGGATAGACAACAAAAGAAAGCAGTATAAATGTGCACAATGAAAGTAAGTATTTCCTGGTATCATCAAGCATGAAGGCAGGTTTGAGTTGAGAGGAGATTAAGACAAGCCATGGACATAAACGGACTCACATGGTTAGGGCCCGTGTGGGTCCCACAGAGCTCACCTACAGCGCATACTAGGGATGCAATGTGGACCCCGGAGTACATCGGCCTACAGATAGACAGCTGTATGTCTGAGTTTCTCATCATGCAGAACACTTTTACCATTAAAAAAAAAAAAAAGTTCCAGGACGAAAAACCCAAATTAGACAAATGCACATTCAAGTATCACTGGCAAGATGCATTGGTCATGCCTTTGCTCTGGAGGTCTCTGGTGGCTAAGAGCATTGGCTACTTGCGGAGGAGGAGAGTAGAAATTAGAGACTGACAGAGGCTGTGCTGGAAAAGCAAGAAGATAAGGGCTGGGCAGCCCCTGGTTGATCACACGGCCTGAAGAGTGATGGGCATGACACGTGTTTGGACTGGTTTCAACTAGCGCTGTCACAGCTGTGAAATATTTTAAATATTATCCCTGGAAGTACCTATCTCAGTTTTCCCTTCATTTCTCAATATCTGCAGATGAGTAAGAGTTAACAGATGTTTTTATGCTTTACATAAATCTACTAAACCATTTGACTATTTCATGTGCTAAGGTTTAACATGGCTTTATCCACATATTTTAAATAGCAAATGCTTATTTCTTTTCCTTAGATGTCAACCAAATGAAGAGAAGTATTCTTTTAAAAGCTGCAGTTCTGATTTCGTGTTTGGAGAAAACATGGTAGAAAGAGTTTTGGTAAGAATTTGGCAAAGGTGTCTATTATATAAAAAGCTGTCACTTCAAGTTTCTGGAGGCAAATTAATTAAAACAATGTTAAATTGGGTCATACTTTAACTCCTGAGTTCAAAGGCACATTTTCTTTCTTTAATGGAAATGTTCTCCTGGGAAGCAAGTTCTAGTTGTTAGAATAATAGACAGAAACCCACAGAGGAAGGGGATTGTATAATTATAACATTATTACCGATGAGAAATATTAAATAGTTCTTTCACGTGTGTTAAACTGAAGGTATGCATGGAAATCCCAGAATCATCTGCAATAGACAAGCTCAACTGGTAAAGATACTTTAATGTAGGTTTTTGATAGCCTTTTTTATAACACAGTGCATTTAAAACTATTTACTTATTTTTTCTTATTAACTACGACCCTCCCCTTAGAGCTTTTATAGTGAAAAACATCATTATAACTTTTTTTTTTGCTAGCTTTAAGAGGAAAATAATAAGACTTTAACTTGCCTAGGGAAACATCCTTGTCAAGTGGAAACGCCTAACTAGTATTACTATCATCCTTATCTAATATCGAGCATCCTCCTCCAAGAGGCCATTTCTGCCCCATCCTCCACAGAGCATGTTTGTAAAGCACAGCAGGGAAGTAGACAGCAAAGTGAAGGCTGTGCACCTGGTCCATCACACCTTCATGCTGCTTTCACCCAGACCAGGGTCTTGGTTGACATAGGCCAAGGTGACCAGTTTATCTTGTGGCTACTAGTTCTATGGAGGATCCAGAGGAGGCTACAAAGGTTTTAAAACCTGTGTAAAGCCTCAGAATAACAAAAGGACCAAGTCATGAGGTCGGTCTATTCTAAGTTTCTTAGGGCTTTCACAAATCAATCACTTTGAAGACCTTGTTTATGCCATTCCTGCCTCAGGCTGAACCCCAATCCCAAGAGTAGTATCATAGCTTTTCAGCTTAGAGGCACCATCCTTCACTCTCAAGATGAAAGTCAACTCCAGAGTTCTAGAGCTATTGACTCACCTCTTTGGATCTGAACCAGAATGGACCAACTTCTAGAGGGAAGCCCCAGGCAATACATTCAGGCACATTTCTTCCAAACCATTTATTCCCAAATTTGGCACTAGATTAGTCACAGCTTCTATAAGATGTCACAGACACAAATAAAACATTTCCCTAGGGGCGCCTGGGTGGCGCAGTCGGTTAAGCGTCCGACTTCAGCCAGGTCACGATCTCGCGGTCCGTGAGTTCGAGCCCTGCGTCAGGCTCTGGGCTGATGGCTCAGGGCCTGGAGCCTGTTTCCGATTCTGTGTCTCCCTCTCTCTCTGCCCCTCCTCCGTTCATGCTCTGTCTCTCTCTGTCCCAAAAATAAATAAACGTTGAAAAAAAAAATTAAAAAAAAAAAAATTTCCCAAGCCTCACAGGATCAACTTTAACATTCAATTCAATTCAACAAACATGTTTTGTGTTCTCATGACATCTAAAGCACTGGCATTGGTCTCAGCTTTGGCTGCGCGTTAACAATCATCTGGTGAGCCATTAAAGGATTTCTTAGGGCATCTCCACAAACAGATTAGATCAGAGTCTCTGTGGGGAGGGTAGGTGTTAGGTGACTTGAATGTACAACCAGGATTGAAAAACATCTGGGTAAGTGGTTATACAAAGCTAAGGGAGCCACTGTGCTCTAAAGGTGTTTATAATCTAAGGGGAGACAGAGAGATCCCTGAACAAATGAACTACAGTTGGGATTGTAAATTTGGTTTAGGGAGGTACTTGTGTATATTTCCTATGGGCACTTTAAATCTGGCTTGTGAAGGAAACTGTACTTCCTGTATTTTAAATTGATAACATCTGAGGACAGCAGGAGCTATAGAGATCACTTGTATTTGTCCTCTAGTTAATCCTATAATCCTGTGGCCTTGTGATTTGGTGGTCAGAATGCCTTCCTGATTTGTTTGCTGTCCATGTGCTTTTCAAGGGGGTCATTAAACTTTCTGAGCCTTAGTGTTTATTTTCTTCAAATGGAAATAATCACACCCGTCTTGGGTGCCTGGGTGGCTCAGTCGGTTAAGCATCTGGCTTCGGCTCACGTCATGATCTCGTAGTGTCTGAGTTCGAGCCCCACATCAGGCTCTGTGCTGACAACTCAGAGCCTGGAGCCTGCTTTGGATTCTGTGTCTCCCTCTCTCTCTGCCCCTCTTCCGCTCACCTCTGTCTCTCTCTTTCTCTTAAAAATAAACATTAAAGGGGCGCCTGGGTGGCGCAGTCGGTTAAGCGTCCGACTTCAGCCAGGTCACGATCTCGCGGTCCGTGAGTTCGAGCCCCGCGTCAGGCTCTGGGCTGATGGCTCGGAGCCTGGAGCCTGTTTCCAATTCTGTGTCTCCCTCTCTCTCTGCCCCTCCCCCGTTCATGCTCTGTCTCTCTCTGTCCCAAAAATAAATAAACGTTGGAAAAAAAAATTTTTTTTTTAAATAAACATTAAAAAATTGTTTTAAAATCACACCCAACTCTACCGATTTTAACAGAATATCTTAATGTCCAGCTAAATAATGTGGAAGAATTTTGAGTTCATAAAGGAAAAGATAGAAACCTAAATTCTGAAGTACTGTTCCAATTCTCCCTGTTCTCCAGGGGGCTCTCCAGTATCAGAAATGGCATGTCTGACTCAGTTTTTTTTCACAGGCCTTGATTATAGCACATACACAAAGCCCCATGTGTGCAGCCTTAAAAGCAATTGTTGGCGGAAATTGTCTTGGGAAAGGGGCCCCTGGGTGGCTCAGTCGGTTGAGCATCCAACTTTGGCTAGGTCATGATCTCACGGTTGGTGAGTTTGAGCCCCATATTGGGCTCTCTGCTCTCAGTGTAGAGCCTACTTTGGATCCTCTGTCTCCCTCTCTCTCTGCCCCTCCCCTGCTCATGCTCTCTCTCTCTCTCAAAGATAAATCATTTTAAAAAAGAATATCCTTAAAAAAAAAATAAATTGTCTTGGGAGAAAAATTACAATTCTTTCTGTAAAGATGAGCTCTGAGACAGCTAGTGCGTTCTTTGGACAACTTTATTTATTTATTCATTCATTCATATGAAGTGGGTATAAAGTGAAGTGCTGGGAATACTGAAATACCTTGAAACAGAAATAAGGGACACCTGGGTGGCTCAGCTGGTTAAGCGTTCGACTTTGACTCAAACCATGATCTCATGGTTCATGAGTTCGAGCCCCACACAGGGCTCTCTGCTGTCAGCACAGAGCCTTGTTCAGATCCTCTGCCCCACCCCTCTCTCTGCCCCTCCCTTGCTCTTTCTCTCTCTCTGTCTCTCAAAAATAAATAAGTAAACATTAAAACAAAAAGAAAAGAAATGATAGTTACGTCTCCTTCTAGGCATCAGGTTAGTCTGGTGGGAGCATGGAATAGCTGCTACCTCCTTCTTGGTCTCTAAACCTTCTCCCTTTGTCCCTGGAACTAGATCCCACCTGAAATAAGCTGGTGGTAACTAGATTATGCTTCCTGAGGATGAGAACCAGGGTCCTCTGATGATAGGAAGGATTTCCCCATTCAGCACACAGGGAGTCCAAAACAAAAACAGAGCAGTTGATTTCATTTGCCCTGTTGAAGTGGAACAAAAGTATCTTTTGGCTTACTGCAGATATATGGGGATACAATTAAGTAATACATCTTTTTCCTTCACCTAGGATATTCAACATCTCACCCAATCTCAACCTGAAAATGATTCATACACCAAGGAACAACCATTCAAATCCGTACTAGAATTTCCTGTCAACTCTCTAAATTCAAGTAAGAATTATTTGATTTGTAAAAAATTTGATTCAACTATTATATTTCCTGTGTTTCCATGTCATCTGTTCAATAGCTATAAAATACAAAAACAGTAATGCAACACTTTAAAACTTTTTGGCAAAGATTAAAGCATAGAAAATATTGTTGTATGATACATAGCATTAAAATTTTTTTTACTTAAGGATATGAGGAATCATTAAAGAGATTTATCTAAACTCAAGTAGTTTCATATTTTTGGTAACACTCATTATTATAAAAAACTAAGGAGACATGTATATTAATGGAGACAACAAGGAACTTTTACAGTAGAGAAAATGGAGTCTTTACGTGTCTTTTCCTATTTTTTCTTACAAACAGACTCTATTAAAAATATATCCCTAATCGAATCAGCTGCTGCTTTCTCTTCTAAGCCATCACCCAAATGCTTGCTGCAGAAAATTGATGTTGTAACAGGGGAGGAAGCTGAACATAATGTGTTGAAGGTCTGTATATCACACATTGCTCTTTCTGGGAGCACTTACATACACGAAACCAAGTTTCTATCAGCAGAAGCACCTTTAAAAATAAAGGCAGAAGTATAGTTTTCATGAAGACTGAGCTGCTTAACTAAACATGCTAGACACTTCCAAAGATTAAGCCAATATTTTGTTGTATTCTTATTTTTGTACGGGTAATTTTCAGGAAAATGTGTTACTGGGTTTACAACCATTCACATTAGTCTCTTAGAAAGAAGGCAGCCAGGGACCCTGTCTTAAAAGAACTTCAGACCTACATTTTATACTTTACATGCCTGTGTTTATAATCAGTGCTGTTATTGTGTGATTTAAAAGTTCTACTTACACTGGACATTTTTATTTTTTTATTTTTATTTTTTTAACGTTTATTTATTTTTGAGACAGAGAGAGACAGAGCATGAACTGGGGAGGGGCAGAGAGAGAGGGAGACACAGAATCGGAAGCATGCTTCAGGCTCTGAGTCATCAGCCCAGATCCCGACGCGGGGCTCGAACTCAGGGACCGTGAGATCGTGACCTGAGCTGAAGTCGGACTCTTAACCGACTGAGCCACCCAGGCGCCCCAACACTGGACATTTTTAAATGATAAGATGAATAGATTTCAGTTCAAGATAGAAAAATTCTGGTTTCCTTTGAAAAGTTCTTTTAAATAAGTTTTGAATTTCATATAAAGCAAGAATTTCACACACGCAGTATATAGTATCATGCATAGGATTTGAATGTTGAGTGACGTAGCCATCAGCGTAGGCACATGAAATAAGGTAGTCATTTTCCAACAAGGAACAGATTTCCCTTTCTTTTTATCCATCTGTTATAACATTAAATTTCATTTAAAACGTGGTACATATAAATATATTTGTTAAGTGGAAAATCAAGATGCAGAAAGTATGTATGATATTCTACTGTTTATAGAAAAAATAGGGGACATGGGCACTGGCATGCATATAAACACAAATATCTCTGGAAGGATAAACAAAATATTAGCAATAGCGATCACCTGATCACAGAGGGTAGAAATCGACAGACGAAGAACAAAGGTTGAGAAGGACTTTTCATTTTGTACATCTTTTTGCTTTTTGATATTTGAACTATTCAAAAATTGTATGTTTTAAAGGTTAAATAAATTTTTTAAGCTGGTTTACAAATCATTAACCAAGGTTATTCTGGTAAAAATCAGGCAAATAAAAGTGTTGTAGCATAGAAAGAAATTATTTTAAAATAAATTTCTATATATTTGACATTTCAAAAAATTGTCCTTTAGATCAACTGCAAGCTTTTTATATTCAACAAAACAACACAGTCCTGGACTGAAAGGGGCAGAGGAGCTTTGAGGCTGAATGACACAGCAAGCAGTGACTGTGGAACATTCCAGTCGAGACTAAGTAAGGAATCATTTTGTAAAGCAACCTGCCATTTCTCAGGGTAAAATTTCCAATAGGCACACATCATTTTCTGGAGATGTGTTATAAAATAGTCAACAAATCACTGTTGAAAACAATATTGTTTCTAATGTGCTGTAGGATCTTCCTGTTTAGAGCAGGCTCTGATGTCAAACTACACAGGTTCGGTTCTGCCTCTATTACTGACTAATTGGTGACCTTGGGCAAGTTAATCTCCCCACAGCCTAGTTACATCAGCTTAAAATGGGGATAGTAGTACTCCATGACTTATTGAGCAATTGTGAGAATTCAGTGAGATAATGCACCTATGACACAGCCCAGCGCACCCCTAAATAGTAATCTCGGTAATATTGAAAGCAATATGATGATATTTTTGAAGGGAAAATGGTTTTTCCTAAAAAGGATATTTGCCCTATATTTCATTCTTGGCATTCTAAGCATGTTGTGTGGGGTGAGATGAAGTCAGTTTCCAAGGAAATTAAGGTGTGTGGTTATTGAATCCTGTGTGTGTTTACTGACATCCATAGTGATGGTAGGAATCTGGAGTCAGTCAGACTGAGAGGCTCTCAAAGTTTTTGGCATCTGAAAAGACGCACTGGGCATTGTTCAGAGGCCCAAACCGAAAGTGAGCATAGGCAGAGATCTGGGCGGGGTGTGTAGGTTTACTGGCCAACATTGGGCAATCAGAGCTGTGGAAGGAACCACTGGAAGAAGTGGGATCCGTGTATATGGATTTTTATTGAGTTTCAGATATCAAGCTCAAGAAACCAGTAAGGAATAGAATTCACACTGAGAGAATAGGAACCGTGTTTTCAGTTCTATAACTGGCAAACAGGTTTCTAAATAACCCAACGAAGGCAGGTGCTAGTTGTTTTCTACTCTTGTTCAATGCCACTCTGGCCACTGCCTGCCAAAATTTACAATGCATGGTATTTACATTGTTGTGTAACCTGATTTTACTTTTTACATAGTATATACCATGACCACCTTTCTACATCAGTAATGATCTTTCTTTAATATTCTTAATGGGTTTGTAATATTATCTTGAATAGCCAAGTCATCATTTATTTAGCTAATTCCATTTTTTGAATGCTTAAGGTTTTGCTTCTGTTTTCTCCATTTTGGATAAATATTCTTCAGACCACTAAGTCCTCAAAGGAATTCTAAAATTGTAATCATTGTTTATTATAGTAAAAAAATAATTCCAGCTTTTAAGCTAAAAATGGTCTTCCAACCTAGTAAAGCCAATTTGAAAACCAACTTATAATCAAGCCAAATTACAATTTAATAGTGAAAATACAGTCTGAAAAACAACTAGAGGATTTACTTCACTTTCAAAAATGGCAAGTTCCCCGGGGAAGGTTAAGGAATCAACTATTCTGTAGTCTTATATATTCACCTTCCTGTTTTAGTTATGCGCAATCAAGGCAGCCTGAGGCTGATTCTCAATAGCAAACTCTGGGCTAAAATGGAGATTCAAAGAGCGAACCACAAAAATTTACGAATAACAGCTACTGATTTAGAAGACTATAACATCAAAGTGTTTTTAATTCAGGTAAGTAACAAATTTCAGTGATAGAGGATTATCCTACTATATTTATAGATCTCTGCAATTGCTATTTTTTTTTTCACTGTATTATAATAACTTGCACCATTGGCCAAAAACAAAAAAAAAAAACAAAAAACCAGCCATTTATTTTGGTTGTTTACAGTTTAACATGAGACCTAAATTTTAAATGAAATTTACAGATTAACACCAAAATCTGTAGTAACCAATTGGCATGTGTCCCAAGACATTTTGTATTGATATATGCTTCAAACCTTCACATTTTTTTTTCCATTGAAATTATGTCAACAATCTTACAAAGTTACCAAAGGGACCGTTGTCAAGATTGGCTCCTAGGAGTCCAGTGGAATACATAGCCCAGTGCTTACACTGAATGCTGAAACTGAGAAGGCTTTGAGATCACTGGAAAGGACCCCCTGAGAAATGGAAAAACACAGGGCTAGTAAGTTAAAACAACCAGTCCAACAGCAAATTCCAATTCTGGACATGTGTCAGTCGCCAAGGTAACAGGATGGGAGCACAGCTTTAGCTCTTCCTGGCAGCAGGAATGCTTGACCTCAAATACAAAATCCAGGCACAAGAGAGAGAGAGAGCTGGCAGGGATCAGGCTAGAATAAAAGGCTAGGTTTCCCACATGAGCTGAGACCCAGAAGACTGGAGAAGACTGGGTACTTACGTGACTCAGGCGGAAAGTAACAATGCAAGTAAATAAACTTCCATACAGTAATGGAAAAAAAGTTGGCAAGTGCCCAGTGATGAAAAACCAAAAGTTTTATTAACTACCAATAAGTGCACTGTTAGGTATAAGTGTTACTGAGTATTAAGATGTTAGAGTAAGATAATGCCCAAACCCTGTTTACCATTTAGGGAGACAGACAATACCTGATATCCCGCCAGGCTGGATCTCCTGGTTTTGAGTGAGTAAAGCAGCCCGCTGCCACTGTCACTGAGATTGAGACTATTAGTTATGATGAGATTCTGCTGCTCAATGTCTGACCCGCACTGACCCTGTAAACTGTAGGATATTTGCTAAATAAACCAAATTTAGTTTGCTAAATGCAAATAAAAAGCACCCCAAATTCCATTCCCAGAGATGGTCACTATTAACATTTTTGTCATTTCAGCATACGTGTGTGTGTACATATGTATATAATGTGCCAACTGTATGATCTTCAGGCAGGTTATATAGATTCCTTAACTTGATTTTACTCATCTGCCCAATAAAGATTATAATGATACACTTTATAAAATGGTTGGGTAGATTCGATTGCTAATACTTGATTATGAAGTACACATGCGTAACCTTTTCACTCATCAATGAAAATGAGTGTTTTCATGTCATTAAATAGTCATTAAAGGTGAAAAGAATTTTATTCTGCACCATAATTTATTCCATTAATCTTGCTTTGTTAAATACTTACGTAATTTGCTGTCTTTCACTATTATAAATTCCACAAGAAAGATGTGAGGAATTCTCTTTGTACACGTGTTAATTTTCTTGGGAAAAGGCTTGACTTGTCTTGACAAATTTCTCTTCGGAAAGACTGAACCAGTTTTCATTTTCGCCAGCATTTTCTTATGGTACTTCCTGGGAATTATAATTTTTTTAAGCATTGAGAATTTGTTATCCGAAAAATATGTCATTGTGATTTTATTTTTAACTTCTTGTTCTGAATTTCTTGAATGAATATATCTAAATGAATTTAGCCAAAGGCAATATATTGACTAGTGAAAGGCATATTTAAATTTTAATATTAGAAAGTGAAGGTGGCAGAGTAGCATTTATATTTTAAATACTTTCAATATTTATTAACGTACTAAAGAAAAATGACATCTTTGCACATAATGTAAAAAATTAAATCAGTCAAGAGTCAACATTTATTTACTCAACACCCTCTATAGATTATTTAGCACAATATGAGAAACAAAAATACTTTATTTAATTTATAGTTATTTTTTGCCCCAAAGTAATTAAGGGAACTTAAGAACATGCAAATGAAAAAAATATAATTGAAGACCCTTCTCCCAAACAGTTGGCATGTAGTTTGTTCTTGCTTTGAAAAGTTTGATAGCTTTCTTGAGGGTTAGCAAAGAGAATAATTTACCTACTTTCTCTTTGATATTGTGAAAACATACAAAAATGTAAACCACTGCCATGTTACCTTAAAAGAGCACTGACTCTGATGACAAAGGTCTGGGATTCGAGCCCAGCAGATTTTCTGACTAGCTATGTAAATGCAGGCAAATCATTGTACCTTTCTGAGCCATATCTCCTCATCTGTAAAGGGACGTGGGAAGTAAGTATAAATTGAATACTTGTGCTAAGTGCTTTTGCTAATATAAATGGAATAAATGACTAACTCATAGTTTTGTTGTAAGTGTTGAATAAAAAAAGAACGTAGTAACCGTAAATGTTATACAAATGTGATTGTTACCACCATTTTTTATATTAACAGCAACTATTAAAAATAGCATAGAAGAGTACTGAAAGCAAAGACTTATGACGTGTTTATGATACAATATCATAAGGATGGCTCTGTGGCACAATGGACAGCGCATTGACTTCTATGATGCAATATTAGACTGCTTTAATGAGCTCTGCTTTTCCACAGAGCTGTGAGGCTTGTTGGGATGTCTAAACAAAGTGATGTAAAGGAAGTGGAGGTCTGTTATTCACCGAACCCTCTAATTTTCTATTAGAAACAGAAAAATAGTAAAAAAATAGAAAAATAGTAAAATAGCGGAGGAGGGATAGTCTTGAATTCAAGTAGAAATTTTACATCAAAAATTTCATTTCTCAGTTTAAAACGCACAAATAGGGACCTGTTATAAAATTATTCACTTTTGGATTTAATTTGTTTGGTTCAGGATGTATGGCTTTTTACCCTTTAACTTCTAGGGTTATTTATATCCTAGATTTCTGCCATATCATTCCTTCCTAAGAGTGAAAGATTAAAAATCTCTAAAACGTGGCTATTATTCAGTTATTTATATTCTTAACAACTTAATTTTCCTCATGCAGGCCAGTGCCAAAGATACAGGGTATCTGTACGCGGCAATACATCATCGGCTCGTTGCACTTCGAAGTTTTGGTAAACAGGAAGATGTAAACCAAGCGGAAAGCCAGTCAGATACAATCCTCCAACAATTAAACTGTGAAAGCTGTGATGAGGATGAGGATGATTTCATCAAAGCAACTAAGAATAGATCAGGTAAATAATTTTTCTTTTGTTAGGTCGGAGGTATAAGAAAGAAATCTTCTACACAATTCTAATATATGAAATTGTTTTGTTGTTGTTGTTGTTTTTAATGGAACTGGTATGTTTAAAGTGGATGAGGGAGCGTCTGGGTGGCTCAGTCAATTGGGCATCCGGCTCTCAATTTTGTCTCAGGTCATGATCCCAGGGTCATGGGATGGAGCCCCGTGTGGGGTTCTGCACTGAGCGTGGAGCTTGCTTGGGATTTCTCTCTCTCTCTCTCTCTCTCTCTCTCTCTCCTCCCCCCCCCCCCCCGCTCTCTCTGTAAAATAATAAAATAAATAATTAAAAATTTTTTATAAAAAAAATAGCGGATGGGAATTAGAGTCCTAGCTCTTTGGATCAGAGGAGTGGATTTGAAAGTGACTGCCTTCTATGTGTGGCCTCCATCAGGATTTTACCAAAAGTCATCCTCATTTTGATGCCTGTGTGTCACTTGTGCATAAATTTAATAAAAATACCACAAAGTATTACATTCATACACTGAAACTACCTATTTATTCATATTTCTCTTCACCTGTTCTCATTTTCCTATTATTGGCTATAGTAGAAGAACTTTATAAATACATCATAAATGTAATAAACATATTACAATGGATCCACCAGGCAAAGCTGGCTTGAAACACTGAAACTCCTATTTATCTCCTTTTTTTGGAATTTGCTTTATTCTCAAGGACCTTTTTTGCATAGGCCAAAAAGTACTATTTTTTTTGTCAGGATTCATGAATTGAGCAAGGTTAAAATAGAACCAGTAGTTATCAGATTTTTAGGTTTCAGTGCTTGCCCTGGTGAGTAGATTTAAAACAAAAACTTATGATTATTTTTGGAGAAAAAGATTGTCTAGGAAATAATAAGTCCTGCTTTGTTATATAAATGGAGCCAAGTATTTTCAGTAATAGTTTCATTTAGGCCTGAATTCTGTTCTACAGAGAACTGAGCGACATACCTACAAAGATAGTGTGTTAGCAAGCATTTTTCCAACTTTTATTTATTTTAAATCTTAAAGGTAACTTAATCACACATAATTCAAGAATCTATCAAAGCACATGTGTAAAACTTGAGGAAATATCTTCCTTTGCCTAATACTAAAAAATGTAATCAAAATGTACAAAATATGCAGACCAGGGGGCACCTGGGTGGCTCAGTTGGTTAAGCATGCAACTTTGGCTCAGGTCATGATCTCAAGGTTTGTGAGTTCAGGTCCTGCGTTGGACTCTGTGCTGCCAGCTCAGAACCTGGAGCCTGCTTCGGAATCTGTCTCCCTCTCTCTCTGCCCCTCCCCTACTCACACTCTGTCTCTCTCAATAAGAAACATTAAATTTTTTTTTAAATATATGCAGATCAGGATTATAGATTGCTTGACTCAGTGAGCCAAAGAACTAAATGAATATGATTTTTCTTGTCACTATTAAATAAATAGTTTCTTATTCTTCAAAATGTGTGAAATGTATAAATAAAATCATCTTTTATAATGTTTGTATTGTCAATAATAAAATAGGGTCTATTGGAAAATGAATTGGTATCTATTAGAAATGTTAACATGAAATAAGGATTAAATGGCAAAGTTCTCTCATCAATAAAAGTCACATTTATGAAGTCTATATTTTATTATATTCCATTTTGGGAAAGAGTAATATACAACTACCTTCATACAAAATGAGAAACAATGGAAATAATGGAAAATAAATGTCAACCATATGAACCCCTCTTCCTCTGCCATTTTTCCCTTTTCACTTAGTACTTTCTCCGGGAGGTGATGCATACAAATGCTGAACTGTTACGAAAGCAATAAAAAGTCCAATTTTTTAAACTTTGTTTCCCATGAATTAAGGAAGGGTTTAGTTATCTGAAATATCATGTTTAAAATTAGCAAATTTCAGGGCGCCTGGGTGGCTCAGCCGGTTAAGCATCTGACTTTGGCTCAGGTCATGATCTCATGGCTTGTGAGTTCGAGCCCCGGATCAGGCTCTGTGCTGACGGCTCAGACCCTGGAGCCTGTTTCAGATTCTGTGTCTCCCTCTCTCTCTGACCCTCCCCTGTTCATGCTCTGTCTCTCTCTGTCTCAAAACTAAACGTTAAAAAAAATTTAAAATTTAAAATTAGCAAATTTCCAAATGTTACATATAACATGTAAATTCTACATTTTGCATTTCATCACCTGTAAGCATCTTCATGCATATTCATGTTCAGTTGTGTTCAATATTAAATCTAATCTGAATGTAACATTTTCTAACATTTTAAATTTATATCACAGATCCTTCAAGGTGGACCCACAGACAGTCGGTTGCCTGTTCATGAGCACTATCTACTATAAATGTGACAACATCTACAAAAAGATTGATCACCTTACTGAAAATCCTAAATCATCTTAAGTAAATGAGAAGATCCTATTCATCCCTTGAAGAGTTTTTATAGCAAAGTTCATAAAACATAATTTGTTGCAATTAAAATTTTTCTCTTATGTAGTCAAATAATTGTAAGGTTTTACATTTTGATTATTGTGGAGAAAATGAAAGAATTTAAGAAATGCATGGACTTCGGAAGTTCAAAATTTATCATTTTTGAAGAGGTAATTTAGAATAGGGTTTGATAACTAATTTGGACTATTCATCACATTGGTGGATATCATAGTTAAAATAAATTTCTGGATTTGATAAATATCTAACTAAGATATTTATTTTTTCAGTCATACACTGTCTGGTCATAAAACAAACATTTTAAAGATTTCCAGTCATGTCTTCAAAAACACTGTAACTGCATGCTAACATTTGATTAAGTTGTGTTTATTTTCTGGGAAATGAGTATTTGCATTTAACCTTTGGATTTACTAATACTATAAGATTATATATTCATGGTATGAATTTCTTTAAATTTAGTATTGTTCTTGGACCTGTATCCATTGTACCTTGCATATGGTTGATTCCAGGTCAGCATCCAATAGTTGTTGAAGGGATGAACAAAATACATTACCTATGTAACAAAACAGTAAGTATACAAAAGTAAAATATGTTAACTCGTTCTTTGCTTTATGTAATTAAATTGTCATTAATATTTTATGGGTGTAGCTGTATAGAGCCTGTTTTTTTTTATACATACATATAGCCAAATAAATCTTTTTTAAAAAAATGTTTATTTATTGGGGCACCTCAGTGGCTCAGTGGGTTAAACATCTGACTCTTGATCCCAGCTTGTGATCTCATAGTTTAGGAGTTCAAGCTCCACGTCAACCTTTCTGCTGTCAGTGCAGAGCCTACTTCAGAATCTTTGCCCCCTCTCTCAGTCCCCTCCCCCCTCAAAAACAAATAAACAAATGTTTATCTAATAATAAAGTTTGTTTTAATTAATTAATTGAGAGAGAGAGAGAGTGCATGAATGGAGAAGGGGCACAGAGAGGGAAAGAGAGAATCCCAAGCAGGCTCTGCACTCTCAGCACAGAGCCCGACGCAGGGCTCAAACTCATGAACTGGGAGCTCCTGACCTGAGCCAAAATCAAGAGTCTGATGCTCAACTGACTGAGCCACCCAGGCGCCCCCAAATGATACCATAATAATGGTAGGCTGTAATAATTTTAACAACCGTGCAACAGAGTTTTGATGCTCCTCTTTTGAGATTTGTCTCAGAGATACTTCATGAGTTACACACAAAAAAGTAGTCTCAGTGCTCGTAGCCATACTTCATTTTTTAATCAAGTTTGATCACGCCATGACTTCAAAATGACTTTTGATCATCACTCTTAAATAGTCCCTTGTTAGAGGCATCTTACTCTTCTCGGTCTGCCATAACAAAATACCGCAGACTGTGCAGCTTAAACAACAGACATTTCTTTCTCATAGCTCTAGAGTCTGAGAAGTCGAAGATCAAAGGGCCAACAAAATAGGTTTCATTCTGAGGCCTCTGCTCTTGGTTGTAGGCTACTCACAGGATCTCTTTGTGGGACACAGGCAGAGAGACAGTAAGCTCTCTAGGGTCTCTTCCTATACACCAATACCATTACACCAGGGCCCTTCCCTCATAAACTTGTCTAACTGTAATTATCCCCCAAGACCCCATCTCCAAATTCCATCACATTGGGTGTTAGGGCTTCAACATAGACATTTAGGGGGAGAACATAAACATTCAGTCCATAACTAGGGAATAAGATTTACAGTTCCAAAATGATTTCTGAAAAGTTTTTGAACAATGACGACATCTATCTGGAATAATGGGTCTAACTTCACTAAACGCTACTTTGAAGAACAATATTCATTTGGATGTAGACATGTGAATACACAATTTTTCAAAGTTACGTTATTTTGTTACAATACCTTTTACAGTAATAAAAGCAATTATATATAGATACATATAGATATACTAAAACCTGAGCTAATGCCTGAAAATTTTAGTTTGGCATGTGAAAGTTGAGTTAACTCTTTTCGACCATAATTTGGTTAGAATATAAATTGTTCAGAGTTTTGTTCTTTCCCTATAACTGAGTATAACTTAGTGAAAAAGTGAGCTACTAAGAGAAGCCCATTCATTTTTCTAGTGACTGTGGAAGAAATACAGCATCCTTTACTTCTAAATTAAGCAATGATTCAGGAAATAGAAAAGAAAAAGTTAATGTGAGAGAATGATAGAGGAAAGGTAGAGAGAAGGTTAAAAAAAATAAAAGAATAGCTCTAGCATGAAAGAATAAAAAGAAAGGAAAAACAAATTTTAAAGTTGGTTGCGTTTTTTCAATCCCAAAAAGTGCCTCTGATGCAGAACATAGTCAGTGAAAATTTTCTTTAGAAGCTAACATAAACAGGAAGACATTTGGAGAAGAAATTAAAGAACTGGTTCTCTTTTCCTATAAGATCTTAGCCAATAGGGGAACGTTGTGATTGCACTAAATTGTTAAAGTGAAGCAGGGAACAGAGATCTTTATCCTCCTAACATGTTCATTCTTGCCCTCACTTTAAGGTGGAGATAGAGCAATGTTTTCTCAATGCCTCAAACATTTTAATGTAATTTGAATTCATTCTTTCCTTCTGTGATTTTCCTTGAACTTCTCTGCAAATACCAAGCAAAAAAAAAAAAAATTAGATTACTTCAATTACTTGTCTATATATTAATGCCAGTGCAACAGAATCAAAAATAGTATTAGAATGTCAGGAAGGCAGAGAAAGAGTGAAAATTTCTGGATTACGACATGGTTACTCACAGCAGAAACATGGTATTTAGCTTGTGACTTTCAAATCATTTTCTGTCCACTGTACTATTCCTTCTTACAATCTTTATGCAAATATTTAGTAAAATTTTGGATAATAGTAGAAACATCTTATAGTTTCTGTTTGTCCTATTTCTTCATCTAACCTCCTTTTTGGCTTTTCTACATACTTTGACCTCTCTTTAACATGAAGAGATCATCATACAATGATAATCATTTTCATAAGTTATTAGGTGATCTCAAAGCACACATCTTCTTAGATTTTAATAGAAGCTGCTTTTATTAAAATTTTATTAAATATTTCCCAAATATATTAGATATATATTTAACATTATATCTAATTATATATCATATATATATATGTAAAATAAACTTAACAGTCTTCTTTTTCAACAGGACTTTAGACTTTACCAAGTTATTCAGCTTAATTTATGGCCCGTCAAAATGTTCTCTCTTTAAACTATTATTTTACATCCATTACTGCCAAAGCCAGGAACCCTTTGACCCCAGGGACTAATAACCTATGCAAGTCTTAGAGTATGTGGATGCCATTAAAGAAAAGGGACGGGGGTGTATATCTTTCATAGAGTCAGAATGTACATGAAGTGAGTTGGAGGGGGATCTAGGGATTGGGAAGGATGCATCTTAAGCTTTGTAAATCCTCAAATTGTGAATATCACAATGATATAGAACTTTTCCCATAAAATGTTGAAAACAAGTAAACTTCTTGAGATGTGTTTACCAGGTGGTTGGGTAAGCTTACTCTAGAAAAGTACACCAGCACTGCCAGACCTGGGGTTTGAGTTTGAAACTCAGTAACATTACAGATTATTTTAGTAGTTTGAGGGTACTGAAACTCATATTAAATTCATGAATGCAAGCACTTTTGTTTGTTTTGCAGTGAATAGATCATACCCACAGTACTGCATGATTTTTGACATCAGACTTGGAGTGGACAAACTGGAATACATGAACACATTTAAAGTTTCTAAGATGATATTTAGAAACTGTGGCATTGGAGAAGTTATTGAAATAACTGCGAATGTTTAGCCTTATAAAGCCTTGATGTAATAGCTTTCAAATAATTTAGAAGATTGGCAAAATTTCTTAATCTCTGCCAACCTAGTGGATATGAAAGACTATTTCAGTGAAATTACCTTAATTTGTATTTTTCTAATTTCTAATAAGGTTGAGTATATTTCAGATATTTATTCTCTGCTTGTTTCTTCTAAGAAATCCCTGTTCATAAATAATATTTGCAAAGCTAAGCATGTCATTTTCCCCTTTTAGTAGCTTCTTGGCATATACAGCATAAAAGCCAAGTTCCTAAGCATTGATATAACACCTTCCATGTATTTCCCCCATCTGCCTTTTTTTTAACTTGTTTTATTTTTTATTTTTTTAAATTTACATCCAAATTAGTTAGCATATAGTGCAACAATGATTTCAGGAGTAGATTCCTTAATGCCCCTTACCCATTTAGCCCATCCCCCCTCCCACAACCCCTCCAGTAACCCTCTGTTCTCCATATTTATGAGTCTTTTCTCATAATGAGGTTTTGTCCACCTCATTATGAGGTTTTGTCCACCTCCCTGTTTTTATTATTTTTTTCCCTTTCCCTATGTTCATCTGTTTTGTCTCTTAAAGTCCTCATATGAGTGAAGTCATATGATTTTTGTCTTTCTCTGACTAATTTCACTTAGCATAATACCCTCCAGTTCCATCCACGTAGTTGCAAATGGCAAGATTTCATTCTTTTTGATTGCCGAGTAATACTCCATTGTGTATATATACCACATCTTCTTTATCCATTCATTCATCGATGGACATTTGGGCTCTTTCCATACTTTGGCTATTGTTGATAGTGCTGCTATAAACACCCCCATCCACCTTTTATAGTAATCTGCCTCTCTTGCCTCACCTTTCATTGTTGCTTGCCTCCCTCTAAATTCCCTAGGAATTCAGAACTGCTATTTCATTCTCCATACTTTTGCTCATGCTGTTTCCTCTCTAGAAGTCCTTACTATAACAGTGTTGGAATAGTGAGAAGAGAAAGGACCTTGAGGGTGTTCAAGTTATAAATGAGTAACTCACAGGAGTGCCTAGGTGGCTCAGTCAGTTGGGCATCTGACTTCGGCTCAGGTCATGATCTCACGGTTTGTGCATTCCAGCCCCATGTCAGGCTCTGTGCTGACAGCTCAGAGCCTGGAGCCTGTTTCAGATTCTGTGTCTCTCTCTCTCTCTGCCCCTCCCCCGACTCACACTCTGTCTCTCTCAAAAATAAACATAAAAAATTAAAAAAAAAAAGAAAAATAAAAAAATGAGTAACTCACATCCCATAGAAATTAAGAGTTGTGCTTAAATTTCCACTACAAGTCACTATTAGCACCTGCTGTGAGGCAACGTTCCTGGCCAGTGACCTACTAAAAGACCTCTGGGGCGCCTGGGTGGCTCAGTTGACTAAGTGTCTGGCTCTGGATCTTGGCTCAGGTCATGATTTCACGGTTTGTGAGTTTGAGCCCATGTTGGGCTCTGCACTGACAGCATGAAGCCTGCTTGAGACTCTCACTCTCCCTCTGCCCTTCCATATGCTTTCTCTCTCAAAAAAATAACATTAAAAAATACTGTGTGGTGGCTGGGTAGTTAAATGTCCGACTTCAGCTCAGGTCATGACCTCACGGTTTGTGCATTCCAGCCTCACGTCAGGCTCTGTGCTGACAGCTCAGAGCCTGGAGCCTGCTTCAGATTCTGTGTCTCCCTCTCTCTCTGCCCCTCCCCTCCCCCCACTCATGCTCTGTCTCCTTCTGTCTCTCAAAAATAAACATTTAAAAAATACTTTAAAAGTAGACATCTATCAGACTCAATTGTATATTTCCTAATAATATAGTACCCGGCACACATTAGGGATTCTATAAATATTCAGTGAACCCATGAATAAATGGTGGTGGTGGTGGCTAGCTGAAAAGGAAGAGCCCAGATTCAGAATCAATTTGGGCTTGATAGAGCCTTGGTGCCACTCTAGTTCAGTATCTTCATTTTACCGATGTGGAATCCGAGGCCCAGAAAGAGCAACCTTCCCAAAGTCCACAGACTAGTTATTGATAGTGCTAGGACTCTAAAGAAGCAAAGAGGGAGCCAAAGCAAGTGCATGTGAGGAGCATTAGGGTAACAGTAGAATGTGGACTGCCATTTGACTCTCCCCTTATCATGCGAGCATTTTCTTGCACGTCCATTACCACTAACTCAACCTAGGGCCACGTCTAACTATTCCAACAGTGCCAAGTCTCCTTCCTACCCCTGCCTCCCAATCCACTCAATAGTCCCAAGCCAGATCAACAGTCCTCAAACGTTGTTTTCAGGACTCGCATCTTTCCAGTTAAAAGCTTTCAAAAGGCCACGACTGCCTATAGAATAAAGTCCAAATTACTAACATTCTTAAGCTTTCTCTCTTGTCCTAGCTATCTTTTCAACGTTCTCTCCCCATCCAGAAATGCTTCACTTGGCCAGATTCCTCTACCCGCTATCCTCTAATTTCCTCAATGGCTACCTGTCTCCCTCCGGACTGATAGTTTTTTGGTTGTCAGCAGAGGCTGTAACTTGTGCAGTCCCACGGGCGCCATGCTTAGATGGGCCGGGCACCCGGCTTACCGCTCTCCGTCTTGAAAATCTTGATAATTTCTGAACAAGAAGCTCGCATTTTCATTTAGTACTAGGCCCCACAAATTATGCACATGGTCTTTGGTCAGTTTCCTTGCCCCTCCTCCTCCCCCCACACTCCCCAGCCCAGTGTTGGTCATATTGGCCATCTGCCTAGACTTAGTTGGACGAAGGGATAAAGAATGCAGTCTTATGTGCCATGATTAAAGAGGGGTTTTATGTGGTCTGTTCAAGAGCAATAAAGAAGCCCAGGCAAGGAGGTGCTTACAGGCACCTGCTCTCCCGCCAGGCGCTCAAAACCCCACCCGCAGTCCCCCGCGCCGCTTCAGACCGGTTCCAGCTGGATTCCTAAGGCAGCTCTATCGCCAAATAGAATCCCAGCCCTTCTTCTGGCCACAGCCAACCCCCGCAGCTCCTCAGGCTCCGAAACCGCAGCGGGCTCTGATTGGTTCACAGAGTTGGGGGCGGGCGTGTGGGTTTGGTGCCCACCCAGGGAAGGGGGTGGAGCTGGAGTCGGCCCCCGGGTGTCGAAGCGGCCACTGCGCAGGCGTGGATGGAAACGGACACACAAACAAACAAAACCCACCACCCTGAGGCCTCTAGCTCTTCCCCGCCCACCTTTCCCTGGCTCGGGCTCTCCCTCCTCCCAGTCGCCGGGTTTTCCCCGCCCCCGTCAACGTCTGGGCACGTCCCCCTCGCGGCGCGGGCCACGCACTGTAGTGCTCTTAACCTCTGCCCGCCCGGCGCGGAGTTAGAGGCCGGGTCTGCGCGGGCCGCGCGCACTGTTGGTGGCGGGAGCCCGGGCCTGCAGCCCCGCCGGGCGGAGGATGACTTGCTACCGAGGCTTCCTGCTGGGCAGCTGTCGGCGTGTGGCAGGCGGCCGGGCGGCGGTGCTGAGGGGGCCGGGCGCGGGAGGCCCCGCCGCGCGGCCGCGGCTCTGCGGTGACGGCGGCGGCCGGCGACATCTGGGGCAGGGGCAGCTGCGCGAGCTGGCGGGCTGTGGCAGCCGCCCCGAAGGCGGCTTCCGCCCCTCGCGGGTGGTGGTGGTGGCCAAAACCACCCGGTATGAGTTCGAGCAGCAGCGGTACCGTTACGCGGAGCTCTCGGAGGAGGATCTGAAGCAGCTGGTGGGTCCCTGCGGCCCCCGCGGTTGTGTGTGGGCTCGACCCCGGCTTTGTGGTGTGGCGAGACCTCTCGGGATGACCCTTCTACCCCGGCGCCCTAAATGTCCAGCCTTCCCCGCTCGCTGCCTTCCATCCTTCTGGCTTCGCTCGTAGACCCCCGCCCTCTGTGTATGTTGGGGGGGGGGTCATTGAAACTGCAGAGACCCCCCCCAAGACGGGGAGGAAGACTTGGGGGGGGCAGGGGCTCCCAGTGGGAAGGGTTTGGGGATTCATTTGCGCCCTCGCTAGCCCCACTCCCTATTCTCCCTTTGGGGATTAGCAACAACAGCCCCGAGAAAGGTGGGCCAGTGGCTGAGGTCTGGACGCCCTGGAAACCGCTCCCCAAGCCTCCCCGAGAAAAAGGGCCCCCCCGGGCACCGCTGCGGGAAGTGGGAGAGAGGACGAAGGTACCGCGGACACACCCCCTTTTACTCTGCAGGACTGCTAGGCCTGGGATACTCCAGAAAGCCGGTCTGGGCGAGCCTTTTCCGTGATGGAACGTGGTCGTCAGACAAGGTTCTAGCAGCTTGTTTTAAAAGCACACGTGTTTTGAGTTCAGAGGTTAGCAAGGGAGAAAATTTGACTTTGTGTTATTAAGTAGAAAGGGCAGGACAGAAGGCAGGTGAATCTGGCAATTATGGAATAAAGAGCCTACGTCTATAACATAGTATCTCCACAAGAGACTGTATTTGGTACAGATAGTAACATGTTTGCAGAAGTATATAAATCCATCCAAGAAAAAGCCCTGAATATCTTCTCTCTTCCCTCTCCTTTTGAAACTTCTGAACCCATGCTCCCTATCCACCAACTCTAGGAAAAGGGGAGTGAAGATGCTACCATGAACAATATGGAAATCTCTAATTGTTGATACTGTGGCCCCAAAGGTTCTGGAGTTATACATGCTTATAACCATAATCTTGTAGAATTCTGTGTAAGAGTGGACAGCTTGTTTTAAACTTCTGGTATGGTTTGTAATCTTCAGATTTTTTTGTAATATTTTGCAGAGGTATCAAAATGAAATTGTAAATCCTCACTGCTTAAATATAGAGTCTGTTTTCAGCATTAAACTTCTTGATTCTTCAATGAGTTAATTGAGCAAGGGTCCCTATTTTCCTTTAATGGAGGTGCTAGGTGCAGGTGTGTTTCCTCTCATTTAGTGTTTGAAGATGTAGCGATTTATAGAAGACAACTGTATCATTTTAAAAAGTAAATCAGTTAATTTGAGTAGGAAGTTGGAGTAGTTATGTTTTGTCAGGGAGTGAAATTGGGGATGAGGCAGGGAATAATTTCAGAGGCAAGCACATTGTTTCTGTTCTGGGAAAGAGGTGTGTCCCTTGGATTGTACTCCCAGTTTTGCAAGATCTACTTTTTAGAAATTGTCAAACATATGTATAAAAATGTTTTCTATACAATTTTATCAAAGCCTCTCGCAGCAGTTTAAAGTAGTACACTCCATTGGCATGTTTGGAGTGTGGGATTGGGAGTTAGGAGCTTGGGGTTCTAGGCCCAGTTTGTGTGGTTAACTTCCTATTAGTCTTTTTAACTTCTCTGGGCCTCATGCATGAAAATGATACCTTTTTGTAGTACTGTCAGGTTTTAAAAGTGCTTTCACCTAGTTCAGTATATGAAACAGTAGGCTGGACTAGATAGCCTCTATAGGCTCTTTTTCGTGCTGGCATTTTGAAACTCTGGATGATTTTTCAAGGCCTCAAGAAGATGAGTGTCCTCTAAATTAGGTTAATTCTGGGACCTCTGAATTAGATTGCCACTAATCAAAACATTTTAAATGTAGGCAGATCAATAAGTCTTTAGAAATTGAACTACATAGTGTACCCACTATGGGTATCTAAAGAGAAATCTCTAATAGGTAAATATTTGTCTATTGCTAGGTAATGCTGTTTGGGAGAAGAAAACTTAGCGTTAAAACTTCTGTACTATAGAACACATGGTTTTGTAATCTCAAGGCAGTGAAATAGTCGTTGTCATTTCAGTTACATTATATTGGATTAGTTCCTTACTGATTTGAGTTTACCATTTACATTAAAGCCAGTATTCAGAATGGAATAGCAGTAGATGGAGTTGAGGCCAAATATGGGGCTGTGTAAAGTTTTTCTAAAATGGGACTCTGTAGTAGGACTGATAAGCTGGCCAATATTGTTTGCTGTTTTGCTGGGGTAAAAGATACTAAGATATATGAATAATGTGAATTGAGTACAAAAGAAAGTGGCCATGTGCTTACTTTAGTCTCTGGCACCTTACCTCTGGTGTCTATAGTGTCATGGTAACCTGAAGTTTTATACCAGAGGGTTCTCTTTTGTTGTGGAGGTGGTGGTTTTGTTGCAGAATAGGTCTCTGTTAGGTTGTTAAAATGCAAATAGAAGATGAAGGATGGAGTGCCAGTATAATCTTATACCCCAAAGCCTCATGGGTTACTTAAGTAGAAGAAATACTTCTTAGTTGATAAAGCGTGTACAAAATAGGGTTAAATCTTTGAATCTTGGTCTTTCCCTTTTATTGGTGGCATTGCTTTATTTTTAATTCGTGCAGTGATGTTTCCTGTGAATTTCTGGTGTAGGATTTTACCTCTGCTGGCTCATTACTGTGCCACTCAACAAATTAGATCTTTAGATGAATCAAAGATGATTGGAAAGGGTTTTGCCATTGTAAACATGCCTTATTGGCCAAAGAGAAGGTTTTATTGAAAACTATTTTAATATATACTAAATGAGACATTAACAATTTCCACCCTTCTCTCCCTCCACCGCAACTCCCTTTAATGGTTGCCTTATTTATTTATTTATTTATTTAAGTTTGGGTGCGTGTATGGGTGCGTGTGTGTGCATGCATAAGCAGAGGAGGGGCAGAGAGAGAAGCAAAGAGAGCATCTCAAGCAGGCTCTGCTCTCCAGGAATTGTGAGATCATGACTTGAGCTGGAACCAAGAGTCACTTAACCAACCTAGCCACCCCTGAAGGCACTCCTAGTTGTTGTTTTTTAATCTTTATAATGGGATGGAATAATTTCATTTAGCAGTCCCTTTATTACTGGATTAAATTATTCATAGTTATTACCTTCCTAACATATTTGGGAAATCCTAGCACCTTGGATTTTGTTTCCCTTAACAGTGTTTCCTGCAGTGATGGTGTAGCTTAGGTTGTGGTTCTTGGGCAGGTAATACTTTTGCCACCTGGTGTGCAATGAATGTAGTGTATATGAATATTTATCAAATTAAAGAACATGATCTGGAGTACCTCCAGGGCTTTCTAACAGAGTCTCACTCCTCTCAAATCTTTCAGATACAGGCACCAGAGTGGTCTATCTAAAGTGAACATCTGGCCAGTTTACTCCTCTGCTTAGAACTACTCAAAAGCTCCCCATAACCTGTAGAGTCACCTAGGAAGTTTGTTAAAATGCAGATGCCTGAACCTTTGCACCCCAAGATTCTGATTCAGTTTGTGGATACTCCAGACTCTGCCTTTATCAACCACACACCCTTAAGGTTGTTGGCTCTGTCCAGGGGACTTCATTTTTAATAAGCTCTCCAGGTTTGCAGGTGGTCCCCAGGTCACATTTTGAGAAACACTGCTCTATGGGAACCTTCATGATCCTTACTTAGTATGCCAAACAAGGCCCTTCATGAACTGGCTCCTGTATGCCTTTTGAGCTTTATTTCTAATCAGTTTTTGTCTCGAACTTCATTTTACACTAATTTCAAACTGTTTTAATTTTCATTAGGTGCTGTGCTGATTTAATTTTATGTATTTATGGATTAGTGCATTAAAATGTTCAAAATGTAAAAGATACAGAAGGCTATACAATGAAAAGTCTCTTATTCTTGTTACTGGGCACTGTGTTTTTGTCCCTGGAAGTAGCCAGTGTTATCAGTTCCTTGTGTTTCCTTCCAGAAATAATCCATACATACAAATCAACACAATGAAATATTATTTTTCTTTGTCCCACCCCTTTTTACTTAGTGATAACATACTATTTAAGCTATTCTGCACCTTGTTCTTTCTTTAAAATAGTATGTGTGGGAGTCCATTGTGTGCATGTCTTAATTTATTAAAATAGATTCTGTAATGGGGGTGCCTGGGGGGCTCATTCTGTTAGGCTTCTGATTTTGGCTCAGGTCATGATCTCAGATTTGTGAGTTTGAGCCCCACATTGGTCTCGCTGCTGTCAGTGCAGAGCCCACTTTGGATCTTCTGTCCACCCTCCCCACCCATGTCTCTACCCCTCCCCTGCTTGCATGCATGCACACTCTCTCTCCCTACCCCCCCAAAAATAAACATTAAAATACATTCTGTAGTGAATAACGTGTGTGTTAATTTATGTATGTGTGAACCAGGCTCTAAGATAAATACCTAAAAGTGGAATTGCTGAGTCAAAAGGCATGTACATTTGAAATTTTAATGGGTATTGCTAAATTTCTTCCCTTCAAGACTGTACCAATGTATACCTTCCCCAGCAATGGATGAAAGTTACCGTTATTCCACAAGAAGTTTATCACATTTTGGAGTTTTACCAAGCTGGGAGGTGAAAAAATGGTATTTCAGGGTGGTTTGATTTGTATCTGTTAGTGTCTTTTCCTCTGCAGCCTATTTTAGAGTGAATATTTCTCTTTCCTCTAACCAAATTCCTTTGAGGTCAAGCTCCAGATGTTACTGTCATAGGAAGCCTTCCTTTGTAACCTTGCTGTGCCCCTCTTTGGCCACAAAGTTGTGTTAGGTACTCTTCACTGTATCTTCCCAATACTTACACATTTGAGCTTTCCACGTTTGAGTATAATCTGATTATTTTCTTCTCTAGACTTCAGGGCAAAGACTGCATCTTATTCATCATCCTCTCCACCTTCCCATCCCCACCAAAAAAGGTAGTAAAACGTTTGTCTTTTTAAAAGTTATTTTTAGTTCTTTTCTCTTGGAGGCTTCCAGTCCAGAGCCGTATTTCCAGCTATCATTCTTCCGGAAGACATTAGCTGCTGAAATCTTAAGATAGAGGTTACCAACATGAGTTTCCTGGAAGAGGCTTCATGTGTTAAACATGAGCTGAAACAAAACAGGATTTTTATTTGACCATGGGATTTTGGGAGGGGGACAGAAAAATGTGTCAAATTTTGTGCGATACAACTTGGAAAATAGAGACTTACAGTACACTCCTTCCCATAAATATTTGTCGTTAAATGGGAGACCCAGAAAGATGTAAAAGGGCTGAATATTACAGTAGCTGAAATTCCACCACTAACGTAATCATTGACCAGTGTGCTTTAGAGCCCTGATTTTCAGGCTTTTCTTATCAGGATTACCTAGGGGAGGTTTTCAAAACTACAAATATGTGGCCAGCCATGAGACTGTAAACAACATAATTTCTTACTGTGATCCCTTTTCCTGTGTTTTTAATTATATGAATTAAGTTTTGAGTAAAAAAGTGTTTATCAATGCACATTAGTATCTTCTTAGCTAGTAAGGTGTAAGTTAACTTTATTTTTCGCTATCACTGATCTTTGTAATACGTAATAGGTGTATTTCAAAATATCACCAAATGTGCCAGTTATTTCATGCCTTAGGAAAGTTCATTATATATGATGTGGATTGTGCAGGAGATTAGACCAACCTCCATAAGACATTTGCATTCAAGGAGAGGTTAGTCAATTGGATTTCTTCTTCCTACCTGCAAGTTGGTAGAATTAGGACATAGGAACAGAATAGTTCTTGGCCTGTGTAACTTAATCATTAAAATGAGGCTTAGTGCCCTAATGAGCATTTACATTTCCCAAGGAGGAGTGAAATCTATAGCTAATGTAGGGTTGTTAGGAGTCTCTAGTGGACAAGTCTTGGATTAAGAGCAGGGGCGCCTTGGGTGGCTCAGTCTTGGATCTGAAGGGGCGTCTGGGTGGCTCAGTCGGTTAGGCGTCCGACTTCAGTTCAGGTCATGATCTCACAGTCTGTGAGTTCGAGCCCCACGTCGGGCTCTGGACTGACAGCTTGGAGCCTGGAGCCTGCTTCGGATTCTGTGTCTCCCTCTCTGTCTGCACCTCCCTTGCTTGTGCTCTCTCTCTTTCTCTGCCTCTCAAAAATAAACATTAAAAAAAAAACTAAAAAAAAAAAAACCAGGAGATCTGAGTTTGGATACTGGCACCAATCTATTAGCTTTGTAAACTGGATCAAGTAACCTAACCTCTTTCTATTTATCAGTCTCTGACTTTGAAATAGGTACAGTGTCTGTTTTTCCTTGTTTACATAATTTTTAGGAAGAGCAAATTGATTGATAATTTACATAATTTAAAGCAGCATAATTAGGATTTTTAGCCACAATAATGATCATTATGTAAATGTCACCATTACTTACTAAATTTTGCACCTAAAATGGTACTGATTTGGTCACTTCAAAATAGGTTCCTTTGTAAAACAGATGGCTAAAGTAACTGAAGACTTATTGAATTTAACTTTTGCTCATTTTTTTTTTTTAAGCCCATTTCTTGGAGGAAGTGATAGTTTTGAATTGTTTACTTTCTTCTAAGAAGTATTTTTGTGGGGTGCCTGGGTGACTCAGTTGGTTGAGTGTCCAACTCTTTATTTTGGCTCAGGTCATGATTCCAGGGTTGTGAGATCGAGTCCCGTGTTGGGTTCTGTGCTGAGTGTGGAACCTGCTTAAGATTCTCGCTCTCTCCCTCTACCCCTGTCCCCTGTTGTACTCTCTCTCTCTCTCAAAAAAAGTATTTTTGTAGTGGAGAAAATAATTATAAAAATTATGGTCTTTAAAAATAAGATCTAAAAATATGTTTAAAAATAAAACTTGCTTACAGTGTCACTATTGCCAACATTCATGAAGTTTGTTGGTTAATTTGTTTAAAGTGTCACCCGTTCATTGAGCACTTGCTAGGTTCTGGGGAACCACAGGTGAATAAAAGGGTTCCCAAATGTATGGAGAAAATATTTTAAATTGTGTTATAACTGTAAGTGGTCCACGGGAATACAGAGAAGGGAGGGAGTAATTTGGGAAAGGTAAGAATGAAAGAGAAAAAGATGACCTTTGCATTTTTTCAACTTTTAAGTAGACTTGCTAGTTATCTTTTTAAAGTTTAGACTTTCAGTTATGAAATGTTTTTACCACATAGAAAACTTTCAAAATAGACCCCTGTATATCCAGCTACTGAGACTTAACAGATACTAATATTTTGCCACATTTGCTTGAGATACTTACAAAAAAATTTTTTTTTAATATTTATTTTTGAGAGAGAGAGACAGAGTGTGAGCAGGCGAGGGGCAGAGAGAAGGGGAGACACAGAATCCAGAGCAGGCTCCAGACTCTGAGCTGTCAGCAAAGAGCCTGACACAGGGCTCGAACCCACAAGCCATGAGAACATGACCTGAGCTGAAGTCAGACCTTTAACCAACTGAGCCACCCAGGTGCCCCAATGCCAGAGATATTTTTAAAGGGAATGTTATAACTAAAGCCTTATCATTCCAACTTTTTCCCTCCCTGTGTCCCTAGAGGTAACCACTAGCCTGAAGTTGTTAAATATATATATATATATATATATATATATATATATACACATACATATCTTTTTCATGCATATGTTATACATTTATTAATGTGACCATGCCCATAAAAAGTGTATTGTGTGTCTTAAAGTTACATCAGTAATATATTCTTTAAATTGTATACCTGTTCTTTAGAAATTTGCTTTTCTTATTCACTATTGGTTTGAAACTTCTCTATTTTGATATATGTTAATTCATTTTAAGTGCTGTCAAGTATTACACTGTTTGGATAATGAGGTTGTTTCTAGTTTTTTCTATTAAAAAATGCAATTAGAAGTACAAATAATATTTCCATAAGCACTGAACATCTCCCTGATACCCCATGTTCTCATTAGCACTTGGTGGACTTTATTATTTTTGCCAATATGATGAGAGTGAAATGAGATCCTTTAAGTTTAGGGTATTTTAATTAAATATTAAAGAATAAGGAAGAATTTATATGTCAAGGGTAGAGAACGGTACTAATGAGACAGTGGAGAAGTTAATCTTTGCCAGCCAAAAGAACTGAGATATTTCTGACTGTAATCTACAGTTGGAAAATTTTACATATGACTCACTAAGTACATATACTCGTATTTGAAATAAAAGGTAATATGAAACAACTGAGCAGTTGCATGTAGTAGAGTTTATTCTTAATACCAGTGCTGCTTGTGATCAATAAATTGATGTGACAGCCATTTTAAGGGCAGTTTGAAAATCATTGTTCAAGAGTGAGTATATAGAAGGGAAACAGGTAGGCTGGACCTTATCAGGGTATTAAATGTCATGTGCAGGAGTTTGCTTTATGTCCTAGTCATTTTCAGTGTTTTTTAGCAATAGAATACAACTGTCAGTCCTGTTCTCTTTCCCCACAAGAGGAGTGGAGGGTCAGTTTTTCTGAGATGTTAGCATTCTGGGCCTAGTATGAAAGCAGGCTTCTGGTAGTGGTGGTCAGGTTGGAGGACTGGGAAATAAAGACTTTTAAAGGAAGCAGTTAGAAATTCTGGAGGCAGGCTATTGGGTGACACCAGATAAGAGCTGATGTTGCCCAGAACTCAAGCAGTGGCAGCATGACTGTGGACAGATTGGACAGACAGTTTACAGGTACGATTGTTGTTCTTCACCACTGACTGACTGTGGAGATTGAGCGTGAGGGAAGAATTAAAGGTGACGCCTGCGTTTATTCTGTTGCTTATATAAATGTAAGTATCATTAACTGGTATACGGGACTGAGAAGAGCAAATTTGAAGGAGGAATATGTAATCAGATTTAGATGGTTGTGGGGAAAGGTACCTGATCTACCAATGGGGGAGTATAAATGCTCACATTGAAAATTTGAGCCGAAAGCTTAAAGGAAAGATGGGAGCTAACAGTGTATATTTCATAGTTGCCAGTGTATACTTGGGCCATCAAGTCCTGCAGCAGGGAGGTAACTCCAAGAACACGAAGTGGGAGCAGGTAAGAAAGTCAGAGATGGAACCTTGAGCAATCCCAATGTATGAGGGAATGGGTAAACAGGATAAAAAGAGGAAGGCAGAAGTAGGAAGAGAATTATGGGGAAAGTAAAGGTGAGTGCCTGGGAGGAAGGCTAAGTGAAACTGAAATGATCTAAGATAAATGCCAAATATAGCTGGAGAAATATTTAGGGTTCACTGTACCAGGCCTGATCATGCTAAGTGGAATAGTTTACTTTCTAGCTGTTGACTAGGTGTTTCTCATCAGTGTAAGGCAGTTTTGAGTTAACAGTGTACCATTTAGTTAAGTGGGTACTCTTTTTAAGAGTGCTTCAATTCTGCCTAGTGAGTTTACATACCAAACAAACAGGTCATTGTCTCAAAAAGTTTGTGTATTTCTTATGCGTTAAATTTGAAAAGACTATTTCCTTCCCTTACTGAGCTTTCCTGTGACTTATTACAGAGAGTAGAAAGTAGTAACATTCAGCTGACTAGTAAAATAAGTTAAAAATTTGTTTCGTAATAAACTCAGTTTAGGTCAAGTAAAAATATCTATGATACTTTAATAAAAGCAGTTGGATCATTTAGGAAATAACCTATCACATCTAACTTTAATGTGGACAAATTTTTGTTGGTTTAGAATCCATTTTTCCGTTCATGCTTTGTTGTATTTTAACTTTCAGGCTACTTGGGCAGAAGTGATGTTCGCTTTTGGAAATTTTGTAGGAGAAACTCTTTTTGCTTGTTTGTTATTTTTTTAATGCTTATTATTTAATGTTTATTTTTGAGAGAGATAGAGTGTGAGTGGGGCAGGGGCAGAGAGAGGGGGAGACACAGAATCTGAAGCAGGCTCCAGGCCGCGAGCTGTTGGCACAGACCCTGACGTGGGACTTGAACCCACTAACCACGAGATCATGACCTGAGCTGACATCGGATGCTTAACTGACTGAGACACTCAGACGCCCCACAATATGCTTTTTAATTCTGGCATTCACTCTACTGGACAAATTTCCTACTTGATTAAATGGATGTTCATTGAAGATATTTCTAAACTTCTCTCTCAACATTTTATTTACTTTTATTTTATTTAGAAGACATATACTTTAAAAGGAGAATATTAATGGTACGGTAGTAACATTATAAAATGTCACTCCAATGGACTAGGAAAGATAATTCTTGAATGATATATGTCTTTATATCTAAATGTTATCCAATTTCAGTGAGCTAACCAGTCCTTTGTTTGGATTGTGTGGGGTAAATTCCAAATAGAGTTCATAAATCTGAACAGAAGAGAGCTGCAAATCCAAGTGGAGTAAAGGTCATCTAACTGCCTTCTAAAATATTAGAAGATTAGTTTATCTTTGGTCTTCGAGTAGCCGTATGCAATGTGTTAAAAATCCATTTAAAAAATTGGTTGTAAAGTAAGCAAAAAAAATTTTTTTAATGCTTATTTATTTTTGAGACAGAGCACGAGTGGGTTGGGGCAGAGAGAGAGGGAGACACAGAATCCTAAGCAGACTCCAGGCTCTGAGCTGTCAGCACAGAGCCCAATACGGGGCTTGAACTCACGAACTGTGAGATCGTGACCTGTGTTGAAGTCGGACGCTCAACGGACTGAACCACTCAGGTGCCCCAAATAGGCAAATTTTGAGATCTTGTTAACTACGTAATTCAGGAAACTTAATGCTGTATTTGGTATTGAAACCAAATTATAGTTTTCTGAAGTCAGGCTTTCTAGTTCAGTTTAAACTTGTAGTCCTACAAATATACCTTCAAAAAAAGATCTTTCGGTTTTTACATAGGGTTTTTTAAAGAGAGATGTTATACTGTGTACTATATGACATGTAATAAGACAGAATTTGTTTTATTTTGATATAGCTTGCATTGAAAGGCTCTAGCTACAGTGGACTGCTTGAACGGCATCATATTCACACCAAAAATGTAGAGCATATTCTAGATAGTTTACGGTGAGTCATTGGGATTGGATCTTGGATGGGCTTTTGTATTCAGGACTTTTAATTTTTATTTTTACTAGAAGATGATCCTGTGATCTTTAGTAAAGATTTCCATTATAAAATAATTTTCAGAAAATTATATCGTGGTTAATGGAGTTGACATTGTAGTGTTTCTAAGGAAATTTTTGTACTCTGAAAATTTCACAGATTTTCAGTTAATATTTGGTCTGAGAAGTGCGTTTTCCACAGAGACAATTCTGTATACATTATGCTTGAACTGTGTATGTTATGTTTTTTTAAACAATACTAGATTATATGGGTGTTCATTAAAATATTATTTGAATGTCTGAATATCATAGAAACTTCAGTTAATTCAATTAATGCAGTCAGTGAACAAGTTTATATAAGAGAATCAGTGTGAGAACATGCAAAGTAGAAAGTATTTTAGTTACTGTTTCAGCGTCTGACAACTGAATGAATATTTTGGATTTAAAGTAATGACTATTTTGTTTTATAATTAAAAGTCTCTCAAGATGTGACTCTTCTAGGACATTTTTGTATTAATGAATTTTAGCATCAGGAATAGAGAAAATGAATTGAAATTCTCATTTATCAATATTGCTATTTGTCAGGGACTGTAACAACATGTTTTTAAAGCATGTAAAGATTTGGGATCATTATTAACTTTCAGTTTACTCTTGTGCATCTTGACTTACCATAGTTAATTGGCTGTTGTAATTAAAATGAAGCTAAGCTTGCAAAGCTAAACATAAATTTGTTTATAAAACAAGTTTATTTTACATCATTGTAATAATTTGCCTCTCAGAAAACATCCTTTAAGTTATTAGTGGAAATTTTATGTAATGTTTACTTTCTTATCTTAGGAATGAGGGAATTGAGGTTCGCCTAGTAAAGAGGAGAGAATATGATGAAGAAATTGTTCGATGGGCAGATGCTGTCATAGCTGCAGGAGGTAATAGTTTTACAGAGGGAAAGATTGGAATACAGAAATGCTCTTTAATATACATTTCCAGATACCCTGTAGTCTAGCTGTGTTGAAGGCTTCAGAATCCTACCACAAGATGCATTTTTAGATTTTTAGGATAAGATTTAAAAAGATCTGCTATATGTAACATTTTGCTTTTTTAGTGAATGATGTTATTGTGAGGTTCCGTGTATATTAAAGGTATATTTAACTTCAAATATGATTCAAAGAATGAGTTGTAACTGTATTTTGGTTTAGTTATACTAGTCTTAAAAAAAAGTTGAAATTATTTAAGAGTTTAACAGGATTAGATAAATTTCATCCCACTCTGACTCTCATATACTTATACCTATTTTTTCCTGAGCTTTATTATTAAGTTAGTGAACATTCTTTCTAAAGCTTTAAATTGATAGCATTTATTAGAAAAATCTACACCGGACACTTTGTTAGATATATTCTCATTAAAATATTTTATGAGTTTGGATTGATGTTATGACAGAAAGAAAAAGAATTGGCTAATAGAAGTGATAGGATTAGAGCAGTAGTTCCCAACTGGAGGCTACTACTGGGCTCTAGCATGTAGAGGCCATGGATACTGCTGAACATCCTGTTATGCACAGGACAGCCCCCCACAACAAAGAATTATCTGGCTTAAAATGTCAGTCTTGCCACTGTTGAGAAATCCTGGGTTAGGGCTGGTGGGTAGAAAGGCAGTGGAGAGGCCTCTGGTGGTCAACAGGATGGGGTGGGAGTGAGATTGTTAAAATAAAAGTACTTGTGTTCAGAATGATGTTAAAAACTAGTTTTGTAACAAATCTGGTTATGTAGGTGATGGCACGATGCTTCTGGCAGCAAGTAAAGTCTTGGACAGACTTAAACCAGTTATTGGAGTAAACACTGATCCAGAACGGTAAGGAAAAACACATTCTCTTTATTTGCTCTGTGTGTGTGTGTGTGTGTGTGTGTGTGTGTTGTACATACAGTTATACTTTGCTCTGCTTAGTATCTATTTCTGATAAATCTTAAATTTTGGAAGGTCTTTATTTCCTCTACCGTAGTCACATTGCTGTGCTCTGTTGCTGCAGAGAGTTTACTGTGGTGCATGATGTTTAAGTGAAAGCATCATTGTTCCTGGTTATCATGAATATTAGAACCATGTTCCAAAAACATTTTAGAGATGAAATTCAGGCACGTAGAATTCATTTCTACTTTTAGTACAATTTTTCTTCTTTAGTACAAGTTGTTTCCAAGGATCTAGCTCTTGCTTATAGCTCAGGCATGAGAAATATATATGCATTTAGCTGCCATTGGTGGTAGAAAATTATGATATGGGATGGACAGGTCCTCACATTTGACTTCCCAGGTAGTCTGGGAGTAGGATCTGTGGCAGGATAGACCTGAGCCCTTGACCTACGTGAGTATTGGTGTCCTTCAGTATTGCTGAAGAGGGATGAGTTAATGTCCTATCTTCTACTTTTTTTATGTCTCTCATCTCCATTCCTGGTTATATCTCCACTGATTTTCTGGGTGACTTCATCAATTTAATGAAGAGACCAAACCCTGTCATCACTTCTTTTTTTCTTTCCTCAGCTTCACTGACATTTAGCATCATTCTATTCCAGCCACCCACAGTATGACCATACCTGGACTTGATGATCATCTAGAATTGCCCCATCTCGCAAATCTTAATTCCACTCTGACCACAGTCTCCTATCTTTAATAGCAGTCTTATTCCCTCAATTCTGCTAAGTCTGCCCTTTGGTTTTCAGTGCATTGAACCCCTCTATTTTCTTCAATTAATTTTCCCTCACTTCATTCACTTGCTTGACAAATTTCGTAGACATTTTGTACCATTGTCTTTCTGCTCAATCCTACCTCTGTCATTCATCCTTTTTATTCCTCCATCAGCACTGCTGAGGCCATCTGGGTAAAAAAACTAGAAACTTAAGCTTCGTGGCCTAGTTTGCACCCCAACTTACTTCCAATTTGTAGTTTCTAGCACTTAGAACTGGACCCAAAATTTTCTGTGTGGCTCAGGTCCTCTCTCTTCCCCATTCTGTGTGGTAGCTTCTTCAAGCTATTTAACTTGTATGTATTCCCTCCTTTCCCTACCCTTCCTCCTCAGCATTAGCCTTCTTCTTTACCTGATAGAGGAAATGGAAGTCATTGGATAAGAACTTCTTTACCTTTTCCCTGGCTTAAAATAAAAACCTTGTTCTGTTCCCTTTCTTTCCTTTTCTCCCTTTGCACGTGGTTCCTCTTAGGCTAAAACCTTGCTCAAGACTGTCATCTTTTAAGAAAATTTAATAAATTCTTTACCCTGTGCCTTTCTCTTGATTATTATTCTTTTTCTTCCTCTTTACCCCCAAGTTTGGTATCTCCACTTACTTACTTCAGTTGTTTTTAAACCTTTGCTAGCTTTTCTGGATTTGCTCCCACCAGTTCATTGACATTCTTTTTGTCTTACTAGTGATGTCCTGGTTATTGAACTTACTGGACATTTTAGTCCTTGTCTAACTTGATTTCTGGGAAATTTTTGGTGCTGACTTCTCCTTTAATGCATCTGTACTTCTTTGGCACTTATGACTGCCATTCTCCCCCCTGCCCCTTCTTCCTATCCTGATGGCTACTACTTTGTGTCTTTTGAAGGATGTTATATTTTAGTCACTGCTTAAATAGTGGTGTTTTTATATATTACCCTCTGGGCCATCTTTCTCTCACTCCTTTTTTTTTTTTAATTTTTGATAGAGACAGAGTACAAGTGGGGGAGGGGAAGAGAGAGAAGGAAACACAGAATCCGAAGCAGGCTCCAGGCTCTGAGCTGTCATCACAGAGCCCGACCTGGGGTTCAAACTCACTGCGAGACCATGAACTGAATTTGGACACTCAACCGACTGAGCCACCCAGGCGCCCCTCTCTTTCACTCTTTATAATGTCTCCAGAATAGCTGATTAATATCTCTGGTTGAACTTAGATCGTGGACTCCAAAATATTTATATCTAACATTGATCTTGTTTCCACTCTTACCCGTATTTATATTCTCTTCCCACTGCAGCCACAGTGACTTCTCTGCTCCAAATCTTATGGTGGCTCCCTTATCTAACTCAGAGTACAATCTAATTCTTTATTCTGGCTAGGGTGACCAACTCATCCTGGTTTGCCAAGGACTTTTCTAGTTTTAGCACCAAAAGTTCTATGTCCTGGGAAAATTGTCAGTCCCAGGCAAACTGGAACAGTTGGTCTCCTTCGCTGTGATATGTAAGACACTATGTTTTCTGGTTACTGATTATTCTTTGTCCTTTTCTCCTGTTATTTTTCTCTTATTTGAGCCATTCTACCCTCTACTTGAATGTATCCATTGGCATTAAAAATGTAACATGTCTGAGTGCCTGGCTGGCTCAGTCCGTAGAGCATGTGGCTTTTTTTTTTTTTTTTAATGTTTATCTTTGAGAGAGAGAGAGAGAGAGAGACAGAAAGAAAGAGAGGGAAGGAGGAAGGGAAAGAGAGGGAGACAGAGAATCCTGAGCAGGCTCTGCACCATCAGTGTGGAGTCTGACATGGGGCTCGAACTCATGAACGGTGTGATCATGACCTGAGCTGAAATCAAGAGTCGGGTACTTAACCAACTGACCCACCCAGGTGCCCCATGTGAGTCTTAATCTCAGAGTTGTGAGTTTAAGCCTCACATTGGGTATGGAGCCTATTTAAAAAAAAAAAAAAAAAGGTTCATTTGCAGGCATGTTACTTATCTCCTTTGCCCTTCCCTACCATACTTGATGAATGGAGTCATAACCTGTGCTAAAGCTGTGACCACCTGTCCTTCATCCACCCCCCACCCCCACCCCATCCCCACCTTACCACACTGGTCTATGGATCTAATTCTGAGTTCTTGGGATCTTACCTTTGAGTCCATCTCTTGCCATCGTCACTGGTAATGAACACCGTGTAGGCGTTTATAGTTTGTTGTTTAAATTACCACAGTAGCTCCCAGTCTTGCTCTTTCCAACCCATCCATTACACTTTGTCTTCATGTTACTCCAAAGTACAAATAGTGTATCCACTCCTAAATTAGAGTCTTTTAGGCTTTCCCATGAGTTTTAGGATACATTGGAAATTCCTTAGTATAATAGTATGATCTTTCACCATCTGTTGCCTATTTGCTTTTTAGTTTAATCTATCCTCATTTATTGTATGCTCTTCAGTAAAAAACAAAACAACAACAAAAACAACACCTCTAGGAACAGCCTAGGATTCTTCCTAAGGCTGTTTCTTTTTTTTTTTTTTTTTGAATCGCATCTTTTCTCCTAGTTTTGTTGAGATATAATTGACATGCAGACTGCATAAATTTAAGGTGTAACACATAATGACTTATACATAATGTGAAATGATTGCTACAGTAAATTTACTTATCTCATATAGACATGAAAAAAAAGGGCTTTTTTTCTGTGATGAGAACTCTTAGGATCTACTCTTTTAATAACTTTCAGATATACTATACAGCAGTGTTAACTGTAGTCATCCTGTTGTCCATTACATCCCCAGTACTTACGGTCTTATAAGTGGAAGTTTGTACCTTTGACCATCCTCACCAGTTCCTCTACTGCCCACTCTGACGGCCGTTCTTAAGTGCAAATGTTCGATCTGAGTGTCTGCTGACACCATGGGTGGAGGCTTTTCCTCTGGTGAGGAGCTTTGCTGATATTTAAGACAGTAGGATTTGAAAGAATAAGTGAAAGAGTTCTCCAAAAGGCCCATATTCTTTTCATGTCTATATATGCGCTTTTGTCCAGAATGCCCTTATACCACATACTGAGTTGTGTAGTTGTATAATTGTTCATTCATGACTCTGGTGCATCTTGTGGGCTCTGACTATAATTCCCTGTAGAGAATGCTTATCCTTTCATATCGTTTTCTGCTTGGTTGTTTGTCTCCTTCATTAGACTATACATTTCTTGAGCATAGGACTTTGTATTTTAATTTTTCTGTTGCTTTTATAGTATTATACATAGTCCATAGACAGTAAACCTTTGAACTGAATGATTAATTAAATGCTTTTAGGGAATAGGGCTAGGACCCCAACCTAGCTGAGTAAAAATTTCTTGAGCATAAGTTATTGAGATCATTGGTTCAGTAAATATTTTTTTGACTGCTTTCAGTGTTAATGCATGTATATTTTAGAAATTCTTATGGCATATTTTTATATTGTTAAGAGATTCTTTAGTGGTCACATTTCATACAGTTTGTTGAGACATATTTTCCTTTAAAAACCTGGCTTAATAGTCATAAGCTTGTGGAGATTTTGAAACTGGTAAACAGACACTACTGCTTCTCTAATTTCTACCTAGAATAATAGGCTTTAGAAGTCCTTTGGTTTCTCTTCTTGTCTATAGGCGAGAAATGTATTAAGCCTCCTAGCTTGTTCGGTAATTCAGGTTGTCTGACTTCTGTTTCTTAAGCACTGTGGTGACTCACAAGCCTTAATCCTAGAATTTAATATTCAACTTAAATTTCCTTTCCTCTATTAGTTATCAAATGCTCCATAACAAATCAAACCAGAACTTAAAGGCTTAAGTAGTAAAAATCATTTATTATCTCTCCTGGTTTCCGTGTATCTGGAATTCAGGAGTGGCTTGGATGGGTGGTTTGGCTTGAGATCTTTCCTCATAAGGTTATAGTTACATGTCAGGTGGGGCTGCAGGCACTTGGAGGCTTGACTTGGGCTCGGAGATACCCTTCTAAGATGGTTCACTCATATGGTCATTCACATGTAAATTAAATATATAACTTCGGTTTGTCTCGTTTGTATTCTGCAATCATCTACTGAACTTTTAAATAATAATGACATTTGAATGCTTAATAATTAAAATAGGGTATACGACATATAGTAGCTAGCCTACAAGATAGCTGCCTAGCATTTACACCTTTATGTGGTTACCTCGCCCCTTCTGTATTCAATCAGGACTGGCCTATGGAATATGGTATGACAGTGTGTAGATTCTAAGGCCAGGTCATAAATGGTATTCCAGCTTCTGTTTTGGTCTTTTGGATTGTACATTCTGGGGTAAGTCAGCCAGCATGATGTGAAGATAGTCAAGCAGCCCTATGGAGAGGCTCACATGCAGAAGAATTGAGGTGTCTTGCCAATAGCTCACACAATTTGCCAGCCCTGTGAGTGAGCCACACTGAAAATGAATCCTTCAGGCCAAGTCAGACCTTCAGATGCTCACAGCCCTAGCTGATATCTGACTATAACCTCATGAGAGATTGTTCTCTCTAGGATGTTTTAGACCTCCAGTTGACCCTAGCTGGTATTGTTCTATCAAATGACTGTTGACACCTTTTATATACTTAGCACTATGTAAAGTGTTGCAGGGAGTATAGAAATTAAAGGCAAGGCCTAAGTGTCTTAATTTCAGTGTTGATCCACTCAGATAAAGAAATTGACTAGTCACAACTTTGTAAAAAGGTTTTTCTCTGCTCTTCACACTTAATGTAGTTATTATGAAGAGTTTGTTTTGCAAAGCCTACTCTCAATATTTCCTTCAAGATCAACGCATCATGTAATGATGATTGAGCTTTCTGGATACCTTTTCTCATGTTAGGTGCCATATTATCTCATCTTTCTATAGCAACTATAGGCAATCTTAACACTTTGTAATTTGCAGTTTTTTAAAAAAAATTGTCTCTGCATCAAGCTCTTTTTTTTTTTAATGTTTATTTTTGAGAGAAAGAGTGGGAGAGGGACAAAAAGAGAGGGAGACATAGAATCTAAAGTAGTCTCTAGGCTCCGAGCTGTCAGCACAGAGTCTGACATAGGACTCGAACTCATGAACCACAAGATCATGACCTGAGCCAAAGTCAGACACTCAACCAACTGAGCAACCCAGGCACCCCATACATCAAGCTTTTAACGCCTTGAAAAGGAGTTAATTCTTCTATATTTTTTTAATAAATGAAGGATTGCATTGGATTAAGCTTTATGATTTCTCTTTATGACTTGGAATATCTTAAATGACATTTAAAAGATTTATGGTTCACTTTTGAACCATAAATAGTTTGATTCCTCAGAATAACCTTTTGAGATTGGTGGTTCTATCACCCTTTTAGAGATGAGGAAGCTGATGCTAAAATGACTTGCCTAAAGTTAATAGATAAATATTATAAAAGTAGGATGCAAATGTCACTATACCATCAGATAATTTTATAGGGAAATGAATCAGTGGCACATTTGCTGTTATTTTTTAGTTTCACTGTAATGTGGAAACTTAAGTAGTTTTGTGTATCATGGCATTAAAGCTGTATGTAAAATCACTTTGGTCTTTCTGTTTGGTCTTTCTGTCTTATTGAAAATACAGAAAACTTTGTAGCAAAAAAATGAAGTATAGAATAAAAATTTACAAAATTTTATGTCTGATTTTTATAGCTTAGTGATACCTTTTGAATTAATTTTTTTTTTCCTCTTTCTTCCCTTTACACCACTCCAAATCTCTTAAAATAAAGGTCTGAGGGTCATTTATGTCTTCCTGTTCGATATACACATTCCTTTCCAGAAGCCTTACAGAAGTTCTATCGTGGTGAGTTCAGGTAGGAATTTCTTACAGTTGTTTTACAAATAATGTTAATAAATATGTGCTATTAAAAATGCTATTGAACAGTACAAGTTGGATAATATTTGGCTTAGTCTGTAGTTACAACAGTAACCATAAAAAGTAATAAACTAGCTGAGTCACAAACATCTCTACCTTACTTTCTTCTAGTCCAGGTGGAACTTTCCAGAAACCCTGACAAGTGCCCTTGGCCTGTAACATAATTGCACGTGGAGGGGTTTTCTCCATCAGTGAGATAGAGGCCACATTTTTACTTTTTAAACCTGGTTCTGTGTTCTTAGCAGTTTGGTAGAAAGATAGTTAAAACTGTTGGCTAAAATTAAGTGTTCAAATTCTGAGATTTTATATTTTTTATCCTCATCTCCCATCCGGAATGGCTGAGGGTTGGATTTACTCCACTATGCTGAAGGTTCCTGATGTCTTTATTTTACATATTAAGTGTATCTTAAGCAGGGGGATGTTTTTTCATATTTTTTTTCACTTACTGTGTTCGGAGGCCAGGCTGTCCTGAAAAAAGAAGGATGGGGGGAGGAGCTGAGATGGGGTTGGTGATGATAATAGAGTGAGCCAAGTTGGACTGCTTTTTTATTTCCTGATTTAGACTAGATTTTTATTGTTGGAGAAAGCTTTTTCTCTGTTTTTTGTGAAATTGTATTAAGTCTTCTTGACTTGTGGAATCATTAATAATGATTCCAGTTTCTATTGATTTCAGAAGTTTGGCACCTCTACAGATGACCAGTTTATAGCTACCAAATGGGAGTATATTTTTATATGCTAATCTAGCAGAATCTGTCCCACTAACTTTTTGACACATCAGTTTTTGGTTTTGAAATTAATTTTACCTGATTTTTTTTCCTTTTATCAAAAATGTTTAAGTTTTAGGTATAATCTTAAATGTTACAATATTTGTCATTGGTTTCTTTTTTATTATTAAAAAAAATCATCATTACAGAATTTTAAGGGAGGGAATTTTGTCTAATCTGACCACCAGAACACAGTATTATTTTAATTTCAGAGTGCTTTCTTTTCTTCATGTTATGTTTTTGTATGAGCAAAATGCAACTATATCTAACTCAGTGTCTTAGATTTAATGGATATATGATAAAGAATTTGGCTTTAATTCAGATATGTGTGAGATTCTATATAAATACATTAGATATTTCTGTTATAATTGAGAGACCTAATCTCTAAATTGGTCTTTGAGTAGGAACCTGTGGGTTTTGGATGTTTCTGGTATAATTTGTTCATGGGATAACTAGTTTTTAATATTTTTATTTTTTTAATTTGGTGAAATTATATCTAATTCTAAAAATACTTTATTCTATCTTAAATTAATTTGATTTTCCTTCACTCTTCTAAGGTGGTTATGGAGGCAACGAATCAGATTGTACCTTGAAGGGACTGGCATAAACCCTGTTCCCGTGGACCTTCACGAACAGCAGCTGAGTTTGAATCAACATAGCAGAGCCTTCAACATTGAAAGAGTCCATGATGAAAGTAGGTGGATTGGGAATTAGATGTGTTTGGAGCAATATTTAACTTCGAGTTCCTTTGATTTCTAATTTCTAGAAGTAATAATTTATAATTATTTGAGGATTTTAGTGCCACTGACCATACTTAAGAAAATACAGTGAACTACTTCAGGTGTAAAATTTAATGACTAGATACTGAAATAAGAAGTAAGCATATTTCCAGAAGAAATGTTATCTAGGATTGAAAACTTGTTGATTATGGAAGGACTATAAATGTCTAAGAGAATAGTTGATATTTAAGGACAGATTCTTGGCCTTAATCTTTGAAATGTCAAAAAGGAAAAAGAAAGCAGTAGAAATAAAACGAGCTAGTATGTAGATTTCATCATAATTATACACTTGTATAGTTGTATTTAAATGTATTCACCACAGTTATGCTCATTGATTTAAAACCTTTTTGTTGAGAAATTTTGCATCTTAGCCTTAAGATTTGTGTTTCAATCTCTGTAAACTGCTAAGAGAATATTAGCATAAGGTGATATGCAGTTTTTTGTTATGAGTGTTCAGGTGAATTCTCAGTTGTGAGTTAATTTGTGGGTTATAATTTAACCATATTTTCCCACTTTTTCCAGTAACTATAAGATTTTTATGATATGAGAAGATCCCAAGAGATATACTAGATATCTACGGACTCCAGGAAAAGATATTTTTTTGTCCTGTGTTTCATTTCTTGGCTAAACTTACCAGGAAAAGCTACCTTTAA
The DNA here is from genome assembly GCF_022837055.1 of Prionailurus viverrinus. NCBI lineage: Eukaryota > Metazoa > Chordata > Mammalia > Carnivora > Felidae > Prionailurus > Prionailurus viverrinus. The sequence goes on from NC_062561.1 coordinate 211,765,158, forward strand.
ATATCTGTTTTGTCTCTGTCTTGTCGTGGTACCTGATGTTTATTTATGGTCATTGTTCTCAGAGTTTTTCATGGTGATTTAAAGCTTTTTATTTTTCAGTTTATTTATTTATTTTGAGAGAGGGAGACAGAGTGCGAGCAGGAGAGGGGCAAAGAGAGGGAGACTCCCAAGCAGGCTTCCATCATCAGCACACAGAGCTTGCACAGGGCTTGAAGTCACAAAACCATGAGATTGTGACCTGAGCCAAAATCAAGAGTGGGATGTGTAACCAATTGAGCCCCCAAGGCACCCCCCATGGTGATTTATAGGTTTATATAGGTTAGGATATTCTTAAACTATGTGTTCATGTCATGTTTTAAAGATGCTCCCCCCACCCAATCATATGCATATGGATTTCTATTACTGTTTTTCAAAGACTGCAGTAAGATTTAAATTTTTAACTAAAAGTTTTACTTTATCCCTCACCAAAAGAAGTTATTGCTACCACCAGAGATGTTTAAGATTTGGCTCTGAAATTCACCAACTACATTATAGGAAAGCTATAGATTGATATTCAGAGATTCATTGCTCAGATTCCTGTCTCAGATTTACCGTTTAGTTTGTAAAACTAAATATATATAGAAACAAAATCACATAGTTATTAACTAAGTAACATCCAGGATGTTCACATCTGATTAATGTTTTTCTAGAAAAAGAAGATAAAATGTTCAAAATAAAAAAAACACAAGAGAATTTCTCAAAATGTAGGCACCATTCTTTGAATTGAAAGGACTCACAAGTAATGGTAACAGATTTCAAACCAAGGTATGTCAGAATATTAGGGATGAAACAAAGCTCCTGAAAGCTTCCAGAGAGGAAGTGGTGGGTGATTGTGGCTGAAGTAGGTTATTTTATATATAAAGAATCTGGAATCAGAATAGTTTCAGAATTCTCAATAGTAACACTGGAAATGACTATGCTTATTGTAATAATTATTTTTGTTAGAAGCAATTATATGATATTTACCTGTATCTAGGCACTATTTTAGAGGGCTTTTTTGTTGAGTTTTGTTATTTTTATAGCTTTATGAGAAAAAATTTAGGAAGATTTCAAATTGTATCTCATTTTTTTCTATTTAAATTCTCAGCAAGTTGGTAGGGAACATTTCTTAGGAGGCTGCCATTAGGAATTTTGAAATATTGGAGTAGATTTGAGAGTATAAATATGCTACCATGTTTTATCCTGGATTTAGCTTTCTAATAATATATTTATATTTATGTGGTTTTTTTTTAAATTTAAATTCAAATTAGTTAACATCAGTATAGTCTTGGCTTCAGGAGTAGAACTCAGTGATTCATCTCTTACATAGGATACCCAGTACTCATGCCAAAAAGTGCCCTCTTTAATGCCAATCACCCATTTAACCCATCCCCCTGCCCACCTCCCCTCCAGCAACCCTCAGTTTGTTCTGTGTATTTTAGAGTCTCTTATGGTTTGCCTCCCTCTCTGTTTATATCTTATTTTTCCTTCCCATCCCGTATGTTCATCTGTCGAGTTTCTCAAATGCCACATGAGTGAAATCATATACCTGTCTTTCTTTCACTGACTTATTTCGCTTAGCATAATACCCTCTAGTTCCATCCATGTTGTCTGTTGTAAATTAAAAAAAATTTTTTTTTAGAGAGAGCATGAGTGGAGGAGAGGGGCAGAGGGAGAGCGAGAGAGAGAGTGAGAGCGAGAGAGAGAAAGAGAGACAGAATCCTAAGCAAGCTCCACACTCAGCACAGAGCTCTGTGCCAGGCTTGATTTCATGACCCTGGGTTCATGACCTGAACCAAAATCAAGAGTCAGATGCTCAACTGACTGAGCCACCCAGGCTCCCCTAGCTTTCTAATTTAGAACCAAAGATTACAGAGGAAAAAAAAAAAAATTCTAGTGTTGTGTGTGTTTAACTTTTCAGCTTAAGAAAAATCTATCCTTTATTGGATTGTATTTATGTACAAGTTGTTAAAGGATATGTTCAAGGGAAGGTAGGGTTGGTATATTATTATTTTTAAAATTTTTCATCACCTTAATTAGTAACTTTATTTGCAAGTCTAGTTGTATTAATTTGGATAAGTGAATTGATTTGATAAATAATCCCAGATTCTCAGTGGCTTAACATATTGAAAGTTTATTTCTATTTCATGTCACTGTCAACTGGGTGTTGAAGAACTTCCAAACAGTGCCTCCTACCATCTTCTAAGGCCTCTGAGTTTTCTATTGGATCCTCTGTAGCTTGTGGAAAGAAGAAAGAGCATAGAGTATCTTAAGGCAGGTTTTAGGAGCCAGGCTTTATCACTACTTTTCCTCATATTTCATTGGCCATTACTAGTCTCATGGGTGCACCCACTGCAAGTAAACCTGGAAACATAGTATAGCAGCATGGTGGTGAAAGAGAATTGTACATGTAGTGGTCCCTGTTACTAGTATAACAATTCTATATTTAAAAATACAAATTATAATTAATTTTGTAATCCATTGTTTTGGATAGAAAATTGTTAATTGTCCTTTACATGTCCTATTGAGTTAAGTTATAAATGTACAGTTTCATTGGTTAGGTAATGTTTGGTAGTAGTCAATTAGCATGAAAGAAAATATAGGCAGAATTAAGATGATTAATGAGACCTGAAGCAATCTTAATTTTCTTGTTTGACAAAGGGTTCTAGGTGAAATTCAGCAAGTACACACAATAAAAGTGCAAAATGGAAAGGAAAATTTGGATAGGGAGAAATGGGAATAGAGGCAGAAAGTCAAGACTATATAAAATACATGGTTACAGTTTGGTGAGAAATCAGATTTATTAGTAATATTTAGTGAGTACCTACTGTTAGTTTGGCATTTGCAGAAAATCTGAGGGGAGATGTAAAACAAATTCCATTAGGAATTACCTTACATAGGGGTGCCTGGGTGGCTCAGTCAGTTAAGCCTCTGACTTCGGCTCAGGTCATGATCTCACAGTCTGTGAGTCTGAGCCCTGCATCAGCCTCTGTGCTGACAGCTCAGAGCCTGGAGCCTTTTCAGATTCTGTGTCTTTCTCTCTCTCTCTGCCCCTCCCCTGCTCACACTCTGTCCCATTCGCTCGCTCTCTCTCTCTGTCTCTCTGTGTCTCTCTCTCTCCCTCCCTCCCTCCTTCCCTCCCACCCTCCTTCCCTCCCTCCCTCAAAAATAAACAAACACTAAAAAGAAAAAGGAATTACCTTATGTAAAGAAAAATAATTTAAAGAATAAAATTTAGTTTTTTGCATTTGTAAAACTTAAATTTTGACATGTGTGAGAATGATAGATCTGGTACCAAATTAAGACAATTTCAAAAGTTAGGTTTTATAATCTTTAATGTGAATTTGATTAAACATATCACATTTTTTGATATACCTTTTTGTGTCAAGTTTTTTCAGCTATATTATGAGATTGAGCTGATCACGTTAGCCCATCGTACAATTTAATCAGATAACAAGTTTTCTTATGGTCTTTGGCATTGTATGACAACTTGTTATATTCAAAAGCATCGTTGGGTCCCCCATAGACTGTTAAATCCAAAAGAAATGAGATACGTGTAATTAGTGTCTAATAAACATATAAACAGGAATATAATAATAGGGTAGCAAGTCAGGAGAATATTAGATCAGTGGTTGTGTTGGTGACAGTGGTAGAGATTTTATTAGTATATGAGGTGTATAGTGTGTATTAGATATTTATTACTGCATAACCAATCACCCCCAAATTTAGCATCTTAAAACACAAATATTTATGATTTCAGAGATTGTGAAGGTCAAGAATCCAAGAACAGGTTAGCTTGTTAGTTCTGGTTTAGAGTCTTTTGGGAGGAGGATCAAGCTGTCATCCAGGACAGCAGTATCTGAAGACATCTGGGACTGGAAGATGTGCTTCTCAGCTCCTCACATAACTGTTAGCGGGAGGCTTTAGTTCCTCACTATGTAGGCCTCTTTATTGGACTGCTCATGAAGTCTCTCCCCACCCCCCCAACCCCCCAGAAGCCAAGTGATCTGAGAAAAGAGGCTGAGGTGGAAGGAAGCCAGGGTGGCTTTTTAAACCAAATCTCGGAAGTGTCGTACCATCACTTGTATCGTACCCTATTTGGTCACATAGACCAAACCTAATATGCTATCAGAGAGTTACACAAGAATGTGAATACCTGGAGGCAGGAATCACTGGGGACCCTGTTAGAGGCTAGTTACCACAGTCCAGGTAGACTTTCAAGCTTTGACTTAGGAGAAAGCATGGAGGAGACAGAGAAGGGAACTTGTTCCACAGTGCTTGCCCAGCGAGAGTTGGGTGCAATGAATCTGCTTTTGGTGACATTGAGAAGATGAGGTTGGCATTTCCAGTTGGGAGACTGATAAAAGATAAGTAAAAGAAACCATTTGAAGGTGACAGTTGCAATTTTAATCAAGAAAGCAGTGGGAATCCTTTGGAGGATTTTGTGATGAAGTGAGGTTTAAATATCATCAAGGCAGATTACATAAACTGTGCATATAGCCTTATAGAATAAAAAAAAAAAAGATGACATTTTTCAGAAGTCATGAAAGGAGATGTGGCAGTGTTCCTTCAGGACTACTATTGCTAGAAACACTCTTGAAGTTTTCTATTTAAAAAAAAGAAATCTGATCTCTAATAATAACTGATTTGGTTTCCAGTATGAGCCATGGGTGTAATTTGCCACTTAACTTCAAAGTGGCTCTCCTCTGGAAGTACTTGATCATTTCTACCTCTGAAGCTTTTAGAGAGAAATTAAATGTGACAACAAAAATCTTATGAGAAGAATAAATATGTATTTTCTCGGTCTTGAAAAATTGTTTCAAGAAGAATTAAGGCTTATTTTGGAGAGCTAGAGGCTTCATTGCAGCAGTGTTAAGTGACTTTGAGGTTCATATTATGAACATTTTATTTATTTTTAAATATTTTTATTTTTTATTTTTTTATAATTTTTTTCGCATTTATTTATTTTTGAGAGACAGAACAAGACAGAGCGTGAGTGGGGGAGGGGCCGAGAGGGGAGGGGGGACACAGAATCTGAAGCAGGCCCCAGGCTGTCAGCAGAGAGCCTGATGCGGGGCTCAAATCCACGGACCCTGTGATCATGACCTGAGCTGAAGTCAGATGCTTAACCGACTGAGCCACCCAGGCGCCCCAGTTTTTTCATGTTTTATTTATTTTTGAGAGAGCGAGCGAGTGAGCGTGAGAGAGTCAAATGAGCATGAGTAAGCGGGGGAGGGGCAGAGAGAGACAGAATCTGAAGCAGACGCCACACTGTCAACACAGAGCTGACACGGGGCTTGAACCCATGAGTGGTGAGATGGTGACCTGAGCTGAAGCCGGATGCTGAACTGACTGAGCCATCCGGGTGCCCCTATTATGAACACTTTAAATAAGATATTTTATTTATATGTTAATAATGTTAAAGTATGGATTATAGTGAAAAGTGTGAATATTGTAATGTCTCATAAAATTGAAATCCTAACGTTTCTAAGATTTAAACAAGTTGTCTTGAAAAAATTTTTTTCATCACCTTCAGGACCTGAGGCTTCAGGACCCCAGCTTTTGCCAGTGAGGGCACTAAATGAAGTCTTCATTGGGGAGAGTCTATCATCCAGGTACTTTTAAACCTGTGATCTTGAGTTTGGAATTTAATGTTTTAGTATTTTTTAGATATTTATTCAATTTCTATAACTTAAGAATTATGAATAATTAAGGTGGTAGAAGTAATAGAAGTGAATTATTAAATGAAATATTTCCAAAACCCTCTCACACATTTATAATACGTGTTAAGGGGAAAGAAGGTTCTATGACCAAAAAAGTTTGTGAAACCCTAGATTAAACAAAAAGTTATTTGGGTCCTGTTACTGCAGAGCCTTTAATCTATCATATAGGTGGCTTTATAAATGTTTAACAGAATGATATACTAGGCATACATTTGCAGTTGTTACAAACTTTTGTAGACAGTCCATATCACAACTTCCCTACTAATTATCTTAATAGTGTCCCTTAAGGTAGATTTGTTTGCTTATTTTTATCCAGGATCTAGTTAAGGATTATGCATTGCATTGGCCATCATGGCCCTTTAGAATTAAGAACAGTTCCTCAGTCCCACACTGTTTTTTCATTCATGACATTAATATTTTGGAATAGTCTAACCCAGTTGGTTTGTAGAATATCCCTTGTTTTAGATTTGTATGATTTTTTTCCTATGCATGATGAGATTCATGCTAAACATGTTGGGCAGGAATACTACTTGGTGCTAATTGTATCCCTTATGCAACATCGTATGTCAAGTATATTGACAGTTTAAATTTGTAACCATTATTAGCAAATATTAAGGTTAATAAAGTTCTTCATTAGTATAAAAATAATAGTATTTTATTACTGATGAAATCTGTTTTGTGGGTGTTGAGTATAACTTAGGCTTAAATTGTCAGAATTTTGTTTCAAAACTTTTCGTGTGACATTAGTTACCAGTTGTAAAATGACTGCAATAATGTAACGTTAATTTAATTCTTCATTGTCATTTAGAACTTGCCTTTGCATTTTTCTAGATGTAAATGAATTAGGAGTGGAAAATTAGAGATGAATCTGTCCCACTTTGCTGCTACCAGAACCATGTGACCCTTTGAAGATCATGTAGTTGATTCCCTAGTTTACTGAGAGTTCCATGTATTCTGGAATTCTGTTCGTTGTCCTGTCTTTTCATAAGAAGTTTAATTATGATGAGAAATGTTTGTCTTAATTAAAGAAGATATCTCTGTTTTAGCCAATCATTAACTCATGTAGTACTGAAAAGAACAAAGCCTGATTCAGCAGCATGCTTTGGACAATCTTTTTTAGTTATAATTATTTTGATTAATGTAATTTTAAATTTATTCAGTAAAAATATATTGTGTACCTGCTATGTGTGACATGCGAGTCACTAGGGATCTTATTTTTTTTTGGAGCGTGGTAAAATGTGTAATTTTTTAAAGTATTAAAAGTAAAAGTTATTCTTCAAAGGAATCCTAAGCATACATTCTTTACAGAACGTAAAGTGTAAATATATTTATTTTAACATAGTAATAAGACTGACACTATACATAAGATTTTTTCTTTTGCTATATACCAAGTTTGAAGCAATATGGAAATGAATCATGGATACTTTTATGTGATAAAGAAGGCAGAAAATGTATCTCTAATTAGTGATATAATTTAGTCATGATTACTAAAAACAGAAGGCAGAAAGCAACAACTTTAAATGAAATTGAAGAAATTTCTACATTAAATAGATGACAAATGAAACCTTGCCATTTGTGACAGCATGGATGGACCTAGAGGGTTTTATGCTAAGTGAAATAAGTCAGTTAGAGAAAGGCAATTACCATGTGATTTCACTCATAATGTGGATTTTAAGAAACAAAACAAATGAACAAATAGAAAAAAAAGAAACAGACTCTTAAATACAGAGAACAAACTGGTGGTTGCCAGAGGGGAGGGGTGGTGGGTGAAAGAGATAGAGGGGTTTAAGAGAGCACTTGTCTTGATGAGCTCTGAGAGATGTATACAATTGTTGAATCATACGGTACATCTGAAACTAATAGAACACTGTTAATTATACCTGAATAAAAAAATAATAGATGACAAAGGTAAAAATGTTTTGTAAGTTTGTGTTTATCCTAGAGAAGCCATTTAATGGCTTATGTTATTCGGTTTGTATATTTTAAAAGTTGTAACTTCTGAGAGCTTCTACTAGTGTTGCTTTATAATTTGTACTTACTAAAAATTAAATAACTTATAAAAGGAGGAAAACTGGGATCAGTTGACAGACTTTTGGGAATTCAGTGAAGTCCCATTAGATTTTAGATTGAATGTTGTTTTCTGTGGCAGCAGTGATTTGGTTGGTTTATCTCCTAAATAATGTCTGATGCTGCTTCTTTTTGTGTTCTTTGAGCCTCACCTTATATCCTTACTAAGATCAGGAGAGCAGTGGGTTCGCTTCTGATGCTATTGAAAAAGTCCTCACTATTGGAGGTATTAGAACTTACTTTTAAAGAATCTATGACCAAGACCCTTAGCTGGAAAGGAAATGAACACTTGATGCCTGCTGTGTGTCAGGCACTGTGTGTATTACCGCATTAAACTCTCATAGCAACCCTGTGAGAAAGGGTAGTTGTAATTATCAGTGAAAAAACTGAGATTTGAAGAGTTCAAATGACTTGTCCATGGTCATATAATTAATTAGTTAGCATTAGAACTGTCATATAAAACCCAGTATTTCTGATTCCAGGTCCTGTACTGAGGCTTCACTATGCCCTGAAAACTTAAGTGCTTTGCTTGAAAAATATGAAGTGCAGCAATATTATTCCTGCCTCATTTATAATGTTCTTACATTTAAGAACATTTTAAAAGCCCAATTTTTTTTTCTTTTCTCCTATTTGTTCTAACCTAGAATGTCTTATTCTTGGGCTGTAGCAGTGGAGAATTTAAGAAGAAGTATCCCCACTCTAAAGGGACTGTGAGTTTTATTGCTGCCTTAAAAAAATAATTTCCCTGAAAAAAAATTTCTGAGTTGACTAATCTTGATAAACCTGCATGTGAGAATGACACTAAATTTGCTCATTGTTTTGGACTCAACACCTCTTACCTGACTATACTTTTCTTCCTCTCCAGCTCTGCTTCTCTCCTGTCCCCACTTAACTCTAATCAATCTTTTGTTTCAGTGTGATTCTGGCATAATAGCAGCCATTCCTGTAGAGTTGACTGGCTTGTCTGAATGTAATAGGCTCCTAATATGCCTAAAATTCCCAACATTCTAGGAAAACATAACAAAGCTATGAAATAGATTAAATGTGAATATTAGGCCTATCTTTTATGAAGAATGGTGACTTCAGAGAAAAAATGAAAAGGAGTTGTGCCATGTAAAACCTTTAAAGATTGAATTTGGCAGGAGAAATTGAAAGGGTTAAAATAAGAGATAATATTATCCATTGAATGTTAGTGTTTGCAAGCCTAATAATTGTCATTATTGGAAAAGCTATATTAAGAGTTTAACTTTTTTATCTGTTGGGCAAAAATAACCCAGTGTTGATCAATGACACCATTATTTTAAGATACAGTTTACAAAATAAGCTTTTACATGTTTCAAAAGTTTTTTTGAATAATTGCAAATTTGTATGTTCATACAGTTAAGGAATAGTGCCATTTTTTCTGGTGTCAGAAAACCCATTTGATTTAATATTTATGAAATACTGTAAGAAATAGAAATCTCTAAAGAAATTATAGTTTTAGTTTTATTCCTAGTTTTGCCCACTGATGCAGTACTGACTGAGAATTTTTAGAATTTTATCTCTCTTAGCCTACTATCAATTCAAAAGGCACATTAACATGTAACTTAAAAAACACGAGTTGACCAGGAACTGTTGGTAACTTGAAGGATTAGATACAGATTGGGATATATCAAGAACTATCTACCAAGAATGAAACTCACTTAAGAATGGTATTTTCTTTTTGAATTCTGAAATAAGGATCTGTATGTGTTAGAGTCCATAAAAACAGTAGAAGCAATCATAGGTAAAAATTTATAAGGAGCCCTTGTTTGAAATGTTAAAATACTGATATAAAGGAGCATATGGATAGGAGAGGGATGCAGTTTTACAGATTTTTTTTTTTTTTTTACTTTTTCACTTAATCAGTATTGGTATTAGCATCATGGTGTGCGTGCCTAAGTCAGGTATGTCTGAGTCAAGCTGGCCCACTTAGAGTTCATTAGTTCTGAAGAAACGGTGTTTGTCTTATTTACCGTGAGCCATAAATTCAGCAAATCCAGTTTTATATTCTCAATTCTTAGGGCTTCCTACTATGAGATTTCAGTTGATGATGGTCCATGGGAAAAACAGAAGAGTTCAGGGCTCAATTTGTGTACTGGAACAGGATCAAAGGCCTGGTGAGTACCTTGGGATGTTACTTATTGACTTTTGTGAAATATTTTAAGTAATGTAATTTACTCGATGCTGCATATCGGTGTATCTAAGGCCTCTGAAACGCAAGAGGTAGCCTGGTGTTATGTTGGTTGGCCCAGTTTCTGCTTTACTCATCAGTTGGCTCTAGAAGTCCTGCCTGGACTTCTTAGATTAGAGCTATAGCCTGGATTTGGTCATTTTTTAGCCTGTTGCCCTAGGTTTGTAAAGAGAAAAAAGAAAATGTTTTGGGGGGACTGTATTGTTTTTAAATGAAAAATATTTTAAATAATAGTAAAGAAATGAAAACAACTACAGTAACAACAACAAATGTCCTGGAGGTTTGTGCGTCAAAGGCTTAACTAGAGATAACTTGGGCTCCTGTATCTTGTTTACCCTATAACCTCTCTTTGGGTAATGGCTTCGCTTCTTGGTACACAGACACGGATGCCTCCCAGACTTTTATCTGTAGCTATCTTGTTTCCTGAGCCCAAACTTCTGTTCTAAAATTACCTACTAAATAGAATGTTAATAGACCTTCAAATTCAACACATTCAAAACTAAATTTATTATCTTCAGGTTTTTTTTAAGGTTTTATTTATTTATTTTGAGAGAGAGAGAGAGAGAGAGAGAGAGCAAGTGGAGGGGCAGAGAGGGAGAGAGAGAATCCCAAGCAAGCTCCACACTGTCAGCACAGAGCCCATGTGGGGCTTGAACTCAGGAACTGTGAGATCATGACCTGAGCCAAAATCAAAATCGGACACTTAACTAAGTGAGCCACCCAGGCGCCCCCATCTTTAGTTTTTCTTGCTGTGATCCCTGTATTGCTTAATAATATCACTGTTACTGTGAGTTCATGCTCTAGAGAAAAAACAGTACTCCTTAAAACCTGGCTCTTACTTTTGAGTCTCCCTGTTCTCCTCTTTACATGTACTGGTCTCTGAATCCTGCCAGTCACGCTTCTGAAGTCCTTGCCCCTCTTTTTCAGTTTCTACTGCTGTGTGGTCTACTGCTCTATGCCACACTTCTGTTTCTGCAGTTTCTACTGCTGTTTGGTCCAGGCCCATCTTTTTAGTGAATAATCTTTGTGTCTCACCCTTTATTCTTCAGGCTGTCGTCCATACTGCCAACAGAGTAATATTTCTAAAATGTAGATAAATTTGACTATTCCTTTCTGTGCTGTAAAGGCTTCATTGACTTCTGACTGTGTTCAGATTAGTCTGTGTGTAAGACCCTTTAAATAAGAAACTTCACCAGCCTATTGTTGCCTTACTCTAACCCATTGGCACAATGGGGACACTGCAGGCTACTTGCAATTCTCAGCACAAGCCACATTGTCTCTGGGCTTTTTGTTTTTGCTCAGTGCAACTTCTTCCTGCATTGAATGCCTGAACATTTTCTACTTTCCTTCCCCTGGCTGAAAAATCCAGTCTTCAAATGTCATTCTCTGTAGGGAATCTCTACTAGGACCTAGTTCTTTTCATCAGCATAATGAATCCCCTTTTGGTGCATCCCAAGCACTTTTTCGTAATAGCACTTTGACAGCACTTACCACATTATTCTCTAATTACCTAATACCCAGCTGGTTTGAGCAACTTGAGGTATTTGGCATGGTGACTAGTGGTTTTTTTGTTTGTTTAGTTTTTGCATGTATAGCACAGTACCTAATACATATCTCTCATTTTTTTTTTCAAATAAATGACTACATGCTTACAAATACAGGTAGCAAACACAGTATTAATCTGTGATTTTAAGTTTGGATAGTTTAAAATGGAGTTTTACTTCCCATTTTTTCGGTGTTTTTAATACTTTTTATTGTGGAAAAACTTAAAGATCTGTAAGAGTAGGCAAAATAGTATAATCAATATCTGTGTACCCATTAATCAGTTTCAATAATTATCAACACATGCCCAATCTTGTTTCCCTTTTGTCTTCTTTTGTCTCATAATACTTTGAAGTAATTTTCAGACATCACAGTTCATTCATAAGTACTTAGTAACTTCACATCTTTTAAAAATATCCTAGTCTTAGCCAAATAAACCTTTGGAGAAAAATGAGAAGTATCATTTTAAAATATTGGTTAATATTTCATTTTCCTGAGGGGGGCCAGTGAGAACTACATGTCTAAAATGACTTTAACAATAGTTTGCAAAAGTAATTTAATAATCTAAGATGCTATAAAATTATTTTGTAGCCCTCATAAAATGAAAACATTAGTTAATTGCTTTAATTTATCATAACATCTTTTCTGCTCAACATGATATGTTACTTGGTGAAAACTGGATTGAAAATCAGAAATGGTTTCCCAGATCCTTCTCCCCTTCTCCTAGAATTCTCACCGCCCCCTCCCCCCCCCCCCCCCCCCCCCCGCACCCCCATCGTGGGCAAAGCGGTATAATTGAAAAGAGTACTGGCCTGGAAGTTAGAGAGACCTGGCAAAATCACCAACTAGCTTTGTGATCTTGTACAAGTTTCCTTTTCTGAAAAATGAGGGGAAATGGACTGTGATTCTGTAGGTTCTGTTGTATGCAGTAAATACAAGCTATCAGTTATTTAGCCCCTGTTACTTTGAATATACTGTGGTAGGTACTTTTTATACATTGACTATAATTCTTACAGAAATCCTGCAAGAAAGTGGTAGTATCCCTGTTTTATAAAGTAGAAATTGAGGCTTCACAAGGATAAACAATTTAGGGTGAGGTCAGAACTAATGTCAGAACCTGGATAAAAAAAAGCTCAGGTGTGCTTGACTAAAAAGCCAGTGCTTTTTTGACTGCCAGCTTTTTAATGTTTATTTGAGAGAGATAGAGACAGAATGTGAGTGGGTTAGGGGCAGAGAGAGAGAGAGAGAGAGAGAGGGAGACAGAATCTGAAGCAGGCTCCAGGCTCTGAGCTGTCAGCACAGAGTCCGACGCGGGACTCCAACTCACAAACCGTGAAATCATGACCTGAGCCAAAGTCGGGTGCTTAACTGATGGAGCCATCCAGGCGCCCCTGACTGCCAGCGTTTAAATGCAGAGGGGGAGCTGTCTGTAGAAGCCGCTGGTTCAAAGATGTGTCACTAGGTTGTATTGAAAAATTATTAAGGTAAACTTGGCTGATCTTAGTGAAACCGTGGTTATGCTAAAGGCAGTGAATAGGCTTTTGACTTTTGCACTGGGGTGTGTGTGATTTTATTTTTTTTTATTAGAAAAATTTTTTTAATGTTAATTGATTTTTGAGAGAGAGAGAGAGAGAGCATGAGCGGGGGAAGAGCAGAGAGAGAGAGAGAGAGAGACACAGAATCTGAAGCAGGTTCCAGGCTCTGAGCTGTCAGCACAGAGCTCGATGCGGGGCTCGAACTCACAAACCACAAGATCATGACCTGAGCTGAAGTCAGATGCTTAACCGACTAGCCACCCAGGTGCCCCTGATTTTGAGTTTGTTTTCAACCTTTCAGTAGTAAGAAGAGCATAAAGGATAAGAGCCATTAGGCTTGCTTGTAAAGCAGTCCTTCCCTCCATTGCCACACACCTCATAGTTGAGTCCTGTGTTCCCATTGGATGTGAATAAATGTGGCTTAGATTAGAATTTCATTCATTTCTGTGTTGCTTAATAAAGTCTGATGTCTAGAACTCTGTCACTAACTATATCCTATCCCTGCCACCTTGATTACTCAGCCTCTTCTCTCTTCAGCCTATGTAGCTTGCTTGCTTCTAATGTTCTACCTTACTCCCTCCCATTGCTGATTGTTCTTTGCCTGTGATTGCGTTTTCCCATTCATCTTCTGTCCTTTTTCTCTTCAGAAAATGGAGGGAGAGAAGAGAAACCTAGGGGCCAGAAGGACTGAGGAAAGCTGTACATTTCCATACATTAATAACTTTTATCAAACTACCATTAACAAAATTTTTTTTTAACGTTTATTTATTTTTGAGAGAGTGTGAGCAGGGGAGGGGCAGAAAGAGAGAGGGAGACACAGAATATAGAGCCTGATGTGGGGCTCCAACCAACGAACCATGAGATCATGACCTGAGCTGAAGTCAGATGCTTAACCAACTGAGCCACCCTGGTGCCCACCCCCCTTTTTAAAGTTTATTTTGAGAGACACTGAGACAGCACAAGTGGGGGAGGGGCAGAGAGACAGGGAGACAGAGAATCGCAAGCAGACTTCATGCTGTCACTGCAGAGCCCGATGCGGGGCTCAAATCCACAAAACCATGAGATCATGACCTGAACCTAAACCAAGTCAGATGCTTAACTGACTGAACCATCCAGATGCCCCTTGAACTACCATTTCTAAGCACTTTCTTTGTCTGAGCTAAATATGTTAAATTTTCAAAAATACTCTGGAAGTAGGTGATTATTTTTTAAAGTTTATTAATTTATTTTGAGAGAGAGCATGTGTGCGATTAGGGGAAGGGGCAGAGAGAGAGGAAGAGAGGGAATCCCAGGAAGGCTCTGCACTGATGTGGGGCTCAAACTCATGAACCATGAGATCATGACCTGAGCTGCAATCAGACGTTTAACTGACTGAGCCACCCAGGTGCCCCTGGAAATACGTGATTTTATTTTCGTTAATAGAGTAGTAAAGTCTCAGAAGTTTCCCAAAGCCATATGGCTAATAAATGGTGAAGACAGACTTTAAATTCTGTAGACCTTACGAATCACTGGAAAGAAAGGAATAGAATAGCTTATTTCTTTTACTCTTCTTTTTTTTTTAAATTTATTTTTTATTTTTTAAAATTTAAATCCAAATTAGCATATAGTGAAACAATGATTTCAGGAGTAGATTCCTTAATGCCCCATACCCATTTAGCCCATTCCCCCTCCCACAACCCCTCCAGCAACCCTGTTTGTTCTCCATATTTATGAGTCTCTTCTGTCTTGTCCCCCTCCCAGTTTTTATATTCTTTTTGTTTCCCTTCCCTTATGTTCATCTGTTTTGTCTCTTAAAGTCCTCATATGAGTGAAGTCATATGATTTTTGTCCTTCTCTAATTTCACTTAGCATAATACCCTCCAGTTCCATCTACGTAGTTGCAAATGGCAAGATTTCATTCCTTTTGATTGCCGAGTAATACTCCTTTGTATATACTCCACATCTTCTTTATCCATTCATCCATCGATGGACATTTTGGGCTCTTTCCATACTTTGGCTATTGTTGATAGTGCTGCTATAAACATGGGGATGCATGTGTTCCTTTGAAACAGCACACCTGTGTCCCATGGATAAATGCCTAGTAGTGCAATTGCTGGGTCACAGGGTAGTTCTATTTTTAGTTTTTTGAGGAACCTCCATACTGTTTTCCAGAGTGGCTACACCAGCTTGCATTGCCACTAACAATGCAAAAGAGATCCTCTTTCTCTGCATCCTCACCAACATCTGTTGTTGCCTGAGTTGTTAATGTTAGCCATTCTGACAGGTGTAAGGTGGTATCTCATTGTGGTTTTGATTTGTATTTCCCTGATGATGAGTGATGTTGCGCATTTTTTCGTGTGTCGGTTGGCCATCTGGATGTCTTCCTTGGAGAAGTGTCTATTCATGTCTTTTGCCTGTTTCTTCACTGGATTGTTTTTTGGGTGTTGTTTGATAAGTTCTTTATAGATTTTGGATACTAACCCTTTATCTGATACGTCATTTGCAAATGTCTTCTCCCATTCTGTCAGTTGCCTTTTAGTTTTGCTGATTGTTTCCTTCACTGTGCAGAAGCTTTTTATTTTGATGAGGTCCCGATAGTTCATTTTTGTCTTTGTTTCCCTTGCCTCTGGAGATGTGTTGAGTAAGAAGTTGCTGTGGGCAAGATCAAAGAGATTTTTGCCTGCTTTCTCCTCGAGGATTTTGATGGCTTCCTGTCTTACACTGAGGTCTTTCATCCATTTTATTTTTGTGTATGGTGTAAGAAAGTGGTCCAGGTTCATTCTTTCTTATGTCGCTGTCCAGTTTTCCCAGCACCACTTGCTGAAGAGACTGTCTTTATTCCATTGGATATTCTTTCCTGCTTTGTCAAAGATGAGTTGGCCATACGTTTGTGGGTCCGTTTCTGGATTCTGTTATGTTCCATTGATCTGAGTGTCTGTTCCTGTGCCAACTTTTACTCTTCTTTTAATTCTTGATACTAGGAGATAAAAGTTTTCCTATGTGACCCTCTCCTTGCTTTGACTATAAAATATGGAAATGTATGACTTTGGATAAGATAGTTG
Organism: Prionailurus viverrinus; assembly: GCF_022837055.1. Lineage (NCBI taxonomy): Eukaryota > Metazoa > Chordata > Mammalia > Carnivora > Felidae > Prionailurus > Prionailurus viverrinus. Next base: position 211,781,296 of record NC_062561.1, read on the forward strand.
TTATAACTGATAAACCCCCACTCAGTGACTTAACACAATAGAAGTTTATTTCTTGTTCTTATAAAGTCCAAGTGGGTGTTCCCAATTGGGAGGTGGGTCTCAAAGTGGTGACTCCAGGTATCCAGGCTCTTTGCATCATCTGCCTCAACCATCTTTTAAACATAGCTTTTGAAGTCACTCTACTCATTTAAATGAAGCCACAGAAGGAAGAAAAGCATGGAGGGTCACCTGTGGCAGGCTTATGAGACAGTCTTAGATATGTTGTCTATGACATCTACTCTCATTCCTGTAGCTAGAACTCAGTCACATGGATTTATGGCAAGAAAGGATGGAAACGATAGTCTAACTATGCATGTATGCATGTAAGTACACACACACACACACACACACACACACACACACACACACACACGAAGGGTTTGGGGATTAGCTCTCCCATTTTGCACTTCCCAAAATTCCTCCACAGGATATAGGATGTAGGGGTTATGTTGCATAGCAGGTTGTCTCTGATTTGTCCCATTGTCATCTCAGTCCTCTTCCCAGCATGGAACACAATTTGCTACATTCACTGGGAGAAGTACTACTGAGCGCAATCACATATATTTCTGTGTGTTTTTTTAAAAGACTTTTCCCAGTTCCCTTCCTTTACACATTCTGTTTTAGCTGACTTAATTAAGGGTAAGTGTTCTTAAGTGAAGAGAGAAAGCTTTACTAGCTAAAGAAGAGACAAGATTCAATTTGTCTTCAATTTGATTGTCTTTAGTGGAAGTTTTATCTGATTTCAAATGGAAACTCTTAGAATGGTAAAGGTTGTAGACCTAAGAATAAAGGCATCATGCGTTAGCTAATGCCTGTTTAAGCATATAGTTTGTCTTTGATGTAGAATATAAACCACTCCCAAAGGGAGACTGAATTGGCTGAGATCCAGGTTACAACCATAGGAAATTCGTCTTAACCCCAATTCAGAGGACTTAGTTTGGGTTGGCTTATGATATCCCTAATAAATCATAATTCTAGGAATATTTGATCAAATCATAGAAGACTTTTGTTCTCTTAAGTCTTCAAGGGTCACCTGGGTGGCCCAGTTGGTTGAGTGTCTGACTATCGAATTCGGCTCAAGTCATGATCTCACGGTTTGTGGTTTCAAGCCTCACGGTGCCTCCTTAGGATTTGCTCTCTACCTCTCTGCTCCTCGCGGGCTCATGTGCTCGCTCTCAAAGTAAAAAAAAACTTAAAGAAAATTTAAATCTTCAGTATTTTAATCCAGTGGAACCCTAATAAACATGGCTCATTTTATGTGACTTTTAATTTAAAATAAAATTCTGAAACCATATCTTCTAATAATGTCAATTAGAATATAATTCATGCATATCTCTTTCATTTGATACTTTCATTCGGTATTGAGTTCTTGCCATGAGCCAGGTAGTGCCGCAAATGCCTTGCAGTGTGTATGTAATTATGCAGACGGTAATTATGATGAGATATGTATTGCGAACTTCACACTGAACAGTAAAAAAGTCAGGACACTTACTGGCGAAAAATAGAATATGGTGAAAAATAGAATAGGCAAGGACCAGATTTGGGATTTTTTTAGCATAGGGATTTGGTGTGTGAATGACCCCAAATTTTTAATATAAAATTTGTTACCTGCATTTTTAAGAGAATGCCCTAAATGTTATCACATTTCTCAAAATGTGAAGGGCATAGGGTTGGAAGTGTATGCAAGAGTATCTATTACTCCCCGTCCTCAGAAAGGTTAAGAGCCACTGAATTATGTTTATAGAGTTGTTTGGGTCATTATGCTGCTGTTCATTGAGATTATCTACTGAGGCCACGTGAGAATTCTGTAGCAACAGAATTCTGAATTACTGGAAAGAATTAAAAAGAAGAAAAAACCCAAAAACCTTTCCTTAACCTTCTTTGTAGACCCAAGGACAGAGCTACTTTTAGGTGATTCGTGTTTGTGTTAACATTTTTTCTTAAGTGTTTAAGCAAAGCATCACACTGGTAAAGATTTCTCATCTTTTCTATTTTATAATTTAAAGAAATATTTACAAGTTAAAAATAGGTTATAGTACAGGGACACCTGGGTGGCTTGGTAGGTTAAGTGTGTCTGATTTCAGCTCAGGTTATGATCTTGCAGTTTGTGGGTTCAAGTCCCACATCGGACTCTGCTTGGGATTCTCCCTCTCCTTCTATGTCTGCCCCTCTCCTGCTCATGCTCTTTCTCTCTCAAAATAAATAAACATGAAAGAATGTTATAGTACAAAAGGGTTTAAAATGAAAAGCTAGTCTTTCATTTCATTTATCTAGTACTAATCTCCAGGCACAACCTATATATATATATATATATATATATATATATATATATATATATATATATTCTACATAATGCCTTTGTTTTTTTAAACTTATGTTTCCATCAGCACATACAGTTCTATTTTATGCTTTTTAATCTCTACATAGTAACATATTTAACCAGCTTCCTATGGATATGAGTTGTTTTGCTATTATAAACAATGCTTCAGTAAATATCCTTGCACATGTCTTTTGTGTACTATAGATAGAAGTATCTTTTAGGATAAATTAGGATGAGTAATATGTTCATTTAAAATTTTAATAGTGAAGAATTGCCTTCCAACTGCAACTTCCATAATGCCATCATGTATGAATGAGAATGTCTTTCATATACCTTTGATACATTATCAGTTTTTAATTTATGTGTCCTTAAGTAGGAGTAAGATTGAATGCTTTTTCATATAAGCCTATAAACCGTTTACTTGGCCCACTTTTTAAAAGTGGGTGAAGGAGCTATCATATTTTGGTTGCTTCTTCTTGATAATTTCTAAGAGTTCTCTGTATATTAAGTAGATAATTCCTTTTTAATTTAAAGTGTGTTTTTAGAATGAGAACAAAGAACTTACATGGTGTTTCTTTCTAGGTCATTCAATATTAACAGGGTTGCGACCCAGGCTGTGGAAGATGTTTTAAATATTGGTGAGTACCAGAATAGCTATTTATGTTACAATTATAATGTACTATATAATGTATATATTTTATTGTATGTTAGCTATTATGACATTATTTACTCAAGATATTCCACCCTTTCCTTTTTCAATAGCAAAACGACAAGGAAATTTAAGTCTTCCATTGAACAGAGAATTGGTAGAGAAAGGTCAGTGACTAATGATCATAATTACTAACAGTTTCATTCAAGTTCTGTATCAGTCTTTAGGATGTTATTATGAAGTGTACTTGTCTAATTAGCAAAGCATTGTACTTTTTTGACTCAAACAGGCCCTTGATATAATACCTTTACGTATATTTAAACAATAAAAAGTTTAGAGCTGGACTTTATATTAGATTTTTGTGAACTATGAAATACAACCTCTGTGCCAAAACTCTTAACTACATACATATTCTGGGGGATAGGAAAATATAGAAAAATACAGATCTGGCAAATGGGAAATGTTTACCTAAACTCTGTGTGCCATTAATATCCTCTGAATGAAAAGGAGTTCACTGAGCTGTGAATGCTTATCTTCACATTCACTAAAATCTTCTCTTTAACTTTCTCCTTTCTATTCCTGCCCGGTTACTTCAGGGTTCCTTTGAGAGAACCAGCACTGTTGGGAAAGACTACTACTGATCAGGGAACTTGAAGGCCTGGGCTCTAATCCCAGACCAACCAGTCACTCACTGGAAATATGAGCAAGACTGTGGTTCCATTCTTCTACTTCTTGAACTATAAAAGGATGAAGTAGAGATAGATTGGTAATACCTAAGGGGGTTCTTCAAATTTATTCTTCAAGTTTTTCTGTTCTAAATATTTAAATTCTTAAATTGGAAAACACATTCCTTTGATTTGCTTATGAAATTAACTCACTAAAATCCCCTCTTCTGTACCAGAATCATTTTTGTACAGACCTCAAACTAAAGATTCTCTAGTTGTCTCTGTTTAATTGAAGAGTATCCTAAGTTTTCAAGATTATTAAAAAATCCAAACTTGTTCATAGTGCATCTCCTTATCTATGTAAGGGTGTTCAACATATACAACCAAAACCAAATACACAAAGTGGATATTGGCAAATGTAAGACTGCAGCTGGCATCCATAAACACAGACACTTGAATTTAAGAGTTATCAAAATAGTCTCACTCTTTTTGGTTGCCGTTTAAATAATTTAGCAATACACAATAAAGTATTTGAATAGTGCCAGTTCATTTATATGTGTATTTTAGATTTCCACATAAGACTTACTTTACTGGGGGACATGGTTGGCCTTTAATAGTTTGAAAACAGGACTAAATCTCTGAAGTCCCTTTCAACTGTCTAAAACGGACTTTCTCCCTTTCTCAATTTGAGACCAAAACGATTATTTTGATCACAGCTTATGAGCTAGCATTAGCTTTAAATCTGTGTTAGAGTTAAATTAGGCATTTACAGTAGTTGATTCATTATATAATTTAACTTAAAGGGGTGCCTGGGTGGCTCAGTGGGTTAAACATCTGACTCTTGATTTCAGCTCAGGTCATTATCTCATAGTTCATGAATTCGAGCCTTGCATTGGGCTTGTGCTGAGAGTGCAGAGCCTGCTTGGGATTTTGTCTCTGCCCTTCCCCTGCTCATGCTCGCTCACTGTCTCTCAAAATAAAAAACTTCAAAAAATAATTTAACTTAAAACGTATATAAAACAACTGAAATTTATATCGGGTATGTAAATTAATTTAAGGGTATACATAAAATACAGTGATTTTTCTACTTTACTGAATGAATGTTATTCCTTTGAAGATTTGTCCTTAGAAACAATAGTGAATGCCAGTAGTGCAGTCACTGTTACAGACATTTCTGGAACTACCTTCAGAGCTAGCACTTTTTTTTTTTTTTTAAGTGATCTCTATGCCCAAAGTGGGGCTCGAACTCATGATCCTGAAATCAAGAGTTACATGCTCTACCCACTGGACCCAGCCAGACAGCTGTAGCTAGCACATTTTGAGTGTTTGTATTCCCAGAGGAGCAAATTTTTGAGAGTAAATTAGATTTTTTTCAAGGAGCCAAATAATTTAAACAAAATTTTGGTAAATAAGGTGGATTGTCTGACAGTCTTATAATGTTTTAATGTGGTGTTCAACTATACGTTCTTTCAAGCCTGATTTCCTTGTATAATTGTTTTTGACCAATTTATGTTTTGCCTACCAACTGTCATGTGCCTCTTGGTTAGAAAGCAGGTCCCAAAGATTTCTAAAAATATCATGTGTAATGAGAGTTTCATTAGAGAAAGCGTATTACCTGTAGTTTTTTGAGACTGCATTTTTAATCAAGAGAATTAACTTAATATTTATGGACACTTTGACATGGTGTTTTGGAAGGGAATTTGGCAAGGGACTATGGCAACTTAGGATCTGTTTTTGAATGCCCCAAGTTCCTCTACTTTTGTTTAATTACTGGTTTTGTAGCCCACTCCCCAGTATGTCTCCAGCTGATGTGTCAGGGGCTTTGGTGGCCTTATCTTGAAACCTAATCCTCATTTTATAAAGTTTTTTGTTCTTTTAATGGAATGTGTTGTGAGTTCCAAGAAAGTTTCTGCCAAACAGACCTTTGAAACAGAGTTGCATTTAAATTGGGGATAGCATAGCATCCATTTTTCATTTTGCACTTCTCAGAAGTGACTGTCTTTCTTTGAATGTACTAATACTTTTTTTCCTTTATAGTAACAAATGAATATAACGAATCGCTGCTCTATAGTCCAGAAGAACCAAAAATACTTTTCAGTATTCGAGAACCAATAGCAAACAGAGTTTTCTCCAGCAGTCGTCAGCGCTGCTTCACGTCAAAGTAAGCTTCCAAAGGCCAGCCTGTGACTATGCTTCCATCTCTTGTAATTATAAATGGGTTTTGGTTTTAAAGTATTCAGTATGATGAAATTCACTCATTCACACTTAATCTAGTAGGAAAAGTAGGGCTTTTGGAACTAGTGAGGCGTCATGCTATATATACCCTGGAGGAAATATTTCCTTTCCCAACTTGTACCATTTTAGAGAAACTATAAGTAAATAGAAGGGGCATAATTATCTAACTGGGTGTTATGGATTTGTTGTTTTCATATATTAAGACAGAATAAGATCAAATTATCACTTTAAAATAAACTGGAAAGCAACTTTTTTTTTATATGCTGTTGGATTAAAAAAAAAAAAAAAGGACAAATATTCATATAAAACCTAACTTGTAAAGCCGTAAACTTTTAGAGTAGGACTCATTTCTTTCAGCTTTTTCCTAAAAGTGACCTCCCCCTTTCTCGCATTTACTGAATTCGATTTTTGTTTGAAGGGAAGATATCAAAAAACCTTATAATTTATTTTATAAAGGTTGCCCAATTTTCTAAACAAAACTATGAAAAAATGTCATTTGTCTCATGGCAAGCAAAGAACAGTTTAATTATGAATTGATACTTATATAGTGTGCATATTTTCTTTTTTGAAATATGGTTGATATTTTTTCTAGGAAAAACAAATTCCTTTTACTCATTTGAAAGTTAATTTTGATCGACAAATCTATGTACTCAGTTTAGGTGAAATTACAAAGACATTTAAATTTTGCTCATATAAACAGAGTAAGCTTCATGACTTTGGCAGTTGGACAATATTAACAAAAGATGGAGAAATTGAACTATTCAGAATTAAGTACTTTTCTTAATGGAGACACCATTAAGGAAAAAAAAAAAAAAAAAGGCAAGCCACAGAGTGATAGATATGCAACAATGGACTTCTATCCAAAATATTGTAAAGATTCCTACAACTCTATTAAGAAAAAGGCAACTCAGTAGAAAAATTGCCAAAGTCCTGGACAGGCCTTTCACAGAAGAGGGTATCCAAATGGCTCAGTGTATGAAAAACATCCTTGACCTTATTATTCATGTGGGGAATGCAAATTGAAACTATATAATATGATACCATACACACCCACCAGAATAGCTAAGGTGCTAGTTGTTGGTAAGGTGGGAGTAACTGCAACTTACATGCAGTATTTTTAGGACTAGTTTGGCATATTGTTTGGCAGTTACCTACCAAAGCTGAATAAAGCACACAGTGACCCAGCAAATTCGTTCCTAGGTATATATCCAACAGAAATGTATACACACATACATCTGCAACAAAAGACATGCTTAAGAATATTTGTAGTAGCACTACTTCCAGTAGTAAAAACCCAGATGTCTATGAATAGAGGAGGTACGTAAATTTTGGTATTTTCACACAATGGAAATGTTTTCATATAGCAATGAAAATGAACACAACACTACTATATGTAATAACCATGGATGAATTTCACAAGCATACTTTTTTGCTTATTTTTGAGAGAGAGAGAGAGAGCATGAGCAGGGGAAGGACAGAAAGAGAGAGAGAGACACAGAATCTGAAACAGGCTCTGAGCTGTCAGCACAGAGCCCCACATGGGGCTTGAACTCATGAACCATGAGATCATGACCTGAGCCAAAGCTGGCCCTTAACTGACTGAGCCACCTGGGTGCGCCCACAAGCAAACTGTCAAGCAAAAGAAGCTAGACACAAAGCAAACCTATGTGTTTTTCCATTTATATAAAGTTTAAGAACAGAGCTATTACCACTATGGTGACTGAAATTAGGGTAGTGGGCATGCGTGGGAAGGATGGCCCAAGGGTAGAGACTGGAGGAGAGCAGTGAGGGAGCTTCTGGGGAGCTGGGGAACATTTGATTCCTCATTTGGGTGATGAAGGCTGCACAAGTGTGTTCACTGAGCTGTTCATTTGTGCCTCTGCATTTGTTCTTAAGTCAAAATTATCCATGAAAATAGTTACATTCTCAATATTAGTACTTAAAATAGTAATAACTCAACATTTTGTCATATGAAAAAAGCCTGTGAGTTCCATCAAGTCTGAACTTGTTCTCTTGAAAATGTTTGGGTGAATGGAGCTATCCTGAATATCTTAATTTTGAGATTTTGATAACATACAGTTACTCTCTCAAACCAAACAACAACTTGATTTTTAAAATCAAGGCCGAATGATCTGCCAGTTTCAATGAAAATTAAAGAAATCATAATTTAAAGTTAAGAAAACTTTATATTAATGAGATGTTTTTTCTGCTTAGGGTATGTGTTCGATCTCGTTGTTGGGATGCCTGCATGGTTGTGGATGGAGGTACTTCTTTTGAGTTTAATGATGGAGCAATTGCCTCGATGATGATCAATAAAGAAGATGAGCTTCGAACTGTGATTCTAGAGTAATGAAAAATTTCCTCAGATGACAAATTTTGATTACTGGGAAAATACGTTCACTGCAGAAACAGACTACCAATCATAAAGCTACATATTTTGGTTATTGTTGAGACTGGTTGGCCCTGAGCTCCAAAGGTGACCAAGGAAGTGAGATTTGCATTATTCTTCTTTTGGATTTGGATAAAAAAGATGTTCACTGTGTTAGAGAATGGATGGACTAAACTGATCAGAATTTATACTTCTACATTGCTTATAGTTGGTATCAAAGAGTACTGATACATTTTTAAATTTAGAGAGGTAAGCTCAAATAAAGGATTAAATGTTTAAGATTTGAAATTTCACTGTACAAGATTTTTTTTTTTTTTTTCCCTTTCCTAACTTTGTGGAATTGGTCAGACCAACATATATCATTTAATTAGGGTATATTTTTTTATAGTACCTAAAAATCAAGATTTTTAAAAAATTTTGATGGAGAATTTTTGATAAATCCTGACATTGACCTAACTGAAGTAGGTAAATGTGTTTTTTATATGTGCTTAGAATTTTCTAATTTCAGAGGACAATACTGTTATGGCTCTATTGATTTAAGAAGTTCAAATCATTTTTGAAATTATCGATGTTTTCATTTAATTGATTTTCAGGTTAATTTTGACAGTTCTGGGTGAAATACATATATCTGGACAAAATCATGATACTGTTGCAAATGTATTAATTATCCAATAGCTATCTGAGGGAAGAGACTTTTTTTTTTTAAATGGTTTTGAGTCTTAATAGATTCCTTCCATATTTAAAACTCTAACATGGAATCAGAGACTATAAGAATGAATTGATTAGACGTATTCTATTAGGAGTTTGGTAAAACCTTTTAAAAATATTTTCATCCAGTATTATGAGGTTTGTCAGAAAATGGATTCTTTAATAAATATGCAAAACACAAATAGTTGGAATTGCCTTGCTTTTAATATCATGGTAGTTTTCACTAGCTCATATTCCATGTTTTTACACACTAGCTTTGGGAGATAAAATGTTATGGCTTCTCTTGCCCTCCCTCCACTATGAGATTTCCTTTAGTTTGAGAGGAAATTATCTAATTATTGATCTACTTACAAGTAATCCGAGATTTTTCACAAAAAGCACCTATTGCTGTGTCATGAGACAACTGGTAATCTCATGCCATTTATTCAAAGTTGTATCTGTTTTTTTTCACTTGCTGCTAAAAAGTTCAACATTGAAATATTTATTGAACACATACCTTGTGCCATGTACTGTGTCAGATGCTGGATCTCAGTTGATCAATGAAAAAGACTGTCCTGATAGAACTTGAGACGAGTGGGCTCAAATTCTGTGAGAGCTAGGATATATAATCGAATTGAGTGCTATTACTTTTGCCAACATTTAATATGTTCTTGTCAAATTTTTAAATAAATGTTACTATACAAAGGTAATCTAGGTTTTGATGTATATCCAGAACAAGAATCTGTTTTTCTTTTCAAAGAGTATCTGCACAGACGTTCAAAGCAGTGTTTACATGATGTGTACAATGAAAATTAGTGTTTTCCCAGAGCTGGATCTAGTTTCTGGCTTGATTTAAAAATGTACTGAAGATAACACTTTATGAAGTGAAATTCCACACCATAAAAATTCCTCCAAGAAGTTTAAAATACCTTCTTGACAAAAATGCCAACTCTATCCAAAATGGTACCATAGATCTGTTAATGTTACATATTAATAGGCAATCTGCTCTGTAAAATTGTTCATAAGCCATATTTTAAAGGTTTAAAAAATAGTTAATGTGCTGCATTTGCAGTATAACTAACATTTCTGCTAGGTGTTGGGGATTTATTTGTTAAGAGATAAGAGGCAAAGGATATTGCAATAGAAGAAACGCGTTTATGAATGAGTTAACCTTTTAATGGCAACTATGTGAATAAACATAATTAAACTGGTATTATCTTTTTTTTTAAACTACATTTGCTTGCCCTAACTCTTATAGCACCATTAATGGAAAATCAGATTCTCCCAAAATGGTATGTTTCAGGTCTTTTCCACCTGGAAAAGATACTTTCCAGGATACTGCTGATGTTGCACACAGAACTAGGACTTGTTATATAAGCAGAGGGTAAAGTACTTACTTTTTAAGTATAGACTCTGCAGATATTTTTCACTAGTTTTGATGTTCCACATGTATTTATATTCGTGGCCCCACTAAATCAAATCATATTGAATGTTTAGTAGCCTTCAGGTATAAAGAATTTCCATTCATTTCACTTTTTAAATATCAAAATAAACTATGTATAAATCATTAGAACCAGTTAACACAAAGTTATCAAAAAATATTCACTTGATGCACATGGAACACTCTCCAGAACAGATCACATATTAGGGTACAAATCTTAACAAATTCAAAAAGACTTAAGTAATGTCATGCATCTTTTCATCTAGTTTCATAACAATGCTATAAAACTAGAAATCAACCACAAAAAATCTGGCAAGACCATAAAGACATGGAGGTTAAATAACATGCTACTAAAAGCAAGAAATCAAAGAAGAAATATAAAGTTACATGGGGACAAATGAAAATCAACACACAACAGTCTAAAATCTTTGGGATGCAGAAAAAGTGGTTCTAAGGGAAGTTTATAGCAATACAGGCCTATTCAAGAAGCAAGAAAAATCTCAATCTAACCTTATACCTAAGGAGCTAGAAAAAGAACAAAACTCAAAACCAGCAGAAGGAAAGAAATAAAAATCAGAGCAGAAATAAATGATATAGAAACTAAAAAAACAATAGAACAGATCAATGAAATCAGGAGCTAGTTTTTTTGAAAATATAAACAAAATTGATAACCTTCTAGCCAAACTCCTCAAAAAAGACAAAACCAAACAGCCAGTACCATAGAAATACAATTAGAATACTATGAAAAGTTAGATGCCAACAAATTGGACAACCTAAAAGAAATGGATGCCTCTCTAAAAACATGTAACCTACCAAAACTGAAACAGGAATAGAAAATTTGAAGAGACCGATTACCACCAATGAAATTGAATCAGTAATCAAAAAACTTGCAACAAACCAAAGTCCAGGACCAGATGGCTTCATAGGTGAACTCCACCAAACATTTAAAGAGTTAATACCTATTCTCCTCCAACTATTCCAAAAACCAGAAAAGAAAGAAAAACTTCTAAATTCATTCTATGATACCAAAACTAGATAAAGGCACCACAAAAACAGAACTACAGGCCAGTATCTCAGGTAAACATGGATACAAAAATCCTCAATAAAATAATAGCAAACTGAACCAAACACAATGCATTTAAAAAAATCATTCACCATGATCAAGCAGGATTTATACCCAGGGTGTAACAAGGGTGGGTCAATATTCACAATCAATCAACATATGATGCATCACGTCAATAAGAAAGGATAAAAACTATAGGGCAATTTCAAATAGATGCAGAAAAAGCATTAGACATAGTACAACATCCATTCATGATAAAAACTCTCAAGGTAGGTTTAAAGGGAACATACCTCAACATAATAAAGGCGACATATGAAAAAACAACAGCAACCCTCATACTCAATGGGAAAAAAACTGAAAGCATTTCTCCTAAGGTCAGTAAAAGATAAAGCTGTCCACCCTCACCACCTTTATTCAACATAATACTGGAAGTCCTAGCCACAGCCATCAGGCAAGAAAAAGAAAAGGCATCCAACTTGACAAGGAAAAGGTAAAACTTTCACTATTTACAGATGACACGATACTACATATAAAAATCCCTAAAGACTCCCCAAAAAATACTAGAACTGATAAATGAATTCAATAAAGTCATAGGATAAAAAGTCAATATACAGAAATCTGTTGCATTTCTATACACTAATGAAGCAGCAGAAAGAGAAATTAAAACAATTCCATTTATGATTACAACAAAACTAATAAAACATCTAAGAATAAACTTAACCAAGGAGGTGAAAGACCTGTACTCTGAAAACTATAAAACACTAATGAAAGAAAGATGACACAAAGAAATGGAAAGACATTCTGTGCTCAGGATTGTACTGTTAACATGTCTATACTACCCAGGGGTACTTGGGTGTCTCGGTTAAGCGTCCAACTCTTGGTTTTGGCTCAGGTCATGATCTCACGGTTTGTGAGTTTGAGCCCTGCATTGGGCTCCGTGCTGCTGGTGTGGAGCCTGCTTGGTATTCTCTCTCTGCCCCTCCCCCACTTGCGCTGTCAAAATAAACTTTTTTTTAAAAAGCCTATATTACCCATAGCAATCTGTAGATTTAATGCAATCCCTATACCAACAGCATTCTTAACAAACCAGCAGGACAGAATCTAGATAAACAGTCCTAAAGTTTGTATGGAACCACAAAAGACCCCAGATAGCAAAGCTGTCTTGAAAAAAAGAAAACTGGAGGCATCACAATTCCAGACTTCAAGTTATACTACAAAGCTGTAGTAATCAAAACAGTATCATACTGGCACAAAAACAGACACATAGATCAATGGAACAGAATAGAAAACCCAGAAATAAACTCACAATTATATGGTCAATTAATCTTTCACAAAGGACATAGCTGGCCTACTGCTGGCAGGCACCATTTCTGCCACTACCTAGCTAACACTGCTTGCCTTGTCCTACTCCCTTACAGACCTGATCCATCCAAATAGCCTACTCTAGCAGGTGCCCCTCCAAAACAGCTCCCCTCCTACCATACCCAGCAGGGGTGGCCTTGGTCCAGTGCTCCTCCCCAAAGCAGCTCCTACCCTTGGGAAGCAGCCTAGCCCACGAGTGCATCTATAGCAACTGCAACTAAGTGCTGCAGCCAGCTGAGCTGGGGGATCAGCTCTACCCAGCAGCACGATCACAACATTGTGCCCTGGCCCAAACAGGATAGCACATATCCCCCACATGTGATAACCTTGGAGTGCCCAGTTCTGGTGATAAGGGTGGAGTGCCCTTCTGAGTCCCACAGGACACATTCTACATAAGCCTGCTCCTTCAAGATTGGGAGACATAGCTGATCTACCTAATACAAAGAAACATAGTCAAAATGAGACAGGAATATATTTCAAATGAAAGAGCAAGACAAAACTCAGAAAAAGAAATGAAACAGAGATAAAGAATCTACTGATAAAGAGTTCAAAGTAATGGTCATAAAGATACTTACCAAACTTGGGAGAAAAATGGATGAATGCAGTGAGAACTTTAACAAATATATAGAAAATATAAAAAAAGAACCAATTGGGGCACGTGGGTGGCTCAGTTGGTTAAGCATCTGACTTTGGCTCAGGTCATGATCTCATGGTTTGTGAGTTCAAGCCCCACATCGGGCTCACTGCTGTCAGAGCAGAGCCTGCTTCAGATCCTCTGTCCCCCTCTATGCCCCTATCCCACTTGCACTCTCTCAAAAATAAAAATTAAAAAAATAAATAAAAGCCGAAGAATACAACAATAAACAAAAACTACACTAGAGGGAATCAACAGCAGTTTAGATTATGCAGAAGTACTACCAGCATCTGGAAGACATGGTGGTGGAAATCACCAAAGCTGAACATAAAGAAAAAAAAAAAATTTTTTTTTTAAAAAAAATTTTTTTTTTTTTCTCAACGTTTATTCACCTTGGGGACAGAGAGAGACAGAGCATGAACAGGGGAGGGGCAGAGAGAGAGGGAGACAAAGAATGGGAAACAGGCTCCAGGCTCCGAGCCATCAGCCCAGAGCCCGACGGCGGGGCTCGAACTCCCGGACCGCGAGATCGTGACCTGGCTGAAGTCGGACGCTCAACCGACTGCGCCACCCAGGCGCCCCAAGAAAAAAAAAAAATTTAATGAAGATAATTTAAGGGACCTCTTGGGCAACATCAAGTGCACTAATGCTCATTTCATAGGGGTTCCAGAGGAAAAGCGGGGCGGGGGGGGGGGGAAGGGGAGGGCAAATTTATACAAAGAAACAATGATAACTAAAAACTTCCCAAACCTGGGGAAGGAAACACACATCCAGGTCCAGGATGCACACAGAGCCCCAAACAAGATGAACCCAAAGAGGTCTACACCAAGACACAATAATTAAAATGTTAAAAAAACTAAAAGAGAGAATCCTAAAAACAGCAAGAGAAAAATAACTAGTTATATCCCCCATAAGATTATAAGCTGACTTTTCAGCAGAAACTTTGCAGGCCAGAAGGGAATGGTACAATATATTACATGATGAAAGGGAAAAGAAAACCTAGGAACACCAACACTCTACCTGACCAGACTATTATTCAGAATTGGAGACAGAAAGTTTTCCAGACAACAGTTAAAGGAATTCTTTTTTTTTTTTTTTCAAATGTTTATTTATTTTGAGAGAGAACGAGATAGGGCAAGCAGAGGAGGGGCAGAGAGAGAGGGAGAGACAGAATCCTAAGGAGGCTCTGTGTGTCAGCACAGAGCCCAAAGTGGGCTCGAAATCACGAACTGTGAGATCATCTGAGCCAAAACCAAGAGTCAGATGCTTAACTAACTGAGCCACCCAGGCACCCCAAAGGAATTCCTCACCACTAAGCTAGCCTTAAAAGATATGTTAAAGGCCTTACTTAAGTAGAAGAGAAAAGGCCATAACTAGAAGAAAATTATGAAAGAAAAACAGATCTCACTGGTAAAAGCAAACATACAGTAAAGGTAGTGGATCAACCATTATAAAACTAATAAGGAGGCAAAGTAGTAAAATCAACTACAGCTACAGTAATTAGGGATATGCAAAATAAAAAGATGTAAAATATGATGTCAAAAACAAAACGGCAGGGGGGGGAGTAAGAATGTGTTTTTAGAGTTCTTTAGAATGTAAGCAACCATCAACTTAAGACAGACTGCTATATATACATAGGTTGTTTTACATGAACCTCATTGTAACCACAAACCAAAAACCTCAAACAGATACACCATAAGTAAATAAAGAAAAAAATAATCCAAATATAACTCTAAAAAAAGTTCTCAAACCACAAGGGAAGACAGCAACAGAAGAAACAACTACAAAATCAACCAGAAAACAATGAACAAAATGGCAATAATTACATACCTATTGCTAATTACTTTAAATGTAAATGGAATAAATGCACCAATTAAAAGAGAGTGGCTGAACAGATACTAAAAAAAGAAAAGACTGCTATATATGTTGCCTAAAAGAGAGTTCAGACCAAAAGACATACAAGACTGAAAAGGAAGGGATGGAAAAAGATATTCCATGCAAATGGAAATGAAAAGACAGCTGGGGTGGCAATACTTCTTCTATCAGACAAAACAGACTTTCAAACAAAGACTGTAACAAGAGACAAAGGGCCTTACATAATGACCAAGGGATCAATCTAACAAGAGGATATTACACTTATAAATATCTATGCGTCTAACCTAGGAGTACAAAGCTCCTACATACATAAAAACATAAAGCTAATATTAACAGACATAAAGGGAGAAATTGACAGTAATGAAATAATAGTAGGGGACTTTAACACTGCACTTACATCAATGGATAGGTCATGCAGACAGAAAATCAATAAGAAAACAGTAGCTTTAAATGTAACATTAGACAAGACAGGACTCAAGAGATATATACAGAACATTTCCATACCAAAACAGCACAATACACATTCTTTTCAAGCACACATGGAACATTTTCCAAAACAGATCACGTGTTAAGCTATAAAACAAGTTTCAATAGATTTAAGAAGACTGAAATCCTAGCCTGTTTCTTTTCAGACCACAACAGTATGGACACAGGTATAAATTACAGGAAAAAAAACCTGGAAAAAAACAGAAGCATGTGGAGGCTCAACAACAACTGAGTCTATGAAAAAATTAAAAAGGGGAAATAAAAAAACACCTAAAGATAAATGAAATTAGAATCCCAACACTCCAAAATCTGTGGTATGCAGCAAAAGCACTTCTGAACAAAGTTTGTAATGTGATACAGGCCTACCTCAAGAGACAAGAAAAATCTCAATCTAACCCTGTAACTAAATGAACTAGAAAAAAGAAGAACAAACAAAACCCAAAGTTAGCAGAAGGAAGGAAATAATAAGGATCAGAACAGAAATGAAGACTAAAAAACAATAGAAAAAAAAATCACTGAAGGAACTGATTCTTTGAAACGATAAACAAAATTGATAAACCTTTAGCCAGACTCATCAAGAAAAAGAGAGGGCCCAAGTAAATAAAATCTAAATTCAAAGAGAAGTTAAAACTGACACCATAAATTAGAAGAGACTACTATAAACAATTATATACCAACAAATTGAGCAGCCTTGAAAAAATGGTAAATTCCTAGAAGCATACAATCTTCCAAGACTGAATCAGAAAGAAAGAGAAAACCTGAACAGAACTACTAGTAATGAAATTGAATCAGTAATTTAAAAACTCTCAACAAACAAAAGTCCAGAACCAGATGGTTTCACAGGTAAATTTTAGCAAAAAATAAAATAAAATAAAATAAAATAAATTTCTAACATTTATTTATTCTTGAGAGACAGAGAGCAGGTGCGGGGCAGAGAGAGAGGGAGACACAGAATCTTAAGCAGGCTCCAGGCTCCGAGGTCTCAGCACAGAACCTGATGTGGGGCTTGAATTCACAGACCATGAGATCATGACCTGAATCCAAGTTGGGAGCTTAACTGACTGAGCGACCAAGGTGCCCTTTAGCAAACAATTTTTTAAAGTTAATACTTATCCTTTTCAAGCTATTCTAAAAAACTGAAGTGGAAGGAACACTTCCAAACTTATTCTACAAGGCTGGCATTAACCTGATAACAAAACCAGACAAAGACACTATATACATATATACATACATACATACATACATACATATATACATACATAATTACAGGCTGATATCCCTAAAAACATAGATGCAAAAAACCCTCAACAAAATATTAGCAAACTGAATTCAATAATATATTAAAAGGATTACATGCTATGATCAGGTGGGATATACTCCAGAAATGCAAGGATGGTTCAATATCCACAAATCAGCCAACATGATATATATACCACATTAACAAAAGATAAAAATCATATGATCACCTTAATAGATGCAGATAAGCATTTAGAAAAATTCAACATTTATGATAAAACCTCTCAACAAAGTGAGTGCAGAGGAAAGAAACCTCAACATATTAAAGGCCATATATAACAAAACCACAACTAGTATCATAATCAACAGTGAAAAACTGAAAGCTTTTATGATCAGGAACAAGGCAAAGATGCCCACTCTCACGACTTTTATTCAATGTAGTTTGGAAATCATAGGATCAAGTGAGAAAAAATAAATAAAAGCATCCATACTGACAAAGAAGAAGTAAAATAGTCACTATTTGCAGATTATATGATACTATATATAGAAAACCCACCAAATAACTATTAGAATAAGTGAATTCAGAAAAGTTGCAGAATAAACAGAAATCTGTTGTGCTTCTATATACTAATAACAAACCACGTGAAAGAGAAATTAAGAGAACAATCCCACTTATCACTGTGTCAAAAAGAATAAAATACCTGGAAATAAATTTAACCAAGGAGGTGAAAGAAAAATATGAAAACTATAAGACACTGATGAAAGAAAGATGACACAAATACACTGAAAGATATTCAGTGCTCATGGATTAGAAGGCTTATTAATATCGTTAAAAAGTACATACTTCCCAAAGCAACCTACAGATTGAGTGCAATCCCTTATCAAAATACCAGTGGTGGGGCACCTGTGCGGCTCAGTTGGTTAAGGTCTGACTCTTGATTTCGGCTCAGGTCATGATCTCATGGTCGTGAGCCCATGTCTGTCAGTCCCCACACGGAGAACGGAACTTGCTTGGGATTCTCTCTCTTCCTTGCTCTCTGCTCCTTCCCTTGCTTGCTTGCTCTCTCAAAGTAAGTAAGTAAGTAAGCAAACATTAAAAAAATATCAGTGGCATTTTTTAAAACAGAACTAGAATAAATACCCCTAAAATTTGTATGGAACCACAAAAGATCGAACACAATCTTAGAGGAAGATGAACAAAGCTGGAGGCATCAACATCCCTTGATTTCAAGCTATACTACAAAGCTATAGTAATAAAAGCAGTATGGTACTGGCACAAATACAGACCAATAGATCAATGGAATAGATTAGAGCCCAGAAATAAACCCATGTTTATATGGTCAATTATAGTTGACCCTTGAACAATGTGGTGGTTAGGGGCACCGAACCCCCCAGCCAGCACAGTTAAAATTCCACATGTAAGTTTTGACTGCCCCCAAAACTTAACTCTAATAGTCTACTATTGACTGGAAACCTTAGTGATAACATAAACAGTCAATTAACACATACTTTGTATGGTATATGTATTATATATTGTATTGTTACCATAAAGTAAGCTACAGAGAATAAAATATTAAGAAAATCCTAAGGAAAATGTGCTTACAGTATTGTACTTACTATATTTATCAATACCTCAAATTTATGTCATCTGTTTACAAGATTAATCATTTGTCATTACTAACATCAATACTGTCTTACATAATACAAAACCCTGTAAATGTTATGCATATTAACCCGAGACATCAAAAATGAAAAGATGTGAAAAACAAATTCATATTCACAGGTATAACGATTCATGCATTGATTACAAAGCAGTAGCAATATCATTGCCCTATAGTAGCCTAGAGTAAATAATATGGTTTCACAGTGCCCTAGCCTGTACACTAATGAATGAATCACTATAAAATATTTATGGCACACAGTATTACCATCATATTCATAACACAGTATTGGAAATACTGTTACTTTTTTTTTTTTGAAAAAGCACTTACCTTGATGATAGGCTGATACATTTTCTCCAATAACAAGAGGCATACTGTAATTCTTTGAAAACAAAGTTATAAACAGTAAGAAAATAACATGTCATTAATTTTACATTAAATATCACTCACTTTATGCCTATGTAAGGATAGGACATCTACTTCCATACGTGTTTGTACACGATGTTCTACCCCATGAATACTTAGGTGATGATGATGATGACACAAAAACATCAGAGTTCTTGCCACACAATTGTCAGATTTTCACACTAAGACACTCACGCGTACACACAGCACTTTATTAACTATACAGCAAGATTATTTTTCATGAAGTGGATCATCATAAAGGTCTTCATCCTGTCTTCGTGTTGAATAGGCTGAGGAGGAGGAGGAGGAGGAGGAGGAGGAGGAGGAGGGAGTGGTCTTGCACACAGACACGGGCGTGGCAGAAGCAAAAGAAGTGGAGGAGGTGGAAGGGGAGGACGGGGAGGAGGCACACTCCGTGTAACTTTATGGGAGTACATTGCAATTTGTCTTGTTTGCTTTTTCACGTTTCTAAAAATGTTTCTATACAGTACCAATTTTTCTCCCACCATTTGCTTTAGTTTCTGTGCCCATATTCATGGAGTAAAATAAATCAAAAGCAGTCTTGAATAACTGGAACCCTTCTGCCAGCTTGTGTCAATTTGGTTTCTGGCACTGCTTCTTCTAGGTGTTCTTCCTCATCATCCGACACTGGTTCAGAAGCACTCGTCTCCATCAAGGCATCTTTAGCTAAGTCTTCTGGTGTGGCGTCTCTTGGCTCTTGATTTTCTCCAAAAATCGCATCTTGAAAGCCTCCATCCCCCACCTTTTTTGCCATACCCACAATCTCTTTCATGGTGCCCTTGATTGGCTCTGTTGTAAATCCTGTGAAGTCATGCACAACATCTGGACAGTTTTCTCCAGCAAGAATTCGTTTAGGGCTTGACATCTTTCCTGGCTTTTTTCTGTGACAATGCCATCTTCAATGGAAAATTCTACCAGGCTTTCATGATGTTCTAGCAAGGTTCTCTAGCATACACAATCCTTTCCATAGAATACTGTGGGTAGTAAGCCTTAAAGATCGTTATGACCCTCTGAGCAAGAGGCCTAATTAGAGACATTGTGTTGGAGGGCAAGTAGACCACTTCGATAAACTCACGAGGTTCTGTGTGGCCAGAGTCATTGTTCAATACCAAAAGAATGTTAAAAAACAGTTCCCTACAGGCAAGGTACTTCTTGACTTCAGGGACGAAGCACCGATGGAACCAATTTAGAAAGAGGTCTTATTGTCCAGGCCTTCTTGTTGTCCAGTGAAGAGACTGGCCGTTGGTGTTTATCTTTTCCCTTTAAGGCTTGGGGCTTAGCAAAGGGCAGTGCTGATCATAAACCCGAGTGCATTTGCACAAAAAGGTAGGCAGTCCCTTTCTGCCTTATATATTGCTACTTACTTCTCTTCCTTACTAATGTCTTTTGTTTTTTCCAGAATAGGGCACTTTCATCTGCATTAAAACCTGTTCAGGCAAATATCCCTTCTCCTCAAGGATTTTCTTAACGGGGTCTGGGAACTTGTCTGCTGCCTCTTTGTTGGCAGAAGCTGCTTCTCTTGTTATCTTGACATTTTTTAAGTCAAACCTTTTTAGAAAATTATCAAATCATCCTTTGCTGGCATTAAATTCTCCAGCTTTAAATGCTTTACTTCGTTTTGCTTTAAGTTGTCATATAATGACCTTGCTTTTTCTCAAATCATATTAGAGTCTATAGGTGTATGCCTTTTTTACAGCGATCCCCAACCTGCATAAAGTCTGCATTTTCAATACAAGATGAGAAGGTATTTGGTAAGAAGGGCAGGGTGTTCATGCCTGCTAGTACAGCTGTACCAACATCTTCATAAATTTCCTTTCTTTTACAGTGGTCCTTCTGCTGGATTTATTTATCTTGAAATGGTCTTGAATTTATCTTGAACTGCAACTGCAGACTGATCAAACAATCAACATTTTCTTGTAATGTCATGACTTTGCTTCCTGGGACCACTTTCAGTGTCACGAGTGGCACTTCATATGGGTCCTCAGGTGTTCTTCAAGGCTTACAGTTGTACTAAGCACAATGAAAAATATGTGAGAACCATGGGAGATCGCTTTTTAAAAGCACTATGCAACTTACGGGAGATGAACTGCTCATGAGATTATTAGCATCACATGGTATTTTAAGTGATTACTCGCGATACTGGAACTCACTGCAATTGCAACAGGGGGTGGCTACGAATCTACTACAATAGTACAGTATGGACTGCAGTTAATTTTACGCAGTTATGGTTTAATACCGCATCTTTACATTGTTTATGTTTCTCTCAACTGCAAATGGCACCAAGTACCGTCTGTGTTTATGGAAGTTCTGATAAATTTTAACATTTTATAATAGATTTGTGTGTATTTTATGGTAGTAATTGATGAAATAGACTAGTATCTACATATATTTTATGCACATATGACGTATTTAGCCATTTTTGATATGTCTAGGCTACACAGTTCACCTAAGAACATTTTCAAATTGTCACAAATCTCCAAAAATTTTTCTAATAGGTTTATTCAAAAATCATGCATATAAGTAGTCCTGTAAAGTTCAAACCCATTTTGTTCAAGGATCAACTATAACCTGTGACAAAGGTGGCAAGAATATACAATGGGAAAAGACAGTCTCTTCCATACACGGTGCTGGGAAAACTGGGCAGCTACATGCAAATGAATGAAACTACAGCACTTTTTTGCACCTGATACAAATATAAACTCAAAATGGGGTAAAGACTTAAAGACCTGAAACCATAAAACTAAAAGAAAACATAGGCAGTAAACTCTTCGACATCAGTTTTAGCAATTTTTTGGGGGGGGGGGGGATGTGCTTCCTCAGGCAACGGCAACAAAAGCAAAAAACAAATGAAACTACATCCAAATAGAAAGCTTTTGTACAGCAAAGGAAACTGTCAATTAAAAAAATAGAGGTAAAAAAAAATAGTGAATGGAAGAAAATATTTGCAAATGATATATCCGATAAGGGGTTAGTATCCAAAATATATAAAGAACTCACACAACTCAATACCAAAAATAATCTCATTAAAAGGAACAGAATACCTGGATAGACATTCTTCCAAAGGAGACATACAGATGGTCAACAGACACATGAAAAGATGCTCAACATCACTAATCATCAGGGAAATGCAAACTAAAATCACAAGGAGATGTCCCCTCATACCTACCAGATGATTATTTTCAAAGAGACAAGAAATAACAAGGGTTGGCGAGGACATGGAGAAAAGGGAACCCTTGCACATTGTTGGTGGGAACTGATGTAGCCACTATGGAAAAGAATATGAAGGCTCCTCAAAATATTTAAAACTATCATATGATGCAACAATACCATTTCCAAATATCTGAAAACAAAAACACTAATTCAAAGAGATATATGCACCCCTATGTTCACTGCAGCATTAAGTCAAGATATGGAAGCAACCCAAGTGTCCATCGACAGATGAGTGGACAAAGATGTGGTATACAGTGAAACATTATTTACCTATTAAAAAATGAAATCTTGCCATTTGTGACAACATGGACAGACCTAAAGGGTATTATGCCAAGTGAAAAAAGTCATAGAAAGACAAATAGTATATGATTTCACTTATATGTGTAATTTAAAAAAAGAAAATGAACAAACAGAAACATACTCATAAATGCAGAAACAAACTAGTGGTTGCCAGAGGGGAGGAGTAGGGAGTCAGGTGAAACAAGCGAAGGGGAGTGAAGTATAAGCTTCCAGTCATAATAGAAGTCATGGAAATGAAAAAGTCAATAAAAGTGTGATAATGTTGTTTGGTGATAGATAGCAACTATACTTATCATGGGGAGTGCTGTATAATTATTAATTATTAATGCATAATGTATAATTAATGTATAATTGTTAAATCACTCTGTTGTATACCTGAAACTAATAAAATTAGTTTAAAATAAAAACTAATAAAAATAAAACTATCCTTCAATTTTAAAAAGTTTAGAAAAAACGTAATTTAGGATTTAAATTACTAAAAAATTCAATCTGTTGTGCCAATGTACCATATATGTATCACTATACTTAAGGATAGTAGTACCTACCAAGACAATTGTGCAAAAAAGTTCCCAGCGATAATGTGACAGATAAATAATATGAGAAAAAATTATATATATGAGAAGGAAAAGAGTAAACATTCTGATGAACTGCTGAGCTACAAGGAGAAATTACTTCAAATGCAGCTTATTCTTGACATTAACATTAAAAATAAGCATGAGATTAGGGTGTAAGTCAATGAGAAAGTTTAAGTTTTCTACATTAAGGAAAATAGGAAGAGTATTTTTTTAAAGTGTCATAGGCTTTAAGATACATTTTTAAGAAAATTACTGACTACACAAGGAGGGACTAAGAGAAAAATAGAAAAGAATATTAAAAATTTTTTTTTTAATGTTTATTATTTATTTTTGAGAGACCGTGAGACAGACTGAGAGCAGGGGAAGGGCAGAGAGAGAGAGGGAGGCACAGAATTTGAAGCAGGCTCCAGGCTCTGAGCTGTCAGCACAGGGCCCGATGCAGGGCTCAAACTCACGAACCGTGAGATCATGACCTGAGCCAAAGTCGGATGCTTAACCAACTGAGCCACCCAGGCGCCCTGAAAAGAACATTTTAATTTGAATATTTTATAAGATAGTAAAGGGATGGATTATAACTAACCTCATTCATTTCTCCCTTTTAAAAAGTCAAATATCAATTGCTAAAGAAAATCAAATCAAACTTTGGATTCTGAAAAGACCGTTGAGGAGATCGGAATAACATACAGCTTTCTCTCCCAGTAGAGCTTCTGGGGAGTAGGAATGAGTTCTCATCTGTACCTCTACAATGAATAAGGACTGGGACTACCAGAGAAGAAACTGCTAATTACAAGAACAAACAATAGTTTTCATACACTGAAATTTAACATTCTTTACTTATGGTGTGTGTGGGGGGACCTGATATACGGATGTTTGAAGTAAGTATACAGTATTTGAGAACCAGGTTTTTACAAACTTCTATTAAACAAACATTTCCCCCAGCTACAAATAGTTTATTTCTCCACACTTACCTTCTTTGAATGGAAAAGGAGGGCTTGAATGATGTTGTTGCCATACTAAACTGGCTCTTCTTGGCTTTCACAAGAAAATAATCTATTTGGGGCGCCTGGGTGGCACAGTCGGTTAAGCGTCCGACTTCAGCCAGGTCACGATCTCGCGGTCTGTGAGTTCGAGCCCCGCGTCGGGCTCTGGGCTGATGGCTCAGAGCCTGGAGCCTGTTTCCGACTCTGTGTCTCCCTCTCTCTCTGCCCCTCCCCCGTTCATGCTCTGTCTCTCTGTCCCAAAAATAAATAAACGTTGAAAAAAAAAAATTAAAAAAAAAAATAATAATCTATTTGAATATCTCTGGCAATTACGCTTTGCTATTTCCTCCTGCCTCCGATCTTCTCTTCGAAACATCTTTTCTTCATGAAAGGATTCCTCACAGGATCATTGTATTAATCTTATAAATACTTCTGTAAGCATTTTAAATGGGCTATTGTAGATTATCCACTTGAAATGCAGTAATATTGCCAAAGTCTAGAGCTCCAACCTGTATCAGTTAGCCTCTTGATGAAGAGACTTTATGACTTCCTTGGATATTTGGCTAGTTTGGGAAAGGGCGAGGAAAGAGGTTGCTTTTTTGCTTGTTCCAGGGCGAGGGTATCCAGTGGAAAGGAGCTTCTCTCTAGTTTTCCCAGCCCCTGGGTTACTTAGTGCCTTTCCTCAGAGGCTCTGCATCATCCCCAGTGCTGCTGCTCAAACACAGTATCCTCCACACTGTAAATCTTCAGTAAACGTGGGACGTAAATGAGGTTGACCAGGACAGAAGGGATATGTTACTTTATAAAGAAATTTGGATCTCTGGAACTTGTGGCTAGAGTATAAGAGAGGGAGGAATCAAGGGCCACAGGCAGATGCCAGAATCATAAAAAGAATGACAGCCAGATGTTATATGTCTCCTGATGGAAGAATAATACCACTTAGCAAGTATCCATTTGCCAAAAAAAGAACTTGTAAGATCAGCCTCGAGATCAGGGTTTCACAACTCTGGCACTTACTGACATTTTGTAGCAGGTAACACTGCTGTGCGGAGCTGTCCTATAAACTGTAAGGTGGTTAGCTGCATCCATAGCCTCCGTCCACTAGATGCCAATAGCACCTCTCTACTTGTGACAACCAAAAACGTTTTCCGGTATTACCGAATGTCTCCTGGGTGGCAAAATCACCCTTGGTCTAGAGCTTTTTGTTGCTGAATCTAACTACCAGTTTATGGAAATAAGAGACAGGTTAACCTGTTATACAGAGATCACATCAATAAAAGTCACAATGTAGAACACAGGACAAACAACCTGGTTTCATCTATAAACAAACTGCAAAGTAAAAAATTTGGGGTGGGGGCCAGGGGCGGACCCCAAAGATTAAGAGACTTAAGAAAATGTCAATCAAATGCAATGTACAGATCATGTCTGGAGCCTCATCAAACTCATGTTAGAAAGCACTTGAGACCAAATGGGGAACTTTCAACAGCATCTTGATATTTAATGTTTCAGAAATAATTCAGGAGAATATCTTTCAGATGTATATACTAAAATACTTATAAATTTTGCTTCAAAGTAATCTGTGCAGGTCGGGGTATGAGTGTGTATGTTGGGGGGGTGCAATGATAGATAAGATGGGATAGGCCATAACTTAATGACAAAAGAAAATAATGAGGTTATGATATTGTCTACTTTTTGCATGTAGTTGACATTTTTCATCATTAAAAAAAGGAAGCATAGTAGTGATAATGACAGAACATAATGAAAAGCAGCCAGAAAAGCTGGGTAATGTTCAGTAAGAATCACACTACCATTTGAATGGACGGGTTCAAAAGAAACTGAATTCCCAAGATCTGTACGTACAGACTGAACTATTCAAAGTTTCCTAATGAAAGTAAATATGCAGTATAAGCTGACCCAGTCTCTATTTAAAGAGTGCTACTAGCTGCCTTTCATTGATAGTACCTGACTATCACACTCATCACCTGAACTGCAAATGTTTTAGAAATGTTACTATTTTAGAAGCACTGTAAAGAAAAAGCCTGTATTTAGCACCTTCTCTGAAAGCCTTATAAACTATCATTTTAATTTGATAATAAGCAGATGAAGTGGATGGAACAAAGAGGATCATTTTAGGGCTCATTTTGTAGGGCCTTAACTAGAGGGCCAGGATCAAGGGCATACCACACCAAATGCTTTCTAATTTTAACCACCGGACTTAAGGGAAAAAAAAAAAAAAAAAGAGAGAGAAAAAAGGAATACAAGTTAGCTGAAGTACTCATTTTTATAAAAATGTGTTTTATTTTAAAACAAGTCTATAAAAGTAGAAATCACATACAAAAATACCGATTACTCTGACATGTTAGCAAAATAGCTTATGGCTGGACTTGAGTCTGGAAGTACTGTGTGTCTGAGGGCATCTGGAAGTCACAGCCCATCTGGATCCTATCATCAGCCCTTGTCACTAATCTGTAAACAATAATTTCATGTAGTAAATTTAGCACTTTTTTAACCAGTACAAAATCAAAACATAATCATTTCTTGTATAACACCACTGTAAAATGTTCGTCCTTAGGTCTGAGCAGGTAAGGGCACTTCGCATCGTTGTTTCTAACATTCGAAAAACCTGATTTGAAAACAACGTTAATAGAAATGACAGGTTTTGGCTTTTTTTGTTCCATTTTGAACATCAGGGAAGGTCATCAGTGTAAATAGGAAGTTAGTGTTTTGTGTCGTTTTTTTTTTTGTTTGTTTTTTTTAAGAACTTAATCATTTTTCTTCTAGACACCATTAAAAAAAAAAAAAAAATCACTGTTCCTACCAAAAGGTTCCACACCTGAGTTTTAACTTTTACATAGGTTCAAGCTGTCTTACTGCTTTGAAACTGCACGGAACACATACCTACTTCTGGCGTGTCTTTCTGAGTGAACGAGCATGCAGTTCTTCTCACAGGACTCGAGGTCCAGTAACTTTATAAAACAATGGCTTTCAAACAATTATTGTGGGAGACAATTTTTTTTTAAAGGCAATTTAAAATACTTGATTCCAGAGTAATATAAAAATAACTTTAAGAGCCTTGGCAATAAAGGAAAATGGCAGGCAACTTCAGTTTGGCATTCTGTCCAAAATTTCGAGAACAAAGACTGGTTACCACCACCTTTCTAAAACAAAGTGAGCCATTTTAAAAGCTAAAGAACCCACTTAACATGATTTGATCGCAAAGTTAGAAGACCACAGTTCTGTTTCCTCAGCTAATACAGAATTCTGGGAACAAAGTCCATGAAGGAAACTTCAGTAACGTGCATTAGAGGGTACTTCAGATTAACTCGTCATAGAAAGTTGCCTCTTGAGCCTTCAAAGTCCATACCAATTCTTTACCTCTGGTTGGTTAGCTGTTTTTTAAAATTTAGGTTTCAAGGTGAATTGCCCAGGGCTATTTGTTTCCATGAACCTAGCTTCAAATCTAAAGGCAAAGTTGAAATGCATATTTTTCTATCTCCAGAAGAGATTACCACAAATGCTACTATCCATCCTATGATTCTTTTGTTTCACTCACAATACAAATAGCTTATTCTTCTACCAATCTATGTCTCATAAAGCAATACTGAAAAGTTAAATAGAAGAAAGTTACCATATAGACTGTGAAAATGATTTGCTGGTGGTGACTCTTATACTTGATTCTAAATAGATTGAATAAGAAGGGCACTTGGAAGAGGTGGCTCAAATCTTGCTGTTTAAGCTCTCTTGAAATTACCGGTTCTCCTAAAATTTCAAAAGGCCTAAAACTTAGGCTTTTAAAGGCACAGAAGCAGTGACGGAAGCTTTTATAGTTACTTAGAAAAAGCAAAACTTCATAGTTTTCTCTCAATGCCTGTCTAATATACTTGCAGAATGAAGGCAAAGGGAAAACCAAGAATAACAATAGCTGAGTGCTCCAGCAAGCAGGCTTCCTGCCTATTTTCCCTGTTCCAAAGAAAAGAGGAGACACCATCCTGCAAAAAATACTTCATAGACAACTGGGCTTTTGCAGTGTCAGCCGGCATTTGATGCCCCATATCTCCTGGTTCTTTTTGTTGCCAGTGGTCGGCCTGGCAATGGTGGTGAAATGGGAAGTATTAATCTGTAGATGAGGAAGGGCTTCTTTTAACAGTTGGAGGGTACCATCTGGCACGATTCCAAAAACTTGTAGTGTTTTTAGTGTGGGAATTTCTCCAAGTTCACTGGAAAGGAAGAGAAACCTTTCAGAGTAGCAGTATCTATGGTAACAGATCCACTAGGGTTACATGACCCAATTTTTACAATTTGTATCATATTCTATAAAACACAAACTGAAAACATAATTCTCAATCAAGGATTTGAGAAAACAGCAAAGGTGAATCAAACCAGAAAGCACAGACTGAGGCTCAAGACAACACAGCCTTAGGACACACGCAGCGCATTTTGTTAAATTTCTCACAACCTAAAAACTCTGAAGTTTCTTTAAAACCCAACCATATTTGCTTCCTTTCTCCATTCTCGATTTAAAACAAAAGGCGTTACTGTCTTGTGAGAAGCTAGAAGGTAGTGATGGTAAAGAATCACCACAAGTTACATGTAATTTCAAAATATGGACTTGACCTTTAATTGAACTAGACTCTTCCTCTCAAAAGATCAGCAGCAAAAGTTAAGGTAACTTCTTAATAAGTCCATTACCTGTGATAAAACCTAACAGTGACTTCACTAAGATCTTTTAGACGGGGTTATATAGTTGGGTGCAGACAGAAAAAAAGAAATAATCACACCTTTCTACGAGAGGCAAGAGCCATCTGACTTCTCCACACATTACCATTTTTGCTGTTGTTTTGGTTTGGTTTTGGTCACATATAGGCCAATCCTCTTCTCAGGTATTTCCCATTAAGTGAAATTCAACTCTGTCAACAGTGAAATTCTGGTCCACAAAAAAGGGAGCCTATTTCTCCAAAGTAAATACTTTAGGTAATGATTCTTTCTTCTTAACCCAGATCTATGTGCTTAGAAATTCATCTCTCTGATCTGTATTTGCTCCAGGTTGGGACACACAGTACAAAGTCTTAGGAAAGGGAATATTTAGTTTGGAATATCAACAAAATCCCACTGCAGATCAATGAACACATCAGTGGCCTAGAGTTAGAAGCATCCTTTATATTTTCATTTTGCTGGTAACTACTAAAAAACCAAACTTTCCTCACAGTAATTGTCACCTTGCCTCCAATCTTTCTTCCTTCCAGCCTATTCTATATACCAGTGCCCAAGGCATCTTCCTAGAGCCTAGCTCAGATTATGTCACCCCTCTCACTCACCTGCTCCACAGCCTTTGATGCTGCCCTCTTGTTTACGGAACTCAAACTGTTCAGCTGGCCTTAGGACTTTCCCACGTTCAACCTGTTCTCCCAGTCACCCCACTACCCTCTAAATGTATTTATTCTACATTCAACAAAGCGTAGTAAACACCATAGACGTTCAATACATGTTAGCTGAATAAAGATGAAGGGCACTTTAGAAAATACGAGTACTATCTAAATAAAATAAATATGCTTGGTGTTCATAAAAGGCCAATAAGATCTGGAGGTTACAACAGACACCAAAGAAAATCAGGAAGAACAAACTGCTGTTCTTGAAGTAAACTAACCTCTGGACCATAGAGACAGAAGTGCAAAGAAAGATCACAATTCATAGATGTTTATACTCGTCATTGCTTAAGATGACAGCAATTCTGCCCCAACCTTAAGTCCTTCTTACGTGAAATCTGAGTATTTGAGAACTTTGTGATGAAAATTCAGGTGCTGCGATACCCAAATTAGACAAACTGTAAGTCATTCTATAGTGGACGGTGTCAGAAGCAGAACCTAGAGGTGGGAGCAAGGAAAGGAGGTACAGCGGATGGCAGAAGAGGAAATGTTCTTGCAACAGCGCTGGGAAGGACGCTCAGCGAGGAAGGACATGACAGCAGATTCTCAGAAGACACTCAGGTGTCCCAGCTGAAAAAGGAGGGAGCTGCCTTTGATGGGATGGTGGACAACGGACCAACCCAAGTCAAAAAACCAGAAAGTCTTTACACTTTTAACGAGACCACAAAAATAAAAAAACACTGAAAGCCCCTTCGTACATGTATCATCTACAACGCAGCAGAACAAATTTCTAAGCATCTTTCTAGATTGAAAAGCAACTGAAGGCTGGTGAATACCAACAAATCTCTGAAGAGCAATGACTTCTAATTTAGGAAGCATAAACGGACACTGGTAATGTCTTTAGTATCTTTGCTGAATCTCAGTAAACAGGAGATATTTACAGACCCCCTCACACGTTCATACCTCACCTCCACTACACGATCCTGTTTTCGTTATAAAATTTAGTAAATGCCTAACTAGGAATTCTCCCTACAACAGACTTTTTATTTAGTCTCTCCTAATGCCAGATCAGTTTGCTACCTCCAGCTTGGCTTTCTTACTTGAATGAGAAATATAGAACAATCAGAAGAGAGTTCAGACTTACGGGATAAGATCGATAAAGGCATAAGAAAATAGACACAATGCGGACATATCCTGGAGAAGAAAAATCTGATTACCCAAGTATTCTAAAGCACTATCATTACAGAAGAAAGTCATTCAAATTTTATTTTCCCACTTTTGAGATAAGAAATAAAAATTCTTTAGCATAAACGGCTTTCTCAAAATTACTACTGAGGATCCTAGAATTCTTACTATGAATTTCAAATACATCAGCTGCCAGAATGGAAGTAGAGAGAATAACATTTTATCTTGAAAAACTCCTAAGGATAGGGTACAAGCAAACTAATCTTAATGGGTTCAGAAGGTAAATCAATGTACGTATTATTTACATAATGCCTGAAGAAACATCCTCTTTTACGTTAAAGTTCAAGCACAGCATCTTTTCTCTTTGTGTTACTCTTTTGGTGGTCTGATTTGTAAATTAAACTCCTGATGCCCCTATTTCTCTCATTTCAAGGTAAGATTTAGACAAGTCACAAGAAGGCAGTGAAGGTTCAAACCTAAGTCTGTTGTGACCTGAAGTCTGTATGCTTAAACATCAAGTCATACTGCCTGCAGGTATTACACCATGGAAGTGTTACTATCCTACTGGATAAAAATACTAAACTGTGAGAGCTCACGGCCTTCCCTTAGCCTCTGCTCAAGAAAAAACAACAACAACAACAACAACATCTGGGGATTACCTGCTTAGCTTCTTTTTCTGGAGAGAAAGAACGAAAGTGAGACATCTGGATAGATTCTGTTGAGAAAAGCAACCAAAACACACTGATCCCCAGGGGGCTGCACAGGCAATGAGGCTGAGGCCCAGAGGGCAAGGACAGGAAAGACAGAAGACAGAAATGCCTTTCTAGGTAGATGCTAGAGGCTCCTAGGAGTTTGGGATACTAGAAAGGGCAGGAGATTTCAGTAACAGTTCCATGGATATGAATTTACACCCTACCTCTCAGAGCCACGGATGTAAATCCTAGCATCCCTGTTAGGCAGTGCTTTTTCAAATGAGATACCAGCAGAGACCCTGAGCCCCAAGATTAATTAAAGTGATTAATTAAAAACAGAATTACTGGACTCTCTAACTCTACTAGTTAACCTGAAGTTACCTTCAGATACCTGAAGTATCTGATTTATTAATTCTTAAAACCAACTTAGAAGATTCAAACCAATCATTCAAAGACTACATAAATTCTTTGTTCAAATTCACCACCTTTCTTTGGTAGACGCCAGAGGCTAAATTACCTTCATCTGGATAGTGAGCTACATACAGGAGGTCAGCAGCCTCTTTCAGGGCATACTGGCTGGAATAAGAAAGAAGGGCACCTGACCAAATTCAAGATACTGACTTCTTGTGGTTTTCAATGAAATTGCTATGCATTTGCATTCTACATGAGGAAGGATCTTCCAGCCCTTTGGGGATAAAAGAAAGGAAACTTTTTAAAAACAAACAAATAAGTAATATTATTCCTGGGATGACTTGAGCATAGCACTTTCCAAAAGAAAGATCAGACTTCTTTTTCCTTTGTGCAAATTTTTGTGGAAGTTGCTGAGCAGGTACAAAATTAACCCTCCTAAGAGCTACCGGATTAGATATAGACTATTTTCATCCGTCCAGAAAACCTAGGACCTAGACCCGGCTCAGTCATTAACTTACTTTACAGCTTTGGGTTAAGACATTTTTCTCTTCTGGACTTCAATCTCCCCCTATTCCAAGACAGCATTAGACTCTTCTGATATTTACCATTTACATTCTGCCATTCTTCCCATTCCCTGACTACCGTCCAGAACAGCCATCACTAGATTACACAACTTTCCTCCAAGGCCAGAGGGAGCCTCTCACAGTCAACTGGGGTTGATTTGAAAAATATGGGGTGGGGGGGAAGCCCCCACTGATCTGCCTCCCAGTTATTACTGTGAGCTCCCCAGAGGTAGAAACTGTCTTCTCCTTTTGTAAATCTTCCAGATACTAGTACAGTATTGTAATATCTAAACCTGCTTCTAGGTAAATAATAAATGTTTAGTAAACTATCCCAATCAACTCAACTTTTCTAGATATTTTAAACAAAAAATTTTGCCTTCGGTTTTCTATTTTGCTGGTCTTCCCTAACCTATTTGTGGCCCACTAATATTGATGCCAAGTTTTAAACATCTGCTACTTACAGTAACAGATATTAATCCCAAGTGGCATCTCCTTTGCTCCCTGTCTTCTAGTTTTAGACAATGAAAATACTTACAGTAAAGTTTCAGGTATGATATCATAGCATCGACTGAGTGACAGATGTTGGAGGTAGTTGAGCTGGTAAAATTCTGGAAAGCAGTCATTCTTCAGCATGACACTATCACTGTAACAGAGCAGAAGAAAAAATTCCCAACCTATCCATCAATTCAGATGGAGAAGACAGAATTAGCTGACCGTTTGGTTCCTTCAACATGTTAAGATGCTTTCCTCCTTCAATGATCAGTCATGACTTTTCAATTTTTGTTTGAAAAGAAATAAACAAAAAAAATACCTTAAGTCTAGGTGGACAAGATTGGGGCATCTTCCAACTAAGGTAGAGACATCTAGGGGAAAAAATGATGGGCACGATTAAATGAGGAACACCACAAGGGTATCTGCTATTAACACTATCTTTAACATTGTGCAAATAAAACTTTGGGACAATGCAATTAGTCACTCTATTAGACACAAAACACAAAGTCATCATCTTGGCATGTAAGATTTTTGAACCCAGAAAATCCAAGAGAATCAACTGAAAATAGTAGGAGAACTATGTAACACAACAGGTTAACAACAATCCATAGCTTATCTATGTATGTGCAAAAACTGGCTGGGGAAGAAAAGAAAACAAACAAAAATCCCATTCATAATAGCAAAAAGCAAAAACAAACACCACCATATATAAACAAACAACATAATATAAAGGTAGCACTTAAAATCAATAGGGGAAATCATGGATTATTTTTAAAAAATGATATTGCTACCACAGGCAGAAAAAGACTTATTTCTCCAACTCAAATAATATTTCCAAATAAATTCCATACATATTAACAAGTCCTAAATGCAAAAATATGAGTATTTTCTTTCACTGGATCTTGGGATAGGTAAGGCTTTTCTAAACACAAAAGAACACACAAAGGAAACACTGACAATTTGCTACATAAAAATTTTAACTCTACCATGTTAAAGCAACACAAAACACAAACAGAATTAAAGAAGTGTCAGAAAACTGCAAATGTTTTCAACATACATGCAATAGACAGTTAATGGTCTTATATAAAGAGAAGAGAAAGCTAAATATAGAAAATGGGTGAAGAATATGAAGAGATACTTGGCAAAACAGGTATAAATGGAATAAGAAAAGCAAAATAAAATTGAAATATTGCTTTTTAGCCATCAAATGAAAAAAAAATTCTATTATAATACCCAGAATTGATGAAATACAATTAAGCAGATCTCACATACACTGCAAGTGGATATTTAATTTCCTGCAGCCATTCAGGGGAGCAAATGGATTTTTTTTAGGATAAGCAGATTCTTTGTGTGTGTGTGTGTGTGTGTGTGTGTGTGTGTGTGTGTTCTGAGCATTATACACTTGGCACTTTGGCTCAGTAATTCCAATTTTAGAAAAACAATTAGGTGTGCATGAAGACATTCATTTTAGCATAGCTATACTAACCCTTCCCCCAATTATTTTAATCCATTAACCTCCCTCCATTCTGTGGAACACAATGCCAATGACGGTTATTCAAAAGCTTTTATTTATTTTTTTTTTTAATGTTTATTTTTGAGAGAAAGAGGGAGAGAGAGAGCAGGGGAGGGGCAGAGAGAGGACGAGACAGAGGATCTGAAGCAGGCTCTGTGCTGAAAGCAAAGAGCCAGATGCGGAGCTCGAACTCATGAACTGTGAGATCATGACCTGAGCCGAAGTTGGGCACTTAACGGACTGAGCCCCCCAGGTGCCCCTTCAAAAGCTTTTAAATAACACTTAATGACATGAAAAAATACTAAAGATATAGTGTATAGTGAAAACAAAACCAGTGGGTATAGCAGGGGAAGGCCAGAAGGAAATATACACAAGGGTGGTGGAATCACAGGTACCTCTGCAGAATTTGGAAGAAAGTCACATGTGCTACTTTGCAATCAGAAAATGAATCAGTAGATGTTATTTATTTTTAAAACCAGCTTCATTTCCTCTGGGAAGGAAAACATGGGGCTGCTGTCAGCCCCAGTCCCTCCCCTGCAACCTAAACCTAGACTTGCATTTAATTTTTTTTTTTTTAACGTTTATTTATTTTTGAGACAGAGAGAGACAGAGCATGAACGGGGGAGGGGCAGAGAGAGGGGGAGACACAGAATCGGAAGTAGGCTCCAGGCTCTGAGCCATCAGCCCAGAGCCCGACGCGGGGCTCAAACTCACAGACCGCGAGATCGTGACCCGAGCTGAAGTCGGACGCTTAACTGACTGAGCCACCCAGGTGCCCCTAGACTTGCATTTTAAGCCGTCTCCTCAACACACCCACTGTGATAGGTGACAGGCATCTCAAAGTCATGCCTAAAAGCAAAACTTCATTTCTTCTCTAAATCTGCCCCTTCCCTAAGTCTTTTCCATCTCTGAGAAGGTACTCAAGCCACCCATCCAGCTGCTTAGGCCGGAACCCCAAAGTCACACTCAACTGTTTTCTCACATCCCACATCCAGTCTGTTACCGAAGCCTGTTCTGTTGGCTTTTTACCATCTGATCATTTCTTACCACCTCCAAAGTCACCACCCGAGGCTCTTACAGCCTTTTCTCAACATGGCACCGGAAGAAGACTTTTAAAGGTGAGTCAGATCATATCACATCATTCCCTGCTCAAAATGCTACAACGGCTTCCCATCTCACTCGGGAAAATTCCGAACAAAGCTTCTGCCTCGGCTTAGAGAACCCTGGGCTACCTTACCTCCTATCACTGTCCTCCTTGCTCCCTCTCACACACTGCCTCCCATATAAGGCCTTTGCACTTGCTGGTCCTCAGTTCTAGAATGTTCTTTCCTCACTTATCTATACAGCTCATGCCTTTCACTCAGGCCTTTGTTCAAGCATCACTTCCTCCAAGAGGCCCTCTTTGGCCATTCCATTTGAAAATAAGCCCCTCTGGCCTGTGCTCTGCCTGGTCACTCTGCTCCATTCTTTCTCCCTCCATCTCATCTCCTTTCATCACATTTAGTCATCTGATGGTTGCCTGCCTCCCCCACCAGAACATAAGCTGTACAGGGGTGACTTCATCAGTTTGGTTCAAGGCCACAGCTCCCAAGTCTGGAACAGGGCTTTGTGCATCATAGGTGCTCAATAAACATTTGTTTAATGAGTGACTAAAAAACGAAGAAACGCACAGTACAATTTTGAGTGACCCACCACCTAGCCAGCCAACGAGCCATCAACAAAACTCAAAATCAGATACCATGTTATTTTGATGCCACCCAGGAAAGAACAAAACCTTGGGGGGGTAAAACTGGTTGGTCTCCAGCCCTCACTTAAGCCCTGGCCATCCCTCAGCAGAAAGGGTTAGTAAATAGTAACTGCTTACGAGTATAGATTCCCTCTACACACGATCCCCTTCATTTCACCACTAACCGGAGCTCTACCTGAGCCAGAAGGCATCTTACAAATCCCCAAATCTAACCAATCATTTTAGGGGAGAGCAATTTCATCTAGAGAAGTCAAGGGCACATCCAAGACCAAGAGCTGGGTCCTCCAAGACCTCGGTCAGCCCCTACTGCCCCATGGGGAGGTCAGTGGGGGTGTAACAGCCAACAATTATTGTACTCTCACTAGCGTTAACATGCTATGTGAGATTAAACCATTTATTCTTAACTGCAACTCTAAGAGACAGGCTTCACTACCACTCCCTCCATTTCACTCATGAGGAAACTGAGGAACAGGAAAGTTTAGCAACTTGCTCACGACCACAAAGTAAATGGCAGAGCAGGAAGCTGAACCCGGGCAGACTGGCACCAGTCTGGGAGCTAAAATAACATTTATATTATCTTCTAAATAGTGAAGCAGTGTGTGCCATTGTTAAAGATATTAAAAAAATCTGATTCCCACTATATAATTAAGAAAACACATACTTCAACTTAAACTCTAGGTCTTTGTCCTTGCTCTGAATGTGTCTAGCAAGCACGATTTTATTACCCATTATTCTTGCCAAATCTTGGTAAACAGGCTCTCCATTCTTTTCTGGAAGAACAAGAGAAGTGTTTTAAGCCACACTTGGGACAAATTAACAGCAGCTTGCCTATAGCAGAGTTCCTCAACCTTGCAGCTAGAACCTCGTTCATTCAGAAAGACTCTCAATAAAGAAGCAGCAAATTCAGATATGAGGCACTGCCTTTTCTTGTCTTGGGGATGAGCAGAGAACTAGTGGTGAGATTCAATGTGAAGAGGCTGCTCACTGGTGGGAGTTTAAAATCCTTGGGAGGCAATTTGGCAAGAACTACCCAGAACTTAAGAACAGAGCCTAATCCTTGACTCAGCAATTCCACTTTTAAGATCCCACCCTTAGAAATGCACTCAAAGGTCTGTTTATGTTCATGACAAGGTTGTTTATAAAAGGAAAAAACTGGAAAGACTCTCAAAGTCCATTACAAGGAGAGCAAGTGAAGAAATTATTATTCAATCAATATAAATCATTCTTTATCTATTTGATGGAATATCACACAGCCACTGACAATGATGTGGGAGAGCTACTGAAAATGGGATTATCTGGAGGGAAAAAAAGGGTATTCTAAAGTATTTCATGCACTATGTCCCACTTTAAAAAACACTTTTATGCAGGAAAAAAAGCAGCAAGATGTTAGTGAGATTACTGATGATTTGTTTTTCTTGCTATTTTTCCATATTTTCTGTATTTTTGAAAATGTGTAATACTGTAATCAGATTTAAAACAGTATTTAAAGGAGAAAAATGTAGAACACAAGTATCATGTGTATAGGAGAGTGGTAAGAAAAACACTCTGCGGCTTTTACAGATGTCTAAAGAAAATAATCCCCTTGGGAATGCAAGCTGGTGCAGCCACTCTGGAAAACAGTATGGAGGTTCCTCAAAAAACTAAAAATAGAACTACCCTACGACCCAGCAATTGCACTACTAGGCATTTACCCAAGGGATACAGGTGTGCTGTTTCAAAGGGACACATGCACCCCCATGTTTACAGCAGCACTAGCAACAATAGCCAAAGTATGGAAAGAGCCCAAATGGCCATCGATGGATGAATGGATAAAGAAGATGTGGTATATATATACAATGGAGTATTACTCGGCAATCAAAAAAGAATGAAATCTTGCCATTTGCAACTACGTGGATGGAACTGGAGGAGTATTATGCTAAGTGAAATTAGTCAGAGAAAGACAAAAGTCATATGACTTCACTCATGAGGACTTTAAGAGACAAAACAGATGAACATAAGGGAAGGGAAACAAAAATAATGTAAAAACAGGGAGGGGGACAAGACAGAAAACACTCATAAATATGGAGAACAAACTGAGGGTTACAGGAGGGCTTGTGGGGGGGGGGATGGGCTAAATGGGTAAGGGGCACTAAGGACTCTACTCCTGAAATCATTGTTGCACTACATGCTAACTAATTTGGATGTAAATTTAAAAAATAAAAAATCAAATTAAAAAAAAAAAGAAAAGAAAATAATCCCCTGTCTGAAGATGCAGGCGTCTGGACTTGGGCACAGGCAAAGGACTCAACTCCCTGGCCGCTCCCAAGAATCTAGCTCCTCTTCTGATTGCCTGATACATCTTACTTTGCCAAAGACACATTTGTTCTGGAGAAGCATGTCTCAAATACTAATATCTAAGAAGATACATTCTCCAAATGTCTGATTCAAATCTTTTAAAGTATAATAAACTCTATAATAAATAAAACAGTTATGAGCTAACATCAAGTCATAAAGACACGGCTGAGGTGCGCTGGCAGCTTCACAAGGCTTTGCGTGGCCCGCAGCCTGAGAGCTCGAGGGGAAGCCATTAAAAAAAAAAACCTGTGCCATTTGCAAACACTTATCTCTGCAAATCGAGGTTTTGCCAATATTAGAAGATTAAAGCACAACTTTTTATGAGCCTTTTTTCGAGGCTTATAAAGACTGTTGGCTATTCACACATTACCCCTGACTTCAAATGCCCGTATTAAACTAAAAAACATCATGATCCTCTTAGACTGAATTAAGAAGAGTTGTAATATGATCTTATAAACAGGGCTGAGAATAGGGTTTTTCAAACCTTGGCACTTCTGACATTTGGGTCAGATTACCTTTTTGTGTTCTTCTGCTGTCCCGTGCATTGCTTTCTTGCATTCCGGGCTTCTGCCCACTGGATGCCAGTAGCATCCCTGCAGCTGTGACAATCACAAATGTCTCTAGACGTCCCCGAATGTCCCCTTGGCAGGAAAACTCTCCCTGGTTAAGCACCACTGCTTACTGATCAAACACCACATTCATCTATTCTATGTTGGGGGTCTTACCTAATAATTCAGCTGACTAAAAGAAGTTCTGCTTAAATTGGTTGAAAGTACAAGGGCTTTCACTTCCAGATTCTGGATTCGAATCCTGATGCTACCCCACCGGCTGTCCATCACCTAACCCTTCCAATCAGCTGCCTCCTCTGGACAATGGGAACAAGACTATGCGTACTGGACTGAGACAATGGAGGCAGGACAGCACTTAGAAGCTCTGCAGTAAATGAAACCTTCTGCCGGTGTGGTCGCTGTTAAGGGTCCAGTGTCCAGTGGGTCTTACCTGATCTCTGGAGATTCTTTCGGTAGCCACTGAGGTTCAGCTGGGTGACGGTCTCTGACACATGCGCGACAGCCACTTGCACGTGCTTCTCAGTGAAGTCGTAACACCAGGAGAGGTTCAGCTCATCCAATCTGCACACCAGAGGGGAAATAAGGAAAGCGTGAAAGCACAACACGGGAATGAGTTCTGTAAGTAGCACTGTCTCAAGCTGCAAAGAGAACACAAAGCCATGGATAGAGTCCTTGCCATTTCACGCACAGAACCTCTGCTTCTCTAAGCAGCTACCTCCCTCTGCTCACCTGAAACTGCCTTCTCCCCTCCTGACACACTCCCCTGCCCTGGTTTGCCTCAGAAAGTTGCCTTAGTGAGTGATGCCCCCTTCTGGAAATGGAGGGAACACTCTCCTCTAGATGGCTCAAACCTCATTACAGGACTAGATGGAGAAACTCTAGGCTATTTTCTTTTTCAACCAACCATGTTGTTAGCAAACAACCAGAGACTGAACAATCACTCGAGACACTTTAAAAAAATATGTATCGGTGGATTATACCAGGGATTCCCAATAAAGAAATGTTGACATTGCAAAAAGCCACTTCATCTTATCTGGCCTCTGCTAACTGAGCAAATGAAGGACTCAAAGACAATATCCAACCATTAAACCACAAACCCCATTCCTGACACTGCTGAATAAATGTAGGGTTACACATTTTACTTCACTGATAACATTTTTATCCAAAGGTAATCTACTTTCAGCAGATTAAAGAGATATACGGGGGTGCCTGGGTGGTCGGTTCATTAGTTAAGTGTCCGACTTCTGCTCAGGTCCTCCTGATCTCACAGTTGGTGAGTTCGAGCCCCATGTCAGGCTCTGTGCTGACAGCTCAGAGCCTAGAGCCTGCTTCAGATTCTGTGTCTCCCTCTCTCTTTGCCCCTCCCCTGCTTGTGCTCTCTCTCAAAATAATAAACATTAAAAAAATTAAAGAGACACACATACAATGCTACAGTAGAAAGATTAAGAATTATTAAAAAAGACACACAAATGCACACACACAACACAGTATTGTGTATTCTGTGAGCCATGTCCCCCTCCCATTTAGTAGTATCTGTAACTCTAGCCTTTATTTATATACTAACATTATTATATGACACAGAAGATATTTTTCACGGAGCCACCCAAATTTATGATATTTGCATTTATGATATTAGGTCTACAGATATTATAGGGAAAAGGCCTGACTGAATAGTCAGGTATAAACAGATTAATTTCAACCATACTGTTGATAAACACAGTACTAAATTTCCCTTATTTTAATAGTAAAAAAAGAAGGGGGATCACTACACAAGTATCCCCAGCAAACCCAAGTGATCTGCCTCCTCAGCTTGAACAAAGTTCAGAGGGTAAAGGATGGATGCTGTGTTACCATCAGGAGCACAAAGTCAGGAATAGCTCAAGAAATATATTCGATTGTACTCTCATGGGAGGGATAGTTGTATATTTGCCAAAACAGTTCTATAATCAAATCTCACATCATTCTTACCTGGAACAGCTGCTCAGCAAAGTCTTCAGGGCAGATTCGGAGAATCCAGAACACCCAGAAAGATTTAGTCGCAATAAATTTGAGTTCTGTGCTAGGTTACTGGAAAAGGAGGAAAATGTCAGAATACCAATACGCACTATTACTCAATTAGTAAGCATTCTGAGGAAAACAGGCTAGAGAAGTTAAGTACTCAAACACACAGGGCTTTGAGCCAGAAGTGAGTTTCAACTCCTGTCTCACTATGTATGACACCAAGCAGGATGCTTTGCTTCAGTTAATTCATCTGTGAAATGGCAGTATCAGTACCTTCTGGTAGGGTTGTTAAGATTAAATTATATAATGTGATAAAGGGCTCAGTACAGTGCCTGGCACAAAGGAAGCACACAAGAAATACTAATCAATGTAGTTTTATTTATTTTTTATTATTTTTTTAAGTAGGTTTCACGCCCAGTGTGGAGCCCAGTGCGGGGCTTGAACTCATGACCATGAGATCAAAACCTGTGCTGAGATCAAGAGTGGAACGCTTAACTGGCTGAGCCACCCAGGAGCCCCAATGTAGTTTTTAAATTAAAAAAAGAGGGGCGCCTGGGTGGCGCAGTCGGTTAAGCGTCCGACTTCAGCCAGGTCACGATCTCGCGGTCCGCGAGTTCGAGCCCCGCGTCGGGCTCTGGGCTGATGGCTCGGAGCCTGGAGCCTGTTTCCAATTCTGTGTCTCCCTCTCTCTCTGCCCCTCCCCCATTCATGCTCTGTCTCTCTCTGTCCCAAAAATAAATAAATGTTGAAAAAAAAAATATTGTTAAAAAAAAAGAAAAGAATGATGGAATAAACATTATTTCTTTTTCATCTATAATTAGCATTAACTTGTAGGCACACTTTTACTTGTCAAGTCTCCAGGTTCTTTCAATTAAACTTCTCTCAAATTTGCCCTCTCTTCTGCATTCTCAAATGCCTTGTGTTAGTGGATTCAGTGATTAAGAGCTAGAGTTCTGGAATCACACTCTATAACCAAGTTCAAATCTTGGTTCTGCCACTTAACTACCTGTGAGACCTTGGACAAGTTATTCAACTTCTCTGTGCCTGTTTTCATATCTGAACAACGAGAGCTTACATCATAGGTTGCTGTGAGAATTTATGAGATGACCTTTGAAAGTGCCCAATAAATGTTGGTAGTTAATTTTATGTATTTTAAATCAGGTTTCATCATTTCTTACCTGAGTGAACACAAAACCGTCTTAAGTAGTCGAGTTTTTTCCTTGTCCGATTAACCTGCCAAGGTGCCTAACAAGTTATTTTCCTAAATTTGAACTCTGACATGTTCCTTCCATTCTCAGATCCACTCTCTTTACGACGCTTCCCTCTTCAGTGCCTATCATGGAGTCCAGACTTCTTATAGCATGGCAGGGGCCCATTATGATCAGGTCCTCACCTCCTGTCACCTCCTCACTGTGCCCTACGCTCCAGCAGTTCCCAACTACTTCAGAGTTTAGAACTGCACAGGCGGCTTTACCTAGACTGCTTCTTTACCTTGTCACATGGGGATCTCCAACCTGAATATCTGCAATACTCAGCTTAAGAGTCACTTCCTCTGAGAAGGCTGCCCTCCCTAAATTTAACTAGGTCTCTCTGTGGGATGCATGCATCTAACAAACACACTGCACTGTAATTATCTGTCTCTCCCATGAATGGGGCAGGGAGTGGGCCTCTATTCATCCTTGCTTGTCTAGAACCTAGCATAAGGCCTGGCATATAGTTAGCATGCCAACTTGCATTGCCTGGATGAGTCCCGCACAGTACTGCAGAAGCACAGATACTTTCTGAGTCCATCTGGAGATGGACAGAAGGGCATCCCACATATATTCCGGAAACAAAATTAACATACAGAAAACAACTGCCTGTGGGACATGTTTCTGACGGCCACTCACTTGACAATGGGATCTGACAGCTTGAGGCCTTCCAGGCTTAGATTCTGCAGCTTGGAGCACCGGGACAGAATGCCGTGGAGGGTAGACACATCGATTACAGAGTTGGACAGATCCATGTGTTGCACACGGAAAGAGCTAAACAGACGGGAGAAAAGAGAGGCTACGTAAGGTGGCCCACACAAGTACCTCCAGATCAAATCCAACCTCATCCCCTCCCCAAATGAGCAGCCAATCACAAACAGGATCCTTACTACACATTTCATGTACAGTTTTGGTCTTAAAATAATTGCTACTAGTAACTCCTTCCCCTCACTCATTTTAAAATTCAGGAGGATTTCTGCCAGGTCAAAATGGTGCTGCCCATTTTGCTTAGGAAATTAGTCAGTGGGCATCATGAGAACGAGCTGGAGGTGGCTGACAAGAAGATTCTGCGTATGATGCCTCGAGGCAAAGGTGAGTGAGTGAATTACTGAAACAGAAAAGACAGCAGAAGAGCAAGCTGTAAAGGGCTAATATTGAGAGGCCTGGAGGAAACACAGGTGTGGAAGTTTCTAGGTAATTGGACCTAGTTGTTTGAAAGAGAGGGATGAACTAGAGAAGAGGATTGGAAGGTTCTGGCACAACTGTGGGTGTATGACAGCGTGTCCAGACAGTGTGTGGATTGAGGAAGGCAGCCAGGGACAGACCCCAGAGTAGCAGAGAAAGAGGCACATGTGAAGAAGACCCAGAAGGAATAGCCATGGGAGAAGGATAAACACCAGTGGAAGAGGGGTGCAGTCCTATGACCATGGAGGGAAGGGGAAAGAACTAGAGTTGGGATCCCTGTTTTGTCCTTCACTCTGCCATTTTTAGCTTATCTTTCTGTTCGGTATCTAGTCATTCCACTCAAGTTTGGGATGGCATTAAACCATACTGCAAAACTATGAGGAAAAGAGAAGTAGTTTTTCAAAAACATTCCACAAGGCAAACAAAAAGAGGGCATTTCTTTCAGGTTGCAAATCTGTCCACCATTGGATCAGAAACCCAGAGCTACAAAATCCGGGAAGACTCCTCACACACTGTCTTTATCAGAACTGGCCAGTGCAGCAAGAGCTAGGCTGGTTGAGTACTGTGCACGGCCCCTGCCTCAAGCGACTCACGAGGAGCATCTGCTGAGGACCCCCCTCCCCCTTGAGAAGCAAAATGTGCATCTCTGACCCTCGGGAAGAGCCCGAAAATAACCCTGACTTAAAGTGGGAATGGGATCACGGTAAGCAGTGCCATGTTTCAACATAAAGGCCATACAGCAAAGCATGCACTTAACATTCCACTGCATAGCTGACTTGTCACAGGCCAGAAGGCTGGACGTAGAAAAAAAGTAAGTTTTCATCTGCTTCTACCTCAAGATTTAGAAATAGTCTTTTCTAGTTTTTTTTTTTTTTTTTACCTGAAATGTTCAACTAATGGTTGATCCACAAATGATCGTGGGCAGCGGAAGGCAACCACCCCTCGAGACAGCAGCCGGCCGATCACATCTGGGTGCAGGTTTTTACCTGTGAGGTCCAAGGTCTGCCACAGGGACTCATCAAACCTGGAAAAGAGGAGGTCCTTAGTTAAGTCAGGGGCACTGGATACCAGAGGCTCTTACCACTGTTACAGAACAAGGGGGAGATGGCCATAAATCACCTTGAAGCAAATTCCGAAGGAAGCTGTGTTTC
Source organism: Prionailurus viverrinus (assembly GCF_022837055.1). Taxonomy (NCBI): domain Eukaryota; kingdom Metazoa; phylum Chordata; class Mammalia; order Carnivora; family Felidae; genus Prionailurus; species Prionailurus viverrinus. Next base: position 211,825,985 of record NC_062561.1, read on the forward strand.
TCAGTTGACAATACAATTAGCTATGACACTTTTGAGATACTATTGACCATTTCTTGCTCATCTCACAGATCAGCTTCATCTTCATCTATATATGTATTGCAATATACATTATTGAATAGGTAGGTGGGTTCAAAGTTACCTAAATGATCCCACCTGCTGTTTTTGATAAGCATAAATAAGTTACCACAATCACCCTAAGTAACACGTAAATATAACTAAAAGGAGGGAGGTCAGCCCTATAGCTGACCTTTGCACATGGGTTTGAACTCTGCAGGTTCACTAACATGCTGATTTTTTATTTATTTATTTATTTTTTTAACCGTTTATTTACTTTTGAGACAGAGAGAGACAGAGCATGAACGGGGGAGGGTCAGAGAGAGGGAGACACAGAATCTGAAACGGGGTCCAGGCTCTGAGCTGTCAGCACAGAGCCCGACACGGGGTTCGAACTCACGGACCGCGAGATCATGACCCGAGCCAAAGTCGGCTGCTTAACTGACTGAGCCACCCAGGCGCCCCACATGCAGATTTTTTATAGCACAGTACTGTAAATGTATTTTTTTTCTTATGATTTTCATAACATTTTCTCTCTGGCTTACCTTATTGTAAGAGTAAGAGTATACAACACATATAACATATAAAACCTGTGTTAACTGTTTATGTTATGGGTAAAGCTTCTGGTCAATAGTAGTCTATTCATAGTTAAGTTTTTGGGGAGTCAAAAGTTATATGTGGATTTTTGACTGGGCTGGGTGGGGTCAGTGCTCCAAACCCCCATGTTGTTGAAGGGCCAACTGTACTTTATTAAGAAATAGTACTATCAAATATCTACTAGGAAAAAGGAACCCTAAAAAGGAGTTGGGCTGTTTTACAATAACCTTTAAGCTTAAAAACAAAAACAAAAAACGTATATACATGCATGGAAATATATGTATTTGTATGAACTAATGTGAAAGGAAAAAGGAAAAATATTACTTAGATTTTGGATAGTGTTTCTAAAGCAAAACTGAGGTACTAAAATGTACTGAACAGTAAACCAGGGGGCTGTAATAGCCACAGTTTAATTCAACTTAACAAAAAAAAGAAAACATGAGATCAAGCACATGAGGGAACATTTTCAATGCCTACTAGAATTTTATTCTTTAATATTGCTTGAAATAAGCAGACCACCGGCAGGGCTTTGAAATATCGCTGCATAAAGAAACTGTCAACGTGTTATTTGACTTCTATTAACAAGAAGGCACGACTACAGTACCTGGCACATAACAAGTGCTTAAGAAATGCTGGTTATTGCTTTTATGACAACTGATACGAAGATTAACAGACTCTGCATGAAGAGGAGAGCTGGCTGAAAGAAAATCGATATGGGGTCACTTAGGGAGGAATCAGGGAAACTCCGCCACCACTGGCTCCAGCATTCCAGGGGTGCACACCTCTCCGTGGCTCTTCTAAGCAAACAGCCCACTCTGTAAATACCCGGGGCGTCTTACTGCCCACATGCCCCTGAATGGACGGGAAGGGGCTCTTGCTGGCTCACAATAAGAACTCCAGAGATGTGCAGGGAGAAGAGAGATAGATGGCCTTTAAGCACAAAGGATGGCTAGGGGCTGGCTGGGGAGGACAGGTGGTGAAGAACGGACAAAAGTTCTAACTGCAAACAAAGCCTTCCCCCACTTCTGGCCTGTTACTGTCTTCCAACTCACCAAGATGTTCCTTGTGCAGCTCACCGTTCACACTTGAAAAGTGGCAATCCCGAACCAACAGAGACACCCGTAACTATTGGTTTCCATGTGCGACACGCTTCCACGAGCCAGGCACTGCACCGCCATCTTTATACTTCATCCTCATAACTGTCTGGAAGGTACTACGATCTCCATTTTATATATGGGGGGACCGAGGCTCAGACGTGTCAAGAACGTCACTAAGGTCCCAGAGTGCTAGGTGGCAGAGACTGGGTTCGCATTTGGATCTAATACCAGGACCTGTGTTCTCCCCTCTGCGCTCACTGCCTGGCCCACGGGTGTGAGAAACCATTGGTATCCCCCTTCACTCCTAGGACATCACTTGCTCGAGAGTCGGCATCCAACCAGCAATAATACAGGAAAAAGTTCTCTGAGGTGGGTATGTTTACACCTCCAGGAGACTCTTCCCTTCCGCTGTGAAATGAAGTCACTAATATTAAATATATGAAGATACCTAGTTTGCTTTGTGGTACTGTATTTTTCTTGTTTTTTTAGTTTCACTAGATCCAAATGAATAAATAAATAACCCTTCTCTTCTCCTTCCACACATAAACCAAAAGGGATAAAAAATACTTACGCTAGGTGATACCACCTCTTACAAACACTGGAGACCTTCAAGAGTTCAGGGAGGCACAGACAGGAAAAGATTCCTAAGAGCAGCTCGTCCGGAAGGGAGTCCCATGAAACACCTTTGAGGGAGAAAAACAATGTGTCTTCTAATCATCACTCATTCACCCAATCAAGTCTACTGAGTCTTTTCATGCACTTAAAGGATACACAACATTTAACTTACAGGGGGAATTTAACACTAATCGAATTACTCATCCCACAATTGTTTTTCTGTTCACCCACTGTCTCCGTACCCTGCGGTGAGGCACCACACCTTTTCAGCAAAGGAGAAAAGAGAAAACCAAGAACACTTTTCATATCATTTTTCCCTTCAGCATCTGCTGGCCAACCTTAGTAAGGGCTATATTAAAGGCGGTACAGAGCAAGTCCCCCCTTCCATGGCATACAATAATGTCTAAGACATTGATGCCCTCCATGGCTAAGAAATGCCTGGTTTCTCTCAGAAGTGGATTCGGTGGTGGATTCAGCCATCAAGTATTGACCTTATCTACAAGGCAAATGAAGTTTTTCCCTCTTTCTTTCAGATTTACAGAAAGCACTCAGAAGTCCATTTGCCTACAAGTGCACTATCAGAAGGGTGCTTCCATCTATCTCTCTATTTACTATGGTGCCAGGGAGCATTCTAGGTGTTGGGGAGAGAGCAATAAATAAAATAGACAAAGCATTTTAGCTTCACGGGACTTACATTCTAGTGGGAGGAAACAATCACACATATAAAAATAAATTACAAGCTCTGGAAAAATTGATTAGTGCTATGCAGAAAAGTTAAGCAGAGTAAAAGAGAGGACAGGAAGTACAGGGGCCAGTGTTCAGAATCTCAAGAAAGCGGTCAAGGAAGGCCTCACTGAGACAGCGATCACTGAGCAAAGGCTTGAACAAAATTAGGGAGCCATGTTTTCTAGGTATAGGGAACAGAATGTTTGTTTTGAGGAACAGAAGAATGAGCAGGGAGGTGACAGAAGATGAGAGATGTTGGGGCCAGGTCATGCAGGACTCTACATCATGAGGCCTTCAGCTCTGACTCTGAATGTTGTGAGGAACCACCAGAGAGTTCTGAGCACAGAAAATTCTGAAAGGACTGCTTGGGCTGTGTTAAAAAACAAACAAACAAACAAACAAACAAACAAACAAACAAACAAAAAACTGGACGGGCGCCTGGGTGGCTCAGTCAGTAGAAGGGACCTACTTTGGCTCAGGTCACAATCTCATGGTTTGCGAGTTTGAGCCCTCTGTGCTTACAGCTCAGAGCCTGGAGCCTGCTTCAGATTCTGTGTCTCCTTCTCTGCCCTCCCCTGCACACACTCTCTCTCAAACAAAAACATTAAAAACAAAACAAAACTGGAGGGGGGGAAAAAGGTGGATATTTTAAGATGAGTTTTGTCTTATAAAAGCAATGTCTCAATAGAACTCTTACATAGGAACATACAGAACATAACCCACAAGATCAGGATAATAGGACAATGGCCAAGAAGGAAACAGGTATGCATGGAAGAAATACTGAGTGTTTAGATCAGTTCAGTAACTCACCTTCCTAGTCAGTCTCCCTGTACCTCCACTCGCTCTTGTACACCAAGTCTAGCGCTATCCTCTCCCTTCTGTGATGGTTCACAGGACTGATGTCAGCTTGACTGGGTCAGGGGAAGGCTAAATATTTGGTTCAACACTATTATGGGTGTGTCTGTGAGGGGTTCCTGGAGGAGATGAACGTTGGGAGTCTGTTGACTGAGAAACAGATTCCCTTCTCCAACGTGAGTGAATCTCATTCAATCCAATTCTCTGATGAGAATTGGTTTTCTCCCTGCCTTTGAGCTGGGACATGGATCTCCTGATTTCAGACGTGAACTGGAACCATCTGCTCTCCTGGTCCCTGGGCCTTTGCACTGTGGACCTGGGTACTTCCCAGCTTTTGTAATAGTGTGAGCCAAGTCCTTATAATACATCTCCCTACATCTCTTATTTTTTCCACATCTCTGGAGAACCCTGATTACTAACACACTGTCCCTCCCCCCCCTTATCTAAAAGGTGGATTTCCTGCACAGGTACACTGAACCAGGCTCTGTGGAGAACATGATGGAGAAAAGCACTGAGGGTGATAAACATGGCACTTGCTGTCTCTGGGTGGTATTCTTGGGCAATCTTTCCAAGTTTGAACATCTCCATGGTCCCCCCCAAATATGTAGCCTAAGGTCCAAACTGCTTGGCATGAAATTTATGTCACGGACCCACTCATTTTTCTAGGTTCATTACCTAGAAATATGTTCTAGCCATTTGGACTTACTTGCAATTTGTAGAATGAGTTATTCTGCGCCACATCTCAGAGGCCCTGTACGTGCTGTGCCTGCCCCGATTGCTATTAATTTAAAATCAAGTTGTTATTAGAGCCCCAGTGCTTATGGAAGGCTTCCCATGACATCACCAAAAATGGGTCACTTTTTTTTAACCACAATTTTATTATTTACTTACTCATTTGTTTAGCCCCTGCCCCTGCTGGGCCATGAGTTCTTGGGAACAAAAAAGTATTTTTTAAAAAAATAATCTTTGTATTTCCTGGAACTCGCATGGTGTCTGATACATTCGTATGATATATACATGCATATACTTATTTAACATGTCCTATCTGTGGGTGTCTGTTCTACAAATATGGAAAGGGATGGCCAGCTCAGGGTTTGAGACACAAAAGGGAAATTTCAATGAAGTATCATAATGGGCTGCAATAGGGATCACAGTGCTGTGCAGTGGATGGTGGTAGAGGAGAGATCAGAGAAGCCTTCCTGGAGGAAGTGGGCTCTACTGAAAAATGAGGAAATCTGCAGTTGCTCAATGAATGCCTGCCCCTCCCTCCCTGAGGACAAAATGATTCACTGAGGCCCTGAAACCAGGAGTAAAGGGATGAGGGCAGACCATCCATGCTGACCCTGGACCACAATGCAGGGAGGCAGCTGGAGATCACCCTGAGGCTTCTCAGTGTGGCAACAACCCCCCTTCACCATAAGGCTCCTCCAAGCTCAGCATGGACAGAGGACAGGGGTTCTCAAATACGGCTCCTGCTCTGCTTCCCAAATTCGAAAAAGTTGATACATTAGCTTTTCTTAAGTTCTCCTTCCATTAACTCTTCTGAACTCCCTGAATCTCTGGTGCCTCTTGAATACGTAGATCAGATTCTAGCATTGGATTTGGCAAAAAAGTCACACGCTTTGTTACTTCAAATCCAGGATGTTGAGACCACACTAGGACTTGCACTACGATCTGTCCACTCCTCGTGACACCAGGTGCCTGGCCTCCCCGAGGGTGAGAACCACTGGAAGGGAAGCACGCTGATGGGAATGCATCTCTGTGGCCCAAGTCTGTGAATACTGGGCAGGTTACCTAATCCCTCGGGCTCGGTTTCTGCATCTGCAGGAACAGGAATAAAATGATTTATTTTGCAAAGTAGTTCCCTGTGGAGATTAAATAATATAAGGGAAGACATCAAGCAGCAGAGTCAAACTTTCCTTTCTCCTTCTTGCCTCTATCTCTCTCCTCTCGCCATTAAAGCTGCACATTTGCCTTTTGTGATGGCTTTTCACTGCTGCTTGGAATTTCACTTATTTGAAAACACACTGGGTTTTAATAGGGTTTGGATGAGGGCTGCAGCATGTGATTGACCAAGAGGCCCAAACAGCCCTCTATCTAAGTTTGGGACCCCCAGAAGCAGATCCTGAGGACCTGAAGTCAAGTAGTTTATTTTGCTAGGTAATCCCAGGAAGCATTGGAAAGTGAAGAGATATGGAAAGGAAAGAAGCTAATTCGGGGAAATGTTAATAAGCAGGTTATCGCCATTGCCAAGTGGAGTTCAAGTCTGCCGGGGACTCCAGGAGACCCTATAGCACCCTGCCCCAGACAGACGTGGCTGTCTGTCTCAGCCACGAGCATGGGTGCTGGGGTATTAATCCACCAACAACTCTCAGTCACTGGGTGTGGGCTTCTGGGAGCGGGACAGAAATGTTAATTCCCACATGCCTGCCCAGAGAAAGGCATCAAGCAGTCATATCTGTATGCAGGAGAAAACCTGGCACACAAAGGAGTGCTGAGCTTCAAGCGGCTATGGATGGGGCACCATGCGTCCTCTAAAGACAGTGGAAAAGGAAATTAGGGAGGCTTGTTGTGAAGTGCAGGGCAGGAGAAATAAATTAATGAATTTGGTGCCTATTTTATTGGGAACATACAAGAAATCAGAAACAATTAGAACAACATGAGCTAGGTAATTAAAATGCGAGGAGGAGGGCCACCTGGGTGGCTCAGTTGGTTGAGCATCCAACTTTTGATTTCATCTCAAGTCATGATCCCAGGGTTGTGGGATCTAGCCCCGCATTGGGCTCCATGAAGCCTGCTTGGGATTCTCTCTTTCTCTCTCTCTCCCCCCTCCCTCCCTCTGCTCCTCTCCCCCAATCATGATCTCTCTCTCAAATAAAAAAATTTTTTTAAATGCGAGGAGGAAAACTAGTCACTATTGGCAGCAAGGAACACAGAGGTTTGCAGAGGACAGCAAAGCTAAGCAGTGAAGCACACTAGTAAGGTTAACACTAGAATTTGGATGTCTTCGTCCATCCAACTCCTACGCATCCTGCAGATCTCGGCTTAAACTTGTTACCCCCTCAGAGGAGCGTTCCCAGATCACCACCACAGCCCCCAGACCCAGATTTGCACACCCAGCACACCGCACAATACTAAGCCCGTAACTGGCATCCAATAAAGCTTTGCTAGATGCATCATACCTTTTACTCTCCCTTCATGCAAACTGAATATGCCAATTCTGCGTTTGCATTTGCGTTGATTAGTTACCCTTTGCTAATCAAGAAACTAGCACACACCCAATGCCTAGGAGAGAGCCTGGCAATGAATATTAGAAAGTATTCAAATACTGTTTCACGAAGGAATGACTGACAGCCCAAAGAAGAATGCTGGCTTTATTCTACACACAGGAAAGACTGCTGGCTTCTTAGGACCAGTGAGTTTCCTTATTTGTAAAATGATAAGGTTGGCCTATGACTCCACTTCAGCAAACATTCCTGGGTGCCTAATTAATGCACTAGTGCTGGGAGCTGGGTGTAAGCTACAGTCCCTGCCCAACAGCCTCACTTGGAGACAAACTAATAAACAAATACATAACTTAACATTTAAACACTGCCATTTACTGAAAGCCCTAAAGTCTCGAGCATTTATTCAAGCACACTGACTCTTAATCCAACAACCCTGTATCCATCTTACAGATAAGGAAACTGGCCTCAGCAGGGTTAAATAACCTCACCAAGGGGCTATTGGCTGTTAGGCAGGAGAGCCAGGAGGCAAAGCTGGGGCTGCTCTGAGTATGCCAAAACCCCACACCCTGAGGTGCAGGTGCAGAGCCCCAAGAGGTGGCTATGTGAAGGCTGGCCAGGTAGCAGAGGGCACTGCAGGTGTGGGCCCTGTACCTGCAAAGGAATGGCACGGCGCTGCTATGCAGAGTCAAGAAGGCTGAAGACAAAAACCCAGGACGAAGAGATAATGTACTCGGGTCAGTACACGAGTAGTCTGTGAGATGGGAGGTGGGGGGAGTGCAGAAGAACACACAAGTGCGACAAGGCCACACAACTAGCAAGTGGCAGGGTGGGAATTCAAACCCAGGTCTGACTCCAAATGATGTCCTTTCTACCACAGGATGCTCTAACATCCCACACTCTCCCCTGTTCTAAGTGCTTGATGCTCTACAAGACGGAGGAAGGTAAGAATTCAACCTGACTTACAATGTGAAGAGAACTCAATCAGGGCTAGGGAGGGAGGGCTGGCAGGGAGAGGGAGTAAAACAAAGATGCTAAGAGTTATTAAGCAGGCTGGCTCCCGAAGGGAAGGAACGAAGGCCAAGGAAATGCACGGCCCCAGCTGGCAGCCAAGTCCCCAGGACTCCCTCAGTTGATCACAGGACACGGACCTTAGGGCCCCTCGCTAGAGGTGCTGAAGCCTGAGACTGGCTGCTGTATAAGCAGATGGGGCAGAAGTCTGTCTTCCAGCTCCAGCGGCTGGTATCCAGGCTTGTGATATGCTTAATCTAATTTTACTTGCCATACTTAATTCTCCAAACATCAGCCATCTGTTTCCTGGATTCCTGACTCCTCTGCTGCCTGGTCTGTTTGCCTGAGTGGATGGGAGAGTCCAGAGCAGGACTTTCCTCCACTCACCTCTTCTACACCCCGAAGGCTGCACACCAGCCCTGCACAGAAAAGGAAACAATTATTTAAGCCCACGGCCGCCAGTCTTCAACTACACAAAGGCTGTTAAACACACTTTGGAGCCACGAAGGGGTGAAAACTGGCCAGATTCACAAACCTGCTGGTCATCACCCTCAGCCACCATCATTTCCACTTACCCTTGACGTGCAAACCCAGCTGTCCACGTCTATAACTTCGCCACTGCCCATGCCTCAAACTCCTCTGGGGAGAGCAGCTTATTGAAGAATTTTCTATGTATGAAATCTTTGCAGTATAGGTTACTCATCTTTTTTTTTTTTTTTAATGTCTTCATTTATCTTTGAGACAGAGAGACAGAGCATGAGCAGGAGAGGGGCAGAGAGAGGGGGAGACACAGAATCCGAAGCAGGCTCCAGGCTCTGAGCACAGAGCCTGATGCGGGGCTCGAACTCACAGACCGTGAGATCATGACCTTAGCCGATGTCGGACGCTTAACCGACTGAGCCACCCAGGCACCCCTATAGGTTACTCAACTTCCTGGCAATATTTATTTCTTGGAACATCACCCACACTCAGATTCAAATTAAAATTCCAAATCTTAATCATAAACTCTTGACTCTCAAAACTGCTCCTCTCCTTCAGCATGGATAAACAAATTATACTTGAAGGATAAGCCAGCACTCACACCTCCCGTTTCTTATATTTAAGGGTGGGGGCTCACTTCACATTTGCTTGTGTTAGCTTGTTTTAAGTATTAACAATCTACGCTTCCTTTCTGAAAAACCACAAACATTCTGCCAAGCAAAACACAGTAAAACAAAAGCAGGGTCCCAAATGATCCCCTCAGCCCCAGAACCCTCTATTTCTGTAAGAAACTTGCTCAACTCTGAAATGTGGGGAGAGTGGAGAAACCATGGAAATTAGGATTTGGAGAATAAGGTAAAGTATATACACCCTCTAGGAGGTCTGAGAGGAGGTCTTTTGCCTGTTATGTTCACTGCTGTATTAGTAACCTCTAGAATGCTCAGTATTAATTACTGGCTGCATGAATAAATGAAAGGAAGCTGCAGGGCAAAGAGATGCCTCATAGGGCCCCATAAAGGCTCTTGCAGAGCTGAGTTTTGGGAGCCGGGGGCTGAGATTCATTGGTGAGTCATGAAATCAATTCAGTTGAAGCAGCCTTGTTTTGAAAGAATGGAATGGAACACAATAGGAAGTATCTTAGCAAGGGGAATTACAGCTTTGTGAGATTTCTGTTTCAGGCACACACCCAGCATCGCAATGTAAAATATATTTATTACTGGTTTAAAAAAAAAAAATTTGGAGGAAAAATGTTTGCCTGTGAGCATTAAAAAGCAGATTCCCGGGCTCAAGGCAGGGCTTCTTGGATCCGAATCTCAGGAATTTTGCACTTTGAACAAGTTCCTTTGGGGATATCAGCAGACACTAAACTTTAGAGTCTCCAGTCTGAGAACCACTGCAGGCTCTGGAATGTCAAGCAGTTTAACAGCCCTGGGAAAGCTAATCAACAAATTAGTTCAACGGTGTTTTCACTGTGTTTCACTGTTTTCACTGGGGCGGAGGGTAGGGAGAAAAGGGACCAAGACAGGCATTTAATGACATGAATAAAATGAAGTTGTCCTGTTTGGGCTTGTTACTGACCCCACTACTGGGCCACTTACTTCCAATTCCTTCCATACACTCACCCCGAGGGCAAAACAGACCTGTCCTGATACAGCGTTTGCCACACAGTTTTTATCTTCCAAAATAAAAAGATGAGGAGGATTTAGTTGCCAGATGTGTATGAGTCTGGCTGGGGGCCTGCAGGGAGACTGCTGAGGGAGGAACCAGGAAAAACTCCCAGCCCAGGGCCACTGTCACCAGATCGCTACAGAAAGCAGGTGTGGCTTATTCTGCCTTAATCCTGGCAGAGCCATTAGCCACCTGTCTTGACAACTGCAGACAAAACTCCCTGGAATGATGATCCAGAGAGAGAGAGACAGAGAGAGAGAGAGAGAGAGAGAGAGAGAGAGAGAGAGACAGACACTGGAGGCCCACTGGGAATCCTCTACCCAGCTGTCTCTCATCCTGCATCAGGGAACCCACCTCTCCACACTCCATACCAATTAGCCAGTCTATATTGTGTGCAATTCCACACACATAGGATGTAGATTATTAGTTTTCCTTCCTGCCTCTCTCTTAGGTAGTAACAAACATAAAAATAAAACATTGTTTTTTCTCTTCTTGCTTCAGGCATATATATTTGAGGTCAGTTTTAACAATGTAGACTTATTGACTGGACCATTTCCAGATCTTTCCCTCTCCTCAGAGCCTCCACTTTCGCTGAGTGGAAGGAGGAAGATTGTCCACATCCGCTGGGAATCACCCTGGAAGCCCTTCTGCACCTGGGAAGCTGTACCTGGTTCAATTTGGCCCAAGGGGTTCCCTTCCTCTGGCCTCCAATTGCACTTACTACCTAGACTACTCATTGGATGCTAGTGTTTTGGTCGCCATCTTCTGCTGTGAGCTTCTCTGAGGGTGTGTTGTCTTTCTCCTCAACTTGACTTGCAATGTCCTACAAGCCAGCAACCATCCCTTAATCTCTTTTGTTTCCACAGTGCCTTGCTTAACAATGACTTTTTTATTTATACATCTCTCTCTCTGTGTATGAATGCGGAAGGACATACAGGAATCACACTGAATGTTTAAAAGCAACTGGCCCTGGACAAGTTAATCAAAATATGCTCATCTTAGCACAAATGTGGTGTCTGTCACCACATCTGGTTGGTCAAACACCAAATTGCTAGTGCTACACTCCAGACGCTAAAAATAACAGAAGCATTAAATTCTGAAAGAAAAAATTCTGTACTAACAAGGTCAGGCTAACAGGACTAAGGACAAAAGAAAAAGTGAAGTAGCTTCCCAAATGAGTGTCAGAAATTTTGTTGACCAAATTAACTGGATTTACTTATTGTGTATTATGTGCACACAACATGCTAAGAGCTTTGTGGGCACTCTTTCCCTTAATCCTCACAGCGACCTATGAAGTGGGTATTATTATTCTATTTCACAAAGAAATGAAGGCAAAGAGAGCTCAAATAACTTCCCAAGGTTGGTAAATAGCAGAATTAGGATGCAAAGCCAGATCTGTCTGACTTGATCACAATCCTTTATTGCCTTTCTAATTAATTCACCCCCTCCCCTGATGTAGATTTCCAGACGATAACCTGTAGGTTCTCATTCCTAACGAAAGGGTCAAAACCCCAAAACAACAGAGTTTTTAAAGCAAAGCAAACAAACAACCAACCCTTTTTCAAAGATAGTCAAATGGGAGGACTAAGGAATATACTTATTTACCCCGGCTCTGTAAGACTTCGTCTTCAATATTTCTTTAATCTGTCTCTTCTTCTCTGCTATCACCCACCCAATTCCTGTTCAGCCTCTGATCACCTCTTCTACAGACTACCTCAATGGCCTAATTCTGTCAACTCTAACGTCAGAATCTATCCAGAATGTGACACTTATTACTACCCCCATACCTCTTAACAAATCTCTAAATTTCTACCCTTGACCCCCTACAGTTTAATCCCATCAACGTGTCCTTTTAAAAGGTCACATCACAACTCTGCTCAATACCAGCTCTAGCCTTATCTCCCACTACTCAACCCTTAGCTCATTCCACACATGTCTTCCTTCTTCCTTGAACAAACATGACATGCTTCTGCCCCAAGGTCTTTGCACTGACTATGCCCTCTGCTTGGAACCCGTTTCTCCAAGATATTTGTGTGGCACATTCCTCACACTTAATGCCTTTACTTAAAAAGCTCATGTCTCAGTGAAGCTTCCCTTCAATACCGTGTTTAAAACTGCAATCCATATTCCCACCCCAGGACTTCCAATCCCTCTCAACTTGTTCTGTTTGGTTTTGGCCATGGCATTTATTACTTTCTAACATTCTACATATCACATTTATTATGTCTGTTGCATCCTCTCTCTCCAACAGAAGCTTCCTGAGGTCAGGAATGTTTACATTGTTTGTTGCCGAATCCCTAACAATCCCTAACACCTAGAACAATGCCTAGCACATAGTATGTGCTCAGCAAAAATGTGCTGGCTTAATGTTTTAAATACCTTCTAGCAAGAAACAGTATTATTGCACTACCTTTACCCTATGGCCTTCTGTACTCTTGGGGCTCTGATCCACTCTGGGAGGCACACGCTGATCTGTTTGAAAAGCCTGGAGACGGGGAGCAAGCCAGAAATGATATGGTGAGTTCTACATTTCAGTCAGTCTGCTCTAGCTCTGGGGATGGATCTGCAGAGGATAAGCCTGGAATTATGAGCCATTCCAATATTCAGGCAAGAGATAATGAGAGCTTGAAAAACATCCTGGAGACAAGAGGGAAAGATTCAATGATTGGCTGGATGCTGGGGGATGGCAGAATGGGACTGACCCTCACGTTTTTGGCTGGGTGACTGAACACATAATGCTGGCAGTAATGTAGACACAGCATACCAGAAGAATCCCACTTGGGAGGGACCTGGGGAGAGAAGTCCCTACACATAGTTAACATTCACTTTAGCAGTTCTTTGGAAATCACTAAAGCAAATATGGCCAAAAAACAAAACAACAATAACAAAAAACCCCAAAACCTTCAACCAAGGCTACAGAGCAGAATATAAACAACAATAACACAATCCTGCAAGATTATTGCTTATGTTCCCATTTATCAGTAGCACCGAGCTGGCCTTTGAACATGCAGATTCACTTCAAAGTTAAGAGGTAGGTATGTCTTCTCCTGGGTTAAAATTTCACATGGGTTAAAAGTCAACTGTGCATCTAAAAATATGTATCTACCAAGATTCCTGCAGATTTGTGAAAATGACTTGTCCCACTTCTTTGGAAAATGACTTCAGAAGTAGGCAATTTTGAAAATGTGCCATCCTAAAGATCACTAAACAAAGATTACCAATAAAGTAGTTCAATCCACCTCTTATGTGACCACCAGTTTACCTTACCTGGAAAGCTGTCTCTATTTAGCTTAGGTCTGCGGACTATCACAAAATCCTTGTCATTCCCCTTGCTCTTCAGCCGTTTTCGTGGGGGGCTCTGAGCGTGGCCCAGGTTTGAGAGCAGTTCCTGGGGGATATTCTCACTGTCCACCTCCTCTTTCTCCAGGGCGGAGACCCCCATGCCTGACAGCAGTTCAGAAGTCTTGCTAGAATCCCATCCCCATGTGAAGCTGGTAGTAACGTTGCTACCCTGGTCAGGAATCTCCTGGAGGTGTTTCCTGCAGAAATGCACAAAAGCCCCCCACCCCCGGCCCGTTCCTTTCAAAAACACACCCGAGTAATTAAAAGATAGGCCTAAATGAAACTGCAAGTTATGCAATGCAGAAAACTTTCACAGTGGCTCACAAAATTGCATATCTTAAGCGCCGGCGGCGAGTTTCCAAGTAGGAAAGAGAAAATAACCAAGCAAATCAAAAAGGCTTTTTGATTTACGATCACGTAGAAGGCCTTGAGAATGTCTTAAAGTGGAGGGAATAGACAAGAGGGAGAGCAATCATACAGCGACTGAAAATAGCAGGAAAGCTCAGTAAGGGAAGTCAAATAAAACCGCACACTGATCACCGCACTAAAGCATCCAGCCATCCACGCTTTCCCAAAGGGGCTAAGCAACTATTCACTCTACAGCATTAGTAACAATATTAGCAAGTAGCATTTTTCGCGGCCTAAAACAATTAAGACGGTTCATGCAAGCTCTGCCCCCTTTTGCAATCCGTTTACCTGTGCATGGCGTCCACAAGTTCTGGAGTTTTAAATGGGTGCATTAATTGCAGAACTGCCCGCCACCGGGATTCCCGCTTTGGCACGCGGCGGCTCGCGGCGTGCAGCTCCGACCCCCAGCAGCAAGACCCGCGAACTCTAGCAACGTTCCATCCTCACCGCGCGCGCAAGGCTCTTCTACTCGCTCTCCTCCGCCGCGGCCGTCTGCAGCCCCGCTGCCTGCTGGGAACTGTAGTTTCAGCCCTGACTTGTAGTCCAGCAGGCTCTCCGCTACTTCCTCCCTGGCTACTTTACCCGCCTTTGAGATACCCACAACCCCCTGCGGCTGGGGGCTGGGCGACCCATGGGGTAGGCGGGGAAACGGAAGTGGGCGGCGCTCAGGCTGCCTGGGAAATGTCAGCCTTTTGACTGGGGACGGGTTTTCTTACGGCGGAGCCTGCGGGCCTTCTAGTGATCGTCACCGCCGTCGCCTCGGAGAGTGGGTCCCAGGTCCTGGACGATTGCGGCCGACGCGGAGTTTCCCGGTCCTTCCAGACACTGTCTGGCGAGATCGGACCGTGAGCCCGATGGGGAGAGCGTGAGGCACTGTGGGGTCGAGGGTCTGAGGCCGAGAGCAAGCGGAGATCGAGAGGACCACGGAGACTCCGAGCACCCGCCGCCACGGGCCTAACTAAGTTCCCGGTCACGGAGAGGAGGTGGTAGCCCGGCCCGCTGGCCAGGTGAGAGGATGGGGGCCGCGGGCGTCACATGTGCTCTCCCCTCCGCCGGGAAGCTGCTTCCTTCATCGGGGAGAGGGTGACCCTTAGCACCGGTCTGCGGACAGGATCCTTTCCTCAACAGTAAAACAGGCACTAATGATATCGGGGGTCATCTCGAAGGCTTGGCGTGAGGGTCAAGTCAGGTAACGCTTGTGAAAGCGTCTTGTAAACAAAAGCGCTGTTCGAACGAGAGGCGAGGCGGTGTTTTAATTTCAGGTGAGCAGACCAGTGGTTCCCGTGTGCAGTGGGAAGGCTGCGCATAGCCTTTCAGCCTTGACGAATTTCATAAATGGTAGCGAGGGAACGAATACGGTGACTGTATGTTTGCAGAGGGCTTTATAGCGCAACTCTCGGGGCCACGAGCGGGGCCATTCGGTTCTTAAGACCGGCTGCGTCTGGTTGCGTCGCCGTCTAAAAACAAGCTGCTTTTAGCCTGTCTCGGCGGAGAAGAGTTTGGGGGCAGCTAGAGGAGGGAGTGTGCCATGTTCCAGATAGGATGACCATGCGAAATCTGTTGTGCACACTATACCATAACTGTGACCCTTGGAAAACATTGGAAGAGAGAAGGGGAACAAATCCCAACCCTAATAAAAATGGAGAGGATTTATAAAGTTCGGAAGTAAGCAGGCCCGCGTCATCACAAAAATTAATATTGGAGTATTACTTCGGTATGCTGGATGACTTACCTTAAAAAATAGTATGACATACCATTAAAAAAATGATTCGCTTTTTGTTGGATTTAAACCTAAAACCTGTCTTGTCCAGGTATGTGTTTGTTTCAGGCTTGGTGCTTAGCTTGAAAAGTGACTACTTCTTAATTAAGGTATTCACAAACCTTTAGTTTTTTCTTGAAAGTAAGCGAAATGGGCCTAAAGAAGGGATATGCTCACAAATTAATTTTGCCTTAAACTATGTGAAGATACTAGGTTGAATTGTCACAACTCATTAAACTGATGTTACAGAAAATATTTTTAAATGCAATATTCTGATTTTTTATATAAAGCTACCTTTATGTTACTTTGGCTAAGGAGAAAGCAGTTGCCCTGGGTTGGAATCTACATCCTTTCCCTTAAGTTGGCAACTCATTAGAAAAAATAATTTTGTCAAAAAAAGTTATAGTCTCCTTCAAGAAAGACAGAGGGAATGTTTCTGGAGGAGAAAGAAAACAAGAAAATAATATGTCGTGATGAGAATAAACAAAGTTTTGAGACATAAAGTAGATTGTATAGATAGGAAGATCTAATGGGATGATTTTAAATTTAAAGATGAGAAATTTCTAGTGGTAGGATTTAGCAAGGATTTACCTAGGAACTAGGGAACATTTCTAGTTGTCAGAATACTTTTTATATCTGAATTGGTGGACAGGAAGTCCTCTATAGGACTTCAAAAAGAGCCTTTCAACTTTGAAAATCTGTCTTCAAATTCTGTAATAGATATCTTACTAACAGTTTGCCCTGGCAACAGAAACATTAGCTTGCTGAAATAGGAATCATTTTTTTCCGCATGTCTTCTAATCATGGCTGTTTTCTATCTAAGTAAATAAAAGTTTAAATTGGTACAGGTGTCTGATATAAGCAATTGTGTCCATTGAAGAGATGAGATTATCAGCTACATATATAATTGCTGTCTGGTCTCTTCAGGAATTGCATGTAATTGCTACTGATGTGGATTATTTTTTTCCCCTGATAAACTTTATTTATTTAATCTTGCTCAGCATGCCCCATGTCCCATTTTAGTGGAGAGGTGTGACTATATTCCTAAAACTAGAATTACTAGATCATTATCTAGGATAGATGAATTATAATTGTTTTATCTCTGGAAATGACATTACAGTAAGTAGTGTTTAGTACTGTTTGGAAGTTTGAGATAGAATACAAAGTGACTTTGGGGCTCCTGGGTGGCTCAGGTTTGATTTCGGCTTAGGTAATGACCTCATGGTTGTTGAGATCCAGCCTGCATCAGGCTCAGTCAGCCCTGGGCATGGAGCCTGCTTAAGATATTCTCTCTCTCTCTCTCTCTCTCTGTCTCTGTCTCTGTCTCTCTCTCTCTCTCACCCGTCTGTCCCCTCTCTGTGCATTCCCCACTCTCTCAAAAAAAAAAATACAAAGTAACTTTGTAAATTGGGAAAGTGTTTATTGTAAAAGGGACAAGATAGTCAATATTATGAAGGCACAGGAGAGGCCAAAAAGGACTGGAAACTACACTTGACAATAAGATATATAAATAAATAAATAAATAAATAAATAAATAAATAAATAAATAAATGTATATGTATATATGTTCAGTAATATATTAGTGTTCTTTTTGAAAATGAAATATGACAAGAGATTGTATTTAAATAGAAGAGTGATGTGCTTTTTTCTTAGTTCCATCATAGCATGAAATCTTAAAGATTTCTTTAATTTTTTTATGTTATTTAGCTTAAGGGAACAAAAGACTAACAACAATTACATAGCAAGAAGTTTCTACCTGCCATGAAATTTCAAAAGGATCCTTTTCCCTCCATTAATTTTAAAGTAGATCTTTCGATCTCTGTAGTTTGACGTTTTCTGTGATGGACAGATTGGGGCAAGAACAAAAGGGTTCTTTCCCTATTCTGATTTGCTCTGTTTTCTTTTCTACCTTCCTCATGTAGATTAACAGTCTTAAGTAATAGCAGTCTTACCTGAAGGTAAAAATTCTTAGTTAATTCTATATTAAACATGACTTTTCTAGCATTCTATCTTGATATATGTAAAGGAACAATTAATAGAATGTTTCTTGTTTACTATGAAATGGAGCAAAA
Organism: Prionailurus viverrinus; assembly: GCF_022837055.1. Classification (NCBI taxonomy): domain Eukaryota; kingdom Metazoa; phylum Chordata; class Mammalia; order Carnivora; family Felidae; genus Prionailurus; species Prionailurus viverrinus. The sequence continues at coordinate 211,843,893 of NC_062561.1, forward strand.
GAAAGCATTTAAACAATTTAAATTGCATTAAGTATGTCTGGATTCAAAGAGACTCTGTAGTATCCATGTTGTAGTTAGAATGTGTAGGTTTGAATCCCAGCTTTGCCACTCACTGACTGGGAATGTGGACAAACTACTTACTCTATGTACCCTTTTCTGTTCTATAAATAAGGATATTTATAGTCCTTTCTTATGAGGTTGTGAGGTCTAATTTGATAAAGTATGTTAAGTGCTAGCATAATGCTTGGAATCCAGTAAACTCATACTCAATGTTAGCTATTGTTGTTGTTGTTGTTGTTTCTAATTACTTTAGTAAGAAGGATTCTAAGGGGTCACCGGGGTGGCTCGGTTGGTTGAGCCTCCGACTTTGGCTTGGGTCATGGTGTCGCAGTTAGTGGGTTCGAGCTTGCACGGGGCTCCCTGCTGTCAGCCCAGAGCCTGCTTGGGATTCTCTGTCCCCCTCTCTCTCTGCTCTTCCCCTGTTTATGTTTTCTCTCAAAACTACATAAACTTTTTTTTTTTAAAGGATTCTAAGGATTATTCTTTAATTACCAAAATAACTCTTACAATCTCTTTACCTGAAATCTTTAAGAATCCATTACAATTCCAATTGTTTTCTTCTTACCTGCTTACATGATTACTCACTCTCTCTCTCTCCCATGCCTTACCAAAAGTTAAGCACTTTGTACGTATCTTTTTCTTCAGAAGGGCTTGTCACACTTTGGAATTCAGCTTACCTGGTTGATTTGGCAACTCAGCTCATTTTTTGAAAATGACTTCAAAAAATATTACAACTGTTTTTATTTTTAGAGTAGGAGCCACATTCTCTTGTGGTATATCCTAAACTGAATTCTCCCTGTACATCTCCCTGAAATCTTTAAACATGGAATAATGGTTATATTTCAAAGATTTAATTTTTTATTGGTGGTAGAGAATTGTTGACTTTCATCACTCCATCTAGTTCTGATACTTTCAATTTTTCGTTATTAAGATGTTGAGTTGCCTCCTAGTTTTTATTATTTTACATATCTGAATAAAGACACATTTAAATTTACACAATCTGAGCCTGATGAATCACTAGGTTCTAGCCAGAAATCTTTCATTCAGTTTTGGAACCTTAGGTTTGGACAAAATATTTGTGTTCAGTTGCTACTACAAATCTTTCCTGCAATCTTCCCTTCTTCTCTTTTCCTTTTCTTTCTCTTTCTTTTTGAAAATATTTAGGATGCTTCAAATTCCAAAATTTTCTTAACCTGTAAATTTTCCACTTAAATTTAGCCTACAGAAACTATCAGCCATAAAGTGCTTGGGAAACAGCACCCCAAGTCAGTAACAATAACAAGCTAATTATGAAAGGCATTTGAAAGGGATTGTATGAGATCTTGATACTTGTTCAAAGACTGACTTGGATTTTAAGTGTTTAAGACTTTAGAACTGGTATTTTGAAAGGGAGACTATGTCTGGATTTCAAGTACTAAAATTTGATTGAATGAATTGGCGTTTTGATTTTGAGTAAAATCTACTTTTGCTGCTGTTGGTGTTCATGCCACCCTGTGACAGCTTTAAATCTCCTGTTCAATTTCTAATCACATGGAACTGAATTTTGATTTGCCTCCAAATTTTTGCATATTCTTCACTCATTTTTGTCATTTAGCCCAAACATGTTATTTTAATATTTGAAGAATACTACTAGAAGGACCACTTTTGTGGGTGGAGGCACATTTCCTCTTTTGTCCTTGGAGTATATTTTTGCACAGCTGTACATGGTTGCAGGTCAGCAGATGATCCATTTTTTTCTCCCTCCACTTTGATCATGTTCCTAGGAGAATGGCATTGTCTTTCTACATGACATTGCCATGTCTTATACACCTTCTTAACATGGTTCTGTCCCTTCACAACAGACAGGTGAAGGGGTGTTTGGGCTACTTGGTAGACCTATGGAGGTAATCCCAATTAGTGAAGAGAGGCAAGGGGAGCAATTTCTTGGAGCAAAGATCATTTTTTGTTTTATAGGAATGAGGGTGGACTCAGGCTGTGGTAACCACAGAGAATGAGAAGCAAAAAGCATTTGGTATCCATATTTTGGTGGGGGAGGAGACTATATGGTATAAAGCTATGCTTTGAGACTGTTGAAGCAACTGGTTATCTTCTAGAAGCACATGATATAAAGGAGGTGGAGATTAGCAAATAGCATTTATTGAGGATCTATTCTGGGCCTTGAACTCCTATTTGGTGTTAAACTTTTGTATCTTCTTTGATCTTCATGGCAACCTGCATGAGGTGATTATTTATCCTCACTTAATAGCTTAAATTGTATAAAGTTATGCAATTATTAAATTGAGTTGGGATTTGGAACCCAGGTTTATCACAGTACAATAAAACATTTGTATTTAAAAAAAAATTTTTTTTTCAATGTTTATTTATTTTTGGGACAGAGAGAGACAGAGCATGAATGGGGGAGGGGCAGAGAGAGAGGGAGACACAGAATCGGAAACAGGCTCCAGGCTCTGAGCCATCAGCCCAGAGCCCGACGCGGGGCTCGAACTCACAGACCGCGAGATCGTGACCTGGCTGAAGTCGGACGCTTAACTGACTGCGCCACCCAGGCGCCCCTAAAACATTTGTATTTTAAAATAGCTGTAACTTTAGACACCCAGCACCACAGTAGAATTTTTCATTTTCTATTTGCTGTGTGTTTTACCTTCCATATTACTACACTGATTTTTAACTAATGTTATGATTACAAAATAATACTTTATTTGAAATTAAAAACACATAACACAAAAGCACAAAGAAGAAAATAGGAATCATGTCTTTATCATTTTAGGACAGCCACTGTTAGCATTTTGATGTGTATTTGTCCGTGTGTTTCTTATGTGCACTTCCTCGGACCCCACCCCTGTCCCTTTGCCATCTCTAAAGTGCCCCTGTGGATCTCACCTTTCTTCCAGACTGGGGAATCTGGTGGCTTCTTTGAATCACAGCCTGTAGTGGAGTGTTGCTGTTCTGTAGTCCTTGACTCATGCACAGATCCCTGCTCCCATCAGTACGGACAGGTTTGCAGGATTAGTGATTTATGAAACCCTTGGCTGCTTTTTTTTAAAAGGGCAGTGGACAGCGATGAGACTGGTGGACGCTTTTGAGACTTCCTAGACTATTTAGTACAAACATTTAAGTTGTTGTTATGTTTTCATGTTTAAATAATGCTGCCATGAAAGATAATATCGTAGATCAATTTTTGTTCACGTTTTGGGTTTTCTTTAGGCTATTTGAAGAGGGATTGCTAGGACAAAGGATATGTACCTTTCTAAAGGTATCTGATACATATCGCCAAATTGCTGTACTCCTTGGTTATGAGTTTTTTTACTAAACCAAACCTGAGTTGTCTAATCGATATTTTTATTAGATTTTAATTGACAGTTACTTTATTAATTGAACATACAGATAACTAGATCAGATGGGGAATAAGGTGTGCCTCTAGCTTTGAACACAAAATTATTGAGCTGAAATAACCAAAACAGGATATAGGGATTCGTAAAGAACCTTGAAAAGTGCTGTCATTCTAGACTGAAAAAAATAATTCCTCACTTGAATTTAGGTACAGGTCAAAGTTATGGACTTTGAAACTATTATTTTCTCACCTAAGATTAGGGAAACCCCAATTTTCATCTCCAGTTTAATGGGGCCCTTAGGCCTAACTTTGTGCCATAACAAGACAACAGGAGTTCAGGTTGAACAGAATGGACGGTGTGGTAAACAGAATAATAGACCCTAAAGGATATGTATGCCTTAATCCTTGGAACCAGTAAATATGACTAGATTATCCACATTGTCCCAGTGAGATCAGATAAGCCCTTGAAAGCAGAGTTTTCTCCCCCTGAGAGTGGAAGAGAAAGTCCAAGATTCCTGAGAGGATTTGACAAACCATTGCTGTCTCTGAGGTACACAGGGCCACATGCAAAGACTGAAAGAGGCCTCTGGAGCTAAGGGTAAATGCCAGCTGACGGCCAACAAGGAAATGGCGAGCTCAGCTTTAAAACTATAACAAACTGAATTATGTCAACAGCCTGGATGAACTTAGAAGTACATTCTTCCCTCAGAGTCTCCAGAGAGGAACACAGACCTGCTGACACCTTGCTTTTGATCTTGAGAATTCAGTTGAGCCAACTTGTGCCTGGACATCTGACCCACAGAAACTATGATATAAGGGTGTTGTTTTAAGCCTCTGAGTTTATAGGAATTGTTTATAGCAGGAATAGGAGACTAATACACCGAGAATGGAAGAGATCGAACCAAACCATTTCTTTATTACTAGAATAAGGGATCCATAGTTCTCTTTATTCATCTATAAGATTTTTAAAGTGCAATCGAATCAGACTGAAAAATTGACAGCCACTGTAAAAAATATTAGTAGCTTGTGGTAAGTTTATAACTGATTTTGTTGTTTGCCTATGCCAATAATCTTATAATTCATTTTTGTCTTAGTGTTTTCTTTAAAAAAATTTTTTTAATGTCTATTTATTTTTGAGAGAGAGAGTACAAGCAGGAGAGGGGCAGAGAGAGGGAGGGAGACACAGAATCCGAAGCAGGCTCCAGGCTCGGAGCTGTCAGCACAGAGCCCCAGGCGGACCTCGAACCCACAAACTGTGAGATCATGACCTGAGCTGAAGTTGGTCGCTTGACCGACTGAGCCCCCCTGGCGCCCCAATGTCTTAAGTGTTTTTCATGCATATTATAATAAATGTAAAATGTGTGAATTCAGTTTTTCCATTAATGTTATGGTAATTTTCAAATGTTACTAGATAATCTTAATATCATTTCTTATACTTCAATAATCTATCATTTGCTTCTGCCATACTTTAGCATTTCCTTGGTAATCTCTGATATTCAGTCTTTTTTCTATGACTACCATATTCCTTGGACTGGACAATTTCAGGAAAGTAAATATCTCAGTCAAACCATAAAGGGATTTTCAGATAGTAACTATGTTACATTTAAATTCACATTGAGTTATGTTTGTTTAAAAGCTGGATCTTGAAGATGGTAATGGCTTTCATCAGCACATTCTGCATGGAGTTATCCATTTAATCTATTCTTGAATTACAAATAAGATTTGACCTACTCTTATTGTGATGGTATAAGTTTTTCTCATAGAAAATGAAATTTGAAATTTTGAGTAGTAGTTAGTAGTGGCAGAGATGTAGTAAGCCTTTGAGTTGTGGTAAGTATTTGTAAAATCGGTTTTGAAGAACATAACAAGAGTTTTATGTTGCCTTTATAGTCAGCATTAATAAAAATTATGTATATACTGAAATGTAATGTTTTTATTCACTTATTCATTCATTCAACAAATACTCTTTGAATATCTACTGTTTGCTGAATACTATATTAGAGACATGGGATATAGTACTGAATAGTCAAGTCTCTGCTCTCATAAAGTCTGGGAGGTGGGGATGGAGGAAAAGGGCTACAGGGAGAAAATAAATATAAATACACATTATATCAGGTGGATAAGTGCTTTGAAGAAAGATATTGCAGGATATGGTGATAGAGTGATGAAAGAGGGTCAATTTGAGATATTTAAAAAATATGAAAATACTGGTTGAAATACACAAAGGAATGTTTAGTTGAAATACACAAAGGAAGGGTCAGAGAGAGAGAGAGAGAGAGAGAGAGACAGAATCTGAAGCAGGCTCTAGGCTCCAAGCTGTCAGCACAGAGTCAGATGCGGAGCTCCAACTCATGGACCCTGAGATCATGACCTGAGCCAAAGTCAGACACCCAACTGATGTAGCCACAGATGCCCCTTTGTATCACAATCTTGATTCACTATTAAGATATTTATTACTTGGAATAGTGTAGTTAGCCCATGGACCTAACAAAAATGCCTAAAATTGATTTTACAAAGGTGAACCGAACATTCTGCATTTAGTTAGTAAAGGTAAATTATTTTAAAAGCATAGAGAGAGAAAAAAATAAACCATTTGCTGGTGTCTGTATTATCAGCATTTATAATTAAGAATATTTTCAAGTGTTGATGATTACAGGTTTGTAATATAACTTGAAGTCTGGAATTGTCATGTCTCCAACTTTGGTTTTCTTTTTTAACATTATTTTGGCTATTTGGGGTCTTTTCTGGTTCCATACAAATTTCAGAATTGTTTGTTCTAGCTCTGTGAAGAATGCTGGTGTTATTTTGATAGGGATTGCATTGAATGTGTAGATTGCTTCAGGTAGTATCAGCATTTTAACAATATTTGTTCTTCCAATCCATGAGCATGGAATGTTTTTCCATGAGCATGGAATGTTTTTTATTTCTTTGTGTCTTCTTCAGTTTCTTTCATAAGCTTTCTATTTTCTTATTATTTTTTTTAACGTTTATTTATTTTTGAGACAGAGAGAGACAGAGCATGAACAGGTGAGGGTCAGAGAGAGAGAGGGAGACACAGAATCTGAAACAGGCTCCAGGCTCTGAGCCGTCAGCACAGAGCCCGACGCAGGGCTTGAACTCACGAACCACGAGATCATGACCTGAGCCGAAGTCGGACGCTTAACTGACTGAGCCACCCAGGCGTCCCAACTTTCTATAGATTTTTTAACCTCTTTGGTTAAGTTTGTTCCTGGGTGCTTTATGGTTTTCGGTGCAATTATAAATGGGACCGAGTCCTTGATTTCTATTTCTGCTGCTTCTTTATTGGTATATAGAAATGCCACAGATTTCTGTATGTTGATTTTCATATCATGTGACTTTGCTGAATTCACATATCCGTTCTAGCAGTTTTTTGGTGGACTCTTGGGTTTTCCACATAGAGTGTCATGTCATCTGGGAAGATTAAAAGTTTGACTTCTTCCTTGCCGATTTGAATGCATTTTATTTCTTTTAGTTGTCTGATTGCTGAGGCTAGAACTTCCAACATATGTTGAACAATGGGTGAGAGTGGACATCCCTGTTGTGTTCTTGACCTTAGGCAGAAAGCTCTGTTTTTCCCCATTGAGGATGATATTAGCTGTGGGTCTTTCATAGGTGGCCTTTATGATCTTAAGGTATGATCCTTCTATCCCTACTTTCTTGAGAGTTTTTATCAAGAAAGGATATTGTATTTTGTCAAATGCTTTTTCTGCATCTACTGAGAGGATCATGTGGTTCTTATCCTTTCTTTTATTAATGTGATGTATCATGTTGATTGATTTGCCGGTATTGAACCAGCCCTACATCCAGGAATAAATCACACTTAATCATGGTGAATAATTCTTTTAATGTATTGTTGGATTCAGTTTGCTAGTACCTTGATAATTTTTACATCCATGTCCCATCAGGGAATTTGGTCTGTATTCTCCTTTTTAGTGGGGTCTTTGTCTGGTTTTGGAATCAGGGTGATGCTGGCCTCATAGAATGAGTTTGGAAGTTTTCTTCCCATTTCTATTTTTTTTGGAACAGCTTCAAAAGAATAGGTGTTAACTTTTCTTTAAATGTTTGGTAGAATTCCCCTGGAAAGCCATTTGGCCCTGGACTCTTGAGATTTTTGATTACCGATTCAATTTCTTTACTGGTTATGGGTCTATTCAAATTTCCTATTTCTTCCTGTTTCAGTTTTGGTAGTTTATTTCTGGGAATTTCTTCCAGATTGACCAATATGTTGGCATATAATTGTTCATAATATTCTCATATTGTTGTTTGTATTTCTATGGTGTTGGTTGTGATCTCTCCTCTTTCATTTGTGATTTTATCTGGATCCTATCCTTTTTGACCAAACTGGCTAGGAGTGTATCAATTTTGTTAATTCTTTCAAAGAACCAGCTCGCGGTTTCGTTGATCTGTTCTGCTGTGGTTTTTTTCTTTCTTTTTTTTAAATTTTGATATCCTTGGTTTCTGCTCTAATCTTTATTATGTCCCTTCTTCTGCTGGTTTTGGGATAAAGAAGATGTGATATACACACACACACACACACACACACACACACACACACTCTGGAATATTACTTAGCAATCAGAAAGAATGAAATCTTGCCATTTGCAACAATGTGGATAGAACTAAAGTGTATTATGCTAAGTGAAATAAGTGAGTCAGAGAAAGATAAATATACGATTTTTCTCTCATATGTGGAATTTAAGAAACAAAACAGATGAACATAGGGGAAGGGAAGGAAAAAATAAGAGAGAGGTAAACCATAAGACACTTTTAAATACAGAGAACAAACTGAGGGTTGCTGGAGGGGTTTTGGGTGGGGGGATGGGCTAAATGGGTGATAGGCTTTAAAGAGGACACTTGCTGGGATGAACACTGGGTGTTTTGTATAAGCGATGAATCATTAAATTCTACTCCTGAAATCATTATTACACTATATGTTAACTACCTTGGATTTAAATAAAATTTAAAAATTAAAAACCAATTCTCAAGTGTATGATTTTATTCAATAATCATTGGTAAATTTTTCTACATATAAAATAGGTAACTTTCTTTAAAGAAAATAAGATTTATATAGGTAAATGGAAAAGTGGTAAGTATACATTTGCAAGGGTCAGGGGTGCCAAACCCTGTACAGTCGAAAATCTGTGTATAAGTTTTGACTCCCTGGAAACGTAACTGTTTATAGCCTACTGTTGATTAGAAGCCTTACCTGTAATGTAAACAGCCGATTAATAGATATTTTGTGTGTATGTCTGTGTGTGTGTTTTACTGGATGAACTTGACGTTTATTTTATAGTGTGAGTATTTTTTATTGAAGATAATTAGCATACAGCATTATATTAGTTTCAGGTGTATGACATAATGATTCAACATATATTGTATGCATATTATATACTCATAGTAAACTAAGCTACAGAAAAGAAAATGTTATTAAGAAAGTCATAAAGAAGAGGGCATATATTTAAAGTACTGTATTTATAAAAAAAAAAAAATCCATGTGTAAGTGGACCCACACTGCTCAAACCTAAGTTGTTTAAGTATCAAGTACTGTGTTTTGTGAAGCAGTAAATAAGTAAGAATTTCAAGTCATTAAAGTTGTTAAGACAAGATTAGCACACACAAAAAACAAACTATTTCAAACAAAGGAAATGTTTTCAAATGGTCTTTTTCTTGCTGTTTTTCCCTCTTTTGGAACATTTTAAGTAATGGACTGTGGAAAACTTTATTTTACGAAACGTCTGATTACTTAGGATCTAGTCAATTGTGTATTTGTATAAAACTTCTGTTGGGGCTTATAACTGTAAGGAACAAACTCCAGATGATACTTTTGAAACAGTTCATGTTCAGTATTCTTATTTTGCAATATTTTTAGAAGTAGTATAATTTTCATTAAGATAACTTTTTTCCTGAAGATACAATTTATGTCAAGATTTTAAGATCTGTTTTCAAAAATTAGATATGTATTTGAGAGTAGGAATTATCCTTTTCCTTCTATTTCTTTTTTTTTTGATGTTTTATTTATTTTTGAGAGAGAGAGACTGCAAGTGGGGGTGGAGTAGGGGAGGAAAGGCGGTGGTGGGACAGGATCCAAAGCAGGCTCTGTGCTGACAGCAGCGAACCTGATTCCAGGCTTGACCTCACGAACTGTGAGATCATGACCTGAGCCGAAGTGGGACACTCAACCGACTGACACACCCAGGCATACCCTTTTTCCTTCTATTTGTAGTTCAATGTAAAGCCTGACAATTTTCCAAAGAATTTATTAACACGTCAATAAACAAATATTTAGGAAATTTCCAAGTGGTTGTTTATGTTAATGCTACTTTTTTTTTCTTTTCCACTTTACAGATATGATCCAGACCTGCTCATGAATGACTTTTGGTTAGTCAGAGTGAACATTCAATAATGAGTGGTGCAGCTTTGGGACTCGAGATTGTTTTTGTCTTTTTTCTGGCATTATTCCTACTTCATCGATATGGAGACTTTAAGAAACAGCATAGACTTGTAATTATTGGAACACTGCTAGCTTGGTATCTCTGCTTTCTTATCGTCTTCATACTGCCTCTGGATGTTAGTACGGTAAGAGGTGAAACTGAGTTTTGCAATTTGAAAGGCAGTTGTAATCATACAGCATGTTTGAGATATGTTCTTAAAACAGCTAAATTATATAAGGTCATGCTTAACTTTTTGTATTTAAATCTTTGTGAATTTGAGCATTAAAAAACATAACCAGGAAGGTCACCGGTGGATAGGTTGATACCCCCCAGTATCCCGTAACTCTGTAACCTTCTGATTTTCATTTTTAAACCATGTGTTCATTGATTTAGACAATATACAACCGGTGTAAGCATGCAGCCGCAAACTCAAGCCCTACCGAGAACAGCAACATTACAGGATTCCACGCAACTGCTACCCCAGTTCCAAGGTATTTTCTTCCTTTTGTTTTTTTTTTCTTTTTTTAAATAGTGTAGAGGAAAAATTACTTTAAAATTGTCTGTTCTTACCATTCGGGATTTAAATTTATAAAGTTGATCTTCTTTTTCTACTCATCCCCCACGCCTCTCCCATCCTTTGCTAGTAGACTTTTAATTACATTGTATTCTATTTAAATGTAAAGCTTAAATAAATTTTACGTATTTATTGGTGCACGAGGCCTTTCAGTAGATGCTAAGCAGAAACTTGGAGAAGACCTGATTTTTTTAGCCCTGGTTCTATCTCTTACTAAGAATGTGACTTCCAATGGCTTTTTTTTTCTTCTCAGCCTCTCTCTAATCTAAAAAAAACCTTCATTTTCTCTTTTGCCTGATTTACAAGGTTGTATAAGGGGATTATTCTGTATGTAGGATGTTCTTTTCATATTGTGCATCCTTTGAAACCATTATAGTTTTAGACCAAGAATGAATAAAGTTCAAATTATCGAAAGGTTACGTTAAATCCATATCAAACTTCCAAGTAAATAGGTTTAATAAATGTTGAGTATAGCTTCTACCAATGCTCTAAGTAGTGTTTGCATGCTTCTTTATGCAGCTTTTATTATTTTTTTAATCTAACCTGAATAAAGGTAAATTTAAAATGTAACTGTTACTCCCTTTAAAGCACATTAAAAATTGAATATGGATCAGCAGCAGTTGTGAATCGTTGGAAGCTCCTAGACTAAACAGTATCCTTATAGTCAGGGAAGACTATTAATGGAAGATACACATATGTTCAGAAAATTCAAACAGAATTATATACAGATACTGGCATCTCTGTCCATGGGATCTGTGCCACAGTGACTAATCAGTTAGGGCTCCAGTTACCAGGAGTTAATCACCTAATTTCTTTCACCTCCCTGTTCCCTCTCCCCAGAAAATAACCAATCCCACAAAATGGAGTGTGTATTTTAAAGACAGTTACCAGTTTTAAAGGCAGTCAAATCAGAGATTTAGTTTCATCACATATTCATTCACTTTTAAAGACTCACATTATCAGTCTATTAAGTGAACATTATGCCCTCTTTTACTCAAGGACTGAAAATACACTGAAAGTTGAAAATTTAAGTGGCATTCCTCTCTAGAACAAACTGTTTTGTTCCCTTTGTTTCTTTTTTTTTTTAGTTTGACGGTCTGCTTTGAATTTTAAGTTTTCTGTGAAGTTTTGGAAGCTAGAGTCGGTAATTTAATATCTGAATGTAAATGAACTTTTCCATGCACAAGTTAATTATATAACTTATTTAGTTATCATTTATTAATTGGCTATAAATTGTTGTTAAACAGCCAACATCCATGTTTCAAGCCATGGAGTTACATTCCTGATGGAATCATGCCAATTTTCTGGAGGGTAGTATATTGGACATCACAATTTTTAACATGGTAAGTGATAGTGAAGGATAAAAAGTTTTCAAATTTTGGCTGAAGTAAAAAGAAAAAGATTATACTTTCTCTGTGAACCTTCATTTTTAGGGTTTATTCAAGTGTTAATTTTTTTTTTTTCTTAAATCTGTATATTCTCCTTTCCTGCTCATTCACTTCTCTCCCATCTTAGAAGAAATGAAACGAAAAACCCCCAACAAACAAGAAATAGAATACAGAAACCAAAAATTTTCATTGTCACCATTCCCTTCTAGTTACTGCCTTCTCTCTTGACCTTCTTCCATTTAGTCTTCCTCCAGTCCCAGTTTTAAATGAAACTGCTCTTGCTAAGGTCATCATTGTCTCCTGGTTTTCTTTCTATCTGCTTAGCCCAACCTGCTGAATTTCCTTCATGGGTTCTATTTCTGTGGCCCATTTCCTGAATGTTGGCATTCCCTAGGGTCCCATCTTTGGTCATCTTGTTACTTGAGCCTCTCTGTATAGCTTTAATTGTAACCATAATCGGATGCATTCCAAATGTTTCTTTCTACCCACGGTAGCTTTGTCTTTCTGCTGGGTTCCAGATTCACATTATTCACTGCCTACTGAGCATTTTAGATATTCTGCAGGCAACTAAGCTCTAAAACTGAAGCTAGTGAATATTGCAAGAGAGAAATCACACGGCACAGTCAGGTAGTGCACCTGTAAATTTGTGTTCATCCGACTCATCCAGGCTCCCAGCATTGACAGACTTCTGTGTTTCTAGTCTGCTCGCTCTTTGTTCTCCACAGTGAATCCTTCTAATCACTACAGACCTCAAACCTCTACTATTCCCTTTGTGGCTCTTTCTCTCTCTTTTACATCCTAGAATCAGTCACCTTTTCTCCTTTCAGAGTACTTTACTTTCTACTTCACAGTGAAAATAGAAGTCCTCCCATGGTACTCTTTCAGCTTCCCACCAGCACACCTCCCTACCCGTCCTTTTCCCTTCCACTCAAAGAATGGAAGAGTCACTCTCAAAGTGATTACAAAGTGAAATCCCTCTTCCTGAAGTATGGACCCATCTCCTTCAGCTCTTGCTACCTATACTTTCAGCTTCCGGTTTCAACAAAGCATATACAATTCTCTCATCCTTTTAAAAAAAAGAAAAGAAAAAAAAGCCAGATCTCTCAAATGCAATCCTTTCCAACTTCCTAGCTTCTAACCTCATTGATCTATTCATCACGGCTTAATTTTGAGAGGGAGACTTTTTTTTTTTTTTTTGAGAGAGAGAGAGAGAGAGCGAGAGCGTGAGCAAGTGGGGGAGGGACCGAGAGAGAGACAGAGGATCCAAAGCAGGCTATGCCTTGACAGCAGAAAGCCTGACTTGAGGCTTGAACTCACGAACTGAGACATCATGACCTGAGCTGAAGTTGGGATGCTTAACTGACTGAGCCACCCAGGTGCCCCTCGGGGTAGGGGAGACTTTTTTATTGAAGTATAAATTAGTACAGAAAAGTGCACAAATTGTGTTCAGTTTGACTTTTTTCAAAGTGAGTACACCCATATAACCAGCACTCAGATGATATTATAGAATGTTAACAATGTTCATGCTAAGTCTAGAAGCTTCCCTCATGTCCCTCTCCCAGTCCTACCCTCCCCAAAGGTAGCCATGATTCTGACTTCCATCACTATAGATTAATTTTACCTGTTTTTGAACTTTATAAACATGGAATTAATATGGTATGTATTTTTCTGCACCTCTTTTTTTGCTCACATATTTGGAAAATTCATCTGCGTCTTATTGTACGTGTCAGTATTCTCTGCTTTGTCATTTATGTAAAATCTTCCATTATATGAATATACTGCAATTTATCCTACCCAGCCAAATTTCTTAAATGAATTGTCTACATTTACTTTTACTGTCTTCATTTCCTCATTGCTTACTCTTTCCTCACCCCATTGAACTCTATTTTCTAGCTCCACTTCTCCACTCACACAGACAGGTTCCTAATTTACTAGACAGCATTTGATTACTGTTTTCTCTCTCCACTTTGAAACGCTTTCTTCTGTTTTTTCCTCCGCGTGCTCCTTGGTTTTCTTCATATCTACTGATCTGTCTCAGTCTCCTTTACTGGCTCCTCCTGTTAGTTCTCTGCCTCTCCTTTAAAAGATGATCTTTCCCAGGGTCAGCCTTAGTTCTTTCCTTCTCATTCTACGTATTCACCCTTCCAAATCTCATCTACTGGTGTTATTTCAGAACCACTGATATGGTGATGACTCCTCGATCTGTATTTCTAATCCTCTCTCCCGAATTCTGAAGCTGGATAGCCAACTACTTCCAGTGCAGCTTCTTTGGGATGTGTCCTAAGTACCTCCGATCAGTGTATTCACAACCAGACTTCTCCCTTCCTGCTTCTCACCATATCACCACCCCTTACCCTCTCCCACATAGTCCCAGTTTTGTTTCCTTTCAGTCCATTCTTCCTGCTGAAGACTTACCAGTCTTTAGAAAACTTAAATTTGATCACATCTCCTTTCTGTTAAAGAAAAAGATTCCTCGTTGTCTGAATGCAGTCCAAAGTCTTCATAAAGGCGTTAAAGTCACTCGTGACACCGTTGTACTCGCTGTTGGTCATTGTGGCCTCTTTTGCTCCCAGAAATGTGCTTTGGTCTCCCCAAAATCTGATATTACAAAAATATTCAGTTATCTGTTATAGTTTGTTCAGTATTAATACTCAAAATCATATTTATGAAAAGAACTACACATTAAAATTGAGATTCACATCATTCTGGTATTTCGAGAATAAATAGGCATGTCAATTGTTTCTGTAATCATGTTTTTCCAACCGTCTAGGATTCTGTTACCTTTTATGCAGTCCTATGCAAGATCAGGAGGGTTTTCCATCACTGGGAAGATCAAAACTGCACTGATTGAGAATGCAATCTATTATGGCACCTATTTGCTGATTTTTGGAGCATTTTTAATATATGTAGCTGTAAACCCACATTTGCACTTAGAATGGTAAGAAAAGTTGTTTTCTTAATATTATTTTAATGTATGTTTGCATTTTTAAAAATTTACTTTTCTCTCATATGGACAGGTAAACAGACATTTCACTGAGAAACATACCAAGTTATGTGTCTAATAGATTCCCCAAAAAGAAATCTGAATAACGCATATTTCTAAGAAGAAAAAAATGGAACAACTATTAAATGTAGCTATTAGATGAAGGACTAATGATTTGTCTAATAGCTATGTGTTAGAAGTATTAACGCTTATGATTTTTTTGCAGTTTTTATTTTAATTCCAGTTAACATACAGTGTAATACTAGTTTCAGGTGTACAGTTTTGTACATGACAAAATAACTAGTTGTTTGTTTTTTTTTTAATGTTTATTTTTGAGAGAGAGCAAGAGTGCATGTGCAGGGGAAGGGGAGAGGGAGAGGGAGACAGGATCCTAAGTGGGTTCTGTGCTAACAGCAGACAGCCTGATGTGGGGCTCCAACTCATGAACCATGAGATCATGACCGGGCCGAAATCAGATGCTTAACTGATTGAGCCACCCAGGTGCCCCTTAGGTTTCTTTTTCTTTGGAGCTTGTTGAATATTTTTTCTTTTGTTCTGACTATACCTTGAGAGCATATTTCTCTTTGATGTTAGATTCAGACATTATAATAAAATTGAAATCTGTATTATACTTGTGATGTATATAATGTTATGTGAAGACATCTCAAAAATTTAGGAATAGAGTAGTAATGATAATTCTCACTGTTGCATTCCTGAGATTTGTGTAGGTGTGGCTCAACATAAAATTTTTTAGACTTTAAAATTTTTTTCAGGCTTCTCTTGGTTAATACTGAGTAAGAAAGCACCTAATGAAAAATATCTTTTTTGGGGGAAGAAATATATATAGTTTTCACCATGAACTATCCTAGATTCTAATTTTAACTATGATAGAAGCAGTGTTTCCTGTGTTAAAGTCTATTTCTGCAGTTAAGCTCTAACTTCCTTTTAAAACGCACAGATTATCTGCTGTTGTTAAAAAAGTAGCTGAGGATTGGAAGGTATACTTTTTTTCATGTAAAATCCTAGCCATCTTGTAGGGCTGTTTCCTGAAAAACCATTTAACACTAGTTAGTTTTATTTTATATTTTTGGAAAAAATATATATATAAAATTGTTGGAAAAATTTTTTCTCACAGCTCTGCTTCTGTTTTCTCTTTCTCAGGAACCAGCTTCAGACAATTGGAATAGCTGCAGCAAATACATGGGGCCTGTTTCTCCTCGTGTTGTTATTGGGATATGGTTTGGTAGAAATTCCTCGGTCGTACTGGAATGGAGCAAAAAGAGGTTATCTACTTATGAAGACATATTTTAAGGCAGCCAAACTGATGACAGAAAAAGCAGATGCAGAAGAGACTTTAGAAGATGTCATGGAGGTAATAAGCAAGTTTAAACTAACAGCCAGTCACTATTGGTTTGTTGCTGTTGTTGTTTGCACGTTAATGGGTTTCACACAGAAAATTTGGTGATGTGCGATCCTTCAGTATGTCCCATCCGGTAGGATGGCTTCCTGTTGGCCGTTCCAGCTTCATGAGGTGTCATCTCCACCTTCTAACCCACAGATTCAGCAACAATTATTCAACAGTGCAGGGTATGCTTGTCATCTTGGGGTAACCTTACAGAGCCCTTCTTTTACTCTTAAAAGTGTTGTGATTGAAAAATCTAATACTGGCTTTTTGGCATGTATTCCCTACAAAAAGTAAGAACTGCAGTAGAATATATTGATTGAAAATGTAGGAGTAAATTCACAGATAGTATTCTGTTACATTTCCTCAGGCATCTGCTGGCTATTATTACATGTTTCAAAAGAAGATAATGTATGTTTGATAATTTTTGTATTTATTTATGATATATTTGGAAGTTTATATTTGAAAATTCAGATTTTTGGAAAAAAACTTGAAAATTTGTATTTAGTAAGAAAATAATTTTTAAAAGATAATTTAAATTTGATACTGTTACCCTTTAAAGTTGGTACTAATTCAGTTGTTTCAGATTTAAGGAATATGGATTTTACCAGTTATTCAATATTCCTTCAAGAAATATAAATCCAGTTAATTATGCCAGATCTGGATTTTGCTAGGAGGAATTGTCAATGACTGAAGAAAGATAGATTTTGTTGTTGTTGTTGTTTGTTAAGTAGGAACTCTCTACTGAGGAATAGGATGTGGAAAACTAGGACTGGCATTGGTGCCGTCTTTGTTATTTTATTTTTATTTTATTTTATTTTATTTTATTTTATTTTATTTTATTTTATTTTATTTTATTTTATTTTTTTGAGAGAGAGCACACACGTGCAAGCAAGGGAGGGGCAGAGGGAGAGGGAGAGAAAGAATCTCACACAGGGCTTGATCTCAAAACCATGAGATCATGACCTAAGCCAAAGTCAAGAGTTGGATGCTTAACTGAGCCACCCTGGTGCCCCAAAAGTTACAAACTTTTGAAGGAGCCTTAGATTTATAACAGATATAGCAAATATCAGTAGTTAACTTGTTTCAGTACATATTTTTGTGTCACATGGCTGAAGAATTTAAAGGAAGAATACAATATTTTACATATAACATATAATCAGTATGGTTCATATTCAAAGTTGTGCTAACAAGTCAACAAATCTTTAAGGCAGTTTAGGAATAGAAAATTGTAATGTAATGATGATTCAAGCATCTTTTAAAAACCCAAGTCTTCTCTTGTCCCTGCTATATTTAGGTCACTTGCTGACCTCAAACAAACCGTTATAAAGGCCTTCTGGAGTGCTTTGCTTTTCTTTAGCCTGATCAAGTGCTGCTCAGGCAGCCGCTGACTGTCCTTTTCCCTGCGATCACATGTACTACTTTCAGTTCCTTGAAACTCCTTACGCACTTCTGCGTGGAGGCCTTTATAGTGGCTGTTCCGCTGTTTGGAGTATTCTCGCCCCTTCCTTTGGTTTGCTGACCTTACTCCTACTCAGGCTTTTATCTCAGCTTGAACAATCAGTTTATCAGAAAGCCTCTCACACTAGATTACACAGCAGTTTCCATACCATTTCTATTTGAATAATACCTGTTTTCCTCAGTAAGCTGAGCTGCTGACAAGAGCAATGTCTATTGGTACAGGTTATTCCTAAAGTCTGCATATTGTAAGTTTTGATGGTTATTGCTAAATTACTTTCCAAAAACTGTTCTCATTTTTAAAATTTGTAATTGTTTTTAGTGAGCTTGACTATTTCCAGACGTATATTGGCCAATTGTATTGCTTTTGTGTCTTCCCAATTTTCTCTTGATTTGTGAGAGCACATATATATTAGGGAAAATGATTTTTTTTGTCATATAAGATATAAATATATTTTCATAACTTTGTATGCCAGGTGGTTTCCTTACCTCTAGTTTTGTATTCCTTGGGGCCATTCTCTACTCTCCAATCAGAATATTCTTTTTATTGTCCTGGTCAGTTCTCTTGCCTCCCAGCCTTTGAACGTGCCATTTCTTCTGCCTAGAGCAGTGGTTCCAACTTTTTAAAAGTTTCATTAGTATAGAAATTATTGTTCTTCTTTGGGATCTGCTGGTTGTAAAGATTACCCTTCCTAACTAACCCCTTTATACTTTTCATATTCACTAAATGGGTTATTAAATTAGCTCATCACCAGCCTGTCATCTTTAAAGACCTGTAAAATCATGTCTCCCTACCACACCCTTCAGCATGGATCGTGGTGACTTTATGCTTAACACGGTGCTGGCATAGAGTGTGCTCTTTATAACGAATGTGGAATGAGTCAGTAGTTGTGACTGCTGTAGGGAACTCTCTCATTGGAAAGGAGCCGGTGCTTTGTGACGCTTGTTGCCTGTTGCTTCTTCCTCTGGTTTCTTCACTGTACTTTAGATAATGAGATAACTGAGCTTGCTGAGCAAGGTGGAAGAACACAGCATTGCAAAGTTTGTCTGATCTTTCATGACCTTTTTATAATGCTTATTCACCTTTGTGTACCAAGAGGCAAGTGATAAGAGAGTAAATCTTAAAAAATAGTAAAAATCATGAGGGTATAGATATTGCTCTTCTATAACTTTGTATTTTTACTTATGTTCTTAAGAACTTCTATTTGGTGAACAGAACTTCATGTATATGCTAAGTAACTTGGGTTGAAATTAAACTTATGAGAACACATACAGTACCTAGGGCAGTCTCATTTGAAATGTACGATGTATAGAAATGGAAATATTTTTATTCTTCTTACTTTTTTTATAGGAGGTTCGTAAAGTGAATGAAAGCATCAAGTATAACCACCCATTGAGAAAATGCGTTGACACGATACTTAAAAAGGTAATTTGTCATATTCTCATCTTTTTTCTTTTGAAATATAAATTTGTAGACTGTAACATTATAATAAAAGCATCAGAAAAGTGTGAGAACAGCCTGTGACTGTGGTCTTCCCATCTCCTTTCCATTTTCATGGAAATATTAACCATAAATTAGTAGTAATCCATACTTAGAATTTGTTCTTTTGTTAATACCAGTGTGACATTTAATTATTGGCAGTATTTGTCATTGAAATGTGGATGTAGAGGTTAAGTTATAGATAATGATTGCTGACACAGTGATGGAGATGGACCTTCATAGTTTCTAAGTGTCATTGAATGTGGTCACTAAAGGTGCACCTCCTGTACTAAACTAGAGCCTTAATAATCTCTTTCAATTGCTTCTACCATGTCATTTCATGATATATGAAATAAATTGTAAAATGAATGACCCTATGAGATATTTAACACAGATATTTAACAAGAAGCTATAAAATTAAGGTTTTGATGCATTGGTATTGAATTAGGGTATTCATATACTTCCAAAATGATTATTCTAAAAATGGACTTCTCAATAGTTGTCTTTGCAACCATAGAACCACTGAACTATTTCTTTTTCTATATTTTAAATCTGTTGTACTGATTATTAGCTAGTGTTCCCTTTGGCTAAGTTGATGGTAATGAGAATCAGTTCTCTAACCTTTTCTCTTTATATTGCTACCTTTTGAGACCTATTCAGGGAGGTTAAGTAACTTGCCCAAATTCAGGTAGGTAATAAATAAATAATAGGGCAGATGGCTCCAAATTACATGTTTGTTTTTCTCTACAACGCCTTTTAAAAATTCAACGTCTTGGGTTTGTTGCGATTCTTTTTTGTTTTTAGCTAGGAAAATAATTGACAGTTCCGTCAGGTTGCCTGCATAGCCTAATCCTCTCAAATACTAGTTGCTTCATGTAGGTAAGCTCTCAAGGTAAGAAGACACTTAATACATCTTCTAGAACATTTTTCAAGGAAATGTCAGCCACTAACAATCCAAATATCTAGAGATGCCAGTAAAGGAAGAAGATGTTTTTGAGAAAATTAGATATGCCCAAGAGTGGCAAATTTTTAAATAAAAATATAATTTTACTTTTTTGCACATGAGATTTAAAAATATCTACTTTTCCCTTTTAGTGCCCTACAGAGTATCAGGAAAAAATGGGTAGGAACATGGATGATTATGAAGATTTTGATGAAAAGCATAATACCTACCCAAGTGAAAAAAGTCTGGTAAAACTACATAAACAGGTGACTTTATTAATAATAGCTTTTTTACTTACTGATGATTTTAATTAGATTTATAATTGCTGCCCACAAAAAGCGATTTTCGAGTAAATGTGTATTTGAAGCTTTCTTTGATCCTTGTATCATTCTTTGAGGTGTTTTAACTTTGTGTTTCTCAACAGGGGTACTGTTGGCATTTGGGGAGGGAAAATTACTCACTAAGCCTAATTGTTAAATATGTCCTAGAATATTAACATTCTTGGCCCCAATCAGTAAATGCCACGTGCCATTAACACTTCCCCATCAAAACATGCTCTCTGGAGGGATGTATAGAAATGGATCAGAACATTGGCAGATATACCCAAATTCTCTTTTTTAGGTGATTTATTCAGTTCAGAGACACCGTCGAACTCAAGTACAATGGCAGATTCTTTTGGAACAAGCATTTTATCTCGAAGATGTAGCAAAAAATGAAACTAGTGCTACTCGTCAGTTTGTTCACACCTTTCAGTCACCAGAGCCAGAAAATAAATTTCTCCAATATTTTTATAATCCTACAGTTGGTATGTAATTTTACATAAATTTCAGAATTTAATGATGATAATTTTTCTAGAGAAAGAAAGTATATATTTTCCCCAGTGCAGAGTTGAATTGTATTTGTATTATTTGACATATACCATGTGGTAATATTATGTGTCTGATAAACTTCCCCCTCCAAAACTGTTTTACTTGTCATACAACATATAATCTATCAGTTTCCACTGTTACTTCACAGATAACCAAAATGCTATGCAAAAATATATGCAATACATCAAGTATATTATATATTCATAATATATACTTAAAATAATTAGAACTTTAAGCAGTTTTATATCACAAGCTTGGGTCTCTTCTTTAGTCTTGACATACTGCTAAAATATTCCCCTAAGAAGTCCTCTTTGATTATTTACATCTGTTAGTCTATTTATAAAACCTACATAAGTAGTCAGAATTATTTCATTCTCTTTAATGATTATTTATGATACTCTCTCAATGTCACCAAATTTAATACGAAGAACTTAATGAAAATATGGCAAGTGTCACAGTATTAAAGCTTCCATTTAGCTTATTTGTTTACATAAACAATTATGTTCATTTGATTCTTTTTGCCATGTTTGGTCTTGAGTATGAAGACATAATGGCCATAACATATGTTAGAAAACTACTTCAACAAAGATCTTTTCTAATTAAATGAAAGAAATACTTGTTTTCATTCATTCAACAAATACTTGAGACATATATGCTGTATGTTGTTGGGTGTTGGGTATATATCAATAAGTGTAATGACAAAAATTCCTGGCTTTATGGAGTGAGAAAGTAGACTATGTACACAGAAAGGTATAAAGAAGATACCAGAATGTAGACATCAGGTTAATGGAGGAACCCAGTGAGGAAGGAAGAAAAGCAGGATAGTGGGGTGTTTTGAGGAAAGGTGTGTGTAAAGTACATTTCCCAATAGGTTGACTTCAGAGAAGTGAGGTGGGGGTGGAAAAGAGAAAAAGGTAAAAAACAAACAAACAGACAAACAAAAGCCCAGTTGAATTTAAAAGAAATCTGGAGGAGAGCAATTAGAGGCAAGGAGAATACAAAACTCTCAAAAGTTTTCCTTATAAAATGGAGAGAAAAGAGGTAGCCTCCCTTCATTTTCCTCCCCAGTGAAGAGCATGGCTGGGGTGATGTTCATGAGTAGCAGAGATGAAATGGGAAATAGTGAACAATGTAGAGATTGCCCTTAGATTAGGAGGTAAGGCACAGGTGTACCTAAGCAGGTGAGAAGAGGTAGTGGCAGGAACTTGGGGAGGTTCCCTTCTGCCAGTTTCTCGGTGAAATGCTGAGAGTAAAGCATAGGGTAAGAGATTTGGGAGATCTGAAGAGAAGATCTGAAGAGAGAAGGTGCAAAATAGTTGCTTAGGAGTGAAGGCATGGGAGAAGATTGAATTATAGGAGGCCAGACAGGCAGTGCTCAGGATCCACCTGAAGTTGGTGATGAGGAATTTGGAATGAGACCAGTCAGCAAAGTTGGGTGCTTCACTCCTGAAGGGTACAGCTCCATGGGTGCAGGCTCAGAGTGGCCAGGGAGTTGGATCCTAACCAGGGTGTGGTCTTGCTTAGCAAGTACAGGGAAGCAAGAGAGAAAAGAAATTGGGATGCTGGAGCATAATTATCCTCAAAGACTACGGAATCTGAGCTGATAAAGGAAGCAGCAGGATACCAGGGTATTAAGTGGCAATATAAAGGTGGTACAATGAATGGATGGTTGGTCCAGATAGCGTCAGTCAGTGGAATTGGATATTAGGTGAAGGTATTGCTTGGAAACAGGGATGCTTTAATGAGGTTATAAGGAAGGAAGGGCAGTAAGAGGTTTAGGGATGACTGAGAATGAGTAGTTGAGGTGGAGTGGAGGATGAGATCACTGGAGGAAAGGAGGTCAAGGAAGTGAAAGACCCTAGGATATTGAAAAAAGGATCACTGGTGTGGACATTGAATTCATCAGGAATTGTGCTGAGAGTAGGGTTGAAAGAGTTAGAGTCTGAGCTAAGAGCTCGCTCAGCGCTTCAGTGAATGAAGTGAAAACGTAGCCTTTTCAATTTGGTGAGCTATCTTTTTTTTGTTGTTGTTAAAAAATGTCAGACTTAACCAAAAGTTAGCAGAATAGTACAAAGAATTTTTGTATATACTTCACTCAGATTCATTTACTTTATCTTTCTCTCTCTATATGTATTTTTCCTTAATCTTTTCAAAGTTGAATTCCAGACATGATGCCTCTTTGCTCCTAAATGTTTCAGTGTCTGTTTTCTAAAAATAAAGACATTTTCTTACTAACCAAATACAGTGACCAGATCAGGAAATGAACTTTGATACAGAGCTGTTTCTGTACACCTTACTCAGATTTTGCGAATTGTTCTAAAATATTCTTTGTAAAAAAAAAAAATCCCAGATCATGCATTGTATTCAGGTGTCCGTCTCCCTAGTTTCCATTCATCTGGAATAATTTCTCAGTCTCTATTTGTGTCTTCTGACATTGGTGTTTTTGGAGACTATAGGCCAGTTTTTTATTAGGTGTCCCTGGATTTGAGTCTGGTATTTTCTCATGTTGGATGCAAGGTTTGCATTTTTGGTGGGAATACTGCAGCAATGACATTGTGTTCTTAGTGCTTCATAGCAGGAGGCACATGATGTCAGTTTATCCTGTTATTGGTGATTATTTGGTGAACATGGTACCTGCCTGGTTCCTCTACTGTGATATTACTGTTTTCTTCTTTGCAGTTATGGATCCTGTATAGAGATATTTTGAAACAATATAAATATCTTATTCTTTTATGATTTTTCCTAATCATTTTTTTCTTTTATCTTCCAGAATGGTACTGGGAATGTCTTTTGAGACCGTGGTTTTATAGGATACTTGCTGTGGTTTTGTCCATCTTCTCTGTGATTGTTGTGTGGTCAGAATGCACATTCTTTAGCACTACACCTGTCTTATCCCTCTTCGCAGTCTTCATACAGCTGGCTGAGAAAACATACAATTATATTTATATAGAGGTCAGTTTATTTTACATCTGTCATAAACATACATCAGTTCATAGTCTAGTCATCAACTGTGTTTTTTCTTTATATAATCTAATAATAATGAAAGCAGTGAAGTTGCCCATAGTGTTATTCAGACTTTCAAAAATGAGCTTCATCCATTTATCAAACCATAAAAACTAAAAACTGTGTTTGAGGAGGGATGACAAGGTGCAAAATAGTGCAGAACTCTTTTATGAGAATACTTTGATCCTGTTGATGCCAGTGAAGCTGCATAATGTACAGTCTTCGCGGGAAGGGTAGCCAAGGGCACGGGAGAACGGGCTCACTTCAGGAGGTGGATTTGAAACTTATGGACAGGATATTGAACTGGTTAAGACATAGATTTTTTTCATAAATTCATTTTCTTAGGTGGTTAAAAAAAACCCTGTTACTGTGTTTAAACCAGTTACAGGTGTTTAAAACCTGAACTGTGTTCTAAAATTTTTAGAATGTCAATAAATGTTAGCTGGAGATAAAGGATAATGCTTGTGAGAGTGTATAAAGTGCCAAGGTCCGTTAGTCTTAAGTCTGTTAGTCTTAAACTGATTTTGTTTGTTTTCGTTTTTCAGATTGCTTGCTTCCTGAGTATCTTCTTTCTGAGTATCTGTGTTTATTCTACTGTGTTCAGGATTCGTGTCTTTAACTATTATTACTTGGCTTCACATCACCAGACTGATGCTTACAGCCTTCTCTTCAGTGGCATGTAAGTAGGAGTGTGTTTAGACACAAAGGAGTGACCCCACTGCATGTAGTCTATGGATGTCCCTTTTCTTATTGTTTCTGAGCATTCCACTAACACCTGCATTTATGTGAGCTCATTGATTACGTTTAAGCATTAGATGTTTGCTGACTGCTAGCTAAATCCTGCTTGAAGTTTAAGGTTATAATACAAAAGGTTTACTAGGTTAGGAACGAAAAGAAGGACAACCTGGACTTACAAGTTAGAGATTCAATAAATAGGTTGGTAAATACTAGGACCATTTGAGAGTTTAGAGGCTAAGTCAGACCTAGAGTGTTCGGTGATTCAGTGGCATCAAGCTGCATTGGGAAGGACTTAAAATGAACAGGAATATCCTTTGCTAAGAGAGTATTGCTAGTAATAGCTAGGTTGTGCTATTGTTTGTCCCTGTTGGTAAGTTGGTCATATTAGGTATTTATAAAATAGGCTGCACTTAGGCAGGTTCCCAGAGAAATCCATATCTGAAGCATCTTTAAGACTTTTTTCTTTAAATCTTTTTTCCCTGAAATAATTATAGAGTCACAGGAAGTTGCAAATACAGTACAAAGGGTCCTACTAACTAACCTTCACCCAGCTTCTCCGAATGGAGAAATTTTATATAGCTATTGTACAATATCCAAACCAGGAATTGTACATTGATATATTACTCTGAATTAGGTTACAGACCTTATTTAGTTCTTACCACTTTTTATCCTTCATTCATGTGCGTGTGTGTGTGTGTGTGTGTGTGTGTGTAGATTCACATAACCACCACCACAATCAAGATACAGAACTGTTCCATCATCACAAAATAACTCCCCATATTTCCTCTTTGTATTCACACCCTCCCTTCATTTTCCTCACCACC
This sequence comes from Prionailurus viverrinus, assembly GCF_022837055.1. NCBI lineage: Eukaryota > Metazoa > Chordata > Mammalia > Carnivora > Felidae > Prionailurus > Prionailurus viverrinus. The sequence goes on from NC_062561.1 coordinate 211,869,398, forward strand.
TGTTCTCCAACTCTATAGTTCTGTGAGGTTCTCTTTTTATCTGGACAAAACTGAGCTCTAACAGTTCTTTGTACCTGAACTTGTCAGAATGACCTACTTCAATACAACTTCAGCTCCTTTATGTACTGAGTACAGTTCCCCTCAAGGATATTGCTGTCCTGGTCATGTGGACATGGATTGCACAGATGGTAGATTTGAATAAAGTGCGTACGAAAATTCTTCAGGTACTGCACAAATCTTAGGATGAAACAGTGACAGACACAACCAAAGCAGGCAGCCTGAGGCTGGAGTTTTGCCCTGATGTTTTAGGGAGATGTGATTAATAGGATATTCAGAATGTCTCTCAAATAAGGGCAGTTTGCATTAAGAATTCAAGATACATGTAATACAAATAGATGAAAATAACAACATAATAAAATGTACTTTGCTGCTATATTTTTTCTTATTCTGTTTATATATGCTTATTGCAGGTTATTTTGCCGTTTGACTCCTCCTTTATGTCTTAATTTCTTGGGTTTGACCCATATGGATTCGTCCATCTCTCACCAGAATACTCAGCCAACTGCTTATACATCTGTAAGTATGGTCAGGAAACAGTTTTTTTAGATTTGTTGTCTCTACAAGATGTATTATTGTGGAATTTCTTTTAATGCCAGCAGAAATGTTCTATAGTGTTATTAGGATTTTTTAAAATATCGAACTTATTTTAAAGGTTGTATCTGACTGGGTAAAAATGATTTTGTTCTCTTTTATTGTAAAAAAAACACAAAATTTTTTGGTTCACATAGGTTGACCAGATGAGCAATATCAATAGACCTGATCTATAATATTAGCTTTCATATTTATAATCTTCATGTACATGATAATTTTTAGTAATATTTATAAAATATTAATTTTCTTTATGTGAAAACCTTAATAAATAAGCAAATTCGATATTAGTGACATATAACATTGTATGTAGTGTAAAGTGTACAATAGAATGATTCGATACGTGTAGATATTTTGAAATGATTGCCACAAAAAGTTAACACCCATCACCTCACATCGTTACAAGTTTTTTTTGTGATGAGAACTTAAAATCAGTCCATTTAGTGCTTTATTTCTACTTTTTGAAAAGTCCGAATTTGTTAATAAGACTGGTGATGAGTGAATTTTTTTAATGGTGGAAAGGAATGAAAAATACAGAATTGTACTAATTTAACTTACTTTTTTTTTTTTTTTTTTTTTTTTTTGCCTCTTTAGATTATGGGTTCCATGAAAGTTTTATCCTTTATTGCAGATGGATTCTACATATATTATCCTATGTTGGTGGTTATTCTCTGCATTGCTACTTACTTTAGGTAAGAAACTTAACATCAATTATTTTTCCTCTCATTCTTATTCAATCTGGATATCCTTTCTCCTTAAAGCCTTTTTAAATATTCAGTTGTTAGGTTTTGGTTGTTGTTTGTTTTATTGTGGCTTTGGGAGAGCGAGGGATAGCTTAAATGCTTTGCTTAAATGATCAAGTCAGGTTCTCCCTCTGAAGGGATTTTTAAGAAAAGAGAAGTAGAGTTATTCTTTTACAAGTTTTTAGATTACAAGATAATAAGATAGAATGTTAACTCTTAAGTTCTGGCCTTCAGCACTGACAGCTAGCGTAGCTCATAAAATACCCCCCCAGGCCCATCTTTTATCCAGTAACATAAATGAATCTGAGGGTGGGGCACCTGGGTAGCTCAGTCAGTTAAACAACTGACTCTTGATTTCAGCTCAGGTCTGATCTCATGGTCAGAACAGTGTGGAGCCTGCTTGGGATTCTGTCTCTCCCTGTCTCTCTGCTTCTCCCTGGCTCTCAGACGTACTCGCTCTCAAAATAAATAAACAAACTTGAAAAAAAAAATGAGTCTTAAGGCTTTCCCCACAATCATTGCCAGGTTTCTAGATGCCTCAGACCTTAGCCAGCACAAAGCATCAGGTGAGGAGCAACTGTAATCAGGCAGTACATACATGTGAGGTTGGACAGGAAAGGACACAGGGTATGTTTTTTTATAGGATTAGAAAGATGCTTGATTCTTGGCAAGGGTGTGACTCACAAGGAGGTAAAGACAGATCTACTTGGCTTCTAGCACCCTGTCTCCCCTACTTCCACGTCAGGTACCCTCATCCTGTACTGTGTCTGCCCTCTTCTGCTGATTGCTTAAGTGCTCTGTGACAAGCCAAAAATACCACTTTAAAAAAAAAAATTGATGTTAATCACTTCGCTTTTCTGATGAAAATGTTTTATCCAACCACTTTTCATTTAAAACTTCCAATACCATTAGGGGCGCCTGGGTGGCTCAGTCTGTTGAGCGTCCAACTTCAGCTCAGGTCATGATCTCGTGGTCCGTGAGTTCGAGCCCTGCATCAGGCTCTGTGCTGACAGCTCGGAGCCTGGAGCCTGTTTCGTATTCTGTGTCTCCCTCTTTCTCTCTCCTTCCCCGCTCATGCTCTGTCTCTCTCTTCTCAAAAATAAATAAACGTTAAAAAAAAAATTAAAAAAAAAAAACTTCCAATACCATTAGATAGTTATTACAGATAATGTATATGTACTCATTAAGAAGTTAAGTAAACAAATATCGTTTGAAATAAATTCTCTATTGGATGTTTTAAAACGTTTATAGGGGTGCCTGAGTGGCTCAGTCGGTTGAACGTCTGTGCTCAGGTCATGATCTTACAGTCCGTGAGTTGGAGCCCCGCATTGGGCTGTTGCTGTCAGCCTGTCAGTGCAGAGCCCGCTTCGGATCTCCTGTTCCCCTGTCTCTGTATAGTGTCTTCCTTTACTACATCATTTTCACAGTATAAACAAACCTATTGTCTTTTTTACCTTATAGAAAAAAAACTTGAAAATCAGACTTATTAGCAGTTCATATTAACAGTTTTATTTGAAAATATAATCTCTTATTTTACCTATGAGAAGGCAAAATATAAATGTTTTAATTTTTTAAAACATTTTTCTTTATTTTTGAGAGAGAGATTGAGACAGAGCGCGAGCTGGGGAGGGGCAGAGAGCAAGGGAGACACAGAATCTGTAGCAGGCTCCAGGCTTTGAGCTGTTAGCACAGAGCCCGATGCAGACCTCAAACCCTGAACCGTGAGATCATGACCTGAGCTTTTACTTAAACTGCGTTCGCTAGGACTAATACAAATGGTATTGCTTTTTATTTCAAGCTTTTATTTAAATTCTGTTTAACGTAGGTGCGCCTGTGTGGCTCAGTCCGTTAAGCGTCCGACCTCATCTTAGGTCATGATCTCACGGTTCACGACTTTGAGCCCCGCATCAGGCTCTCTGCTGACTGCTCGGAGCCTAGAGCCTGCTTTGATTCTGTGTCTGCCTCTCTCTCTGCCCCTACCCTGCTCGTGCTGTCCCTCTCTCTTTCTCGCTTTCTCTCTCTCAAAAATAAATAAAAATTTAAAAAAAATTAAAACATTTATATTTTGCCTTCTCATAGGTAAAATAAAGGATTATATTTTCAAATAAAACTTTTATTTATGAGCTATTATGAACTAATAATACGTCTGATTTTCAAGTTTTTTTCTGTAAAGTAAAAAAGACAATAGTTTTGTTTATACCATGAAAATGACCTAGTAAAGGAAGACACTATACTTTGCATGTCCAAAACTTAGTTTTGATTATATGTTTATTCATTTTAAAAGTTTATAAAACTGGGGCATCTGCGTGGCTCAGTCAGTTGGGCATCCTGTTCTTGATCTTGGCTCAGGTCATCATCCCAGGGCCACGGGATTGAGCTCTGTGTCGGGCTCTGTACTGTGTGGAGCCTGCTTAGGATTCTCTCTCTCTCTCTTCCTCTGCCCCACTCCCCCACTCACACTCTATCTCTAAAATAAAAAAATAAAAATAAATTTAAAAAAATTTTTTAAGTTTATAAAACTATTAATGAAACATTAAGAGCTTGTGATGTGTGAATTATGTTTTCACACGTTAGTAGTTTTGTTGGCAAGATTAGCATCTCTTCCTACCTTATTAGATTGTTATGTGGATCAGGTAATAGATGGGTAGACTAACTAATGGTTTATCAACTATAAAATCTTAAATATAAAGAATTATGTCTAAAAGAAAATTTGTTAAAATTGAAAATAATCCATTAAAGGTATTGTTTTAGAATTAGGATAAACTTTGATTTACAATTTGTCTTTTATTATTTTATTTTATTTTATTTTATTTTATTTTATTTTATTTTATTTATTTTTTAACAAGTTGAGTTTTTATTTTAGTTCAAAGTCACAATTTGTCTTTTAGGAAAAGGGCAGATTTCTTGAATTTTCAAATTACCTTTCAAAATAGATATTCTGTTATAGAAACATATGAAGCAATGCCTTACTGATGTTTTAATGGTAACTTTCTTCCTAGTTCTGTTTTCATTGGAATGCTGCCATAATTAGTCTAATTTCCGTATTACTAACAACACAGTCATGCCCAGAGTTCATATTCAGACTTAACTACCTAGAGAACATAAGGCTGTTTCCTGATACTTTAGGAAAAACTATGACCTTCTCAGAGACCATGATCTAGTTTGGGGCTTCTCATACTAGGGTGTCATATTCCTACAAGGCTATGAAGATAGTAAAGGAATATTTAAAGTCACAGAATTAGCAGGGCGCCTGGGTGGCTCAGTCAGTTAAGCGTCCAACTTCAGCTCAGGTCATGATCTCACACTCCGTGAGTGAGTTCGAGCCCCATGTTGGGCTCTGTGCTGACAGCTCTGAGCCTGGAGCCTGCTTCGTATTCTGTGTCTCCCTCTCTCTCTGCCCCTCCCCTGCTCATGCTCTGTCTCTCTCTGTCTCAAAAATAAATAAAAACATTAAAAAAAAAAAATTAAAGTCACAGAATTAGCATGACCGTCTACCCAACACCCCAATTTTGCTCAGTGATAAGTTATATAAAACATTCTTTATATATTAAAGCAAGCAGGCATTATGAATTCATCAGGGTGTTACACATTGGTAATATAAAATGGAAGACCTTCACTTTCGTGTAACTGCTCCACTGTTTTCCTCTCCTCCCAGTGCATGCACCTGTGTGCACACACACGCTTATTCCCTCCTTTTTTTCTCTCCCTCCTTGCTCCATGTGTGTGTTCAGGCTTCTGTCAGTAGAAGTACATCAGTAAAAAAGTTTGAGGGGCGCCTGGGTGGCTCAGTCGGTTGAGCGTCCGACTTCGGCTCAGGTCACGATCTCACGGTTCGTGAGTTCGAGCCCCGCGTCAGGCTCTGGGCTGATGGCTCAGAGCCTGGAGCCTGCTTCCAATTCTGTGTCTCCCTCTCTCTCTGCCCCTCCCCCATTCATGCTCTGTCTCTCTCTGTCTCAAAAATAAATAAACATTAAAAATTTAAAAAAAAAAAAAAAAAAAAAGTTTGAAAACTAAGGTAATAAAAAGAGCTTAGTCTTTGTTTTGTCTTGGATTTAAATCCCAGCTCTAAAGTTTATTCAGTGATCATTAGCAAAGTATTTAACCCTGTGGGCCTCTGTTTCCTTATCTGTAAAATGATATCTATCTCTTAGAATTACAGTGAATAAGAGAGTATCTGTAAATTGGCTGATGTATAATGGGATCTTAAGTATTAATCCTGCTTGTCTATCCATTGCTTCTTTCCTTGTGTGTCATATTTTCAGAGTATTCTTGTCCTGCACAGCAATGAGGTTTAAAGTAAATAACCAAATAAGATAAGATAATAGCCCCCAGGTAAGACATAGTAATCAATTCTGAGTTTATAATAAAAGCTATTTAAATAGAATTGACTAGCTCTCAGGTTAAAAAAAATGAACATGAATATCAACTTGCATAGTTAAGATGTTCTAAACCAGGATATTTTACACTTGGAGATACAGATTGTGCGTATTTTCAACACTAAAATTGTTGTTTGAATATAAGAAAAGAGGGGCACCTGGGTAGCTCATTTGTTTAAGCGTCCAATTTTGGCTCAGGTCATGATCTCACGGTCCGTAGTTCGAGCCCCGCCGTCAGGCTCTGTGCTGACAGCTCGGAACTTGGAGCCTGCTTTGGATTCTGTCTCCCTCTCTCTCTGTGCCTCCCCCACTCACACTCTGTCTCTGTCTCAAAAAATGAATAAATGTTAAAAAAATTTTTTTAATATAAGAAAAGAATGAATTGTATTTGTGTTATAGCGATTGCATTGGTTTTTTTTGTTTGTTTGTTTGTTTGTTTGTTTTTGAATCCCTGTATGATTTCTGAAGGTATTCTAATGGCCCGATTTAATTTGTTTTTGTAAGGAATCTGGGTATGGTACATACCCTGTCAGTGGAATACTGGGTATATAAGCTCCTTAGAGAAATAAGTCCTTCTTCAAGAAAGACAGATGTTGGGGCGCCTGGGTGGCTCAATCAGTTAAGTGTCTGACTTCTGCTCAGATCATGATCTTGTGGCTCGTGGGTTCAAGCCCCATGTTGGGCACTGTGCTGACAGCTCAGAGCCTGGAGCCTGTTTTGGATTCTGTGTCTGCCTCTCTCTCTGCCTCTCCCCTGTTTGTGCTCTGTCTCTCTCTCTTTCAGAAAGGAATAAATATTAAAAAAAAAAATGAAAAATTTAATTACGTAACTTGCCATGATAACTAACAATAAAACGTAGGCTTCTTTCGGGCAACGATGTTAAAGAACAGTTTATCTAAACATTTACAATGAGAAATAATACTTGTCTTTTTTAAAATCTTTTATTAGTTTGGGAACGCGTTGTTTGAATCTGCTTGGTTTCCAGCAGTTCATGGGAGATAATGACATGACATCAGACTTGGTTGATGAAGGAAAAGAATTAATCAGACGAGGTAAGATTTGTCTTTTAAAATAAATGAATGAGGGGCGCCTGGGTGGCGCAGTCGGTTAAGCGTCCGACTTCAGCAGGTCACGATCTCGCGGTCCGTGAGTTCGAGCCCCGCGTCGGGCTCTGGGCTGATGGCTCAGAGCCTGGAGCCTGTTTCTGATTCTGTGTCTCCCTCTCTCTCTGCCCCTCCCCCGTTCATGCTCTGTCTCTCTCTGTCCCAAAAATAAAATAAAATGTTGAAAAAAAAAATTTAAATAAATAAATAAATAAATAAATAAATAAATGAAAGTACTAAGACTCAAAATATTAAAAATTCAAATTGTATAATTTATCATTATTATTCTATCTTAAGAAATTAATATTTTTAACTAAAAATCTATGTACAGGCTTCATAGCAAAAATAATTTGAAAACAAATGGTTTCATCTGACTTTAAGAAATATTGTAGCAGAAATCATTAGTATGTCTTCAGCTAAATAATGCTCTTGGATGGTGTGGAGTCATTTTCATGTTTGTCTGGAAACAGATTTGCCAAGTTCAGTACAACTGTAAAATTCATGAGTTGAAAGAATCATCGGTTTAATACTACAGAGGAAATCATTCAAGCCAAGGCTGGTTTTTAGAATGTGATAATTGTTAACAACCTGTTAGAATGTGTGGCATTCTACTAGAATCTAATTCTAACACTGAATGTATCAAATTTCCTGATGTTTAAGTGATGGTAGGGAAAAAAGAAAACAGAACTTGAGTGTCGGGACATGGATTCCTAGACATTCTCCCTATGTGTGTCTGGAGTTTTTATGTGATCATTAGTTAAGTGTAAGCCAAAATGTGTTGTAGCTCCAATAGAAGTTGTTGTAGCCTTCACATTCTCTCCTAGGAAGGTGGGGTCTAGTTGATGTGATGGTTCTGCTTTTTGCATTAATTAGACTTCATCTGGAGTATCATACTCAGTCCTGGGTAAGATTTCAAGAGTAGGACTAACAAGTTAGAAGGTATTTAGAAAAGGACAGCCAGAATTATGTACAGCACATCTTATAAAACACACACACACACACACACGCACGCATGCACAAAACACTGAGTATATAGCCTGAAGAGAATAAAGGAAAGGACTTTTATGCAGAAAGAAGTATCAACTTAATTTAGAAGATAAGGCAAAGAAAAGAGAAGTTACAAACAAATTTCAAATGAAGAAGAACTTTTTCCTCACTAAAACTGTTCAGACAAAGCCTAAAGGTCATCTCCAACAAAAATACAGAAGGGATTCTCTGTGGACTTAGGTGGCCTCTAAGGTCCTTTCCAACAATAACCTATTACTTTTGACTTTGTAGTAATTTAAAGGAAATTGGTCATAGCCTGATACCTTTACTTCAGTTACTCTACGTCTAATTAAACCATGTTATACCAAATTTGAGACCGCTTTTCTGTCTCTAGAGAAGAGAAAAAGGCAAAGGCAAGAAGAAGGTGAAAATCGAAGAAGAGTAAGTATAGTACTTAATTTGCCGTGACTAAAGACTAATGTGAAGTATCATGAGAATTTTACTGATTTAGAATTGGCTAAAGTCTAAAGAACAGTGGGAAAATGATGTAGGGCACATTGTTTTAAAAAGTTAATTTTATACTTTGAGATGTATATGCTAACTGTCTTGTCAGACCTGTTTTAAAAGTTATTAGTATTAAATTATTTCATGTCCAGTGTCTAGCAGTTTCTTGCCTAAAGGTGCTCAGGAAATACTTATTGAATGAATTAATAAATTCATGCAGTCTTGCTATTAAAGTCCTTTTGATTGCTTTAAAGTTGTTATACTTTTTTGGTAATATGACATTAATTTTGTTCCTCTTCAATTTTTCTTCACTTTTCTGTTTGCTGAGGCAAATTAATCTCCTCATAGAGTGTGAAAGGGCATAAAATTAGAAAAATCAAAGTCACAGTTACCACAAAATTTACAACACCTTGGTGTTATCTATACTGGAGAAGTGAAGACTCAAAGGAGGAGACTTGATGGTTGTCTTCATAGTGTGTGTTGTATGAAAGGAAACTTGTTTATTTCAGAAGACATAATTAGGAACAGAGAGGGGAAGTTACTGGAGACAGATTTCACCTCTCAATGAAAATTTCTAACTTCCACAGTTTATCAAAATTATGATGGACCGCTCACACATAGAAACGTTCATGTCATTGAGGCCCCTGGGTGGCTCAGTCAGTTAAGCGTCCAACTCTTGACTCTTGATTTCAGCTCAGGTCATGATCTCACAGTCATGAGATCAAGCCCCCGTGTCGAGTCCTGCACTGGAGAATGAGATTAAGATTCTCTCTCCCTCTGTTCCTCCCCCGCTTGTGCAAGAGCATGTGCACTTTCTCTCTAAAAGAAATAAATTTTCATGTCGTCTAATAAGAGAGCCCATGGCATGGCTATTTTAGAATGAAACTGCACTGCAGTTGAATTAGGTGACCTCTAATGTTCCTTTCAGTTGTAATAATTTATTGAGTAGTATCTCCCTTAATATGGTTTGACTGCAGTTATCTAATCATCTTGTACACAACTCTGATTTTGCTATCCAGAGTGACTTTTCAGGTCTTTGGTAGTTGTAGTTTATTCATATGGGAGAAAATTTTGTTAACATCTCATGAATTATTATGAGTTCTTATAACTTTTATATGGTCAAGGTAAGCTTACTGTAGCTATAATGTTTTGACATTTTAGAGGAATTGAAAAGGTTAATGTTTTGACATTAGATAGAAGAATTGAAATGGTTAATTATAGCTAGCAAATATGTCTGTAAATATTCATTTGTAAAACTTTGGAGACTGTATTAAAATCATGTAGTGACAAGAAAAATTATTTTTGAAAATTTTAATGGCACTAAGCTAATCATATTGATTATCTGGTGAATTTCTGATGAGAATAACTGAATTTTATTAGTCTGCATATGTAATCTGTTGATACCAATGAATTATTTTCTGCCTGTGAGTTCTTTTGTTATATATTTATTTGTGTTTCTGTCCTAGGAATGGAAAGAACGTTATGGACACAATAGAGAAGACTCCACTAGAAACAGAAATGTTCATGTTGACCCGAAAGAATCAAACCTCTCAGATATTAGTACCAACCGATGTAAGTAGTTTATTTTCCTGTTCTCTTAGAAATTGTTTTATTATGCTTGCTTGCATGGAGACTGAGAATTAGGGTATCCATTCAAAAATGTCTTTATAGAACTATAAATGTGGTTCTGTAGTTCTTTCCTTTCTCATCCCTCAGTGTATAGAAGGAAGGGAAACCCAAATATGCATTCTGGGAGGAGAAGGAGAAATTGGGAGAGCGAATGAAGAGTTGTAATCAGTACTTACCCAGGCATGTTGTAGGCAGATGCTGATTTCTACTATTTACCTCGATGTTGTTCTTTACTTTTCTATTAGTAGATGTAGGCAATTCAGTCATTTTATAACAGTTTCCTAACTGACCCATATATGTCACGTACTTTCCTAGATACACAGTGACATGGAGAAGATAAATTTCCCGTCCTTGGGTTTGCTAATTAATTTAGTGACGGACTGATACCAAGCAGAAGACATTTGCCGGTGGGTTGAGATAGGAAACCTCCTCACATCCTCGACCCTGCCATCTGCCCTGGGAAGGTGGCAGGAAACCTGTTTTTGCCCAGGACTGTGACCTGAGTAGATGGCAGAGGATGCTTGTCTTTGGGGGAGACGCAGAAACGCTGAGAGAGTAGAGGGGTACACACCTGATGCCGAGGGAACTCAACTCAGGGGATGGAAAAAGAGATCTTTACTGCAAAAGGATTTCTGTGATAAAGAAATATTCACTGGGTATTTGGGAATGAACAGTACTTAGCCAGATTAATGTGCTTTAGGCAGAAGGGCGAATGAGTGACTTGTGAGAATCTTGGGGGAATAATGCAAGTTTGTTTCTGTGACAAGAACCTGAAGTATGAGGCCCCTGATAAGGGGAGGCTACAGAGATAGTTGGGAAGCAGGTATTACCGTGCCCAGAAGTTTAGATTTTATCCCAAAGGTAAGATTTCAATCAGGAAAGGAGCATGCTCAGATTTTTGGTTTAGAAGATAAATTTGATAGCACCATATACAGCATGATTTCCAGGGAAGTGAGACACAGAAACCTGTTTAATTTGTTTTGGTAATGCGATCAAGACATGATGAGGGCCTAAAATAAGCAGTGACCTTGGAGATGAGGAAGAAAGGATGTGTTTGAATGAGATTTAGGGTAGAAGAAATGGGAGGGGCGCATGGGTGGCTCAGTAGGTTAAGGGTCCAACTCTTGCTTTCTACTTAGGTCATAATCTCGAGTTTTCATGAGGTCGAGCCCCACATCGAGCTCTGCACTGACAGCACAGAGCCTGTTTGTAATTCTCTCTCTCCTTCTCTCTCTGCCCCTCCCCTACTCACGCTGTCTCTCTCAAAATAAATAAACTTCAGAAAAGAGAAGAAGAAATAGAGGGCTAAAGTTTTAGTTAAAGCTAGGAAATAGAGGGTTCCTGGATAGTTCAATAAGTTGAATGTCTGACTCTTGATATCGGCTCAGGTCATGATCTCGTGGTCATTGGATCGAGCTGAGCCTGCTTGAGATTCTCTCTCCTTCTGCCCCTCTACCCTCATGTGGTCTCTCTCTCTCAAAAATTAAAAAATAAAAAGCTAGGTAATAGAGGGAGAATTCTAGAAAGATTTGGAAGCTTGTTTACCACAGAGTAGGGCAGTGGAAAGATGTGAGAGTGTGGGAGGACGGTCAAGAGAAGAGGAAATACAGTGCTTTAGGGTGATGACTTAGAACTTGGAATATGGGAGGCAACCAATATGTGCTAAGTGAATGAGAGAAAAGATGAAGGGCAGAGTCCAGGATGACAAAAGTGTAAGATATGATAGAATTGGCTTACTTTAAATTTTCAAAAAGAGCTATGTCGTAAAGTTCTTTTGAAGCTATTGGACTGCTCGAAACAACATTGTGAAAGTTTAGGTTGTTTATGAAGAAAATCTGCCTCGTCCACATAGAGAAGGGAGAGTTAGTTCTCTAGATCTGTGCTGACCAAGCTGGTAATCATTAGCCACATGAGGCTGTTGAGCATTTGCAATGTGGCTGGCGTCCCATGTTAAAATGATAATATATTGGATGTATTGAATTGAACATATTAAAATTAATTTCATCTGTTTCTCTTTACTTTTTTAATGTAGCTATTAGAAAATTTCAAGGTAAATATGGGGCTTGCATTTTATTTCTGTTGGACATTGCTGCCCTAAACTCTTATCTAATGGGAGAAAGACTCAGGCCTTTCTTGAAGAGCTTAAGTTGAATACACTTTAAAGAAAATTCTAGTCAAAAACTGAGATACTGCAAGCCTGGATTCACTGTGAAACCAATGGAAACTTGATAATGAACAGTTTCACTGTTTTGATACCATAGTTAAATGTTAATTTTGATTCATTTTAATTGAGTCTTTGCACTGTACCTGCTTCTGAGCTTAGATTAGGTATAAAGGATAACTTTTCCTTGTTATTTTCTGTCATACTATTTATCATTTTAATTTGATTTTTAAGGAATCAAGTAGTTATCTTTCCTTACTGTTGTCTTCACAATCAAAATTCACGTCCTTTATAATCTTGACTATTTTGGGGGAGTCCATAGACTGTGACCCATAAAGACCATAGAAAAGTAGACATAATTTTTTTCTTTTTTTACAGCAGCATCCAAATATACCAGGGCTAATAACAGGACGGAAAGGGACCGAATAGAGCTCCTCCAAGATGTAGAACCTTTGGATTTTAATGCAGAAACATTCACTGATGATCCTCTTGAATCTGAACCAGGAAGGTAAGCTTTAGCTGTGTCATTTTGGCTCCAGTATTCTGAAATTTTAATAACATACAATTTGATGAGATAAGCATAAGGAAAATATTCTTTACTGCTAATAAAAACCATATTAATCAACTTTTGGTACCTTTTTATACCTTCTAATGCTTTTATATTTTAAAAATTATAGCATCCAGTGATGGTAGTTGAAATTGCTATCTCCATAAACTACTAGTGATATTATAAACAAGAAAGAATTAAAATTGGTAGAATCTGTGCAATTTATCATATTTAGCAATAGCTACATAGCTATGACTGGGTGTCAGACACTATCCTAAGCACATTAACCATAATACTGCATTTTATGATTGTAAATCCAATTGGATTTGAATCCAGAGAGGCTTAGTAACTCAACCAGAGTCACACAGCTTGCAAGTGGCAAAGTTGGGTGTTCAAATCCCAGGACTCTGGCTGTAGAATCTGTGCTTTTAGCCACTATGCTCTGTGAAAATGATTAAACAAAAGCAAAATATCATATGCATGAAAATATGCATGAATATCATATGCGTGAAGACATTTTTGCCTACAAATAGGAAAAACACTGGAATGTTTTATTTATGCTGAACAATTAAGAGTGATTATTAAATCTTCAATCCCATGATATATATATTCCCTTTCTGTTTACATCTCTCACCCTCTCATATGTGTATTCTAGGCTCCAGAAAAAGCTGTTGGTTAATTTATAATTAAGTAAATCCCTTGGGGTAATATCTTTGGAGAGTAAGTTTCTGCTTTCAGCTACTGAATAGATTTTACAAATTATGCTTACTAATTATGTAGCCACTTCCTTTTAATGTGTCCTTGTTTTTCTCTCCTCCTTTATTATTTTTGATGCCTCAGATCATTTCTTTATCCACCTTTCAGGTATCAGCCTGGTGGACGATACCTCTCAATGTCTCACAGCAGAATATTCGATGATGTTTAAAGTCTGAAAGAATTTATGGAACAACTAACCAAGATCAACACATCAGTTCAGTCTTTATGAACATATGTATGCCCTAGAATTTACACTGTACTCTTAATGAAAAGTGTCAAGACAAAAATGGCACTGAAAGTTAATCACATCTCAGTAATCATAGTTTATTGCCTATTGATTAGAGTGTCATCTTTTCTCATAGGATTTATTACCATTCCTGAAGTGTCTGCCTTAGAAGTACAGGTGTAATGGAAGGATTCAGTTCATGATAGAAATCAGTATATGTTGAGAATATGTAGTTCAGTTTGTTTCAGGTTAATTTTTTTCAGGAAAGTTGTTTTAAAGGTCCAGGAAAGCCATAAGTCATGACTAAATAACATCATACGTCTTATTGTTGTGATTTACATTTTTGCTGTTTCTAAAGAATATGTTAATCCTGTATTTCCCAAAGAGATGGAGACCACAAAACCCATGTCTTAAAACAAGGCTTACTTACCAGACATAACTGAATGTAGAAAGCTCTTTTTCACCTCTATATGCAAATTTTTGGGGTTTTTGCATGTATAATTAAGATGATACTTCAACTGACAGTGTTAGTATCTTCAGCATGTGTACTATAATCAGGTGATGTATTATTCTTTCAGTCTTTGGTAGAAACTGGAAATTATTTTACGCTTTTGGTATTGCTTTGTAAAAGATTTTCATTTCAGGGAGAAATGTTCACCTTTATCATTTAGCATATTGACTTACGTGTTGATCATTCCACTCAAGGAAAATCTGAAGCATTAATGGTAAATAGCAGGTGGGTTTTTTTTAAAAGCCAAAGAGTCCCATAAAAATGCTCTAATTTTTAAAGGTGCCTATTTATGCTTTTTGAAAAATAACATTTGGTTATTAAAAGGTAAAAAAAAAATAGTTATTATTAACACCTAAATTGTGGTTCATATTTCAATCTTTTTAAATTTTTTTAAAATTTATTTTTGTGAGAGAGACACAGCATGAGCAGGGGAGGGGCAGAGAGAGAGGGAGACACACAATCTGAGGCAGGCTCCAGGCTCTGAGCTGTCAGCACAGAGCCTGACGCAGGGCTGGAACACTGGAACCATGAGATCATGACCTGAGCTGCAGTCGGACAACTGACTGAGCCACCCAGGTGCTCCTAAATGGTGGTTTATAGAGTGGAAATGTGCAATAACTTCGTTAAACATGCTTATTATTTAAAAAAAAAAATTAACTTTTGTGTTTAAGCCAAAGTTACATATTGCATTTTAAATCATCAGTGTTTTATTGCACAATGAATACTGTACTGTTGAGCACAGCATGCTACAGGAGTTTTTTATGTCCCTGAAATGGTTGCAATTCAGAGACCCCTGCTATGGATTCACCCAGTGGTGACTGTTCTTGAGCTTGCCCATGACAGTCTCAGGTTAACACCTGTTAATTCTGTGTAATTGTTAATTGTGCTCACTTTCACTCTTAGATATCCCAGTTTGAAAATGAATTCTATAGTCACCCTAACAATATGATTATATGTTTCTTGAAGGTAATCCTCCCTTGAATCATAATTTTAAATTTTTTATTTTGCTGTTAGTATTACCATGTAATTTTTTTAAAGACAGTTCTATGCAGATACTGAAAGGAGTAGTATATCATCCTAATCTGATTTTTTTTCAATTTTTATGATCTTTGAGGTTAGGTCCCCTTTAAAATAATTATAAATGGATAGATTTTATTCTCAAAGGTCTCAAAAGTCAAAGATCATTTAGACTGCCCATTTGAGAACACACACAACCTTTCATTGTAAAGTGTGGTTAGTGAGCTATGGGCCAGGAGCAGAGATAATTCAGTACTGTTTGTAGTTTCATGATCGACCATTGAATACCTTGGGCAAATTATGTAACCTTTCAGTGCCTCAATTTCTTCATTTGTGAAATGAAGATGATACTTGCTATTTACCTACTGATCTACCTCACAAAACTATTGTGAGGGTATTCAGTTGATGTTTGTATGCTGGAGTTAAAAACAAAACAAAATAAGTTGTTAGCTGTGCTATTTTTCCTAGTGGTACTTGAAGGTGTTGGGTGGAGAAATGATCAGCCCAGAGAGGGGTTCAGTTTCTTATTATTACAGAGAAGCTTATAAGTCCCCAAAGCAAAACAGTTTTTAGAATAATTTATCAAAAGTCCTGTGAAAATAATATTTTTGTATTTTTCATCTTTGGGTTTACCCTAAAATATTTTCCTTAAGTATAATGTTGTTTCTCATCAGGTTTTGTCGTGAAACCCAGATGCTGTAGGAGAAGTAGAAGCAGAAAAAGAGAAGAAATTATGCAGTCACTTCTGTAATTTATAATGCCCTAAAATTGATAAGAATATGTAGGGGAATGTACTACTTTCCTTTATTATTAAAATTGTTATGATTATAGTAATTGAAGTATATGTAATACTTCACAAACAATATAGCTCCCTTTGTGACTTTTTGTTACTCTCCAAATGATTTTTGGTTGTTTAAGTGATCTAGACTGTTCAACTTTTTAAGCAGAATTTATCTTACAGGATTTTACGGCGTTACCTGACTGGGTAAATTTGAGTTCATAAGGTAATGATTTAACCCCTGAAGAATAAAGAGTTTATTGCTGGAGAACTAAGTTAATATTTGTTAAGCCACCTTGTGTAAAAAACTGGAGTACGAACAAAAGTCTTCTTTTGGGGGAAGCTTATGCAAAACATTACTGCTAAGTTCAGATACTGTAAATGCAGAGTAATTTCCTGAAGAATTACTTCTGACAATTAGCTTTTGATGTCTTTCTTATAAAATAATAGATAACTGATTACACTTTTAAAATTATTTTTGTAAATAATCGTTAGGTAAGGATATTCAGTAAACCAGTAATTCAAATAGCCATTGCAGAAAATAATAATTAATAATTTATTAATTTCATGAATCACCTGTAAGTTGCTAATTAACTTTTGTTACATCAATAGAGCATTTTTATAAAAATCATTATTAAAATAAGACGTAAGGGATAAGCCTAATTACTAGAATTTGCTCTTTCCAAATGAATACAGGGCTGTGGAATAATTGCAACACAAAAGAGGCCCTCATTTCACAAGAGTGGTAAGAGCTAAATTAAAACTTTCAAGGATTTTCCATTTATAAAAAAAATAGATTGGAAAATTAGACAACCCATACCATCAAAAAATGCTGTGAGTTGATTTGTTGTTTTTTTTTTTTTTTTTAAACATTTATTTATTTTTGAGACAGAGAGAGCATGAACAGGGGAGGGTCAGAGAAAGAGGGAGACACAGAATCTGAAACAGGCTCCAGGCTCTGAGCTGTCAGCACAGAGCCCGATGCGGGGCTCGAACCCACGGACCGTGAGATCATGACCTGAGCCGAAGTCGGACGCTTAACTGAGCCACCCAGGCGCCCCAGTTGATTTGGTTTTGAATTCTATTCGATTAGAGTATCACTTCTGAAATTTACACTGGTTGTGTACCCAAATGAAATTAAATGTGGAGAGGAAAGTCGATTTGTGTTTTTTTTTTTAAGTATACTTCAGCATACGAATGAAAGAAGTTAATTTATGTGCAATAACAAACCTCATTTTTTATCTTGTAATAGATTCAGGGAATGTTCTTGGTTGTGTATTGATTACCATCTTAAAGGAAAAACAAACTCTCCCTTATTATAATTTACACTGTTCAGTAGTGTTGAGTTTTGTACTTGTGATTTGAATGGACCATGACTGAAAATCATAAGGATAAGTGTATTTGCCCTAAAAAGGCAAAACATGTCCCTGAAAGATCTTAACATACTTGAATCTCTGAAGTGTAATGGATCACATTACATTAAATTCTAAATGTTGAGAAGTAAATAGATTTAGAGTTTTATCTTTCCTTTCTTTACTTCCTCCCTTCCTCATTCCTTTTTTACCTGAGGCCTCTCTTTATAGTGTGATTTTTAATGTACTGACAGATTTTTCTTCTGTTTTGTGTACACAGTTGTTTCTGATGATCTGTACACTCAAAAGGAACTAGTTCTGATGCCAGATCCCACTACTTGAATAGCAATGTTGCACCTAAAGTAGTGAAACAGATTTTTCTAGACAACTAAGCAGCATCTGAATGTGAATGTGATGTAAGCTGGCTTGGTGTGTTGTCTTTAGGTCACTAAGGAGGGCACTTCATTAAAATGACTTATTTTCAGTGTAATGTTTTGGCATAAAAATGGATTTCCAAAACCAGTGATTGTTAAAAACAAAACAAAACCCCCAAAAAGATTTAGAGCCTTGAGGTATCTTTTTATGAAAAGAAACTCATAAATAACCTACATCGTTGGCAAAGTTTTCATTAGAAGAGGTTGGAACACTACATGAGGGTTTACAGGAGGCCTTCTAAAATATGAATTCCTTCGATGTAGGGTACTTCTTCCCAAAGGACTTTTTTCCTGCTCAGAGAGCTGGAAGACCAAGGCGTGTCATCCCCTATCCCAATTCCTGAGGACCAGGTCCTGTGATCATCTCCCCCAGCAGAGCAGGCACGAGCCTTGCCCCGTCTGAGTCCCATCAGTGGGAGCATGACCTCACCTCTAATTCCTTTCACGCTCAGCCTGGTCTTCCTAAAATTTTATTGTCAAAAGATTTGTCTGTTGAGGTTGATTGAAACCTTGCTGTACTTTTTAATTTGTTGATAAAGCAAGAATATTGGCCTGTTCCTCTTCTCATTGATATTCTAAGAGACATTTGTTTTTAACACACTCCCTGGGGATAATCAACTTTTTTTTTTTTTTCCTCCTGAAAATCTTTTCCTTTTGTGGTTATCTTGATCTCCCGTCATTCTCTAAAATATTTTTTCTGTACTTAGTGCAAAAGAGTAGAAAGAGTGGTTTACTATGGCAGACATAATGTAAGGGAAAGTCATAATTTATTAATCTGACTATACAACACAATTTTGAATTGATATTATTGATAAAAATCGTATCAACCTAGTCACTTAGAGCTGTTTGTCTCAAAAGAGTGCTGGCTAGCATCTTCCTGACTTAGTACACCAAGTTGTAGGGGAGAGACTGTGTATTTATTTTATTAAAAGCAATCCAATGGATTTGTTTTTGTCCATACTTTAAAAACAGCTTGAAGGATTTTTCTCATCTTAGAAGGTAGAGAACATGTGGACGTGTCTTTTAAATTACTGTAATCTAATATATATTTATAAATTATATAGCATTGAAACAAGAGCTCTAATATTGATGTTGTTACTTTCTGATATTTAATTTTTATAAAATGTTTTTCTAGTAACTAATTGTAGTGCTTTTAAGTAGTTTAAAAATCTTTCTCAAATAAGTTCTACCCACATCCTGTTTACTTAGGGCAGTATTCTGAAGTTCAGTCCAGTGTGAATTTGAAATATTCCTTCATCCCTTCAGTGTCTTTTTATAATTAACAGTACCCAAGCAAAGTATACCAAAAGCTCAATTCCTGTGTTGCATTAATAAAGTGCTTGTTCTTTAATTCAGTGGGTTAGGGGAAATGGAAGATAGGTTTTTCTCAAGTGTGCATCTGATAATTTTTCTAAATGTTCATTATGTTGATTTTTGGTGCATGATGCCAAATTTATCTTTAATCAGCCATTACTACCTGATATGTAATGACAAATGTTTTCCTATCTGACCAATGGGTTGTGGATTTAACTATTTTTCTCTGCATATTCTCACTACATTTTCAAATATGTATGTGGAAAAAGCTACAAAGTGCTACCTATACGTGAGTTAGCATCTTTGGCCTTATCTGTGCATAATGTTCTCTCAGTTTGGTTTTGACAAACTTGTGGACTTGCAGTTGCTTTGTAGTATTTTAACTTATTGTGATGTAATGAATTTTTTGAAATGTTTATTTGATTAGCTATTAAAATATAGGAAATTATGTAGCTTTGCATGAAATAAAGTACATTTCTACAAGTTCCTAAGAATTTTGCAGATTATGCGTTTGATTTCATACCATCTTTTCATACTATCCTAAGAGATTAAACTCTTAAGGAGCCTGAATCTTTCTTTGTTTCTTACAAATATATTAACAGGTATTACAAACAAAATATTTTAAGATAAATAATTAAATGTACTTTAGGTTCTACATTACTTTGTCCTGTGTTTATAGTTAAAATAAGTAATTGTGTTTTAAAAAAAAATTTTTTTTGACATTTATTTTTGAGAGAAAGAACATGAGTGGGAGAGGGGCAGAGAGAAGGAGACTCAGAATCTGAAGCCGGCTCTGGGGTCTGAGCTGTCAGCACAGAGCCCAACATGGGGCTCAGACCCATGAACTGTGAGATCATGACCTGAGCCAAAGTTGGTTGCTAAACCTAAATTTAGGCGCCCCTAAAATAAGTAACTGTTATAAAAATTAGAAGTCAATGAAATTTAAAGCAGGAAAACAATAAGGAAAATCAACAAACCAAAAGCTGGGTGCTTGAAAATATCAATAAAATTGGTGAAACCATAGCTAGGCTAAGAAAAGAGAGTTGTTTTCCTTTATAAATTGAAGTTTGAAATTAAAATGCCATTTAGGAACAAGACAGGGATGCCCACTTTCACCATTGTTATTTAACATAGTACTGGAAGTCCTAAACTCAGCAATCAGACAACAAAAAGTAAAAGGACATACAAATCACCAAGGAAGAAGCCAAACTTTCACTATTTGCAGATGACATGATACTCTATGTAAAAAACCTGAAAGACTCCACCAAAAAATTACTAGAACTGATACGTGAATTTAACAAAGTCGCAGGATATAAAATCATTCTACAGAAATCTGTTGCATTTCTATACACCAATAATGAAGCAGCAGAAAGAGAAATTAGGGAATCAATCCCATTTACAATTGGACCAAAAACCATAAGATACCTAGGAATAAACCCAACCAAAGAGGTAAGAGATCTGTACTCTGAAAATTATAGAACACTTCTGAAAGAAATTGAAGAGGACACAAAGAAATGGAAAAGCATTCCATGCTTGTGGATTGGAAGAACAAATATTATTTAAAATGTCTATACTACCCAAAGCAATCTACACATTTAGTGCAATCCCTATCAAAATACCACCAGCACTCTTCCCAAAAATAGAACAAGCAATCCTAAAATTTGTATGAAACCACAAAAGACCCCAAATAGACCCCAAATAGCCAAAGCAATCTTGAGAAAGAAAAGCAAAGCTGGAGGCATCACAAGTCCAGACTTCAAACTACAATACAAAGTTGTATTCATCAAGACAGTATGGTACTGGCACAAAAACAGACATATAGATCAGAAGAACAGAATAGAAAACCCAGAAATGGACCCACAACTATATAGTCAACTCATCTTCGACAAAGCAGGAAAGAACATCCGATGGAAAAAAGTCTCTTCAACAAATGGTGTTGGGAAAACTGGACCACTCTATTCACACAAATAAATTCAAAATGGATGAAACATCTAAATATGAGACAGGAAACCATCAAAATCCTAGAGGAGAACACAGGTAGTAACTGCTTTGACCTTAGCTGTAACAACTTTTTACTAGACACAATTCCTGAAGCAAGGGAAACAAAAGCAAAGATGAACTATTAGGACTTCATTCATTAAGATTAGAAGCTTCTGCACAGCAAAGGAAACAATCTACAAAACTAAAAGGCAGCCTACAGAGTGGGAGAAGATGTTTGCAAATGATATATCTCATAAAGGATTAGTATCTAAAATCTATAAAGAACTTATCAAACTCAACACCCAAAAAACAACTCAGTTAAGAAATGGGCAGAAGACATGAACAGGCATCCAAAGAAGACATCCAGATGACTGACAGAAACATGAAAATGTAAGCTGGTGCAGCCACTCTGGAAAACAATGGCGATTTCCCAAAAAGTTAAAAATAGAAGTACCCTATGACCCAGTAATTGCACCACTAGGTATTTTACCCAAAAGATACAAAAATACAGATTCAAAGGCGTATATGCACCCCGATGTTTATAGCAGCATTATCTTATTTATTTATTTAATATAATTTATTGTTAAATTGGCTTCCATACAACACCCAATGCTCATCCCAACAAATGCCCTCCTCAATGCCCATCACCCACTTTCCCCTCTCTCCCATTCCCCCCTGCCCCATCAAACCTCAGTTTGTTCTATTTAAGAGTCTCTTACAGTTTGCCTCCCTCCCTCTAGGTTTGTAACTATTTTTCCCCCTTCCCTTCCCACCCCCCCACCATGATCTTCTGTTAAGTTTCTCAAGATCCACGTATAAATGGAAACATGGTATCTGTCTTTCTCTGACTGACTTATTTCACTTAGCATAATACCATCCAGTTCCATTCACGTTGCTGTAAATGGCAGGATTTCATTCTTTCTCATTGCCAAGTAGTATTTCATTGTATATATAAACCACATCTTCCTTATCCATTCATCAGTTGATGGACATTTAGGCTCTTTCCATAATTTGGCTATTGTTGAAAGCACTGCTGTAAACATCGGGGTACATGTGCCCCTATGCATCAGCACTCCTGTGTCCATCCTTTGGGTAAATTCCTAGCAGTGTGCTATTGGTGGGTCATAGGGTAATTCTATTTTTAATTTTTTGAGAAACCTCCATACTGTTTTCCAGAGCAGCTGCACCAGTTTGCATTCCTACCAGCAGTGCAAGAGGGTTCTTGTTTCCCCACATCCTCGCCAGCATCTGTAGTCTTCTGATTTGTTCATTTTAGCCACTCTGATCAATGTGAGATACCAGTGGTATCTCAGTGTGGCTTTGATTTGTATTTCCCTGATGATGAGTGACACTGAGCATCGTTTCATGTGTCTGTTGGCCATCTGGATGTCTTCTTTGGAAAAGTGTCTATTCATGACTTCTGCCCATTTCTTTACTGGATTATTTGTTTTTCGGGTGTGGAGTTTGGTGAGTTCTTTATAGATTTTGGACACTAGCCCTTTATCCAATATGCCATTTGCAAATATCTTTTCCCATTCCATTGGTTGCCTTTTAGTTTTGTTGATTGTTTCCTTTGCAGTGCAGAAGCTTTTTATCTTGATGAGGTCCCAATAGTTCAGTTTTGCTTTTAATTCCCTTGCCTTTGGAGATGTGTCAAGTAAGAAATTGCTGCGGCTGAGGTCAAAGAGGTTGTTGTTTATAGCAGCATTATCAACAATAGCCAAACTGTGGAGAGAGTCCAGATGTCTATCATCTGATGAATGGATAAAGATGTGGTGTATATATGTATACACGCATACCCACAATGGAATATTACTCAGCCATTAAAAGAATGAAATCTTGCCATTTGCAACGACATGAATAGAGCTAGAGTGTGTTATGCTAAGCAAAATAAAATCAGAGGAAGACAAATACTCATGTGGAATTTACAACGTGAACATAAGGAAAGGGAAGGAAAAATAAGATAAAAATAGGGAGGCAAACCACAAGAGACTCATGTATAGAAAAACAGAGTTGATGGAGAGAGGTGGGTGGGGAATGGGCTAAATGAGTGATGGGTATTAAGGAGGGCACTTGTGATGAGCACTAGATGTTATATGTAAGTGATGAATCATTAAGTTCTACACCTGAAACCCATTTTACCATCTGTATTAAATAGAAGTTATTTTTAAAACAATTTTAACATTCATTTTTCAGAGACAGAGACAGAGCATGAGTGGGGGAGAGGCAGAGAGAGAGGGAGACACAGAATCCGAAGCAGGCTCCAGGCTCTGAGCTGTCAGCACAGAGCCTGACACGGGGCTCAAACTCGTGAACCGCAAGATTATGACCTGAGCTGAGGTTGGACGCTTAACGGACTGAGCCACCCAGGCACCCCTGCATTAAGTAGAACTTAAATAAAAGTTTTAAATAAAAAACAATACCATTTATACTAGTCCTAGCTAATGCAATTTAAGACAAGTAAAGGCAATAAAAGATACACAGATTTGGAAGGAAGAAATGAAGCTGTCTTTGTTAGCAGATGACATGGTGTCTATGTAGAAAATCTAAAAGAATTGACAAAAAAAGCCCTCCTGGAATAAGTGATTATTATAGCAAGTTTGCAGGGTATAAAGTCAATATGCAAAAGTCAGTCACTTTCCCATATAGCCAATGGACAAGTGAAATTTAAATTAAAAACACAATACCATTTACATTAGCACACCCCAAAATGAGCTATTTAGGTATAAATCTGACAAAGTATATATGAGATGTATATGAGGAAAAGTACAAAACTGATGAAAGAAATTAAAGAACTAAATAACTGGAGAGATTCCATATCATGGAGAGAAGAGTCAACACTCTCAAGATGTCAGTTCTTCCCAGCCTATAGAGTCAATGCAATCCCAATAAAAATTCCAATAAATTATTCTGTGGATATTGACAAATTAATTCCAAAGTTTATATGCTGAAGCAAGAGACCCAGAAAAGCCAACACAATGTTGAAGAAGAACAAAAGTCAGAGAATTGACACTACCCAACTTCAAAACTTACTATGCAGCTACAGTAATCAAAACATTGTG
Organism: Prionailurus viverrinus; assembly: GCF_022837055.1. Taxonomy (NCBI): domain Eukaryota; kingdom Metazoa; phylum Chordata; class Mammalia; order Carnivora; family Felidae; genus Prionailurus; species Prionailurus viverrinus. The sequence goes on from NC_062561.1 coordinate 211,893,526, forward strand.
GGATTGACAAAAGACTAGACAGATGAGTTAAACACAATAGAAAGCCCATAAATAGACCCACATATAGACAATTGATCTTTGACAAAGGAATGAAGGTACTTCAATGGAGGAAGGATAGTCTTTTCAGCAAATGATGCTGAAACAAGTGAATAGCCACATGCAAAAAAAAAAAAATCTAGACACTGCTGACTTTACATTTTTCACAAAAATTAACTCAAAATGAATCACAAATCTGAAACTGTAACTAAACTATAAAACTTCTAGAAGATAACAGAAAACAGGTGGCTTTGCGCTTGGCAATGAATATATATATCACACCAAAATGTGTATGTGCACAAGAAAACATACAAGAATGTTCATAGCAGCATTATTCATAATAGCCTCAGCCATAAACAGTTCAATATACAGAATAGATTTATTTATCCAACATGATGGATATGTACATAAAAAACCAAATGAAAATGAGTTAATTGCAGCTATGCAACAACATAGATGAAACAAAATGTGTATCAAAAGAAGGTAGACATGAAAAAGTAATATAGTGTGATTACACTCAGACAAACTTCAAAAGCAGCCAAAACCAAGTATAGTAAAAACATGAATGCTTTGTAGTAAAACCATAAGAAAATTAAGGAAGAAATAACCATAGATGTTAGACTATTGCTTAACTTTGAGGAGGAGGAAGGGATTAGTGATTGAAGTGCAGCGCAAGAGAAGCTTCTGCATTGCCTGTGTTCTCTTTGTAGAGTGGCACTTATTTTTAAATATTTACTGATTTTGAGGAGAGCCCAAGTGGGGATGGGGGCAGAGAGAGGGGAACAGGGGATCTGAAGTGGGCTCTGCACTGACAGGCTGACAGCGGAAAGCCTGATGTGGGGCCTGAACTCAGGAACCATGAGATCATGACCAGGGCCGAAGTCAGACACTCAACCGACTGAGCCACCCAAGTGCCCCTGTAGAGTGGCAATTTTATAGGTGTTCACTTTCTAATGAATTGTTGAGTAGTGTTGAGTAGTTATGTGTGCTTTGCTATATGTGCATTTTATTTTGTAATGTTAACATCTTTAGAGAGAATTAAATTATATAATTTACCATATAAATTGGGAGTGGGGGAAGCTGCATTATAGTGTTCTAAGCTCATGCTAACATGCAAAAGGAATGAAGATATCGCTTAAGCTAGACTTTGTTAAGGATGCATGCTATAATCTCTCTGGTCGTCACTGAAAGAATAGAAATAGGAAATAGCTTCAAATACAGGAAAGTTGGAATGACCAAAAAAAAAAAAAAATCCAATTCAAAACAGCAAAAGGACAAAAACAGGCAAAAACTAAACTTTATTGTTTAGAAATGCACACATAGTTGGGCACATTGTAAAGTCATGTGAAGTGATTTAAGTCAAAGTAGTGCTTCTGGGAGGAATGGACATTCAGGGGTATAGCTCAGAGGGGCTTAGGGTTACTAAGGGCAACAAATTTCTTCACTTGGGTGTTTTTTACAAGCATGTCTCTACTTATCAACTATATACATTATACACTATACACAATATACATTTGTATCATGTGCACTTTTCTGAATGTCTCTATTTCAAAATGTAAAAGATTTTAAAAAGTCAGTTTCTGTAAATCACATTAAGTTTAAAACAGCAAAATCACATCATCATCTCAAATGCTGAAAACATTTTGATAAAATTCATTTATATATTTTTAAAGTCCCATTTTTTAAAAGAACATTTTTTTTGATAAAGGATGAGTATCTATATATGTATATATACACATGTATACATATAAAGAGGAACCTAAAACTACTGCAGATATCATCCTTAATGCTACAGGCTTTACCTTTGAGATCCAGAACAAGCCAAGGATGCCTACCATCAGCACTTCTATTCAGCATTGTATGTTCAATAATTATAAGACAAGAGAAATAAAAGGCCTAAGGATGAGAAAAGAAGAAGGAAACTTTTATTTATCTTGATTTTGATGGTTATGTATGTGGAAGATCCAAAAATATAGAGGAGCTCCTGGGTGGCTCAGTCCATTAAGCCCCCTGCTCTTGGTTTAGGTTCAGGTCATGATCTCCCGGTTCTGGAGTTCGGGCCCATCATTGGACCCTGTGATGATAGTGAGGAGCCTGATTGGGATTCTCTGTCTCCTCCTCTCCCTGCCCCTTCCCTCTCTGCCCCCTTCTCTTTCTCTCAAAAATAAATAAACATTTAAAAAACACCAAAAATATACATCTTACTGTAAGAATCGATAAGAAAGTGGCATTTTTATTTTATTTTTTTTTTCAACGTTTATTTATTTTCGGGACAGAAAGAGACAGAGCATGAACGGGGGAGGGGCAGAGAGAGGGAGACACAGAATCGGAAACAGGCTCCAGGCTCCGAGCCATCAGCCCAGAGCCTGACGCGGGGCTCGAACTCACTGACCGCGAGATTGTGACCTGGCTGAAGTCGGACGCTTAACCGACTGCGCCACCCAGGCTCCCGAGAAAGTGGCATTTCTTAATATGGTGTTTGGATCCCCTGAATCCTGGTTAAGTCAGAGACTCCCAGTAAACCTGAACCTCAGATTCCTTTGTCAGAAAAAGTTGGGGAATGAGATCGTTTATAACAGAGCTCATCAGGGTGGTTGTGAGGATTATAATCAAATAATGTATTTGAAAATGCCAAAATAAATGATGGTACCTTAACACCAAAAAAAAAAAAAGAAAAGAAAAAAAAAAAAAGGAAGGAAAGTAGGAAGGAAAGGTAGAAGGGAGGGAGGGAAGAAAGGCAAAGCAAGGCAAGGCATAGTGCTGCCCCATAGCAGACACTCATTTATTAAGAAACAGCGAACATCCTCGTTGTCAAACTCATCCTCTTCCTTCAGAGCCTTATCTGGAAGTCATCTTTCAGAGGGGCCATCCCTACTTAATTTTTTTTCCTTAAAACTTAGCACTAACATACTAATGCCAATACTGTACTCATCTCCGTAACAGAAGTTCCGTGAGGAATGATTTTTGTTTTGTTTGCAGACCCACTCTTGCCTGACCCATACTAAGTGTTCAATAAATTTGTGTTGAATGGGTGAATTTACTCAGTCGCCATCCCCGCCGATTTGTGCTACTGCTAATTATCGGAGGTACTGGGGCTTGAGTGGGATATTGTTAAAACATCAACACCTCTGGGGTGAGGTTTAAACAGCATCGCCACCCTCTGGGGGAAGAAGGGGAGAATTGGAGATCAGGTATGTGTGACTATTAGAATTAGTGAGAAAGGCAATGGGCACCCAAAAGTCAGAAGAAAGGTCCAAAAAAAGGGACCCTGGGATACGAAAAGAAGAATCCGGGTATCCCGAGTTAGCATTCCAGGCTAGCGCTGCTGAGTTTCACCTGCCCACTTCAAGAAGGCGCCTGTCCTCATTAAATTTTCATGCAGACCCTCCAAACCCGGATTTCTAGGCAGGGCCAAAGAGGTGGGCCCCAATAGGTATCAAAGGGCCGAGCAGGGGCGGGGGAAAGAAGCCAGGCCAGACCCTTGGCTGCGACCCGGTCGGAGAAGGCACCCCGCCCTCGGGTCCTGCAGCCTGGAGTTCGCCCCCCATGCGGTGCCAGGCCCACGGCGCAGCACAGCGCCCGGCGTGGCGGGCACCGCGCGCGCGAGTAGCGCAGGGCCGACCGCGCTGCTTCTGGCGTTGCTGCCGCCGCGGCTCTTGCTGCCGGAAGTCGCCCAAATCCCGGCCGCGTCCTCTTTGGGTGAGTGCCGGGCGGGCAGCGCGCGCGCTTGGGCCGCCCCTCTGCGGCTGGGCTGGGGAAGCCCCCGGAGTCTGCGCCGCCGCGCGCCGGCGGAAGGTGACTGCAGGCGGGCGCCTGGCGGCGGCGCCGGCGAGGAGGACTGTGCCCTTTGCCCTCGGCGGTCTCCGCCAGCCTTCCGTCGCTCCTTCACGTCAATCTGGTCGGGCCGAGTTCTGGCGCGGGAGTGAGGACGGGCTGCAGGGACCGCTCGTTAACTTTAAATAGAGCAAAGAGCAATGTTATGTAAGCAAAAAAAATGAATGAAGGTATGTGGAGATAGCAAAGGAACTACAATTCAGGACAAGGAACCTATGGCGAAGCCCAAGAGACGAAGAGGTCAGCTTTTATTAGGTCTGAGGAGGAAATTGGGGAGGGTTTATTCTGAACAAAAGTTCCTTGGAGAAGAACAAGAGTTTGAGACTTGGGCAGTTTCTCATTGGTTGCAGGCAGCTGGGGCAGGTTGAGAGCTCCTTTCCTTTTCTTAAAGGCAGGAGATAAAAAAAAACTCCCGTGTGAAAAGTGCCTCCCGTGGTGGAAACCATGATCTGCCTTCTTCCTGCTGCTTCCGTGGGCTGTGTGGTGCGTGCGTGAGAGCTCCCCCTTCAGGGCTTCCTCGCTCTACTTTAAAGGTTTCCTTTATTTTCACACCCACCACGTCTGAATTCTTACTGGAGCCAAGCTCAGACCCAAAATAAGTACCCCCCACCCCCACCCCCCGCACAAAGCATTTACACTTAAAGGAAGTTTCTAGTTTTAAGGACTAGTTCCACCTCCGCCCCATGACTGCCTCCTGGGCTCACTTTCCAGCCACTTTCTGGTTTCCACTGTCGCAAAAATTCCCAAAGAGGAGGATACCCCTCCTCTTTGGGTATCTAGGATACCCCTGATCTGCTGTCTGCTATAGGAAGTCGTAGGTATACCACCAAGTGGAATTAGGTTTTGGAGCTTGATTAAGGGGCATGACCTTAAAATTTTTTTTTTTATTTTTAATATTTATGTTAGAGACAGAGTATGAGGGGGGTAGGGTCAGAGAGAGAGGGGGACACAGAATTCCAGGCTCCAGGCTCCGAGCTGTCAGCACAGAGCTCATTGTGGGGCTCAAACCCACCAACCAGTGAGATCATGACCTGAGCCTAAGTCAGACACTCAACTGACTGAGCCACCCAGGTGCCCCAAGGGGCTTGACCTTTTAAAAAATGTAGTCTATTTCCTAGAAAGAAGAATGCTTTAAGCTCTAAGTAAGTCCTTAAGAACTTATCACATTGTCATGGATAGAGCCCCTCCCCTTGCAGGATTTTTTTTTTTTTTACCTCACTTCCTCAGAATTTATTGTCTCCCCACCTAGAAAAACGAAGAAGTGAACACAAAATAAAATGAGCAGTAGGCAAAAGTTTATTAGAATGTAAGATTAGAAAGTAAGAATAGTATGAAAGCTCTTTTTACAGAGAGGGGATGTTTGAAAGTGAATGCCCCCAACTATGGGCAAGGGACTTTATTTAATATGGTTTTGGTCCATTCCCCCCCCCCCCCCAACTTTTTTTTCCTTTGTTGGCCTGATAACTGTAGGTGCTGAGTTGTTCATTTCTGTGGGAAACGTGAGTGGGAGAGGGAGTAGGTAGTGTTTGTTACATTCTTAAGAAAAACTTTAAGTCTGAGGGAATTTCTCTCATGGTCAGATGTTCCCAGCACTGTTTTAAAATATGTGTTTTCTCTACATCCAGGGACCACAAGTCCTAACCTTTTCCTCTCTACCTATCATTTTGGGTCACAGGACAGGGAAACTAGAGGAGAGTTGCGGCAGGTGAGGGCTCAGAGAGTCAGGAATCATTCTGCATGAGGACTCTGAGGGTCCAGGGCGGGGTTGCCCATATAGGAAATGAAGAGGCAGATGAAGCTTTCCTTCTGCTCACCATCCAGCGAAGGTTTATCCTGAAGCTTCTCTGTTTCCCTACCCTCCCACCCTAGCCTTTCTCTTCATGGACCTCACAAAAATGAAGCCCTGTTCCCAAGGGGAAGCCATTATCTACTGATGGCCCAGGTATCTCAGATTCTTCAAGACCATGGGCATGATGTGATCTTACTTCAACAGAATGGACTTTCGTTCACATTAGGTATCCTGTCTTTCTATTCCATGTTCTGTCCAATAGAAATACATCATGAGCTATAAATGCAAGCCCCATGATGTATTTATATTCCAGAAGACACATGAAAAATAAAAACAGGTCAAACTAATTTTCATCATACGTTTTATTGAAAGTCATATATCCAAAATATCATTTCAACGTGTAAACAATATAAAAATTATTAATGACATAGTTCACATTTGTTTGTGTTAAGTCTTTGAAATCTGGTGTGTATTTCACAATTCACACTAGCCACATTTCAAGTGTTCAATAGCCACATGTAGCTGATGGCTGCCATATTGGACAATACTGTTTGGACCCTCCTACCATAGGTGATAAACCTTGCATATGTTAAATGTTCAGCAAAACTTCATTTTCGTTCTACTGAGTTATTACAATGAAAATGATATGTGTGTGGTATCTGTGTTTATTTCAAAGTCCATCTTAAACCATAACTCTAGCATAAGAAAGTTTGAAACACTGTTTCACTCTCCTCATCATCTTCTGCATCCCTCCATCTCACATCCTCTCACTTCTGTCTTCAACCCATTCATGCAAACCCTTTGCACACATTTCCAGATCAATTTGACAAAATACTGCTTTATGTTGCATGAAACCTTGTGTATAAATTGTGGAGATTGGATCAAGATGATTTCTCTTTTTTTTTTTAGAGTAGGCTCCATGCCCAGTGTGGACCCCAACCTGGGGCTTGAACTCAAGACCCTAAGATCAAGACCCTGAGCTGAGAGATCAAGAGTCGGAAGCTTAACCAACTGAGCCACCCAGGCACCCCATCACAATGATTTTTCTGATAACAATCCAGGAAAAGAAAACAGCAAAATTGCAGGAGAAACTTATCAAACAACTAATACAAGAAAAATTTCCAGAACTAAAATATGTGTAGCTCCATACTGAAAGATCCCACCTGCATTCAACACAAAGAATAAAAAAATGACCTACACCAGGGGAAATCATGGTGACATTTCAGAATAGCAGTGGTTAATAAAAAGCAATCTAAATGTTTTGGGGTGCCTGGGTGGCTCAGTCAGTTAAGTGTTTGATTCTTGATTTCAGCTCATGTCATGATCTCACAGTTCCCACATGATCCCACAGAGAAGGTTTGAGCCCCGTATGGGGCTCCACACTGACTGTCTAGAGCCTGCTTAGGATTCTCTCTCCCCCTCTCTCTCTCTGCCCCTCCCTGACTCACATGTGCTCTCTCTCTCTCAAAGTAAATATAAACTTAAAAAAAAACTATTTTAAAAGCAACCTAAATGTTTTGATATACTGCAATGATGAGTAGGACTCAGAATGGCATCAAACTTTTTAGCATTGACATCCAGCAGTGGACACAGAAAACCCAACAAGACTTGACAGTAAAATAGTCTCAAAGGTTTTCCTTTTCATATACCACTTCTTAAGAAGTTATTACAGAGTTTAGTCCCAGCAGAACAATGGGGTGACCAAGAAAGAGGAAGACGAAAGGTAAGTATATAGAAGTGGCAAAACAAGAGAGTGTTAAGATTTGTCCTAAGGTATCAGCTGTGCAGTTGGCCTGGAGAGCAGTTGGTCCAGGTTGAATTGATAGAAGAATCCAGAAAGAACATCTCTGGGGGGAAAAAAAAATTAGTCAATAAGTTGACCTTATTGAAAATCCTATTGAGAGAATATTGGAGGGAGTTGAGAGACTGGCCAATAGGCACAGAAAAAACAAAACAAAACAAAACAAAACAAAACAAAACAAAACAAAACAGGCCTAAACAAATGAAAAGTATTCCCTCTGTTCTCCCATCCTCCAACTAGATTTAGCAGGGAACATACACTTTTTGAGTGCGACCTACAGGGCCTAACACTATTTATGCAAGTCTTTTCTCTCTCATATTGTTAATGTTTATATTTTCTTTCTCTCTTTTTTTAAGTTTTTTAAACTTATTTTGAGTGAGAGAGAGGAGAGAGAGAGAGAGCACGAGCAGGAGAGGGGAAGAGAGAGGGAGAGAGAGAATCCCAAGCAGGCTCCGCACTGCCAGCGCAGACCCTTATGTGCCTTTTGATATCATGAACCATGAGGTCATGACCTGAGCCAAAATCCAGAGTTGGACACTTAACTGGCTGAGCCACCCAGGTGTTCCTATTTTCATGTGCTAATTTCCAAAAATGTATACCAAATGTCTTGAATTTCTCAAAACTAGTCCCTGTGTTACTTAATTTTTTTTTCTTTTTTAATTAAGGCTCCCTGCCAAATGTAGGGCTTGAACTCACAACCCTGAGATCAAGAGTTGCGTGCTCTACCGACTGAGCCAGGCAGGTACCCCTTTAAGCATTTATTTTAAAAGCTTAATTTTTAAAATGTATCCCCACCAACATATATGAAATTGGTAGTAGCACATAGAATTACTGTACTAACTGCTAAGCTAATTACGTTGTTTGTACACTTCATAATGCCTACCTCTTTCTTTTTAAACACTTAACACACTGGTAATTTTTTTCTTGTAATGGTTTGCTGAATATATGCTTTCCCTGTCAAACCGTAAGGTCCATGAGAGCAAAGATCATGTTTTCCTTGCACACTACGAGATCCACAGAACCTATCATAGTGTATGGCATATAGTAGGCAGAAAGTAAACATTTAATTACACTACCTAAAGATCAAGATGTATAAAAATACTAGGCCAAATTATAAGTTACATCTTCCTTGACTAGTTTTTTATAGTTATTGAAACCTTTGATATCGTCCCAGATATAACTGGGAAAATTATCTTGACTTGATTGTTGGATTCAAGAAGACTTCTTGGACTCTTCTGTCTCTGGCTTAAAGTAGTTGTCTGCCTGCACCCCCCACCCTCCAATCCAATCAGAACACCCTCATCAAACTTACTATAACCTAAAATGACTGCCCATTTGACCGCATTTATTTTCTCCTCATAATCTTGTGACCTTTTGGAAGAAGGCTGCCCTGCTCATCACACTGCTGAAGTGACAAAACAAATTCCTCTCTCTTGTCCCCAGTAATTGTCAGTAATTATCCTCATAGAAAGTATTTTCCTCATTGAAACAGCACTTTTAACCACTTTTTGTCCCAACATTATTTCATTCCATCTTCTTTTCCCTGAACCAATTTTATTATTAAAAAAATTTTTTTAATGTTTATTTATTTTTGAGAGAGAGAGACAGAGAGCAGGGGAGGGGCAGAGAGAGAGGGAGACACAGAATCTGAAGTAGGCTCCAGGCTCTGAGCTGTCAGCACAGAGCCCAACGTGGGGCTCGAATCCATGAGCCATGAGATCATGACCTGAGCAGAAGTCTGACACTTGATGGACTGAGCCACCCAGGCACCCCCAATTTTATTTTTTTAATGTTTGTTTATTTATTTGTTTTTATTTAGAGTGCGAGCTGGGGAGGGGCACAGAGAGAGGGAGAGAGAGGATCCTGGTCAGTCTCTGTGCCCAACGCAGGGCTCAATCTCATGAACCATAAGATCCTGACCTGAGCCAAAATCAACAGTTGAAGGCTTAACCAACTGAGCCACCCAGGCATCCATCCAGAACCAATTTTAGAAATAGTTGAGCCATTTAAATAGGCATGAATGGTGGTATACCCTGTGTCCTTATGTTAGGATAAATGCATATTTGCCTTCTCTGTCTCTCAGGAGGGCACTTCTGAACCCTGGCTGCATATTAGAATTACCTGAGGAAGTTTGAACAAATGCTTATGTTTGGGGTTCACTTTCAGAAAGTCTCATATAAACTATTTATGGTGAAGTCCAGGCATAGATAAATTTGTAACGCTCCCCTATAGCACAGAGTAGGGACCTTCCTCCTGGAGCCATGTTTCTGTTTTCCCCTTCACCACTCTCCAGAGGTTCTCTCTAAGTGTTGGGCCTTCACTTTAGTGAAAGGAGATCATGCAGCTGATTGCTGATCTGCAGTTCATAAGTCAAGTGCCTAAATCCTGGGCATGAGTAGTAGGAATCTCATTTTTCAGCCCATATTCTGCATCCTGAATCATCAGTGCAGAATCACTTTGGCACGGCATTTGTCAAATGTTATATAAACCATAGCACATGTTTAGCCATTATTAAAAGAAAAGTAAATGAATCCCCAGTAAAACAAAGTAAATCCTCAAGTAAAAGCTGACACAGGACATTAATCTTCAGCAGGGTTGTTGGAATCTGTATCATAGAAGAGGCCCTGAGAGGGAGGTAAAGGTACAAAATCCTCATTCACTGGCCCTTAAGTGGGAACCCCAAGCACCAGTCACCTTTTTGAAGGATTTGTTGCCAGTGGAGTGTGAAGACATCCATTGGTCCAATAGTTGAAAGCAAGAAACCAGCAGATGTCACTAACACACAGCTTTTACAGTGGTTTCTCCAATGGAAAAAGCTGTTTTTTCACTTGTGTTCATGAGACCCTGTCATCAGGATGCTCACAGCTGCAGGAAAACAAGTCCTACACACAGGTATATTTAAGAACAAAGTTTGCCGGGCACCTGAGTGGCTCAGTTGGTTGGGTGTCCAACTTCGGCTCAGGTCATGATCTCACGGTTCGTGGGTTCAAGCCCCGCGTTGGGCTCTGTGCTGACAGCTCAGAGCCTGGGGCCTGCTTCGGATTCTGTGACTCCCTCTCTCTCTGGCCCTCCCCCACTCACACTCTGTCTCTCTCTGCCTCTCAAAAATAAATAAAAATGTAAAAAAAAAAAAAAAACAAAGTTTGCATATAATTGGAGGTCTTACAGAACGTCATGGATGAGCTTCAGGATTCAACCAGTGGAGAGAGATCAGAGACACCAGCCATAGCTGGTAATATGTCCCACAGCAGGAAGAGCGCCAAAAGACGGGTAGGATTTTGATGAAGGGAAGAAAGGAAGAGGAAGAAAGCAGGAACATTCTAAGCATCAGAAAGAATTGTAGCAAAGAAAAAACAGAAAAATTCCATGGTAGATTTGGAGGTCATGAAAGGACCAGTATCTGGATCAGAAAGTTCTCAAGAGAGAGCAGTAGAACAGGTTGCTGCCAAAAGTGCTTTCTGGGTGTTCACTTCCGGTGTGAAGATTCTTTAGTGTGTTTGAAGATTAACACCATTTGTGAATATTGAATATCTCTCACTTCTTTTTTTTTTCTTTTTTTGCAGGAGCTCATTTTCAAACCTTTTAAAGGTCATGTAGCTTCATGACACAACTCAGTGTAGTCATTTGTTAGGAAGGACAGATATTATGGGCTCCTTAAAGAATGAGAGTTTTGACCTAGTGGTGGTTGATGCTATAGGATCGTTACACTTTCCTGGTTGCTGAGAAACTTGGAAGGCTGTCTGTGACCTCTTTACTAGCACATTTGGAATATCAATTTTGGGCTGTCTGAACCTGTGTCTTGCATGTCCTCCCTGACAGATCACATGGATTTCTGAGACCAGGTGAAGAACTCTCTGATGTTCTTCATTTCAACCTTGAGCAAATGGTATATGTTCATACTCAGTTTGATGACACTATCAAGGAACATTTCCCAGAAGGCTCTAGGCCAGAGCTATTTCATCTTCAACTGAAAGCAGAGCTGGGGTTTGTTAGTTTTGGCTTTGGCTTTGTCTTTGCCTTTTCCTGGCCACAGCTTCCCAACACTGTGTATGTTGGACACTTAATGGCCAAACCTGATGAGCCAATACTTCAGGTAAGTAAAACCTTTGTGCCCCATTGGACATGAGGAATCACCCTCATGATGGTATCATTAGTGCACAGATGGCAATTGCTCAGACAAGGGGTAAATCTAGGTTTTTTAAAATTTTCTTTTAACATTTTTTAAATGTTTATTTTTGAGAGAAAGAGAAAGAACGTGAGCAGGGGAGGGGCAGAGAGAGAGAGACAGACACAGAATCTAAAGCAGGTTCCAGTCTCCGAGCTGTCAGTGCAGAGCTTGATGCAGGGCTTGAACTCACAAAGTGTGAGTTCATGACCTGAACTGAATCAGATGCCTAATTGACTAAGCCACCCAGACACACCTATATTTCAATTTTCAAATGCTTTTGGTATTATATAGAAATACAGTTGACTTTTATATATCAGCCTTGAGTCCTGAAATTTTTTTTTTATTTAAAAAAAATTTTTTTTTTCCAACGTTTATTTATTTTTGGGACAGAGAGAGACAGAGCATGAACGGGGGAGGGGCAGAGAGAGAGGGAGACACAGAATCGGAAACAGGCTCCAGGCTCTGAGCCATCAGCCCAGAGCCTGACACGGGGCTCGAACTCCCGGACCGCGAGATCGTGACCTGGCTGAAGTCGGACGCTCAACCGACTGCGCCACCCAGGCGCCCCGAGTCCTGAAATTTTAATAAGTTCACTTATTAGACTCTATTGGGTTATTTTGTAGCTTCCAATAGGGTTTTCTATATAGATAATAGTGTCTCATAAAACTGAGAACATTTTCTTTCCATTCATTATTTCTTTTACCCATTTTTCTTGTTTTATTGTCCTGGCTAGAGTTTAAACCATGATGTTGAATAAAAGTGGTGAGAGCTGACATCTCTACTTTGTTCCTGTCTTAGGTGGAAAGAGTTCAATATTTTACCGGTAAGTATGATTACAGTACAGATTTTTTTCAACATATGCCTTTTATCATATTGAAGAGATTACTTTCTATTCCTAGCCATGCGGAGAGTTTTTATAAGAAAAGAGTGTTGAATTTTGTCGAAGATTTGTTCTGCATTTATTGAGGAGATCATGTGATACTTCCTTTTTACTCTATTATTGTGCTGAATTATAATGATTAGTTTTTGACTGTTAAATTGACCTTGCATCCTTGGATAAAAGAATTGGTGATGATGTACCAAGTTTTTCGATATATTGCTGGATTCTATTTTAAAATATTTTAAAGGCCTCATAAAACTATATCACATGGATTTCTGGGGCTGAGTGAAGAACCGTCTGATGTTCCTTATTGTATTTATGAGGTTATGCTTCTATAGGTGTCTTTTTAGAAATCTTTTGATTCTGAATTCAATTTTTATTAAAAAATTGAAATTTAAATTACCTATTTGAAGTTACTTAAAATTTCTAATTCTTCTAGTGTCAGTTTTGGTAAGTTGTGTTTTAAAAAAATTTTTTTTTAATGTTTATTTATTTTTGAGAGAGAGACACACACAGAGTGCGAGCAGGGGAGGAGCAGAGAGAGGGAGACACAGATCTGAAGCAGGTGCCAGGCTGGGAGTTGTCAGCACAGAGCCTGATGCGAGGCTGGAACTCACGAACCACGAGATCATGACCTGAGCCGAAGTCGGACGCTAAACAGACTGAGTCACCCAGGCACCCCAGTAAGTTGCGTTTTTTTTTTTTCAAATAATTTGCTCACTTCATGTATTTGACAAGAAATATTTCATTTTTTGGAGAAATAAGGTGATATATGGGCCCTGGGAGCACTGAAACAATTGGTGCTCTACTATGGGTATTTCATCAGTTGTATATGCTGCCTTGTCAGAGCCTTTCCCAACCCAACCCCAGTATACATATATACAGCTCCAGTGAGCCATTACCCTTCCACACTGGTGTTTCAGGATTATGCAGGTCACACTCTGCATTAGTTTTCCTCAAAGTGTGGTTCTTAGCCCATCTTTGTCAGGTTCACTTGAGATGCTTATTAAAAATACGGATTCTAAGCCCCACCCAAGAACTACTGCATAGAATCTCCAGGTTTGAATCCTGGTAATTTGCATTTTCAACAACAACCAAACTGCATTTATACAGACTAAATATTTGAGGCTATAAATCTGTGAGGCAACCACTATTTTTTATTCTTTCCCTCCATAGTCTGTGTGAAATCCCAAAGTGAATGAGCAAAACTGAAAAGGAAATGTTATTAGAAAATCATAAGGAAGCAAAATATAGTACTAAACTGTATTTATTGAAAAAAATCCACATATTCGTGGACCTGTGCAGTTCAAACCCATCTGTTCAAGGGTCAATTATGTATATTCAGTCTAAATACAGAAAGAACTGCAAACAAAACTTGTCTACTGAGTAGGTTTTTTACAGTTGTGTGGGGTAGTGTATTTGACCTCACTTTCTAGGCATGATAGGACTGAGCAAATGAGGAAATGTATTGATGTTGTTTCTTACATTAGGAAAAGACAATTACAAATGTGGAAATGAGGAAGATTAGAACAACCCCTGTGATATATTGAATTGAGATATCAGTATGAATTCATAATTTTTTCTATAGGCAGAGAAATAAATATAGGATCTTGATATCTACATCCATAGCCATATATTTCCTAGTTCTGTCCACTGAAAGGATTATAAACAGTGGCACTTTGTTAGCAATGAGCACACCTAGCAACCATATAGGTATCTTTTGGTCTAGTAGATCATAAACTCCATGAATGTAGGGACTGATAAAGGACAACTTTACCTTTCAGCATTAAATTGGATTCTGTGCACACAGGAGTTTTAATAAAATTAAACTCTTTAAGGCATCCAGATGGTAAATTGCAGGCCAGGTTATAATTACCTGAAAACCAGCCTTCTCTGTTCAGCCTGAGCTGCTGAGAACCTGGCATCTAATGTTGCCACCAACCCTCTGTCTCTGCCAACCTGTACGTTTCAGCAGCGGTGGCCCCAGCACCATCAGATGCACCTGCACCCTGAGCCCCCCACCCCCACCAGGAGCTGGTGGGCTGGATCTACCACATCCTCCAGGTAGGGGGTGTAGCACAACTCAGGCCCACACTTTCCAATAACTGTGGCATGAACGTACCTCCTGAATGTCTTATTGTCCCTGCTGATGGTCACCCTGGCTACTGTGTGGCTGTGTGGGAAGCTGTTGAGTGTGGTGGCCAGGTGGCTGTGTGGGCCCTGAAGCTGAAGGCCCGAAGCCAAGTGTAGGCTTGGGGGATGCCATATTGGAAGGGGGGTGTTACCATTTCTTATGAGCTTCCCACCAGTTCTGGCAACTCCTGTTATCCATATCATATCCATGTGCTAATTTTGTTGTAAATACCTGCTCATTGGCTTCTTCTTAAAATTAGAATTCTTTATTCAGCCCGTATGGCCTTCTTTATTTGCCAGTCAGGCAGGGCTGTTGTATGATTTTGTTCCCACGGTAATTTGGACCAGTGGCCCTCATATTTTAAGCCTTGAAGCCACCTTCTTTGTCATGCCCCTGTTGGAGGAGCATCAGCCTGAACCATTCCAGCCTCCATGTCCAGTCCCTTCTCAGGCTGTTTCCCTCGCTCCTACTCCACCACCCACTATAACACTGAAAACAGGCACCTGACAAACTTTTTCATTTTCTATTTCCCTTCCTGCAAACTCTTGTCAGTCTATCTTGTTGGGGCAAGAGGAGCCCCTGCCTCATGGAAAGCAAAAGTCTTCCAGAATTATCATACCCCTCCACTTGGAAAAGAGACTCCATCCTCCTTCCCCAGAATTCTGTCACCTGACAACTCAAGGCTGTAAGGGAAGCTGCACCGAAATCCTTTATAAGAGCCAGTCTTGTTTTGAGGATAGAAAATGCAAAAATGCCTTCTGGGGCTTGCATGCCCTGTCCTTCCCAGGGCTGACATTGCAAAGAGTCAGAATGACAAGATGTCCTCAGTTTGTGTCTGAGGAGACTGTGGAAATATCACCAGTCCTATTCCAATGATCCTCATTGGAATTATGGTCTCAGCAGTAGAGGTTCAAACCTTCAGGTAAAGACTTGGACTTGTAGAGTTAGGACTCTAGCACGTCTTCATAAATAAATGACCTCCTTAAGAGGTCCTCAGAATACAGTCCAGGAATGATAGGTGGACTTCTCTTGGGGATTGACTTCTAGAGAGTAGACACAACTCCTTCCAGGGAGCGGTGTCTTGAGATTGGAAGACTCGCAGAGATTTTAAGCATGTACCTGGGGAAATGGGGCATGGGGATGACAGTATGAGGTCAATAGTGCAGTTAGGAGGTGGGAAAATTCGTGGAAGAGTCTCAAAATGGAGATGGGTCTGAGTCACCTGGGGGTGGCACTATCTTGGAAGTGACTTCCTGAAGTCCCTGCCATTCCTGGTTCAGAGTATGTTCTCTGCAGAGAGTGTAGTGATTCTATGGAAGGAGAGGGGTTAAGGAGAGCTCACTAACCCCTCCTTCCTTCTGCCAGATGCCTGAGGTTAGGGAGGGTGAGGACGTATTAGCCAGTGGAGCAAACACCCGGGGAGGAGGAGCAGAAGGGCAAGAAGTCACAGACAGAAAGAGACGACAGGCAGGATCCACCTCTCACCTCTTCCCAAGCTGCCTGCCAGCGCATCTCCTTGGCTGCCAGTGCAGTGCGTGTCCCCAGGGCGCACAGGATACTGTGTGGGGCGCGGGGTACAGGCTCTGGGCACAGGACCGGGCTCCGCAGCTGGTACAGGAGTGAGCATGGCAGGGCAGCGGGTGCTGCTGCTAGCTGGCTTCCTTCTGCCCGGGTTCCTGCTCTCTGAGGCCGCCAAGATCCTAACCGTGTCTTTGGTGGGTGAGTGCGTGGCTGGAGAATCAGACACAGGCTCGTCCCAGACACCTGCATGAAGGCTCAGGCACATAGCCCTGGGCCAAAGGGTCACTCTGTGGGGTTTTCCAGACAGCGCTTGGGTCCCAGGCTGCAGGAGGGAGAGGCGGGAGGGGGTTGTTGGGGCATGAGGAGCCCCTGCCTCATGTAGGGGTGAAGAAGATACTTCTGGAATAAGTAGAATACCCTTTCCTCTCTCTTCCTACTCAGACTAGCTCCCCGAGGCACAGGGATGGGGCGAGAGGTTTGAGATCCCTCCCTGTGCTCGAGACGCAGGGCAGAGTCTTCCCCAGGGCGGTTTGGACATTCAGAGGCTCACCCTAAGCTTCTCAGGGGTGTGCAGCAATTGTCAACAGAGACGGGGTCGTGGGGGGAGTATTTGCAGGTTCTTGGAGGCCCAGGGAAGAGCTCACGGGGACAGCAGCACGGATTTTCTGAGGCTGCAAGGGAGCCAATTGGAGAAGGGAAGGTATTTCAATAACAGTTAGGAGGGTGTTTTCATCCAGAGAAAACCTAGAGAACTGGCCAGGGTTGGGGACTGGACCCTGGGCGTTCAGGTCTCTCCAGTGCCCACTCCTTTTCACCCGTGGGGCTGGAAGTATTTGAAGGACTTGAGGGACTGTTAATTTTGCATTTTGTGGCCTCAGTTTTATCTCCTTTACTTTTGCACCAAAGGGACTAGCAGATGAAAAGGAAAATCATATCAGGATAAAGGGTCATCCTCGGATGGAGCTTCCCCAACATTGTATTTCAACTCACAGGGGGCTCTTTTAGGTCACTTGACTGTATAGGTCACTGGGAATCGGGGGATCTTAGAGCTGGAAAGACACCGAATCATCTCATTTAGCCCCCACAGTGTTTTCCTGAACAAGAAACTTAAGGGTCCGCACCTTTGCCAGAGCACACTGGAACTCCTTAAAGGCACACAGCAGGAATTTACTCCGCTCTCTCAGCCCAGGAGCAGCCTTTTCACAGCTTCCAATCTCATGCACTTTTAGTGGGTAGTTTTAAAAATCACTCTTTAAGAAACCCTGTAACTGCATTTGAATTCCTTTTTTATTCATTTAGTTTTCTTTCCAATTGTTAGTAGCAGTGACACAAAAGCACTCCCTCCCTTCTTGTAAGTACATGTCCTCTGGACTCTGCGAGGTGGGGAGGAAGGTGTGGTTTGGAGGCACTGAAGCCCTGCCTCTGTTCCAGAATGCACTGTGCTCTCACCAAGACCTTTAGGAATGGCTGCCTGTGCAGGTGCAGGAAGCCTTCTCTCCTGAATCCATTTCCTGCATGGGTTAAAGGTAGAGTCAGAGCAGGGAGTCTGAGGGGGTAGGGTTCATGTTTTATGTAATCTGTGTTACCTCAGGGCAACACAAGTATAGCTATTAAAAACTAGAGTATAAGAAACTAGATGCACACTATTGCTGTAGCTCTTTTTTAAACTTTTTTATTACTGTGGTTCCACATCCATGTGAGCTGACCCAATCATCATGGGACCTTCATCTTCCAAACAACCCCCAGTTCCCAGCTTGGGCAAATTCTATTCCTTCCTGTGTGGTCTGGCTTTGACTATTGCTGAGACTCATAGATTCCATAAAAATGGCCCCTGGTAGCATATGGTTTTAGATACAACTTGATGTGATAGAAACTGTACCTCCCCAGGGGGTCATACTCTGTTTCCTTAGGATCCCAGGATATTTCTAGGATGGGTGGTGTCTCAGTCTCTCATGCATACAAGATCCTGCAGTTCCACTGGAAGGGTCCACAATTATTCTGAATGCCTTAATTTGATATTCAGCAAAATGCAGACCCCAACTGAGAAGCCTCCTGCCAAATATATTTGAATCTGAAGAATTTTGGCTCTAAGTGGTGTCTCTCTCTCCTTTGCTCCAGTGGCTCTTTCCTGGACTCATGTTAAGTTCCCATGTTTTGGCCCTCACATTAGCCTAAATTTCCAGAGAGAAGGATTCCAGAAATGCTCTGATTAATTTTCCACTAGGAGTCCTTCACACTCATATATAGCACTGTGCCAAACTTTCCATCAGTACAGTTATTTCTGTAGGGCACCAAGTGTCCATAAGGCCTGGCTAGAATCAGCATGTGCTTAGAATCAGGAACTCCTTAAAGCCTAAGCACAGAGAGGCTCATCACACTGATGTTTGGTCACTTTTGAGACCAGAGTCACACAAAAGAATCAGAGGGAGGTTTGCCAAGGTCAAGGGTTTGGGCAAGTAGGCTCAGGGTGAGTGGCTGTGCCTTACCCAGATGGAGATGGGCAGTGTGGCTGATGAAGCTGATCTTCCTCTACTCACTGTCATCTTTCTGTTCTCTATCTCTCATGTGTTGGCTCTATCACCCCATCAACTTCACGCACTCTATTCTCATGATTACAAAGATGCAGTTGTGAATTGTTCCTAGGTGGGAGCCATCATCTGCTGCTGGACCGGGTGTCTCAGATTCTTCAAGATCATGGTCATAATGTCACCATGCTTCACCAGAGAGGGAATTCATTCATATCAGGTATCTTTTCCCACTAATCCTTGATTCCTTCTGCTCTATGCAAAGTGTAGAGTGAAGCAACAATGCCTTTTGCATAAATGGGCTCAGAAGGTGTTTTTAAAATCTAATTGGACCCAAACAATGAAAAGTGTGTGTGTATGTGTGTGTGTGTGTGTGTGTGTGTGTGTGTGTGCGCGCGCATTTAAGTAAGGTGTTGTAAAACTTGCTGGCTATGTCTACCAGCACTCCACACTCTGTAGTCTCATATTTTCCTCCCTTACCTTCATCCCAACCAACAATCCACTTATTATTACAGGTTATTTTGGTAAATGGCACTTCATAACATAGCTTGAAAATATGTGAACAGAGGTGTTCATCCATATATAAGATTTCTAATAGGAAAGGATCATTCTTTTTTTTTTTATATCAGAGATTACTTTTCTTCCTATGATAACTGAAATTTAAGAAAGGTCTCTCAGGAAGCCCCTTATTTAGGCAGGTGAGATCAGATCCTATAATTAAGATGATTTTGTTTTCTTGAAAAATCAATGACTGCCCATGAATTTGTGGATAATGATGTTGGATGTTCTTAACTGAATCATCGAATCCAATGAATGTTAGTCAAAACGAGCAAGGAAATCTTATCAACTCTTCTCTGTTGACAGACAAGACATCAGCAACCCAGACAACTGAAATGAATTGCCCAAGGTCATATGGCAGGTTAATAATAGTGTTGGGTGGCTTTAGGACTTTAAGCTCTGGATTGCTCAATCTGTAGTTTTCTCAGGCTTTGATTTAAAAAAGATTCAATTTTAATCAGCATCTTTGAGGAATAAAATTCTTTTTTTTTTCTTATGAAATTTATTGACAAATTGGTTTCCATACAACACCCAGTGCTCATCCCAAAAGGTGCCCTCCTCAATACCCATCACCCACCCTCCCCTCCCTCCCACCCCCCATCAACCCTCAGTTTGTTCTCAGTTTTTAACAGTCTCTTATGCTTTGGCTCTCTCGCACTCTAACCTCTTTTTTTTTTTCCTTCCCCTCCCACATGGGTTCCTGTTAAGTTTCTCAGGATCCACATAAGAGTGAAACCATATGGTATCTGTCTTTCTCCGTATGGCTTATTTCACTTAGCATCACACTCTCCAGTTCCATCCACGTTGCTACAAAAGGCCATATTTCATTTTTTCTCATTGCCACGTAATATTCCATTGTGTATATAAACCACAATTTCTTTATCCATTCATCAGTTGATGGACATTTAGGCTCTTTCCATAATTTGGCTATTGTTGAGAGTGCTGCTATGAACATTGGGGTACAAGTGGCCCTATGCATCAGTACTCCTGTATCCCTTGGATAAATTCCTAGCAGTGCTATTGCTGGGTCATAGGGTAGGTCTATTTTTAATTTTCTGAGGAACCTCCACACTGCTTTCCAGAGCGGCTGCACCAATTTGCATTCCCACCAACAGTGCAAGAGGGTTCCCGTTTCTCCACATCCTCTCCAGCATCTATAGTCTCCTGATTTGTTCATTTGGCCACTCTGACTGGCGTGAGGTGATACCTGAGTGTGGTTTTGATTTGTATTTCCCTGATAAGGAGCGATGCTGAACATCTTTTCATGTGCCTGTTGGCCATCCGGATGTCTTCTTTAGAGAAGTGTCTATTCATGTTTTCTGCCCATTTCTTCACTGGGTTATTTGTTTTTCGGGTGTGGAGTTTGGTGAGCTCTTTATAGATTTTGGAGACTAGCCCTTTGTCCGATATGTCATTTGCGAATATCTTTTCCCATTCCGTTGGTTGCCTTTTAGTTTTGTTGGTTGTTTCCTTTGCTGTGCAGAAGCTTTTTATCTTCATAAGGTCCCAGTAATTCACTTTTGCTTTTAATTCCCTTGCCTTTGGGGATGTGTCGAGTAAGAGATTGCTACGGCTGAGGTCAGAGAGGTCTTTTCCTGCTTTCTCCTCTAAGGTTTTGATGGTTTCCTGTCTCACATGTAGGTCCTTTATCCATTTTGAGTTTATTTTTGTGAATGGTGTGAGAAAGTGATCTAGTTTCAACCTTCTGCATGTTGCTGTCCAGTTCTCCCAGCGCCATTTGTTAAAGAGGCTGTCTTTTTTCCATTGGATGTTCTTTCCTGCTTTGTCAAAGATGAGTTGGCCATACGTTTGTGGGTCTAGTTCTGGGGTTTCTATTCTATTCCATTGGTCTATGTGTCTGTTTTTGTGCCAATACCATGCTGTCTTGATGATGACAGCTTTGTAGTAGAGGCTAAAGTCTGGGATTGTGATGCCTCCTGCTTTGGTCTTCTTCTTCAAAATTCCTTTGGCTATTTGGGGCCTTTTGTGGTTCCATATGAATTTTAGGATTGCTTGTTCTAGTTTCGAGAAGAATGCTGGTGCAATTTTGATTGGGATTGCATTGAATGTGTAGATAGCTTTGGGTAGTATTGACATTTTGACAATATTTATTTTTCCAATCCATGAGCAGAGAATGTCTTTCCATTTATTTAAATCTTCTTCAATTTCCTTCATAAGCTTTCTATAGTTTTCAGCATACAGATCCTTTACATCTTTGGTTAGATTTATTCCTAGGTATTTTATGCTTCTTGGTGCAATTGTGAATGGGATCAGTTTCTTTATTTGTCTTTCTGTTGCTTCATTGTTGGTGTAAAAGAATGCAACTGATTTCTGTACATTGATTTTGTATCCTGCGACTTTGCTGAATTCATGTATCAGTTCTAGCAGACTTTTGGTGGAGTCTATCGGATTTTCCATGTATAATATCATGTCATCTGCAAAAAGCGAAAGCTTGACTTCATCTTTGCCAATTTTGATGCCTTTGATTTCCTTTTGTTGTCTGATTGCTGATGCTAGAACTTCCAGCACTATGTTAAACAGCAGCGGTGAGAGTGGGCATCCTTGTCATGTTCCTGATCTCAGGGAAAAAGCTCTCAGTTTTTCCCCATTGAGGATGATGTTAGCTGTGGGCTTTTCATAAATGGCTTTTATGATCTTTAAGTATGTTCCTTCTATCCCGACTTTCTCAAGGGTTTTTTTTAAGAAAGGGTGCTGGATTTTGTCGAAGGCCTTTTCTGCATCGATTGACAGGATCATATGGTTCTTCTCTTTTTTTTTGTTAATGTGATGTATCACGTTGATTGATTTGCGAATGTTGAACCAGCCCTGCATCCCAGGAATGAATCCCACTTGATCATGGTGAATAATTCTTTTTATATGCCGTTGAATTCGATTTGCTAGTATCTTATTGAGAATTTTTGCATCCATATTCATCAGGGATATTGGCCTGTAGTTCTCTTTTTTTAGTGGGTCTCTGTCTGGTTTAGGAATCAAGGTAATACTGGCTTCATAGAATGAGTCTGGAAGTTTTCCTTCCCTTTCTATTTCTTGGAATAGCTTGAGAAGGATAGGTATTATCTCTGCTTTAAACGTCTGGTAGAACTCCCCTGGGAAGCCATCTGGTCCTGGACTCTTATTTGTTGGGAGATTTTTGATAACCGATTCAATTTCTTCGCTGGTTATGGGTCTGTTCAAGCTTTCTATTTCCTCCTGATTGAGTTTTGGAAGAGTGTGGGTGTTCAGGAATTTGTCCATTTCTTCCAGGTTGTCCAATTTGTTGGCATATAGTTTTTCATAGTATTCCCTGATAATTGTTTGTATCTCTGAGGGATTGGTTGTAATAATTCCATTTTCATTCATGATTTTATCTATTTGGGTCATCTCCCTTTTCTTTTTGAGAAGCCTGGCTAGAGGTTTGTCAATTTTGTTTATTTTTTCAAAAAACAACTCTTGGTTTCGTTGATCTGCTCTACAGTTTTTTTAGATTCTATATTGTTTATTTCTGCTCTGATCTTTATTATTTCTCTTCTTCTGCTGGGTTTAGGCTGCCTTTGCTGTTCTGCTTCTAGTTCCTTTAGGTGTGCTGTTAGATTTTGTATTTGGGATTTTTCTTGTTTCTTGAGATAGGCCTGGATTGCAATGTATTTTCCTCTCAGGACTGCCTTTGCTGTGTCCCAAAGCGTTTGGATTGTTGTATTTTCATTTTCGTTTGTTTCCATATATTTTTTAATTTCTTCTCTAATTGCCTGGTTGACCCACTCATTGTTTGGTAGGGTGTTCTTTAACCTCCATGCTTTTGGAGGTTTTCCAGACTTTTTCCTGTGGTTGATTTCAAGCTTCATAGCATTGTGGTCTGAAAGTAAGCATGGTATAATTTCAATTCTTGTAAACTTATGAAGGGCTGTTTTGTGACCCAGTATATGATCTATCTTGGAGAATGTTCCATGTGCACTCGAGAAGAAAGTATATTCTGTTGCTTTGGGATGCAGAGTTCTAAATATATCTGTCAAGTCCATCTGATCCAATGTCTCATTCAGGCCCTTGTTTCTTTATTGACCGTGTGTCTAGATGATCTATCCATTTCTGTAAGTGGAGTGTTAAAGTCCCCTGCAATTACCACATTCTTATCAATAAGGTTGCTTATGTTTATGAGTAATTGTTTTATATATTTGGGGGCTCCGGTATTCGGCGCATAGACATTTATAATTGTTAGCTCTTCCTGATGGATAGACCCTGTAACTATTATATAATGTCCTTCTTCATCTCTTGTTACAGCCTTTAATTTAAAGTCTAGTTTGTCTGATATAAGTATGGCTACTCCAGCTTTCTTTTGGCTTCCAGTCGCATGATAAATAGTTCTCCATCCCCTCACTCTCAATCTAAAGGTGTTGAGGAATAAAATTCTGAGAAATTATAAAATTTTGAAGGTGATCAGCCTTTGTTGTTGTTTAGATTTTATTAAAAACAATTTTTTTTACTGTGAAAATTTCTTCTAAGATATTTATTGTGGTAAAATATACACAGCATAAAATTGATCACCAAACATTTTGTTTTGGACAGTTTAGTGACTTTAAGTACATTCACATTGTTGTGCAACCATCACTCTAGAACATTTTCATCATCTCAGACAGGAATGGTAACCACTACTCTTGGTTACCACTACTCTACTCTACTTCTCAAAATATTTGACTATTCTAGATACCTCATTTAAGTAGAAATACACATTATCTGTCTCTTTGTGTCTGGCTCATTTCACTTTACGTCATGTCTTTAAGACTAATGTTGTTGTATGGATCACAATCTCTTTCCTTTTTAAGGTTGAATAATGTTCCATTAAAGTGCATATACTTTATTTTGTTAATCAGGTCATCTGTCGATGGTCATTTGTGTTATTTCCACCTTTTGGATATTGTGGATAATGTTGCTTTGAAAACTGGTGTATAAATATCTATTTGAGTCCCTACTTAAGATCATTTTAATCATTTTCTAAATTAGGTTCTGGACTTGTCACTGAACATTATTTATATATGTATCTCTTTGTATCTGCCTTGATGACAGACATGATTAAATAGCTGTAGTGTAGTAATTTTCAATGTAGCTTATTGATTTTGGAAATTGTAATTTAATTTAAGTTATAAATGTAATTAAGTTAAGTTAAAATTTTAGATTGATTGAAAACTATTTTGGCAGTTGCCATGCATTTTGAGAATCTAACATTTACTATCTAACTAGCACTGGGATAGATGTTTTCACATTAATACCATCATTTAATATGAAGCCTGATCTTTGATCCAAAGTAAAGGTTTAACAGAGTGTTTGGAAAGTAAATGTGGGGATGACCTTTTGGAGGACACGTTCTTAGAATTTCTTCAAATTTAACCATCCAGATGTGCTTCTTGGTCTGTGTGTAGACTAGTCTGTCTTCCGACCTTAGGAAACAACACACCCACTGTTATTTGTGCCTGTGACGTGGTATTGGTTGAGGACTGTGGGGAATCCTCTTGTTTAGTGGCCTTCAGGTCACAATAACTGTCTTTGCTTTAGGGGTTTATTTTCTTTCTTTTTTTAATTTAAATTTTAGTTAGTTAAAATACAGTACAGTATTGGTTTCAGAGGTAGAATTCAGTGATTTATCACTTACATACAACACCCAGTGCTCATCACACAAGTGCTCTTCTTAGTATATATCACCCATCTACCCATCTCTCACCCATCTCCCTCCATCAACCCTCAGTTTGTTCTCTATCATTAAGAGTACCTTGTGGTTTGTTTCTTCTCTTCTCTTCCCCTACTGTTCCAAAATGATGGTTTGTTTTGTTTCTTAAATGCCACATATGAATGAAACCATATCGTATTTGTCTTTCTCTGACTGGCCTATTTCACTTAGCGTAATACACTCTAGCTCCATCCATGTCATTGCAAATGGCAAGATTTCATTTTTTGATGGCTGAGTAGTAATCCATTGTGTGTATGTGTGTATACCATATATACATACATATATATATATATATATATATATATACATATATATATATATGTATATATATATCTATATCACATCTTCTTTATCCATTCCTCAGACGATAGACATGTGGACTCCTCCATAGTTTGGCAATTGTTGATAATGCTGCCTTAAACATCAGGTGCATGTATGCCTTCGTATCAGTATTTTTGTATCCTTTGGGTAAATACCTCATAGTGCAATTGCTGGATCATAGAGTAGTTTATTTTTAGTTTTTTGAGGATCCTCCATACTGTTCTCTAAAGTGGCTGCACCAGTTTGCATTCCCACTGGCAATGCAGTGCTTTCTCCACATCCTCACCAACAGCTCTTGTTTCCTGTGTTGTTAATTTTAGCCATTGTGACAGGTGTAAGGTGATTATCTCATCGTGCTTTTGACTTGTATTTCTCTGATGATGAGTGATGTTAAGCATCCTTTCATGTGTCTGTTAGTCTTCTGGATGTCTTCTTTGGAAAAGTGTCTATTCATGTCTTCTGCCCAATTCTTAACTGAATTATTTGGTTTTTGGGTGTTGAGTTTGTTAAGTTCTTTATAGATTTTGGATACTAAACCTTTGTCAGATATGTTGTTTGCAAATATCTGCTCCCATTCTGTAGGTTACCTTATAGTTTTGTTGATTATTTCCTTCACTGTGCAGAAACTTTTTATCTTGATGAAATCCCAGTAGTTCATTGTTGCTTTTGTTTACCTTGCCTTCAGCGATATGTGTAGTAAGAAGTTGCTCCAGTTAAGGTCAAAGAGGTTGCTGCCTGTGTTCTCCTCTAGGATTTTGATGGTTTCCTGTCTCACATTTAGGTGTTTCATCCATTTTGAATTTATTTTTCTGTATGAAGTAACAAAGTGGTCCATTTCATTCTTCTGCATGTCTCCATTCAGTTTTCCCAACGTCATTTGTTGTAGAGACTGTCTTTTTTCCATTGTCTCTTTTCCTGTTTTCTTGAAGATGACTTGGCTATATAGTGGTGGGTCCATTTCTGGGTTTTCTGTACTGTTCCACTGATCTTTGTGTCTATTTTTGTGCCACTGCCATACCCTCTTGATGTCTACAACATTGTGAGATACCTTGAAATACAGAATCTTGATGCCTCCAGTTTTTTCTTTTTCAGGATTGCTTTGTCTATTTGGTGTCTTTTGTGGTTCCATAAAAAGTTTAGGATTATTTGATCCTGCTCTGCAAAGAATGCTGGTAGTATTTTGATAGGGATTGCATCAAATGTATAGATTGCTTTGGGGAGCATAGATGTTTTAACAATGTTTTTTCTTCCAATCCTTGAGCATGGAACGCTTGAGCATGGAATGAACTATGAATTGATGATGTGACGGATTGAAACTAGTTGGAATGTTGGGGTGGTGTGAATGTAATTTTTATGTGATATGTAAAGGGTTTGAGGTACAGAGAGTAGAACATGGTAGTAGAAGATGATGCCCCCACCTAAAGATATGCTCTACTCTTTTGAATGTTATGACTGATGAAAGCTCACATTACATAATAGGGTATGAAATTTTTATTACTCAAATAGTAGGGCATGTTTTTTTGGAAGAGTAGGACAGGCTCCTAAGCAAATCTGAAATATGGCTTTCTAGAGGCTGGAGGGATGACTAGTTTGAGTTTTTATTGTGAGTAGAGAGTTGGGATGTGTTGAGGGTTCCCCCTCATTGGCCTTCCTTGCATGGTTTGAAACTCCCACTAGGGTCAAGAGAGGGAGCATGCTGACTCTCTTACTAGTTTGCCCAGGTGAAGAAGCATAAAAGAGGGCATGGGAGATAGGGCTTGAAAACTGTCAGCAGTCAAACATCAAAAGTGGACTCAGACTTCTTATTACACATGGGTATATGGGAGAAACCATGTTGGTAAGTAGAGGTACAGCGGTCTAGTATTTTATAGAAGCTTTTTAGTACTTTTTACTGAATCAAAAAACTATTTGGATTTATCACTCTAAATAATGAAAATGAGTTTTTCTAAAACAGAAGGAGCAGAGGCTCTGGAATCAAACAGACCTGTACTGAAATACAAAGACTGTACTTCCTATGTGTGCAACCTTGACAAATTGTCTTAACTTCAATTCACTTTGTTTTCTGACCTGTAAAATAGGACAAATAGCTATGCCTTATGGAGGCTTTAAATGGAAGCTTCTATAACTTTAAATTGAAAAGCACTCCTCAATCAGTGTAAGATTCTCCATAGATGTTAATCATTTTATAAGATTAAATGAATGAGAATGCAACCAAACCATACAGAAATATATCAAAAGGCAAACATTCTATAAATATAGAATTATTTAAGCAAACACATGATGATATTATCATGCTAATGTTAATCCATGGTTTGTGGCATATTTCACATTTTTAACCCATGGGTGTTTTCTAGATTTTAAAGAGAAGGAGATATCATACCAAGTTATCCCTTGGCTTCCACCTGAAGACTGTAACAAAGGATTGAAGAATAATTTTGATTTTTTTATTGAAGAATCTTTGGGTGGCAGGTAATTGTTATGTCTTTGAACCAAAGAGTCACTATTTTAGCAATACAAATGAATGGATGGATGCCTGGATGCTTGGACTATAGACGTAAGACAGGGATGGACGGATGGGTGGGTGGATGAAGGAATAAACGATGAGTGGATGGTTAGGGAAACAAGTATTTACACCAATTCATCCAGTGCAGTCACTCGAGATTCTTCTTTGCTGTGTACTGTGCCTCTTCCATGAATGGATTTCTGTAGCAAGTAGAGGTTGATCTTTCTGGGACTTCCTTTCAACACCTCTCTTACAATCTTTGTTTATAACCTCCCCCCCACAAAAGCACAGGTACCTCAACCTCTCACTGTTGATAGGGAAATGAGAGCCACTTACTTTTCCTCCTTTTCTTCACACATATTCTAGTATTGGAGGGAAGAATTATGAACCCTGGTTTTGTACCAGTTAAACATCTGGCTATGTAAAGTCCTTTTATTTATTTTTTTTTATTTTTGGCCATGTAAGGTCCTTTTAAAAATGCAATGAACCTCATGCAAAATAAGACATGAGTCCTTTGTTTCATCTGAATGGAAAGGAGCACATAACTGCTCAATCTTAGACATTAATGTGGAAAGACAAACATCCATTCCTAACTTAATTATAGTGGCCTTGCCTTCTTTCTATCTGAAAATTCTACTTACTAGTGTAGGTCTTGCTTACATTTGACTTTTCTCATAAAGTCTTTTTTCCTCCCTCAAGTGGGAGACCACAGTCCTTCCTGTCTAGAACTGATCTAATCTATTCATTTGACACTTAGTCTATATAATCTTGTGCTGTTAGTTGTATTAAATATAGGCTTTGTCTCTTCTCCCTTCATTTAATATTTTTGGAAACAGGCATGGGTAACCATGGATTCTTAAACATTGTTTTCTATTTATTAGCTTAATTTTAAGCATGCTTAATGAGCTATATCTGGAAATTTTTACAGCACTATTGTAAGTATGTGCAATATCTGGTTACCATTCCTTTGCTATGTGAAATCTTCAAAAAATGCATAGCAGAGAAGGATTTTAGCCAGTCACTTCCACTGTATAACTTGAAGTTAATTCTTTATTTTTCTTATAATTTATTTTTATTAACAGCTTTCATTTCTTAACAACATTCTTACATATATTTTTAAAAATTGTGAAGATGGTACAGAGAATTCCTATAAGTCAGTATATTATTAACATTCTACTTTAGTGTGGTATACTTGTTACAATTTTTGAACCAATGCTGATACGTTATTTTATTTCATTTATTTATTTATTTTTAAATTTTTTTTTTATTTTTTTAAATTTACATCCAAATTAGTTAGCATATACTGCAACAATGATTTCCAGAGTAGATTCCTTAGTGCCCCTTACCCATTTAGCCCATCCCCCCTCCCACAGCCCCTCCAGCAATCCTCAGTTTGTTCTCCATATTTATGAATCTCTTCTGTTTTGTCCCCCTCCTTGTTTTTATATTATTTTTACTTCTCTTCCCTTATGTTCATCTGTTTTGTCTCTTAAAGTCCTCATGTGAGTGAAGTCATATATTTGTCTTTCTCTGACTAATTTCACTTAGCATAATACCCTCTAGTTCCATCCACGTATTTGCAAATGGCAAGATTTCATTCTTTTTGATTGCTGAGTAATTCTCCATTGTGTGTGTGTGTGTGTGTATATATATATATATATATATATATATATATATATATATATACACACCACATCTTCTTTATCCATTCATCTATCGATGGCCTTTTGGGCTCTTTCCATACTTTGGCTATTGTTGATAGTGCTGTTATAAACATGGGGGTGCATGTGTCCCTTTGAAACAGCACACCTGTATCCCTTGGATAAATACCCAGTAGTGCAATTGCTGGGTCATAGGGTAGGTCTATTTTTAGTTTTTTTGAGGGACCTCCATACTGTTTTCCAGAGTGGCTACACCAGCTTGCATTCCCAACTTGAAGTTAATTCTAAATGTCAGGCCAAGTTCTGTATATAGCTAATAAGTTCTGTGCCTCTGGGTCTTCTCTATCTGAGGTACAATGGGTACAGTACAATTACAGGGATGCCAGGGTGTTGATTCTCTTGGTCCTCCATGCAGTCAGGAGGCCCCTGATATCTTGAACTCTTGCACCTGTTAACTCTGATACCTTAAAGTACAGTGGACATCCTTACCTATTTCTCTGTGGATTGTATAAACAGGAAGGAAACAGTCATATTCTATATAGGCAGTGATGGGAAAGCATTGCAAGGAGATAGGCCCCTGGAATATTCTCATAGGGAAAGTCTTAATTATATGTTCATATTCTTTGTCATTATCTTCTCTGGACACTTCAACCTACATTGAAATAGAAAAGCTAATAATATGTTTATTTACCAGGACTTACTTTTCCTTTCCTTTCCTTTCCTTTCCTTTCCTTTCCTCTCCTTTCCTCTCGTCTCCTCTCGTCTCCTCTCCTCTCCTTTCCTCTCCTTCTCCCCTCTCCTCCCCTCTTCTCTTCTCTTCTCTTCTCTTCTCTTCTCTTCTCTCTCTTCTTTCATTGCTTGGTGGTGGGCACAGACAGGTGGAATTCCCATTTTGGCTGAGTTTTGACTTCTAAAATTATAAAATAGTCCCTTGGGTGAGGTGATCTGTCACATTCAGAACATACAGTGACTTTTAAAAATAGCCTGTATGGTTAATATTTATGGAACTGTGTTACCAAGCTATGTCCACAGTTTGGCTAAGTAAATAAGAAAATCACTCATAAAAAGTCAGTATGTAAAAGAAAGTTAATAGGAAGTTATAGACTTTATCAAATAAAAGGAGATTTGTGAGATGTGCTATGGTGAGAGAAGGTTCCCAGAGCAGAAGGTCCATTGGTGGTGATTTGTTCTTGGTTAACACAATTTAATTGTGCCCATGGATTTCAAGATACCAGAACTCAAAGAACAATTTTTTTAAGAAACTGGCATAAAAAGTACTTGGGATTTGGATAAAGGAGGGAAGAGGAGGGGAGGAAGGGAACCCTCTCAAGAGCAGAACATCTGCTCAGAGTGCCTGAGATGATGGTACTAATGGGCAGTGGTGGAATAGGTGGGCTGCTGCTAGGTGTGGTCTTGCTTATCTGGGATATTTTCTTTGTAGCCCAAGATTCTTTTATGTATTGTGGAATTAACACATCCAATGAATGTTTACCGTTTTTCTCTTTCTTATAGATACACATTTGGAAAATTCTTAAAATTTATGGAACAAGTAGGGCTTCAGTGCAGCCATTTTCTAAGGAGAAGTGATATCATGGATTCCTTAAAGAATGAGAACTTTGACCTAGTGATAGTTGAAAATTTTGACTACTGTCCTTCCTGGTTGCTGAAAAGCTTGGAAAACCATTTGTGTCCATTCTCTCTTCCTCGTTTGGTGCTATAGATTTTGGACTACCAAACCCTCTGTCTTATGTGCCAGTATTGCATTCTTTGCTAACGGACCACATGGACTTCTGGGGCTGAGTGAAGAATTTTCTGATGTTCTTTGATTTCACCATGAAGCAAAGGCAAATCCAGTCTGCATATGACAATACCATCAAGGAACATTTCCCGGAAGGCTCTAGGCCAGTTTTGTCTCATCTTCTGAAGAAAGCAGAGCTGTGGTTTGTTAACTCTGACTTTGCCCTTGAATTTGCTAGGCCCCTGCTTCCCAACACTGTGTATGTTGGAGGCTTAATGTCCAGACCTGTAACACCAGTACCACAAGTAAGTGAAACTGTAGCTCTCCATGTGGGCTTCATGCAGAGGTCTTCAGCACAGAGTTGGTGACTGCCCTGCCAGTGGAATCCTGGGAAGGAAGTAGGGTGAGGCAAGTAAGGTGCCTAGGACATGCTTTTTAAGGGAGTACTCATTTTTAGGGCCATGCAATGATAGTGTTAGGACTTGCACAACCCTGAGATTGAGGGCCTCCTTAAATGGTACACTGAGTGTCCTCTTTAGTCCTGGCCTTGGTAGGATAAGCTCTTTATTTTATTTTAATTTTACTATCTCTACATACAGCATGGAGCTTGAATTCAGCACCCTGAGGTCAAGAAGAGCATGCTCTTCCAAATGAGCCAACCAGGCACCCTGGCATAAGCCTTTTAAGAAGTTGATATTTTCATGTGCATTTTGTATAATCGTGTGTATAGTAACTATGTGGCAAGGATCCATTAAATGGGAGAATTGTTAAAAGAGATGAGTTATGCTCAATGAAATGCACAACACTATGAGTGTGTAACCAAGGTAGGACTGGGTGGTAAGAACTGCAGACATCATCTCCAGCATCCTCAGCCTATCTTCTGATTTGTTTGATCTGGGGTTAGGCCTGGGCGTTGTAAATTGTGAAAACTGCTAAGTTGGTTTGAATCCATAAACTCAGACTACTGCAATAGAAAGTTTTTTTTTTTTTTAATGCTTATTTATAAGAGAGAGAGAGAGAGTGAGAGAGAGAAAATGATCATGGGCAGGGTAGGGGGTGAGAGAGATGGAGACCAAGAATCCCAAGCAGGGTCTACACTGTCAGCACAAACCCCAAAGCGGGGCTCGAACTCAAGAACCATGAGATCATGACCTGAGCCAAAATCAAGAGTCAGACGCTTAAGCAACTGCACCACCCGGATGCTCCTCTGCCATAGAAGTTTTTATTTATTCTTATTTTTGTTTACTTATTTATTTTTCTGCAATAGAAGTTATTAAATGGGAAGGAGCTGAGATGAGTTGGCTTCCTTTTGCCTATCAGCACTGTGTTGCCATTTTATGCAATTTATCTTATATAATAATATCTTGCCACCTGGAAGGAAGTATGATGATCTCCATTTTTATAAAAGAGAAGACAGAGACTGAGGTGGTGTGTAAGTGACTTTCCCACTACCATTCACTGCAGAGCTGGGGAAAGCCCTGATGTGACCTGGGTCTTCTAGGTACCCAAGTGTCTATGCTTCCTCTACTGACCTTGTACTCAGTGAGCAGGGAGAGTTGGGGAATGATCCATGGACTAGATGGGCTTTGAGTTGGTGGTAGGGTTTTTTAGGGATGGAGCTAGGGAGGAAGGTGTTCCAGCTGGAGAGAACAAGTAGCTCAAAGTGTTAAAGTAAAAGTAAGATAGGCATGACTCTGGGTTCCCTTGGTGACTCTAGCTAGACTGGATCAGAATTCTCAATTGTGTAAATACAGCCAGGCCAGATTGCAGGAGACTTTACTTGATAGGAGGGTGGGTCTTAGTTATAGGGTAGGGGGAGGGAGTTGTTAAGCAAGAGCATAATGGGAGTAAGGGTTATAGTGGCTGTGAGATAGCAGAGGCTTTTTTCAAAAATGTTTCTCTATATTTTCCAGTTTTTAGATAATGGAGTTACGTGGCTTTTGTAATTAAAAAGAATGACAAAGCTGTTGTCAAAGTGGTCCTTTGAATGGTAAACCAGGCAATGTTATGCTAGATGGAATCAATCCAGGAATGAGGATCTAGAAGCTGAGGAAAGGGGGCTGCAGAAGTCCAGAGTCAGAGTCTGAAGAAACACTTGAAGCAAGAGTTGACAAAACTGTGTTAAGCCAAGATCACATCATTAAGTCACAGCCTTCCTTAAGAATTGCCTGAGGACTTTAAAAAGCAAGCTGCCCAGTTCAGGGTTAGGCCTGGGCATTACCACTTTTTAAGTGTCTTCTTATGTAGATATAATTTGTAGTTATGTGGGTGAGCCACTGAGGTAAGAGATTAATTACAAAGATCCGTTAATAAGAATATCACAAAGTATCAGAGCAAAGCACTCTACATGGTGCATTGAGCCAGTGATCAGGAGCCTTCCTCCATTTCTTCCACTTCTTCTTATGCTACAGGCCTTCTCCCAGTTTCTTCAATCTAGCCTCAGACGTTGCAGCTCCCTCTGCTAGACCCTGACACCCCACTAGTATTTGTTCTTACACTACCATTTTCCGGTGGCCTTAGGAAATTCTCAAGTGACCATGTCTCCATTGACCTATGATGAGCAGTGGGTCTAGGATGGCCGTGACACAAAATCAAGCTTTTAAAGAAGAAAGATATTCCGACACAATGGGGATGAGCATCATGCAGAGGGTGCTGAGCTGCCCCAGGGGCTATGAGCTCTAGGAATGGCAGGAAGGTGTGTTCAGTAAATGAATGGCTTTCATTTTGTGGCTGTCTAGGTTTTCATGAACAACATTTTTCACGTCTTTTTCTTTTCTGAACTCTCTCCAGGAATTTGAGAATTTCATTGCTAAGTTTGGAGACTCTGGTTTTGTCCTTGTGGCCCTGGGCTCCATGGTGAGCACCTTTCAATCCCAGGAACTTCTCAGGGAGATGAACAGTGCCTTTGCTCATCTCTCTCAAGGAGTCATATGGAAGTATAAGCCATCTCACTGGCCCAAAGACGTCAAATTGGCAGCAAATGTGAAAATCGTGGGCTGGCTTCCTCAGAATGACCTCCTGGGTAAGAACTGCCCAAGTCTGCTTCACCCGTCTCATTTACATATTTTTAGAGCATATCGGGCTGTGACCTCTAGTTGGGTAATCCCACTTGCTCTAGAAGGAGCTGCTGATACCTACAGTTAAGTCTCCAAGAAGCAGGAATGGAATGGCCAGCTGCAGTTCTTGGGGAATCAGGCCCTACTCCCATTGAGATCAGGTGCCCAAATAGCCATCTCTCCTTCATTCTTTCTATCCCAGGTGAGATATTGGTAGACATCAAAGTCACCTTGTCCTACTGCATTAGGTTTTACACAGGGTCACCCAAACACAGTCCAAAAGAACCTATGGATTCTAGAGAACACATACCAGAGGGATGTTGCCCTTGTATTTAGCGGCTTCATGAGTACCTGTTCTTCCACGTGCACTTACATATATCATACCACCCTCCCCCACATCTTTCTTAGCTATTAAAGTGTGAGCGATTCATACCTTCATAACATTAATACCAATAGTGTCTTTAGGATGTGCCAAAATACCTGAGTGCCAAGATGAACAACCTCATAGCTGGTTATTTGGTCCATTTTGTCTCTGGTACCAGAGAGTTTCCTCACCTCCGCCCCCCCCGCCCCGCCCGCCAACCCCAGTAGTTTTTCTCTGTGCCCTGTGCTGCTTCTTTCAGACCCCTTACTTCCATAACCACTGACAGAATCAGAGACTTATGAGTAAGATAATGACTCAAAATAAACAGGGGAATTGAAGAAACAGATTCCTGGCTCCATTTCTGCAAATTTAATTATTTATTTGGAGCAAGGTACATGATGCTCCTTTGAGTTTTTGTTAAAAAAATTTTTTTAATGTTTATTTCTGAGAGGGAGAGACAGAGTGTGAGCATGGGAGGGGTAGAGAGAGAGGGAAGCACAGAATATGAAGCAGGTTCCAGGCTCTGAGCTGTCAGCACAGAGCTGGATGTGGGACTGGGAGCCACGGACTGTGAGATCATGACCTGAGCCACCCAGGCACCCCTTATTGATGCTCTTTTTTTTTAATTTATGTTTTTAAATATTTTTGAGGAACTATATAGGTTATTGCTTTATTTTTTCTATAATTTATTTATTTTTTATAATTTACATCCAACTTAGTTAGCATATAAGTGAAATAATGATTTCAGGAGTAGATTCCTTAAGCCCCTTATACATATATCCCATCCCCCCCTCCCATGACCCCTCCAGCAACCCTCGGTTTGTTCTCTATTTAAGAGTCTCTTATGTTTTGTCCCCCTCCCTGTTTTTATATTATTTTTGCTTCCCTTCCCTTATGTTTTCTGTTTTATACCTTAAAGTCCTCATATGAGTGAAGTTATTTGATATTTGTCTTTCTCTGACTGACTAATTTCGCTTAGCATAATACCCTCTAGTTCCATCCACATAGTTGCAAATGGCAGGATTTCATTCTTTCTGTTTGCCAAGCAATACTCCGTTGTATATATATACCACATCTTGTTTATCCATCCATCCATCAATGGACATTTGGGCTCTTTCTGTACTTTGGCTGTTGTTGATAGTGCTGCTATAAACATGGGATGCATGTGTCCCTTCAAAACAGCACACCTGTATCCCGTGGATAAATGCCTAGTAGTGTAATTGCTGGGTCGTAGGGTAGTTCTATTTTTAGTTTTTTGAGGCCCCTCCATACTGTTTTCCAGAGTGGCTGCACCAGTTTGCATTCCCACCAAGAGGGCAGAAGAGATCCTCTTTCTCTGCATCCTTGCCAACATCAGTTGTTGCCTGAGTTGTTCATGTTAGCCATTCTGACAGGTGTGAGGTGGTATCTCATTGTGGTTTTGACTTGTATTTCCCTGATGATGAGTGATGTTGAGCATTTTTTCACGTGTCGGTTGGCCCTCTGGATGTCTTTGGAGAAGTGTCTATTCATGTCTTTTGCCCATTTCTTCACTGGATTATTTGTTTTTTGGGGTGTGGAGTTTGGTAAGTTCTCTATAGATTTTGGATACTAACCCTTTATCTGATATGTCATTTACAAGTATCTTCTCCCATTCTGTCGGTTGCCTTTTACTTTTGGTGATTGTTTCCTTCACTGGGCAGAAACTTTTTATTTTGATGAGGTCCCAATGGCTCATTTTTGCTTTTGTTTCCCTTGCCTCTGGAGTAGTGTTGAGTAAGAAATTGCTGCGGCTGAGATCAAAGAAGTTTTTGCCTGCTTTCTCCTCCAGGCTTTTGATGGCTTCCTGTCTTTCATGCATTTTGAGTTTATTTTTGTGTATGGCTTAAGAAAGTGGTCCAGGTTCATGTTTCTGCATGTCGCTGTCCAGTTTTCACAGCACCATTTGCTGAAGAGACTGTTTTTATTCCATTGGATATTCTTTCCTGCTTTGTCAAAGATTAGTTGGCCGTATGTTTGTGGGTCCATTTCTGGGTTCTCTATTCTGTTCCATTGATCTGTGTGTCTGTTTTTGTGCCATGCCATACTGTCTTGATGTTTACAGCTTTGTAATACATCTTGAAGTCTATGATTGTGATGGTTGATGCTCCTTTTAAGGAAGAGACAATGAGATTCTGATGCACATCCCAGTTGAATGACACAGGCTGAGACAAACTCTTCATTTTCAACATTAATCCTAGTTAGTTCTAAATAAGGTGGACTAGAAATGCTGGAGATGGAAATACTCAAGTGTACAGTCTAGGCTCTGGTTTCAAGGGGTTACTCGTGTATTGAGGAGACAATGTATACAGTATTAGTTTTATGATTGCTATATGAATTACAATGTCAATGAATATGTCAGGAATTCAGAGAAGAGGGAAATAAGTTGGCAGGTGAGAAAAGAATGCCCAAGACAAAGAGAAAGACAGAGACAGAGAGAGAGATGATGACAAAACAGATGAGAGAAGCAAAGAGAGGCACTGAGATTATAGAAAAATGGTAGGATGGATGGATGGATGGATGGATGGATGGATGGATATATATATATATATATATAGAGAGAGAGAGAGAGAGAGAGATCTGCAGATATATATATATATATATATATATATATATATATATATATCTTGCTGAGCATTATTGTCTAGAGAGTTCGCTGGGTGTTGAGTCTTAGCTGCGTTGTGGCCCAGGGCAAGGAATTACTATGCAAGGCAAGGCTCGGAATTCTGTATGTTAGTACATGCACCTTGGATGCATTGCAAGCAAAATATCTTTATAATGGCTCCAACAGACCTTGAAATCGTCTTGGTATATTCTTCTGCCCTTCCTGCTTGCCCTGGCTTTCTCAAGCTTTTCATTCTGAAAATATTCATTCTGAAATATTGTGCTCTCTTTCTTATTTGAAACAGCTCACCCACGCATCCATCTTTTTGTCACCCATGGTGGAATGAATAGCATCATGGAGGCCATCCAACATGGCGTGCCCCTGGTGGGGATTCCCCTCTTTGGAGACCAGCCAGAAAACCTGGTCCGAGTAGAAGCCAAAAAGTTTGGTGTCTCTATCCCATTAAAGCAGATAAAGGAAGAGACCTTGGCTGTGAAGATGAAACAAGTCATAGAAGACAAGAGGTATGGAGCTCTCTGGGCTTGTGGTCACTTAGGCTGAATGAAGACATCAAATACAAAGAGTACCGTCTGGCTCTTTTTGCAATAAAAGCTGAAACTTCCAAGACATGGAATAATATGTGTGTGATGCTAACAGCTGACCTGTTTTCCCTAAGAGCAAGACTAGACAATTTAGGTTGGATGTTGATAACAATTTGCACCTTAGGGTTTTAAGCACCCTGTCCTACTTACACAGGACCTCTGAGAGGTCTTATGTTTATGGACTGCTTATAGTAGAATTCCAAGTGAGGCAGGAGGTTGACTTTGTGTCCACCAGTGTGCTACACCATTTCCTGTCTCAGGCCCTTTGTCAGTGCTGCCTCCTAAAACATCCTTCCTTCTCCCCTCCTGTCTTGAAGGACTGACTTCTTCATGGCATTCAGGCTCATCTCCAATGTCCTCTCCTCAGAGAGGTGGTCTTTGTCTGACAGTCCTAAATGCACTCCTCTCCCACCCTCTTCGGTCATAATTCATTTTTCCTTAACAGTTCTCAGGATCAGTAACTACCCCATTTCTTTCTGTTTCAATTTATTTTGTGTCCCCCACACTAGAAAGTAGAGAGGAAGCTCCTCTGTAGGGCCAAGTGTGTCTCTTGTTTTCCCCTGTGCTCCCAGGGCTTAGCACAGGGCCTGCCACAAAGTAAGTTGGGATGAATTTCTGTTAAGTGAGTCAGCAAAAGGGCCCATGATGTCTTAAGTAAATTCTCATCCAGCACAATGATCTCATGTGAAGCGGAATATTTATTCTGTCTTCCTTATAACCAAGAAGGCCTGAATGACTTAAAGTCTCAAGGGCAGAAAGTGACTGAGACCTCAATACTTATAATTACCTTGCATAAAGGCGACCCATAGGAGTTTTTGTTAGATGAGTGAAAACAACACAGGGTTTGTGATTCTTTTTTTTTTGAAGTTTATTTATTTATGTTGCAATAGAGAGCACAAGTGAGGTAGGGGCAGAGAGAGAGAACCCAAGGAGGCTCCACACTGTCAGCACAGAGCCCTATGTGGGCTCAAACTCAGTAACAATGAGGTTATAAGCTGAACTAAAATCAAGAGTCAGATGCTTAACTGACTGAGCCACCCAAGTGCCCCTATATCTTGTGATTCTTAACCCTAGAAAAGTTTTTAGTCTCCAGAGTTCAGATAATCTCAGACATTTCATTATATTTGGCATCTCTTATGTAGCAAATGCTCACTTTTTGAGAAGTAACGTTTTGTTTTTTAAAGTTTATTTATTCTGAGAGAGAGGGAATCCCAAGCAGGCTCCCAGGGGGCAGTGTAGAGACCTATGTGGGACCACTGACGAGCCTCTGAAGAATGAGTTTGTAAATTTCATTGGCTATTCAAATACCTATATCCCTAATGGCTGTAATCTGCTGCTCTTGTGATGGATCATTTGGGTTGGAATGGTCCCCACACACTGTGCATCAGGGCTGGGTATATAATTTCAGGGCCCAAAGTAAAATGGAAATGTGTGATCCCTTGTTATAAAGATTAACAATTTTAAGACAGTGACAGGAGAGAATAAAGCAAGGGTACGACATGTCTAAATGTGGGGTCCTGTGCATATGTGTAGACTGCAGCCCATGGAACCAGCACTGGCCAAAATGGTGCTCTGATGGGACAGGAAAGTGCTGGCCTTGTCTTGGACTCCAGTCCTCGGAGTCACGTATGTTACATAAACCAGACAGTGGCACAAAGTAGCTGCTTATTATGCATATAAGTTTATATGTATACATGTATAAAATAATATATCTAGGGGCGCCTGGGTGGCACAGTCGGTTAAGCGTCCGACTTCAGCCAGGTCACGATCTCATGGTCCGTGAGTTCGAGCCCCGCGTCAGGCTCTGGGCTGATGGCTCGGAGCCTGGAGCCTGTTTCCGATTCTGTGTCTCCCTCTCTCTCTGCCCCTCCCCTGTTCATGCTCTGCCTCTCTCTGTCCCAAAAATAAATAAAAAAACGTTTAAAAAAATTAAAAAAATATATAGATATAATATATCTATATTTTGTGATAAGCCTCCTTGTGTGGAGACTAGCCCTACTAGTTATTATATTTTTTTTATAGTTTAGCACATTTAGCATAGAGCATGGTCTTTGCATGGAGGCACCAGTTTGAACTTTTCAGTAGAACCAGCTAGACTATGGCAAGGCCAGGCCAGGCCAACAACTTTTCCTTGAAACTGAGTCTTCTGTGTGTGGAGGGAAGAGTGTGTGTGATACAAGGTCTCTAAGACTTCTGAGGCCACCTGAGTAACACCCCACCTCTGTGTCTGCCAACAGGTACAAGTCAGCAGCGGTGGCCGCCAGCATCATCAGGCGCTCCCACCCCCTGACCCCTGCCCAGAGGCTGGTGGGCTGGATCGACCACATCCTCCAGACAGGGGGTACGGCCCACCTCAAGCCCCATGCCCTGCAGCAGCCGTGGCATGAGCAGTCCTGCTGGATGTCTTCTTGTTCCTGCTGGTGGTCACCCTGGCCACCCTGTGGCTCTGCGGGAAGCTGCTGGGCATGGTGGCCATGTGGCTGTGTGGGGCCAGGAAGCTGAAGAAGGCCTGATGGGGGTGCAGCCTTGATGGGTGTTTGGGGAGCCACTGATTCTAGAAGGCTTTCCCCAGCACAGGGCAGCCCTGGTGTCTTCCCCATATTGGCACCTGAGGGTGGCACACAAATTGCTCTTCACTGTTTGCTGCCTCTGTTTAAAAGTTCTTGTGAAACACTCTTGGGCATCTTTAAAAAAAAATTGTGGTAATATGTACAGCACATAAAATTGACCGTTTTAGCCATTAAGTATAGAGTTTAGTGGCATTAGGCATTCTTGTTGTGGTGTAAACATTACTATCATCCAGTTCCAGAACGTTTCATCTTCCTTAACTCAGACTGCACTGATCAAATAATAACTGCCATACCACCCACATCCCAACCCCTGAAGCTCTTGGCAACCTCTGTTCTACTTTCTGTGTCTGTGAATTTGATCTTGGCTTCTTGACTTGCCTCTCATCAATCAAGTCCTCACTCAGACCCACACCTTCAGCAGACAGCCCCGCCTCCACTGCACTCCGCACTCCCTGTTTCCAGACACAGCACCCTGCTTACTTCCTCCTGTTGTTCCCTGGAAAGGAGGTATGTGCAAAACTACCTTCAAAGAGCGAAGAAGCCATGAAACTGAAGAAAAAGACCAACAAGTCCAGCTTGATGACAAATGGTTTATTAAGGGGACATATGGACAGAAGCTTGTCCATCTCGTGGGACACCACAAGATGAGTTGATGCCCACAACCCCACCCCCTAACAGACCTGCTTTTATGGCCCTAAAGGCTGGTGAACACTTTCTGGGGGGCTACCCAGGAGTAATCATATCCAGAGCAGATCCAGGAAGCTTTGCCTGGAGGGTTTATTCACAGGTGTAGTTAAACAAAAGAGAAGAATGGGGGGAGAGGCTGTATTTAAGAGGCTTTAGGTCACAAAGCAGTCATCATGGTGGAGTTTCTCAAGATGGCTTTAGTCTGGTTCATATACTCACTCTCTCAGAAACTTCTCAGTCTCTTTCCCTCTTTCTGTTCTTTCATTTTTCATGATGGCATAAGATCTTGGCCAGTTCTTCCATTTTGGGTTTTCCTCTTGCATCTTCTTCTCACCTCACCTCCAAGCTCAGGAAGCCTGGCCTCTGTTCTGCAGTTAGGCAGGGGTGACTCTCCCAGGACTCCACCTGTGGTCTCTGTCCCAAGTCAGTCCTGGGAGAGCACCTCCTTTGCTGGTCAGACCTGGAGGCTGTCTTTGGCCACAGCTGATGCTATGGTTTTCACTTCCCACAATTTCCTTCTCAAGTTTCCCACTCTTAAAAATGTAGTCACAGAAGAGTGCCTGGGTGGGTCAGTTGGTTAAGCGTCCAACTTCAGCTCAGGTTATGATCATGTGGTTCATAAATTCGAGCCCCTCGATGGGCTCTGTGCTGACAGCTCAGAGCCTGGAACCTGCTTCAGATTCTGTGTCTCCCTCTCTCTCTGCCCCTTCCCCACTCACAGTCTGTCTCTATCTCTGTCTCAAAAATAAATAAACATTAAAAAAATGTAAAAAATGTAATCAACAATACCTCTAGTACAGAACCCGGACCTCTCTGTGAAGTTCTGAGGCATCAGGTCCAGTGACTATGGCAGTTCTGAGGACTTTGTTGATTTAAAAAAAAATCATAATCTGAAAAGGTAAGAAATATAAAAGATGATAAAATGAATGAGTAAAATTTGATGAGGAAC
Source organism: Prionailurus viverrinus (assembly GCF_022837055.1). Lineage (NCBI taxonomy): Eukaryota > Metazoa > Chordata > Mammalia > Carnivora > Felidae > Prionailurus > Prionailurus viverrinus. The sequence goes on from NC_062561.1 coordinate 211,935,562, forward strand.
AGAATATGTATACAGTTTCAAAATGTCTACTTGCATCTAATTTCCTAATTATAGGGTAAAAAATACCAATGTTACAATCAAGATCTTGGTGAACACCACCTTAACTGAGCGATAGAGTTATCTCTAATGATAGGACCATCTGACATCATGTGTTTCTCAGTGTGATTCACTGAGATGGAATCAACACCACCTTAGTAGTAGTCCAACCAAATCCCCTAGTAACCTAGAGTATAGTGACAAAACATCAGACAAACCCTACTTGCGATCCATCACACGAAATAAGTAGCTTCTATTCTTTAAGATGTCAATGACAAGAAAGACAAAGTAGAGCTGAGAAACAAATCCTTACTAAGGGAGATGATATACACATGATAACTAAATGCAATGTGTGATACTGGATTGATTGATCCTGCACCAGCAAGTTCATTTCACAACATGGGATATTATTGGGACAATTGGAGGAAATGCAGTAAGGTTTGTAGATAAAGTAGTGTGATTGCATTAATTTAAAAATGTTGTCTTCCTGAGGAGGGGCCAAGATGGCAGAACAGCATGGCAAGTTTTTTTTGTGTCTTTCATCCCTGAAATACAGGCAGATCAACACTAAACCATCCAGAACACCTAGAAAACTGATTTGAGGATTAACACAACAATATGCACAACCTGAACCATAGGACTCAGCAGGTATGTGACACAGAGAGGTTCACTGGGGAAGAGAGAACCCATGGAGGGCAGGGAGCTGTTTTTGCTTGCAGAGAGAGAATGGAGACAGGGGGAAGAGTATGGGAAAGCATCCCCCCCTCCTGAAAGCAACTGGAGGGAGAAGAAAGATTACAGACTGATCAAAAAAAGGGAGCAAGGAGAAAGAAGAGAGTTTAAATTCCATCAAGACTCTATAAATAACAAGGGCATAGAATCTGAAATTCTGCAGTCTGATACCTGGCGGTGCTCTGTTGGGAAGGATGAATCCCCAGAAAGTGAGGTCCAAGGGGTCTGTGGGCTACATGGGGAGAGGCAATTCCCCTGCTGAGAAGATATTTGGTAGAGGCTGTGAGGCCACCTCATAGGCAAAAGTCCCGTGGACCAAGTAGAACAATCACATTTGATGGTGCTGGAACAAGGACATTAGGGGGAAGCCGGCATCTGAAGCGTGTTGTCATTTTCCATAATCCCTGAAATGCTGCTGCTACAGGATCACATGAACTTTTCGGGAGGTGGGCTGGCACCCAGCACAGTCTCTGGGCATTGGCAGCAGCAGTCTTGTGAACATTCCTGGAGGTGGGCAAGCACCTGGCCGTTGCTCAGTGAGACTCTCCCCCAGAAGGTCTGAGCACCTCATAGCCACAGTCCTTCAGAAGTGAGGGGTTGGGAAACACAGCCACATCTGAGATAAAACTCAGGAAGGAGGTGCTGCCTGGCAACCTGATGGCTTGGTCATGGACAATGTAAAAGTGGGGAGTGGATGTAGCCAGAGACAAAGGGTTGCGTGATTGCTGATCATGAGAACAGAAGTCCAATACTAGAGACTGGGTAGCTGGGTGATGCCATTTTCACCCCTCCCATGCATGTGCATACACAACTACAAGCACCACAATAATCCACCCCAGTAAGCTAAGCAGCACCATCTAGTGGATGATGGAGCCATTACACTAAGCCCTGCCAAACTGGGTCAACCTCGCTCTTCATGAACATCACAAGTCTCTCCACCTCATTAGTTTGTGGACTGTAGAGTGCTTCATAGTTTGACTTCTAGGGGAAAACGATGTAATTTCAATCATATTTCAGTTTGTTTGCTGGTCAACCTATTCAATTTTTTTCTGTTTCTTTTCTTATTCTGGGATATAGAAAGAAAAAATTTATTTTCAATTTTTATTAAAAATATTTCTTTAATTTTTCCACTATATTTTTTACTTTTTTGTAAATTTTTCAAGTTCTATTTTACTTCAATCATTTCACTTTATTCAATTTCATTGTATTCATGTTTTCAAATTTTCAAATATTTTCCTTTTTTTTCTTTTCTTATATTTCCCTTTTTTCCTCTAATCTATCAAGCTCCTTTCAACAACCACACCAAAACACACCTTGGATCTAACATCATTTATTTGATTTTTTTGTGTTGTTTTTAATTTTTTAATATAATTTTTTTCCCTTATTAATTCCTTTTCTTCCCTCAAAATGATGATATGAAGGAATTCACCCCAAAAGAAAGAACAGGAAGAAATGACAGCCAGGGACTTAATCAAAACAGATACAAGCAAGATGTCTGAACCAGAATTTAGAATCACAATAATAAGAATACTAGCTGGGGTTGAAAATAGATTAGAATTTCTTTCTGTGGAGATAAAAGAAGTAAAAGCTAGTGAAATAAATTGAAATTAAAAAAATGCTATAAATGTGCTGCAATCTTGAATGAATGCCACAGCGGCAAGGATGGATGAGGCAGAACAGAGAATCAGCGATATAGAGGACCAACTTATGGAGAATAATGAAGCAGAAAAAAAGAGGGAGACTAAGGCAAAAGAACATGATTTAAGAATTAGAGAAATCAGTGACTCAATAGAAAGGAACAACATCAGAATCATAGGGGTTCCAGTAGAAGAAGAGAGAGAAAAAGGGGTAGAGGGGTTATGTGAGCAAATCATAGTGGAAAACTTTCCTAACCTAGGGAAAGACACAGACATCAAAATCCAGGAAGCACAGAGAACCCCCATTAGATTCAACAAAAACTGACCATTAACAAGGCATATCATAGTGAAATTCACAAAATACTCAGGCAAGGAAAGAATGATGAAAGCAGCAAGAAAAAAAGTCCTTAACCTATAAGGGAAGACAGATCAGGTTTGCAGCAGATCTATACACAGAAACTTGGCAGGCAAGAAAGGAGTGGCAGGATATATTCAATGTGCTGAATCCGGAAAATATGCAGCCAAGAATTCTTTATCCAACAAGGCTGTCATTCAAAATAGAAGGAGAGATGAAAAGTTTCCCAGACAAACAAAAATTAAAGGAGTTTGTGATCACTAAACAAGCCCTGCAACAAATTTAAGGGGGACTCTCCGAAGGGAAAAAAGAAAACAAAGAATAAAAAACAAAAAGCAACAAAGACTAGAAAGGACCAAGAACACCACCAGAAATTCCAACTCTACAGGAAACCTAATGGCAATAAATTCATATCTTTCAGTACTCACTCTAAATGTCAATGGACTACATGCTCCAATCAAAAGACATAGAGTAACAGAATGGTTAAGAAAACAAGATCTATCTATATGCTGTTTACAAGAGACCCACTTTAGACCTAAAGACACTTTCAGATTGAAAGTAAGGGGATGGAGAACCATCTATCATGGTAATGGTCAACCAAAGAAAGCTGGAGTAGCCATACTGATACCAGACAATCTAGACTTTGAAATAAAGACTGTAACATGAGGTGAAGAAGGGCATTATATCATAATTAAGGGGTTTATCCACCAAGAAGACCTAACAATTGTAAACATTTATGCTCCAAATGTGGAACACCCAAATATATAAATCAATTAATCACAAAAATAAAGAAACTCATTGATAATAATACCATAATAGTAGGGGACTTAAACACCCCACTTACAACAATGGGCAGATCATCTAAACAGAAAATCAACAAGGAAACAATGACTTTGAATGACACACTGGGCCAGATGGACTTAGTAGATATATTTAGAACATTTCATCCTAAAGCAGTGGACTACACATTCTTCTCCAGTACACATGGAACATTCTCCAGAATGATCACATACTAGGACACAAATCAGCCCTTAACAAGTACAAAAAGATTGAGATCATACCGTGCATATTTTCAGACCACAATGCTATTAAACTTGAAATCAACCACAAGAAAAAATGTGGAAAGATAACAAATACTTGGAGACTAAAGACCATCCTACTAAAGAATGAATGGGCTAACCAAGAAATTAAAGAGGAAATTAAAAAGTACATGAAAGCCAATAAAAATGATAACACCACAGCCCCAAACCTCTGGGACCCAGAAAAGGTGGTCTTAAGAGGGAAGTATATAGCAATCCAGGCCTTTCTAAAGAAGGAAGAATGATCTCAGATACACAACCCAAACTTACACCATAAAGAGCTGGGGAAAAAAAACAGCAAATAAAACCCCAAACCAGCAGAAGACAGGAAATAATAAAGATTAGAGTAGAGCAGAAATCAATGCTATCAAAAGCAAAACACACAAACAAAAAAAAACACAAAGAACAAAAACAAAAACACAAAAAAACAGTAGAACAGATCAGTGAAACCAGAAGCTGGTTCTTTGAAAGAATTAACAAAATTGATAAGCCAATAGCCAGTTTGATCAAAAAGAAAAAGGAAAGGACCCAAATAAATAAAATCGTGAATGAAAGAGGAAAGATCACAGCCAACATAGCAGAAATACTAACAAAATAAGAGAATATTATAAGCAATTATACGCCAAGAAAATGGGCAACCTGGAAGAAATGTACAAATTCCTAGAAACATAGAAACTACTAAAACTGAAACAGGAAGGAATAGAAAATTTGAACAGACCCATAACTAGTAAAGAAATTGAATTAGTAATCATAAATCTCCCAAAAAAACAAGAGTCCAGGGCCAGATGGCTTTCCAGGGGAATTCTACCAAACAGTTAAAGAAGAGTTAACACCTATTCTCTTGAAGCTGTTCCAAAAAATAGAAATGGAAGGAAAACTTCCAAACTCTTTCTATGAAGCCAGCATTACCTTGATTCCAGAAGCAGACAAAAATTCCACTAAAAGGAGAAGTATAGATAAATTTCCCTGATGAATATGGATGCAAAAATCCTCAACAAGACACTAACCAACTGGATCCAATAATACATTAAAGAATTATTCACCACGAGTAAGTGGGATTTATACCTGGGATGCAGGGCTGGTTCAATATCTGCAAAACAATCAATGTGATATATCACATAAGTAAAAGAAAGGACAAGAACCACATGATCCTTTCAATAGATGCAGAGAAAGGATTTGACAAAATACAGCATCCTTTCTTGATAAAAACCCTCAAGAAAGTAGGGATAGAAGGATAATACCTCGAGATCATAAAAGCCATATATGAAAGGCCCAACACTAATGTAATCCTCAATGGGGAAAAACAGAGCTTTCAATTTCCTAAGGTCAGGAACAAGACAGGGATGTCCACTCTTGCCACTGTTATTCACCATATTATTGGTGGTCTTAGTATCAGCAATCACACAACACAAGGGAATAAAAGGCATCCAAAAGGCAGGAGGAAGTCAAACTTTCATTCTTCACAGATGACATGATACTGTATATGGAAAACCCAAAAGATTCCACCAAACAAACTGCTAGAACTGATCCATGAATTCAGCAAAGTCACAGGATATAAAATCAATGCACAGAAATTGATTGCATTCTTATACACCAATAATGCAACAGAAAGAGAAATCAAGGAATTAATCCCATTTACAATTGCACCAAAACCCATAAAATACCTCAGGATAAATCTAACCAAAGAGGTGAAAAAATATATGCACTGAAACTATAGAAAGCTTATGAAAGAAATTGAAGAAGACACAGAAAAAAATTGGAAAAGATTCCATGCTCCTGGATAGGAAGAACAAATATTGTTAAAATGTCAATACTACCCAAAGCAATCTACATATTCAATTCAATCCCTATCAAAATAACACCAGCATTCTTCACAGAGCTAGAACAAACAATCCTAAATTTTGTATGGAACCAGAAAAGACCCTGAACAGTCAAAGTATTCTTGAAAAAGAAAACCAAAGCTGGAGGCATTACAATTCCGGACTTCAAGGTGTATTACAAATCTGTAATCATCAAGACAGTATGGCACTGGAACAAAAATAGGCACTCAGATCAACGGAACAGAATAGAGAACCCAGAAATGGACCCACAAACCTATGGCCAACTAATCTTTGACAAAGCAGGAAAGAATATCCAATGGAATAAAAACAGTCTCTTCAGCAAATGGTGCTGTGAAAACTGGACAGCGACATGCAGAAACATGAACCTGGACCACTTTCTTAAGCCATACACAAAAATAAACTCAAAATGCATGAAAGACAGGAAGCCATCAAAAGCCTGGAGGAGAAAGCAGGCAAAAACTTCTTTGATCTCAGCCGCAGCAATTTCTTACTCAACACTACTCCAGAGGCAAGGGAAACAAAAGCAAAAATGAGCCATTGGGACCTCATCAAAATAAAAAGTTTCTGCCCAGTGAAGGAAACAATCACCAAAAGTAAAAGGCAACCGACAGAATGGGAGAAGATACTTGTAAATGACATATCAGATAAAGGGTTAGTATCCAAAATCTATAGAGAACTTACCAAACTCCACACCCCAAAAAACAAATAATCCAGTGAAGAAATGGGCAAAAGACATGAATAGACACTTCTCCAAAGACATCCAGAGGGCCAACCGACACGTGAAAAAATGCTCAACATCACTCATCATCAGGGAAATACAAGTCAAAACCACAATGAGATACCACCTCACACCTGTCAGAATGGCTAACATGAACAACTCAGGCAACAACTGATGTTGGCAAGGATGCAGAGAAAGAGGATCTCTTCTGCCCTCTTGGTGGGAATGCAAACTGGTGCAGCCACTCTGGAAAACAGTATGGAGGGGCCTCAAAAAATTTAAAATAGAACTACCCTATGACCCAGCAATTGCACTACTATTTATCCAAGAGATACAGGTATGCTGTTTCAAAGGGACACTAGCATCCCATGTTTATAGCAGCACTATCAACAATAGCCAAAGTATGGAAAGAGCCCAAATGTCCATTGATGGATGGATGGATAAACAAGATGTGGTATATATATACAATGGAGTATTGCTTGGCAAACAGAAAGAATGAAATCCTGCCATTTGCAACTACGTGGATAGAACTAGAGGGTATTATGCTAAGCGAAATTAGAGAAAGACAAATATCATATGACTTCACTCATATGAGGACTTTAAGATACAAAACAGATGAACATAAGGGAAGGGAAGCAAAAACAATATAAAAACAGGGAGGGGGACAAAACATAAGAGACTCTTAAATATAGAGAACAAACTGAGGGTTGCTGGAGGGGTCATGCGAGGGGGGATGGGATATATGTATAAGGGGCTTAAGGAATCTACTCCTGAAATCATTATTGCACTATATGCTAATTATCTTGGATGTAAATTTAAAAATAAATAATTAAAAAAAGAAGAAGAAAAAGATTTTGTGAAGCTGCAAGTGACCATCCCCTGCCAAGAGATTCCCAGATATTCTTCTCCAAGTCATCCCCACTTGGCAGGATTAAGAAAGACTGTGTTTGTTGTTTTGTCTTTCCAAACTCAGCATCCATATCAGGAAAATAAAAAACAAATCAAACTCTAAACTTCCTTGTAAAACGTACTGAAATTGCTACCACATGTTGACAATAATAAGAATTTCCATTCCATCTCACCGCTGACTCTTAGTGCAGAGTAGTGCTAAGAGTAGACATTCCATGGAAACTTTCTAAGGTCTATCACCTAAGGCTGTCTAGATCTAGGGATGTTAAAAGGGACTGCATGTGAGTAACAGAACCTAACCTCTTATCTTTCACTCACAAACCAGTCTCAGCTATATGAATTGAGCAGAAGCTGCAACACAAAGTAGGTATCAGGAAAGAACAAGTGTTTCAACACTTTTCATTCCATAACCATCTCAGCATGAGTAGGTTGCAAACCAGGATGAGGATTAGAAATCTGGAATCCTGGTACTGGAAGGGGCATCAAACTTTAAGTATCAACTGCAGACTATTCATTTTACATATGAAGATGCCATTTGTTCAGACCTCATAGCTAATGAACAACAGGAACTTAAACTCTGTAAAGACTGACAGCATAAGGATTTGATCATCATAGTATCTCTAAGGCCTAACAAGAACCAGCATGTAGTAGGTGCCTACTATGATCCAGGAAGTGAATTCAAGTTCCATGAGGTATACAGAGATGGATACAATGTGGTCCCAGTCAATGTGGACCACACCCTCCACCTAGTGGAGGATATGGGCACATATCAGACAATTACAAAGCAATGCTGTTTGTTCATGCTTTCATAAATATATAAGTAAGGTGCCCAGTGGAAAATCCAGGGCAAATAATAAATATTGTTGCCTGTTGCCTTCAATAAATAAGCTATATATACCAGAATAAGCATTGAGAATAAAATAATAGTGAGTGAGATGCAAAAAAAAAAAAAAAAAAAAGAAAAAGAAAAAAGAAAAAAAAGAAAAAATGGTGCCTTCCATAATTAAGTACTTGGAAACCATCAATTGACTGCAGAGTTCCCAAATGGTTATCTCAGACAAATTCTGTTAGTGCAATTGTTGTCTACATCAGGAGACAGATTCCTGGTGCTCCACCATCTTACCAGAACCTTCCCCACTGCATTTTTACCTATTGTTTCTTTTCAGAATTATATATATATTTTTATAGTTGAATATACATGTGAATATATACATATATGTGTGTATGTATCATAAAAGTTTCTTAAATATATACAATTTTTACCAGTTGCTTTTATAGTGTCCAAGAAAGCTCCATATACTTTCATCCTGGAAACGGAACATTGACAGTGCCAGGGATGGAAAGATCTTCAACTGAACAAGTAATTCTTCCCAGGAATTTAACTGAGGTGCCAATGCTTGTGCTTTGTTTAGGGCAGCAGTACATTCCTCTTTGTGAGCTCCTATGTGAATGTTTGTGTCTTGAATGAGTGTGGTCCATGGATCTCTGCAAAAGGAAGTTGTCCTCGATGTACTGTCATACATGTGCTTCTGGAGAAAGTTAAATGTGGCTAAAGATCTTGCCAGCAAACTTGTGAGCAGGGCTGTTGAGGTAATCCATGAAAAGCCAGCTGCAAGAGATCTGTATCTCTCAAAGATGAATATCAGCATATACATGTAGTATATGTAATACATTTGCTAGTACTACATATACTTCTGGAATATAATACATATAATATACAAAGTTTGTGTTAATCAACTTTTCATGTTATTAGTAAGGCTTCTGGTCTACGGTAGGATATTAGTAGTAAATTTTGGGGGGAGTCAAAATATATGCAGTTTTTTGACTGTGAGAGGGACCAGCACCCCCCAGTCTCCATGTTGTTCAAGGGTCAATAGTAGTAGTAAACCAAATTCAACAATGTATAACTGATTAGACACCAATACCGAGAGGGATTTATCCTGAAATGCAAAGATGGTTCAACATGAAGATTTCCAGACTAAAACTTGTAGGTTCTCATTCCTAACAGAAGGGTCAAAACCCCAAAACAACAGATTTTTTAAAGCAAAGCAAGCAAACAACCAACCCTTTTTCAAAGATAGTCAAATGGGAGGACTGAGGAATATACTTATTTACCCCGGCTCTGTAAGACTTCGTTTTGAATATTTCTTTAATCTGTCTCTTCTTCTCTGCTATCACCCACCCAGTTCCTGTTTAATCTCTGATCACCTCTTCTACAGACTACCTCAATAGCCTAATTCTGTCAACTCTAACGTCAGAATCTATCCAGAACATGACACTTATTTACCACCCCCACACCTCTTAACAAATCTCTAAATTTCTACCCTTGACCCTTGCATGCCCTATCCTTCCCAGGGCTAATATTTCAGAGTCAGAATGACAAGATGTCCTCAGTTTGTGCCTGAGGAGACTGTGGAAATATCCCCAGTCCTATTTTATGATGCTCATTGGAATTATAGTTTCAGCAGTAGAGGTAAAGACTTGGACTTGTAGAGTTAGGACTCTAGAACGTCTTCATAAATAAATGACCTCCTTAAGAGGTCCTCAGAATACAGTCCAGGAATGGTAGGTGGACTTCTCTTGGGGATTGACTTCTAGAGAGTAGACACAACTCCTTCCAGGGAGCGGTGTCTTGAGATTGGAAGACTCGCAGAGATTTTAAGCAGGTACCTGGGGAAATGGGGCATGGGGATGACAGTATGAGGTCAATAGTGCAGTTAGGAGGTGGGAAAATTCGTGGAAGAGTCTCAAAATGGAGATGGGTCTGAGTCACCTGGGGGTGGCACTATCTTGGAAGTGACTTCCTGAAGTCCCTGCCATTCCTGGTTCAGAGTATGTTCTCTGCAGAGTGTAGTGATTCTATGGAAGGAGAGGGGTTAAGGAGAGCTCACTAACCCCTCCTTCCTTCTGCCAGATGCCTGAGGTTAGGGAGGGTGAGGACGTATTAGCCAGTGGAGCAAACACCCGGGGAGGAGGAGCAGAAGGGCAAGAAGTCACAGACAGAAAGAGACGACAGGCAGGATCCACCTCTCACCTCTTCCCAAGCTGCCTGCCAGCGCATCTCCTTGGCTGCCAGTGCAGTGCGTGTCCCCAGGGCGCACAGGATACTGTGTGGGGCGCGGGGTACAGGCTCTGGGCACAGGACCGGGCTCCGCAGCTGGTACAGGAGTGAGCATGGCAGGGCAGCGGGTGCTGCTGCTAGCTGGCTTCCTTCTGCCCGGGTTCCTGCTCTCTGAGGCCGCCAAGATCCTAACCGTGTCTTTGGTGGGTGAGTGCTTTTGGCTGGAGAATCAGACACAGGCTCGTCCCAGACACCTGCGTGAAGGCTCAGGCACATAGCCCTGGGCCAAAGGGTCACTCTGTGGGGTTTTCCAGACAGCGCTTGGGTCCCAGGCTGCAGGAGGGAGAGGCGGGAGGGGGTCGTTAGGGCATGAGGAGCCCCTGCCTCATGTAGGGGTGAAGAAGATACTTCTGGAGAAAGCAGAATACCCTTTCCTCTCTCTTCCTATTCAGACTAGCTCCCCGAGGCACAGGGATGGGGCGAGAGGTTTGAGATCCCTCCCTGTGCTCGAGACGCAGGGCAGAGTCTTCCCCAGGGCGGTTTGGACATTCAGAGGCTCACCCTAAGCTTCTCAGGGGTGTGCAGCAATTGTCAACAGAGACGGGGTCGTGGGGGGAGTATTTGCAGGTTCTTGGAGGCCCAGGGAAGAGCTCACGGGGACAGCAGCACGGATTTTCTGAGGCTGCATGGGAGCCAATTGGAGAAGGGAAGGCATTTCAATAACAGTTAGGAGGGTGTTTTCATCCAGAGAAAACCTAGAGAACTGGCCAGGGTTGGGGACTGGACCCTGGGCGTTCAGGTCTCTCCAGTGCCCACTCCTTTTCACCCGTGGGGCTGGAAGTATTTGAAGGACTTGAGGGACTGTTAATTTTGCATTTTGTGGCCTCAGTTTTATCTCCTTTACTTTTGCACCAAAGGGACTAGCAGATGAAAAGGAAAATCATATCAGGATAAAGGGTCATCCTCGGATGGAGCTTCCCCAACATTGTATTTCAACTCACAGGGGGCTCTTTTAGGTCACTTGACTGTATAGGTCACTGGGAATCGGGGGATCTTAGAGCTGGAAGGACACCGAATCATCTCATTTAGCCCCCACAGTGTTTTCCTGAACAAGAAACTTAAGGGTCAGCACCTTTGCCAGAGCACACTGGACCTCTTTAAAGGCACACAGCAGGAATTTACTCCGCTCTCTCAGCCCAGGAGCAGCCTTTTCACAGCTTCCAATCTCATGCACTTTTAGTGGGTAGTTTTAAAAATCACTCTTTAAGAAACCCTGTAACTGCATTTGAATTCCTTTTTTATTCATTTAGTTTTCTTTCCAATTGTTAGTAGCAGTGACACAAAAGCACTCCCTCCCTTCTTGTAAGTACATGTCCTCTGGACTTTGCGAGGTGGGGAGGAAGGTGTGGTTTGGAGGCACTGAAGCCCTGCCTCTGTTCCAGAATGCACTGTGCTCTCACCAAGACCTTTAGGAATGGCTGCCTGTGCAGGTGCAGGAAGCCTTCTCTCCTGAATCCATTTCCTGCATGGGTTAAAGGTAGAGTCAGAGCAGGGAGTCTGAGGGGGTAGGGTTCATGTTTTATGTAATCTGTGTTACCTCAGGGCAACACAAGTATAGCTATTAAAAACTAGAGTATAAGAAACTAGATGCACACTATTGCTGTAGCTCTTTTTTAAACTTTTTTATTACTGTGGTTCCACATCCATGTGAGCTGACCCAATCATCATGGGACCTTCATCTTCCAAACAACCCCCAGTTCCCAGCTTGGGCAAATTCTATTCCTTCCTGTGTGGTCTGGCTTTGACTATTGCTGGGACTCATAGATTCCATAAAAATGGCCCCTGGTAGCATATGGTTTTAGATACAACTTGATGTGATAGAAACTGTACCTCCCCAAGGGGTCATACTCTGTTTCCTTAGGATCCCAGGATATTTCTAGGATGGGTGGTGTCTCAGTCTCTCATGCATACAAGATCCTGCAGTTCCACTGGAAGGGTCCACAATTATTCTGAATGCCTTAATTTGATATTCAGCAAAATGCAGACCCCAACTGAGAAGCCTCCTGCCAAATATATTTGAATCTGAAGAATTTTGGCTCTAAGTGGTGTCTCTCTCTCCTTTGCTCCAGTGGCTCTTTCCTGGACTCATGTTAAGTTCCCATGTTTTGGCCCTCACATTAGCCTAAATTTCCAGAGAGAAGGATTCCAGAAATGCTCTGATTAATTTTCCACTAGGAGTCCTTCACACTCATATATAGCACTGTGCCAAACTTTCCATCAGTACAGTTATTTCTGTAGGGCACCAAGTGTCCATAAGGCCTGGCTAGAATCAGCATGTGCTTAGAATCAGGAACTCCTTAAAGCCTAAGCACAGAGAGGCTCATCACACTGATGTTTGGTCACTTTTGTGACCAGAGTCACACAAAAGAGTCAGAGGGAGGTTTGCCAAGGTCAAGGGTTTGGGCAAGTAGGCTCAGGGTGAGTGGCTGTGCCTTACCCAGATGGAGATGGGCAGTGTGGCTGATGAAGCTGATCTTCCTCTACTCACTGTCATCTTTCTGTTCTCTATCTCTCATGTGTTGGCTCTATCACCCCATCAACTTCACGCACTCTATTCTCATGATTACAAAGATGCAGTTGTGAATTGTTCCTAGGTGGGAGCCATCATCTGCTGCTGGACCGGGTGTCTCAGATTCTTCAAGATCATGGTCATAATGTCACCATGCTTCACCAGAGAGGGAATTCATTCATATCAGGTATCTTTTCCCACTAATCCTTGATTCCTTCTGCTCTATGCAAAGTGTAGAGTGAAGCAACAATGCCTTTTGCATAAATGGGCTCAGAAAAGTGTTTTTAAAATCTAATTGGACCCAAACAATGAAAAGTGTGTGTGTGTGTGTGTGTGTGTGTGTGTGTGCGCGCGCGCGCATTTAAGTAAGGTGTTGTAAAACTTGCTGGCTATGTCTACCAGCACTCCACACTCTGTAGTCTCATATTTTCCTCCCTTACCTTCATCCCAACCAACAGTCCACATATTATTACAGGTTATTTTGGTAAATGGCACTTCATAACATAACTTGAAAATATATGAACAGAAGTGTTCATCCATATATAAGATTTCTAATAGGAAAGGATCATTCTTTTTTTTTTTATATCAGAGATGACTTTTCTTCCTATGATAACTGAAATTTAAGAAAGGTCTCTCAGGAATCCCCTTATTTAGGCAGGTGAGATCAGATCCTATCATTGATATGATTTTGTTTTCTTGAAAAATCAATTACTGCCCATGAGTTTGTGGATAATGATGTTGGATGTTCTTAACTGAATCATCGAATCCAATGAATGTTAGTCAAAATGAGCAAGGAAATCTTATCAACTCTTCTCTGTTGACAGACAAGACGTCAGCAACCCAGAGAACTGAAATGAATTGCCCAAGGTCATATGGCAGGCTAATAAGTGTTGGGTGGCTTTAGGACTTTAAGCTCTGGATTGCTCAATCTGTAGTTTTCTCAGGCTTTGATTTAAAAAAGATTCAATTTTAATCAGCATCTTTGAGGAATAAAATTCTGAGAAATTATAAAATTTTGAAGGTGATCAGCCTTTGTTGTTGTTTAGATTTTATTAAAAACAGTTTTTTTTACTGTGAAAATTTCTTCTAAGATATTTATTGTGGTAAAATATACACAGCATAAAATTGATCACCAAACATTTTGTTTTGGACAGTTTAGTGACTTTAAGTACATTCACATTGTTGTGCAACCATCACTCTAGAACATTTTCATCATCACAAACAGGAACTCTGTACTGATTATATAGTAACTGCCAAATACCCTTTGCCTGAAGCCCTTGGTAACCACTACTGTACCTTACTTCTCGAAAAATTTGGCTATTCTAGGTATTTCATTTAAATAGAAATATACAGTATCTGTCTTTTTGTGTCTGGCTCATTTCACTTTGTATCATGTCTTTAAGACTCATTCATGTTGTTATATGGATCACAATCTCTTTCCTTTTTAAGGCTGAATAATGTTGCATTGTAAGTACATACCACATTTTGTTAATCCAGTCATCATCTGTCAATGGACATTTGCACTGTTTCCCCCTTTTGGATATTGTGAATAATGCTGTTGTGAAAGCTGCTGTAGAAATATGTCTTTGAGTGCCTACTTAAGGCCATTTAAATCACTTTCTAGATTAGGTTCTTCATTCTTCAGTGAATATTATTTATATACATATCTCTTTGTATCTGCCTTGATGACAGACATGAATAAAGAACTGTAGTTTGTTGATGATAATTTGTCAGTGTAGTTAATCTTGATTTTGAAAATTGCAATTAAATTTAATTAAAATTTAAATGAAGTTATGTTAAATTAGAATTTCAGATTGATTAAAAAATAATTTCAGCAGGGGCACCTGGATGGCTCAGTCGGTTATGCATCTGATTTTGGCTCATGTCATGATCTTCTGGTTTGTGAGTTTGAATCCTGCATTGGGCTTGCTGCTGTTAGCACAGACCCTGCTTCAGGTTGTGTCTCCCTGTGGCTCTGCCTGTCCCCCACTGGTTCTCTCTCTCTCTCTCTCAAATAAAATAAAACTTAAAAAGAAAGCATCTAGGGGAGCCTGGATGGCTCATTTGGTTGAGTGCCCAACTTCGGCTCAGGTCATGATCTCGCCGTCTGTGAGTTCAAGCCCTGAGTCAGGCTCTGTGCTGACAGCTCAAAGCCTGGAGCCTGCTTCGGATTCTGTGTCTCCCTCTCTCTCTGCCCCTCCCCCACTCATACTCTGTATCTCTCTCTGTTAAAAATAAGTAAACATTAAAAAAATTTTTTTTAAATAAAAAAAAAAAGAAAGAGTCTAGAGTTGAGTTTCTTTCAATATGCCCCAATCACGAGCATTTCTGAGGCTTTGAAACAACATATTCATTCTTTACTTCAGGAATAGAGCTTTACCAGACATCTGCAAATAGGGAAAACACATGATTGGGGTGTTATTTCTGACCTGTTTCCCATTTCAGTGTAATGTAACATTTGTGTTTTTTTGAGGGGGGCTTTATTTGGAGGGCTTCTTTTGAAAGTAAACATTTACTTAGGAAATGCTATGTGACTAGCACTGGGATCGATATTTTCACATTTACACCATCATTTAAACTGAAGCCTGATCTTTGATCCAAAGTAAATGTTTAACAGAGTGTTTGGAAAGCAAATGTGGGGATAAACTTTTGGAGGAAAAGTTCTTAGAATTTCTTCAAATTGAATCATCCAGAGGTGCTTCTTGGCCTGTGTGTAGACTTGTCTGTCTTCCCGACCTTAGGAAATAACACACCCAGTGTTATTTGTGCATGTGATGTGGAGGGCTGTGTGGAATGCTTCTTGTTTTGTGACCTTCAGGTCACAATAACTACCTTTGCTTTAGGAATTTATTTTCTTTTTTTCTTTTTCTAATTTAAAGTTTAGTTAGTTAATATACAGTGAAATATTGGTTTCAGAAGTAGAATTCAGTGATTTATCACTTATATACAACACCCAGTGCTCATCACAAATTCCCTCTTTAGTATACCCATCACCCATCTCCCACCCACCTCCCTCCATCAACCCTAGTTGATTCTCTGTCGTTAAAAGTCTATCCTGTGGTTTGTTTCCCTTTCTTCTCTTCCCCCCACCTCCCATATGTTAATCTGTATTCGTACTTAAATTCCACATATGAGTGAAATCGTATGGTATTTGTCTTTCTCTGATTGACTTATTTTGCTTACCATAATACATTCTAGCTGCATCCATGATGTTGCAAATGGTATGATTTCATTCTTTTTGATGGCTGAACAATATTCTTTTACACACACACACACACACACACACACACACACACACACACACTTGGGCTCTCTCCATAGTTTGGCTATTGTTGATAATGCTGCTATCAACATCGGGGTGCATGTATGCCTTTGAATCAGTATTTTTGTATCCTTTAGGTAAATGTCTAACAGTGCAATTGCTGGATCGTAGGGTAGTTCTGTTTTTCATTCTTTGAGGAACCTCCATGCTGTTCTTCAGAGTGGCTGCACCAGATTTCATTCCTACAAGTGCAGTGCAAGAGAGTTCCCTTTTCTCTGC
Organism: Prionailurus viverrinus; assembly: GCF_022837055.1. NCBI lineage: Eukaryota > Metazoa > Chordata > Mammalia > Carnivora > Felidae > Prionailurus > Prionailurus viverrinus. The sequence continues at coordinate 211,952,040 of NC_062561.1, forward strand.
ATCCTCCCCAACAGCTGTTGTTTCCTGTGTTGTTAGTTTTAGGTGTTCTGACAGTTGTGAGGTGGCATCTCATTGTGGTTTTGATGCGTATTTCTTTCCCTGATGATGAATGATGTTGAGCATCTTTTCATGTGTCTGTTAGCTATCTGGATGTCTTCTTTGGAAAAGTGTCTATTTGTGTCTTCTGCCCATTTATTAACTGGGTTGTTTGGGTTTGGGGTTTTGAGTTTGGTACGTTCCTTAAAGATTTTAGATTCTAACCCCTTGTCATATATGTTGTTTGCAAATATCTTCTCCCATTCTGTAGGCTGCCTTTTAGTTTTGTTGATTGTTTCCTTTGCTGGGCAGAAACTTTTATCATGAAGTCCCAATAGTTCATTTTTGCATTCATCTCCCTTACCTAACCATAAATCATTTGTTGAAGAGACTTTTTTTCCATTGGATATTCTTTCTTGTTTTGTCAAAGATGAGTTGACTACATAGTTGTACAATTGTGTCTGTTTTTGTGCCAGTACCATACTGTCTTGATGACTACCGCTTTGTAATATAGCTTGAAATGCAGAATCATGATGCCTCCAGTTTTTGTTTTTTCCTTTTCCAAACTGCTTTGCCTATTTGGGGTCTTGTATAGTTCCATACAAAGTTTAGGATTGTTTGATCTAGCTCTGTGAAGAATGCTGGTGGTAGTTTGATAGGGATTGCAATCAATGTGTAGATTGCTTTGGGTAGCATAGACATTTTAGCAATATTTGTGCTTCCAATCCATGAGGATGGAATGCTTTTACATTTTGTTGTGTCCTTTGCAATATCTTTTATAAGTCTTTATAGTTTTTAGAGTACAGATCTTTTACCTCTTTAGTTAGATTTATTCCCAGGTATCTTATTGTTTTTGGTGCAATTTTTAATGGGTTTGATTCCCTGATTTCTCTTTCTGCTGCTTCATTATTGGTGTATACAAATGCAACAGATTTCTGCAGGTTGATTTAATATCCTGCAACATTGCTGAATTCATGTATTAGTTTTAGCAATTTTTTGGTAGAGTCTTTCAGGTTTTCTACATAGCGTATCATGTCATCTGCAAATAGTGAAAGTTTGACTTCTTCCTTGCTCTATTTGTATGCCCTTTATTTCTTTTTGTTATCTGACTGCTGAGGCTAAGACTTCTAGTACTATGTTAAATAGTAATGGTGAAAGTGGGAGTCCTTGTCTTGTTCCTGACTATAAGGGAAAGGCTTTCATTTTCTCCCCAATGAGGATGATATTAGCTGTGGATCTTTCATATATGGCCTGTATGTTGAGGTATGTTCCATCTATCCCTACTTTGTTGAGGGTTTTTTTTAATCAAGAATGAATGTTGTATTTTGTCAAATACTTTTTCTGCATCTATTGAGAGGATCATATTGTATATATTGCACCACGTCTGCAGTCCAAGAATAAATCCCAGTTAATCATGGTGAATAACTCTTTTAATGCACTGTTGAATTTGATTTGCAAGTATCTTGTTGAGAATTTTTGAATCCAGTTTCATCAGGGATTTTGGCCTATAATTCTCCTTCTTAGTAGAGTCTTTGGTTTTGGGATCAAGGTAATGCTGACTTCATAGAATGAGTTTGAAACCTTTCCTTCCATTATATTTTTTTGAACAATGTAAGGAGAATAGACATTAGCTCTTCCTTAAATGTCTGGTAGAATCCCCCTGGTAAACCATGTGGCCCAGGACTCTTGTTTGTTGGAAGATTTTTGATTACTAATTCAATTCCCTTGCTTGTTATGGGCCTATTAAAATTTTCTATTTCTTTCTGTTTCAATTTCTGTAGTTTGTGCATTTCTAGGAATTGTCCATTTCTTCCAGATTGCCCAATTTGTTGGCATATAATTTTTATAGTATTCTCTTATAATTGTTTTATTATTGTTGTGTTGATTGTGATCTCTCCTCTTTCATTCATGAATTTTATCTACTTGGATCATTTCTCTTTTCTTTTTGATAGGTCTGGCTACGGGTTTATCAATTTTGTTTATTCTTTCAAAGAATGAGCTCTTAGTTTCTATAATCCATTCTACTGTGGTTTTTTTGTTTGTTTGTTTTTGTTTGTCTCTATATCATTTAGTTCTGTTCTAATTTTTATTATGTCCCTTCTTCTGCTGGCTTTAGGCTTTATTTGCTGTTCCTTGTCTAGCTCCTTAAGGTGTAAGGTTAGGTTGTGTATTTGGGACCTTTCTTGCTTCTTGAGAGAGGCCTGAATTGCAATATACTTTCCTTTTAGGACTGCCTTTGCTGCATCCCAAAGGGTTCGAACTGTCGTGTGTTCATTTTAATTTGCTTCCATGTATTTTTTAATTTCTTCTTTGGAACACCTGGGTGGCTCAGTTGGTTAAGTGTCTGACTTCAGCTCAGGTCATGATCTTGCAGTTCATGGGTTCAAGCCCTGCATCAGGCTCTGTGCTGATAACTCAGAGCCTGGAACCTGATTTGAATTTTGTGTCTGCCTCTCTGTGTCTGCCCCACCCTCCCCATATTCTGTCTCTCTCAACAATAAATAAACATTAAAAAAAGAAAAAAATAATTTCTTCTTTAATTTCCTGGTTAACCCATTCAGTTTTAGTAGGATATTCTTTACCTTCCATGTATTTGGGGGCTTTCCAAATTGTTTCCTGTGGTTGACTTTAAGTTTCATAGTATTATGATCTGAAAATATGCATGGTATGCTCTTAATTTTTTGTACCTATTGAAGGCTGATTTGTGACCTAGTATATGATCTATTTTGGAGACTATTCCATGTGCACTCGAGAAGAATGTGTATTGTGCTGGTTTAGGATGAAATGTTCTGACTATATCTGTTAATATATCTAAGAATTGTCCAGATATAAGTACATCCAGTCCAGTGTTTCATTCAAAGTCATTGTTTCCTCGTTGATTTTCTGATTTGATGGTGTGTTCACTGTTGTAAGTGTGGTGTTAAAGTCCCCTACTATTACTGTATTATTATCAATAAGTTTCTTTATGTTTGTTATTAATGTATTGATTTATATATTTGGGTGCTTCCAGTTGGTGGTATAAATATTTACAATTATTAGATCTTCTTGAATGGCTAGACCCCTTAATTATGATACAATATCCTACATCATCTTTTGTTACAGTCTTTGTTTTAAAATAAAATTTGTCTGACACAAGTATGGCTACTCTGGCTTTCTTTTGACATCCGTTATCATAATAGATTGTCCTCTACCCCTTCATTTTCATCTGCAGGTGTCTTTAGCTCTAAAATGAGTCTGTCTTAGGCATAGATAGATGGATCTTATTTTTTTATCCATTCTGATACCTTATGTCATTTTATTGGAGTACTTAGTCCTTTTACACTCAAAGTAATTATTGAAAGATATGAATTTAGTGCCATTATTTACCGGTAGAGTTGGTGTTTCTGGCGATGTTATCTGGTCCTTTGTAGTCTTTATTGCTTTGGCCTTTTTTTTTCTCCACTCAAAAGAGTCCCCCTTAAAGTTTCTTGCAGGCCTGGGTTAGTTGGTCATGAACTCCTTTAGTTTTTGTTTGCCTGGGAAACTCTTTATTTCTCCTTCTTTTCTTAATGACAACTGTTATGGATAATGAATTTTTTGGCTGCACATTTTTCCCATTCAGCACAGTGAATATTTCCTGCCCCTCCCTTCTGGCCTCCCTTTCAGTGGACAGGTCTGCTGCTAACCTTATGTGTCTATCCTTGTTGGTTAAGGACCTTTTGTCCCTAGTTGCTTTCAGAATTCTCTCTTTATCTTTGTATTTTGCAAGTTTCACTAAGATATGTCATGGTGTTGACCTGTTTTTGTTTATTTTGCGGGGAGTCTGTGTGCCTCTTGGACTTGAATACCTGTTTCCTTCCCCAGATTAGGGAAGTTCTCAGCTAAAATTTGTTCAAATAAACCTTCTTGTCCTCTTTCCTTCTCTTCTGGGAGTACTGTGGTATGGATATTATTTCATTATACAGAATCACTAAGATTCCTAAGTCTCCCCTTGCGATCTAATGGTTTTCCTTCCCTCTTCGTTTCAGCTTCATTATGTTCCATAGTTTTATATTCTGTCACCTATTCTTTCCTCCATGTCTTCAGTCCTCATCGTGACTGCATCCACTAGATTTTGCATCTCACTTATAGCATTTTTAAATTTCAGCCTGGCTAGTTTTTAAGTCTTTTATCTCTGAAGCAAGGGTTATTCTAGTGTCTTCTATGCTTTCTTCAAGCCCAAATTGTAATCTTATGACTGCTGTTCTCAATTCTTGATCAGAAATATTGCTGATATCTGTTTTGAGCAAGTCCCAGGCTGTGATTTCTTCTTGACCTTTCTTTTGGGGAGGATTCCTCTGTGTTGTCATTTTGGCTAAGTTTCTGTGTTCTGCATGTTTTCAAAGCTTGTTATGTTTCCTGCACCTGAGAATAATGCTCTATTAAAAAGGGGTCATAGGGGCACCTGGGTGGCTTAGTCGGTTGAGCGTCTGACTTTGGCTCAGGTCATGATCTTACCATTCGTGAGTTCGAGCCCTGAGTCGTGCTCTGTGCTGACAGCTCGGAGCCTGATTCGGATTCTGTGTGTCTCCCTCTCTGCCTCTTCCCCGCTCATGCTCTGTCTCTCTCTGTCTCTCAAAGATGGATAAATGTTAAAAAAAAAAAAAACTTCAAAAAAGGGGGTTATACACTGTCCAGTGTCTGGCACTTCAGGAAGTATCTCTGGTGTACACTGTGCACTCTGCTATTGAAATTTGGCTGCTATTTCCCACTGGCCAGTCCTCCACAGAGGTCCTCCTTGCTTGCAGTGGTGACTGTTTGGACCTTTTACTTGGTGTGCTTTGATTAGTTTGTTAATATGAGCCTGGAAAAATAGAAGGAAAAAAGCCTGATTCCAAAAAAAGAGAAAAGGAAAAGGAGTGAAAAAAAACCAAATGATCAAAAAACTATAAGCCTGATTCTAAAGAAAAAGAAAGAAAGAAAGAAAGAAAGGGAAAAAAAGTCTGATCCAAAAAGAAAAACAAACAACAAACAAAAACAACAACAACAACAAAAAACAGAGAGAAAAAAGGAAATGAAAAAAAAGAAAACTAACAAACTAAGAAGAAACTGCAAGCCTGACTCCAAAACAAAGAAGGAAGAAAAAAAAAAGTGAAAAAAGAAAAAAAAAATTAAGCCTGGTCCTAGTATCACCAGAACTGCAGGTGTCATTTTGAAGCACTTGATTTTCAGTACACTTGGTGCATGTGAGGTGCTGCCTTTGCTGGTCTTCTGGTGGAGAGGCCCATTGTGTTGGTTCAGAGTCAGTTTGCCCCAGTAAATAAGCTTGTGCCTCATGCGGGGGTTGGGAGGGGAATGGGAAGGAGGAATTTGTTGTAAGGGAGTCTTGCCTCCCCTAGGGTCTGACCTCAATGTGGCTGTGTTTGAAGGACAAGGAGAGCCCAGGATCTCCTTATGTCTATGCCATCTTAACTCCTCCAGTATTGTAACATTTGAACCGTTTATTAACTCCTTCTTTGGACATATTTCCCCATCTTGTTAATTTATTTACTACTTTAATAAAGAAATGAAATTACAAGCACTAAAAAGCAAAGATCTTCAATATTCGCATGTGCTGCTGCTCCAACCAATATCTGGCATTATAATTGGGTTACCAATACAGGCTGGAAAAATATTAAGAAGTATGATAGAATAAGTCCAGATTATCTTGAACATACTATTGGTAGAACATACTATTGGTAGGACATACAGCAGCAAGTATGTCTTGAACATACTATTGGTAGAAATGTGGATGTTAGAACCCTTTGGCAATCTATACAAACAACAAATCATTAAGTCTTGCACCTGAATATAATGTAATGTTATATGTCAATTGTATCTTATTAACAAAGGTAAAAACTCTGCTAATGAGGGTGAAGAAGGAAGAGAGGAGCATGGTAGAGAAAATCTACATTGTCTTAGACAATATATAAATCACCATAAACACACTTCTGGTAAAAATATAGATGTTAAGGATGTCTTGCTTCTTATAATAAAATGTTAAAGGAAAGAGATAAATTGAAAGAAGAACTATTAAGAATAAAGGAATGAGGACTTCATGATTTTGGAAACTCTCACCCTATCCAGATTGCAAAAGATTCTAAAATTAGGGGATTGAATGTGAGGAAAGAGAAAGTGTGGCTGGATAATCTCTTCCTATTTTCTCTAAATAGGTCATAATATTTAGTCTAATAAAGCTCTTTAAATATTAGGTGTGTGATTCAGTGGGTCTCTTTAGCCACATTGACTGACACCAATAGTGGAGATGGAATTATTTTTAAAGATCTGTGGAGGACCTCCTGTTCAGAGGAGTGAATTCCATGACATAACCAGAAGATCCAGAAGGTACTTGAGAATTTTATACCGGGATAAACACTGACAGTTTGGATTGAAAAGGACAGAGAAAGAGTGACTTGAAAGAAGCCCACTGAACTCCCCCAAATTAAGAAACATGCCCATAAACTATTCAGCTGAAAACTTGTGCTACCTTTCATGACAAGCAAATGAAAACTCTTGAGTTTGAGGCAGTGAACCCAGAGGGCAGAACTTCTAGCTTACAGGGCTGAATTCTAATTCACAGCAGATTATTTACAGTTTTTAAACTTAACAGTGTCTTCCCAGTTAGATATCAACATTTCTTAGGTCCAAAGATTCACATTTTCCTGTCATTTTCTTCTATTTTGAATGATAATGTCTACAACTGGCATCTTAATATTCCTTGGGAGCAGATAAACTTGTTTCCTAATTTCATAGGTCCACAGATAGAGAAACTTTGCTTTTGGATGGATCATATCCAGACTGTCCCACCCACACTTGATTGAATTATTTGGATAATATAAGTTGAGACATTTGAGCTAATGATATTTAGATGAGATTTTGAATTATGAATTGATGATGTGAAGGATTGAGACTTGTTGGACTGTTGGGTGTGGTGAATGTAATTTTTATGTGATATTTACATGGGGGTTGATGTCCAGAGAGCAGAACATGGTGGTAGAAGATGATGCCCCCACCCAAAGATATGCTCTACTCTTTTGAACCAGTGAATATGCTACCTTACATGGCAAGGAGACTTTGCAGATGTGATTGATATAAGGATTTTGAGATGGGGAGATTATCTTGGATTATCCATTTGGGCTATATATTATTATAGGAGTCCTTCTAAAAAAAGAGGAGATGATAAGAGAGTAAGAGTAGGAAATGTGATGATAGAAGGGAAAGGCAGGTAATGGATGATGTCATTGCCAGTTGAAAGGAGGCCATGAGCCAAGGAATGAAGACAACTACTAAAAGATGGAAAAGACCAGAAAATGGATTGTCCTTTCGAGCCTCCCAAAGGAATTCCTGGCCTTCCCACACCATACTTTTGTCCTAGGGAGACCCATTTTGTATTTCTGATCTCCAGAACTATAAGATAATACATTTGTTCTGTTTTAAGCAACTAGGTTTATAGTAATTTATTACAGCAGCAAGTAGAGATTAATACTGCTATCCATGTGGTCTAGCCAACTCCAGGAAAAATGGGAAGATGTTGCCAAAGCCTTTATAATGAAGGCAAATATGGGGGTCACTAATGGCAGTGCCTGTTGTATTGCAATTTGGACAGATTCTAGATCTTTATGATATTGGCCTTACTCAAAATGGGCTGATTTTCAAAAACAAGCATAAATAGATTTAAGGAAAATGTATAAATCAGAAATCTATTGTCTCCAGATTGCACAAAGGCTTAAGAGATGTTGGACTTGTTGAGATATTGTGCTGTTGTGAGTCATCGGTTTTTGTTTCATAGTGTCATCGATCAGGAGGCCTTAGCTTATCAAATAATTCCCAGGAAAGCTTATCAAATAATTCCCAGGAATTTAACTGAGATCCTAGGCCTTGAGACTTATGTGAGGTAATGGCCCATCCCTTTATGTGAACTCCTTTGAGAATGTTTCTCAATCCTGATGAGTATGTCAAATGAATCTATTCAGGGAAGGATATTGTCAATATAATGTCCTACCTGTGCTCCTGGGGAAAGTTGGTGTGGTTAAGATCTTGCCAATAAAGATTGTGGCCAGGGGCGCCTGGGTGGCTCTGTCCATTAAGCACTGACTTTGGCTCAAGTCATGATTTCGCAGTTCCTGAGTTCAAGCCCAACGTCTGGCTCTATGCTGACAGTTCAGAGCCTGGAGCCTGCTTCAGATTCTGTGTCTCCCTCTCTCGCTGCTCCTTCCGCACTCCTTCTCTGTCTGTGTGTCTCAAAAATAAATACGTTAAAAAAATTAAATTAAAAAGTAAATTTAAAAAAAGATTGTGGCCAAGGGTAGGACCATTGAAATACCCTATGGACAACTAGTTAAAGGTCTACTGTGTCCCTTCCAAGGTGAAGGCAAACTGACATTGAGAACCTGTTGACATAGATACTGAACAGAACATATTAGCCAAAAGTATGATTACAAAATAAAGTGAAACCCTGTATTGTGAGTAATTGTTCTGTGAGCATGCCACAAGAAAAACAAACATTTCTAATAAAATTTGACTTGATAAATGAGCAGTGTCTGGCAATATGAGTATTACGTGATGCAGAACATCACGTGATCACAACTGAGCCAATGGTTCTTGACATTTGCTTTGATATACAAGTGCTTTGTATTACAAACATGTTTCCAGAACAAATTATGCTCGCAAACCAAAGTGTTACTTATTTGCCAATACATACTTGTATAGCAGTAATTTCACTAAGATTGGGCTTGTTAGTTTTAGTGTGTAGGACTATGCACTAATGTATCCCTGGTTTACACACAGTTTGTTTGAATGTTATGACTGATGAAAGCTCGCATACATAAGAGAGTATGAAATTTTTATTTCTCAAATAGTAAGGCATGTTTTTTTGGAAGAGTAGGACAGGCTCCTAAGCAAATCTGAAATATGGCTTTCTAGAGGCTGGAGGGATGACTAGTTTGAGTTTTTATTGTGAGTAGAGAGTTGGGATGTGTTGAGGGTTCCCCCTCATTGGCCTTCCTTGCATGGTTTGAAACTCCCACTAGGGTCAAGAGAGGGAGCATGCTGACTCTCTTACTAGTTTGCCCAGGTGAAGAAGCATAAAAGAGGGCATGGGAGATAGGGCTTGAAAACTGTCAGCAGTCAAACATCAAAAGTGGACTCAGACTTCTTATTACACATGGGTATATGGGAGAAACCATGTTGGTAAGTAGAGGTACAGCGGTCTAGTATTTTATAGAAGCTTTTTAGTACTTTTTACTGAATCAAAAAACTATTTGGATTTATCACTCTAAATAATGAAAATGAGTTTTTCTAAAACAGAAGGAGCAGAGGCTCTGGAATCAAACAGACCTGTACTGAAATACAAAGACTGTACTTCCTATGTGTGCAACCTTGACAAATTGTCTTAACTTCAATTCACTTTGTTTTCTGACCTGTAAAATAGGACAAATAGCTATGCCTTATGGAGGCTTTAAATGGAAGCTTCTATAGCTTTAAATTGAAAAGCACTCCTCAATCAGTGTAAGATTCTCCATAGATGTTAATCATTTTATAAGATTAAATGAATGAGAATGCAACCAAACCATACAAAAATATATCAAAAGGCAAACATTCTATAAATATAGAATTATTTAAGCAAACACATGATGATATTATCATGCTAATGTTAATCCATGGTTTGTGGCATATTTCACATTTTTAACCCATGGGTGTTTTCTAGATTTTAAAGAGAAGGAGATATCATACCAAGTTATCCCTTGGCTTCCACCTGAAGACTGTAACAAAGGATTGAAGAATAATTTTGATTTTTTTATTGAAGAATCTTTGGGTGGCAGGTAATTGTTATGTCTTTGAACCAAAGAGTCACTATTTTAGCAATACAAATGAATGGATGGATGCCTGGATGCTTGGACTATAGACGTAAGACAGGGATGGACGGATGGGTGGGTGGATGAAGGAATAAACGATGAGTGGATGGTTAGGGAAACAAGTATTTACACCAATTCATCCAGTGCAGTCACTCGAGATTCTTCTTTGCTGTGTACTGTGCCTCTTCCATGAATGGATTTCTGTAGCAAGTAGAGGTTGATCTTTCTGGGACTTCCTTTCAACACCTCTCTTACAATCTTTGTTTATAACCTCCCCCCCACAAAAGCACAGGTACCTCAACCTCTCACTGTTGATAGGGAAATGAGAGCCACTTACTTTTCCTCCTTTTCTTCACACATATTCTAGTATTGGAGGGAAGAATTATGAACCCTGGTTTTGTACCAGTTAAACATCTGGCTATGTAAAGTCCTTTTATTTATTTTTTTTTATTTTTGGCCATGTAAGGTCCTTTTAAAAATGCAATGAACCTCATGCAAAATAAGACATGAGTCCTTTGTTTCATCTGAATGGAAAGAAGCACATAACTGCTCAATCTTAGACATTAATGTGGAAAGACAAACATCCATTCCTAACTTAATTATAGTGGCCTTGCCTTCTTTCTATCTGAAAATTCTACTTACTAGTGTAGGTCTTGCTTACATTTGACTTTTCTCATAAAGTCTTTTTTCCTCCCTCAAGTGGGAGACCACAGTCCTTCCTGTCTAGAACTGATCTAATCTATTCATTTGACACTTAGTCTATATAATCTTGTGCTGTTAGTTGTATTAAATATAGGCTTTGTCTCTTTTCCATTCATTTAATATTTTTGGAAACAGGCATGGGTAACCATGGATTCTTAAACGTTGTTTTCTATTTATTAGCTTAATTTTAAGCATGCTTAATGAGCTATATCTGGAAATTTTTACAGCACTATTGTAAGTATGTGCAATATCTGGTTATCATTCCATTGCTATGTGAAATCTTCAAAAAATGCATAACAGAGGAGGATTTTAGCCAGTCACTTCCACTGTGTAACTTGAAGTTAATTTTAAATGTCAGGAAGAGTTCTGTATATTGCTAAAAAGTTCTCTACCTCTGGACCTTCTCCATGTGAAGTGCACTGGTACAGTACGCTTAAAGGGATGCCAGGGTGTTGATTCTCTTGGTCCTGCATGTAGCCAGCAGGATGTCTTGAGCTCTTGCACCTGTTAACTCTGATACCTTAAAGTACAGATGAACATCATTATCTATTTACCTGTAGATTATTCAAGCAGGAAGTAAACAATCATATTCTATATAGGCAGTTATCGGAAAGCATTTTAAGGAGATTAGCTCCTGGAATATTCCCATGGGAAAAGTCTTAATTACATGTTTTTACTCGTTGTCATTATCTTCTCTGGACACCTCAACCTACACTGAAGTAGACAAGCCAATAATATGTTTAGTATTAATCAGGCTTTCCTTTTCTTTTCTTTTCTTTTCTTGCATTGCTTAACTTTTAGGCATAGAAATGTGGAATTCCCATTTTTGCTGTGTTTTGGGTTCTATATGATAAAATGATCCCTTGTGTGAGGTGATCTCTCACATTCAGATTATACAATGATTTTTAAAAATAGCCTATATGGTCAATATTTATGGAACTGTGTCATCAAGTGACTTCCACTGTTTGAGTAATCATCAGGTAAAAGAAAGTTTATGAGAATATTACAGAGTTTATCAAATAGAAAGAGATATGTGAAATTTGCATGGTCAGAGAAAGTTCCTAGACCAGAAGGTCCACCAGTGGCAATTAGTTTTCAGATAACACAATTCAGTGGTGCCAAATGGATTTCAAGATATTGAAAGAGAACATGAGTGGGGGAAAGGCAGAGTGAGAGGGGGACAGAGGATCTGAAGCAAGCTCTGCAATGACAGCAGCAAGCCTGATGTGGGGCTGAAAATCAAGCACCCTGAGATCACGAATTGAGCCAGAGTCTGAGGCTCAACTACTGACCCACCCAGGCATCCCTATGTGTTTTTTAAATAAACTTGAACAGAGAGTGCTTGAGATTTAGATGAGGGAGAGAAGAGGAGGGGACGAAGGGAACCCTCTCAAGAGCAGAACATCTGCTCAGAGTGCCTGAGATGATGGTACTAATGGGCAGTGGTGGAATAGGTGGGCTGCTGCTAGGTGTGGTCTTGCTTATCTGGGATATTTTCTTTGTAGCCCAAGATTCTTTTATGTATTGTGGAATTAACACATCCAATGAATGTTTACCGTTTTTCTCTTTCTTATAGATACACATTTGGAAAATTCTTAAAATTTATGGAACAAGTAGGGCTTCAGTGCAGCCATTTTCTAAGGAGAAGTGATATCATGGATTCCTTAAAGAATGAGAACTTTGACCTAGTGATAGTTGAAAATTTTGACTACTGTCCTTTCCTGGTTGCTGAAAAGCTTGGAAAACCATTTGTGTCCATTCTCTCTTCCTCGTTTGGTGCTATGGATTTTGGACTACCAAACCCTCTGTCTTATGTGCCAGTATCGTGTTCTTTGCTAACGGACCACATGGACTTCTGGGGCCGAGTGAAGAATTTTCTGATGTTCTTTGATTTCACCATGAAGCAAAGGCAAATCCAGTCTGCATATGACAATACCATCAAGGAACATTTCCCGGAAGGCTCTAGGCCGGTTTTGTCTCATCTTCTGAAGAAAGCAGAGCTGTGGTTTGTTAACTCTGACTTTGCCCTTGAATTTGCTAGGCCCCTACTTCCCAACACTGTGTATGTTGGAGGCTTAATGGCTAGACCTGTAACACCAGTACCACAAGTAAGTGAAACTGTAGCTCTCCATGTGGGCTTCATGCAGAGGTCTTCAGCACAGAGTTGGTGACTGCCCTGCCAGTGGAATCCTGGGAAGGAAGTAGGGTGAGGCAAGTAAGGTGCCTAGGACATGCTTTTTAAGGGAGTACTCATTTTTAGGGCCATGCAATGATAATGTTAGGACTTACACAACCCTGAGATTGAGGGCCTCCTTAAATGGTACACCGAGTGTCCTCTTTAGTCCTGGCCTTGGTAGGATAAGCTCTTTATTTTATTTTAATATTACTGTCTCTACATACAGCATGGGCTTGAACTCAGCAACCTGAGGTCAAGAAGAGCATGCTCTTCCAAATGAGCCAACCAGGCACCCTGGCATAGCCTTTTAAGAAATTGATATTTTCATGTGCGTTTTGTATGATCGTGTGTATAGTAACTATGTGGCAAGAATCCATTAAATGGGAGAATTGTTAAAAGAGGTGAGTTATTCTCAATGAAATGCACAACACTATGAGTGTGTAACCAAGGTAGGACTGGGTGGTAAGAACTGCAGACATCATCTCCAGCATCCTCAGCCTATCTTCTGATTTGATTGATCTGGGGTTAGGCCTGGGCATTGTAAATTGTGAAAACTGCTAAGTTGGTTTGAATCCATAAACTCAGACTACTGCAATAGAAAGTTTTTTTTTTTTTTAATGCTTATTTATAAGAGAGAGAGAGAGTGAGTGAGAGAGAGAGAAAATGATCATGAGCAGGGTAGGGGGTGAGAGAGATGGAGACCAAGAATCCCAAGCGGGGTCTACACTGTCAGCACAAACCCCAAAGCGGGGCTCGAACTCAAGAACCATGAGATCATGACCTGAGCCAAAATCAAGAGTCAGACGCTTAAGCAACTGCACCACCCGGATGCTCCTCTGCCATAGAAGTTTTTATTTATTCTTATTTTTGTTTACTTATTTATTTTTCTGCAATAGAAGTTATTAAATGGGAAGGAGCTGAGATGAGTTGGCTTCCTTTTGCCTATCAGCACTGTGTTGCCATTTTATGCAATTTATCTTATATAATAATATCTTGCCACCTGGAAGGAAGTATGATGATCTCCATTTTTATAAAAGAGAAGACAGAGACTGAGGTGGTGTGTAAGTGACTTTCCCACTACCATTCACTGCAGAGCTGGGGAAAGCCCTGATGTGACCTGGGTCTTCTAGGTACCCAAGTGTCTATGCTTCCTCTACTGACCTTGTACTCAGTGAGCAGGGAGAGTTGGGGAATGATCCATGGACTAGATGGGCTTTGAGTTGGTGGTAGGGTTTTTTAGGGATGGAGCTAGGGAGGAAGGTGTTCCAGCTGGAGAGAACAAGTAGCTCAAAGTGTTAAAGTAAAAGTAAGATAGGCATGACTCTGGGTTCCCTTGGTGACTCTAGCTAGACTGGATCAGAATTCTCAATTGTGTAAATACAGCCAGGCCAGATTGCAGGAGACTTTACTTGATAGGAGGGTGGGTCTTAGTTATAGGGTAGGGGGAGGGAGTTGTTAAGCAAGAGCATAATGGGAGTAAGGGTTATAGTGGCTGTGAGATAGCAGAGGCTTTTTTCAAAAATGTTTCTCTATATTTTCCAGTTTTTAGATAATGGAGTTACGTGGCTTTTGTAATTAAAAAGAATGACAAAGCTGTTGTCAAAGTGGTCCTTTGAATGGTAAACCAGGCAATGTTATGCTAGATGGAATCAATCCAGGAATGAGGATCTAGAAGCTGAGGAAAGGGGGCTGCAGAAGTCCAGAGTCAGAGTCTGAAGAAACACTTGAAGCAAGAGTTGACAAAACTGTGTTAAGCCAAGATCACATCATTAAGTCACAGCCTTCCTTAAGAATTGCCTGAGGACTTTAAAAAGCAAGCTGCCCAGTTCAGGGTTAGGCCTGGGCATTACCACTTTTTAAGTGTCTTCTTATGTAGATATAATTTGTAGTTATGTGGGTGAGCCACTGAGGTAAGAGATTAATTACAAAGATCCGTTAATAAGAATATCACAAAGTATCAGAGCAAAGCACTCTACATGGTGCATTGAGCCAGTGATCAGGAGCCTTCCTCCATTTCTTCCACTTCTTCTTATGCTACAGGCCTTCTCCCAGTTTCTTCAATCTAGCCTCAGACGTTGCAGCTCCCTCTGCTAGACCCTGACACCCCACTAGTATTTGTTCTTACACTACCATTTTCCGGTGGCCTTAGGAAATTCTCAAGTGACCATGTCTCCATTGACCTATGATGAGCAGTGGGTCTAGGATGGCCGTGACACAAAATCAAGCTTTTAAAGAAGAAAGATATTCCGACACAATGGGGATGAGCATCATGCAGAGGGTGCTGAGCTGCCCCAGGGGCTATGAGCTCTAGGAATGGCAGGAAGGTGTGTTCAGTAAATGAATGGCTTTCATTTTGTGGCTGTCTAGGTTTTCATGAACAACATTTTTCACGTCTTTTTCTTTTCTGAACTCTCTCCAGGAATTTGAGAATTTCATTGCTAAGTTTGGAGACTCTGGTTTTGTCCTTGTGGCCCTGGGCTCCATGGTGAGCACCTTTCAATCCCAGGAACTTCTCAGGGAGATGAACAGTGCCTTTGCTCATCTCTCTCAAGGAGTCATATGGAAGTATAAGCCATCTCACTGGCCCAAAGACGTCAAATTGGCAGCAAATGTGAAAATCGTGGGCTGGCTTCCTCAGAATGACCTCCTGGGTAAGAACTGCCCAAGTCTGCTTCACCCGTCTCATTTACATATTTTTAGAGCATATCGGGCTGTGACCTCTAGTTGGGTAATCCCACTTGCTCTAGAAGGAGCTGCTGATACCTACAGTTAAGTCTCCAAGAAGCAGGAATGGAATGGCCAGCTGCAGTTCTTGGGGATTCAGGCCCTACTCCCAATGAGATCAGGTGCCCAAATAGCCATCTCTCCTTCATTCTTTCTATCCCAGGTGAGATATTGGTAGACATCAAAGTCACCTTGTCCTACTGCATTAGGTTTTACACAGGGTCACCCAAACACAGTCCAAAAGAACCTATGGATTCTAGAGAACACATACCAGAGGGATGTTGCCCTTGTATTTAGCGGCTTCATGAGTACCTGTTCTTCCACGTGCACTTACATATATCATACCACCCTCCCCCACATCTTTCTTAGCTATTGAAGTGTGAGCAATTCATACCTTCATAACATTAATACCAATAGTGTCTTTAGGATGTGCCAAAATACCTGAGTGCCAAGATGAACAACCTCATAGCTGGTTATTTGGTCCATTTTGTCTCTGGTACCAGAGAGTTCCCTCACCTCCCCCCCCCCCAACCCCCCCGCCAACCCCAGTAGTTTTTCTCTGTGCCCTGTGCTGCTTCTTTCAGACCCCTTACTTCCATAACCACTGACTGGATCAGAGGCTCATGACGAAGATAATGACTCAAAATACCCTGGAAAATTGAAGGAATAGATTCCCAACTCAACTTCTCAAATTTAATTATTTAAGCCTGGAGCAAGGCACATGATCCTCTTTTCAAAGAAGAGATAAGGAAATTCTGATGTACATTCAAGTTGGGTGACATAAGCTGAGATAAACTTTTCTTTTCAATAGTAATCTTATTTAGCTCTAAATCAGGTAGGCTAGAAATGCTAGAGATGGAAATACTCAAGTGTAGAATCTAGTCTATGGTTTCAAGGGGCTACTCATGTGTTTGAGGAGACAATGTATACAGTGTCAATTTTACAATTGCCAAATAGATTATGATGTCAATGAATGTGTCAGGAATTCAGAGAAGAGGGAAAAAAGTTGACAGGTAAGAAAAGAGCACTCAAGATCAAGAGAGAGACAGACAGAGTCACAATGAAAAAAACAGATGAGAGAAGGAAAGGGAGGCATTGAGCTGATAGAAAGATGTATGTATGTATGTATATATGTATGTATGTATGGATGGATGTATGGATGGATGGACAGACAGAAGGGGATATATGTCTTGCTTAGCATTATTGTCTAGAGAGTTTCCTGGGTTCTGAGTCTTAGCTGGGTTCTGTCCAGGGCAAAGAATTTCTGTACAAGGGCAAGGCTTGTATGTTAGTACATGCCCTTGGATACATCGTAAGCAAAATATCTTCAAATGGCTCCAACAGACCTTGAAATTCTCTTGGTATATTCTTCTGCCCTTCTTGCTTGCCCTGGCTTTCTCAAGCTTTTCATTCTGAAAATATTCATTCTGAAATATTGTGCTCTCTTTCTTATTTGAAACAGCTCACCCACGCATCCGTCTTTTTGTCACCCATGGTGGAATGAATAGCATCATGGAGGCCATCCAACATGGCGTGCCCCTGGTGGGGATTCCCCTCTTTGGAGACCAGCCAGAAAACCTGGTCCGAGTAGAAGCCAAAAAGTTTGGTGTCTCTATCCCATTAAAGCAGATAAAGGAAGAGACCTTGGTTGTGAAGATGAAACAAGTCATAGAAGACAAGAGGTATGGAACTCTCTGGGCCTTTGGTCACTTAGGTTGAATGAAGACATCAAACACAAAGAGCACCGTGTGGCTCTTTTTGCAATAAAAGCTGAAACTTCCAAGACATGGAATAATATGTGTGTGATGCTAACAGCTGACCTGTTTTCCCTGAGAGCAAGAGTAGAAAATTTAGGTTAGATGTTGAGAACAATTTGCACCTTAGGGTTTTAAGCACCCTGTCCTACTTACACAGGACCTCTGAGAGGTCTTATGTTTATGGACTGCTTATAGTAGAATTCCAAGTGAGGCAGGAGGTTGACTTTGTGTCCACCAGTGTGCTACACCGTTTCCTGTCTCAGGCCCTTTGTCAGTGCTGCTCCCTAAAACATCCTTCCTTCTCCTCTCCTGTCTTGAAGGACTGGCTCCTTCATTGCAGTCAGGCTCATCTCCAATGTCCTCTCCTCAGAGAGGTGGTCTTTGTCTGACAGTCCTAAATGCACTCCTCTCCCACCCTCTTCGGTCATAATTCATTTTTCCTTAACAGTTCTCATGATCAGTAACTACCCCATTTCTTTCTGTTTCGATTTATTTTGTGTCCCCCACACTAGAAAGTAGAGAGGAAGCTCCTCTGAAGGGCCAAGTGTGTCTCTTGTTTTCCCCTGTGCTCCCAGGGCTTAGCACAGGGCCTGCCACAAAGTAAGCTGGGATGAATTTCTGTTAGGTGAGTCAGCAAAAGGGCCCATGATGTCTTAGGTAAAATTCCTATCCAACACAAGGGTCCCATGACCAATTTTATTCTTTCTTCCTTATAACCAAGAGGGCCTGAATGACTTAATGTTTCAAGGACACAAAGTGACTCAGCCCTTAGGACTTATCATACTACCTTGCACAAAGGAGGCCCACAGGAGTACTTGTTAGATGACTGAAGAATCACTGAAGCTTGTGATTCTTAGCCCTAGAAAACTTATTAAGTTCCAGGGTTAAGATAACCTCAGACATTTCACTATATTGGGTATTTCATATGTAGCAAATGATCACTCAGAAGAATGAGTTTGTAAATTTCATTGGCTATTCAAAGACCTAGACTCGAAATGGCCATCATCTGCTGACCCTGATAAGGAGTCATTGGGGCTGGGATGGCCCCTACACATTGTGTTTCAGGGATGGGTATATAAAATGTGGGGCCCAAGTAAAATGGAAAGGTGGGCACCCTTGTTATAAAGATTAAGAATTTCAAGATGGTGACCGCATAGAATAAAGCAAGTGTAGGACCCATCTAAATGTGGGGTCCTGTCCAAATGTGGAGGCTGCAGCCCATGAAGCCAGTGCTGGCCAATATGATGCTCTGAAGAGGCAGAAAAGTTCAGGCCTCGTCCTGGGCTCCAGTCGATAGAGTCACATATGTCACCTAGCCCAGACACCAGCACAAAATAGCTGCTTATTATACATATATATTGTATGTATAATATATATATGTTTCATGTATATATTATATATATTGTATGTATAATATATATGTCACATGTATACATTACACATATATTTCATGTATAAAATATATGTTACATGTATATATTATGCATATATTGTATGTATAATATATATGTTACATATATATATTATACATATATGTTGAATCCTGTATGTTAGTACACGCACCTTGGATGCATCCCAAGCAGAGTATCTTTATAATGGCTCCAACAGACTTTTAAATTCCTTTGATATTTCCTTCTGCCCTTACTACTTGCCCAGGTTTTCTGAAACTTTTCATTCTGGAAATTTTAATTCTGAATATTCTGCTCTCTTTCTTATTTGAAATAGCTTACCCACACATCCATGATATGTGTGTGTATTTTACATATATATGTATGTATATGTACATACACACATATATATATACATACATATACATATATATGTATATGTACATGTATATGTATGTGTGTGTGTGTGTGTGTGTATATATATATATATATATATATATATATATATATATGATATGATAACGTCACATCTATAGTTTGTGATAAACCTCCTTGGGTGGAGACTAGCCCTGATAGGCTTAGTCATTATTTTTTCTTTTTTTTTTATAGTTTAGCACATTTAGCATAGAGCATAGTCTTTGCATGGAGACACCAGTTTGAACTTTTCAGTGGAACCAGCTAGACTATGGCAAGGCCAGGCCAGGCCAACAACTTTTCCTTGAAACTGAGTCTTCTGTGTGTGGAAGGAAGAGTGTGTGTGATACAAGGTCTCTAAGACTTCTGAGACCACCTGAGTAACGCCCCACCTCTGGGTCTGCCAACAGGTACAAGTCAGCAGCGGTGGCCGCCAGCATCATCAGGCGCTCCCACCCCCTGACCCCTGCCCAGAGGCTGGTGGGCTGGATCGACCACATCCTCCAGACAGGGGGTGCGGCCTACCTCAAGCCCCATGCCCTGCAGCAGCCGTGGCATGAGCAGTACCTGCTGGATGTCTTCTTGTTCCTGCTGGTGGTCACCCTGGGCACCCTGTGGCTCTGCAGGAAGCTGCTGGGCATGGTGGCCATGTGGCTGTGTGGGGCCAGGAAGCTGAAGAAGGCCTGATGGGGGTGCAGCCTTGATGGGTGTTTGGGGAGCCACTGGTTCTAGAAGGCTTTCCCCAGCACAGGGCAGCCCTGGTGTCTTCCCCATATTGGCACCTGAGGGTGGCACACAAATTGCTCTTCACTGTTTGCTGCCTCTGTTTAAAAGTTCTTGTGAAACACTCTTGGGCATATTTTTTTTTTTAATTGTGGTAATATGTACAGCACATAAAATTGACCGTTTTAACCATTAAGTATAGAGTTTAGTGGCATTAGGCATTCTTGTTGTGGTGTAAACATTACTATCATCCAGTTCCAGAACGTTTCATCTTCCTTAACTCAGACTGCACTGATGAAATAATAACTGCCATACCACCCACATCCCAACCCCTGAAGCTCTTGGCAACCTCTGTTCTACTTTCTGTGTCTGTGAATTTGATCTTGGCTTCTTGACTTGCCTCTCATCAATCAAGTCCTCACTCAGACCCACACCTTCAGCAGACAGCCCCGCCTCCACTGCACTCCGCACTCCCTGTTTCCAGACACAGCACCCTGCTTACTTCCTCCTGTTGTTCCCTGGAAAGGAGGTATGTGCAAAACTACCTTCAAAGAGCGAAGAAGCCATGAAACTGAAGAAAAAGACCAACAAGTCCAGCTTGATGACAAATGGTTTATTAAGGGGACATATGGACAGAAGCTTGTCCATCTCGTGGGATACCACAAGATGAGTTGATGTCCACAACCCCACCCCCTAACAGACCTGCTTTTATGGCCCTAAAGGCTGGTGAGCACTTTCTGGGTGACTACCCAGGAGGAATCATATCCAGAGCAGATCCAGGAAGCTTTGCCTGGAGGGTTTACTCACAGGTGTAGTTAAACAAAAGAGAAGAATGGGGGGACAGGCTGTATTTAAGAGGCTTTAGGTCACAAAGCAGTCATCATGGTGGAATTTCTCAAGATGGCCTTAGTCTGGTTCATATACTCACTCTCTCAAAAACTTCTCAGTCTCTTTCCCTCTTTCTGTTCTTTCATTTTTCATGATGGCATAAGATCTTGGCCAGTTCTTCCATTTTGGGTTTTCCTCTTGCATCTTCTTCTCACCTCACCTCCAAGCTCAGGAAGCCTGGCCTCTGTTCTGCAGTTAGGCAGGGGTGACTCTCCCAGGACTCCACCTGTGGTCTCTGTCCCAAGTCAGTCCTGGGAGAGCACCTCCTTTGCTGATCAGACCTGGAGGCTGTCTTTGGCCACAGCTGATGCTATGGTTTTCACTTCCCACAATTTCCTTCTCAAGTTTCCCACTCTTAAAAATGTAGTCACGGAGGAGTGCCTGGGTGGGTCAGTTGGTTAAGCGTCCAACTTCAGCTCAGGGCATGATCATGTGGTTCATAAATTCGAGCCCCTCGATGGGCTCTGTGCTGACAGCTCAGAGTCTGGAGCCTGCTTCAGATTCTGTGTCTCCCTCTCTCCCTGCCCCTTCCCCACTCACAGTCTGTCTCTATCTCTGTCTCAAAAATAAATAAACATTAAAAAAATGTAAAAAATGTAATCAACAATACCTCTAGTACAGAACCCGGACCTCTCTGTGAAGTTCTGAGGCATCAGGTCCAGTGACTATGGCAGTTCTGAGGACTTTGTTGATTTAAAAAAAACAATCATTGAAAAGGTAAGAAATACAAAAGATGATAAAATGAATGAGTAAAATTTGATGAGGAACAGAATATGTATACAGTTTCAAAATGTCTACTTGCATCTAATTTCCTAATTATAGGGTAAAAAATACCAATGTTACAATCAAGATCTTGGTGAACACCACTTTAAATAAGCGATAGAGTTATCTCTAATGATAGGACCATCTGACATCATGTGTTTCTCAGTGTGATTCACTGAGATGGAATCAACACCACCTTAGTAGTAGTCCCACCATGTCCCCTAGTAACTTGAAGTATAATGAGAAAACATCAGACAAACCCAACTTGGAATCCATCATACAAATAAGCAGCTTGTACTTTTTAAATCATCAATGACAAGAAAGACAAAGAAGAGATGAGAAGCAAATTCTTACTAAAGGAGATGATATAGACATGATAACTCAATGCAATGTGTGATCCTGGCTTGTTTCCTGCACCAGCAAATTCATTTCACAACATGGGATATTATTGGGACAATCGGATGTAATGAAGTAAGGTAAATAAAGTAGTGTGATTGCCTGTTTTAAAAAATTGTGTCTTCCTAAGCAGATTAATTTTTCCACTGAGAAGATATAATATCTGAGCAGAGGGTAACTGTGAAAGTGTATGAATGTAATCACATAGCTTCATACTATAGCACAAATACAGAAAGATTATGAAGGGAAAGAAATGGAATAATGTTGACAGAGTTTACAAATCTTTCTAATAAACAATTTCAAACATTTATAAGAACAGAACTTCTTGCTGCCCACCACACAGTCCTATTTAGTATGCCCATTCAGAATTATAGACTTAACCTTTAGAGGTTCAGTCCTTCAGGTCAATATTTGGCCATCCACCCAGGGGTGCTAAACATTTTGGGACACTAGCACTTTCACCATATGTTACTTTCCTAAGAAACTTCCTGAGCTTCCTGAGCAATAAGTGTAGGTCATTTTCATTTGGGAATAAGCTTCTGGGATTTTGACATTGGAACACTTAAAGAGATTTAAGGAGGTATCTGGGGAAATGGGGCAGGGGGATGACAGTAGGAGGTCAATAGTGCAATTAAGAGGTGGGAAAGTTTGGGGAAAGGTCCCTAAAATGTAGATAGGTCTGAGTCATCTTGGAAGTGACTTCCTAAGGTTCAGAGTATCTTCTCTGCAGAGAGTGTGGTGATTACTCGGACAGAGAAGGGTTAAGGAGAGCTCACTAACCCCTCCTTCCTGCTGCTTCTGGTTAGGGAGGGTGAAGACCAAATAGCCAGTGGAGCAAGCACCCAGGAGGAGGAGCAGAAAGGCCAGAAGCTATAAACAGAAAAGAAAACAGACAGAACCCATCCCTCACCTCTTCTCAAGCTTCTACCAGAGCATTTCCTTGGCTGCCAGTGCAAAGCTTGTCCCCAAGGCATACAGGTCGCCGTGAGGGACTCAGAGAAGCAGAGCACAGGGCTCTGGGCACAAGGCTGGAATCTGCAGCTGGTACAGGAGGGAGCATGACAGGCCAGCGGGCGCTGCTGCTAGCTGGCTTTCTTCTGTCTGGGTTCCTGATCCCAGAGGCCGCCAAAATTCTGACTGTATCCTCACTGGGTGAGTGCTGGCAACAGAATCAGACAGAGGCGCATCCCAGATGCTCAATCTAGCCCTGCTTCGTAGGTCATTCTTTGTGGTTTTCCAGAGCTTGTTTGGATCCCAGGATAGAGGAGGGAGAGGTGGAAAGGCAGGGGGTTCACAGAGGGGTCCCCACTGCTGGTGTGGGGAAGCTAGTTCTGGAAAAAGCAATGGTTTTCTTTCCTCTTTTTTACCTCTTCTGGAGGTGTGTCCTATTCTGCATTGCTGGGGCCAGAATTTCGATCCAATGCTGACCTGGAGACCTTGAGCTGCGTACTCCTGGGTGCAGCTGGGATTTTCAGAGGCACACCTTAAAAGTCTGAAGGTGCTGTAGTTACCAATAGAAAGTGGAAGGTGAGGTCACTTTCAGGCTCTTGCAGGCCAAGGAAAGGGACTCCTGGGGGTAGCAGAACAAACGGGGCCTGTTTCACTAATAGGAAACCTGGAAACTGGGCAGAGAAAATCAGTTGGGAACAGGTCTCTCTTTTGCCCTTGCTGCTAGAAGGTTTTGAAGAACAGTGAAACAGTTAATTCTGTGTGAACCCAGTTTTAATGCCTTTACTTTTGCTGCAAAGGGAACAGAAATGGAACAGGAACGTTTATCAGGATAAAGAGGCATCATAAAATGGAGTTCCCCCAAGATATTTTTTTTTGATCCATTCTGACAGGATACGGGGCTCCTGGAGTCACTTTTAGATCCCCAAGAATCTGGGGATCGTGGGCTAGAAGAAACCATTTAGGTCATCTAATTGGGCATCTTCGTTTTATTTCCTGACAGGGAACCTAAGGGTCAGGGAAATGAGGGGCCTTTTGCAAGAGCACACCAGACCTCCCTGATGTCACACACCTGGACTTAACCTACTGTTTCTTACCTCAAACCTGTCCTCTTCCCCAGACTCTATGCTGTACAGTGGGGATTCCTAAAAATAAGTATTGAAAAAACTCTGTTTTCCATTTTAAATCTATTTTTAATGATAGTTAAAGGCAACAGAAAAAAAGAATTGCCCCACCTCTTGAAATTGCATGTCCTCTGGACTCTGAGAGGGGGCAGGTGTGGTTTGGAGGTGTTGGAAACCCTGCCTCTGCCCCAGAATGCACTGGGATCACCATGGTGCTCAGGAATGGCTGCCTGTGCAGGAAGCCTTCTCCCCTGCATCCATTTCTTACAGGGGTTAAAGGTGAGCCAGAGAAGGCATCTAAGGGTGTAGGGTTTGTGCTTTTATGTAATCTGTGTTATATCAGGCAACACAAGTATAGATATAAAAAACTAGAATGATTTCCACAGATATACACCATTACTGTAGTCCTACATTCATCTGTCCTGACCCAATCATCATGAGATCATTGTCTTCCAAACAACCCCCACTTTCCAACATAGGCAAATTCTACTCCTTGACCCATAGATTCAAGCAAAGTGCTCCATGATATTACATGGTTTTAGACATTGGTGTGATAATCTGCACCTCCACAGAGAATCACACTTCTATTTCCTTAGGATCCCAGGATTTTCCTATGTTGGGTGATGTCCCAGTTTTATATACATACAGGATCCTACAGTTCTACCCAAAGGGTCCACAGTTATCCTGAATGCTTTAAATTTGATGTTTAGTAAAATGCAGGACCCAACTGAGGAACATCCTGCCAAACATATTTGAATCTGAAGAATCTTGGCTCTGAGCAGTGGCTCTATCCACTTCTGCTTCTGTGGCTTGGACTGATATCCATGTTCCCATGTTTCTGGCTTCCATGTTAACATAAATTTCCAGACAGAAGGATTCCAGAAATAGCTTTGATTAACTGTCCTTTAGAATCCCATTATTCTCACATACATAGTCTTGTGCCAAAATTTTCCACAAATTTCCTTTCCTAAAGGACACAGTACATCCATAAAGGCAGCCTAAATTGCAGCATGTGCCTAGGATTGGGAACTCCTTTAGGCTTAAGCATAGAGAAGGTCATCTCACTGGCATGGAGATCTTGAAGTGCAAAAAGGAATCTTTCATGTAAGATTGCTACAAATTAAGACTTGGTCAGAAAGAAGGAGGGTATCTGGTCTGGGGTTTACCCAAAATAAAACCAAAGGACTAAAATAACTCATCTTCTACTGACCACCAATTCTCTGCTACCTTATCCTGGATCTCCATTCCCCCACATCAATTTCAGATCCTCTGTTCTCACCTTCACAAAAATAAAATTTTGTATTATTCCTAGGTGGAAGCCATTATCTACTGCTGGACCGGGTATCTCAGATTCTTCAAGATCATGGTCATAATGTCACCATGCTTCTTTATGGAGGAGATTATTTAATCCCAAGTAAGTTTTTTCTGGTAATTATTAAATTTATCTATCCCAGTAAAGGATATACAATGTCTTTTGTTTGTTTGTTTGTTTTGTTTTTTTCAATATATGAAATTTATTGTCAAATAAATTGTTTTGACAATTTGTCAAATTTATTTGACAATAAATCTTTTCCCATTCTGTAGGTTGCCTTTTAGTTTTGTTGGTTGTTTCCTTTGCTGTACAGAAGCTTTTTATCTTCATAAGGTCCCAGTAGTTCATTTTTGCTTTTAATTCCTTTGCCTTTGGGGATGTGTCAAGTAAGAAATTGCTATGGCTGAGGTCAGAGAGGTCTTTTCCTGCTTTCTCCTCTAGGGTTTTGATGGTTTCCTATCTCACATTCAGGTCCTTTATCCATTTTGAGTTTATTTTTGTGAATGGTGTGAGAAAGTGGTCTAGTTTCAATCTTCTGCATGTTGCTGTCCAGTTCTCCCAGCACCATTTGTTAAAGAGACTGTGTTCTTTCCTGCTTTGTCAAAGATGAGTTGGCCATACGTTTGTGGGTCTAGTTCTGGGGTTTCTATTCTATTCCGTTGGTCTATGTGTCTGTTTTTGTGCCAATACCATGCTGTCTTGATGATGACAGCTTTGTAGTAGAGGCTAAAGTCTGGGATTGTGATCCTCCTGCTTTGGTCTTCTTCAAAATTACTTTGGCTATTCGAGGCCTTTTGTGGTTCCATATGAATTTTAAGATTGCTTGTTCTAGTTTTGAGAAGAATGCTCGTGCAATTTTGATTGGGATTGCATTGAATGTGTAGATAGCTTTGGGTAGTATTGACATTTTGACAATATTTATTCTTCCAATCCATGAGCAGGGAATGTCTTTCCATTTCTTTATATCTTCTTCAATTTCCTTCATAAGTTTTCTATAGTTTTCAGCATTCAGATCTTTTACATCTTTGGTTAGATTTATCCCTAGGTATTTTATGCTTCTTGGTGCAATTGTGAATGGGATAAGTTTCTTTATTTGTCTTTCTGTTGCTTCATTGTTAGTGTATAAGAATGCAACTGATTTCTGTACATTGATTTTGTATCCTGCAACTTTGCTGAATTCATGTATCAGTTCCAGCAGACTTTTGGTGGAGTCTATCGGATTTTCCATGTATAATATCATGTCATCTGCAAAAAGTGAAAGCTTGACTTCATCTTTGCCAACTTTGATGCCTTTTATTTCCTTTTGTTGTCTGATTGCTGATGCTAGCACTTCAAAACTATGTTAAACCACAGCGGTGAGAGTGGACATCCCTGTCATGTTCCTGATCTGAGGGAAAAAGCTCTCAGTTTTTCCCCATTGAAGATGATGTTAGCTGTGGGCTTTTCACAAATGGCTTTCATGATCTTTAAGTATGTTCCTTCTATCTCGACTTTCTCGAGGGTTTTTATTAAGAAATGTTGCTGAATTTTGTCAACTGCCTTTCTGCATCAATTGACAGGATCATATGGTTCTTATCTTTACTTTTATTAATGTGATGTATCATGTTGATTGATTTGTGAATGTTGAACCAGCCCTGCATCCCAGGAATGAATCCCACTTGATCATGGTGAATAATTCTTTTTATATGCTGTTGAATTAGATTTGCTAGTATCTTATTGAGAATTTTTGCACCCATATTCATCAGGGATATTGGCCTGTAGTTCTCTTTTTTTACTGGGTCTCTGTCTGGCTTAGGAATCAAAGTAATACTGGCTTCACAGAATGAGTCTGGAAGTTTTCCTTCCCTTTCTATTTTTTGGAATAGCTTGAGAAGGATAGGTATTATCTCTGCTTTAAACGTCTGGTAGAACTCCCCTGGGAAGCCATCTGGTCCTGGACTCTTATTTGTTGGGAGATTTTTGATGACTGATTCAATTTCTTCGCTGGTTATGGGTCTGTTCAAGCTTTTTACTTCCTCCAGACTGAGTTTTGGAAGGGTGTGGGTGTTTAGGAATTTGTCCATTGCTTCCAGGTTGTCCAGTTTGTTGGCATATAGTTTTTCATAGTATTCTCTGATAATTGCTTGTATCTCTGAGGGATTGGTTGTAATAATTCCATTTTCATTCATGATTTTATCTATTTGGGTCGTGTCCCTTTTCTTTTTGAGAAGCCTGGCTAGAGGTTTATCAATTTTGTTTATTTTTTCAAAAAACCAACTCTTGGTTTCGTTGATCTGCTCTACAGTTTTTTTAGATTCTATATTGTTTATTTCTGCTCTGATCTTTATTATTTCTCTTCTTCTGCTGGGTTTAGGCTGTCTTTGCTGTTCTGCTCTATTTCCTTTTGGTGTGCTGTTAGATTTTGTATTTGGGATTTTTCTTGTTTCTTGAGATAGGCCTGGATTGCAATGTATTTTCCTCTCAGGACTGCCTTCGCTGGATCCCTAAGCATCTGAATTGTTGTATTTTCATTTTCGTTTGTTTCCATATATTTTTTAATTTTTTTCTAATTGCCCGGTTGACCCACTCATTCTTTAGTAGGGTGTTCTTTAGCCTCCATGCTTTTGGAGGTTTTCCAGACTTTTTCCTGTGGTTGATTTCAAGCTTCATAGCATTGTGGTCTGAAAGTATGCATAGTATGATTTCAATTCTGGTATACTTATGAAGTATATGAAGGGCTGTTTTGTGACCCAGTATATGATCTATCTTGGAGAATGTTCCATGTGCACTTGAGAAGAAAGTATATTCTGTTGCTTTGGGATGCAGAGTTCTCAATATATCTGTCAAGTCCATCTGATCCAATGCATCATTCAGGGTCCTTGTTTCTTTATTGACTGCGTGTCTAGATGATCTATGCATTTCTGTAAGTGGAGTGTTAAAATCCCCTGCAATTACCACATTTTTATCAATAAGGTTGCTTATGTTTGTGAGTAATTGTTTTATATATTTGGGGGCTCCCGTATTCGGAGCATAGACATTTATAATTGTTAGCTCTTCCTGATAGATAGACCCTGTGATTATTATATAATGCCCTTCTTCATCTCTTGTTACAGCCTTTATTTTTTTTATTTTTTATTTAAAAAAAATTTTTTTTTCAACGTTTATTTATTTTTGGGACAGAGAGAGATAGAGCATGAACGGGGGAGGGGCAGAGAGAGAGGGAGACACAGAATCGGAAACAGGCTCCAGGCTCTGAGCCATCAGCCCACAGCCCGACGCGGGACTCGAACTAACGGACCGCGAGATCGTGACCTGGCTGAAGTCGGACGCTTAACCGACTGCGGCACCCAGGCGCCCCTACAGCCTTTAATTTAAAGTCTAGTTTGTCTGATATAAGTATGGCTACTCCAGCTTTCTTTTGGCTTCCAGTCGCATGATAAATAGTTCTCCATCCCCTCACTCTCAATCTGAAGGTGTCCTCAGGTCTAAAATGAGTCTCTTGTAGACAGCAAATAGATGGGTCTTGTTTTTGTATCCATTCTGATACCCTATGTCTTTTGGTTGGCGCATTTAGTCCATTTACGTTCAGTGTTATTATAGGAAGATATGGGTTTAGAGTCATTGTGATGTCCGTAGGTTTCATGCTTGTAGTGATGTCTCTGGTACTTTGTCTCACAGGATCCCCCTTAGGATCTCTTGTAGGGCTGGTTTAGTGGTGACGAATTCCTTCAGTTTTTGTTTGTTTCGGAAGACCTTTATCTCTCCTTCTATTCTAAATGACAGACTTGCTGGATAAAGGATTCTCGGCTGCATATTTTTTCTGTTCATCACATTGAAGATCTCCTGCCTTTCCTTTCTGGCCTGCCAAGTTTCAGTAGAGAGATCGGTCACGAGTCTTATAGGTCTCCCTTTATATGTTAGAGCACGTTTATCCCTAGCTGCTTTCAGAATTTTCTCTTTATCCTTGTATTTTGCCAGTTTCACTATGATACGTCATGCAGAAGATCGATTCAAGTTACGTCTGAAGGGAGTTCTCTGTGCCTCTTGGATTTCAATGCCTTTTTTCTTCCCCATTTCAGGGAAGTTCTCAGCTATTACTTCTTCAAGTACCCCTTCAGCACCTTTCCCTCTCTCTTCCTCCTCTGGGATACCAATTATGCGTATATTATTTCTTTTTAGGGTATCACTTAGTTCTCTAATTTTCCCCTCATACTCCTGGATTTTTTTATCTCTCTTTTTCTCAGCTTCCTCTTTTTCCATAACTTTATCTTCTAGTTCACCTATTCTCTCCTCTGCCTCTTCAATCTGAGCTGTCGTCATTTCCATTTTGTTTTGCATTTCGTTTAAAGCTTTTTTCAGCTCCTCCTGACTGTTCCTTAGTCCCTTGATCTCTGTAGCAAGAGATTCTCTGCTGTCCTCTATACTGTTTTCAAGCCCAGCGATTAATTTTATGACTATTATTCTAAATTCACTTTCTGTTAATGTTATTTAAATCCTTTTTGATCAGTTCATTAGCTGTTGTTATTTCCTGGAGATTCTTCTAAGGGGAATTCTTCCGTTTGGTCATTTTGGATAGTCCCTGGAGTGGTGCGGACCTGCAGGGCACTTCCTCTGTGCTTTGGTGTATATCTGGAGTTGGTGGGCGGAGCCGCAGTCAGACCTGATGTCTGTCCCCAGCCCACCGCTGGGGCCACAGTCAAACTGGTGTGTGCCCACTCTTCCCCTCTCCTAGGGGCAGGATTCACTGTGGGGTTGTGTGGCCTGTCTGGGCTACTTGCACACTGTCAGGCTTGTGGTGCTGGGATCTGGTGTATTAGCTGGGGTGGGTAGGGAAGGT
Source organism: Prionailurus viverrinus (assembly GCF_022837055.1). NCBI lineage: Eukaryota > Metazoa > Chordata > Mammalia > Carnivora > Felidae > Prionailurus > Prionailurus viverrinus. The sequence continues at coordinate 211,982,057 of NC_062561.1, forward strand.
GCACGGGGGCAGGAGGGGCAGGCTTAGCTTGCTTCTCCTTAGGTAATCCGCTTCAGGAGGGGCCCTGTGGCAGCGGGAGGGAGTCAGACCAGCTGCCGGAGGGGTGGCTCCGCAGAAGCACAGCGTTGGGTATTTGGGTGGAGCAAGCAAGTTCCCTGGCAGGAACTGGTTCCCTTTGGGATTTTGGCTGGGGATGGGCGAGGGAGATGGCGCTGGCGAGCACCTTTGTTCCCCACCAAACAGCTCTGTCATCCCATCCCGGGGCTCAGCAACTCTCCCTCCCTTTGTCCTCCAGCCTTCCCGCTTTCCAAGCAGAGCTGTTAACTTATGACCTCCCAGATGCTAAGTCGCGCTTGCTGTCGGAACACACTCCATCTGGCCCCTCCGCTTTTGCCAGCCAGACTCGGGGGCTCTGCTTGGCCAGCGGTCCGCCCCTCTGCCCCGGCTCCCTCCCGCCAGTCTGTGAAGCGTGCACCGCCTTGCCGCCCTTCCTACCCTCTTCCATGGGCCTCTCGTCTGCGCTTTGCTCCAGAGACTCCGTTCTGCTAGTCTTCTGGTGGTTTCCTGGGTTAGTTAGGCAGGTGTAGGTGGAATCTAAGTGATCAGCAGGACGCATGGTGAGCCCAGCGTCCTCCTACGCCGCCATCTTCCCTGTATTCCCAGTGTTTAGTTTATACTAATTTAATAACATAGAAATATTTTGTTCCTAGTGTTCCTAGATGGCTTTATCCCCAACTCTTTGGTTAGTTGATGTCACAAAATTACATTTTTATACATCATGTGCTCCTAAACATAAATTATTGTTAATTTAAATGCACTAGTATGTTAAATTTTGTAGAAAATTTGAGTGGAGTTACAAATTTCAAATAATGATAGTAGCTTTTAAACAAATAATTTTTTTAATGTTTATTTATTTTTGAGAGAATGAGAGAGAGACAGAGCATGAGCACAGAATCTGAAGCAGGCTCCTGGCTCTGAGCTGTCAGCACAGAGCCCGATGTGGGGCATGAACTCACGAACCATGAGATTATGACCTTGGCCGAAGTCAGATGCTTAACTGACTGAGCCATCCAGATGCCCCTAAACAAATAATTTTTTTAATATACTAGCCTCTTAAATCATATTGAAAACAACAAGGTAGTTAGAGCCATTGTTACAATAACAGTAGCTTTTATAATGCCCATTCTTTTACCTCTTTAAAAATCTTTATTTTTTCATATACCTTTAAGTTACTTTCTGGCGTCCTTTCATTCTTCCCTGAAGAAGTGCCTTGTGCATTACTCCCAGGGCAGTTCTAGTGGTAACAAACACCCTTAGTTTTGTTTATCTGGGATTGTCTTAATTTTCCTTGATCTTTGATGGACAGAGTTGCCTGATGTAAAATTTTTTGTTGACAATTCTTTTTTTTCCCTTTATTTCTTTCTTATTTCTTTTCTTTTCTTTTCTTCTTTTCTTTTCTTTTTTTTTTTTTTTAGCATTTTGAATATATTGGGCCACTGCCTTCTGGTCTCAAACTTTTTTTTTTTTTTGCTTCTAAAATTTTTGATTGGAAATCTATTGATAATCTCACTGACAATCACTTGTATGCGATGAGTCACTTTTCTCTTGCTCCTTTTAATATTTCCTCTTTCTCTTTCTGTATTTTGATATAATGTGTCCTGATGTGGGTGTCTGAGTTCATTTTACTTGGAGTTGGATGAGCTTCCTGGATGTTTATATTAAAATCTTTCACCCAATTGGGAGGTTTTCAGCCACTATTGCTTCATATATTGTCTCTATGCCTTTCTTTCTCTCTTCTCCTGAGCATCCACAGGGCATGTGTTGGACCCTTAGACTGTGTTCCCTTTTCTTAAATTGTTTAACTTTCTGTTCCTCAGACTTGATCATTTCTACTGTCTTCTCTTGAGGTTCACTGATAATGCTTGATGGTTTTTTTGCTTGCTCAATTCTGCCTTTGAATCCCTCTAGTGACATTTTCATTTCATTTATTGTATTTTTCAGTCCTAGAATTTGTTTTTGGTTTCTTTAGATTTCATATTCCTTTATTAAAAAAATTAAAATGTTTATTAATTTATTTTGAGAGAGAAAGAGTGAGCGTGAGCAGGAGAGGGGCAGAGAGAGAGAGGGAGAGAGAGAATCCCAAGCAGGCTCCTTGCTGCTAGCCCAGAGCCTGATGTGGAGCTTGATCTCACAAACCATGAGATCATGACCTGAGCTGAAATGGAAAACTGGATACTTAACTGACTGAGCCACTCAGACACCCCACCTACCTTTCTTTCAATGACATTTTACAAACACTTTTTCCTTGACCTTCTCCATATCTTCCCTTAATTCTGTGAGAAATTTAAGGCAGTTATTTTAAAGACATTGTCTAATACATCTGTCATAAAGTAATTCTTAGGGACAGTTTCTGTTAATCTATAATTTTCTTTGGATGAAGCATTAGTTTCCTGTGTCTTGGTGTGTCTTGTGATTTTTGTTGAAAACTGAACATTTGAATATAACAATGTGTAAATCTGGAGATGAACCTCTCCTCCCTTCTCTTTGCAGATTTTTGTTATTAATTTTGTTTGTTTATTTATGTTTTAAAATTGTTTTATGCTGCTTTTGTGTTGATGATCAAACCAAGGTGTAAATTTCACTGTTCACTGTCTTTTCTGAGCCTTTCCTGGGCATGAATGGACACTTCCAAGATTTCCTGGTATGTGTAGCTGTTTTACAATGTCCCAGCTTTTAATGGTTCCCTTTAAAATGGGTAAATTGAGAAAATGAGGGGGAAAGGAGGACATCAATCTTTTAAGACCCCTGGAAGTCAATTGAGCCAGAGAGGGAAGTGGCTGCAATAATAGAGCATGATGCAGAAACCTTGCTGCCTACTTCTTTGTCTGCATCTCTGTGACCAGAGCAGCAATCAGCAATCAGAGCACAAATACTTGATATTTGGACAAGGTGATTTTTTTGCCCACTCAGGCTCTTGAAACCTGTGTACAAGCTGCTCTATAAACAATGCATACAGCTTCCTGCTGGAGACTGAGGGCTGGGGGATGGGTAGCTGCTACTGTGGAAAAAGCTGAAATTGACTAAAATTATCTGCAATCTACAGTTAAAGACTTCCTCTGGTTGGTGGAAACCATCAATTGGCTGCAGATTTCCCAAATAGTTATTTCAGACAAATTGTGTCAGTGGAATTGTTGTCTACATCAGGAGGTGTGTGTGTGTGTGTGTGTGTGTGTGTGTGTGTGTGTGTATGAATTTTTCACCATTTGCTGTTTTTGAAGTATGTCCAGGAAAGCTCCTTATACTCTCATGCTGGAAATGGAGCCGTAATAGGTGTGTCTTGACAGTGTCAGGGATGGAAAGACCTTCCACTCAACAAGCAATTTGTCCCAGGAATTTAACTGAGGTGCCATGGCTTGTGCTTTCTGTAGGGCAGCAGCACATCCCTCTATGTGAGTTGCTGTGTGCGTGTTTGTGCCTTGACTGAATGGGCTCCAGAAATCTCTGCAAAAGGAGGTTGTCCTCAAAGTACTGTCATACATGTGCTTCTGGAGAAAGTTAAATGTGGTTAAAGATCTTGCCAGCAAAACTAGCGAGTAGGGTTGTTGAGGTAGTCCATGAGAAGCCAAGTTACAAGTTACTTGTACCCTTCAAAGGTGAAGGTGAAGAGACACTAGAGCTGAGAGCTTGTTGAAATAGGAATTAAACAGAATGTATTGCCAAAGCTATGACTGTACAGAATTTATTAGTTTTAGATATAGTCAGTAATTTCAGTAAGATTGGAAATGGAGGCCATAATATGATCACAGTAATCCACTGAGAGGCTCCATTCATTCAGGGTTAAGAATAGTCAAGTTAGGCTATTAAATGGAGAACTAGTGGGGATAATCACTTCTTTGTTAATGGATCCTTTACAAAAAGGGATTTAATCCTTGAAGGCACTCTATTAAAACTCTATTTTGTTGTATTAAAACTTTTAATATGTTGGGCAGATCCAATGAGTTCCCTTTCGTCATGGTGTTAGTACTAAAACATTAATTTTATGACTTCTTATATAGGAGCAACCATAGCTACTGTGAGGTAACAACCAATGGCTGTTATGGCTATGGGATATTTAATCCCAGTAGTTAAGACAGGGCATGCACCACTGTGCTCTATCTAATATTTTCTACCTCCTAACAGTATAGAGGTACTTTGATAAATTTTGGTGAGCTCTCATGATATATCTGTTATTTTCCCCAGTATTGACTAAGACGATAGAAGTTGGTCATTGGGGGGATCTCATCCAATGTTAAAAGTAATGTAGAACCTCTGATGTAAGTCACAAAAGCCAATCTGTGTCCTTGCTCTGTTATAATGTTTTTTAAAGTAATGTTAGTTGCCACATATGTCAAAACTGAGACCTCTGTTTTAATTTCTTTCCTGACTGTCCCACGCTGACATTTCCCATTTTTTGCCATTCCTTTCATTGTCATTATATATACTTTGGGGGAGGGTATCCCTTTTAACCTGCTCATATTTATAACTTCTTCCTCCAAATGTCCTAATTAGCATCACCAAAGCTAAAGGCCTTCCTGCTGGTGATTTTAGAGAACTGAGATTAAGCTGAGTTTGAATTAACCCTTGAATGAACCCCATGAGGGTGTCATCAGTGTTTCCCTATTACTGTGTTAATCAAGGTTTTCTTTGAGCTACAGAGATATCATGAGCAACAGTAGCAAAGGCATTTTCTCGGGTTCTAGAGCACCTTCTCCTTTTACAGGTGTGGAGTTCATCAGATGGCATGGTGCTATCCTCCTCACACCGTTCAGTGGGCTTGTAAACTGGAATCAGTCTTAACTCAGAGCACTGTTTATAATGGGGGCAGTCCTTGAGATGTACAACCATTGGTCATGCGGTTCTACCTAGCCTAGTGTCAATCACACGGTTCATGCTGGAATCCAGAAGCAAAGTGGATTCTGACACAGAAGATAGGTTTGTGTGAGACACATGACCAGGGCCACTCAAAGGCTAAACCCATCCTTTTGTTTCTAAATGCCAATTATGGAAGCCTCTGAGTGGGATGGAGGTGCAGGTTCCCCTCGTGGGGTCTGGCTTGCTTGGCTGAAAATCTTGGTCACACGAGGGAGGTCATGTTGAGGCTTTCTCCTCATTTTTCCAAGATATGTCCCAGAAAATTAAGGAGAAAATGGAGTTTGAAAGCTGTCAACAGTCCAACTTCAAAAATGGTGCCACACTCTTTAGTACACATGAGTTATGGGGGAAATGTCGGAATGGTAAGTAGGACTGCAGGGGACTACTCTTGCTAACTTAGCCTTTGCCATATTTTTGGCTGAATGAAAAACCTTTGCATGTGTCACCTGTAAGTAATAAAAAAATATCTCTTTTTTCCTAAAAAACAAAGGACTGGAGAGCTGGGATAAAATTAAATCTGTATTTAAATACAAAGCGCAGCACTTACTATATGTGCAACCGTGATGAATTATCTGACACTCCATTTATGTTTGTCTTCTCATCTGTAAAATGAAGAATATCTATACCTTTACATGAAAGCTTCAAATAGAACTTTACTTTTATTTAAGTTCTATATCATTCATTCAGTTGAATAAAAGTAATTGAATTATTATAATGTTCTCAATAAATAGTATCAGATCCTATGACTGAAGAAATGAAAAAGCAGGCAGAAAACCGAAAAACCCTCTAAAAGCAAACATGCAGATATATATAAAATTATTAGGATAAAAAAAAACTACGGTATCATGTCAAAATTATCTGCCTTGTTGGACTTAATGATATATTTTATTGGTGTTTTTAAAAATTTTTTATTTAGAAAAGAAGGAAAATGCATACCAAGTTATCAGTTGGCTTCTACCTGAGCATCATGAAAAAGAATTAAAGGAACATTTTGATTCCTATATTGAAGAAGCTTTGCATGGCAGGTAATTTCTTTTATTCTCTGATTGAAAGACTTACCATTTATAAAGTGATGTAAATAAATGGTTGGATGCATAGCTACTTAGAGTAAGTTTAAGAGAAAAGGATGGGTGGATGGATGAGTGGATGGATGGGGAGATCAATGATAGGGGGTAGGGATCGATGGAATAGATGAGTTTTTCACTTCCAATTATTCGGTCTGTGTAGTGTGCCTTTTCCACTGAAATCATGAATGTATTTCTATATAGTCAGGGATCGTTCCTTCTGGATCTTCCTGGCAGCCCTTCACCTACAATGTTTGTGTATATACTCTCCACAACACAGAAGGCAGGATAAACAACATAATTTCTGATTGTTGGTAGGCATATCAAAGCCACCATTGTATACTTATTTCTTCTCTCATCATGTAAACTCAAGAATGGAAACAGTTTTTCCTACTTTGAGCCATTGTCTTTGAACTCATTTAAAAACCCAAATGCCTTGATGACACACATTGTGACATTAGCCTGAAAATTTTCATGATTATCTGGGATGTATAGAAAGTTCTTTACCTTTGACAGAAGAGGGAAAAGACACATATTCATGCCTTCCTTGGTGAATTATAGTGGCCTAACTCCACCTTTCCCTTTTTCCTTAAAAATTTTATTCAGTCATCAAGGTGGTCCTAAAATCTGGCTTTTGCCATAAAGCCTTTCTGCTTACCTAAACCAGAAGACCAAATTCTTCATCCAGAAGAGCTGTGTTCTAAAATACTCCCTTGAAGCATTGTATATATCATCTTGTGTTGTTATTCATGATTTTTTTTATTATGTCTTGTCTCTTCTTCCCCACTTCATTTCTTTGAAGACATGTTGCACCCACTTATTAAATATGGTGCAGCATACTGAGCACAGTACCTTCCTGTATTTTAATAGATTAACTTAATTTCAAATATGATGAATGCTGTTCTTTTGAGGAATTTGTAGTTCATTTCTTGAATTTATCCACACTATGTAGCAGTCATTCATTATGTAAAATCATTTAAAAATAGGGGCGCCTGGGTGGCGCAGTCGGTTAAGCGTCCCACTTCAGCCAGGTCACGATCTCGCGGTCCGTGAGTTCGAGCCCCGCGTCAGGCTCTGGGCTGATGGCTCGGAGCCTGGAGCCTGTTTCCAATTCTGTGTCTCCCTCTCTCTCTGCCCCTCCCCTGTTCATACTCTGCCTCTCTCTGTCCCAAAAATAAATAAAAAACGTTGAAAAAAAATTAAAAAACATCATTTAAAAATAGAGAATAATTTCAGTAATCATCTGTTGTCACTTGAAGTTTACAGTGCACGTGGACAACTGCATATTACTAATGAGCTCTCACCTGTGGGCTTACAGTGGGCTGACATGGTGTAGTATTAAGTTCTTTCACTACTCCAGGAAAGATGAAATGGAAAGGGTAATAATAAGCTTGTTTGTTTTAACTTGTTTATTTCATAGGCTAGAAAAATATAAATCTCATGTTCAGTTTAGAATTGGGATTCTAATATTAGCATCATAAAGTTCCTTGTGTGAGGCAATCTCTCAAATGCAGACTCTACAAAATTTAAAGAACAAAAAAGGGCTATATTATCAATATTGACAGACTCTGCTGCCAAGTTACTTCCACAGTTAGGCTGGGAAACAAGATAGTCACTCATGAACTGTCAGTATACAGATGAAAGTTAAAGAGAGCATCACAGAATGTGTCAAGTAGACATGGAACTCTGATGTCTGCTACAGTCAGAGATGGCTGCCAAATTGGAAGGATCTTGAATTGATGTGGATGTGATTGGCTAGAGAAAGTAGAGGGAAAAAAGTGAGAACGTTTTAGGAAGCAGAAACACATGGAGCAGAGTGACCAGAGCAGATTATTCATTGGACACCGGTAAAATAGATGGGCTGCTGCCAGGTATGGTCTTACTTACCTGGGATATTTTCTGTGAGCTAAAGTTTCTCCTAAGTGTTGTGAAATTAACTCTTCAGTGAATATTTGTCTTTTTTTTTTTTTTTTTTTTTTTTTACACAGGGAAGCATTTGGCACCTTTGTAAAGTTAATGGAACAATTGGGGATTCAATGCAGTGATTTGCTAAGGAGAAGTGATATCATGGATTCTTTAAAAAATGAGAACTTTGACCTGGTATTTGTTGAAGCATTTGACTTCTGTTCTTTCCTCATTGCTGAGAAGCTTGTGAAGCCATTTGTGTCAATTCTTCCCTCCCCATTTGGCAGTGTGGACCTTGGGCTACCAAACCCGGTGTCTTATGTTCCGGTGTTCCATTCCTTGCTAACCGACCACATGGACTTCTGGGGCAGAGTGAGGAATTTTCTGATGTTCTTGGATTTCTTCTTAAGGCAATGGCGAATCCAGTCTACATTTGACAACACCATCAAGGAACATTTCCCAGAAGACTCTAGACCAGTTTTGTCTCATCTTCTAAAGAAAGCAGAGCTATGGTTTGTTAACTCTGACTTTGCCCTTGAATTTGCTAGGCCCCTGCTTCCCAACACTGTGTATATTGGAGGCTTAATGGTCAGACCTGTTAAACCAGTACCACAAGTAAGTAAAACCTTAGCATTCAATAGGGACTTCATGCAAAGCTCTTCAGTAAACATAGAGTTGGTGGCTCCCTTGCCAGTGGGAACTGGGACTGAAGTAGGATGGGACAAGCAAAACACCTAGAATACACACGTTTACTTTTATTTCTACTTTTTTTTTTTTTACATACTTACTTTTATGTCTCTAGTCTATTTTATTGTATTCTATTCTATTTTAAATTTTATTTTATATTGGTAAAAACACTTAATATGAGACCTACCCTCTTATCAAATTTTTGAAAATACATTATGAATTATTAAGTGTAGGTACCATGTGCCTCAGATCTGCAGATCTTATTGATCTTATTTAACATTATAACCCTTCCTCCATTGAATAGGAACTATCTGTTCTACTTTTCCTCCAACCCTTGAAAACCAATTTCCACTTTTTATTCTATAAATATGACTATTGTAGATGCTTCCTATAAGTGAAATCTTACAATACATGCTCTTCTGTGCCTGGCTTATGTCACTTAACATAATGGCCTCAAGGTTCATGTTTTCATATATTGCAAAATTTCATTCTTTTCTTTTAATTTTAAGTTTATATACTTACTTGAGAGAGAGGGCATGAGCCCTTTCACTATGTTGATGGTGTCCTTTGATACACAAAATTTTTCTTTTGGTGCAATCCAATGCAGTTATTTTTTATTTTGTTGCCTGTGCTGTTGGTGTCTTTTATGAGAAATCACTACCCAATACAATTATATGAAGATTTCTTTCTCTATTTTCTTTTAAGAGTCATATGTGTATAGCTCAGATTTTTAGGTCTGTCATCCATTTTAAGTTGATTTACCATATGGTATAATGTAATGGTTGACTTTCAGTTTTTTGTATGTGGATATCCAGTTTTCCAATATCGCTTGCTGAAAAGACTGTCTTTTACCTAATGAATGGTCTGGAACCTTTGTCAAAAGTTATTTGACCAAATATACCTGGGGTATTTCTGGACTTTCTATTTTATCTTATTGATCTACATATCTATCTTTTTTGTCATACTACACTATTTTGATTACTGTAGCTTTGTAGTAACTCTGGTATCAGGGAATGTGGGACCTCCAACCCTGTTCTTTTTTCCACATTGTTTTGGGTACTCATTGTTTTTGAAATTCCACATCAGCTTATGATAGGTTACTATTTCTGCCAGAAGCAAGTGATGTTCACTATTGATAGAGAGGCATGGTACCTGTGGATCACCTTGGGAAGTACTGGCATCTTTAAAGTATTAAGTCTTCTAATCCATGAAGCCTGTAATTTGTTTCCATTTATTTGTGTCTTCTTAATTTCCTTCAGCAGTGGCTTACAGTTTTCAACATAGTTCAATATAGTTACCTCCTTGGTTAAGTTTATTCCTAACTATTTTTTTATTCTTTGGATTGTATTGTGAATGAAATTGTTTTTCCAATCTCCTTCCTGAAATGGTCATTATTAATGTAATGCAATGGATATTCTGAGCTGATTTTATTTCTTGCTACTTTCCTAAATTTCTTTACTAGTCATGACAAATTTTTTTGTATGTGTGAGAGAGGAAACTTAGGATTGTCTGCATATTATATCTTGTTATGTGCCATTATTTCTTGGTGCAATCCTTCTATTCTTTCCTCTTTCATTCCCTTGAGAACTCCATAAGGCATATATTAATCTACACAAAGGGGTCCTGTGAGTCCCTCACACTCTATTCATTTTTTTGCCCTTTCTACTTTTTTCTCTTTAGACTTGACATTTTAGATGTCCTGTCTTCAAGTGTACTAAGTCTTTCTTCTGTCTATTTTGATCTGCATTGAACTACCCTAGTGAATTTTTCAATTCAGTGATTGTATTTTTTGTTTTGATTTTTTTTTTTGCTTTTTCTGAAAAATAATTTCTGTCTCTTCTTGCTATTATTCTCTATTTGTTCATATATTGTCTTCCCGATTTCCTTTAGACCTTTGTCCACTTTTTTTTAGCTCTTTGTGCATATTTGGTCAATTTAAAAGTCTTTGTTTAGTAAATCCAATGTCTGTTTCTTCAAAGAGGGTTCCTGGAGATTTATTTCATTCCTTTAAATGACACATTTTGGCTTTTAGTCTCTCTCGTTTTTAAATATGTCTTGTGATCTTTTGTAGAAAGTTGTGGGCATTTGTAAACCCAGTCACCTCTAGTTGTGTTTGCAGGCTGCCATAGAACACCTTCACTAGTTAGTGGGGAATGTTTAATACTTTGGATAAGCCAGGGAAGACAACTTAAAGTCTTCTTAGGTATTTTCTGAGCATTTTTCCTGTCTGGACCTTTGTGTATGCATTCATTCATCTGATTCTTCCTGTATACTTGGCCAATTTTAATGTCTTAAGTTCCCAAAGAGTCTTACCCAGATTCTGTTCAGGGACATAGGTGTTTTGTTTCTCTTGCCCCAAGATTCTAAATTCTGCAGTATCCCTGCAGGTTTTACATGACATTGTGCCCTCTATTGCCTTGCAAGACTCCCACCAACCTGATATCTGAGCTATATTGCCATTTCCAGTCAGAGCTCTGAGCCTGGTGAGATCTTAACTTGTCACCTGGGAGCCTACAGAGTGGCTACAATGTTGCAAATTATTTCATTTCTTCTCCTCTTACAGAAGGCAGGGCTACCACTGCTGCCTCTGGACCATGGCATGCCACTTCAGGAAGAGTGTGGGGCCAGAAGAGTAAAATTGCCATGGAAATTATAACCATTCTGAGTGTGCTTATTTTTTTCTTCTTGAATGGGCATCTGTTTGGTTTCTGTATATCACTGACTATTTTCCCAAGTCGTATAAAATTATCTGAGTGAGTCTTTAACCTTTTTTGTCCTTTTGTTTTTTCTGTGGGGAGCTGGGAGTACTCAGCTTCTTGTTATGATGTTGTACTCTGCCTTTGCCAATTTTAAATTATAGATTTACACTGATCTTATAAATGTCAAGTGACAACAAAGCTGGTTTTTACTGGTCCTTTGGGATGATAGTTTTTATAGTGTTGTGCTTGATGAAGTTAAGAAGGGCCAGAATGGTACAATGAGGTAAGCTGGAGACAGTCAACAAACGCACAGGAAGGAAGAAACAAATGTTTTGAAGAGTTGACAAAAGATATGAAACTAATATTTAGGGTATTAAGTCAAAAACTTCTTTAAAAAAATTTTTTTAATGTTTATTTTTGAGAGACAAAGAGAGACAGAACATGAGTAGGGGAGGAGCAGAGAGAGATGGAGACACAGAATCAGAAGCAGACTCCAGACTATGAGCTGTCAGCACAGAGCCCAATGCGGGGCTCAAACCCACAAGCCATGAGAAGATGACCTAAGCCAAAGTTGGGTGCCCAATCAACTGAGCCACCTGGGCGCCCCAAGACCATGAACTTCTTTAAGAATCATCCAAGGTGGCTATGTGCTAATTAAAATCAGACAAAATAGACTGATGTCAAACCTTTTACAGGATATAAAAGGTATTTTATAACATGTCTAATGTAACAAAATCAATCAGCATAATGCAACACATCTATAGAATGAAGAGGATTAAAAAAAAAAGCTAATCATTTCAAGAGATGCAGAAAAAATATTTGACAAAACTAATGTCCTTTCATGATAACAACAGTCACAAAGCTAGGAGTAAAGAGGTATTTTTTGAACACAATAAAGAGTATTTATGGAACACTGACAGCTTTAACATCATACTCTATGGGATAGACTGAAATCCTGCTGCCTCAGATCGGTAGTCTAAGATGCCCGCTTACATCACCGCTATTCAAATATGCCCTACACAAAGCAAGTAGGCAAGAAAAAGAAATAAAAGGCATCCAAATTGGAATGGACAATGTAGAAATGGTTTGATATTCATATGACATAATCTTGTATATAGAAAATCCCAATGAATTCATACAACTTGTGTTTTCATACACTGGCTATGAACAATCTGAAAATGAAACTAAGCAAATTATTCTATTTACAACAACACCTAATTAAACTGAGGAGGCGAGAGACACATACACTGGACACTACAAATTTGCTGAAAGAAATTAAAGAAGACTTAAATAAATGGAAAGACATCTCAAGACCATGAATTGTGATACTTAATATTGTTAAGAGAGCAATACTACTCAAAGTGATCTACAAGTTTTATCTAAGCCTTTTCAACATTTGAGTGGCCTTATTATTACTTTTTTTTCTTTTTTGCAGAAATGGAAAAGCCAGTCTTCATCTCACATTGAAATGTAATGGAATGCAAATAGCCAAATCAACATGGAAAAACAGTGTTCGATGGCACACATCTGTGACCAATTTATTTGTGACAAGGGTGCCAAGAGCAATCAATGGAGAGAACAGTCTCTTCAGCAAATGGTGCTGAAACCACTGGATATTCATTCCCATGAAAGAGAATATATTCCACGCCTTCCTCACACCATATACGAAAATCAACTCAAAATGGATCAATGGCCTAAATAAAGAGCTAAAAGCCAAAAAGTTCTTAGAAGAAAAGAAAGGGCTAAATTGCATGGACTTGGACTTGGCAATGAATTTGTAGATGTGACATTGAAAGAATGAATACCAAAAGAAAAAAATAGGTAAATTCGATTTCATCAGAATTAAAAGCTTCTCTGGAAGCTTTTAATTAAAGGGGACATTTTATAGAAAATGAAAGGACAACCTCACAGGTACCAGGAAAGTGTACTCTCTTACTGCTTTTCATCCTCATCTTGGAGGTCCTAAAGAAGTAGTAGGAGAAAGAAAAAGGAATAGCAATCATGTAGATTAGGCAGGAAGAGTTAAAACTGTTCTTGCTCACAGATGACATGATGGTCTATTTAAAAAATCTGAAAGGTCAAGAAAAATATTTCTGGAACTAGCAAGCAAGTATAGTAACATCAAAACATACAAGTTTAATATAAAAAATCCATCTTTTTCTTATATATCAGCAATGAACAGGAGGATGTGAAATTAAAACCACTCTACTATTTACATTTCACCACTAAATATGAAATCTTGGGAATAATTACTAACAAAACATGTACAAGATTTATATGGAGAAAACTACAAAATGCTGATGGAAGAAATCAAAGAGCTAAATAAATGGAGAGATACTCCATATTTATGGGTAGGAAGACTCAATATTGCTAAGTGTAAGTTATCTCCAATTGGATCTATAGATTCCGTGCAATCTTACTGAAAATCACAGCAAATTATCAATTGTGATATTGATAAGCTGATGCTCAGATTTGCATGGAGAGGCCAAAACACTGAAGGGCCAACACAATGTTGAAGATGAAGAACTAAGTTGGAAAACTGCCATTAGTCATCTCCATGACTTATGAAATGGCTAAAGTAATCAAGAAAGTGTGCTATAAGCAAAAGAACAAATAGATCAATGTAATAGAAGAGAGTACACATAGACCCACACAAATGTAGCCAAATGATCTTTGACAAAGCTTTAAGAAATACCACGAGAAGAAGATAGTCTTTCCAATGATTGGACACAGATCCTATGTCTTCAAAAAAAATTAACACAAAGTAGGTCACAGACCTGAATATAAAATGCAAAAGTATGAAATTCATATGAAGTGACATAGGAAAAAACAGACGACCTTGTGGTTGGTGATTACTTTTTACATATAAAACCCAAGTCATGTTCTGTGATAGAGTTGAGAAGTGGGCCAAATTGATTTTAAAAATTTCTGTTCTGCAACATACCTGTTGTGGAATAAAAGGAGGAGACTCAGACCAAGAGTAAATATTTGCATAGGTATACCTGATAAAGACTATTATTCAAAATGTAATACACGCAAATATACAACCATATATACAAATATACAAAGAACTCTTAAAACTCATAATAACAATAAAAAAATCAATTAAAATTTTTTAAATGGGCCAAACACCTTACCAGAACTCTCAACAATGAAGACAACAGATGGCTCATAAGCATATGAAGGAGACAAATGACAGATATTTCCCCAGCATCTACCTCAGCCTCCAGAATGCCTACTGCCCCCTACTTGTCCAGGACAGCAACTGGCACTCACCTAGGCAATAGCACCTCTGGTCTATCATTGGAACACTCCTAAACGCCGTATCTGCACAGACAAGGATGAGGGATGAGGATGACCCTGCTTCTGGGGCCATGTTCTTAACAAAAAAAAAGAAGTTTCAACGACCTCTGCCTTCCTCTTCTTAAAACATTGTAATATGGATATTCTGAATCTAGATATTGGTGCTGAAGTATGTGTTAAGTGTCCTATGTGCATTGTGGACTATTGTGATACTGGCTGGACTCCTAAGACTCTCTTCATATCCATTTGTGATTATTGAAAGTATTTGTACGGTATGGAGTGTCCTGAGGTCTCAGAAAAATGACCTCAAGGCCACTGGACACAATGGATATAAGCACACTGTAGAGTGCACTGAGCTGTCCTCAGGCCTATAAGTACAGTTTCAAGACCGTGAGCTCTAGGTACTGACAGGATGGTGCATTCTGTTAATAGTTGACTTTCACTTTATGAAATGATTTTATAAACATTTCACATCTAGGTTTTCATGAACAACTTTGTTCACATCCTTTCCTTTCTTACCTCTCTCCAGGAATTTGAGAATTTCATCAGCAAGTTTGGAGACTCTGGTTTTGTCCTTGTGGCCATGGGCTCCATGGTGGGCACCTATCAGTCCCAGGAAGTTCTCATGGAGATGAACAGTGCCTTTGCTCGTCTCTCCCAAGGGGTGATATGGAACTGTAAGCCTTCTAAGTGGCCCAAAGACGTCAAATTGGCAGCAAATGTGAAAATCGTGGACTGGCTTCCTCAGAATGACCTCTTAGGTAAGGACTGACCAGATCTATTTCTCTTTTTCTATTTATGTCTCTTTAGGGCTCCACGGGGCAACTCCATCACCATGATAAGGGACGGTTGGTTGCTAAAGTAATGTTTAGAGGACAGGAATGGAGCAGTCAACTGGAGTCCCTGGGAAATCAGGATATACAGCCAAAATGGTTAAAAGTGCCATGTTTGCTTCTTCCTTTCTATTCTAGTCCTGCTATTTTCAGTCAGAAGTGATATTTTTGTCAGGTTATTTTAACCCTAACATATTTGCACTGAAGAAAGTTGTCCAAGTCCAACAAGAGACAGTTTGTGGACTTTGAGAACACACATAAGGGGTCTTCTTGCCATTGCTTTTCCTGGGCCCTTGAGAACCTGTTAGGCCACATGCCATTACAGACACCCTCCGCTTCCACATACACACATATTAGCACATTCTCCTATGCTACAAAAGGTATAGTCATACTTTAAAAAAATTGATGTTGATGGTGTCTGAAGGGTGTGCCAAAATATCTGACTGTCAAGGTGAGTAACCTGTCAGCCAGTCATTTGGTCCATAAAATTGTCTGGTAACAGTTCCTTACACCCCAAGGTTTTCTTTGTCCTTGTGCCAGTTTTTTGAGCATGCTAGCTGCCACCACAACTGAATACCTCAGAGGTTCACCCCAAGATTATTCACCCCAAGGCTCACAAACATATTGGGAACTTAAGATAGAGTGTTATGCATTTTTTTTTTTCACAAGGCATGGACTAAAAAGGATTCTGATTTTCAAGGAAACGCCAATCGATTCTGATGCACATCCCTGTTGAGAGGCACTGTTTGAGATGAACTCTTCATTATCAACACTTGTTTTGGTTTTCTCTAAAAAAGAGTAGAGTAGCACACGGGAACTGGAAATACTGAGATGGGTGGTCCATCATGCCCTACTTTAGAGGATTTCTTATTAAATTGAGGAGAAAGCACATAGAGTGTATGTTTGAGGAATGCCAGGTGAGATGTGATGACAATGAAAGTATTAAGGCTTCAATAAGAGGAAAATAATGGGCAGTGAAGGACAGAGGGTGAGACGTGGAGAGTGAGCGACAGAAAAGAGACAGAAGGAGACACAAAGAGAGCAGACATAAGAAAAGCAAAGAGAGAAACAGGGTAGAGAGAAGAATGGATGGATGGATAGGTAGATGGATAGTTGGGAGGAGGAATATGCCTTGCTTAACACTGTTCTCTGCAGCTTTCCCTTGGCTCTGAGTCTTAGATGGATTGACTTAGAGGAATCTCTGTGCACAGACAAGGCCAGAATCTTCTATCTTGGAATATGCACCCTTGAGTATGTTCAAAGCTGGACCAGTAAATCCATTTTCTCCACCATGCCTTGAAATCCCTTGGTATTTTCCTTTGCTCTGATGCTTTCCCTGGTGTTCTGAGAGTTTTCATGCTGAAATATTCTGCTCTGTTCCTGATTTACAACAGCTCACCCACGCATCCGTCTTTTTGTCACCCATGGTGGGTTGAATAGCATAATGGAGGCCATCCAACATGGTGTGCCCATCGTGGGGATTCCAGTCCTTGGAGACCATCCTGAAAACATGGTCCGAGTAGAAGCCAAGAAGTTTGGTGTCTCTATCCAGTTAAAGCAGATCAAGGCAGAGACATTGGCTCTGAAGATGAAGGAAGTCATAGAAGACAAGAGGTATGCAGCTCTCTGAACTTGTCATTGAGACTGAAAGAAGATATGAAATACGATGAGTACTGTGTGGCACTCTTTTGCAAAAAGGCAAAACTTTAGGGACAGACAATGATATGCGTATGATACTAATACCTGATCTGTTTCCTCTGAGAGTAAGACTAGGCATTTAGGTTAGATGCTGCGAACAATTTTCTACCATAAGTATTGCAAAGACTCTGACCTATTTACACTGGGTCTCAGAGAGGTGTTATATTTTGATGCTGCTTATAGTAGAATTTCACTGAGGCAGGAGGTCTCCTTTTTGTCCCCCAATATGCCACACTGTTTCTCCAGCCTCAGGCCCTTTGTCAGTGCGGCTCCCTAGAACATCCTTCCTTCTCCTCTCAGGACTGGTTCCTTCATGACCATTGGGCTCATCTTCAATGTCCTCCCCTCAGAGAGGGTCTTTGATAGTCCTAAATGCACTGCTCTCTCACCCACTTTAGTCATAATTTGTTTTTATTTTCAACACTTCTCAGGATAGGTAACTACCCCATTTCTTTCTGTTTTTATTTATTGTGCATCCCTCACACTGGAAAGTAGAGATTAAGCCTCCCTGGATGGCCAAGTGTGTCTCTTGTTTTCCCCTGAGCTCACCGGGCCTAGCACAGGGCCTGCCACAAAGTAGGTTGAGATGAATTTCTGTTAAGTGATTTGGTAGAAGGACCCATGATGTCTTAGGTAAATCCCCATCCAGCACAATGATCTGATAATGAGGACGGGTGGAATATCTTATTAGCATCTTCAGGACATCTACCCTGAGTCAGCGGTATGTTACATCACATATATTCTTACGTGCTTTTTCCTTTAGTGTACCATAAGCCTCCTGGGAAGAGACTTTTCCTTACAGCTTAATCACTGTTTTATAGTTTAGCACTTTGGGCACTAGGCATGGATCTTTGCATAAGGGACTAGTTTGAACTTCTCAATGTGACCCTGCTAGTGTGGCAAGACCAGGCCAACATTTTTCCTTGAAACTGAGTTTTCTGTGCATGTGGAGGAACGAGTGTGTGTGAGATTCAAGGTTTCTAAGACTTCTACGACCACAGAGGTAATGCCTACCTCTGTGTCTGCCAACAGGTACAAGTCAGCAGCGGTGGCCGCCAGCATCATCAGGCGCTCCCACCCCCTGACCCCTGCCCAGAGGCTGGTGGGCTGGACCGACCACATCCTCCAGACAGGGGGTGCGGCCCACCTCAAGCCCCATGCCCTGCAGCAGCCGTGGCATGAGCAATACCTGCTGGATGTCTTCTTGTTCCTGCTGGTGGTCACCCTGGGCACCCTGTGGCTCTGCGGGAAGCTGCTGGGCATGGTGGCCAGGTGGTTGTGTGGGGCCAGGAAGCTGAAGAAGGCCTGATGGGGGTGTATCCTTGATGGGTATTTGAGAAGCCACTGGTTCTACAAAGTCTCCAACCACACAGGACACCCCTACTGTTGCTCGTATTCCACCTGATGGTGGCACATAAATTGCTCTTCACTTCTGTCTGTGTTTAAAAATTCTTGTGAAGCATTCTTGGGATTCTTCTTTAAATTGTAGTAAAATATATATTATATAAAACTTGACATTTTTACCATTAAGTGTACATTCAGAGTCATTTACCATTGACATTATCCTGCATACATCACTATAACTCATTCCAGAACTGTTTTCATCATTCCAGAATAAACTAACTCCTCGCTGATCAAACAGTGATTCCTCAGATACATGCCCCCCTCCACCCGAATCTCCATCAATTCCTGTTCTACTCTCTGTGTCTATGAATTTGATTCTGGCTTCTTGACTTGCCCCTCATCAATGGACTCCTCACTCAGACCCAAACTTTAGCAGGCAGCCCACATTCCTCCTTACTCCCTGTCCTTAGCACAGGGCCATGTTTACTTCATCATTGCTGTTTGGACACTTGTAGTCTCTCTGCCATTACTTAGTTTTCATTTCATGCTATGACGTAACATATTGACAAGTTCTTCCTTTATGGGTCTTCCTCTTGCATGTTCTTCTCACCTCACCACTCAGTTAGAAAGCCTGGCCTCTGTCCTGCAGTGAGGCCTGGATGGCCTTTCTAGGACTCTACCTGTGGTCTCTGTCCCGAGTCCATCTTGGGAGAGCACCTACTTTGGTGTCAGACCTGGAGTCTGTCTTTGGGCACATCTGATGCTGTGTGTTTCACTTCTCACAATTCCCTTCAAGTTTCCCACTCTTAAAAATGTAGTCATGGGGACCTCCATTAGGGAACTCGGACCTCTGCAAGAGCCTCTTGGGCTTCAGGTCCTGTGAATATAGCTGTTTCCAAGACTTTGTTGATTTAGAGAGCATCCATCTGTAACTGTTGTGGCAAGGGATATCCCTTTATGTGTAAATCCCTTGGAATTACATTCAGTTAATGGCAACATAAATCAGAAAAAGTGTGCTTTAACTACCAGGGTTTTTGTTTGTTTGGTTTTTCTTTTCATTGACAAAGCCTAAAGTCAGGCAATGGGGTGTGGGTTCGGTGGATCTGTCATGTCCACAGAAATTTCTTTCTCTTTTCTCTCTCTGTGTCTGTGTACACACACACACACACACACACACACACACACACACACACACCCATGTTATACATATAATTTTTTAAAAAGATTTGTTCTCTTTCTAAATTCATACAAAAGACTGTCTTTTTTTTTTTTGGTGTATGGTTTTCATGAAATATTTCATCATCAAATGATTATTTTCTCATAATTGATTTTCATTCCTAAATGGAATTAAGTTCCTCCTTAAAGTTTTCAAATGTATGTTACCTCATGGGTTAAAAATATAGAAAAAGAGCATTAGACATATGTAGTGTCTCTGGGAGGACCATCGTTTTTGATTGCTTAATTCTGGTGTGTGAAACAGATCTTGTAAAAACTAAATATAAATATTATGGGGTACTTTGGTGTCTCAGTAGGTTGAGCATCTGACTGTGGATTTTGGTTTGAGTCATGCTCCCAGAACTGTGGGATGGAGCTACATGTTGGGCTCCACCCTGAGCCTGGAGCCTGCTTGAGGTTCTCTCTCTCTTTCTCTCTCTGTCTCTCCCCCTCCCTTATCCCTGTTCTCTCTCTCTCTCTAAATAAAGTAAGAAAAATAAAAAGAAAGAGCTGCTATAAATAATTCCCTTATTTATACAGTAAAGGCCCTCTCACTTGCCGTATCTAACAAAACATACACTTGGAAGTCTCTAAGCCTGGATGTTCAATATCTACCCAGTTTGTGAATTCTGATAGTGTAAGAATGCCACAAACAGCCAGGAAATATCACATGTAGAAAATGTGTCCTTGGGTGTGTGGCTCTGCATGTGTGTGAAATATGATTTTATTTTTGAATTTTCTTGAAACCACTTGAAATGGTTTGTGGCAATAGTCCTTGAAGAATGATGTGACAGTTTCTCGTGTTGTTGTTGGGTCAGTAGTCCCCATATTTTCCCCAAAGACCAACACTAGGGCTGAAGGAATGGGCTCCCTGGCTGGTAACTTCCTCCCTCCCATCCCCAGCATGCTGTTCTCCCCTAACATTTGGGTAATTTCTGAGGCCACTTCTGTGTAAGTTGCTTCCTCAGGCCCACTCATTCTCCTGAAATTGGATCAACAACAGCCAGTGAGCCATGGAGAATGATGCCTCTAATTTGTTTCTGCCAGACATCTTCCATAGGCATGCCATCATGGTCTTGATGACATGGAAAAAGGATCTCATCACTCCCTATTTAAAATTCTTTGTGGCTCCCACTACATGGAATACAAAGCCTCTATGATTTCTCTCTGGTTATCACTGTAGGCACACCTTCAGCTACCCACCTCTTGCCCATTTCCCATGTATGCTACACCCATTAATGAGAAATCATGTGGACAGGTGCGAATCCTTGCAAGGAAGACTTTGTTTAAGACGTTGCCACAGGGAAGAGTATGTTGCAACAGGGAAGAGAAATTGCACTCAACTCTAAGTTCAGCAAGGACAGGTGAAGATTCATAGCCAATAAGCAGAGTCAAGGGATGTTAAAGATAAATTATTTAATGGCTCTTGTTTAGATGGTAAGAAAGACTACTCAAGGGAGGACTATCATGATAGGTTTAGGGACTATTGCAACAAGGTAGAGAGATTGGGTTCAACTCTGAATACAATGAAAAGTGGCAATTTTAACCATGTTGCTGAGTGGGGACAGGTGGATGGAAAATCACTACAAAGAAACATCAGCAATAAGGGGCTGAACCTACCTAACAGGATTCTTGCTGAGAGGCACATCAGCATGATCAGACCTCACCCTGTGTGGGGATAGTAGAGGTGAGGAAACCAATTAGCTACAGAGGGTGATCAGATTTTGAGAATGGGGGTCTGCCTAAACTGACAGGATTCTTGCTAAATCAGACCATGTAGAGATGAACATGCAATTGTAAAAGTCAGAGTCTAGTTGAGAAGACACTTACCTAATGCTCATTAGAGTTTGATCAAGGAGAGAATCATTGTCAAGATTCAGTGGATAGAAATTTACTAGAGTAACTTAGTTAGATCAAGGATAAGGAATTCTTGTTACAGGAAGACCAAAGCGATCAGATATCAAGGGTGGAGAGATTCTCCATAAACTTGCTTAGCAGGATTCTTTGCTGGAAGTGGGTTCAGCTAGCCAGCGGCAGGGCAGCAGGCTATGATTGATCCCTAGTCTGGAAGAGGTTTCAGAGAATCCTGACTAAAATTTGAGCCTAGGATGGAGTCTTTGTCACTCATCCCAATACATTTTGCTGTTTTGTTCCTCTGTGTGTTGGACCATATGGTGTCCTCTCTCAGAAATGCAATCTGCTCTTGTTGGAACAAAAAACTTTTACATGTTCTTCAATACGCAATGTTACTGTGAACACATTAGTGTGGCTGGACTTGGCCATACACCCACAAGAACTCATTGCATCCTCTTTGAAGCATTGTTCTTACTATATTGAAACTATTTGCTAACATATATGTCTATTTAGAAACCATACAACCCTAAATGTCAGGATTTTGGTTCTATTTATCTTCTTGTCATAGCACCTAGCATGGTGGCTCATACAAAGATTGTTGGGATGATTGGACAGTCATTTAGGAAAATGACAATATTTGATTCATATCTCACAACATATCAAAAAGTACACTCTAAATACATCAGAGATTTAATATAAAAAATGGTAACACACTGGGCCTAAAAAAAGGTGAATTCCTCCATAAATTGTGTGTATGGAAAGACTTTGTAAATATGACTGAAAAATTCTGATATGACAAAGAAAAATTAACTAATTCAAGTAACTGGAGAATATTAAACCTTTTTTCATGCTAGATCACCATGAGTACAGTCAAAATACAAATGAAAAGTGGGAGAAAAAATATTTATAATGCTCGTCACATACAGAGGACTACTAGTTCTAATACTTAAATATGGAAAAAATTAAAATTGAGGAATGAAGCTATAATACATGTACACACTGGAATAATAGGCAGCTATAAACTACAATGAGCAAGGCAATTATTAACAATTCTAATCTGTTAACTAAAATATAACAAAGTATAAGAATAAATATAATAAGCTCATTTTTATTTTTCAAAAAAGAGAGGAAGAGAATAAAAATATAAACTTATCTGCATCCATTTGCAAAATGAAGCAGAAGGAGAATAAACCAGAGAATAATGTGATAGATTATCTAGGAGGCTATTGTTAAATATGGTAGTGAAAGAGCAGACCTAGGCCTGCAGATTAGTGACTATGTCCCCGACATGGCCGCAGAAAGAAGTTCCCGCTCAAACCTCAGACCACGCCTCCTCCCCTTGAGTAACTTATGTTTTCTAAGAAAGCAGGCTACCAATTGATGCATTCTCCCGAAGTCTAAAGTGGGAGGAAGGGGACTGTGAGAAGCGTGGGAAGTGTGAGTAGAAGAGGGAGGGCTTCTCTCAGGTAGGGGCCAGAGGAAGGAGCCCTCAACCCTGTCCAGGCTTAAAATGACCCAGGAGCATTTTACCCCTCCCCAAACCAATTGCATCAGAGTCTCTGGGGATGGTGTTTGGTGCTAGGTATTTATACAGCACAGAAAGGCTGACAGCCAATGGTTAATAGGTGACCAGTGAGAAACGTTCTGTATACACTGAGGCCAAACATGTTAGAGATCCTCAGACACAGTGTTTCTTAAACTTCCGGTGCATCAGAATCTCCTGGAAGACTTGTTCAAACACAGATTGCTGAGCCCCACCCCCAGAGTTTCTGATTCAGTGGGTCTATGACCACCAGGCCCAACATTTGCATTTTTAACAAGTTCCAGGTGATGCTGATAATTGCTGATCTGGAACCACACCTTGGCAGCCATTGTTCTATCCTTCCCCAGCCAATCTGCTGAGGCCATGATCCCTATAAAACCTTTGTGCTTTGGAAACCCACTCTCTCTCTCTCTCTCTGGTATCTCACCGCTGGGTTGGTGCAGGTAGGGGATTGAGCTCGAGCTAGCTCGAATAAGGGCTCTTTGCTTCTGCATTGGACTCGGCTCCCTGGTGGTCTTTGGGGATCATGAATTCTGGGCAAAACAGTAGAAGGGCAAGGAAGCAGGTGGCAGGTCAATGGATTTCTGTTTACATAGTTCTGTTTATATAGTTTGGTTTTTGGAGGCACGTTAGTATTTTACACAACAAATTTATATCTAAATCAATGGAGGGCAAAACCCTAAAATAGAAACAAACAGAAACAAATGAACTCAAAATTTTTCAAATGTGTGATATAACCCTCTGGTAGTGGCAAAAAAATGAACATAATTGCATTTTGAACACAGTACTTTGAATATCTGTCTTGTCATTCTAAAGAAAAAAAGAACTGCAAAAGATCTATTTTTTGCATACTCTGTTTTTTGAGTAGTCCATTGAGTAGGTCTGTTACTCCCATTTGGTGAAGTAGTACATGGTGACCTTCCTTCAGTGCATAGGATGATTGAGCAAATAAGTTAATATACCAAGGAGGTTGAGAGTCATATTTCTTAACTTTATTAAGGGGGTATTACTAATGTGGAAATGGAGAAGATTAAAATCAACGCTGGTGTTGTATTGAAATGGACGGTATCACTATGAATTCATAATTTTTTACAAACGAACTAATTTTTATAAACTAATTTTTTACAAACTATACACATTATAGAGAGAGATATAGATATATAACATTTATATCCATATCTATGTCTATATATTTAATAACACTGTCAACTTAAAATGGAATATACAGTGGTGCATCACAAGAAATGAACATTTCTTGCAACCATACCCAGTCTCTAAATACCATTCCCTACTGAAAGACTTCCTTGAGAAATGGATGATTTTTAGGACTTAGGAGGAAGATAAGAAAGTATAAGATGAGTCAGCCTGGAAATTATGTGCCAAAAGTAAAGAGAAAGGTCCCAAATGATAAAGGTTACACAGGAGCAAACCAAAAAATAATGATAGAAATTATAACCTATTGAATAAATATGTATCCAAGTGTAGATACTGAAAATAGACATAGGTAGATAGATAATTAGATACATGTGGCAGAAGACCCAGTTTTTTTGTAAGTATACAATGTCACATGACAAATTTAAAAAAGTGAAGTTAAAAAATCATTAATTTGCCACTATGACAGTAACACTTGAATCAGGTAAGAAACATAAAGTATGATAAAATGGGTAAAATTGGATGAGGAACAGAATATTTACACAGTTTCAAAATGTCTCCCCATATCTTTTTTCCTAATTATAAGCTAAAAAAATAATAACTTTACAGTTGGTAATCTTAGCAGACACAACTTGAAACAAGAGATATAGTTATAATCTTTAATTATTGAACCATCTGACATCATGTGCTTCCCATTGTGATTCACTGTGATGGAATCAACATCACCTTTGTAGTATGCCCACCAAAAACTCTCTAGTAATCTGAAGTGTATTGAAAGAACATCAGACAAACCCAACTTGAGATCCACCATGAAAAATAAGCTGCTTGTACTCTTTAAAATGCCAATGACAAGAAGGACAAACAAGGGCTGAGAAACCAATCTTTACTAAAGGAGATTAAATAGATATGATAATTAAATGCAACGTGTGATCCAGGGTTGGTTCCTGCACTAGCAAATTCCTATCACCAACATGCGATATTATCGGAACAATTGGAGGGAATGAAATAGAGTTGTAGATAAAGAAATGTGATTGTCTTAATTTAAAAAGTGTGCCTTCCTAATGCAGATTGATTTTTTCACTGGGGAGGTATAATATCTGAACAGAGGGTAACTTTGAAAGTGTATGCACATAATAACATAGCCTCAAAGACTACAGCACAATTGAGGAGAAAACATTAAGGGAAAGAAATGGAATAATCCTGACAGAGTTCAAAAATCTTTCTAGTAAGTAATTTCAAATGTTTATAAGAGTAGCACTTCTTGGTGCCCACTGCCCAGGCCTATTTATCATGCCCATTCAGAATTATAGACCTACCTTTAGAGGTTCAATCCTTTAGGTCAAGACCTGGCCCTCCAGGGGTGCTGAACATTTAGGGGACACTAGAATTTTTACCAGTAAGTTACTTTCCAAAGAGACTCCCTGAGCAATAAGTGTAGGTCATTTTCCTCTGGGAATCAGTTTCTGGGATCTTGAGATAGAACACTGGCAGAGATTTTAAGCAGGTACCTGGGAAAACGGGGCATGGGGATGACAATATGAGGTCAATAGTGCAGTTAGGAGGTGGGAAAATTCCTGGAAAAGTCCCTGATGGGTCTCAATCATCTGGAGGTGGAACTCACTTGGAAGTGACTTCCTAAGGCCCCTCCCATCCTGGTTCAGAGTAGCTTCTCTGCGGAGAGTGTGGTGATTCCTCGGACAGAGAAGGGTTAAGGGGATCTCACTAACCCCTCCTTCCTGCTGCTCCTGGTTAGGGAGGGTGAAGACAGAATAGCCAGTGGAGCAAGCACCCAGAAGGAGGAGCAGAAGGGCCAGAAGCTACAAACAGAAGAGAAGACAGGATCCACTTCTCACCTCTTCCCAAGCTGCCTGCCAGCGCATTTCCTTGGCAGCCAGGGCAGCGCGTCTTCAGGGCTCACAGGTCGCTGTGCACGACTCGGAGAAGAGCACAGGGCTCTGGGCACTGGACCCGGCTCCGCAGCTGGTACAGGAGGGAACATGGCGGGCCAGCGGGCACTGCTGCTAGCTGGCTTTCTTCTGTCTGGGTTCCTGCTCCCAGAGGCCGCCGAAATTCTGACTGTATCCTCACTGGGTGAGTGCTGGCAGGAGAATCAGACATAGACGCATCCCAGATGCTCAGGCAAGCAACCCTGCTTCACAGGTCATTCTTTGTAGTTTTCCAGAGCTTGTTTGGGTTCCAGGATAGAGGAGGGAGGGGAGAGAGGGAGATGGGGGTCACAGAGGGGTCCCCACTGCTGGGTTGGGGAAGTTAGTTTTGGGGAAAACAGCAGTTTCCTTTCTTCTCTTTTAATCTGCTCTGTAAGTGCTTCCCACTGTGCATTGCTGGGGCCAGAATTTAGATCCAGTGCTGAGCTGGAGATCCTGAACCCCCTACTCCAGGGCGGGGCAGGAACTTTCAGAGGCACACCCTAAAAGTCTGGGAGTGTGCAGTAGTTGCCAATAGAAAGTGGAAGACAGGTCAGTTTCAGGCTCTTGGAAGCCAAGGACAGGGGCTCCTGGGGGCAGCAGCACAAACGGGGCATGTTTCATTAATAGGAAACCTGAAAACTGACTGGGCACAGGAGGGAACCCCAGACAATCAGTTGGGAACAGCTCTCTTTTTGCCCTCGCTGCTAGAGGGTTTTGAAGGACAGTGAAGCAGTTAATTCTGCATAAACCCAGTTTTGTTTCCTTTACTTTTGCACCAAAGGGAACAGAAGGGGAACAGGAACATTTATCAGGTTGAGGAGGCATCATAACATGGAGTTTCCCTAAGATATATATATATATATATATATATATATATATATATATATATATATATATATATTTTTTTTTTTTTTTTTTTTTTTTATCCATCCTGACAGGATAGGGGGCTCCCAGAATCACTTTTAGATCCCCTAGAATCTGGGGATCCTGGGCTAGAAGAAACCACAGAGTTCATCTAATTGGGCATCTCCCTTTTTATTTCCTGACAGGGATCCTAAGGGCCAGGGAAATGAGGGACCTTTTGCAAGAGCACACCAGACCTCCCTGATGTCACACACCCGGACTTAACCCACTGTTTCTTACCTCAAACCTGTTTTTTTCCCTAGACTCTACTCTTTATGGTGGGGATTCCTAAAAATCAGTATTGAAAAAAAACAAACAAACCCTATTTTCCATTTTAAATCTATTTTTTAATGATAGAGGCAACAGAAAAAAAGAGCTGCCTCACCTTTTGAAATTGCATGTCCCCTGGACTCTGAGAGGGGGCAGGTGTGGTTTGGAGGTGCTTTCTCCCCTTGCCTCTGCCCCAGAATGCACTGGGCTCACCAAGACCCTCAGGAATAAATGCCTCTGCAGGAAGCCTTCTCCCCTGCATCCATTTCTTGCAGTGGTTAAAAGTGATCCAGAGCAGGCACTTGGGTCTGTTTTACGAGTCTGTGTTACATCAGACAACACAAGTATAGATGTAAAAAACTAGAGTAATTTCCACAGATACACATTATTAGTTTAGTCCTATATCTTTCTCCACTGACCCAATCATCATGAGATCTTTATCTTCCAAGCAACCTCCACTTCCCAGCATAGGCAAATTCTATTCCTTTACCCATAGATTCAAGAAAAATGCTCCATGGTATCACATGGTTTTAGACATTGATGTAATAGAACCTGTGCCATCCCAGAGAATCAAGCTTCTGTTTCCTTAGGATTCCAGGATTTTCCTATGTTGGGTGATGTCCCAGTTTTGCATGCATACAGGATCCTACAGTTCCACCCAAAGGGACCACAGTTATCCTAAATGCTTTAATCGATTTTTAGCAAAATGCAGGCCCCAAGTGAGGAACATTGTCATATAAATTTGAATCTGAAGAATTTTGCTGTGAGCAGTGACTCTACCCTCTTTTGCTTCTGTGGCTTGGCTTGATATTCACGTTCCCATGTTTCTGGCTTCCACGTTGACATAAATTTCCTGGGAGAGAGATCCCAGAAATAGCTTTGAGTGATTGTCCTTTAGAAACCCATTATTCTCACATACATAGCCTTGTGTGTCAAAATTTCCAGCAAAACAGTTACTTCTTTAGACACAGTATCTCCATAAAGGCAGCCTAAATTTCAGCATGTAACTAGGATCAGGAACTCCCTCAGGCCTAAGCATTAGAGAAGGTCATCTCACTGGCATGGAGACCTTGAATTGCAAAAGGGAATGTTTCATGTAAGATTGCTACATATTACAATTTGGTCAGAAAGAATGTGGGTATCTGGCCTGGGGTTTACCCAAAATGAAACCAAAGGACTAAAATAACTCATCTTCTACTGACCACCAACTCTCTGCTACCTTACCCTGGATTTCCAGATCCCCCACATCAATTTCAGATCCTTTGTTCTCACCTTTACAAAAATAAAAATTTTGTATTGTTCCTAGGTGGAAGCCATTATCTACTGCTGGACCGGGTATCTCAGATTCTTCAAGATCATGGTCATAATGTCACCATGCTTCTTTATGGAGGAGATTATTTAATCCCAAGTATGTTCTTTTTTTTTTTTTTGGTAATTATTAAATTTATCTACCCCAGGAAAGGATATACAACGTCTTTTGTATAGCACTGCTTAGCACAAAGTCTTTTTTAATCTAGTTGTATTTTAAGATGGAAAAATGTGTGTGTGTATGCGTTTTATGTTAAGTGCTGGATATCTTACTAGACTGTGTAGACCTGGCCCCCACAATGCCATATCTGCATATTTTACCTTCCACTCTGGTTATTTTATCCATTATTTAGCATGGAATATGAAATCTTCAGTGATTATTATAACACTGTGTATCGCACCTTCAATTCTTTCAGTTTTTGCTTTAGATATTTGATGGTCTCTAATTAGCTGCATATATGTTTATAATTGTCATATCTTCTTGCTGTATTACACCTTTTATTAATATGTAATGTTTTTATTCATCTCTTATAATTTTTTTATTTAAAATCCATTGTGTTTGATATTTGGTACTTGCATGGAATATTTTTTCCATCATTTCCCTTTCAGTCTATCTTTGATTTAAAGTGAGTCTTTTATAGGCAGAATATAGTTGGATTATGTTTTGTGTGTGTGTTTATGGCTTTTTAATTTTTTTTACTTTTTAACACATATCGTTATTTTGGAAAAATTCAGATTTATGGAAAAGTTGCAAAGATAGTATAGAAGTTCCCACACATCCCTCACCCTTTCCCTCCATTGTTAATATATTTTTATTTTTAATTCTTTTATTAATATGTTTTATTGAAGTATTATTGGCACACAATGTTACATTAGTTTCAGGTGTGCAAGCAACTTGACAACTATGTATATTGTGCTGTGCTCACCACAAGTGTAGCTACCATCTATTACCATACGAAGCTATTACAACTGGATCATGTGATTTTGTCCATTCTGCCAATTTCTATCCTTTGATTGGAGAAGTTAATCCATGTATATTTAAAGTAATTACTGATAAGGAGAAATTTACCTCTGTCATTTTGCTATTTGTTTTCTATATGCCTTATAACTTTTTTGTACCCCACTTTCTGTATTACTGTTTCTTCTGTGGTTAGTTGATTCCTTGTAAAATGTTAAATACTTTTCTCATTTTCTTTTGTATATATTCTACCACTTTTTTGTGTGTATGGTTACTTTGGGGATTTTATTTAACCTGCTAACTCTATGACACTCAGATTTTTAATTTATACCAGCCTATATTAACACTCAAATATTCTGTTCCTAGCTGGCTTCATCCTCAACCTGTTCAGTTAGTTAATGTCACAAAATTACATGTTTATACATTATGTGCCCCAAACATAAATTATCATTAACTTAAATGCATTAGTATCTTAAATTATGTAGAAAATTTGAATGGAGTTACACACAATTTCAAATAATGATAGTTTTTAAATGAATAATTTGTTAATGTACTAGTCTCTTAAATCATGTAGAAAACAACAATGTAGTTAGAAGCCATTGTTACAATAACAGTAGCTTTTATAATTGCCCATCCATTTACTTTTTTAAGGTCTTTATTTTTTCATACAACTTTAAGTTACTCTCTGGTGTCCTTTCATTCTTCCCTGGAGAATTGCCTTGCACATTTCTCCCAGGGGAGGTCTAGTGGTAACAAACACCCTTAGTTTTGTTTATTTGGGATTGTCTTAATTTTCCTTGACATTTGATGCACAGTTTTGCTGGATATAGAATTTTTGTTGACAATTCTTTTTTTCTTTTCTTCTTTCTTTCTTTCTTTCTTTCCTTTTTTCTAGAATTTTGAATATATTGGGACATTGCCTTCTGGCCTCCAATCTTTTTTTTTCCTTCAAAATTTTTGATTAGATATGTATTGGTAATCTCATTGACAGCCACTTGTATGTGATGAGTCACTTCTTTCTTGCTGCTTTTAATATTCTCTCTTTATCTTTCTATATTTTGATTATACTATATCCTAATGTGGATGTCTGAGTTCATTTTACTTGGAGTCTGTTGAGCTTTGTGGATGTTTATATTCATGTCTTTCATTTAATTTGGGAGGTTTTTAGCCATTATTACTTCAAATATTCTCTCTATCCCTTTCTTTCTCTCTTCTCCCTCTGAGGATCCACAAAGCATATGATGGACGCTTAGGCTGTGTTCCCTTTTCTTCAATTCTTTAATTTTCTGTTCCTCAGACTCAGTCATTTCTGTTGTCTTCAGGTTCACTGATAATTTCTTCTTCATGCTCACTTTGGTTTCTTTTTAGATTTTCTACCCCTTTATTTAAAAATTTTTTTTAAATGTTTATTCATTTATTTTGAGAAAGCAAGAGAGAGAGAACAAGCCAGGGAGGGGCAGAGAGAGGGAAAGAGAGAATCCCAAACAGGTTCCATGCTGTCTGCTCAGAGCCTGATGCAGGACTCAATCTCACGAACCATGAGATCACGACCTGAACTGAAATCAAGAGCTGGACTTGCCTCATTTATCCCTTTATTTATATTTGCATACACGTTTTCCTTGACTTTTTCCACATCTCCCTTTAGTTCTCTGAGAATTTTTAATGTAGTTATTTTATTTTATTTATTTTTTATTTTTTTTAATATAATTTAATGTCAAGTTAGCTAACACACAGTGTATACAGTGTAGTCCTGGCTTTGGGAGTAGAGTCCCGTGATTCATCAGTTACATATAACACCCAGTGCTCATCCCAACAAGTGCCCTCCTCATTGCCCATCACCCATTTCCCCCCTCCACCACACCTCTCATCAACCCTCAGTTTGTTCTCTGTATTTAAGAGTCTCTTATGGGTTTCCCTCCCTCTCTGTTTGAAACTATTTTTTCCCTTTCCCTTCCCCCAATGGTCTTCTGTTAAGTTTCTCAAGTTCCATATATCAGTGAAAACATATGAAATCTGTCTTTCTCTGACTGACTTATTTCAACTTAGCATAATACCCTCCAGTTACATCCACGTTGTTACAAATGGCAGGATTTCATTCTTTCCTATTGTAAGGCAGTTATTTTAAAGTTATTATCTAGTATATCTGCCATCGGTCATTCTTAGGGACAGTTTCTGTTGATTTCTTATTTTCTTCAGAATAGGCCTTAATTTCCTGTTTCTTGGTGTGTCTTGTGATTTTTGTTGAAAACTGAACATTTGAATATAACAAAGTGTTAAATCTGGATATGAACCTCTCCTCCATTCTCCAGGGTTTGCAGACTTTTGTTATTAATTTTGTTTATTTATTCATGTTCAAAAATTGTTTTATGCTGCTTTTGTGTTGAGGATCAAACCGAGGTGTAAATTTCACTGTTCACTGTGTTTTCTGAGCCTTTTCCTGGGCATGAATGGACACTTCCAAGTTTTCCTGGTATGTGTAGCTGTTTTACAATGTCCCAGCTTTTAATGGTTCCCTTTCAAATGGGTAAATTGAGAAAATGAGGGGGAAAGGAGGGCATCAATCTTTTAAGACCCCTGGAAGTCAATTGAGCCAGAGAGGGAAGTGGCTGCAATAATAGAGCATGATGCAGAAACCTTGCTGCCTACTTCTTTGTCTGCATCTCTGCGACCAGAGCAGCAATCAGCAATCAGAGCACAGATACTTGATATTTGGACAAGGTGATTTTTTTTTGCCCACTCAGGCTCTTGAAACCTGTGTACAAGCTGCTCTATAAACAATGCATACAGCTTCCTGCTGGAGACTGAGGGCTGGGGGATGGGTAGCTGCTACTGTGGAAAAAGCTGAAATTGACTAAAATTATCTGCAATCTACAGTTAAAGACTTCCTCTGGTTGGTGGAAACCATCAATTGGCTGCAGATTTCCCAAATAGTTATTTCAGACAAATTGTGTCAGTGGAATTGTTGTCTACATCAGGAGGTGTGTGTGTTTGTGTGTGTGTGTGTGTGTGTGTGTGTGTGTGTGTATGAATTTTTCACCATTTGCTGTTTTCGAAGTATGTCCAGGAAAGCTCCTTATACTCTCATGCTGGAAATGGAGCCGTAATAGGTGTGTCTTGACAGTGTCAGGGATGGAAAGACCTTCCACTCAACAAGCAATTTGTCCCAGGAATTTAACTGAGGTGCCATGGCTTGTGCTTTCTGTAGGGCAGCAGCACATCCCTCTATGTGAGTTGCTGTGTGCGTGTTTGTGCCTTGACTGAATGGGCTCCAGAAATCTCTGCAAAAGGAGGTTGTCCTCAAAGTACTGTCATACATGTGCTTCTGGAGAAAGTTAAATGTGGTTAAAGATCTTGCCAGCAAAACTAGCGAGTAGGGCTGTTGAGGTAGTCCATGAGAAGCCAAGTTACAAGTTACTTGTACCCTTCAAAGGTGAAGGTGAAGAGACACTAGAGCTGAGAGCTTGTTGAAATAGGAATTAAACAGAATGTATTGCCAAAGCTATGACTGTACAGAATTTATTAGTTTTAGATATAGTCAGTAATTTCAGTAAGATTGGAAATGGAGGCCATAATATGATCACAGTAATCCACTGAGAGGCTCCATTCATTCAGGGTTAAGAATAGTCAAGTTAGGCTATTAAATGGAGAACTAGTGGGGATAATCACTTCTTCGTTAATGGATCCTTTACAAAAAGGGATTTAATCCTTGAAGGCACTCTATTAAAACTCTATTTTGTTGTATTAAAACTTTTAATATGTTGGGCAGATCCAATGAGTTCCCTTTCGTCATGGTGTTAGTACTAAAACATTAATTTTATGACTTCTTATATAGGAGCAACCATAGCTACTGTGAGGTAACAACCAATGGCTGTTATGGCTATGGGATATTTAATCCCAGTAGTTAAGACAGGGCATGCACCACTGTGCTCTACCTAATATTTTCTACCTCCTAACAGTATAGAGGTACTTTGATAAATTTTGGTGAGCTCTCATGATATATCTGTTATTTTCCCCAGTATTGACTAAGACGATAGAAGTTGGTCATTGGGGGGATCTCATCCAATGTTAAAAGTAATGTAGAACCTCTGATGTAAGTCACAAAAGCCAATCTGTGTCCTTGCTCTGTTATAATGTTTTTTAAAGTAATGTTAGTTGCCACATATGTCAAAACTGAGACCTCTGTTTTAATTTCTTTCCTGACTGTCCCACGCTGACATTTCCCATTTTTTGCCATTCCTTTCATTGTCATTATATATACTTTGGGGGAGGGTATCCCTTTTAACCTGCTCATATTTATAACTTCTTCCTCCAAATGTCCTAATTAGCATCACCAAAGCTAAAGGCCTTCCTGCTGGTGATTTTAGAGAACTGAGATTAAGCTGAGTTTGAATTAACCCTTGAATGAACCCCATGAGGGTGTCATCAGTGTTTCCCTATTACTGTGTTAATCAAGGTTTTCTTTGAGCTACAGAGATATCATGAGCAACAGTAGCAAAGGCATTTTCTCGGGTTCTAGAGCACCTTCTCCTTTTACAGGTGTGGAGTTCATCAGATGGCATGGTGCTATCCTCCTCACACCGTTCAGTGGGCTTGTAAACTGGAATCAGTCTTAACTCAGAGCACTGTTTATAATGGGGGCAGTCCTTGAGATGTACAACCATTGGTCATGCGGTTCTACCTAGCCTAGTGTCAATCACACGGTTCATGCTGGAATCCAGAAACAAAGTGGATTCTGACACAGAAGATAGGTTTGTGTGAGACACATGACCAGGGCCACTCAAAGGCTAAACCCATCCTTTTGTTTCTAAATGCCAATTATGGAAGCCTCTGAGTGGGATGGAGGTGCAGGTTCCCCTCGTGGGGTCTGGCTTGCTTGGCTGAAAATCTTGGTCACACGAGGGAGGTCATGTTGAGGCTTTCTCCTCATTTTTCCAAGATATGTCCCAGAAAATTAAGGAGGAAATGGAGTTTGAAAGCTGTCAACAGTCCAACTTCAAAAATGGTGCCACACTCTTTAGTACACATGAGTTATGGGGGAAATGTCGGAATGGTAAGTAGGACTGCAGGGGACTACTCTTGCTAACTTAGCCTTTGCCATATTTTTGGCTGAATGAAAAACCTTTGCATGTGTCACCTGTAAGTAATAAAAAAATATCTCTTTTTTCCTAAAAAACAAAGGACTGGGGAGCTGGGATAAAATTAAATCTGTATTTAAATACAAAGCGTAGCACTTACTATATGTGCAACCGTGATGAATTATCTGACACTCCATTTATGTTTGTCTTCTCATCTGTAAAATGAAGAATATCTATACCTTTACATGAAAGCTTCAAATAGAACTTTACTTTTATTTAAGTTCTATATCATTCATTCAGTTGAATAAAAGTAATTGAATTATTATAATGTTCTCAATAAATAGTATCAGATCCTATGACTGAAGAAATGAAAAAGCAGGCAGAAAACCGAAAAACCCTCTAAAAGCAAACATGCAGATATATATAAAATTATTAGGATTAAAAAAAAAACTATGGCATCATGCCCAAATTATCTGCCTTGTTGGACTTAATGACATATTTTTATTGGTGTTTTTAAAAATTTTTTATTTAGAAAAGAAGGAAAATGCATACCAAGTTATCAGTTGGCTTCTACCTGAGCATCATGAAAAAGAATTAAAGAAACATTTTGATTTCTATATTGAAGAAGCTTTGCATGGCAGGTAATTTCTTTTATTCTCTGATTGAAAGACTTACCATTTATAAAGTGATGTAAATAAATGGTTGGATGCATAGCTACTTAGAGTAAGTTTAAGAGAAAAGGATGGGTGGATGGATGGGTGGATGGATGGGGAGATCAATGATAGGGGGTAGGGATCGATGGAATAGATGAGTTTTTCACTTCCAATTATTCGGTCTGTGTAGTGTGCCTTTTCCACTGAAATCATGAATGTATTTCTATATAGTCAGGGGATCGTTCCTTCTGGATCTTCCTGGCAGCCCTTTACCTACAATGTTTGTGTATATACTCTCCACAACACAGAAGGCAGGATAAACAACATAATTTCTGATTGTTGGTAGGCATATCAAAGCCACCATTGTATACTTATTTCTCCTCTCATCATGTAAACTCAAGAATGGAAACATGCTTATGAGCATTGATTTTTTTCCTACTTTGAGCCATTGTCTTTGAACTCATTTAAAAACCCAAATGCCTTGATGACACACATTGTGACATTAGCCTGAAAATTTTCATGATTATCTGGGATGTATAGAAAGTTCTTTACCTTTGACAGAAGAGGGAAAAGACACATATTCATGCCTTCCTTGGTGAATTATAGTGGCCTAACTCCACCTTTCCCTTTTTCCTTAAAAATTTTATTCAGTCATCAAGGTGGTCCTAAAATCTGGCTTTTGCCATAAAGCCTTTCTGCTTACCTAAACCAGAAGACCAAATTCTTCATCCAGAAGAGCTGTGTTCTAAAATACTCTCTTGAAGCATTGTATATATCATCTTGTGTTGTTATTCATGATTTTTTTTATTATGTCTTGTCTCTTCTTCCCCACTTCATTTCTTTGAAGACATGTTGCACCCACTTATTAAATATGGTGCAGCATGCTGAGCACAGTACCTTCCTGTATTTTAATAGATTAACTTAATTTCAAATATGATGAATGCTGTTCTTTTGAGGAATTTGTAGTTCATTTCTTGAATTTATCCACACTATGTAGCAGTCATTCATTATGTAAAATCATTTAAAAATAGAGAATAATTTCAGTTAATCATCTGTTGTCACTTGAAGTTTACAGTGCACATGGACAACTACATATTACTAATGAGGTCTCACCTGTGGGCTTTCAGTGGGCTGACATGGTGTAGTATTAAGTTCTTTCACTACTCCAGGAAAGATGGAATGGAAAGGGTAATAATAAGCTTGTTTGTTTTAACTTGTTTATCTCATAGGTTAGAAAAATATCAGTCTGGGGATTCTAATATTACCATCACAAAGTTCCTTGTTTCAGGCAATTTCTCAAATGCAGACTATATAAAATTTAAAGAAAAAAATGGGCTATATTATCAATACCGATGGACTCTGCTGCCAAGTTACTTCCACAGGTAGGCTGAGAAACAAGACAGTTGCTCACGAACTGGAGTGTACAGGTGAAAGTTAAAAAGAGCATCACAGAATGTGTCAAGTAGACATGGAACTGTGACGTCTGCTACAGTCAGAGATGGCTCCCAAACTGGATGGCTCTTGAATTGGCCTGGATGGGGTGGATGTGATCACTGGAGAAAAGGGAGGGAATGAAGTGAGAACATTTTAGGAAGCAGAAACCCCAGAACCAAGTGACTAGAGCAGAGTGTTCATTGGAGACTGGTAAAATAGGTGGGCAGCTGCCAATATGGTCTTACTTACTTGGGATATTTTCTTTGAACCAAAGATTCTCCTATATATTGTGAAATTACCACCTTCAATGAATATTTGTCATTACTGTTTTGTTGTTGTTTTTTGTTTTGTTTTTAACAGAGAAGCATTTGACACCTTTGTAAAGTTAATGGAACAACTGGGGATTCAATGCAGTGATTTGCTAAGGAGAAGTGATATCATGGATTCTTTAAAAAATGAGAACTTTGACCTGGTATTTGTTGAAGCATTTGACTTCTGTTCTTTCCTGGTTGCTGAGAAGCTTGGGAAGCCATTTGTGTCAATTCTTCCCACCCCATTTGGCAGTGTGGACCTTGGGCTACCAAACCCGGTGTCTTATGTTCCGGTGTTCCATTCCTTGCTAACCGACCACATGGACTTCTGGGGCAGAGTGAGGAATTTTCTGATGTTCTTGGACTTCTTCTTAAGGCAATGGCGAATCCAGTCTACATTTGGCAACACCATCAAGGAACATTTCCCGGAAGGCTCTAGGCCGGTTTTGTCTCATCTTCTAAAGAAAGCAGAGCTATGGTTTGTTAACTCTGACTTTGCCCTTGAATTTGCTAGGCCCCTGCTTCCCAACACTGTGTATGTTGGAGGCTTAATGGCCAGACCTGTTAAACCAGTACCACAAGTAAGTGAAACCTCAGCACTCATAGGGACTTCATGTAGAGCTCTTCAGTGTAGAGTTGGTGGCTCCCTTGCCAGTGGAAATTGAGAGTGAAGTAGGATGAGACAAACAAATTTTTCTAGTTTATTGTATTGTACTGTATTGAATTGTATTTTAAATTTAAGAAATTTTTGAAAGTATAATATGAATTATTGACAGTAGATACCATATTGTGCCTCAGATCTGTAGATCTTATTGATCTCATTTAACTTTACAACTCTTCCTCCATTAAATATTAACTACCTTTTTTCTCTTTATCCCAACCCCTGATATACACATGAGAATGCAAATCCAATTTCCACTTTTTATTCTATGAACTTGACTATTGTAGATGCTTCATATAAGTGAAATCCTGCAATGTTTGCTTTTCTGTGACTGGCTTATGTCACTTAGCATAATGACCTCAAAATGCATTCATGTTTTTATATATTGCAAAATTTCCTTCTCTATTTCTTTTTTAAAGTTTATTTATTTTGAGAGACAGAGAGTGGGAGGTGGAGAGGGGCAAAGAGAGGATCCAAGGATGTTCCCCGCTGTCAGTGCAGAGTCTGATGCAGGGCTCCATCTCACCAACCATGAGATCATGATCTGAGCCAGTATCAAAAGTCTGATGCTTAACTGACTGAGCCACCCAGGTGCTCCCAAATTTCCTTCTTTAAAGACTAAATAGAATTCCACATGTGTGTGTGTGTGTGTGTGTATAATTTCTTTAACCATTCATCTTTTCATGGACATTTAGATTGTTTCAACATTGTGGCTATTGTGAATATGCTTCAGTGATTATGGGAATACAGCTATCTCTCTGAGATTCTGATTTGCATTCTCATGTGTATATACACAGAAATGGAATTGTTGGTTCATGTGCTGGTTCTATTTTTTTTTTTTTTAAGAATGTGCATACTGTTTTCTATAGTGTCTGCACCATTTTGCATTCCCAAAAGCAGTATGCAAGGGTTGCAATGTCTCTATATGCTCAACATTTGTTGTCTTTTACTTCTTTTATAATAACCATACTGACAGGTATAAAGTGATACGTTACTGTGGCTTTGATTTGCACGTCCCTGATTACTAGTGTTGTTGAGAATTTTTTCATATATCTGCTGGCGATTTGTATGTTGTGTTTGGATAAATGTCTATTCAAGTCCTTAGCTTATTTTTTACTGAGGTTATAAGTTGTTTTTTTTTTTTTTTTTTGCTATTGAGTTTTAGTCCTTTCCTATACATTCTAGAGATTAATCTCTCTCTTTCTCTCTCTTTTTTTTTAAAGTTTATTTATTTATTTTAAAGAGACAGAAACAGCCCAGCTGGGGAGGGGCAGAGAGAGAGAGGGAGAGAATCCCAGGCAGGCTCCATGCTGATAGCTACAGAGCCCGATGTGGGGCTTAACTCACGAACTGTGAGATCATGACCTGAGCCAAGATCAAGAGTCAGACGTTTAACAAACTGAGTGACCCAGGCGCCCCCAGAGATTAATCTCTTATTAGGAATGTGGTTTGCAAATATCTTCCATTTGTAAATGTCTCTTTACTCTGTTGATTGTTTCTTCTGCTGTGCAGAAACTTTTTAGTTTAATATAGTCTCACTTATTTTTGTTTATTGAGTTAATTTTGTTTCTGTTGCTTGTGCTTTATCATTGAACTCATTGCCAAGACCAATACCATGAAGTTTTTGCCCTGTTTTCTTCTATGAGCTTCACAGTTTCAGGTCTGGTGGGGAAGGGGCAGAGACAGGGGGACAGAGTATCTCAAGCGGGCTCTATGCTGACAGCAGTGAGCCTGATATGGGGTTCAAACACACTAACTGTGAAATCATGACCTGAGCAGAAGTCAGATGCTCAACCAACTGAGCCACGCCCCCCAGTCTAATGTTTAAATTTTTAATCCATTTGAGTTTTTGTGTGGTGTAAGGTAGGGGTCCAATTTTATTCTTGTTCATGTAGCTATCCACATGACCTGGTTAGGGATTCTGGTGAGAGGGTGTTTTCATAACTATTCACTGGCTTTGGTGAGACTGGTTACACATTTGCCTTGGGTGCACTACTCTTTCATTTAGTTTCTGGATTCCTTACAAGGGAATTTGACCATGAAATATTGCTGAATTAGCATGTTTTTCAGGGGAAGGAGCATCCAGAGCTTCTTACTCTGTCATCTTGTTGATCCCAGGGTCCACTTTCAAGGAAGCCCTTGCTATAAAGGTCATGGAAGTACTGTTAGGTACATGGCTTTGATATTGCGAACCTCCTTAAATAATGGCCCTAAGCTCTTCTATGTCTTACCCTCGTCCTAGCCTTGCTGGTAAAAATGCTTCAATAAGTTGATATTTTAATTTCTACTTTTTATGATCATATATAGAATAATTATGTAGTGAGAGGACACCGCAGTTAAGGATTTTAAAGGAGATTAGTTATCCATGATGAAATGTAAAAAAACTGAGACATAATGTAATGAGGCAGGATTGGGTGTGACTGACAAGACCTGCAGGCATAATCTCTAATGTCTCCTTCCTATAAAGGCCTGGTTCCTGACTCAGCCTAGATTTTCTGATTTGATTGATCTTGGATTGGGTCTAGGTAATGTAATATTTACATGCTTCCCAGGTGGTCTGAAGGGAGAGCCTGAACTCAGAACTACTGCTCTAGAAGTTTTGAAAAAGGTGGAGAGCTAAGATTAGTGGCTGCCTGTTGCCTGTAGGTAGGTACTTGGGTGCTATTGTATGGACATTATCTCATATATTGTATGTCATGCCACCTTGAGATAACTGTGATGATCTCCAATTTTATAAATGAGAGGACAGACATTCATGTGATGTGCATATTATTCCCAGTACCATTTAACAAAGAGCAGCAAAAGCCCAGATCTGACTTAGGCACCAAAATCTCTAACCTTCCCCTACTGATCTTGCATTGAGTGAACAGAAAAAGTTGGGGAATGATTCATGGGCAAAATGGACTTTGGTTCATGGTGACATTTCTTAAGAAACAGAACTGGGAAGGAAGATACACCAGGTTGAAAGAACAGGTGGCCCCATGTGTGGAGGTATAAGTAAGATGGCCATGAGGCTGGGTTCTCTTGGTGACACTGGCCAGACCAGTGTAGCTGAAGATTCAATTATACAAATAAAACTAGGCCAAAACACAGGCCTTACCTGACATGATGGTGGGTCAGGTCTTGGAAGTGAGACAGGAGTTATTAAGGAAGAGAATAATGGAAGTTAAAGTGTGTAATCCATGAGATAACAGATGCTTGCTTTGAGCGAGTTTTCTTCTCTCCTTTCCTACTTTTTTCTATTGAGATCAAATAAACATATAATAAATTTTACCACTTTAGCCATCTTGAAGGGTATAGTCAGGGGCATTAAGAACATTCACATTGTTGTGCAACCATCACCTGCATCCATCTTTAGAACATCTTCCTCTTCCCAAATGGAAACTTCATACCCACTCGATAGTGACTCATTATTTCCTCTCTGCATCCAGACCTTGGCAACCACTATTCTCATGTTGTCTTTATGAATTTCACTACTCTAGGTGCATTATATGGGTGGAATCATACAATATTTGTTCTTCTGTGTTGGCTTGTTTCACTTTGCATAATGTTTTCAAGATTCATGCATGTTGTAGCATGTGTCCAAATTTCTTTTCTTTTTAAAATGTTCATTTATTTGGGGGGTGGGTAGAGA
This sequence comes from Prionailurus viverrinus, assembly GCF_022837055.1. Classification (NCBI taxonomy): domain Eukaryota; kingdom Metazoa; phylum Chordata; class Mammalia; order Carnivora; family Felidae; genus Prionailurus; species Prionailurus viverrinus. The sequence continues at coordinate 212,023,400 of NC_062561.1, forward strand.
TGGAGGGCAGAGAGAGAGAATCCCAAGCTGTCTCTTCACTGTCAGTGTAAGGCCCATGTGGGGACCAATCTCATGAACTGTGAGATCATTACCTGAGCCGAAATCAAAAGTCCAACGCTTAACTAACTGAGCCACCCAGGTGCCCCTGAATTTTAAAGCTGAGTAGTATTTCACTGTATGTATATACCATATTTTTTTTTTTTTTTAACGTTTATTTATTTTTGAGACACAGAGAGACAGACCATGAACAGGGGAGGGGCAGAGAGAGAGGGAGACACAGAATCTGAAACAGGCTCCAGGCTCTGAGCTGTCAGCACAGAGCCCGACGCGGGGCTCGAACTCACGGACCCCGAGATCGTGACCTGGCTGAAGTCGGACGCTTAACCGACTGCGCCACCCAGGCGCCCCTGTATATACCATATTTTTAATGTATCCTTCTGTCCATAGACACCCTGGTTACTCCCAATTTTGGCTATTGTGAATAATGCTATGAACAGTAGTGTTCACAAATATTTGTTTGAGTCCTTGCTTTTGATTCTTTTGGGAATATGCCAAGAAATGGAGTTTCTGGGGCATATGATAATTGTATATTTATGTTTTTGAGAAACTGCCATGCAGTCATTCACAGTGGCTGCACCAGATTACCTTTCCACCAACAATGCATAAGGACTCTAATTTCTCCACATCTTCACAAACACTTGTAATTTTATATATATTTTTTTGTTTTTTGTTTTTAAAAATTTTATTACTTACCATCCTAATGGATGGGAAGTGGTGTCTCACTGTGGTTAGATAAAAATTTTCCTGATTAGTGAGGTTTACCATTTCCTAACCTGATTGGCAGTTTGTATCTCTTCTTTGTTCAATATCTGTTCAATATCTGTTCAAGTCTTTGCCCATTTAGGAATCATGTTTGTTTTTTGTATAGAGTAGTTCTTTCTATAATGTCTTATCAGATATGATTTGCAAATATTTCACCCATTCCCTGGGTTGCCCTTTCGCTGTGTTGATAGTGACCTTTGATACACAAAATTTTTCTTTTTGATGTAATTTTTTATTATGTTGCCTGTGCTGTTGGTGTCTTATATGAGAAATCACTACCCAATACACTTACATGAAGATTTCTCTATTTTCTTTTAAGAGTCATATGTGTATAGCTCAGATTTTTAGGTCTGTCATCTACTTTAAGTTCATTTACCATATGGTATAATGTAATGGTTGACTTTCAGTTTTTTTGCATGTGGATATCCAGTTTTCCAATATCACTTGCTGAAAAGACTGTCTTTTACCTAATGAATGGTCTGGAACCTTTGTCAAAAGTTATTTGACCAAATATACCTGGGGTATTTCTGGACTTTCTATTTTATTTTATTGATCTACATATCTATCTTTTTTGTCATACTACACTATTTTGATTACTGTAGCTTTGTAGTAACTCTGGTATCAGGGAATGTGGGACCTCCAACCCTGTTCTTTTTTCCACATTGTTTTGGGTACTCATTGTTTTTGAAATTCCACATCAGCTTATGATAGGTTACTATTTCTGCCAGAAGCAAGTGATGTTCACTATTGATAGAGATGCATGGTACCTGTGGATCACCTTGGGAAGTACTGACATCTTTAAAGTATTAAGTCTTCTAATCCGTGAAACCTGAATTTTGTTTCCACTTATTTGTGTCTTCTTAATTTCCTTCAGCAGTGGCTTACAGTTTTCAACATAGTTCAATATAGTTACCTCCTTGGTTAAGTTTATTCCTAACTATTTTTTTATTCTTTGGATTGTATTGTGAATGAAATTGTTTTTCCAATCTCCTTCCTGAAATGGTCATTATTAATGTAATGCAATGGATATTCTGAGCTGATTTTATTTCTTGCTACTTTCCTAAATTTCTTTACTAGTCATGACAAATTTTTTTGTGTGTGTGAGAGAGGAAACTTAGGATTGTCTGCATATTATATCTTGTTATGTGCCATTATTTCTTGGTGCAATCCTTCTATTCTTTCCTCTCTCATTCCCTTGAGAACTCCATAATGCATATATTAATCTACACAAAGGGGTCCTGTGAGTCCCTCACACTCTATTCATTTTTTTGCCCTTTCTACTTTTTTCTCTTTAGACTTGACATTTTAGATGTCCTGTCTTCAAGTGTACTAAGTCTTTCTTCTGTCTATTTTGGTCTGCATTGAACTACCCTAGTGAATTTTTCAATTCAGTGATTATATTTTTTGTTTTGAATTTTTGCTTTTTCTGAAAAATAATTTCTGTCTCTTCTTGCTATTATTCTCTATTTGTTCATATATTGTCTTCCCGATTTCCTTTAGACCTTTGTCCACTTTTTTTGGTTCTTTGTGCATATTTGGTCAATTTAAAAGTCTTTGTTTAGTAAATCCAATGTCTGTTTCTTCAAAGAGGGTTCCTGGAGATTTATTTCATTCTTTCAAATGACACATTTTGGCTTTTAGTCTCTCTCTTTTTAAAATATGTCTTGTGATCTTTTGTAGAAAGTTGTGGGCATTTGTAAACCCAGTCACCTCTAGTTGTGTTTGCAGGCTGCCATAGAACACCTTCACTAGTTAGTGGGGAATGTTTAATACTTTGGATAAGCCAGGGAAGACAACTTAAAGTCTCCTTAGGTACTTTCTGAGCATTTTTCCTGTCTGGACCTTTGTGTATGCGTTCATTCATCTGATTCTTCCTGTATACTTGGCCAATTTTAATGTCTTAAGTTCCCAAAGAGTCTTACCCAGATTCTGTTCAGGGACATAGGTGTTTTGTTTCTCTTGCCCCAAGATTCTAAATTCTGCAGTATCCCTGCAGGTTTTACATGACATTGTGCCCTCTATTGCCTTGCAAGACTCCCACCAACCTGATATCTGAGCTATATTGCCATTTCCAGTCAGAGCTCTGAGCCTGGTGAGATCTTAACTTGTCACCTGGGAGCCTACAGAGTGGCTACAATGTTGCAAATTATTTCATTTCTTCTCCTCTTACAGAAGGCAGGGCTACCACTGCTGCCTCTGGACCATGGCATGCCACTTCAGGAAGAGTGTGGGGCCAGAAGAGTAAAATTGCCATGGAAATTATAACCATTCTGAGTGTGCTTATTTTTTTCTTCTTGAATGGGCATCTGTTTGGTTTCTGTATATCACTGACTATTTTCCCAAGTCGTATAAAATTATCTGAGTGAGTCTTTAACCTTTTTTGTCCTTTTGTTTTTTCTGTGGGGAGCTGGGAGTACTCAGCTTCTTATTATGATGTCGTGCTCTGCCTTTGCCAATTTTAAATTATAGATTTACACTGATCTTATAAATGTCAAATGACAACAAAGCTGGTTTTTACTGGTCCTTTGGGATGATAGTTTTTATAGTGTTGTGCTGGATGGAGTTAAGAAGGGTTAGAATGGTACAACGAGGTAAGCTGGAGACAGTCAACAAATGCAGAGGAAGGAAGGTTGACAAAGGATATGAAACTAATTTTTAGGGTGTTAGATCATGAACTTCTTTAAGAATCATCTAGGGTGGCTATGTGCTAATTAAAATCAGACAAAATAGGCCAATGTCAAACCTTTTACAGGATATAAAAGGTATTTTATAACATGTCTAATGTAACAAAATCAATCAGCATAATGCAACACATCTATAGAATGAAGAGAATTTTAAAAAAGCTCATCATTTCAAGAGATGCAGAAAAAATATTTGACAAAACTAATGTCCTTTCATGATAACAACAGTCACAAAGCTAGGAGTAAACAGGTATTTTTTGAACACGATAAAGAGTATTTATGGAACACTGACAGCTTTAACATCATATTCTATGGGATAGACTGAAATCCCGCTGCCTCAGATCGGTAGTCTAAGATGCCCGCTTACATCACCGCTATTCAAATATACCCTACACAAAGCAAGTAGGCAAGAAAAAGAAATAAAAGGCATCCGAATTGGAATGGACAATGTAGAAATGGTTTGATATTCATATGACATAATCTTGTATATAGAAAATCCCAATGAATTCATACAACTTGTGTTTTCATACACTGGCTATGAACAATCTGAAAATGAAACCAAGCAAATTATTCTATTTACAACAACACCTAATTAAACTGAGGAGGCGAGAGACACATACACTGGACACTACAAATTTGCTGAAAGAAATTAAGGACGACCTAAATAAATGGAAAGACATCTCAAGACCATGAATTGTGATACTTAATGTCGTTAAGAGAGCAATACTACTCAAAGTGATCTACAAGTTTTACCTAAGCCTTATCAACACTTGAGTGGCTTTATTATTACTTTTTTTTTCTTTTTTGCAGAAATGGAAAAGCTAGTCTTCATCTCACATTGAAATGTAATGGAATGCAAGTAGCCAAATCAACATGAAAACAACAGTGTTCAATGACACACATCTGTGACCAATTCATTTGTGACAAGGACGCCAAGAGCAATCAATGGAGAGAACAGTCTCTTCAGCAAATGGTGCTGAAACCACTGGATATTCATTCCAATGAAAGAGAATATATTCCAAGCCTTCCTCACACCATACACGAAAATCAACTGAAAATGGATCAATGGCCTAAATAAAGAGCTAAAAGCCAAAAAGTTCTTAGAAGAAAAGAAAGGGCTAAAATGCATGGACTTGGACTTGGCAATGAATTTGTAGATGTGACATTGAAAGAATGAATAACAAAAGAAAAAATAGATAAATTTGACTTCATCAGAATTAAAATCTTCCGGAGAAGCTTCTCCGGAAGCTTTTAATTAAAGGGGACATTTTATAGAAAATGAAAGGACAACCTCTCAGGTACCAGGCGAGTATGTACTCTTTTGCTGCTTTTCATCCTCATCTTGGAGGTCCTAAGAAAGTAGTAGGAGAAAGAAAAAGCAATAACAATCATGTAGATTAGCCAGGAAGAGTTAAAACTGTTCTTTCTCACAGATGACATGATGGTCCATCTAAAAAATCTGAAAAGTCAAGAAAAAGATTTCTGGAACTAGCAAGCAATTATAGTAACATTAAAGCATACAAGTTTAATATTAAAAAATCCATATTTTTCTTGTATATCAGCAATGAACAGGAGGATGTGAAATTAAAACCACTCTACTATTTATATTTCACCACTAAATATGAAATCTTGGGAAAAAATACTAACAAAACATGTACAAGATTTATATGGAGAAAACTACAAAATGCTGATGGAAGAAATCAAAGAGCTAAATAAATGGAGAGATATTCCATATTTATGGGTAGGAAGACTCACTATTGCTAGGTGTTAGTTATCTCCAATTGGATCTATAGATTTAGTGCAATCCCACTGAAAATCATAGCAAATTATTTGTGGATATTGATAAACAGATGTTCAGATTTCCATGGAGAGGCAAAAACCCTGAAGGGCCAACACAATATTGAAGATGAAGAGCTAAGTTGGAAAACTGACATTAATCAACTCCATGACTTATGAAATGGCTAAAGTAATCAAGACAGTGTGCTATAAGCAAAAGAACAGACAAATAGATCAATGTACTAAGAATAGAGAGTACACATAGATCCACACAAATTTAGTCAAATGATCTTTGACAAAGCTTTAAAAGAAGTACCATGAAAAGAAGACAGTCTTTCCAACAAATGGACACAGTTCTTACATCTTCAAACAAATTAACACAAAGTGGGTCACAGACCTGAACATAAAATGCAAAAGTATGAAATTCCTATGAGTTGACATAGGAGAAAATAGATAACGAAGTGCTTGGTGATTGTTTTTAGATATAAAATCTAAGGAATGTTCTATGATAGGGTTGATAAGTTGGCTGAATTTATTTTAAAAATAAAGAAGGTGTGGTTTCTGCATACAATGTAATACTTCTTGGTAATTTGCATTTGCAGCCACGTGGATGGAACTGGGAGGTATTATGCTAAGTGAAATAAGTCAATCAGAGAAAGACATATATGTTTTCACTTATATATAGATCTTGAAAAACCTAACAGAAGACCAGGGGGGAAGGGAAGAGTAAAAAAGTAATTACAAAGAAAGAGAGAAGGAGGCAAACCATAAGAGACTCTCAAATATAGAGAACAATCTGAGGGTTGATGTGTGGGTGGAGGAGAGGGGAAAATGGGTGGTGGGCATTGATGAGGTCACTTGTTCGGATGAGCACTGGGTGTTGTATGTAAGCGATGAACCATAGGAATCTACCCCAAAAAACAAGAGCACACTTTACACACTTTATGTTACCCAATTTTATAATAAATTATGTTAAAGAAATAAAAATTTCTGTTCTTGGAATTACCTGTCAAGGGAATAATAGGTGGAGACACAGACCAAGAGTAAGTATTTGCGTAGATAAACCTGATAAAGACTATTATTCAAAATGTAATACACACAAATACACAACCATATATATAAAATACACAAATAACTCTTAAAACTCAGTAATAACAAAAAAACCCCAATTAAAAATTTTTAAATGGGCCAACCACCTTACCAGAACTCTTATCAAAGAAGACGGACAGATGGCTCATAAACATATGAAGGAGACAAATGACAGATTTTTCTCGAGCATCTACCTCAGCCCCCAGAGTGCCTACTGGGCCAGGAGAGAACCTGGCACTCACCCAGACACTAGCACCTCTGGTCTGTCATTGGAACACTCCTAAATGGCCATATCTCCACAGACAAGGATGAGGGATGAGGATGACCCTGGTACTGGGCCATGTTCACAATGAAGAAAGAGGTTCCCATCACCTCAACTTTCCTCTTCTTAAAACATTGTTATACATGGAAGTCCTGTATCTAGATGTCGCTGCTATAGTATGCATTAAGTGCCTCATGTGCAACGTGGGCGATTGTGGTAGTGGCTGGACACCTAAGGCTCTCTTGACATTTATTTGTGATTATTGAAAGTATTTGTATGGTATGGTGTGTCCTGAGGTCTCAGAAAAATGACTTCAAGGCCACCATAAACAACAGATATGAGCAGAGTGCAGAACTCCCTAGCTATCCTCAGAGCTATGAGAACAGTATCAAGACAGTGAGCTCTAGGCACTGACAGGAGGGTGTATTCGGTTAATAGATGTCTTTCAATTCACAGGTGTCTAGGTTTCCATGAACAACTCTGTTCACATACTTTCCTTTCTTACCACTCCAGGAATTTGAGAATTTTATCAGCAAGTTTGGAGACTCTGGTTTTGTTCTTGTGGCCCTGGGCTCCATGGTGAGCACCTATCAGTCCCAGGAAGTTCTCATGGAGATGAACAGTGCCTTTGCTCATCTCTCCCAAGGGGTGATATGGAAGTGTAAGCCTTCTAAGTGGCCCACAGACGTCAAATTGGCAGCAAATGTGAAAATCGTGGACTGGCTTCCTCAGAATGACCTCTTGGGTAAGGACTGACCAGATCTATTTCTCTTTTTCTACTTATGTCTCTTTAGGGCTCCACGGGGCAACTCCATCACTATGAGAAGGGATGTTGGTAGCTAAAGATAATGTTTAGCGGACAGGAATGGACCAGCCACTTGGAGTTCCTGGGAAATCAGGCTATACGTCAAAAATGTTTAAAAATGCCGTGTTTGCTTCTTCCTTTCTATTTCAGTCCTGATATTTTCAGTCGGAAGTGATATTTTTGTCAGGTTATTTTAACCCTAACATATTTGCATTGAAGAAAGTTATCCAAACCTAATCAAAGACGGCTTGTGGACTTTGAGAACACACATAAGGGGTCTTCTTGTCATTGCTTTTTCTGGGCCCTTGAGAACCTGTTAGGCCACGTGCCATTACACACACCCCCCCCCCCCCCACACACACATGTTAGCACATTCTCCTATGCTACAAAAGGTATAGTCATACTTTCAAAAAATTGATGTTGATGGTGTCTGAAGGGTGTGCCAAAATATCTGACTGTCGAGGTGAGTAACTTGTCAGCCAGTCATTTGGTCCATAAAATTGTCTGGTAACAGTTCCTTACACCCCAAGGTTTTCTTTGTCCTTGTGCCAGGTTTTTGAGCATGCTAGCTGCCACCACAACTGAATACCTCAGAGGTTCACCCCAAGATTATTCACCCCAAGGCTCACAACATATTGGGAACTTAAGATAGAGTGTTATGCATTTTTTTTTTCACAAGGCATGGACTAAAAAGGATTCTGATTTTCAAGGAAACACCAATCGATTCTGATGCACATCCCTGTTGAGAGGCACTGTTTGAGATGAACTCTTCATTATCAACACTTGTTTTGGTTTTCTCTAAAAAAGAGTAGAGTAGCACATGGGAACTGGAAATACTGAGATGGGTGATCCATCACACCCTACTTTAGAGGATTTCTTATTAAATTGAGGAGAAAGCACATAGAGTGTATGTTTGAGGAATGCCAGGTGAGATGCGATGACAATGAAAGTATTAAGACTTCAATAAGAGGAAAATAATGGGCAGTGAAGGAGAGAGGGTGAGACGTGGAGAGTGAGAGACAGAAAAGAGACAGAAGGAGACACAAAGAGAGCAGACATAAGAAAAGCAAAGAGAGAAACAGGGTAGAGAGAAGAATGGATGGATGGATAGGTGGATGGATAGTTGGGAGGAGGAATATGCCTTGCTTAACACTGTTCTCTGCAGCTTTCCCTTGGCTCTGAGTCTTAGATGGATTGACTTAGAGGAATCTCTGTACACAGACAAGGCCAGAATCTTCTATCTTGGAATATGCACCCTTGAGTGTGTTCAAAGCTGGATCAGTAAATCCATTTTCTCCACCATGCCCTGAAATCCTTGGTATTTTCCTCTGCCCTGATGCTTTCCCTGGTGTTCTGAGAGTTTTCATGCTGAAATATTCCTGATTTACAACAGCTCACCCACGAATCCGTCTTTTTGTCACCCATGGTGGGTTGAATAGCATAATGGAGGCCATCCAACATGGTGTGCCCATCGTGGGGATTCCAGTCCTTGGAGACCAGCCTGAAAACATGGTCCGAGTAGAAGCCAAGAAGTTTGGTGTCTCTATCCAGTTAAAGCAGATCAAGGCAGAGACATTGGCTCTGAAGATGAAGGAAGTCATAGAAGACAAGAGGTATGCAGCTCTTTGAACTTGTCATTGAGACTAAAAGAAGATATGAAATACGATGGGTACTGTGTGGCACTCTTTTGCAAAAAGGCAAAACTTTAGGGACAGACAATGATATGCATATGACGCTAATACCTGTTCTGTTTCCTCTGAGAGTAAGACTATGTATTTAGGTTAGATTCTGCGAACAATTTTCTACCATAAGTATTGCAAAGACTCTGACCTATTTACACTGGGTCTCAGAGAGGTATTTTGATGCTGCTTATAGTAGAATTTCACTGAGGAAGGAGGTCTCCTTTTTGTCCCACAATAAGCCACACTGTTTCTCCAGCCTCAGGCCCTTTGTCAGTGCTGCTCCCTAGAACATCCTTCCTTCTCCTCTCAGGACTGGTTCCTTCATGACCATTGGGCTCATCTTCAATGTCCTCTCCTCAGAGAAGTGGTCTTTGTCTGACAGTCCTAAATGCACTCCTCTCTCACCCCCTTCAATTGTAATTTGTTTTTTCTTCTTAACACTTCTCAGGATAGGTAACTACCCCATTTCTTTCTGTTTTTGCTTTATTGTGGGTCCCTCATATTAGAAAGTAGAGATTAAGCCCCCTTGGATGGCAAAGTGTGTCTGTTTTTTCCCCTGAGCTCACCAGGCCTAGCACAGGGCCTGCCACAAAGTAGGTTGAGATGAATTTCTGTTAAGTGAGTTGGTAGAAGGACCCATGATATCTTATGTAACTTCCCATCCAGCACATGATCTGATAATGAGGATGGGTGGAATATCTTATTAGCATCTTCAGGACATCTACCCTGAGTCAGGGGTATGTTACATCACATATATTCATACGTGCTTTTTCCTTTAGTGTACCATAAGCCTCCTGGGAAGAGACTTTTCCTTACAGCTTAATCACTGTTTTATAGTTTAGCACTTTTTGGCCCTAGGCATGGATCTTTCCATGAAGGCACCAGTTTGAACTTTTCAATGTGACCCAGCTAGACTGTGGCAAGACCAGTGGTGTAGACTCTAAGTCTAAAGTTCTTTTTTTTCCAGCAAAAGAGCAGACACAGGATTAAAGCGAGAGATGGCTAATGTCTGGGAAAAAGACAAGAGCCCCAAATAAGGGTCCTTGCCCCATATTTATTCAGATCAGAAGGCTTGCAAATGTGATGGGCGTACACAGAGAGACAAAGAAACCGTGAACATTAAGTTTTGGACGTAGGAGAAAAAGGAAGTTTTGAAGATATACAGTGTTTGGGGTTTGGGTCAATATAAAACAAAATCTGGGTAATGGGCAGATGGGTAGATGGTTGTTAACAGCAGACAGGAGGCACCATGCCTGTTTATCTTAGCTAGCTTAGAGGATGAGACAGGGGAAATAACCTCAGGGTTAATAAGGCATCTTTTCTTTTGTTAACTATCTTCACTCTGGGCTGCTTCACCTGCAGCACAGTGGTCCATAGTCTAATTCACCAATTTACCTAACCTGGCCCCATTCTCCTGTGAAAGCAGCTTTTCTGCTATAGTACTAAACTGGGGGTGCTTCCACCCTGAACATCTAATCTTGGTTATTTCATATACCTATGTATTGGGCACCTGTATGCTGTTTCTATTTCAGGCCTTTGCCTTTCCCTTTCTATTTTGGAGGCTCTGCACCCCCTCTCTATTTTGCCTTTGCACCTCCCCATTTCTGGCACCTTTCTGCGTCCCTATTCTTGGGGTGTCTTTGCACCCCCTATTTTTGGAGTGCCAATCTGGTTTACTGAAACTCGGGTGTGAGCATTTTAGGACTTTGTATTTCTTTATGCCTTGTTAATGCATTGGTGTAAGCCCAGGGGATTCCTAAGGCTATCCCCTACAGACCAGGCCAACACTTTTCCTTGAAACTGAGTCTTCTGTGCACATGGAGGCAAGAATGTGTGTGTGATACGTTGTCTCTAAGTCTTTTGAGGCCAAAGGAGTAATGCCCCGCCTCTGTGTCTGCCAACAGGTACAAGTCAGCAGCGGTGGCCGCCAGCATCATCAGGCGCTCCCACCCCCTGACCCCTGCCCAGAGGCTGGTGGGCTGGACCGACCACATCCTCCAGACAGGGGGTGCAGCCCACCTCAAGCCCCATGCCCTGCAGCAGCCGTGGCATGAGCAGTACCTGCTGGACGTCTTCTTGTTCCTGCTGGTGGTCACCCTGAGCACCCTGTGGCTCTGCGGGAAGCTGCTGGGTATGGTGGCCAGGTGGTTGTGTGGGGCCAGGAAGCTGAAGAAGGCTTGATGGGGGTGCATCCTTGATGGGTATTTGAGAAGCCACTGGTTCTACAAAGTCTCCAACCATAAAGGAAACCCCTAGTGTCTCCCTGTATTCCACCTGATGGTGGCACATAAATTGCTCTTCAATGCTGCCTGTGTTTAAAAATTCTTGGGACATCTGGGTGGCTCAGCTGGTTAAGCGTCTGACTTCAGCTCAGGTCATGATCTTGCAGTTTGTGAGTTCGAGCCTCACTTTGGGCTCTGTGCTGACAGCTTAGAGCCTGGAGACTGCTTTGGATTCTATGTCTCCTTATATCTCTGCCCCTCCACCACTTGTGCTCTGCCTCTATCAAAAATAAATAAATGTAAATAAAAAGAATTTAAAAAGATTCTTGTGAAGGATTCTTGGGATTCTCCTTTAAATTGTGGTAAAATATACATTATATAACATTTGCCATTTTTACCATTAAGTATGCAGTCAGTGGCATTTAGCCATTGTCATTACGCTGCAAACATCTCTACCACTCATTCCAGAACAGTTTTCATCATTCCAGAGTAAACTAACTCCACGCTGATCAAACAGTGATTCCTCATATATATGCTCCCCTCCACCCGAATCTCCATCAATCCCTGTTCTACTTTCTGTGCCTGTGAATTTGATCTTGGCTTCTTGACTTGCCCCTCATCAATGGACTCCTCACTCAGACCCAAACCTTTAGCAGGGATCCCACCTTCCTCCCCACTCCCTGTCCTTAGCACAGGGCCATGTTTACTTCATCATTGCTGTTTGGACACTTGTCAGTCTCTCTGCCCTTTCTTAATTTAAATTTCATGATATGACATAACATAGTGGCCAGTTCTTCCATTATGAGTCTTCCTCTTGTATCTCCTTCTCACCTCACTTCTCAGTTCAGGAAGCCTGGCCTCTGTCCAGCAGTTAGGCAGGGGTGGCTCTCCCAGGACTCCACTCATGGTCTCTGTCCTGAATCTGTCCTGGGAGAGCACCTCCTTTGCTACTCAGACCAGGAAGCTGTCTTTGGCCACAGGTGATGCTGTGTTTTTCACTTCCCACAATTCTCTTCTCAAGTTTCCCACCTCTGAATATGTAGTCATGGAGACCTCTAGAAGGGAAGCTGGACCTTCACGTGAGGCTCTTGGGCCTTGGGTCCAGTGACTATAGCCATTCCCAAGACTTTGTTGATTTAGAGAGCATCCATCTGCCACCATAATGTGGCAGAGAATATCCTTCTATGTGGAAATCACTTGGGAATTACATTCAGTTCCTAGAAACATATACCAGAAAAAGTGTGCCTTAACCACCAAGGTTTTTTTTTTTCCAATATATGAAATTCATTGTCAAATTGGTTTCCATACAACACCCAGTGCTCATCCCAAAACGTGCCCTCCTCAATACCCATCATCCACCCTCCCCTCCCTCCCACCCCCCATCAACCCTCAGTTTGTTCTCAGTTTTTAAGAGTCTCTTATGCTTTGGCTCTCTCCCACCCTAACCTCTTTTTTTTTTCCTTCACCTCCCCCATGGGTTTCTGTTAAGTTTCTCAGGATCCACATAAGAGTGAAAACATATGGTATCTGTCTTTCTCTGTATGGCTTATTTCACTTAGCATCACATGCTCCAGTTCCATCCACGTTGTTACAAAGGGCCATATTTCATTCTTTCTCATTGCCATGTAGTACTCCATTGTGTATATAAACCACAATTTCTTTATCCATTCATCAGTTGATGGACATTTAGGCTCTTTCCATAATTTGGCTATTGTTGAGAGTGCTGCTATAAACATTGGGGTACAAGTGCCCCTATGCATCAGAACTCCTGTATCCCTTGGGTCAATTCCTAGCAGTGCTATTGCTGGGTTATAGGGTAGGTCTATTTTTACCTTTATGAGGAACCTCCACACTGTTTTCCAGAGTGGCTGTACCAGTTAGCATTCCCACCAACAGTGCAAGAGGGTTCCCATTTCTCCACATCCTCACCAGCATCTATAGTCTCCTGATTTGTTCATCTTAGCCACTCTGACTGGCGTGAGGTGATTTCTGAGTGTGGTTTTAATTTGTATTTCCCTGATGAGGAGCGACATTGAGCATCTTTTCACGTGCCTGTTGGCCATCCAGATGTCTTCTTTAGAGAAGTGTCTATTCATGTTTTCTGCCCATTTCTTCACTGGGTTATTTGTTTTTTTGGGTGTGGAGTTTGGTGAGCTCTTTATAGATTTTGGATACTAGCCCTTTGTCCGATATGTCATTTGCAAATATCTTTTCCCATTCCGTTGGTTGCCTTTTAGTTTTGTTGGTTGTTTCCTTTGCTGTGCAGAAGCTTTTTATCTTCATAAGGTCCCAGTAGTTCATTTTTGCTTTTAATTCCCTTGCCTTTGGGGATGTGTCAAGTAAGAAATTGCTACGGCTGAGGTCAGAGAGGTCTTTTCCTGCTTTCTCCTCTAGGGTTTTGATGGTTTCCTGTCTCACATTCAAGTCCTTTATCCATTTTGAGTTTATTTTTATGAATGGTGTGAGAAAGTGGTCTAATTTCAATCTTCTGCATGTTGCTGTCCAGTTCTCCCAGCACCACCACTCTTTGTTAAAGAGACTGTCTTTTTTCCATTGGATGTTCTTTCCTGCTTTGTCAAAGATGAGTTGGCCATACGTTTGTGGGTCTAGTTCTGGGGTTTCTATTCTATTCCATTGGTCTATGTGTCTGTTTTTGTGCCAATACCATGCTGTCTTGATGATGACAGCTTTGTAGTAGAGGCTAAAGTCTGGGATTGTGATGCCTCCTGCTTTGGTCTTTTTCTTCAACATTACTTTGGCTATTCGGGGCCTTCTGTGGTTCCATATGAATTTTAGGATTGCTTGTTCTAGTTTTGAGAGGAATGCTGGTGCAATTTTGTTTGGGATTGCATTGAATGTGTAGATAGCTTTGGGTAGTATTGACATTTTGACAATATTTATTCTTCCAATCCATTAGAATGGAATGTTTTTCCACTTCTTTATATCTTCTTCAATTTCCTTCATAAGCTTTCTATAGTTTTCAGCATACAGATCCTTTACATCTTTGGTTAGATTTATTCCTAGGTATTTTATGCTTCTTGGTGCAATTGTGAATGGGATCAGTTTCTTTGTCTTTCTGTTGCTTCATTGTTAGTGTATAAGAATGCAACTGATTTCTGTACATTGATTTTGTATCCTGCAACTTTGCTGAATTCATGTATCAGTTCTAGCAGACTTTTGGTGGAGTCTATCGGATTTTCCATGTATAATATCATATCATCTGCAAAAAGTGAAAGCTTGACTTCATCTTTGCCAATTTTGATGCCTTTGATTTCCTTTTGTTGTCTGATTGCTGATGCTAGCACTTCCAACACTATGTTAAACAACAGCGGTGAGAGTGGACATCCCTGTCGTGTTCCTGATCTCAGGGAAAAAGATCTCAGTTTTTCCCCATTGAGGATGATGTTAGCTGTGGGCTTTTCATAAATGGCTTTTATGATCTTTAAGTATGTTCCTCCTATCCCGACTTTCTCGAGGGTTTTTATTAAGAAACGTTGTTGAATTTTGTCAAATGCCTTTTCTGCATCAATTGACAGGATCATATGATTCTTATCTTTACTTTTATTAATGTGATGTATCACATTGATTGATTTGCGAATGTTGAACCAGCCCTGCATCCCAGGAATGAATCCCACTTGATCATGGTGAATAATTCTTTTTATATGCTGTTGAATTCGATTTGCTAGTATCTTATTGAGAATTTTTGCACCCATATTCATCAGGGATATTGGCCTGTAGTTCTTTTTTTTACTGGGTCTCTGTCTGGTTTAGGAATCAAAGTAATACTGGCTTCATAGAATGAGTCTGGAAGTTTTCCTTCCCTTTCTATTTCTTGGAATAGCTTGAGAAGGATAGGTATTATCTCTGCTTTAAACGTCTGGTAGAACTCCCCTGGGAAGCCATCTGGTCCTGGACTCTTATTTGTTGAGAGATTTTTGATGACTGATTCAATTTCTTTACTGGTTATGGGTCTGTTCAAGCTTTCTATTTCCTCCTCATTGAGTTTTGGAAGTGTGTGGGTGTTTAGGAATTTGTCCATTGCTTTCAGGTTGTCCGGTTTGTAGGCATATAATTTTTCATAGTATTCCCTGATAATTGCTTGTATCTCTGAAGGATTGGTTGTAATAATTCCATTTTCATTCATGATTTTATCTATTTGGGTCGTGTCCCTTTTCTTTTTGAGAAGCCTGGCTAGAGGTTTATCAATTTTGTTTATTTTTTCAAACAACCAACTCTTGGTTTCATTGATCTGCTCTACAGTTTATTTAGATTCTATATTGTTTATTTCTGCTCTGATCTTTAGTTTTTCTCTTCTTCTGCTGGGTTTAGGCTGTCTTTGCTGTTCTGCTCTATTTCCTTTTGGTGTGCTGTTAGATTTTGTATTTGGGATTTTTCTTGTTTCTTTTTTTTTTTTTTTATTAAAGCTTTTTTTTTTTTTTTTAACATTTATTTATTTTTGGGACAGAGAGAGACAGAGCATGAACGGGGGAAGGGCAGAGAGAGAGGGAGACACAGAATCGGAAACAGGCTCCAGGCTCCGAGCCATCAGCCCAGAGCCCGACGCGGGGCTCGAACTCACAGACCGCGAGATCGTGACCTGGCTGAAGTCGGACGCTTAACCGACTGTGCCACCCAGGCGCCCCGGGATTTTTCTTGTTTCTTGAGATAGGCCTGGATTGCAATGTATTTTCCTCTCAGGACTGCCTTTGCTGCATCCCAAAGCGTTTGGATTGTTGTATTTTCATTTTCGTTTGTTTCCATATATTTTTTAATTTCTTCTCTAATTGCCTGGTTGAGCCACTCATTCTTTAGTAGGGTGTTCTTTAACCTCCATGCTTTTGGAGGTTTTCCAGACTTTTTCCTGTGGTTGATTTCAAGCTTCATAGCATTGTGGTCTGAAAGTATGCATGGTATGATTTCAATTCTTGTATACTTATGAAGGGCTGTTTTGTGACCCAGTATGTGATCTATCTTGGAGAATGTTCCATGTGCACTTGAGAAGAAAGTATATTCTGTTGCTTTGGGATGCAGAGTTCTCAATATATCTGTCAAGTCCATCTGATCCAATGCATCATTCAGGGTCCTTGTTTCTTTATTGACTGTGTGTCTAGATGATCTATGCATTTCTGTAAGTGGAGTGTTAAAGTCCCCTGCAATTACCACATTCTTATCAATAAGGTTGCTTATGTTTGTGAGTAATTGTTTTATATATTTGGGGGCTCCCGTATTCGGCGCATAGACATTTATAATTGTTAGCTCTTCCTGATGGATAGACCCTGTGATTATTATATAATGCCCTTCTTCATCTCTTGTTACAGCCTTTAATTTAAAGTCTAGTTTGTCTGATATAAGTATGGCTACTCCAGCTTTCTTTTGGCTTCCAGTCGCATGATAAATAGTTCTCCATCCCCTCACTCTCAATCTGAAGGTGTCCTCAGGTCTAAAATGAGTCTCTTGTAGACAGCAAATAGATGGGTCTTGTTTTTGTATCCATTCTGATACCCTATGTCTTTTGGTTGGCGCATTTAGTCCATTTACGTTCAGTGTTCTTATAGGAAGATATGGGTTTAGAGTCATTGTGATGTCCGTAGGTTTCATGCTTGTAGTGATGTCTCTGGTACTTTGTCTCACAGGATCCCCCTTAGGATCTCTTGTAGGGCTGGTTTAGTGGTGACGAATTCCTTCAGTTTTTGTTTGTTTCGGAAGACCTTTATCTCTCCTTCTATTCTAAATGACAGACTTGCTGGATAAAGGATTCTCGGCTGCATATTTTTTCTGTTCATCACATTGAAGATCTCCTGCCATTCCTTTCTGGCCTGCCAAGTTTCAGTAGAGAGATCGGTCACGAGTCTTATAGGTCTCCCTTTATATGTTAGAGCACGTTTATCCCTAGCTGCTTTCAGAATTTTCTCTTTATCCTTGTATTTTGCCAGTTTCACTATGATACGTCATGCAGAAGATCGATTCAAGTTACGTCTGAAGGGAGTTCTCTGTGCCTCTTGGATTTCAATGCCTTTTTCCTCCCCAGATCCGGGAAGATCTGAGCTATGATTTCTTCAAGTACACCTTCAGCACCTCTCCCTCTCTCTTCCTCCTCTGGAATACCAATTATGCATAGATTATTTCTCTTTAGTGCATCACTTAGTTCTCTAATTTTCCCTTCATATTCCTGGATTTTTTTTATTTCTCTTTTTCTCAGCTTCTTCTTTTTCCACAATTTTATCTTCTAGTTCACCCGTTCTCTCCTCTGCCTCTTCAATCCGAGTCGTGGTCATCTCCATTTTATTTTGTAGCTCATTAATAGCATTTTTTAGCTCCTCCTGGCTGTTCCTTAGTCCCTTGATCTCTGTAGCAATAGATTCTCTGCTGTCCTCTATACTGTTTTCAAGCCCAGAGATTAATTTTATGACTATTCTAAATTCACTTTATATTGTTTAAATCGTTTTTGATCAGTTCGTTAGCTGTCGTTATTTCCTGACTTTTTTTTGAGGGGAATTCTTCCGTTTCATCATTTTGGATAGTTCCTGGAGTGATGCGGAACTGCAGGGCACTTCCCCTGTGCTGTCTTGAATAATTTGCATTGGTGGGCAGGGCGCAGTCAGACCTGATGTCTGCCCCCAGCCCACCACTGGGGCCACAGTCACAGTGGTTTGTGCCTTCTCTTCCCCTCTCCTAGGGGCAGGATTCACTGTGGGGTGGCGTGGCCCATCTGGGCTACTTGCACACTGCCAGGCTTGTGGTGCTGGAGATCTGGCGTATTAGCTGGGATGGATCGGCAAGGTGCACAGGGGCTGGAGGGGCAGGCTCAGCTTGCTTATCCTTTGGTGATCCGCTTAGGGAGAGACCCTGCGGCACCAGGAGGGAGTCAGACCCCCTGGAGGCATGTATCCGCAGAAGCACAGTGTTTGGTGTTTGCGCGGTGCCAGCATGTTCGTTGGCAGGAACCAGTTCCCTTTGGGATTTTGGCTGGGGGATGGGCAAGGGAGATGGCGCTGGCGAGAGCCTTTGTTCCCCACCAAGCTGAGCTCTGTCGTCGGGGGGCTCAACAACTCTCCCTCCCATTGTCCTCCAGCCCTCTTGTTCTCCGAGCAGAGCTGTTAGCTTATAACCTTCTAGGTGTTAAGTCCTGCTTGCTGTCAGAACACACTCCGTCAGGCCCCTCCGTTTTTGCCAGCCTGACTCGGGGGCTCTACTTTGCTGGTGGGCTGCCCCTCCACCCTGGCTCCCTCCTGCCAGTCAGTGTAGCGCACACCGCCTCTCCGCCCTTCCTACCCTCTTCCGTGGGCCTCTCCTCTGTGCTTGGCTCCAGAGACTCCATTCTGCTAGTCTTCTGGTGATTTTCTGGGTTATTTAGGCAGGTGTAGGTGGAATCTAAGTGATCAGCAGGGTGCGCGGTGAGCCCAGCGTCCTCCTACGCTGCCATCTTCCCCAGGTCTCTACAAATTATACTTTAAAATTGATTTGAAAATCTATACGTGTGAGATGTTTTTTAAGTGCTTTTGTATTGTTTACCTTAAAATGTATTATTACATTTAAATATAATTGTAAATGCAAACACATTTTGGTAATTTCCAAAATAGTAGAGGTAGTACAGTTTTGATGAAGGAGGAGATATGCATGCATGAGAATTTGGTTTACTTCCTGAAGAATCAGAGGACAAGGGATCAATTTCACATATTCAGACCTAATCCAATTTATTTTGTGAGTGGGACCTGGGCTTTACATAATTACAATATAAAACATAAAAAATAATAAACATGGGCAAAATATTTAATTTGTTGGTCTTTCATGGGCATGGAACATGACACATATTCAGGATCTACATCTAAAATGTATATATTTGGAGGTATGTGTTAGAATGTTAAAATGAAGTTCAGTCTGTCATTTATGTTTCCTTTCATTATGTAGTGATTCTTCCATTTACGTGTTTCTACCATTACCACCAACCACGATCACATATTGATTCTTTGTGTGACTAGGTACACTAAATGCTCTATGGATGTGATTTTTCCCCCATGTCAATCTTCTGTTGTTTGGTTTATCATATCCTAATTGCAGGCGCTGTGAGATGGTTATTTGTTTAAGTGTCAACCAATTATCTATGCAAAAGGAGGTAAATGGAATTACTTGTTGTCTTAAGCAAACTTCTTTCTCTTAGCTCAAGGAACTAGCTATTTCTGAAAAGCGGATTTCATATTGTGAATGTCCTTAAGATGAATGCATTTTACCCAGTTCAACAATTTGATTCAGCCAACACTGACTGCTTTCTTATTTGTCAAAAGGCATCATGCTGGGCATTTTGGAAGATGCAGATTCTAAACTGAAAGTGGGTTCAGCAGACCAAGGGCAGGGCAGCAGGCCAGGGTGGAACCCTAGTCTAGAAGAGGATTCAGAGGATCCTGACTAAATTTGGTGAAGGAGGGAATCTTTGTCACACCCACCCCAACACATTGTGCTGTGCTGTACTTCTGTATCAGTGACCACACTGTGTCCTCTCTCAGAAATGCCATTCTGCTCTTGTTGGGACAAAAAGCTTCTACATGTTCTTCCTACCAAACTTTATTGTGTTCACATTAGTGTGGCTGCACTTGACTTTGACCCTCACAACAGAGCTCACTATATATCCTCTTTTGAAGCATTTTTCCTAATATGTTGAAATTACTTGTTAACAGGTATGTCTCTCAATTTAGAAACTATAAGACCCTAACGATCAGGGACTGGGTTCCGTTTATTTTGTGCTTATAGCACATGGCATGGTGGTTCAAACAAATAATGCTGAGATGACAGGATAATCTTTTAGAAGAGAGACAATATTTGATCCATATCTTACACCATATCTAAAATTAAACTCTAAGTACATTAGATATTTAATATAAAAAAATGACAGCATACTGAGTTGAAAAATGAGGTATGTATATGTACTTACTATGGAATGATCTTGACCTGTGTATTTGGAATGACTTTTTAAATATACTTAAAAATACTGAAGTAACAAAGAAAAGTTAACTAATCTAACTAATTTGCCAATAGTAAAATGTTTTTACACAGCTAAATTACCACAAGTATAAAAATACCATTGAAAAAGTGGGATAAATGTATTCATAATTTTCATCACAGAGAGACGAATCCTATTCCTAACATTTAAAAAATATGTCAGAATTGAGGAAGGAAGCTTGGTACATGGACACATTGTGATCATAGATACCTATAAACTACAATGAACAAGACAATTTTAGACTAATGTTGGCTGAATTCTAATCTGTTAAGTAAGAAAGAAAATAGTCTAAAGACAAATATAGTAAGCTCACTTTTATTTTTAAGTAAAGAGAAAAAGGGAGAGAATAAAAATATAATTATATATGCATACTGTTGCAAAAAGAAGCAGAGGGATGAAAAATCAGAATCATGTGATAGATTATCTATAAAGCTGTTTTTGAATAGCGTGAAGGTCAAGGAAACAAATGGCATGTCTGTAGATTTCTGTGTTTACATAGTTTGGTCTTTGTAGGCATGTTATTATTTTTCATAACAAAATTCTATTTATAACAAAAAAATGGAGGAGAAAACTCTAAAATAGAATACAAACAGAAACAAATGAATTCAAAATATTTTCAAACGTGTAACATAATTGCACTGCACCAAAAAAAAAAATGAGGGAACACAACTGTATTTTGAACACAGTACTTTGAATATATGTCTCATCAATCTAAAGAAAAAATGAACTGCAAAAGTCTACTTTTAGACTAACCTATTTTTTGAGTAGTCTATTGGGTAGAACTGATATTCACAGTTCATGGATTAGTACATGGTAACATTTTTTCAGTATGATTGAGCAGATGTGTAAATATACCAAGGATTTTGAAAGTAGATTTCTTAAATTTAGAAGGGGAGTTGCTAATGTGGAAATGGAGGAGATGAAAATCACCTCTGTGGTGGTGCTGGAATTGAAGGTATTATCAGTATGGATTCACATTTTCCCACAAATTATATGTAAACATGGTGATATAGATATGTAATATTTATATCCATCCTGTATCTATATATTTCATAACTGTCCACTGAAAAGGATTTATGAACAACAGTGCTTCATTAGCAATGAGCACTTCTGCAAACCACACCTATTTTTTAAAATACCATTAGGTGTCTTTGAGAAATAGAAGATTTGAAGACAGAAACAAAAAAAGTTGGGGTGGAGTCTGGAAATTGTGTGCAAGCAAGAAAGGAAAAGCTCCAAAATGGTTGAATTTCAACAGTAGCAACCCAATACATGATAATAGGAAGAGATAATACCCCACTGAATAAATACAGAGAGATGAATAAATAATGATAATAGATTGATACAGATAGAAAATAGATAGATGATAGGTGGATAGGGACAAAGGAAAAGGTTTTGTAACAATACAATGCCACATGGAAAAAAAAACAAAGAAAAGTGCAGTTAAAAATCACTAATTGGACACCATGACAGCTACAACTGCTTTAAGTAAGAAACAAAACAGTTGATAAAATGAGTGAGTGAAATTTGATAGGAACAGAATATTTACACAGTTTCAAAATGTCTCCCCAAATCTGATTTCCTAATTATAGGGTAAAAAAAATACCAGCTTTACAGTCAAGAATATTGATGAACACCACCTTAAATAAGGGATAGAGTTATCATCTCTAATGATAGAGGACCATCTAATAATATCATGTGCTTCACATTGAGATTCACTGAGATGGAATCAACACCACGTTTGTAGTATTTCCACCAAACTCCCTAGTATCCTGAAGTATTCTGAGAAAACATCAAACAAACCCAACTGGGGATCCATCATAGAAAATAAACAGCTTGTACTCTTAAAATATCAATCACATGAAAGAAAAAGAAGGGTTGAGAAACCAGTCCTTACTAAAAGAGATGAAATACACATGATAACTAAATGCAATGTGTGATCCTGAATTGGCTCCTGCACCAGAGAATTCCTGTCACAACATAGGATACTGTGTGCACAACTGGAGGGATTGAAATAAGGATTGTAGACAAAGTAATGTGATTACATTAATATTAAATGGTGTCTCCCTAATGCAGATTAATGTTTTCACTGGGAAGATATGCTACCTGAACAGATGAAAATTGTGAATGTGCATGCATGTAATCATATAGTATGAGGGGAAAGTGGAGTAATAGGTTGGGAGAGTTTTACCACGTTTCTAATGAGAAATTTCAAACACTTAGAAGAATAGAACTTCTTGGTGCCCACTACCGAGTCCTATTTTGTCATGCCCATTCAGAATTACAGACTTAGCCTTAGAGGTTCAGTCCTTCAAGTCAAGACCTGGCCCTCCAGGGGTATTTAACACGTAGGGGACCCTAGCACTTTCACCAGTAGGTACTTTCCAAAGAAACTCCCTGAGCAGTAAGTGTAGGTCATTTTCTTCTTGGAATCAGCTTCTGGGATCTTGAGATTGGAAGACTCGCGGAGATTTTAAGCAGGTACCTGGGGAAATGGGGCACGGGGATGACAGTATGAGGTCAGTAGTGCAGTTAGGAGGTGGGAACATTTGGAGAAAGGTCACTAAAACGGAGAAGGGTCTGAGTCACCTGGAGATGGAGCTCACTTGGAAGTGACATCCTAAGGTCTCTATCATTCCTGGTTCAGAGTATCTTCTCTGGGGAGAGTGTGGTGATTACAGGGACAGAGAGGGGTTAAGGAGAGCTCACTAACCCCTCCTTCCTGCTGCCTTAGCTTAGGGAGGGTGAGGACCTAATAGCCTGTGGAGCAAGCACCCAGGAGGCGGAGCAGAGGGGCCAGAAGTGACAAACAGAAGAGAAGGCAGGCAGGATCCACCTCTCACCTCTTCCCAAGCTGCCTGCCAGTGCATTTCCTTGGCAGCCAGGGCAGCGTGTGTCCCAGGGCACGCACACAGGTCACTGTGCAGGACACAGAGGCACAGAGCATAGGGCTCTGGGCACCAGGCTGAAATCTGCAGCTGGGACAGGAGCAAGCATGGTGGGGCAGCAGGCGCTACTGCTAGCTGGCTTGTTTTTGCCTGGGTTCCTGCTCTCCGAAGCTGCGAAAATTCTGACTTCTTTTGCACTGGGTGAGTGCTTAGCTGAAGAATCAGAAAGGGGCCCATCCCAGGCCCCTGTGCCAGAGCTCAGTCACAGCCTTAGGTCAGAGGATCATTCCATGTGGTGTTCTAGAGAGGGCTAGGGTCCCAGGCCAGAGGAGGGAGAGGCATGAGAGGTCTGTGCGGTAGAATGCGATCCCTACTGCTGGGATGGGGAAGTTAGTTTTGGGCTACCAGCAGTTTCCTTTCCTCTCTTTGTATTTGCTCTGGAGCTGCTTCACATTCTGCATTCCTGGGGCCAGAATGTAAAGCCAGTGCTGAGCTAGAAATCATGAGCTGCCCACCACAGGGCATGGCAGGGACTTTCAGAGGCACATGCTAAAAGTGTGGGACAGTAGAAAGTGGAAAGTGAAATCAGTTTCACGCTCTTGGAGGCTAAGGACAGGGGCTCCTGGGGGCAGCAGCACTAACTGGGCATGTTTCATTAATGGGAAACCTGGAGAACTGCCTGGGCAGTGGAGGGGGCCCTGGACAATCAAGTTCTCGGTGCCCCTCTCTCTTTTGCCCTTACTGCTGGAAGGTGTTGAAGGACTGTGAAGCAGTTAATTTTGTGTGAACCCAGTTGTAATGCCTTTATTTTGTCCCAAAGGGAACAGAAGGGGAACAGGAACATTTATTAGGAAGAAGGTTTCAGAAGATGGAGTTTCCTGAAGACTTTTTTGGATCCATTCTGACAGGCTAGGGGATCTGCCCTGCCCCTGCCTCTGCCCCAGAATACACTGGGCTCACCAACACCTTCAGGAATGGCTGTCTCTGCAGGAAGCCTTTTCTCATGCATCCATTCCTTCCTTCCATCCATCTTTCCTTCTTCCTTCCTTCCTTCCTTCCTTCCTTCCTTCCTTCCTTCCTCTGTTTCTTCCTTCCTTCCTTCCTTCCTTCCTTCCTCTGTTTCTTCCTTCCTTCCTTCCTCCTTCCTTCCTTCCTTCCTTCCTTCCTCTTTCTTTCTTTCTTTCTTTCTTTCTTTCTTTCCTTCCTCTGTTTCTTCCTTCCTTCCTTCCTTCCTTCCTTCCTTCCTTCCTCTCTTCCCTCCTTCCTTCCTTCCTTCCTTCCTTCCTTCCTCTGTTTCTTTCTTTCTTTCTTTCTTTCTTTCTTTCTTTCTTTCTTTCAAGTTAGTTAACATACGGTGTGGTCTTGGCTTCAGTAGTAGAACCCAGTGATTCATTTGTAACATGACACCCAGTGCTCAATCCAACAAGTTCCCTCCTTAATACCTATCACCCATCTAACCCATCTTCCCACCTACCTCCCCTCCGACAACCCTCAGTTTGTTCTCTGTATTTAATGGTCTCTCATAGTTTGACTTCCTCTCTGTTTTTATCTTATTTGTCCTTCCTTTCCTCTTTGTTCATCTGTTGTGTTTCTCAAGTTCCTCATATGAGTGAAATCATATGATAACTGTCTTTTTCTGACTTATTTTGCTTAGCATAATACACTCTAGTTCCATCTACGTTGTTGCAAATGGCAAGATTTCATTCTTTTTCATTGCTGAGTAGTATTCCAGTATGTATGTATGTATGTATGTATGTATGTTTGTATGTATAAGTTGATGTACATTTGCGCTCTATCCATAATTTTGCTATGGAAATTATTTATAGTGCTCCTATAAACATTGGGGTGCATGTGCCCCTTTGAATCAGAATTTTTGTATCCTTTGGATAAATTCCTAGTAGTGCAATTGCTGGGTCATGGGTTTGTTCTATTTTTATTCATTTGTATTTTATTTTTATTTTTTAAACAGAGGATATTTAAAATGATGCTTTACTATATCCTTAAAAAATTATTTTGTTCATTTATTTTTGAGGAAGAGAGAGAGAGACAGAGCATGAGCAGGGGAGGGTCAGAGAGTGAAGGAGACACAGAATCAGAAGCAAGCTCCAGGCTGTGAATTGTCAGAACAGAGCCCCATGCAGGGCTTGATCCCATAAACTATGAGATCATAGGGTAGTTCTATTTTTAATTTTTTGAGGAAACTCCATACTATTATCCAGTGTGGCTGCACCAGTTTGCATTCAAACCAACAGTGCAAAACACTTCCCCTTTTTCTAAATCCTCACCAACATCTGTTGTTTTCTGAGTTGTTAATTTTAGCCATTCTGATAGGTGTGGAGTGGTATCTCATTGTGGTTTGATTTGTATTTCTGATGATGTATGATGTTGAGCATTTTTTTAATGTGTCTGTTAGCCATCTGGATATCTTCTTTGGAAAAGTGTCTTTTTATGTCTTCTTCCCATTTCTTCACTGGAGTATTTGTTTTTTTGGGTGTTAAGTTTGTTAAGTTCTTTATAAATTCTGGATACTAAACCTTTATCTGATATCTTATTTGCAAATATCTTCTCTAATTCCATTGGTTGCCTTTTAGTTTTGTTGGCTGTTTCCTTTGCTGTTCAAAAGATTTTTATCTTGATGAGGTCCAAAAGTTCATTTTTGCTTTTATTTCCTTTGCCTCTGAAGACATGTCAAGTAAGAAGTTGCTGTGCCCTAGGTCAAAGAGTTTGCTGCCTGTTTTCTTCTCTAGGAGTTTGATGGTTTCCTGTCCCACATTTAGGTCATTCATCCATTTTGAATTTACTTTTGTGTGTGGTGTAAGAAAGTGGTCTAGTGTCATTCTTCTGCATGTCGCTGGCCAGTTTTCCCAGCACCATTTGTTAAAGAGACTGTCTGTTTTCCATTGGATATACTTTCCTGCTTTGTCAAATATTAGTTGGCCATATATTTGAGGATCCATTTCTGGATTCTCTATCCTACTCCATTGATCTATGTGTCTGTTTTTGTGCCAATACCATACTGTCTTGATGTTTACATCTTTGTAACACAGGTTAAAGTCCAAGATTGTGATGCCTCCAGCTTTGGTTTTCTTTTTCAACATTACTTTCTCTATTCAGGGTCTTTAGTGGTTCCATACAAATTGTAGAATTGTTTGTTTTAGTTCTGTGAAGAATGCCGGTATTATTTTGATAGGGATTGCATTGAATGTGTAGATTTAGATAGCATAGACATTTTAACAATATTTGTTCTTCCAATCCATGAACATGATATGTTTTTTTCATTTCTTTGTGTCTTCTTCAATGTCTTTCATAAGGTTTATATCGTTTTCATCATACAGATATTTCACCTCTTTGGTTCGGTTCATTCCTAGCTATCTTATGGGTTTTCGTGCAATTGTAAATGGGATCAATTCCTTGAAATCTCTTTCTGCTGCTTCATTATTAGTATATAAAAATGCAACCAATTTCTGTACATTGATTTTATATCCTGCATCTTGCCTGAATTCATGTATTAGCTCTGGCAGTTTTTTGGTGGAGTCTTCAGGTTTTCCATGTAGAGTATCATGTCATCTTTGAAGAGTGAAAGATTGACTTCTTCCTTACTGATTTGGATTTCTTTTATTTCTTTTTGTTTTCTGATTGCCAAGGCTAGGACTTCCAGTATTGTGTTGAACAATAGTGGTGAGAATGGACATCCCTGTCTTGTTCCTGATCTTAGAGGGAAAGCTCTGTTTTTCCCCACTGAGGATGATATTAGTGGTGGGTCTTTCATATATGGCTTTTATGATGTTAAGGTATGTTCCTTCTATCCCTTCTTTCTTGAGGGTTTTATCAAGAAATGACGATGTATTTTGTCAAATGTTTTTTTCTGCATCTATTGAAAGTATCATATGGTTCTTATTCTTTCTTTTATTAAAACAATTTTTTTACATTTATTCATTTTTGAGAGACAGAGAGAGACAGAGCACAAGCGGGGGAGGGGCAGAGAGAGAGGGAGACACAGAATCCAAAGCAGACTCCAGGCTCCAAGCTGTCAGCACAGAGCCCAACGTGGGGCTCAAACCCACAAACCGCGAGATCATGACCTGAGCCGAAGTTGGACGCTCAACTGACTGAGCCACCGAGGAGCCCCTTATCCTTTCTTTTATTAATGTGGTATATCATGTTGATTGATTTGTGAATATTGAACTAGCCCTGCAGCCCAGGAATGAATCACAACTGATCATGGTGAATAATTCTTTTGATGTACTGTTGAATTCAATTAATATCTTGTTGAGATTTTTGCATCCATGTTCATCAGGGATATTGGCCTGTAATTCTTGTTTTTAGTGGGGTCTTTGTCTGGGTTTGCAATCAAGGTGAAGCTAGATTCATAGAATGAGTTTGGAAGTTTTCCTTACATTTCTATTTTTTTGGAACAGTTTTAGGAGAATAGGTATTAATTCTTCTTTAAATACCTGGTAGAATTCCCCTGGGGGGTCATCTGGCCTAGGACTCTTATTTGTTGGGAGATTTTTGATAATCTATTCAATTTCTTTGCTGGTTATGAGCCTGTTAAATTTTCTGTTTCTTCCTGTTTGTGTTTTGGTAGTGTGTGTCTGGAATTTTGTCCATTTCTTCCAGATTGTCCGTTTTGTTGGCATATAATTTTCCATAGTATTCTCTTATAATTGTATTTCTGTGGTGTTGGTTGTGATCACTCCACTTTCATTTGTGATTTTATCTGTTTGGGTCCTTACTCTTTTATTTTTGAAAAGTCTGTCTAGGTAGTTTTCAATTTTGCTTATTCTTTTAAAAAAACAGCTCTTAGTTTCATTGATCTGGTGTACTGTTTTGTTTCGTTTTTTTCTTTTTTGGATCCTAAGTCATTTATTCTGCTCTAGTCTTTATTATTTCCCTTCTTCTGCTGGATTTCAACTTAATTTGCTGCTCCTTTTCTAACTCCTTTAGTTGTAAGGTTTGGTTGTGTATTTGGGACCTTTCTTGCTGCTTGAGATAGGCCTGAATTGCAATGTATTTTCCTCTTAGGACTGCCTTTTATGCATCTCAAAGGGTCTGGACAGTC
Organism: Prionailurus viverrinus; assembly: GCF_022837055.1. Classification (NCBI taxonomy): domain Eukaryota; kingdom Metazoa; phylum Chordata; class Mammalia; order Carnivora; family Felidae; genus Prionailurus; species Prionailurus viverrinus. Next base: position 212,051,684 of record NC_062561.1, read on the forward strand.
ATGTTTTCATTTTCATTTGTTTCCACGTATTTTTAAATTTCTTCTTTAACTTACTGGTTGACCCACTCATTCTTTAGCAGGATGTTCTTTATCCTCAATGTATTTGAGAGCTTTCCAAAATTTTTCTTGTGTTTTATTTCAAGTTTCATAGTGTTATGATCTGAAAATATGCATGGTAAGATCTCAATCTTTTTGTACATGTTGAGGGCTGATTTGTCACCCAATATGTGATCTATTCTGGAGAATGTTCCATATGCACCCAAGAAGAATGTGTATTCTGTTGCTTTAGGATGAAGTGTTCTGAATATATCTGTTAAGTCCATCTGATCCAGTGTGTCATTCAAGACCATTGTTCCCGTGTAGATTTTCTGCTTAGATAATCTATCCATTGTTGTAAGTGGAGTATTAAAGTCTCTTACAATTATGGCATTATTGTCAATAAGTTTACTCATGTTTGTGATTAATTGATTTATATATTTGGGAGTTTCAAGTTGGGGGCATAAATGTTTACAATTGTTAGCTTTTCTTGATGGACAGACCCCTTAATTATCATATAATGCCCTCCTTCATCTCTTGTTACAGTCTTTGTTTTAAAGTCTAGTTTGTCTGATATAAGTATGGCTACTCCAGCTTTCTTTTGACATCCAGTAGCATGATAGATGGTTCTCCATCCCCTAACTTTCAATCTGCAGATGTCCTCAGGTCTAAAATGGGTCTCTTGTAGGAAGCATATAGATGGGTCTTGTTTTTTTAAATTTTTTTTTTTTTTCAACGTTTATTTATTTTTGAGACAGAGAGAGACAGAGCATGAACGGGGGAGGGGCAGAGAGAGAAGGAGACACAGTATCAGAAACAGGCTCCAGGCTCTGAGCCATCAGCCCAGAGCCCGACGCGGGGCTCGAACTCACGGACCGCGAGATCGTGACCTGGCTGAAGTCGGACGCTTACCGACTGCGCCACCCAGGCGCCCCTATGGGTCTTGTTTTTTTAATCTATTCTGATACTCTATGTCATTTGATTGGGGAATTTAGACCATTTACATTCAGAGTGATTATTGAAAGATATGAATTTAGTGCCATTGTGTTATCTGTAGATAACACAATGTGGTTTTGTGTTTGTGGTGATGTTGTCTGGTCATTTGTAGTCTTTGCTGCTTTCCACTCACAGAGTCCCTCTTAGAATTTCTTGCAGGACTGGTTTAGTGGTCACAAACTCCTTTAGTTTATGTTTGCTTGGAAGCTATTTATTTCTCCTGTTCTGAATGACAGCTTTGCCGAATAAAGGATTCTTGGCTACATATTTTTCTTATTCATCATATTAAATGTTTCCTGCCATTCCCTTCTGGCCTGCCAAGTTTCAGTGGAACCTTATGTGTCTACCTTTGTAGGTGAAGGACATTTTGTCCCTAGATGCTTTCAGAATTCTCTCTTTATCTTTGTATTTTGCAAGTTTCACTATGATATGTCGTGGGGTTGACCTTTTTTTTTTTGTTGATTTTGAAGGGAGTTCTCTGTGCCTCTTGGACTTGTATGCCTGTTTTTTTCCCCCAGATTAGGGAAGTGCCCAGCTATAATTTGTTCAAATAAACCTTCTGCCCCTTTTTGCTCTTCTTTTTCTGGGACTCCTCTGATATGGATATTGTTTTGTTTCATGGAATCACTTAGATCTCTAATTCTCCCCTGTGGTTTAGTACTTTCCTCTCCCTCTTTTTTTCAGGTTTATTATTTTCCATAGTTTTATATTTTATTTCACCTATTCTCTCCTCTGCTTCTTCAATCCTCACTGTCACTATATCTAGTTATTTCGCATCTCTTCCATATTGCATTTTTAAAATTCATCCTGACTAGTTCTTTGGTCTTTGATCTCTGTGGCAAGCATTTCTCTGGTGTCTTCTATGCTTTTCTTCAAGCCTAGCTATCAGTCTTATGACTATTTTTCTAAATTTTGTTCAGATATATTTTTTATATCTGTTTTGAGTAAGTCTCTGGCTGTGATTTCTTCTCAACCTTTCTAATGGGGAGAATTCCTCTGGCTTGTCACTTTGCTTAAGTTTCTCTCGTTTGCATTTTTTAAAAGCCTGTCATGTGTCCTGCATCTGAGAATACTACTATATTAAAAAGGAGTCATACACTGTCCAGGGCCTGGCACTCTAGGAAGTGTTTCTGGTGTATGTTGAAGGCACTCTGCTGTTGCGTTTTGGCTGCTCTATCCCACTGGTCAATCCTTTGCAGAGCTCCTCCTTGCTTCAACTAGGTGTGCTTTGATTTGTTTGTTGAGGTAACCCTAGGAAAAAAAGGATGGGGGAAACCTGATCCCATAAAAAGAGAAAAAGGAAAGTGGAGAACAGAAAACCAAAAAGAATAAAAAAAAAAAACCAACCAGAAAACTATAAGCCTGATTCCAAAGAAAGAGTAGGAAAAAGTAAAGAAAAAAGTAGAATAAAAGAGAAAAGATGAAACAAAAAGAGAAGAAGGTCTGATATACATATACATATACAAATGTATATGTACATCAATATATCTCTCTATATATGTATATATATCTATATATAGATATAGATATATTGATATACATATACATATACATATGTGTGTGTATATATATGTGTGTGTATGTGTGTGTGTGTATATATATATATATATGTGTATATATATATATATATATATATATAGTAAGAAATGACAAAAAAAATCAGAAACCATGAGCCTGATTCCAAGAGAAAAAAAAGAAAAAAGAAGAAGGAGGAAAGAAAGAGAGAAAAAAAAGTTGTCTGTTGGCGCCTGGGGCTGGTGGCTGTGCTGTTCTGGAGGAGAGACTGGCTGCAATGGGTCAGCCAGTCTTGCTCCAGTAAATAAGCAGTTTCCAGGCATGGAGGGGAGGGTTTAGGTGTAATCAGTCCTGCCTCCACTGGGAGCCACTGTGTTGCTCTCCAATGTCCCACTGTGTTGGTGTTGGGGAGAAAATGACATCACTCCAATCTCTCAACCCTGGACCAGGGATCTCAACCCTATCTTATCAGGCAGCCCTCACAGAATAGAGAATGCAGTCAGCTTGCCCTGCTCCACAGTTCTCCTGCACCTTCTTGGCGCTCAGCTGGATTCAAAATCTGAAGTCTTAAAGGACCCAGCACCGTACAACAATGCTCTCCACCTCCAGAGTAAAGCCTCTCCCCACTGCTGATGAAAGGCCTTTGGCTGGCACCTGCAGGGTCTTTTGTCCTTGGGGAGACAAAAACCCTTCATCTCAAAGTACTCTGAGAAGAGGATTTTTCTCTCCCAGGGCACCCCAGAGATTGCTACACCACACTATGCACTCTGGGGTGGCTGCTTCCTCGCCAGGAGCATGAGCCAGGGATCCAGTCTGGATAAAGTTGCACACTTCTGAAAACTCTGAGTTTCAATTCCAAGGCTGTTGCAAACAAAGAGTTGGGACACTCAGTACTTCTTGCTCCCAAGTCCATAGTCCAGAGAAGCTTGCTCTTGTCCTAATTCCATGCTGCACTTTCATAATCCCTTTCTCTTTCTCTCCCTTTTGTCTCTCCACAGAAGGGGTTCTCTCTCCTCTATGCTCTGCCACTGTATATCCCTAAAATCACATATATCCACCTCAATCCTGCCAAGCTGTATCCCTCCAAATGTGGAGATCATTTGGCTGCTCTACAGTTCAATTTCCTGGGTGTTCTAAGTGATCTGACATCAATACAGCTGTGTTTGAGTGGCAAGGCCCTCCTACTTCTCTGCCATCTTAACTCTCCTCTCCCTGCATCCATTTCTTGCATAGGTTAAAGGTAAGCTAGAGCAAGCAGTCTGAGGGGGTAAGGGTTTGTATTTTATGTAATCTGTGTTACCTCAGGAAACACAAACACAAATTAAAAATTAGAGTAATTCCCACAGACACACCATTTCTGTAGTCATACATCCCACTCTGCTGACCTAATCACTACAAAGTCATTATCTTCCAAAGTACCCCTCTTTCCAACGTGGGCCAATTCTATTCTTTTCTTCCTGATTGGACATTCTCTGCTCTGAGACCCATAGATTCAAGAGAAATGCTCCTTGATGGTGCATAGTTTTAGATAATCATTGCAAGATAGAACCAGTACTTCCCCTAGGAGTAAGCTTCTCTTTCCTTAGAATCTCATGATTTTCTTAGGATAGGTGATGCCTAACTCTGTCATGTGCAGGATCTTACAGTTATGCCCTAATGACCACAGTTATCCTGAATGCCTTAATTTCATGTTCAGAAATTTTTAGGCCTAACTGGAAACTTGGAATCCTGCTAAATATATTTGAATCTCAAGGATTTTGTTTCATTTTTTAAAAGTTTTTAATGTTTATTTATTTTTGAGAGAGAGAGAGAGAGAGAGAGAGAGAGAGAGAGAGAGAGAACAGGGGAGGAGCAGAGAGATAGGGAGACACAGAATCAGATGCAGGCTCCAGGCTCCAGGCTTCGAGCTGTCAGCACAGAGCCCGATGCAGGGCTCGAACTCACAACCTGTGAGATCATGACCTGAGCTGAAGTCAGACGCTTAACCTATTGAGCCACCCAGATGCCCCTTAAGGATTTTGTTTCTAAGTGGTGGATCTAACTCCTTCTGCTTTAATGACTATTTCTTGGACTAATATTCAATATCCCATGTTTCTAATTCCCCCTATAACATGAATTTACATGGAGAATGATTCCATAAAGAGTGCTGACTGATTATCCAATAGGAACCCTTCCTACTTCCATTTACAGCAGTGTGCCTAATTTCCACCAGTACAGTTATTTCTTCAGGACATGGTATCTCCACAAGGCCTGGCTAAAATGAGCATGTCGCTAGGATCAGGAACTACTTGAGGCCTAAGCAGAGAAGTTCATCACACTGACATGGAGGCCATGAGCCACAAGGAAATTTTTGATGGAGGATTACCACAGATCAAAATTTGGGAAGCCCTCAGCTGGGGCTTACCTTAAGTGAGACAGTGGGGCTGAAGAAACTCATTTTCCTGTGCTCCCCATCAACTTTCTGCCCCCTTACCATGGATTTCCCAACTGCCACATCAATTTCAGAGCCTCTGTTCACAGCTTTACAAAAATGAAATTTTGTGTTGTTCCTAGGTGGAAGCCATTATCTACTACTGGACCGTGTATCTGAGATTCTTCAAGATCATGGTCATAATGTCACTATGCTTTTTTACGGAGAAGAATTTTTAATCCCAGGTATGTTTTTTAGTAATCATTGAATTCTTTTATCCCAGGGAGACAATGTGTTTTGTATAGTACTGTGAAGCACATAATCTTTCTGGATCTAGTTGTATTGACAGAATGGGAAAAACGTGTGTGTGTGTGTGTGTGTGTGTGTGTGTGTGTATGTTTATGATACCTGCTGACTATCATATTAAGTTCTGTATGTCTGGCCTCCACATGCTGTATCTCCATGTTTTTTTTTTTTTTAAATTTTTTTTTCAACGTTTATTTATTTTTGGGACAGAGAGAGACAGAGCATGAATGGGGGAGGGGCAGAGAGAGAGGGAGACACAGAATCGGAAACAGGCTCCAGGCTCTGAGCCATCAGCCCAGAGCCCGACACGGGGCTCGAACTCGCCGACCGCGAGATCGTGACCTGGCTGAAGCCGGATGCTTAACCGACTGCGCCACCCAGGCGCCCCTGTATCTCCATGTTTTACCCCTTTAGCTAGGTGTCACTTCAACTCAGGCAGGTCTCTGTACATTATTATTTATTGATCAGTTTGATAACTACTACTCTGTGGTATGGTTTTAATTTGTTTGAACAGATGTCTTCAGCCAAATTTATAGCTTCTATTATGTAAGGACAGCTGCTTTTTCTGTTTCATAGGTTACTTTCTAACCCTGTTATGAGGCCCGAAATTTAAGAAAGCTTTTAAAAGGATGTCTTTTATTCATGTCTTAGGATCAAAATCTATCAGTGAGATGATCCTGTATTCATGAGAAGTTACTGGCTGCCTATGAGTTGTGCATAGTGATGTCACAAGTTCATGAGTCACTGAATGCAAAGAATTTTAGCTAAGATGAAGCTCATCAATCTTGTCAACGATTCCGTTGACAGACGAGGACACAGAGGCCAGAGAACTGCAAAGATTTGTTCAAGTTCACACAGCAATTTAATAATAGAGTTGGGTGGATCTGGAACTTAAAGCTCTGATTTTCTCATTCGGAATTGCTACAGCTTTAGCTTAAAAAAATCCAAAATTAAGCATTTTTTTATGAAAATCAAGTCTGAGCAAGTATGGAATTCTGAAGATGAACTTAAGACTGTTATTGTGTAATCACCTTTCAGGCTTGGTTCTATATTGTTCACTGAATATCTTTTCCATTTTTGTCCCTTTGTATCTGCCTTGTCAGTTTGATTGTGTATTTGCCTTGACTGCCAACCATGGTAGTTGTAACACATGATCATTTCATTTTGGTGGTTTCTGGGAATGAGGAACTGCTAAAAGCTTTAGACCCTCTACCTCTTTAACAAACAGACCCACACTCAGAACTACCAACAATTCAGGGGACTCATGGGTTCCCTTAGTTTTATTCTTGGTTCCAAGTTTTAAGAGTCCAGAGTTTCTTGCAATATTTACCATTTACTGGAAATTCTGGAGGTTTTGAAATGGATTATTTATTTTTCACTACAGCAGTACCTTGCAGAGGTCTGCAAATAAGGAAACACGTGATTGGATTATTTTTGTTGACCTGATTCAATATTCAGTATTGAAACTTTTGAACGTGTATTAACTACTTGTTTGGATAACTTCCTTATAGAGTTTTTATTTACAACTTTACTAAATAAATGACTTCGGAAATACTGAAGTAAAAACCATTTCTAATGCTTACATGGGGGTTGTTCTGATCAATAACTGAAGTCACAAGTGTAAGATGCCAGCCTACACAGGATTTTCCTTTTCCTAAGTGAGCTTGCTATACCTTTCTATCCACCACATAGACATTCTCCACATGACAGTTCTTCTTTTTTTCTGGGGGGACTGTGCAGTTACATCATTGATTCTGAGGGACTTGCTTGCACTCATGAGAAGTTCTGCCTGGAGGGACATTGCCATGACCAGATAATTCCATCCCTTTCAACCAGTTAGGTTCTGCTTTCTTTGGGTAAGGAGGTATAAGAACGTGCCAATCGCTAATGCAAGGAAGCTCTGTCTTGGAATTCAGACTTTTGAATGGACTGAAGGTCTTCTCCCTTTATCTATCTAGTAGTGCTCACCTTACCCCTGGGAGCTAAAAAACCCAGGATCTTAGTCTGCTGTTATCAAGGTGGGGTCAATTTCTCATTTCAAGGGTTTATAGAGTTTAAAAAAACACAACCACCTTTCCCTCTGAATTTCAGAACCAACAGAGAGAAAGTTATAGGAGTTAGGTAAAAATGCACCTTCATCTAGTTGATTGGGGAACTTCCTTTAGATCTTCATTAACTCTCAAGGCCCTGAGTAGTGGCTTGAAAATAGGCTCTGTAAACCTCTGAGTATTGTTCTATTTCATTCTTTATTGTGCCTTCGGTAGTTTCCTCACGTTTGAACTGAACTGTTCTTAGGAACACTCCAACCCCAAACTTTGCCTACAGCTCTCTTTTGGTTTTCTGGTATTCTGGCCTGTGAATACCAGCTGCCATGTCCTTCCCCTAATCTGCTGTGCTGCACTCAGGGAGATGGCCAGGCCAGGTGTGGGTGCCTCCTCCATGAGATGTATCTTGGAAGCTTCCTCCAGCCATCCATGAATGTCCTGTGCCACCTGGTGTCTAACGTCTAAAAAACCATTTTAGCATATATTTGGTCTGGTTTTCTTTAGTTGTTTAAAGGAAGAATTTCCATATGGCCCTATCAGTTTCTTGTAGCCACAGACTGAAGTTGCTTATATTCATTATTTAAACCATTCTATTGAAGTAATATTGGCATATAATAAACTGGATATATTTAAAATATATTATTTGATATATTTGTACATGTACCTATGAAACCATCAACATAATCAAGATGACAAATATACTTGTTCCCCCACCAGAAGATTTCTAATGCCCTTTTGCAATCTCCCCTCTGGGGCCTCCCACCTTTCTATTCCCATTGCCAGTCAATCCCTAATATGTCCCTATGTGTTAGATTATATCATGTAGATTTTATATCAGGGGAATCATAATTATCTAGTGTTATATTTTAGTTTATTGTACTCAGCATAAATATTTTTGGATGCATTCGTAGTGTGTGTATGAGTAGTTCATTCCATTTTCTTGCTGAATAATGTTCTATGTGTGTACTAACACAATGCGTTTATTTAGTTGCTGTTGCTGGGCATTAGTGTTGTCTCCAGTTTTGAGCTATTGTTAATACACCTGCTGTGTAGATTTGTGTGCATGCCTATGTATGAACAGGTACTGTCTTTTCTCTGAATTAACTGGTAGGAGAGCAGTGACTGAACCATAGGTTAGGTGCTGTTTAAATTTTTAAGAAATGGCCAAACTGGTTTCCAAAATTGCTGTAACATTCTGCATCTCACCAGAAGTGACTGCAAGTTTCATGTACACCACACCCTTATCAGTACTTGGTTAGCCTTTTTGCTTTTATCCTTCCTTGTGTAGGTATTTAGTTGTATTTCATTGCAGTGTTTACATGCATTTCCTTTGTTAGTAATGATGCTAAGCCTTTCTTCATGTGTTTATTTGTCAACTATATATCTTCACTGGTGAAGTGTTTGTCAAATTTCACCCATTTTTACATTGGTTCATTTGTTTTGTTATTATTGAGTCTTCAGTGCTCTTGATATATATTTTGGATATATATATATCTTGGATATATATTTTGGATATATATATAGATATATATAGATATATATAGATATATATATCTTGGATATATATTTTGGATATATATATCTATATATATCTGGGAAAATACCAGATATAAGCCCTGCAAATATTCTTTCCCAGTTCGTGACTTATCTTTTCATTGTCTCAGGAGTGCTTTTTGTAGAGCACAATTTTTACTTTGATGAAGTGTAATTTTATACTTTTGCTACATGTATTAGTATGAATATGATTTTTTTATTTATTCTGTTAAAATGATGAATGTCAGTAATAGATTTTCAAATGTTAAGTTAAGCTTGTAGTCTGGGATCAAATTCCATTTGGTCAAAATATATTTTATATATAAATACACACAGAGAGAGAGAGAGAGAGAGAGAGAGAGAGGCAAGCAGGGGAGGGACCAGAGAGAGGGAGACACAGAATCTGAAGCAGACTCTAGTGCTGACAGCTCAGAGCCTGACGCACAGCTGGAACTCACAAGCTGTGAGATCATGACCTGAGCCGAAGTCAGACACATAACTGAATGAGCCACCCAGGCACCCCTGTATTTTTCTTTTATATATTTTATATTTTGTTTGTTTGAATTTTGGTTTAATATTTTATATCTCTGTCCATGAGGATCATCGTTCTGTGATTTTCTTGAGTTTTTTTTTCTTTCTTCAATTGCTATCAGTGAAATTCTTATCTCAGAATGAATTGGGTTGTGTCCCTTTTTCAGTTTTCTGGAAGAGTTTGGGTAAAATTAGTATTGTTTCTTCCTTAATTGTTTCAGCCAATCTGAGAGTCAGCATGTCTCTCCCACCCCAAAGTTAGGTTTGGGTGTTAAGACATATGGCCTTACATATATACCAAGAGGCTATAAAATGGTTTATTATTAGTATGATGACACTTTCAGGGGAGAGTAAAGCAACTCCCAAGGTGGTACAAAAGTACATTGAGAGAACAGGAAAAAGAGGGTGGCTTTGGGTTTTTATGGCGGTCAGCAGTGGGACTAGAATGGGCATTTCCCTTCTTGTTTGACTGATGGCCAGAACATGCCATGTCTCATGTATTTCAATTTGAACATGTTTAAGTAAGTCATTATGGTATTTTATGAGCCTTGCTGCCTAAGACTGATGAGAGAGTTGAAAATATCACTGAATGTCTTGTTTAAAAGACTAACTATATGGTTCAGTTGGTTAAGCATCTGACTTCAGCTCAGGTCATGATCTCATGGTTTGTGAGTTTGAGCCCCTCATTGGGGTTTTTCCTGTAGGTAAGTATCCTCTGTCACCCTCTCTCTCTGCCCCTTCTCCACTTGTTTTTTTTTCTCTCTCTCTCAAAATAAATAAACTTAAAAAAAAAAAGACCAGCTTTGTGCATTTAGAAAAATGAATTAGTGCTTTGGTCATGATCAGTAATGTCTGAAAATCTAGAGGATAAGGACAGTCTTCTTTAAGGCTGTGTATTGTGTCTTTAGTGTGTAGAGACACATGTGCAATCTTCTTTTATATTTTGGATATCCATTTCGCAGGAGATTCTGAGTACTTAACCCAAATAAAACAACCGTTCTTCTTTATAGGTTTATTTAGAATGTCTTTTTCTTCTTTCAGTTAACTTTGGTAGTTTATATCTTTCCAGGAAGTTGTCCATATAATGTTGTCTAAATTTTTAGCATCTGCAGTTCATAGAATTCATTTATAGTCCTTTTTATTTCTGTGTGGTCATTAGTGGTGTTACTTCTTTCATTTATTTTTTTTTCTTCTAATACTTTATTTAAATTCAGGTTAGTTAACATATAGTGTAGTATTGGTTTTAAGAGCAGAATTTTGTGATTCATCAGTTACATATAACACCCAGTGTTTATCACAAGTGCCTCCTTAATGCCCTTTGCCCATTTAGCTCTCCTCCCACCTCCCCTCCTGCAACCCTCAGTTTGTTCTCCATAGTTACGAGTCTCTTATGGTTTGCCTCTTTGTTTTTATCTTATTTTCTTTTTCTTTCCTTCCCTTATGTTCATCTGTTTTGCTTCTTAAATACCACATATGAGTGAAATCATACAGTATTTGTCTTGCTCTGTCTTATTTCACCTAGCGTAATACACTCTAGCTTCATCCATGTCCTTGCAAGTGGCAAGATTTC